>NC_082657.1:61981041-63438541 GCF_028023285.1 Balaenoptera ricei | reverse complement strand
GGGGAAGGGCGGGAGGGAGCCCTGCTGGACAGGAGTAGCCACAGCCGGGGCCCCAGACTCCCTTGGGGTCCAGAGAAGGGAAAGCAGCCCCGGGAACTGGGAGGGGCAGCAGAGGAGAAACACAAGCGCTGGGGTCCCGGCTCCATCACTCACCGCTGATGCCTTACGGAGCCTCAGTCTGCTCAACTGTAAAATGGGTCCGGTGATGGCACCAGCCTCACAGGGGTGGGAGGATCGAATGAGAACATCTGAAGAGGCAGGCTTGGCCGATAAACGTCGTTTCTGTCTTTCCTTCTGTCTCTCAAGCAGAGACACACTGGAAAAGAGGAGCTCCGGGAAGAAGCCAGCAGGGCCCAGCCTCCCAGAGCAGATGACATAGGTGTCTCACTCCTGTCTCAGCTGGTCCTCAGGACAAGAAAGTGATGGCGTGAGTGGCCATGGGTGCAAGTAGCTGAACGCCTGACTCACTGGTCTAAGAGCCAAGAGCCGGGAGGCTGTTCCGCCCCCCATCCGGGGCAGCTGGTCTCCCCGGACCATTCCCCGCAGAAGCAGAGACAGAAGCCCCCGGGGGACACCGCTAGGCCTTGCCGCCCCCCAGTCCTGCCAGCAGCCAGGTGGGCCAGCGGCCACACTGCCACCTGAGCCAGGGCGGGTCACTCCAGGGGGGCAGGTCTGGGTCCCGTTGGTGAGGGACAAAGGGACAGCCAGCGGTGTCTGCCGCGTGCAGGGGTATATCCAGGAAAGGAACCACGGCGGGCTTGGTGTGCAGCTCGCTTGAGTCCGGGCGTTCCCAAGTCTGGACTTCCCTGGCCACGTCCTGCGGCGCGGCCGGGGGAGCAGTGGGGATGCGGGGCGGAGGCGGCAAGCGAGGGCTCTGGTGAGGCAGGGGCTCCAGGCCCTGCCCCTGCTGCCGACCGAGGGCCCCTCTCCCACCAGCCGGCCGCGCGTCCCCTCAGGAGGCCCAGCTGTCCCCCCCGAGTCCTACAGCATCCGGCGCATCCGGCACCAGGTGCAGCCCTGCTCAGGCCTGAACAAGACTCTTGGCAGATGGGAGGGTTGAGGCAGAGAGGCCCTAAGGCCCAAGCCCAGGAGGGAGCCTCATGGGTCAGCGGGACAAGTCGCCGAGGGGGCGCTGCGGCTCCCTGGAGCAGGACTCCCTCCGTGCCAGTCGGTCAGAGACCCCCTCCCGTACCAGTCAGACCCTCCCACCTGGCCCCTATACGCGTCCTTCAAGACACAGCTCAAACCTTACCTCCTGCACAACCCCAGGCCCTCCACGGCGGTCTCACTCTCTCCTCCGGGCTCAGCCCTGTGCCCATCTCACCAGGTACCTTTGTGGGAGGCAGGATGGCTTCACGGGGCAGCTAGGGGCACAGACTCCAACCAACTCTGTCACTCTGAATCCCTGCTCTGCCACTGCCTGGCTGTGTAGCTTTAAGGAAGTTACTTACTCCCTCTCTTTATGCCTCCCTGTCCTCATCTGTAAACTGGAGATGATCATTGGCCAATCGTGAGAATTAAAAGTTAATATGTATAAACTGCTAGAACAGTGCCTGGCGTGGAGTACGTGCTATCTCAGTGTTAGATTTCATCACCACCACCACCCCCTTCACCCCCATCATCACCACTACCACCACCACCACTACCACCCCCTCCACCCCCACCATCACCCCCACCATCACTACCACCACCACCACCATCCCCATCATCCTCACCGCCACTACCACCATCACCATGATCACCACCACCACCTTCATCACCACCATCACCACCACCACCATCACCACTGCCACCACCATCACTATCACCACCATCACCACCCCCCCACCACCATCACCACCGTCACCACCCCCCCCACCATCACCACCACTACCACCACCACCGTCACCCCCACCCCCACCATGACCATCACCAACCACCCTCACCATCACCACCCCCACCATCACCACCACCACCACCATCATCACTGCCACCATCACCACCACCATCATCGCCGCCACCACCATCACCACCGCCACCACTGCCGCCACCACCACCATCGCCACCACCACCATCACCACCACCACCATCGCCACCCCCACCATCACCACCACCCCCACCACCCCCACCACCACCACCATCACCACCACCACCATCACCACCCCCACCATCACCACCATCACCCCCACCACCACCATCACCGCCGCCATCACCATCACCACCACCATCACCGCCACCACCACCATCACCACCGCCACCACCGCCACCACCACCATCACCACCCCCACCACCCCCACCATCACCACCCCCACCATCACCACCCCCACCACCACCCCCACCATCACCACCACCATCACCACCCCCACCATCACCACCACCACCCCCACCAACACCATCACCATCACCACCATCACCATCACCAGCACCACCATCACCACCACCACCACCACCATCACCACCATCACCACCATCACCACCACCACCATCACCACCATCACCATCATCACCATCACCACCACCATCACCATCATCACCATCACCACCACCATCACCATTACCACCACCACCACCATCACCATCATCACCACCACCATCACCATCATAACCACCATTATCACCATCACCATTATCACCACCACTGTCACCATTACTGTCACCATCCTAGTTGAATCTCCAGCTCCCTTTTCTACTAGCTGCATGGCCTCTGCTGAACCTCTGTGCTGTCCCCTCTCCCATAAGTGGCAGTAACAACACCTCCATTCCCAAGTGCCTGTGAGGATCAAAGCCCCTGACCTCTGCCGATGACACCATAGCACATATTGGGTGGCCGTCTTCTCATCTGATCTTCTCAAGGACCTAGGAAGGTGGAAGTACTCCGATCCCTATTTTACAGATGGGGAAACTGAGGATTGGGGAAGGCAGAGATCTGCCGAAGCCTTGGAGCTAGTGGGTGGTAGAGCCGGGAGACCACCCTGGGACTGGCCAGAGCTAGACTTGTTTGTGCCCCTTCCTGACTGTCTTCTTGTTGGTGATTCTCAGCTCTGAGTGCATGTCAGTGAGCCTGGGTGCTTGGTGACAAGCGTTCTGATGGAGCTGCTCTGGCTGGGCCTGGGCATTGGGACTTCTCAAGTGCACCAGCTGTGCTGAGAGCCCTGCACGAGCTCAGTTTTGGAACTGGGCCACCCGGACCCCTCCCTAGGTCGCCCACGCACCTGGAACTCGGTGATCGCCCCTCATTGGCCAGCACGTTGGGCTGTGTAAGCAGCTGGCATTTCCTGTGTGGCAGGTGGCCTGGCAGCCGTAGTAGAGGACAGAGTGGGTAAGGGCTGAGCTGCCCACTGAAACTCAGCCTCCAGCCCAGGGCGATCGGGAGCAGGGCTGCCACAGTGAGGCCCAACTGCTCTGGGCAACACACTCTGCAAACAAGAGCCACAGCTGTGGGGCAGTGCTGGGCGGCTGCCTTCCACGTCTGCCTGGATGGCGCCGCAGCAGCATGGCCAGGCCCCCTGGCACTGGGGATGCACACCAGGTGACAGCCTCCACGGCAGCTGCAGTTCCAGGGCCTGGGCACTGCTTTGGCATCGTTAGCATGGCCTGGTCAGCGCCCAGGGCTCCCCCAGGGGCTATCCCCTGACCACCTCCTCACCTTGCTTTAGCCACAAGGCTCATGGGGAGACACTTCCTCCCAAAAAACAAAACAAAATGCCCCTTGAACGAGCCTCCCCTGGGCCAGCCTTCCACACGTGTGATCCGCTTACCTCCACTGAGCACGCTGCCCCCATTTTACAGGTGGGGACACGGAGGCTCAGAGGGTCCAGCAGCTTGCCCAGGGGCACACAGCAAGCCCATGGCAGAGCGGGATCCAAGCTTAGACCCTCAGGGCAGGTGCCCACAGCTGCCCAGCAGATACTTGCTGACGGCAGCGATGAGGTGGGTGGGGTATGCTCATGTCCCCGTGCAGTGGAAGGAGGGCCTCCAAGGCAGGGGCAGGCCTGAGCTGCAGATCGGGCCACACCTGCTACTTGGCCAGCACACGATGACATCTGTAAAGGTTGATCTCTTTGGTAGGGTGTGCCCTCCTGTTGCCCCCACCTCCACTAACCTCCTGGTCTGCACCTGGCCATGCCCCTCTTCACTGTCACTGCTCCTGGTCCTTGGCTGGCGGGTACGGAGACAGCAGCCAGGTGTGAGGGACGGGCTGGACTCCTGTCACCTGCCCCTCCCGACCCGGGCGATTCCACACACAGGTCCTGCTCCTCTAAACGTGACAAGCACCTCGAGACACAGTGACAGTCCCCTCCCACTGGAGGGGACCTTGACCAGCAGTCACATGTGCAGATGCAGAAGTGCCACAAAGGGCGACCGGTGTCGGGAGCTGCAGCTGTGAGCTGGAGGGTGAGTCCCGAAGAGCCTCCGGCCTGCAGGGAGCCCCCCAGACCCGACTCCGGGGACCAGCTCCAAGCCTGTCCAGCCAGGCTCTGAGTGACAGGCGGGGGACTTGGACCCCCGGTCGGCCCTGCAGGAGCTCCCACTTGCTCTTGGCGCCTGTTTCCCTTATGTTGAAATATGCGGTTGGATGAAACCCATGGTTTGTATTTTTAACACATGTAACACTTTGAACCATCTTTCCTCCAAAAAAAATTTTTTTAAACATGGAACCCCAATATTCACTTATTCCAAACAATATTGACCACGAGTATGTAAACTAGAATTGCAGTTCCTGGGGGTCGGGTGGGGGAGCCTGAGGGTTTTGCTTGGCCAACCCCCAGGGCAGTCTCTGCGGGGCCCATGGAACCTGCTTCTCTAGGGAACCCAGTCTGACAATGTCTGTCTGGACTGGGCCACTTCAGACCCTTCCGGTTTGGCCTGGGAGTCCCTGGCACTGGGTCTCGCCCCTGGGCACTGAGGGCTCCGCAAGGCTCAGTGGCGCCCGTCCTTGGTTAATGGTCGTCTGTCAACGGCCTGAAATGCTTCATACTTTTTAAGTAAGTGCCCGAATGTTCATTTTCTGTGGGCCGCACAGCGAGGTAGCTGGCCTCGGCTCTGAGCCTCTGTTTCCTCATCTGCATCAGAGGTGGGGGAATGACGCCGCTGCGGGGCTGTGATGAGTGACACGTGCTGGGCGCTGCGTACCAAGGTAGCCGTCCGGCCAGGTGGACCCTCTCCCGCAGACCCACCACTTAGGATGCCCGACCCGCAGGGGACGCTCGCGCACGGGCGCCACTGATCCGGCTGCAGAGTCACCTCTTCCTCCTGGCCGGCGAGCAGGCAGTCAGTGGCATGGGGGTCTCTTGGCAGGTCCGAGCCTGCAGATCCCGTGCCGAGGACACCAGCGTCCACCCCGGTGCCTGGGCAGAAGACCAGCCCCCACGCTGCCCTCGACAGCCCCACCCGCGGACCCTCCCGCCCCTCGCCCATCCGCCCAGCAATTTCACTTCCCAGTCCCGGTGGGCGGGGCGCGGCGGGCGGAACATCGCTGCGCCCACGCAGCGTCTGCATCCGCTCAGGTGCAGCTGGGCCGCAGGCCTCGGAGCCCACCGCGCCTGACGGAGCGGCTGCCAGCACGTGGGCCGGGGGACCGCTCTCCGCTCTCATAGGCCTGGGCTGCGGCCGCACAGGTGGTCACTCCCCAGGGCCCGGACGAGCTGCAGAACGGCCGTACTGGGGGAGGGGCGGCCGGGGCCTCCAAACCAGGCCCTGGGCCTGGGACACTCTCCTCGGACCACTGGGCATGCTCAGTGTGTGATCAGAAAGGCAAAAGGCTCATCTGAACAGGCCGTCAAGTTCATGGAAATTTCCAGAAGCAGTGGCCGAGCAACCTGGCCTGAAGTGAGCCCTCTCACCAGTCTCGGCCTTGGCCATCTCAGGGCTCTTCAGGGTAACTCCTGCAAACTCCTGCATCCTCTAGGTCCTCCTGGCCGCTGGAAGGAGGGCCTCACCAGGCAGAGGGAAACCCTTGTGCGAGAGGGAAGCTGGGTCCTAGCCAGGTGTGGCCAGAGATCTGCTGGGGGCGAGGACAAGCACTCACCCTCTCTGGGTCACCAGGGAGGGGCAGCAGAGGCCTGGCTCCCTGTAGGCCGGCTGCCTTGGTCCTGGACTCTCCGGGGGCAGCGGTGGGGCCCCTGGGCCAGGCTGTGGCTTTGCTGCTCCCACAGGCTCAGCGACGCCCAGAGCTGAGCGTCCACCCAGAGGTCAACTCGCCCAGGCCTTGGGACCCCAACCCTGCAGAGGCCAGCGGGATCTTGGCAAAGGGGCCACTGAAAGGGCTCTGAGTGGGTGTCTTAGGAATCACACTGGTGACGCCGCATGGCACTGACACTCGAAGGTCTGTAAAGCTCAGAGGGTCAGACGTAACGGGCACAGAGGGGATGCTTGCTTAATAAATGTTTTCTCCTCCCATCACCACATGGCCCCCACAAGAGGCTGTTCACTCTTGCGGGGAGAGAAGGGACAGCTTCCCATGCCCCTGAAATGAAGCCTGTTCAGGGAGTGAAGGAACAGGAACTAGCACAGGGGCATCTCAGATGGACCAGCTGTGTTAGGGACCTCCATTCCCAGCCCACAGATGAAGAGACTGCGGTTCAGAGAGGAACACATGCAGCCAGCAGGCCGCAGGTCTTGGACTCCAGTGATCACCTGCCCAGCTGAGCCCCACCCTGCCCAGGGCCCACTTAGGGGCCTGGTGGGAAGAGCTGGACTCCTTGGTGGCCCAGGGGCCATGCCTTCCTGCAGAGCCCTCCAGACCCTCCCTCTCTCTAGCTTCCACCAGGCTCACTCCTTCCCTGGACTTTCTGGGGCCACTCGGTCACCGTGGGTCACTTTTGTCCTGCTCGTCCCACCTGGCTGTGTCCACGGCACACCCCCGTGGTGCCCATCTCTGGGGATGGACTCCCGGGACCCTGGACTCTCTGCGCCCTGGACTCCCTGGACTCTCTCCTCGTCCCCTCCACAGCCTCCTCTCCCCCCGCCCCGGGGGTTGGGGGAGGGGTCCCAAAGGTGCACAGGAAGCTTGGTGGGTGACGGGCATGTTTGGTATCTTGGTTGTGGTGATGGTTTCATGACTGAATGCAAACGTCAAAACTTAAATCACACATTTTAAATATGTGAAGTCTATACTGTGTCACTTATGTCTCAATAAAGCTGCTTAAAAAATGGACAGCAAAGGGGAGGCAACTGGGATGCCAGGAGAATGGTCAGGGAGGGGACGGAGGAGCTCGGGTGGTGGGCAGGTCCGGGGGGGGTGCTGCCATCCCGTAAAGGGTCAAGAGCAGGGGCAGAAGCGAGTCTGTCACATGACAGGGGAAACTTCCCATCAAGGTGAAACCCCTCATGTTGCAGCTGGTGAAATTAACGAAAGGAAAAAAGCCTTAGATGATTCTCAGAGGAAAAAAATATTTTCCATCTGGAGACTAAAGAAATCATTCTATTAACTTCCAGGAAGAAAAAATTTACATTAAATTCATCACTTCCTTAAAATAATAAATTCTGAGAATAGGCAGTACACTGAGAGCTCTGAGAGAAAATGATTCTGGTCCAAGATTTTATGTAAAACCAAGGTGTTATCCTGTGTGGCAGCAGCAGGAAAACTTTCCCACTTATGCAGAAGCTCTGAGATTATGCCCCAGGTGACCACAGTCCAACGAGAGGTTGTACCCATAGGAATAAGGAAGCGGGATAGCTGAAGACAGACAAAATCTACACTTAGAGGCAAATCCAAACAACCATTAAGATGTGGTTAAGAAAACAGGATACAACTGCCATAAATAACTTAAAAAGAAAATTTAATATGCTAAAACAAATAATGTCAACCAACGGGGCGGGGCCTTCCTTTGCCTAGTGTGCCAATAAAAACAAGGAAGGGTGGGGTTGGGAGGGGGCAGGAGCAGGAGGCGACGTGGGTGAATTTCCTCAGATCACCTGGAGAGGATTCACAACTGATGCAGCGAATCAGAAACCCAGGAGGTCAGATACGTTTTTTAAAATATGGTAACCACGAGAACATTAAGAACAGGAAGAATATCTCTCAAGCAACTAGTGAAATTAAATAAAATATAGTCAATCTACCAATAGTTAGAAAATAAAGAAAATAAGCAAACACACACACTCATACACACATAGCAAAAACAAAACCAGAACAACTACCCCAAGATGAGATGAAGGAGAAATGACAAACATATCACTGGTTTGTATATCAATAACTAGAAATAGATCTGATCCTTTTTTAAAAAGACAAAGGCTCTTAGATTTGGTAAAAAAAACCAAAAAACAAAAAAAATATCAAAATCTAACTGAAATCTATAAGAAAACACCTAAAAGAAAGGAAATCAAGGGACTTCCCTGGTAGTCCAGTGGGTAAGACTCCGTGCTCCCAATGCAAGGGGCCCGGGTTTGATCCCTGGTCAGGGAACTAGATCCCGCATGCCGCAACTAAAAAAAAAAACACAAAGAAACCCAAAACGATCCTGCATGCTGCAACTAAAGATCCTGTGTGCCTCAACTAAGACCTGGCGCAGCCAAAATAAATAAATAAATAAATATTTAGAGGGGAAAAAAAAAAAAAAAAAGAAAGGAAATCAGAAAGGTTAAAATTTAAGTGAGACAAGACAGGCCAGGAAGTGCAGAGCACAGGAGATAGAAGTTCCAGTGTTAAAAGTGGAGTTCCACGCACAGGATAAGAGAGACCGCTTCTTATTGATGAAGCGTATAATCTACAACAGTAACCCTTTCAAAGGTGCTCACTGATATATATCAAATGGACAAACGAGCTGCATGGACCACACACCTGTGTTTGACAGTCCTGACGGCAGAGTCCCCAAACCATCACAAATGGACTGTTCTCGAGGTTCTCTAGTCCTTAAGGCCATTTTTTGCCTAAATGAACATTTTTGTTTTTGAGATCATTGTAGATTCACATGCAGCTGTAAGAAATGACACAGAGACCCTGTGTGGCCTTTATCCCAACATGCAAAACTATGGTAAAACGTCACAACTGGGATGCTGGCATCAACGCACTCCGGACCCAGAACATCCCCACCCCAGCGGGGGCTCCTCCTGTTGCCCTTTGTAGCCTCCCTCCCGCCCCCACTTTCTCCATGACCCCTGGCAACCGTGAGTCTGCTCTCCATTGTCTGTCATTTCAGGGATGAGGCACCAATGGACCCTGCAGTACGTAACCTTTGGGGACTCCCTCACCATCCATCCGCGGTGCTGCATGCACCCACAGTTTGTTACTTTCACTGCCAGGTGGCGTTCCTTGGTGTGGACGTACCACAGTTGGTTTAACCATGCACCTGCTGATGGACATCTGGATTGTTCTGTTTTGGGCTGTTGCAAATAAAGTTACTGTGAATATTCACGTACAGGTTTTAGTGTGAATGTAAGTCTTCATTTCTCTGGAATAAATGCTGGAGAGTGCAGTTGCTGGGTCGTGTGGAAGCCGCGTGTTTCATTTCATTGTTTCACAGGGGACTGCCAAACTGCCCTCCTGAGAGGCTGCTCTGTGTCCGCTCCCAGCAGCAACATCTGAGAGATCCAGGTTTTCTGCATCCTCACCAGCGTTCGGTGTGGCTGCTTTTTATTTTAACCATTCTGATATATACATGTACAGTGGTTCTAATTTTCATTTCCCTAAGACTAATGATTTGAACATCTTCTCATGTGCTTATTTGCCATCTCTTCATCGGCAAAATGTTTGTTCATGTCTTTTTCCCATATTCTAATTGGATTGTGTTTGTAAATGTCTGTTCATGTCTTTTTCCCATATTCTAATTGGATTGTGTTTGTAAATGTCTGTTCATATCTTTTTCCCATATTCTAATTGGATTGTGTTTGTAGTGTTGAGTTTTGAGCGTTGTCTGTATATCCTACATACTAGTCCTTTGTCAGAGCTGTGGTTTGCAAATATCTTGTCCAGTGTGAAGCTTGTCCTTCCATCCTCTTAACAAGGTATTTCATAGAGGGAAAACTTTTAATTTTGATGAGGTTCATCTTATCAATTTTTTCCATTTATAGATTGTGCTTTTGGTGGCAACTCTAAGAGCAAAAACTCTCATGTAGGCCTTAAGAGATTTTCTCCCATGTTTTCTTCTAAAAGTTTTATAATTTTACATTTAAGTCTGTGATCCATTTTGGGTATTTTTTTTATTCTGGAAAAGTGCACATAATATAAAATTTACCATATTCAAGCACACAAATCAGTGGCATTAAATCCATTCACAATGTTCTGCAACCATCACCACCAACTAGTTCTTTTTCCTCATCCCAAACGTAAACTCCGTACCCATTAAGCAGTCATTCCCCATTCCCTCCTCCCCCCCCGCCCCCCACCCCAGCCCCTGGCAGCCACAAACCCACTTTCTGTCTCTGTGGATTTGCCTGTTCTGGATACATTTTGAGTTAATTTTTATATAAGGTATGAAGCTTTTATATATATATGGTATATATAATTAATTTTTGTATGTTGGTCTTGCATCCTGCTGAACTCACTTATTAGTTTTAATTGTATTTTGTAGAATTTTTTTTACATAGACAATCATGGCATTTGTAAATATGGACAGTTCTAATTCTTCCTTTCTAATCGACATGCCCTTTCTTTCTTTTTCTTGTCTTATCTCACTGGCTAGAACTTCCAGTACTATGTTGAACAAGATTGGTAAGAGTGGAATCCTTGCCTTGTCCTTGATCTTAGAGAAAAAGATTCATTCTTCACCGTTAGGTATGACTTTAGTTGTAGGGTTTTTACAGATGCCCTTTATCACATTGAGGTAGTTCCCCCATTAATCCTGTTTTGCTGAGAGGTTTTTTTTTTTTTTTTTTTAATCATGAATGAGTGTTGGATAGTGTCAAATGCTTTTTCTGCATCTACTGATATAATCACACAACTTTTTCTTTAGCCTGTTGATTGATTTTTTTAATGTTGAACCAGCCTTGCTTATGGAATAAGTTCTATTTGGTTATGATGCTTAATTATTTTTATACATTGTTGGATTTGATTTGCTAATATTTTGTTGAGGATTTCTGGATCTAAGTTCATGAGACATATTGGTCTGTAGAGTTCTTTTGTTTGTTTGCTTTTGTTTTTGTTTTTGTACTGTCTTTGGTTTTGGTAACCAGGTAATTCTGGCCTTATAATATATGAGGGAGAGTATTCCTTCTTCTTCTATTTGCTGAAAGAGTTTGAGAAGGATTGATGTTAATTCTTCTTTAAATACTTGATACAATTCTCCAGCAAAATATCTAGACTTGGAAATTTATTGTTGGGGAGTTTTTAGGTTATGATTTTGATTTCTTGAATGGTTATAGGGCTATTCAGATTATCTGCTTCACCTTGGTTGAGTTCCGGTGGTGTCCATTTCTTCCAAGTTGGCAAACGTGTGCATGTAAAGTTCTTGCTAGTATTCTTGGATTACCTTTTTTTAAAATTTTAAATTTATTATTATTATTATTTGCCTTTGCGTTTTATTTTTTTTTAAGATTTTATTTATTTATTTATTTTATTTATTTTTGGCTGTGTCGGGTCTTAGTTGCGGCATGTGGGATCTTTGTTAAGGCATGCGGGCTCTTCGTTGTGGCACGTGGGCTTCTCTCTAGCTGTGACGCTCAGGCTCCAGGGCGCATGGGCTCTGTAGTTTGCGGCATGCAGGCTCTAGTTGAGGCACAGGAGCTCAGTAGTTGTGGCATGTGGGATCTTAGTTCCCTGAGCAGGGATCGAACGTGCATCCCCTGCATTGTAAGGTGGATTCTCTACCACTGGACCACCAGGGAAGTCCCTGGATTATCTTTTTAATGGCTACAGCATCTGTGGTGGTATCCGATCCATTCCTGATATTGGTGATTTGAGTTTTCTTTCACTTTAGTTTCATCAGTCTTGCTAGGGGTTTATCAATTTTACAATGAAAAACTTTTATGTGAAAAATAACAGCAATGATATATGTAAGGCAAAATCTGTTTGAAAAAATTGACAGACGAAACAGTGGTGACATACTTTAACGTACTTCTCTCAATTTTTGACTAATCAAATTAGCAAATAAATAGATATTGAGGAACTGAGAAATATTATTAAGTTAATTAAGTAAATCTAAATTTAAATTCTGCACCCAGAAACATATCCTTTTTCGAGTTCCTTTGTAGCAAGTGCTAAAACAAGTCACACTTTAGGTGACAAAGAAAGCCTCGGTGACTGGGGTTACCAACTTGTGCTGGTTTGCCCGGCATCAAAGGACTTGAGTCCTGAGAAGCCCCTCAGTGCCAGAAAAACCAGGACGGTTGGACACCCAGACACTATCCAGGCAGAATCCAGAAACCACAACACATTAAAATTAATAATTAAAAGTTTGTTACAATTCCCAATTGGAATTTAAAACATAACCTAATTGACTACTTTAACAAAAAGAAAACCAAAACTGTAATTACAAGGTATCTAGAAAATAACATAATGAAATTCCTAGATTTTTATACCTATGGGATACAGTTCAAGCTGAACTAAAAGGCATATGCATGGCCTGAAATATTTTCATTATTAAACGTGGGGTATAAGGCATTCAAATCAAAAGTTGGAAAAGAGAAAAAAAAAAACCCCAAAGAAAGTAGAAGAATGAAAGATAAAGCAGAAAAAAATAAATTAGGAGACAGAAAAATGCATATTGATAGATTCAGCTGAGAGATACTTTTTTTAAAATATCTTATTTTTTAAAATTTTATTTATTTATTTATTTATGGCTGCATTGTGTGTTCATTGCTGCACGTGGTTTTCTCTAGTTGCGGTGAGCAGGGGTTACTCTTCATTGAGGTGTGCTGACTTCTCCTTGCGGTGGCTTCTTTTGTTGTGGAGCGCGGGCTCTAGGTGCACAGGCTTCAGTAGTTGCGGCATGTGGGCTCACTAGTTGTGGCTCACGGGCTCTAGAGTGCAGGTTCAGTAGTTGTGGTGCACGGGCTCAGTTGCTCTGCAGCATGTGGGATCTTCCCGGACCAGGGATCGATCCTGTGTCCCCTGCATTGGCAGGCAGATTCTTAACCACTGGACCACCAGGGAAGTCCTGAGAGATACTTCTTGATTAAACAAGCAAACAATAAAATATCTTAACTTCTAGTTAATCTAATCCAGAAAATAAGAAACTGGGACATAGAGTGAAGCATAAGAAAGGGGGTATAATGACCAATGAGAAGACTTTAAAAATTACAAGACAACAGGCATAATCCTATACTAATATATTCTAAATATTATTGAAATACATAATTTTCTAGACATATATGTGATCAAATTTGACCTAAAGAAGTAGAAAATCCAGGACTTCCCTGGTGGCACAGTGGTTAAGAATCTGCCTGCCAATGCAGGGGACACGGGTTCGAGCCCTGATCTGGGAAGATCCCACATGCCGCGGAGCAGCTAAGCCCGTGCACCACAACTACTGAAGCCCGGGTGCGTAGAGCCGGTGCTCCACAACAAGAGAAGCCACCACAGTGAGAAGCCCATGCACCACAACGAAGAGTAGCCCCCGCTCGCGGCAACGAGAGAGAAGCCCCTGCGCAGCAATGGAGACCCAACGCAGCCAAAATAAATAAATAAATAAAAATAAAAAAACAAGTAGAAAATCCAAACAAACCAATAAACACAACCAAAGAAGAAACTGCAAAAATAATTTAAAAGTTACTCCAAGGAGGGCCCTAGGCTCAGAAGGTTTTATATAGTCAAGTTCTTCCAAACAGTCAAGGAAACTCGATTCCCAATTTATTTTACAAGTATAGCTTAACCCTGATGGCAAAACCAAAGATAACACAAAAAAGAAGAGGAAATACAGACGGCTCTTACTATGGCTTTGAAAGCAACCCACTGGAAACAAATACTAGAGACTGACTGACTCTCACAGTATAAGAAAGAACACTGCACTCTGGCCAAGTATGGTTCATTCAGAAATCCAAGGATAGTTCCATATGCGAAGATCCATTTTTGGAATTCCTCACATCAACACGCCAAAAGGGAAAACCCCACTTGATCGCATTGTCATCCGTTACTTCTTCTGGGGGGAGAGTGTGTTTGTGTGTTATTTTGTAACTTTTTATTTTGAAATAATTTCAAACTGACAGAAAATTTGGGGGAATCGTAGGAAGAACGTCCACACACCTTTTTCCCGGTTCCCTCAATTGTTAATATTCGATGACATTTGCTTATCGTTCTCTTCTACATTACGTTGCAGACATGATGCCTCCTTACCCCTAAATACTTCTACGTCACCCCCTTTCTTAATGAAAATCAACAACTTAAACTCCCAGCGCCGGCATGACTGCAGAACCAGCCCAGGATAAAGCCACAAAATGTTCCCGACGGGCATAAAATAAGGTCGAGAGACTCACACCCAGACTCCAGAAGAGGCGACCCCACCTTTGCGTGCACGGTGACAATCACACGTGGAGCCGCTCCGGAAAGGGTGGCGTTCATTCTCCCCTCCCCGAGTTCGGTGACCTCACGTGCGGCCGGACACCTGCCAGGCGGGGGGACTGAGGCCTCGGATCCCGGCAGGCACCGCCAAGCAGTACCTGGTGGTCCTCGGAGGCCGGCTGACCTGCGCGCTCTCCGACACAGAGCACCTGACCTGGCACGCTTGCGCAAATGCCCACCCAACCCAGCTGGGGGCGCGTGAACGGCCCCACCCACCACGGAGGCGGGGCGCGGGGCGTGTCGTAATCAGGCCCCCCGGGGTTTGAGTTGCGGGCGCTTTGTGTCCGAGGCTCGGTTTCCTCTTCTGTTTAAGTGGAGACGGCAGTGTGGGCGTCGCCGGGCTGTTGGGTAAGTGCCTGCAGGCAACGACCACCTGAGGGGCCTGGCGCACAGAGAGCACCCCAGGTGGTAACCGCCACCCAGGAGCTGGCGCTGGAGGCCCGCCCTACGCCTCTGGTCAGCCCCGGGGCTCGCCAAGCAGGCCTCATAGCAGGCCCCGAGGGGTAACCTGTGGGCCTCACCCCGGCCAGCGCCAGGGCAGCCCCAGTGGGCACCAGAGGCCTCCACCATCAGAGGGCAGCTGATGGATGGATGGGCAGGGAGGGGCGGGGAGCTCCTTCCCCGCTACTGCTTCCTTCAACCACCACCTGCGGCTCCTTCTCCGACCGTGGACCTGCCCTCACCAAGCTGCTGGTCTCTTGGGGGTCAGTAACACAGCGCTCCGTTAGCTGCAGCACTTCAGAGAAAAGGCAAGTGGGGGTGGGCCTGTGAGAAGTGCTCGAAGGCTCCCCCTGGAAGCGGTTGCTGCGAAGCTGACGTATGAACAGAGACCTGCAGGAAGCGTCTTCCAGGCTGATGGAGCAGCAAGTGCAAAGGCCCTGGGGCAGGAGCCAGCGTGGGTTCCAGGAAGAGCATGGAGGCCGGAGGGGCCGGAGGGAGAAGGCAGGAAAGGAGAGGAAACACCTGCCATTCATCTCCAGGACTTACTGTGCTAGACGTTTCCTCAAGTCGAGGGCAAATCAGGACAGGAATGGACACAAGACCACACAGTCAGGCCGACTTGAACTGTCTGGGCTGGGAGAGACCGGGACGCACCAAGGCCCTTGGGGGCAGTGTCTCACCCACATGCTGCTGGTCAGCCCTGCAGAGCTGGGAGGGCCGCGGGGGCGCAGGACTCACAATGAGCTGCAGGGCTGACCCCGAGATCTCTTGCAGGCTGACCCCGAGATCTCTTCCAACCCCTGGGGCCTCAATGGTGGAAAGGGGGCCGTGGAAGAGGACTCAGGACCCCTCTCCCACTCGCCTACCCCCAGACGCGCCCCATGGGTCCGCACACACCCGCAGCACACGTGCACACGTGGGTCCACAGCACTCGCAGGCGGTCAGACACGCACCTACCCCTGCTCCCCACTTTACGTCCAAGTTCCGCCGAGGCCTCAGGCGCCTGTGAGCAGCGCTGCCATGTCCGCCAGGAGGCCGAGGCGCGGAAGGTCACAGGAGGTACACCGCTGCGAGGCCGCACCCCAGGGAGCTGGCTCTGGACCGAGGCTGCGGGTCAGCGTGTCTCTGCGTGTGCGGTCACCAGACGCAGCTGCAGGTGGCCCTCCCCCTTGCGCCTGGTTCTGCCCCCTGCACAGCCCCCAGGAACGCCCCTCCTGCAGCCGGACCACCAGAAGCCCCTCTGCCACAGCAGGCAGCACCAGGTGGCACCTGGCCAGGGTTCCGGGGGCTGAGGGAGGTGGGTGTGGCACGGCCACCCACCCACCCGCCTGGCTGGGGAGGGCCCGGGGGCGAGAGGCACTTAGCGCCCACCTGGCAGCCTCTGAAGGCACGCACTAGGCACTCGCGCAGCTGCCGCGCCGGCCTGCCGGCAGCCCCCAGTGATGGATGAGGCGTGAGTCCCACAGGCAGTGGGGCGCTGACCCCAGCTGGGGGTCCCCTGGCTCGGCCCATCCATCAGCGTGACAGGTGGAGCCCCAGGGAAGGTGGGGCTGGGCAGGTGGGGGGAGGCTGAGCCTGCAGCAGCTGCACACGTGCGCATCCCCGGGAGGACCGGGCTGGGAGTCACTCTGCCTGGTGCAGCTGGGCGGTCAGACCGTGGCCGCGGGTCCACCTTCCTGACGGGCTGCCCTCCCGCTGACCGTGCCCTAAGCACGCCAGTCCAGGCCCGCAGGGGACGCCTGGTCGTTCATCGTCCCTCGGCCGCCCCTGCCCTCCCCAGCTCAGGTCAGCCAGCTGACTGCTGCGTTTTAGCGGGACGGCTGGAGCCTTCCCTCCCCGACTTCTGCGTGGCCCAGCTCCGACAACCACGCCCGGATGGCAGGTGTCACCTCACTGGGTGCAGTGGCGGCTGCTAGGGTGTCTGTGGGCCTTGGGCCCCGCAGCCCCGGGTGCGCCCAGCAGGGCTTAGAGCGTAGCGGGTGGTGGCGTGACCCTGTCCACGGGGCGGGGGGCCAGGGCAGGGTGACCCCCAGCCCGACCGAGATGGGGACCCGGCTTGTGTTTAGGGGAATTGTGTGTCCTCCTTTCCCGCACCATCCTGAGTCACTAAAAAGCTTCTTTCTCATCAAAGCGAGCCTGGCCCCACCCGGTCGCACCCTGCGGTCACCATGGACGGAGCCACCGGCCGCCACCTAGGAGGAGGCAGGGCCATTGAATAAGGAGCCAAATCAGCCCCCAGAGGAGGACAGCCTTGCCGCGGGCCACAGCCTGGAGCAGCCTCGAAGCGCGGTCAGAGAGAGGAGCCGCGTGCGGGCGGAGCCACGTGCGACAGCCAGAGCAGGGCCCCAGGCGGAAGGCGGAGGTGGTGGCCGGGCTGGGGACAGAAACATCCTGGAACTGGACAGAGGTGGTGGCCGCGCTGGATGCCACTGACCTCTGCTCTCCCAGGTGGTTCCAATGGTGACCTTTAGGTGTATTTGAACACACTTTAAAAAGGCATGGTCGGGGGCTTCCCTGGTGGTGCAGTGGTTGAGAATCCGCCTGCCAACGCAGGGGACACGGGTTTGAGCCCTGGTGCGGGAAGATCCCACATGCCACGGAGCAACTAAACCCGTGCGCCACAACTTCTGAGCCTGCGCTCTAGAGCCCGTGAGCCACAACTACTGAGCCCGCATGCCACAACTTCTGAAGCCCGCGCACCTAGAGCCCGTGCTCTGCAACAAGAGAAGCCACCGCAGTGAGAAACCTGCACAACGCAACGAAGAGTAGCCCCCGATCACTGCAACTTGAGAAAGCCCACGCACAGCAACTAAGAGCCAACAACGAAGACCCAATGCAGCCATAAATAAATAAATAAATAAGTAAGTAAATAAATAAATAAATAAATAAAAAGGCATGGTCAGGGGACTTCCCTCGCAGTCTGCTGGTTAAGACTCTGCACTCTCAGTGCAGGGGGCACAGGTTCGATCCCTGGTCAGGGAACTAGATCCCACATGACACAACTAAAGATTCTGCACACCACAACAAAGATCCCACGTGCTGCAACTGAGACCAGGCTCAGCCAAATAAATTTAAAACAAACAAACAAAAAAAAGGCATGGTCAGGGAAGACTCCCTGAGGAGGGGGCACGTGGGCCTCTCAGGAAGGGAGGGTATAGCGGTACCTCTGCAGGAGCTGCCGGAATGTTCCGGAGCAGTGAGGAGGATGTGGAGGAGGGCGGTCCAGGCTCACCCTCCAGAGGGGGAGACCCAGTGGCCTCGCGGTCAGAGGTTGCGCTGGAGGTCACCTCGGAGCCACCTGGATGGTGCGTGGGGCCAGGGCCGGGTGGAGCAGAGGGGCCGCTGGGCCTCAGTCCCACAGAGCAGGACCGTCCGGTGGCGACTCTTCCTTCTTGCCCACCTGGGGCACTTCAAGGAGTTTTCAAGCCGATTACGGTTGTCAAGTGCTTAGAATAACTGGTAGGAAAAGAATTCACACAGAGAAGTGCAAAGCAAGGCCTAGAGACGGAAGGTCAGAGGGGTTCCTGCCGAGGCCGGGCGCTCAGGGGAGGGCAGGTGGTTGGCTTGGGTGACCTTTGACCCAAACGGACCCCCAGCCAGACGGCCAGACCAGGCCCCCGAGAGGGGCAGGGAGAGTCCCGAGAGCTGCCAGCCTCCCACCTGCGTCTGCGGGGACAGTGGTCTCTGTGGGCTCCCAGAGGCCTCGGCGGCGGGCTCGGCCCAGCAGGGGTTGTTTTCCCGGTGATGGTAAGGCGGAGGTGGGAGGTCCGGGTGGAAGGGCCACTTGGGCATCACTGAGGCTCGGCTCCTTGCTCCGAGTCCCCGAGGGAGGGCCCTGGTTCCCCACCCTCCAGAGCAGCCCGGTTGGGGCTGGAGCTGCACCTGCCCACACCCCACACCCCCGGTCGGCCGCCTCTGTCTCCTGGGTCAGAAGCAGCTGCGTGCCGACCACATCGGGTTCCGTTAGCGATGCCGGGCGGGCTCAGAGCTGCATCCGCCCTGCCGCCCTCTCCCTAGGGTGAGGCCCCTCTTCCTGCATCCCCGGTCCTGGGCTGAGGTCGGCCTGGACACTCACGGCCACTTGGGGCCCCGCTCTGGCCCCTCAGGCAGACTTGGCCGCTGTCACACAGCCCGCGCGCGTCCTCGAGGCCGCGTTTCATCACGTCTGCTACGTTGTGGGCTCCAGGAGGCCGGCCCCGCCCTCGCCCAGCACGAGGCCCGCAGTCAGCCCTCCGCAAGGGAGCAGCCCTCAGGGAAGGGCGGGGGGCGGGTGCAGTCGCCGCGGCAGCGCGGCCAGGGGGCCGCCGTGGACGGACCAGGCCGGGGACGACGTGGACCCGTCCGGAGGCTCTGAGGCGTGTGTCACTCTGAGTCCGTCTCCTTCCCCGAGGTTGACGTAAGAGAGAGGCGATGGCAGAGGCAGCCGTGCAGAGGCTGCCCACCGCCGGGCTGCCTTGGCTGGGACTGCTCCCGACAGACGGGCTGCGTGTCGTCAGGAGCGGGGGCCTGGCGTGTGCGCGTGTGCGTGTGCCAGAGCACGTGTGTGCGTTCAAAACATGGAAAAAGGAAGCGTGGCTGCACTCCGCTGTGACAGGCTGGCCAGCTCCGTCTGAGCTGGCGCCGCGGGGACAGGAGGAGGGCGAGGCTAGCGGATGCTGCGGAAGGGAAGATGGACGCCTGCCACGGCCAAGCGGTAGGGCTGGCGCCTCCCGGGTGCCAGCGGGTGCACGGGGCCAAAATTCACAAACAAAACCCGCGGCAGATTGCTGGCAGCCCGTCCTGAAGGCGGCAGCCGCTCGGCAGAGAAGCCACGGAGAACCGGCTGGAAGCGGGCAGCCAGCGCGGCACAGGTAATGGCCGTGTGGGGCTCACCGGGCAGGCGGCTGGGTCTTGGCCTGGGCGCGGGCGACATGGCACGCAGCTTGAGAGGACAGCTGCATCCAGTGCGGGTCTGGACCCTCCCATGTCCAGGCCAGCGCAGTTGGCCCCCTCACTCCCCGGTTCCCCGAGCACTGCCCTGGGTGCGGGCGAGGGTCCACCACCCCGGGGCCTGTCTGTCCAGGTGGCACAGGCATCGTTCCTGCACTGGAGAATAGAGCTGCCAGCAGCCACGCCCAGGGTCCCTGGCTCTGCACGGTGGCGCCTCTGGCTCTGGTGCTTGAGCCCTCCCTCCAGGGTCTTGTGGCTGTGGCATCTCCACCCTGCGAAGCCCTGCTGGCTCTCAGGGCTGGGTCCTCTTGCCCCCCGTTTTGGAATGTGTCCCCAAACCGTCCTTGAATGTCTGTTTCTTCTCACAGACCAACCTGGGGACTGGGTTGGGAAGCGGGGTTGGAGGGCAACACCTGGAGGGGCTGGGAGATCCCAAGATCTTCCCTCCCTCCCCTCTGCGCGGAGCCCCACAGCCTGCCTGGCCCGGCAGTGCCGTGTGCAGACCCACGGGAGCACAGCCAAGCGTGCCCGTCAGAGGAGCTCGGGCGGCGGTGCCAGCTGTCAAGGGCACGGGGTGGGGGCGAGCTGCCTGGCTGGGGAGGACCCGTGCCAGGGGCTCACTGGACAAAGCCCTCCTGGGCAGAAAGGGCCAGGCCAGCCGGCAGGCGCCTGGCCACCCCTCCCTGGGTGAGAACCATGTTTTCGGGGGAGGGAAGCCTCGGAGCACCTCGGCCGGGGGCACAGGAGCAGACGGGGTGCCACTGCCGCCCCAGGGGCCCGAGGCTGGACACTGTCCACTTTGACGCTTGGAGCTCCCAGTATCGACCCAGAAAGAAAGCGCATGGGGCGCGTGGCCCAGCAGGGTGTGGCAGTTCCCCAGCAGCGCCTGCGCCCCAGGCAGTGGCCGGTCCCAGCGTCGCCGAGTCGGGAGGAGCTTGAAAAGCCAAGTGCAGGGTCTGGCTGGGCTGAGGGTGCCTGGCCCTGGGGGGCAGAGAGGGGTCTGGGCTCTGGGCAGTCCCTTGGGCAGAGGGAAGGGGCTCCCAGCGGGGGGCCACCCACCTCACCAGGCAGGTAATGGGGGCTCTGAAGAGGGTGCCCAGCCCAACCCCCATCTCCGGGAACCGGGCCAGCGGTGCGCAGCGTCGAGCACTGGGTGGGCAGCACCCCGGGGCCCCCAGAAGCAGCGGGAGAGCAAGGTCTCCCGGCCTCAGGGGGCGGCCCCCTCGGTGTGCGGCCAGTGGGACCAGGGGGGCCCCGTGGAGAGCCTTCCCCGCTCTGCCAGGGCCACGCCCTAGCCCTGGGGTGGGTTTGCCCTGGTCTTTGAGGCCGGAGCTGTCACTCCGTCCCAGCGCCCAGGCCTCTCCATCTCTGGCCCTGACACTCTCACCAGCAGGGCAGGTGCTGGCCTGGCCCAGGTGAGCCCCGGTCTGAGCTCCCAGCAGATTTCGGAACGCCAGGGGCTTTGGGCAACCGTGCCTGTCCACTGTGCCCCCGGTGAAGGGTGCAGGGACCTCCGCCCCACCACAGCTCACCTGCCCCCAAGCTCTAGGTGGGCACTCTCTGCCTCCCTGGGCGCCCCTGGTCCCACGCTGCCCCCGCTCTGGGGCTTCATCCAGAGGTTCCGACCCCAGGTCTAGCCCCGCTCTGGGGTCCCCTGCCCCTTTAGACGCTCTGACCTGGCCACGGGCCCGACTGGAGCAGCATGGGCCATGGGAGCTGTGCTGGGGGGAAACGAGGAAGCTGGCCCAGGACGTCCACCCACATGCCAGTAGGTCTTTGTCCACAGAAATGGGGTGGTGGCCCAAGCCAGCGTGGTGACAGACAGAGCGCGAGGGACCCCGGGCGGCTGGACGCGAGAGCCACCCTCGGTGGCAGAGGCTGGCGTCCCACCTGCTGCCTCTGAGCCCCCCACCCCGCCCCCCCACATTTCACAGTCCTGCTTCCTGCACGGGCTCCCAGCGCCCTGGAGACCCTGCCAGACGTTCCTCGCGGCCGGCACGCGCTCCCCTAATGAAATATTCACGGAGTCTTTCTGCTTCTTGACAGAAAAGCCTCTGCAGCTTCCCGCACCTCGGAAAGTGAGCCTCGGCACCCAGCCTCCCAGAGAAGTCCCGGGAACGAGCAGGTGACTGCCAGGGTACCGCCCTTCCCCGCATCAAACCTTGGCCACCTTTCGTGGGCACCAGCTGCCCCATGGGGACAAGCTGTGCTGTTTTGCAGCCCCAGCTGGAAAGGGATCTATACCTTCCTTTGAAGACTTGCTCTGGTGTCTGACGGCCCCCCTACCCCATGCCAACAAGACCAATCCACAGCCCACAAAGTCTCACCCGCTGTGTGGTGGCCACACTCTGGTCACCTGCCATCCCCCTGCCATCCCTCCATCCATCCACTTGCTCATTCTGTATCAGTTCAAAACCTATGTGTGGTTTCCATGCGTGGAGATGGGGCTTCATAATGGAGCAAAACGGACCCAGTCCCCTGCTCTGGGCCACACACACTGACATCACCCACGCTGGTCACGCTGGGCGCCCCCAGACCCTTGCAAAGTCCATAGAGAACCCCAACTACGGTCTGCAGCCTGCAAGGGGCCCCAGGTCTCCCCATCAGGTGCCTGAGACGCAATGGAGAACGTCACGGTCGCTGTGCCCCCTTCCCAGCCATGCCTGGTGGGAGCAAGGACAAGACGGCAGGGGGGTCCCAGCCCGGGGTCTGGCACTGAGTGGCCTCAGCCACTGCTCACACAGGTGGGCCAGGCGCTGCACGCGCATGGATCCTGGCCCCCGGCCCCACTGTAGCGTTCCACGAAATGGGAGAACCAAGCGACCCGGCCAAGCCCCTTGGGATGGCTGCGGACCGCCCTACTGTCAGTGCCAGTGGGCGGCCCCCAAAAGCCGCCCCCTGGGCAGATGCTCTGCGATGGTGCCAGGCGCATCCACAACAGCTCTGAGGTCGGCTGCCCGTGCCGCCGTCCCACCTGCCCGGCCCCTCAGCCTGCGCCTCTGCGGCTGTGCTTAGGCAGTGACTACCCCTGCAGCGTCCCTCCTCTGCTCCCCGATCTGACTTGCGCTCCCAGGCGGTACAGCACTCCTCCTGACCCTCGGATA
This sequence comes from Balaenoptera ricei, assembly GCF_028023285.1. Lineage (NCBI taxonomy): Eukaryota > Metazoa > Chordata > Mammalia > Artiodactyla > Balaenopteridae > Balaenoptera > Balaenoptera ricei. The sequence goes on along the minus strand of NC_082657.1, from coordinate 63,415,654 downwards.
CACGGGGTATGTGTCTGAGCTCGAAGCCAAGGCTCCGTTGGTCCTCGAGGCTGGGTCGTTGGGTGAGAGGCAGGGGCTGGACAGAGAGGAGAGGAGGGGGAGGTGGGTGGGGCTCAGGCGGCGTTGCTGGTGCCTGTGTGGCCTGGCGCTCTGCTCATCAGGAGCGGGGGATGGAGTGGGGGGTGCAGGTGGCGATGCCAGATGCTGAGCCCAGCTCCGAGCTTGCTGTGTGACCTTTGTCCTCTCTGAGCCTCCACTTCCTCATCTGTAAAATGGGATGATGGTCCCAGCCACATGCAAGTTCACGGAAGGATGGTGCTTGGCCCCAACTGCCCCCAGGAAAAGCCAGCTGGCAGTGACCAGGATCCAGTTGGCCAAGGCCAGCCGCTGCCATTGGCCACCCTGGGTCTACGCAACCCCTCTGCCACCTCTTCCCCCAGGGACCATCCTCATGGTGGACCAGGGGAGCCCTATGGAACCTTCTGGTCCAGCGGCCTCCATGAAGGTGCTACTGGCAGGGAAAGGGGCTCGGAACCTCCGGAACTCTGGACTCAACAGTCCTTCCCTGAGGAGACACCGATGGCGTTTCCCCTAATCGGGGGGCTGGTCTGGGGGACCAGCGGCTTCTCCACGCAGCGTGAGCTCCCCAGGCGCACCACCCTGGGACTCCAGCCCCCGAGGGGCAGAGCAGGTGGCTGGGAAAGCTCGCGGGGGGAGGGGAGAGGCCAGCACGTGCGTCCCACGGGAGGGGGGCCTGTGGCCCCAGGTCTAAGCTGGGAAGCCGGCGTGTGGCAGGTCTTTAACGAAATCCTCCCTGTGCCGGGTTCCTCTGCTTAGCTGGGTCTCCCAGGTCTGGAGGGAGGGCTGGTGGGGCAAGTGGCTGCCCCTGAGGCCCCACAGAGGCGGGAATCATGGTAAGAGTAGCGCTGTGAGGGGTCGGTGAGACCCCAGGCTCCGGTGGCAGGCTGTGGCCACAGGGTGGCTGTGCCCCCCCAGGGCCTGAGTCCTACCCCCCAGGCCTTCCCCGGGCATCACATGCTCAACCCGCCACCCTTCCCCCCGTGCTCTCAGGGTCCAGTCCTGGGGGCTCTGCCCTGGATCAGAGCCAGGCGGCCCACCCCTGGGCTCACTCTGCCACACGAAGGGGCTCCAGGGCCGCCCAGCTCTCCCTGAATCTGCATGAGGCCTCGCCCGCCTGTCCTGGCCTCTGGGTGGAGTCTTTGTCTTAAATGCCTGCTCTGACCTTGTCACCTACAGTAAAAAAATAGACTCGGTGCCTTTTACTGAGAGGTGAGCTCCAGCTTCACCAACTGGTTTGTCTGATTATCTGGGAGGCTGGTGCAGGGACTCAGAGAGGTCAGATCAGCTCCCCAAGGCCACACAGCTGGGCGGTGCAGGAATGAAGTTGCCAGGAGTGTCAGGCCGGGAGCCCTGAGCGTTGTCACCCGAACCCTCCCTCAGAAATGATTCCCAGAGCCCACCAGCCTTCCAAGTTCACGGTCCAAGGATCTGGCACCAGCGCCCTCCCCAGTGCAGGCAGTGGCTTGGGGATGGAGGAGCTGGAGGGGCCAGCGCCCCTCCTGGAGCTGCCGCGAGGTAATGAGCTCTGTGTGGAGCGTAGAAATAAAGCATGTTCTGCAGAACAAATGGTGTTAATTTGCACCGCAGCCTGGCCCTGCCGATCGCTTGGGGGTGGGGGGCAACAGCTGCGCCAGAACTCACAGACGCGCACACACAGCGAATTACTGGGGCCATGCATCACCATCAGAGGGACAAAGCCCCAACCCTGACGGGGGCAGCCCTCACCTCCGGGAGAGGCCAGCTTGGGAAGCGAGAGGATCGGCTTTTCAGACCCTCCCCCATCCCGGACATCCCTGCCCAGAGCGGCCAGCACCCACCACTGGGTCAGGAGTGGGGTCCGGGTGGGGTCAGGTGTGGCTGGCCATCTGGACCCCCTCCTGCAGGAACCCAGGTCACACCTGGTGGGGCAGGCGGCCAGTCCTGCCTTGGACCCTGTGCTCTTGGGCCCCTCTCCCTGGCGCCTCAAGGACACCCCACCTCCTGGCTCTCCCTCACCGGAGGTCCCCTCCACCCCGGCCTAATTAGCCCCTGTCCATTTGCTCTATCACCACTGCGGCTGCTCAGAGCTGCAGCTTCCTATTGACATAGCGACACTGGAGGCGCTGAGACGCGCTGCCTCCCCCGGGGGGATCTGTCTTCCTCAGCCGCCATGGCCCTCTGATTGGCGAGTGCCCACCTCCAGGGTCAGGGAAAGCTGGACCACATTCCACATCCCTCGTCGCATCCGATCAGTGTTTGACGTCACCCACCCACCCGCCCATCCATCCATCCATCCATCCCTCCCTGCCGCCTGTGCTCCTGCCTTCTTGACCCTCTAACTCCGGATACCTGGGCTGCCCCCGGGCTGGGCAGGGAGAGGGCAGGTGTGGAGGGCGGGGGCGTCTGCCTGCCTGCTGGTCCCCTCTGCCCTCCCGACTTGTTTTCTCTCCTCTGGGGGAGGAGGGTCGCCCTGGAATTGTGCGTCTGCTGCTGAGGTAGGCGCTGGGCTCCCAGAGGCCTTCAGTGAGTCCTTAAGGGGTGACGGATGAACAGACAGACGGACAGGTGGGATGACAAGGTCCTGGACCCGGAACTGTACACGAGGAAGGATCGTGGGAGGGCATTTAAGCCAGTGGTCCATGTGGGGAAACTGAGGCCAGCGCAGTGGGAGTGACCTGACCCACGTCACAGCCCCAGGACTACGACCCACAGGCTCTGTCCACTGCCCACTCCTGCGCCCTTCAGAGCCCGGCCCGCACATCTGCTTCCAGGTCGGGGAAAGCGGGGGTCTGCACCCCTCTCCAGCCCAGGACAGCCCCGGGCCCTGGGGTATCCCTGTCCTGCCTGCCTGGCAAGGGTGCCGGTGCCCACCCGCCCATCTGCCCACTCTAGCCTCCCGACCTCCTGCAGTCGCTAAGCCCCCACATGGGTGCTCCCTGCCCTGTGCTCCCGGTGTGTCCGGTGGAGCAGGGCACCCGCCCAGCCCGTTCACCGCTTCCCCCGGGGCAGAGCTTCAAGCCCTGAGCCGAGGGCCAGGTGCCAGGAGAGCCACACAGCCCAGCACAAGGTGCTGTCCTGCAGGGACCTGGAGGCGAGCTGGGAGGACCTCTCAGACTTTGCGAGGCTTCTCAGGAGAAGTGGCCCAGGGAGTGGGCGGCTCGGGCACTCGACCTGGAGCTGGGCCCTGGGGGGTAACCGAGGTGGAGGCCGGGAGGAGGCAGGCAGGAGGGGTCTCGTGTGAGCACCCGAGAGGGAGGGGCAGCGTGTGGAGGAGGCTGCAGGGGTGGGTCGGAAGGGCTGGGGCTGACGGGCAGAGCGCCGGGCCTCGAGAGCAGAGGAAGGACCAGGAGAGGGGCCGGGGTCTGGCCCACCTTCAGCTCCTGGGCCTGCCTGCTTCCTGCTGACGCTGCCAGACGACAGGGAACCGCTGGTGCCTGGTCCCTGTTCTCCCCTGTTGTCCAGACACCCAGTTTGCAGAGAAACACCTTTTGGGGATGAAGTTGACCCTACAGCCACAGCGTATAAAGCAGCTTGTGAGAGCTCTGTAGGGAGGGGCTGGAGGTGAGGGTCCCGCTTGCTCAGCCGCCCCTGCTCGCCCTGCTCGCAGGCCTCATCCACCAGCTGAACTGACCGCCCCGCCCGCTCCAGTCGTCAGCCCCCCAGCCCACGGTCCTGACCCCGGGCACCTGCCCCACGGGGGTCTCGGGGGGATGCTGCCTGCAGGTGGCAATGTGGGGTTTGGCTCGGGAGAGAGGGGAACAGGGACAGTGCACGGGGTCTCCGCTCGGCCCCTCCCCTCGCCTGGGGCCCGGGTGTGGAGGACGCTGGTCCTGAGGCCCTGCCTGAGCCTGGGGGCCATGGCCACTGCTGGGCCGCATCTGCCGGCACAGGAGAGCGGCTCCAGATGCAGCAGGGGGGCAGGCTCGTGTCGTGCCATCTTCTCACAATCATTTCAGCATCCTCTTAGCGCCCCAGCGCAGCCCGCTTGCTTGAATGCATAATTAGCCTGAGCATCCTACCTCGCTAATTTCAAGGCTGGGGAAGGGAGTGGAGGGGGTTTAGGAATTTGCATATTAATTTAGCCCAGGGAGAGAAAAATTGTTTACCACTTCTTTCTCCCCGTCGCTCACAGAGGACTTAACTCTTTCCTGCTTGCTGTCTGGAGCCTCACCCGGAGGGCATGCCTGGGGCGAAGCCAGCGTCCCAAACTCCCCACCACCCCAGGCCTCCCGCCGTGTCCCACCCTGGCGGCCCCTGCACGTGCCAGGCTGCAGCCTCCTCTCTTTGCAGGGCCCACATGGGGCTCCTCAGGGGCCAGACAACACAGAAAATGGTGTTGCTGGGAGTCTGCTGATGACCCCGAGTTCCCCTTCTCACTGACCCTCACCTGTGGTTTTCCGGGACTGGAGATCCCCGGGTCCCCAGAGCCACCTCGCCACCTTCACCTATTTATTTACTCCATAACCTCCACGGCACCCCGCATCCAGTCTCCGCCCAGTGCCAGGGCCGGTGGCCCCGCCCCGCACTGGAGCCAGAAGCTGGTACTCACAGAGGGGTGGGACTCTGTGGGGAGCCCTCCGACTTCAGAGGGGAGGACAGGCTTCCAGGTGGAGGTGGCGTTTGCCCTGGGCCCTGTAGGAGGGAGCTGGTGAGAGGAAGGGCCTTGGGGCAGGGGGCACCTGGGAGGGAGACGTCTGGGGAGCTGGGTTGTGAGGTCTTGGAAGCTGGAAGGGGTTGTGCAGGGCCCCCGATGATGGCCCTGGTCTGTAGGGGATAATAATAATTCCAAGGGTTGTTGCAGGATGGAATGAGACGCTGTGAGCAATCAGCACAGCTGGCACGGCTGGTGTCTTCAGGCGACGCTGCCCTGAGCTGCGGTCACGTTTCCCACTCAGATGGACAGTAGCGCGTCCGCTTGGAAGGGTGTGATGCTTCAGAGCCGTGCGGGCAGCCCAGTTCCCCAGAGACGATGTTTACTGGGGGGCTGGGGGCATACATCTCGCAGAAGGCCTGCTCTTTGCCTCGTCAGAGGTCCGAGGACACACCCCCAGGCCTAGTGTGCACTGCAGACACGGGTCGGCCCACCACGCACAGTGAGCGGCACAAGAGCGGCCCCCGTCACGCGCCTGATGGCAACCAGGAGCTCAGGCCGCATGTGGGGCGACACGAAGCAACCCGTAAAGTGTGTAGACACCACCCAAACCACAGCTGGCCATGCAGGATTTCATCGTCTTCAGAACTGGGACAGGGTGCCCATGTCAGGCAGTGGGCAGGCGGGGGACTTGAGGGCAGCTGCCAGGGCCCCTGTGAGCCACAAGACCTGGGAGACCCGGGTGGAGGGCTGACCCCAGAGACAGAAACCGGCGCCCACAGGGAGAGCTCAGGCCAGGGCAGCTACGTGCCCCCTGGAGACCCAGTTTCTCCGTCTGTGTCACGAGAGGCCTGGCCCCATCCTGAGCCAGGGCAGACATCACTAATCCATCACAGAGCCTCTCCCACAACCCAGGGGAATTCCAGGGAGCCGCTGTCCACCAGCTGTTTGCCACCTGGACTGCATGAGCTCCAAGATGACCATTCAGGGTAAACCTCTGCCCCACGTGGCAGCCAGCACAGTGGAGACCTGGCACTGACCCGTGAACGTCCTGCTCCCACCAAGCTCCCACCAGCAGCTGGTGAACGGTGCGTGTATGCGAGATCTGCCCAGCACTCTGCCCCGGGGATCTCCGCAGCCAAACGCTGCCTCCGTCCCGGCTGAGCTGCGCGCTGTGACCAAGAGCACAGACCACGGGGCCACAGATGATATGCCTCCGTGGGGCACACTGCACGTGCCCGGTGAAGCGCCGACACGCGCCCACACGTGAAGCCGACAGTGCCGAGAGCTGCGGGGCGTCGGCCATGACGACGGACACAGCGCTGCGCACCTCCCAGCTCGGGAGGCCCGAGGACACAGGACGTGGCCGAGGTCAGGGAGGGAGGGTGGTGGGCGCGCACCAACAGGCCAGAGGCCGCCCTGCTCCCGGGAGCTGCTGGCTGAGAGGAGGGGGTGGCCACGCGCAGTAACGAGGCACCCAGAGCCAGCGCAGGGGCGTCTGGGCCCCGACAAGTCCTCGGGCCCCTCACCGTGGGCCCCCACGGAGCCTACTCCGCTCCGCCAAGCTGCCGAGACCAGCGTCTGTGTGTGGGAGAGGCAGGCGCCGCAGGTGCAGGAACCTCCCGAGCACAGCCGGCACCGACTGGCGGGCTGCCTGCCCCCGGCCCCTCTGGGTCACCCTGCGGAGACTCTGGCAGACTCAGAGCGCAGCCAGGAGCCCGGCGGCTCCAGAGAAACTAGCTGACCCCCCATAACGTGGGGCCCGGAGATAGCTGCTCCAGATAATTTGGGAGGACGGAATTCAGTGCTGTGTCTAGTAGCCGGGAGGGAAGAAGCCCCAAGGCTGAAGCCCCTCTCACCCGGGCCGGCGATCACCGCCCTCTCCCTCTGCCTCCAACAAAAGGTGGCCACGAGGCCCAGGGGCTGAGGGCTGGTGCAGGGCTCGCCTGAGGACCCCAGGCCAGTGGCCCATAATCCTTCTCAGGGTGGTCCTGGCGAGCCTCACCTGCTCCCAAGGCACCTGCTGAGAATGCAGATTCCCGGGCTCGCCCTGGCCCAGTGAATCCAACCCACCCTCCAGGGTCCCACTGCCTGACTGTTGGGGTCCTCCCAGGGTCACTGGCCACCCAGCGTCCAAGAGCCCAGTGCCCTCGAGCCTCACGTCGGGGCGGCAGCCTCCCCCTCCTGCTCTCTTCCTGCAGGGAACCTGTGAGGTGAAACAGCAAGGGACTCAGGAGGCGGAGCCACGGCAGAGGTGAGGGGCTGTCACCCGGGGCGCACAGACACCCGCGTGTGCGGACGCCGAGCGGCAGGGCAGGAGGGGCTGCGGCCAGGCTGCGGTCGTCCGGACACCCTAGGAGGGTGGGAACAGCCTGCTCGGCCCTGCCGTCCCCGCGCGTCCATGTGAGCCACAACGGCGCTTTTGTTTGCACCTGTTGGCGTCGTGGGCTGGGTCTGGAGGTGCTGTGTGCCTCCCGCAGCTGCTGTCAGCGCGCATCTGTGAACCGGCCTCATTCTCACTGTCGTTAAAAATCCCAGGTCTGACAGGTAGGGAAAATCCAATGTAAAAACACCCCAGGGACCAATCGCAGCTCCGGCGGAAGCCCAGCTCCCGGGCCAGAGGCCAGGGCCCTCTGGGAACCGGGGTGGGGAGCCCGCCCTGCCCCCATTGTTCTGGGGTGGGTTAGGGTAGGACAAGAGGGGACAGAGAGGCAGGAGGAGGGAATGGAGGAGGAAGGCACGCCCATGGGGGCAAAGAGACCGGCCCTGGGCCACACGTACACGCCTTGTGGGACGCTGGACACCGCAGTGAGTGACCCGACACCGCCCCATCTACAAATGACGCGCCACATGCCACAGGCACACAGATGGAACCCGACACCCGCCTCTGACCTCCACCGGGCCTCCTGGGAGAGGCCCTCTGGCCAGAGACCAGGCCTGCTGTCCTTGAGACTTGAGGCCTCCCTGCCCTTCTGGGTGGGAGACGTGCGCCTGTTGGCGGTCCCCAGGGCCCTGCGAAGGAGCCAACACCCCTCTGTCAGGGCACTACAGGCGGCCCCAGTACCCCAACCGCGAGACACAGCCCCATGGGCACTCAAGCAGGCCCCAAGGATGGACATCAGCCTTGTTTTTGGAGATTTCTTCATCACTTGGATGAGCCACTCGCCCCTTCTGAACCTCTGAAGCCACAACCATAGATGGCGGTAGGTGGGTGGGTGCATCCCATCTGGGCACAGGGGAGGGCCCGTGTTGGGGGACTGGCCTTCGGCCTGTCTGACCACTCCCTGGGCTGCGGTAAAGCACCAGCTCTTGGGGTCTCAGCTCACAGGGTCGGAGCACATGCTGGACACCAGCCCCAGGTCACAGATCTGGGGAGTCCGAGATGTCCCACCACCGTGGGGCCCTCCTGCAGTGGGATGGGGTGTCGGGCCTCGGGGATTCTCTGCCGCTGCACTCACCCTGGTTTGGGGGCCTCCGGGAGCCTGGGTGAGCCTGGCCCCCCAGAGAGCCCGGGGTGTCCCCCAGGGCACCGGCACTCACATGGCTGTTACATCTGGAAAAAGTTCACGGAGGGCTCAGGAGGGATGCACGCCCCCCAGTGTGGCCAGTCCCTTCCCACCTGGGGCTGGGGAGACCTCGGAAAGGCGGGGACCACACCAGCACTGAGCTGAGGAGCCCGGCGCGCAGAGGGTTAAGCGCTGATTCTACTTCTTCTGCTTGGGGTGCATAATGCGCTCATTTGCATAGTGCAGTGTGCGCTCAATTAAAATGAACTTTTAATTTCTTCTAAGTAAATTACTTCTTGCCAGTACGTGACGCGCACAAATGTCAGAATAATGGGAGAGCCTTAATGAGCTGGGGGTGGAGTGGGGGGTGGCGCTATTGGGAATAACCCAGAACAGGCATGTCCACATGCTACACAGACGCACGGGACGGGTGCACAGACCGTGGCCGCCGCACACGTGCCCTCCACACGCAGGGCCCCCTCCACACGTTACAGGATCTGTCCCGCTCCTGATGGACACAGACATTTCTCACCAAGCCTCAGCCTCCCTGCTGCTTCTTACTCACCTTATAAATAAGGATGTGAGTTTAGAGGTTGAAACAAAGGAACAGAATCAGAGCAACGAAGAGGCTGGGCCGCTCCCCTGCCCTGTGACTGCGGGGAGCGCTGTGGGGGGGGAGTCACCCCCTCCACCTGGGCCCCAGGAGTCCAACCCCATCACCATCCCTCCTCCTCTCGGCATCTGAGGGGGGCTGCGGACAAGGGCGCCACAGTCGGCCCAGGGCACACGGCTCAGTCCTGCGAGGACGGCACGGGGGTTGGACTGCCTGCCTTTCTCTCCTCACCCTTTGAGGATGTGGAGGTGGCATCAGCCTTGCGCTGACCAGCTGGCCAGGCGGTCGTTCAGCACTCTGGAGAGGACTGGAGACCAGCCTGGCCCCAGGGTTCTGAGCCCTGATCCCGGGCAGGGCTGGAGTCAGCAGCGATCTCAGGAGAGGCTGTGGCCTCTGACCAGAGCCCTGCACAAGGTCTGTCCCCGTCCAGAGGAGGTGGCAGACACATGGACGCTGGGTCCACGCAGATGTGGGATCAAACATCAGTTCCAGCCTTGATGGCCCTGAACAAACCACAGGGCCCCCTGGCCACCCAGCTGTCTCCTCTACAACCACCTGGGCCTGGGGGCTCCCTGAGGCCACATTTGACCCCTGCCCTGCACTGTGACAAAGCTGCCACTGGGCAACTTTGCTACCAGTGACCACCCACGGGACTGGGTGAGAGCCAGTGCCGGATGCCCCATGGAAACACGGCTTGGATGCCTGCGGGCCAGAGCCCCACTGATGCCAATGCTTGAGTCTTGGGGAGGCCAACCTTCTCCTCAGGTCCCAGAAGGGTCAAAGGAGAGTCAGCGACGTCGATGATGAATCTAGGACGTGTGCGCACGGCTCCCAGGAGGATGGAGCACGCCTAGGAGCCCGTGGGCAGGTGCTCTGGGCCTGCAGTGCACCTGGAGGTGTCTGAAGAGGCTTGTGGCCCTGAGGGGAGGGGCACAGACATCGCTGACAACGCCTACAGAGGGTGATCCGGGAGGGCTTCCTGGAAGAGGGCTCGCCTGGGGAACACAGGGGCCAAAATGACCCAGGCCAGTGTATAAGGTGGCAGAGGGGGTGACAGGGGCCCCATGGGGAGGCACGCTGCAGGCAGGAACGGCTCATGAGGGGCACAGGGCACGATGTCCCCGGGACACACAGCAGAGCACCTGCAAGGGATGTGCCCCAGGCGGGTGGGGAGACGGGAGGGCTCAGTGTCCATGGGAGGTGGGGACGCAGGCGCTGGGGGTCCGAGGCTCTGGCAGGAGCCTCCAAGTTGGGCTGGGGGTGATTCCTCGGCGTGCGGCAGGCAGAGAGTAAAGGAGAGAGAGAGGCTGGGAGGCTGGGCGGGAGGGGCCCCTCCCCTGCTCACGCCCCTCCCCTGCTCAACAACTCTCCAGGGCTCCCCAGTGCCTCCTCAGCAACACTGGAGCCGGCATCCCTGCCTTCGCTCAAGGGGTCCCTGCACCTGCCTGACGGAACCCCCAGAACCAGCTGCACTGCTACACCCCCCCAGCAGGGACCATCTCTCTTCTGATCCCCTGATGGCCCCATGTGACCGTGTCACCCAACCTCACCTCCCGCGGTGGGAGGATGGGCCGCACACGGGGAGCAGGGACACCCACAGGGCTAGGGCCCGGCACCCTGTGGTGTATCTATCCTCAGGTGAGGGCCGCAGGGTCCTCCTTGGGCTGCTGTGATATCAGAGGGCCTGAGGTCAGAGCCTGACCAGCCGGAAGCTTCCCACCAAGTTCCCACCTCCTCCTGGGGGGAGGGGCGTTCCCCTCTTGCCCATCGAGCAGGTGAGCCGCTGTGCCTTTAAGAGGACGAAATCCCACCCTCAGCCCCCTCCCTGTTGCTCATGCCTGTCTCTCCCCCCTAGATGGGTTCTGACAATTACCACTTCCCTGGAAGCTGGGGTGCACTGCACGCGCGCGTGTGTATGTGCGCGCGTGTGTGCGTGTCTATCTGTGCACATGAGGTGACTGGAGCCCAGCTTTCCCCCATCGCTGAAATTTACACTGAACCACAAATTAATTTCATAATTTTTTCCTCTCTAATTATGCCAACATCTGCTGCAAACCAAGCTGTGCACACGCATTTTAATATTCTCCCCTCCTCTCCCCCTCACAGCATCGTTCTGTCTACACTGAACTTTTCAATAATTATCGCCAAGAGAAGAGCTTGACTTCCATTGCTCTTGCTTTTCAAGAGGAGGAAGATGGGGAGGGGGATGAGGGGAGGCAGAGACAGAGAGAGATGGAGGGAGAGAGAGAGAGAGGGGAGTGAGGGGGAGAAAAAGATGAAGAACGAGGGAGAGCAGGGGAGAGAGGAAGACGAGGCGGGAGGGGAGGAAGATGGGCAAGTTAATGAGCAGGTCTGCACAGTCGCGTCTCCCGGAGGGAGGGCTGGAGGGTGGCTGACAGTCCATTTCCTTGCTGCTGCGGGGGAGAGGGTGGCTCTGGAGGGAGGGAGACAGGAAAGGACAAAAGGCTAGGGAGGAAGGGAAGGAAAGGGAGGGAAGGATCTTGGGGGAGTGAGGAGGGGCGGGGTCTGCAGGGGTACGCGGTCAGGGGCACACCCGGCACCCCAAGAGCGCAGCCACCCTGGGACCAGGGACGTGCCGAGGGGGATGTGTTGGCTCTGCCTGCCCCTCTCTGACGGACAAGCCACGCAGCCCCTGTCCCCAAAGACAGCCGTAGCAGAGCACAGGGCTGGGCGCAGCTGTGGGACCCCCGTCTCGCCAGCCTTCACGCAGGGCCGGCCCGGTCTCGGCGCTGCTGTCCTGGGGCCCTGGCACCTTCGCCTGCCGGCCACGTGCACGTGGGGCTGCACCTGACAGGCATTTGCTTCGGGTGAGCCCGCCTCCACCCACCACGCTGCCCTCCCGCGCTGTGCCAGGCAGCCCCCACGACGCCCTCCCCCTGCACACTCACGTGGGTGTGCGCGTGCGTGGGCATGCGTGCGCAGTCTTGGCCGCAAAGTCACCTCCGCTCAGCCCCGCGGTGCAGGACGGACACCGCCTGTCCGAGAGCCCGTCTGTCCACACGGGGTGCCCGCACACAGCCGGAGCTCCACACCACGTGGTGAATGGGAAGTTAGGAAACCCTCCTTGCCTCCGTGCCATCGGGCTGGGGTCTCAGCTCGGGGACAGCCAGCTGGCATTTGGTGAGTGCCTCCCCGTCCACCTCCTGGTCCCCCGCGAGCCCACCTCCCCCCAAGGCTCCCCACTGCCGTCCAGATCATGTCCACCCTCCTCATTCTGGCACACAAGGCCCTCGTCCCAAATCCCAGGCGAGCCCACGTGCGCACCCGGGACGCCACCCGCAGGCCCCCCGGCCCCTCCACAAGCTCCTCCCTCTCCCCCTTGACAGCTCCACAGCTGAGCTCTGCTCTTCCCGAAGCCCTTCCGTGGGTGGACATCACTCATCCATCACTCTACTTCCCCCACCTCGCCCCAGCCGCAGAGCTTTTCCAGGGCACAGTGTGTCATCTCTAGCTCCAGCGCCTCACACATGGTTGATGTTCGACGACTTTTTGTTAAAGGATGAATAAATGAATGACATCATTGAAACACATCACAAATCTTCCCTGGGCCCATGTCCTCACATAGAAAATGAAGACCCTGGTCCCTTGTAGCTGAGGACTGTCACCCCCCAGTCTTTCCCACGTCCGCTCCAGCCTGGCGGAGAGGTCAGCTGTGGAGGGAGAGGAGTCCCTGCTTCAGCAATAATTCAAACCTCCCACACATATTGAAGCTGCAGTGTGCCAGGATCCGTGAATGGTTTCTACAGAGCACAGTTCAGAGTCCCTTCAAGGTGCCCCTGTCCAGAAGAAGATGGGCAAACAGCCACCCAGGAGGCCCGTGAGAACGTGGCGAGGCTCAGCGTGGGAACTGCTCCACCGGATGGCTCAGGGAAAGCGTTACTGGTGACGCAGCGTCCAAATGGGGTCGGGGGAAAGAGAAGGGCTTGGAAGGGACTCAGTGTGTCCTTGGGAAGGGCATTACAAATGGAAGGCAACAGGCTGCAAAAGTAGAAAGTGGGCTTCTGCTTCTGGCTGTGATAAATATAAAGGGCATAGGCTTACCCTCCTGCTATAAACAACTGTTGAACTGCACAAAATACGTGCAAAAACTGTCTTCAGACGTTGCACAACAGACAGCTCCACATTCCCCCAGCTTCCTGTCTGAAAGCACTTCCCAAACCAGCACAGGGAAGCAGAGCCCAACGTACTGCCGCGGTCTTAACCAGAGGGGAGACGGAGGTGACGCTGGGGCTGCTGAGGTGTCTGCAGCTTGCACAGCACAGAGAGGAGGCAGCCGTGCACAGAAGGCCCAGGAACCTGCACAGGCCCCCCGAGTCTCCGGACAGTGCGCCACACACACGCAGGGCGGGAATGCACAAGAGCCAGCAGAGAAGCACCACGCCGCGAGCTGACCGGAGAGTCTGGGGTGGGTGGTGCGGGGAGGCACAGTGCAGTCCAGACGGCTGGGTGGAGGGGCCGCACCAACACACCAGAACGGCCTGTTTCAGGAGTAGGGCTCTCCTAGCCTGAGGGGGAGGGTTACTTGAGCTCCTGCCCCAACAAAGCCCCAGACCAAGCTCTGACAGATCAAGCCAAGCTGCTAGCAAACTAACTCTGCCAGAACAAAACGTAACACTCTTTAAAGAACACAGTGTGGGGGCTTCCCTGGTGGCACAGTGGTTAAGAATCTGCCTGCCAGTGCAGGGGACATGGGTTTCGAGCCCTGGTCCGGGAGGATCCCACACGACACGGAGCAACTGAGCCCATGCGCCACAACTACTGAGCCTGCGCTCTAGAGCCCGCGAGCCACAACTACTGAAGCCCACGCACCCTAGGGCCTGTGCACTGCAACTACTGAGCCCACGTGTAACAAAGACCCAACATAGCCAAAAAAAACCCAAACAAACAAAAAACAAAAAACCACAGCGTGATCCAGACCCTCAACAATACAGGATTCATAATGTCCAGAACACAATAAGAAATTACTAGATATGCAAAGAAGCAAGAAAATGTAACCAGAAAAGAAAAAAGAAAAAACAGTCAATAGAACAGATCCAGAGATGACACAGATGCTGGAATTACAAAAGAAAGACATGAGTGAGGAGATGAAGACTCTCAACAGAATGGAAACTATATGGGGTGGGAATCTAATGGAAAATGTAGAACTGAAAAATACAAAATCTGAAATGAAAAATTCACTGGATGACTCTAACATCAGATTGGACTACAGGAGAAATGACTTGTGAACTTGAAGACAGGTCCAATAAAAACAATCCAAATTTAAGCAGAGGGAGAAAAAAAAGCCTTTTAAAAAAACAGCAAAGACCCCCAGTGACCTGTGGAGCAATATCAAGCAGTCCAATGTGTAAATAATTTAAGTGCCAGAGGGCGAGGAAAGAGAGTGGAGCAGAAAAAAATATTTGAAGAAATAATAAGTGAAAATTTCCCAAATCTGATGAAAAATATCAACCCACAAATCAATAAAACCAAGAAGCAGAAACTAAAAAACAAAAACAAAAACCAATATCCCATACCTAGGAACATACTAAAACCAAAGATACAGAGATCGCCTCAAAAAGCAGCACATCACAAGGGGACAAGGACGAGAAATACAGTTGACTCCCCATCAGAAATGAGGCAATCCAGAATACAATAAAATGACATCTTTAAAGACGTCAAACAAAACTGTGAACCTAAAAGTCTATATCTTGCAAGAAAAAAAGTTCTTAAAAATGTAAGTGAAATACAGGTATTTTCAATTCATCATAATCATAAATGTGTATGCACTTACAAGCTTCAAAACATGTGTAGCAAAAACTAACAGACTAAAGGGAGACAGATCCACAATTAAAGCTGGAGATTTTAACATTCCTCTCTCAATAATCGATGGGCCATGTAGACAGAAAATCAGCAAGGGATTTAAAGACTTAAACGACACCATCAACCAAATGACCTAGGTGACATTTATAGGGCACTCCACCAAACAAGAGCAGAACACACACTTCTGTTTTTCAAATGCACATGGATTATTCACCATAAAACATGTCTCAATAAATATGAAAAAACTAAAATCACACAAAATATATTCTCTAACCTAGTACAGCTGGAAATCAGTTACATCAAGATATTTGTAAAATTCCCTCGAATGTTTGGAAGTTAAACAAAAAACTTCTAAATAACCCATGAGTAAAACAAATCACAAAGGAAATTGGAAAATATGTTGAACTAAATAACAATGAAAACATGACATATCAAAAGTTGTGGGTTATAGCCAAAGCAGTGCTTAAAGTGAAAACTATAGCTTTAAATGCTTGTGTTAGAAAAGACTAATGGTTTTTAATAAGTGATCTAAGCTTCCACCTTGAAAATCTAGAAAAGAGCAAATTAACCTCAAAGTGGAAGGAAGGATTAATAAAGAACAGAAATCAATGAAACAGAAATTGAACAAACAATAGAGAAAAAATTTTAAAACCACAAAAGTAGTTTTTTTTAAAGATTAATAAAATTGATAAACTTCTAGCTATATTACTCAAGGGAAGAGAAACAGACAGACACACAGAGAGAAGAGAAACAAATTATGAGTGATAGGACATCATCACAGACCCTATAGACATTAAAAGGAAATAAGGGAATATTATGAACAACTTTGTGCCAATAAATTTGACACACAGAGAAAAGGGACAAACCCCTTGAAAAACACGAATTACTAAAACTGATAGAACAAGAAACAGAAACTCTGAAGAGATGTATATCTGATTTTTAAAAATGAATTCATAGTTGAACCCCTCTCCACAGAGCAAAAATTGGAGGCTGCTTGGTGCCAGGAAGGCGGGTCACTGGGTTTTGCTGAGGAAGGTGTGTGGGAAGTGTGGATACACACAGCGAGGGTGGTGTGAGCCTAATGCCTCTGCCCTTCCTCCTGTGTCTGCCCTGGGCGCCACCTGGGGATTATCCCACCACCTCTCACCCTCATGGCAACCTTGGTTCACAGATGAGAAGATAAGAGGCTCAGAGAGATTTAATTTCTGGCCAAAGTCACACAGCAGGATTCAGAGCTCTCCATGGCAGGGAGGCTACTTGGAGCTGCTGAAGCTGGGCTCCCACATCTTTCCTTCTCACCCCCGAACCTTCCAGACCAAGGACAGAGCCGTCCCCCACAACAGCGACACCCCCCCTTGCTCTCTGGACGTCACGTCTGTCAACTCTTTGGTAGCACATGCCCCGGAGGTGAGGGACTCCGTTTTATTAATGCGTTAGTAATAAAGCAGAAACATAAATACCTATACACACACATACGGTAACCCTATCATTTATCCCCCAGGGCAAGGCACCTGGAGAGTGAAAGGGGCACTACTGGTAGCCACCTCAGGACGACGGGCACAGACCAGGACCAGCCTGAGCGGGAGGTGTGACAGGGTCTTTACTGTCCAGGGACCGGACGCGATACAATAACCACGGCGGTGACAGCTCTGCAGCCACGTCACTGCTGGCACCGTGCTTCCTGGCCATCGGCCCCACGCCCGCCCACCGCCCGGGGAGCAGGTGGACGTTGTCATTCCTGCTCCAGGCGGGTGGGTTGATTTTCTTGAGGTCAGAGAGCGGGGACCCACTCTAGGCCTTACAGAGCTTTCCCTTGAAAGCACCATCTCCTACAATTTCCTGGAAACTCTGAAATACAAACATGAATCTGTAGCACCTTAGGTGTCAGGAGGCCCAGGCTGACCCGAGTGTGACAGGTCGACCTGCCACTTCTTCCTCCACAGTCTCCTGCTTTCTCACGTTTCCCCAAAGCCCTTTCGGAAGCACATGGGGCGCAAGTCATAAACACGACTTCTAAAGGAACCAACCTGTGTGCACAGGTGGACCTCGTGCTCCACGAACCAGTCCTGCCCAACGCCGAGCCTCCCGCAAAGTACCTTCCTGGGCGTGTCCACCCCGCAGCCCTCCTCTCTCAGGTCAACTCAGCGCCTGCTTCCAGTAGGAGCCCCGCTCACCATGGGGGGCTGGTGAGTGTATGTGGGGCAGCGAACAGAGCTCCAGCCCTGCAGGCTGGCCCTCAGGACCCTCCACCGCACCCCTCCCGCACCCCACCCCCAGAGGCCCTCTGCTGAGCCCAGGCTCCGTCAGCTAAAGGATCCTGGGCGCCCAAGGCTGTGAGCCGTCCAGGGGACCCTGCTGCTCTCTGGCTCCTCCCAGCCCCGACTCTAGGCCCCTTCTGCTGGCACCACCTTTGCCTGATCACCCCATGGAAAGCCAAGACATCACGGAGGGAGGCCCTCCCCACCCCCAGGGCAAACCTACGCCCCTTCCAGCCCCTCTGGAAGCACGTGGCAGGCCTCCGTCCTCTCGTGCCATCCCATCCTCTCATCCCTAGCTGCTGAGCTGGGGACACGCCTGTGCCCTGAGCGGCACATGGGCCTGGACACCACGGCCCCCTCACCTGTGCAGTGGGGTTGCCCGCGGCCTCCCGCACAGTGAGGGACACGGGGGCCCGCAGACCCCCCGGCCGGCCGTGTCATACCTGAGCGGGTCAGTGCAGCCAGGACCTGAGGGCTACTTGGGAGGCCCCACTCCCGCCCGCCTCGGCACACCCCCCTTGCGTGTTTGCTATTTTGTTATTGTTAATTCCTCGCCAGGTGGACCCCGGTGCTGTGGGGCTTAATTTAGCTCAGCCAGCTGTCGTGGAGCTCAGGGGTTATGATGCGTGGCAGGGCCAGCTCCGGCGGTGGCGGGGGAGGGCGAGGGCCGAGGAGGGGGCGCCTCGGAGCTCCTGGGGGAAGGGGCCCCAGAATGGAATGGGGTCTGGATTGGGGGGCAGGAAGCCAGGCTGCCAGAGGGGGCCTCGGCTGGCACCCCAACTCCCGCTGATGCAGAAACCCAAGCTCCTAAGTAGTGAGACCCCAGGACAGGGGAGAACCTGTGCTGGGGGGCGGATCACCAGGGGCCAGTGCTCAGGACCTGCCGCCCAGACGCTGGAGGGCAGCCGCCGGGGGGGCGTGGTGCGCCGTGTGTGTGTGCATGTGTGTGTGGTGGGTGGTGTGTGCACGAGCCTGTCCACACGTCCGGCTCCAGGCAGGACCAGGCTGGTCGGCACTTCCCACTCGTTTCTCGGAACACGCCTCACAGCCTCCCTAAGACGGTCACAGATACCCTAAAGCTGGTCAGTGAGTGTGCGGAGCACCGGTGGAGCACCGGTGGAGCACGGCTGAGCCGGTCTGTTTCCCCAGGACGTGTCGGAGCCCCTCACGCGGCCACCAGCTCTGTGTGAGCCCCTTCCGCACGGCACACGTGGGAGGCGCGGGGCCGGGAGGACTGCACGCGGGAGGGGCTCGTGCAGAGCGGCCCGCGTCACCTCCTGCCCCATCGCCACAAGCCGAGCTGTCCTCCTGGATGTATGAAGAACCCCTACACGTCAGTAGGAAAAGAGGCAACAGACCAAACAGACCCTTCACAAGGAAGATCTCCAAATGGGCAACACGTGAACAGAAGCCTTGGGGACGCCGCCACCGCGCCCACCAAGCTGGCTCCTGCTAACCCCGTGGGGCTCACACCCCCGCCGCCCCTCAGCAAAACCCTGGCATCACCTGTCGGTGGTGAACACAAACGTGCCCAGGAGGGTCTTCACTTCTCTCCTACCCAGCATCCCCGCCCCGTCCCCTGTTTCAGCTGCTACGAAAAAAATACCACAGACTGGGGGGCTTAAACAACTTCCATTGTGCTCCCCCAGCTCTGGAGGCTGGAAGTCCAAGATCAAGGTGCCGGAAGACTCGGTGTCCGGTGAACCCTAACTGAGCTTATCTCAGCTGTTGGAACAAAGCACCCAGGAAATGAATCCAGATTCCAATCTCTGACCAGGAGGAAGAGAAAAAATGGAGACACTCATGTCTGTCTCCTGACACAGTCTGTAGTTTTCTAAACGCTTTTGCCAACAAAACTTCGCTGGGCTCTGACCACCCCTTAGCGAGGTGAGCAGGATTTTAATTACCTGCCCAGGTCACACTGTCAACAGCAGGTAAGACTAAGGGGATGGAGACAGAAGCGGGTTCCCCCAGTGCTCATGGTAGCGGTAACAGGCTGAGACAATAAGTAAACATCCCCTCCCAAACGGAAGTCCACAAAAGGGCTGGGTCCTGCGGGGGCGGATTCAGCAGCCCCGTTGTGTCAGCAAAGTCCCTGTTCCCACCTTGGCCGTGTTGCAGCTTCCCGCAGCCCTGCACACTTCTGCACATGTCACAAGCACAGCCACGGACAGCCTGTGCTCCAGACTGTCTTTTCAAGGATGCCTGTTTACCAAGCGGCCTTGACAGAGAGAATGCCCCTCCAAGTGGAGGACAAGGTGATTTGTTCTCTGGGGTAAGATCAGGCAAGTTTGCCTGCAGCCCACATAAAAGGTTCAGGTTGCCTAAGCTCACCATTCCTTGGCATGCACAGCACCTACCTGGACCACGTCCGGGGAAGGGAAACCAGCGCCACGAGGGAACTCCAGCTCCGGCTGTGCTGTGGGTGATAAAGCGCTTTGGCTCTGATCCAGGACGCTTGTGTCCTGCCAGCATGTTCAAAACCAGGGCAGACTAACTTATTAGCCTCAGCCCTTCACAGTTCCCAACACAGGCTGGTGGCGAGAAGGCTCAGCGATCGGGGCGTCACACGCTGACACGGGGGACTCACGTAGAGAGGAAGGTGGGCCGTCCTCCCAGGATCTCTCTGAAGTGCCAGAAGAACGTTTCCCAGGAGTCTCCCTCTAGCGGGTCTCACGCCCATTTCTGAACCGATCCGTTGAACCGATCCTTGCCCCAGTGGGGCAAGGACGCCGGGCGGGAGGCGTCGGCATCCACCCAGGAGGGCGGGCGAGCCACGCAGGACCCGGGCAGCAGCTCACACCTCGTCCTCGTGAAAGCCCTAGTGCTGGCTCTGCCATGTCACCCTCACGATGCGTGTCCACGGAAGGCCAGACCCTCCCTCTAGACGAAGCCTCAAGCAGCCCCCGGAAGGTTACAAAGCCGGCCGGGGCCGCACTGGGGCGGGAACACTCATGCCATCTTCCGCTTGCTGGTGACAGAAGGCGTCTTACTGGGGGCCGCCATCTCCTTGCGGAATGAGTCAGCCATGACTCAGGCACTCCTTCCTGCACTGAAGAGCCGGTGGGGGGCTGGGGACCCCCCGCCAGCTCGGTCTGACCTCCCTGTCACCTGTTTTTCCAGCTGTCACCACCCGATGGCCCTAAAGCGCTCCTCAGTAGCCCCCTCGCCAGGATGCGCCCTGCAGCACCTTGGACGTCCTTGGCAGGTGGGTGAAGACAGGCAGCCCAGGCGCTGGCACGGGTTCTGGACCTCCGGTCCCTCCCCATAGTCCATCTGAGTCCCCTCCCCCACTAACCGCCGGTGAGGGAAGGAGTAGGGTGAGGGCAGGGGCGGCTGAGCGGCCAGCCCCTCACGTGACCCAAACCAGGGCGGCCGGTCCCTCTGGGTCCCAGCCTGGCTCCGGACTGTGGCCTCAACTGCCACCACACCTGGAGAGGTGGGCTCTGACCTGTCAGCCAATGGCCGCCGGCCCACTTCCGGTTGGCCCAAGCTCCTCCCCCCATGTGAGATGACTGACAGGTGCTAGACCCAATGAGAATCAGGCCCCGTGCACGCGGAGGCACTGCGCCTGAGCAGCAGCCGCCTTCGCACCCTGCCCGAAATTGCTGCGCGGGTGGAGGAGGGAGATCTAGAGCAGGCAGCAGTGTGGACGCAGACCTGGCTCTGGAGGGCCCGCCTTGTCTAGCCGGACGCCCGCGTTGTGGTGGAAGGAAGGCCTGCAGGCGGGGTCGCGAAGGCAGGAGGCTGGGGTCCACCTGAGGAGCTAGTGGGACCGGGCGCTGCGAGAGAAGGGGAGAGCCGGCCGGGAAGAGGGGCGGGGAACCGAGAGACCCTCGGCACTGATAACCTGGCCACCTGGAGGCCGGTCCCCAGGCCTCCACCCATTTAACCCCCGGGTGTGAGCTGCCTGCAGAATGGTGAGCAGGGGTCTGGGCAGCCTTCCGACACCTGGCAGCGGTACCGTGGAGGCCAGCTTCCCGTCCATGGCCAGGCCTTCGGCTGGAGGAGCAGGTGGTGAACCCCAAGCTTCAGTGAGGCGTTCGCAGGGTTATGGCCATCCTGCCCTCGGCCCTGGAGCTCCCTTCTCCACTGGGTCTGTCTTCTCTGGGAGTCCCCTGGGGGGTCGGCGACGGGGGACGCTTTGGGGGCTGCCTGACTGTGCTGGTCATTTGCTTTTGTTGTGTTGCTGTTGGCACCTGTTCTCCATTTATCATTAAAAGATACCTTCTCCAGACTCTGCCCTCCCTCCAAGACTGGAATTTCTGATCAGTGATGACCTTGGAGCGTTATTTGGGGGCAGACAGACCCCCTCAACTGCCCTCTACGGGGTTTCCACCGTGGCCCCCACGTGCTCTGGGGACAGAGGGTGCAGATGACCCCGGCTGGAGCTGTCACCTCCCCGGCCTGTCCTGCTGATGGCCCTGAGCAGTTCAGTCTCATGGACCCCTGGGCCCCTGGGGGACAGCCTCATGGACTCTTGGCTTGTGGATTCAGCCCCCAGCTGGCAGACAGCTGTGGCCCTGCCTGGTGCGCGTGCTGCAGGGGAGGGGTGCGTCGGATTCCGGAGAAAGCCCATCGCAGCAGGCTGCTTCCTAGGTGGGGCGCGCAGACGCACAGGGCGTCCTTGCACCCGCCCCAGCTGGCCAGTGCCTGTGGTCTCTCCACAGTGCGTCCACCCATGCCCACACGCTCCCCATGAGCCTCAGCCAGGCCCCCTCTCCGGACCACGGGCTAATCCACTCTGAAGGGAAGGCCCTAGATTAAGGCCATGAGCCAGAACAATCCCTGGGGCTTGGTATAAATTCAGAGCCCCGGGATCCACCAGCTTAGGCGGGGTGGGGCCGGTGAATCTGCATTTCACAAGCACCTGGTGGCTCTGAGGGTCACAAACCCAGAGGGCCTGGCGGCGATGCTGAGTGAACGCGCTTCTGACACGTTCTTGGCGGTTGCCTGACTGGGAGGGAGCAGGGCTCGCCAGGCGTCCCAGCGGGAGGAGGGGTGGGCGTGGGGGAGCCCGCGAGGCGGGGGAGGACCAGGCAGGTCCTGGGCCCCTGAGGGTGTTGGGGGCACCTGGCTTCTTCCTTCCACCTTAAAAGCCCAGTCCGGTGAGCACCGGGAAGGCTGCCAAGACAGGGTGGAGGCGGCCTGGGCCTTCACTCGGAAAGCATCCAACAGCAGTGGCAGGAGTTCCCCCCACGGTTCATTTTTAATTGGATTCAATTATTTTCCATTTAATTGCATTTTTTAAAGCTCTCCCCGGTGGTTTGTGGATCTGAGGATCTCTCCTCTCCTCTCCAGGCTGGATGCTTGGCTCAGGTGGGGGTGAAGAGGCAGAGCCAGGGCTCCCTCAGGACCTGGGAAGGGCCCATGGGCGGGGGGTAGTGGGGATTGGAAATGGGGTGGGAGACCAGAGCCGGGGGCTGCCCCGGGTCCCTCCCTTGGCCAGGTAGGCAGATGTCAGCCTTCCCAGAGGCCCCTTGCTCCCCAGCCCCGGGTCCCTCACTCTCCCTCCATGACTCTCCCCGGCCTCACTGTGCCCCCCCATCACTCACCTGGTCGGCTCCTAACTGAGCACCTCCTCACATCCACCTCCATCCTCGGCTCCACCCCACGGAGCCCGTCCAGGCTCCCTCGACCTGTCCTGGCCCTTTCTTGCCTCTGCACCTCCGCAGGTGTGCGCCCCTCCCCTTTCCCTTCCTGAAGCATCCCACAGCCAGGCACTCAGCAAACACCTGTGAGTACTTGGCAGACACTGTCCTCGGCACTGGGATACTGTTGATGAAATGTAGCCACAAAGGATTTGTGGAAACGCCCATGAAGAGGTGCGTCTCCCCCACCCTCAGGCCTGGGCGGGCCTCTGACTTGCTTTAGCCAATAGAATGTAGCAGAATTGATGTCGGGGGAGTTTGGAGCCTGGGCCCTAAGAGGCCATGTGGCCTCCACTTCACCCTCTTGGAACGCCACCCCGAGTGGGAGGAAGCTGGGGCAGCTCATGGGGGCCTGAGGCCACGGACAGCCAGCTCCACGTGCCGGCATGTGAGCGAGGCCATCTTGGCCTGTCCAGCCCAGAGCTCCTTTGTCTGAAGCGGCTGTAGGCATAAATGCAGGCAGAAGCCACCAACCCCCAGTCACAAGAAACAACCTCTGTTGTTTGAAGCCACTGAGACGTGGGGTGCTTTGTTACACAGCAAGAGTCAGCTGATACACACCACAGCGAGCAGCCCCTGACTCTTCATACTTGGCCTGGGTCCCCTGTCTCCCCGAACAGAGCCAGCCTCGCCGTCTTCCTGGTCCCCACAGAGCTTCACGCACACACTGATGTGGGAGATCTGATTCCGGCGTCCTCGCCAGCGGCTCCCGTCACCCACCAGGGTGGAGTTCAAGCTACCTGGCCAACTGGCGTCAAAGGCCAAACCAACCCCGCCCCTGCCCACGCCTCCTCCTGCCCCCAGCCCCACACTCAGTAGCCTGAGCGGCTGCCCGCTCTGCAGCCCGGCCTCCCCTGCTATGCTGATTCTGCCTGTGGAATGTTCTTCAACTTCTCCACCTCAGAGGCTCATCCTCCAAGACCCACACATCCTCACCTCCTCCAAGGAGACCTCCTAGGTCTCCAGACACCCCTGGTCCTGCAGCCTCACACCCCCGTCTGGAGGCCCTTCCAGTCTGAGCTGCTGCACCGTTCTCGCTTACCTGGCTGAGCCGCTGCTCGCTCCCTTGACTGCAGTCCCCGGAGGAAGAATGTGCCGAGCACCACCCTCCCTGTAAACAGATGCACAGACAGTCGTTTAAGTGATGGGATGGGGTCAGGTGCACACACACAGAGGTGCCAACGTCTCCTTCCCTGCAGCCCCCAGTGATCACGTATGCAGCCCCCAGGGTGCGTGCACCCCTGCCTGGAGCCCCAACTTAGAGTAAACAGATGCACAGACAGTCGCTTAAGTGATGGGATGCGGTCAGGTGCACACACACAGAGGTGCCAACGTCTCCTTCCCTGCAGCCCCCAGGGTGCGTGCACCCCTGCCTGGAGCCCCAACTTAGATTGGAAACTTGAGTGTTGATATGTGGTGTTGTCATTGTTGTGCTTCCCAAAGGCTGGCACAGTGCGTAGGCACGTGGCCCAGATCGGTGACTGTCTGTGGGTGGGTGGAGGGGTGGGTGGGTGAGTGGGTGGGTGAGTGAGTGGGTGGGTGGAGCGGTGAGTGGGTGCTGCATGTCCATGAGAACAAAGTAGAGGCTTAACTTCCCAAATTGGTTAACTTCCTAGCACAAGATGGTAGGACAGCCTTGGACAGGCGCTTTTAGCCATGTGTGCCTTCTAAGATACGAAGGAGCTGAGCTGAAACCACAGTTCTGCAAATGTTCCGCTCTCCCTAATGCAGGAAAAACAACTCAGTTCTGAGGTCCTACCTGGGGCATCAGGACATACGCTGGGCTCCTCTGGGCCAAGCCCTCTCCCCGGGGACAGCCTCTGAGTACGTTCCTTTCAGCACCTTCTCTGGGCATTCCTGCCATTAAGGGCTTCTGGGAACAGCTGGACCACTCCAAGGAGCGAAGCCTGGGGCTGTGGGGGGATGGTGGCGATTAAAGGGTCTACTTCAGCCGCTTAGTCTCGGGGCGATGGTTGGCAGTGTTGAAGGCGAGGCCCTGGGGAGAAGCAGGGTGACCGCAGGAGTCGGGCTGTGTGTCCGCACTTGGTTCCCATCCAGCCCTGCAGGCAGGCCGGGCTACCGTGAGTGTCACGGAACCATCACAGGACACAAACCCCAGATGTCCCTTGCTCCCTGTGTCTCACTCTGGAATCCACGGTGATGTCTTGGAAAGAACCCAAATTAGGAGAGAGGAAGGCAGTTTCTGGCCTCAGCCCTGCAGCTTCCTTGTTCCAGGGCCTCGGACCAGCCACCTCAACTTTCTGGACCTCAGGTTCCGCACACGGGCCTCCCTCACACACACGTCTTCCTGTGCTGTCCCTGCGGCAGACATCACTAGTTGATCCCAGTTGTCTTCATAGATGATCAAGCACAGCCTCAGAACCTTTCTGGACACAGCATTTTGGGCAGGGACTGTGAATAGGCTGGCCGGTGAGGCCACTCCTCTTAACCATCCCTGAATTTCTAAGGCACCGTCCGGCCGTGACAGTGAAGAGTACTGTTCTGTTGACTGTGTCTGTCCTGCTCACGACGTCGGGGGCACCTGGGCTCTGGACCGTCTCTTTGGCCCCAGGAAGCTCTGCTGGAGAGAAAGGAATGAGTTACTGCTTATAATTCTAAGTGCTTTCGCCTCTGGGCCTGGGGAGGACATTTGTTGGGATTGATTCCAGTACCCACACCTGCTCCTGACATGA
Source organism: Balaenoptera ricei (assembly GCF_028023285.1). Lineage (NCBI taxonomy): Eukaryota > Metazoa > Chordata > Mammalia > Artiodactyla > Balaenopteridae > Balaenoptera > Balaenoptera ricei. The sequence continues at coordinate 63,390,462 of NC_082657.1, read as the reverse complement.
GCAAAGCAGATATGTCCTGTCAGGACCACCGGCCTCAGCCACGTGCTTTAGGCATCCCGGGATGGAACATGTCACACGAGACCCGGTAACCATCACTGAGTCACAGCCTCACCTTGGCTGGGGGTGCAGCTTGTGCTCCTTCCCCCACATTACAGCCACCAACCCCCTTCCAGCATCAGACAACAGCCTGCAGACTGTTTAACTGCATGTGGTCAGCTCGCTGTAACAAATCCACATACATGTGCACACGTATGTATCCATATATCCTGCATGCACACACACACGCACGGTGGGTCTGGTGCTCAGGCTGAGCGCTGGCACAGACGCCCTGAGCACGCACAGGTGGAGCACGTGGGAAGGAGAATAGTGGCAGAAAACCATTCGAAAGAGATCCTCATTAGATTCCATGACTGTTGAAATACGAAGCCCAAACAAAAGTTCCTCCTCCTCCTGGTGACGTCAGAGGAGGTGGCCTCCCTCTGTCTGACCCAGAGCCCATGTCTCTGTCCGTCTCTCTGCCACTGTCTCGCTGTGTCTCTCTTGCTCTCCTCTCTCTCTTTCCTCTGCTCTCCCATCTTCCCTGACACTTTCTTGCCCCTCACCTGGCACATACTACCTGGAGGAGGTTGGACAATGTGCCTGGTTCCTAGGATGGAGTTCCTGTGAGACTGTGGTTCAGAACCACGGACAGAGCAGCAGTTCTAGAAGAACAGGCGCAGGCTCATCTGGTGCGATGGGGCTGTGGCCACAACATACCGACTGCTGTGTCGAACCGGGCCATACGGAACCCCCACTTCATGCATTCTCCTTGCAAGGCTGGAGGAGCTGCTGGGATGCTGGCCGATCCTAGATGCCAGCTCACCACCACCCTCACCTTACCCCTGGGAACACTGGGGCCACCTGTTCATCAGAGCCAGAAAGAGGAGCTACAAAGAGGAGGTGGGTCTGTCCCAGAGCCGCCATGGATGGCCCCAACCACCCAGAAGCAGCCCACAGCCGGGCCTGGGTGCAACACTCAGAGCCTGTGATGGGGAGCTGGGGAGAGGCAGGCGGATCAGCCAAGGGTCCCCATGCCCCACTGGGTACCCACTCTTGAGAGAGACCTTCCTATTATAATTCTCATTTATTTATAATTCTCATCAATGATTATTAATGATGGTGATATTTGCACAGAGCTTTCCGGCTGACTATGAGCTCTGGATCTGGGTGACTTGGCATTTGCTTATGAATGAAGCCAGATGTGGAAGCAGCCTGGCCTTGAGGGAGGGGAGGTGCCGGCACTGGCATCCAGGAGATGAGGGGCCGCTCTGAGCACAGACGCTGGGGAGGCGGCACTGCGGGCCAGAGGGCAGCTGTCCTCGTGTGCAGGGCTGACACTTCCAAGCCTGGGAGGCTTGCGCGACTGAAACGTACGCCTTGACGATTAGGAGAGTTAGGAGTCTGGTTGTACTGAATTATTTCCTCTTCGTATTCTGTACATTTTCCTTTGAATGTGTGGGCTGCTGTCGGCTCAGCCAGGAGGAGATGAGGCCTCGTTCCCTCTGCCTCTGGGACCAGAAGGGGCAGAGATGGTGGGGACGAGCTGCGTGAGGTGTGACAGCAGCAGTGCCCATCTCCTGAGGGCTGTGTCCCGTCTGCACCTCACAGCGCCCTTGCTGGGAAGTCCCCAGTGTTACTTATGCCCATTTACAGAAGAGGACACGGACACACAGAGAGGAGAGGGGACCGATCTGGGGGCATCCCGCCAGGGAGTGTGCAGCCAGCCTACGTGCCTCGTCTGTCCACCCCGAGGTCCCAGCTGCCCTTGGACAGGCTAGCCGCCCCACACCTCAGTTTCCTCGGCTGTGGAACCGGGCGAACGAGGGCGCTGTGAGCACTGGGCCAGTAGTGCACAAAGCAGGAGGGTGCAGGGTGGACGCGAGCAGTGCCGGCCCTCCCCACCACACTCAGGCACACGTCCCCAGAACCAACTTTCACAGTGTTTAGTTTTTCCACGTGCAATGCGTCCCAATTGTTTTTAGAATGGTGGTCTTAACCCCCAGAGTTAACCTCACAGACCACGGCTCTCAGAAGCCCTGTTGCTGACAGGGGAAGGACCCCTCCTGGAACAAGAGTGCCCGGGGACAGAGCCTCCCTCCAGGGTGGTGCTTTGTCTTGGAGAAGGGGTGCTCCCCCGTTGTCCCACCCCCCCAGTAAACCTGGTTACGGCCAGGCTTGATGGAAGAATCCATCCAGAGAAGCGTGGGCAGGGAAGGTGGCTCCAAGGAGGGGCTGCGGCCCCAAACGGGGGCAGCCTCGGGGGAGAGGTGCAGCTCCGAGCACAGAGGCTGGGCCTTTCCTGAGGTGCCAGATAGAAGGGCTGGGATCCCCCCAGCATTTGCTGGTGTGGAGACCAAGTAGTGCTCGGCCATGTCCCCCGTCCCTTGCCTTTTCCGTGCCCGGCAGCTGGACTTCCTCCTGACAGCCCTGGCATCTCTACCTGGCTGAAGGAGCCCACCTGTGAGCGTGCTGCTGGGGGGCCTGCACCAAGAGAGCTGGGCACGAGCTGCGTGCTGGGTGCTGGGTGCGTGCTGCGTGCTGGGTGCAGGGGTGCTGGGTGCCCAGGGGAGCTGGACATGCTCTCATGCTGCTCTTGGGAAGAATCCCCCCGAGTCTTCCCCGGCCTGAGGCCACATCTGCCTGGCCCACCTGCATCTGCTGCCTCTTCTCTCTCCCCGCCACCCGCCGCAACTGCATCACGCTCCACCTCAGGGCCTTTGCACAGGCCAGTCCCTCTGCCTGGAGGTCTTTCCTTCCAGTCTCCATCTGTCCAACCCCTGCTCCCCGACCACATCTCCACCCCCTTCCCACACCCAGCGTCTAAACCAGGTGCCCCATTCGGCCTCCCTCCCTCACTCAGTAAATGTCACTGGACACCTGCTATGTGCCAGGTGCTGTTCTGAGCTCTGGGCTGTAGCACTGGATAAAACGGGCACAAACACTTGTTCCTGTGGTGCCTGCGTTGTGAGTGTGGTGGGGGAGGGGTGATGCCATTAAGGGGGTTGGGGAGATGCGGGGTGGTCAAGGAGGGCCTCTCTAAGGAGGGGGCCGGGTGGACATCCGGAGAAGGAGGGCCCCCGGGAGGCAGGTGCATGCGCAAAGGTCCTGCGCAGAGCGAGCCCGGAATGAAAACAAACAAGCGCCAAAGACCAGGAAAGGAGCGGGGGCCTCTGGGGAGACGGGAGCCACGGAGGGTGTGAGCAGGAGCCTGGGTGGGTGTCACCCTGGTCCTTGTCACGCCCCTCACTCCCCTCCCGTCACTGTCTTCTGTGCGGTGTGTGTTCATGTGTTCAGCCTCGGTCCCTGCTGGTGGGCTGACAGCCAGGGAGGAGAGGGCCGCTCACAAAGGACCAGGAGGATGCGGCCGGCTCGGCCACCTCGCTCTGCAGAGCCCCCTGTGCCAACGGGAGACACCTCCTTCTGGAATCACTGCAGCCCCTGAAGCCCGGGGGGCTGCCCTCGCCTGTCTCCCGCAGGTGTGCAGGTGTGTGGGCCCCCTCCCCTCCCGGTCCCTCCACCCGCAGCTGAAAACTTAGTGAACTAGAGGCTCAGAGAAGGGGCGGGGGGAAGGACAAGATGGATGTCGTGCACTTTCCGCGGGATTTAAATGCCTGCGAGTGGATTAATAGGGGCTCCGCGGCAGCGGTCTCCGCCGCTATCTGAGCGCCCGCGGCCGGCGTGTGAATATTGATGGCCGGCGGGATTGAGGCCAGGCGGCACTGCCGGCTTTATCTCGCGGGCACAGGCGGCCGGGCCCTTATCAGGCCGGCCCGGCTGCTGCAGCTGCGTCTTCAAGGGCCCGCGCCTCCCGCCGCCTGCTTTGTAATCAGAAGAGAAGAAGTTGCTGCCTTGATATTTCCATTTTTATCTCTTTTATTTACTTCATTTTAATGTCTTTCAGGGAATATTTTCTCTGAAACAAGGCAGGGCTGTCAGTGGCTTACATCCTTCTGCCGCCCCCTGGCCGGCTGGGGAGGGCTGAGGATGGGGTGAGGGGCTCCTGACCCCCCGCCCGCAGTGTCCCTGCCCTTCCTCCTGCCGTGGGGTCCTTCCCAAGTGATCTGCACCCTCCAGATCCAAGTCCTCACCCCTCACCCAGCCCAGCCCGATGAGGGATTCATGACCAGGAGCCTTCACCCGCAGCCCCCGGGGGACCCCGGACATTGGTGTGAGGGCGCCATCCGAGAGGAGCCCGCCACAGCCCAGGAACCGGCGGTTCAAGCCTCCTTCCCCTCCGCCGTCCCCACTGATCCGGGGAAGACATTATCTCCCTTTCCCAGACGAGGAAGCAGAGGTTCCTAGAGGTTATCAGTTGCCGTCACCTGGCTCCGTGCTGGCGACTCGTGACAGGGAGAGGAAGTGCAGAGCCGCGGCCAGAGTGTCTGCGCGGGACAGGACGGCACCGAGAGCCCCTGCTCGCGGCCTCCCTGCGTCCACGGTGCGTGCTGATCGCATCCCTGTTACCACAATTAACCAAGACAGCGTGTGAAGCAGCTCAGGGAAAGGGCTGGCCGTGGGAGGGCAGAGGGGCCGAGCCCCTCCGGTCCCTGGTTGAGTCTCATCAATGCCCCTTTCTGGGGTTTTTGAGTCTCCCAAAAAGACATGCCCACATCCTAAGCCCCGGAACCCATAGATGCGACGTGTCTGGATGAAGGGTCTTTGCAGACGTGATTGAGTGAAGAATCTCAGGATGAGATCATCCTGGGTTGGGGTGGGCTCCACATACAAAGACTGAAGCCTTCATAAGACAGATTCAGACACACAGGTGGAGGCCACGTGAGGACAGACAGACGGGAGGGAGGCGGCCACCAGCCAAGGACGCCCAGAGTCCCCAGGAGCCAGAAGAGGCAGGAGGGACCCTCCTCCAGAGCCTCCAGAGAGAGGTGGACGTGAGTGTCAGACACTGGCCTTCAGAAATGGGACGGAACAGATTGTGTCGTCTCAAGCACCGCCCCCCACCCGGCCCCTGTCTGTGCCAGGACGTCCACACTGTCCCCACCTGGCTGAGAGCCCCTCAGGGCGTGACGGCAGCGGCCTGATTCTTTCCAAATCCTCAGGAGCTGGCGCCTGCTCCTTTGGGGAGAGCTTTGTTGAACAAGCGACGCACCAAGGGTGGGAATTGGGCCTGAGCACTGAGGACAGTGGTGCCAGATCCCAAGCACACAGGTGCTGGGCTCAGAAGCCCAGAGGCAGGACGGCTGTGTTGCCCCCAGCCCCTCGGGGTAGGAGGGACGCGCCTCTCAGGGTCCAACTCCTCCTGGAGGCGCCGAGGCAGCAGCTTTGGCTTCAGGAGGTGTGAGCAGCTCGGTCCCGAGCCCCCTGGAGGGCTGCGGCCAGGGGTGGGGCGGGCACCCTGACTGAATCAGCAGCTGCCCCATGGTGACCCAGGGACTTAGCAGGACCCATGTCTGCAGTGGGACATGGGCTTGGGCCCCAGACACTCTGCCGTCTTCTTCACAGTGTGAGAAGCAGAGGCCACCCCAGGAGGGACTGGGACAGAAATGGCTATGGTTCTTCCAAAGAGCGGAAATCGGAGAATTTTCCAGAATTCATGCTGAAGAACAGAAGGTGGGAGCGGACGAGGAGTGATGTGGCTTCTGTCATCAAGAAGCAAAAGGTCACAGGTGACGCACTGCTGCCCCACCAGGAACACGGGGCTCTGGGCAAGGCCTTGTCCCACCAGCGCCAAGGAAGCGCCGCGGCCCTGAGTCACCCCGCCAGGCAGCCGAGCACCAAGACCTGGCCCTACTGGGCCAGAGGGAGGACCACCTTGGCCACTCTCCAGGGGCCTCATGGCTGTGTCCAGAGCGGGCAGTGGGGAGCAGGGTAGCACAAGTGGAGACCGAGCTGAAGGCCACCCAGCCAGCAGGACGAGGCCGGCACCGGGGGCAGCCCTCTGGCTCCAGGGGAAAGGCCAGGCCCCTCCAAGCCAGAGGCCGTGAAGCGCCCCATGAAGAGCCCTCACGGGCTAATCAAAAGCACGTGTACCCCGCATCCTGCAGGACTTCCTGCAGCTCTGTCCAAACCGCAAGAGGCCACAGTGACAGCTCCCAGGAGGGGTGGCTGGGCCACCGCAGCCTCCCTCCCACCTGCCAGCCTCGGCCTCAGGCCGGCTCCTCCCCACTCCCTCCCCCTTGGATGCCCCACCAAGGATGGAAGCAGAGTTGGAGGGACGCAGACTCCTGCCCTGATCAGTCTTAATGGGATTTGGGGTTCTCTGTTCTTCTAGCTAAACCTCAAGCCTCCTGGTCCTCCTTGGAGCCCCCGGCCACCCCGCTCCCCTCCGGCCCAGCCCTCACCTGCCCTCCTCACCCTGTCTGACCCCAGGGGTCCCTGGCTCACACCCTCAGTTCTCTCCCCTCTGCCCCTCACACCAGGAACCAAGCGGCACTCCAGACCTGGGCTGCCAGGGAGAAAATGCCAGCCTCCCGCCCCAGTTGCCCTCTCGGTCACCAGGCCTCGCTGATTCACCTGCAAACCCCTCGGGCTGGTCCCGCCCTCGTCTCCTGGGTCAGAGCCCAGACCGGCCCCCTGGCCGCGCACCTGGCTCCAGAGGATGAGAGGACATGCTGTCGTTTTAAGGGCCCGATTTGTGGTCCTTTGTTACAGCCGCTCCCGGACACACATCCAGCGGGAAGACAACCACCCCGTCTGCCGCTCGGCCCTCCCAGCACACAGGGCAGGCACCGGGCCAGGCCGGGTGTGATGAGGCAGCCGGGGCTGAGACGGCTGGGTGTCCCGTGGGGAGCCATGGTCTCCACCAGAGCCTCACGCCGGAGGAAGGTTGCTCATGCAGAGAGGGTCGTTCACCGAGGTGTAAAAGCCAACAGTGTGTGGCTTCTGGAAGGAAACGAGGAAAACCTACCAGCAAAGCTTCCTTAGTTAGGACACAGAAAGCATTCGCTGTGGAAAAAAAACAGTACTTCATCAAAATTAAAGCTTTCTGCTCATCAGGACACCATTAGGACAATGAAAAGGGAAGCCACAGAGAAAAGAAATAGGACGTATATACGACAAAGAGCTCGTGTTGACGTTTATAAAGAACTCTTACAGCTCCATAATAAAAATACAAACAACGGAACAAAACGTGGCCCTGAGACTTAGACACGTCAGTAAAAGAAGACACATGAATGGCCAATAAGCACAGGAAAAGATGCTCGACACCACTGGTCACCAGAGAAAGTGCCCAGTGGACCACACAGGCCATCACTGCACTCCTACTAGAAAAATTAAAATTTTGAAAAAACCAGAACACAAAAAAACTAACACTATGAGACGTTGGTGAGGGTGTGGAGCAACCAGAATGCCCTTCCGCACTGCTGGGAATATAAATGAGAACTACTGCTTGGGAAAACAGAAATTTCCTGTAAGAGTAAATAGAATTGATTAGAATAGACCAGCAATTCTGCTCAGAGGGATGCAGCTGGAAGAGATTAAAAAGCACAAAACGTCCTCATTTGCTGCGCAAATGTTCTCAGCAGCTCCGTTCACCCAGAATAGTGACAATGCAGAGCGCGGGTGATGGACAGACGTGACGTGGTGTATTCACACTTGAGGGTATTACTCAGCAACCAGGGGAGCCCCAGACACACACACACAGCGCATCCCTGAACCGGCAAGAGCCCACGAAGTCAGGCACGAAGCGAGTGCTCTGTTTAGACAAAGTTCCACAAACAGCCAAACTAATCTTGTAACAGAAGGAGAAGGTTGGTGACTGAATTGGGGGTGGGGGGAGTTGATTTTAAGGAGGGGCAACGTGACGGAAATGCTCTATATCTTCACTGGAGAAACGGTTTACCTCTTGGTTCACACTCACTGAACTGCATGCTCAAAATGTGTGCATTTCACTGTATATAAATTTCACCAAAATGAAGTCAATTTCAACAAGTGTCGGTGCAACCTGGAGGCAGCTCATACTGCTTGGTGCATTAGTCAGCTCTGCTGCTGTGACAAACAGCCCCCAAGCTTTGGTCTCACACATTTATGTCTTGCTCCCATTACAAGCTGGCAGTGACAGGCTGGCCGTGGTGGTCTCAGTGCAGTGCAGAATCAGCCCCACAGGCAACACTGGTCTCAGATAAAGGGGTGGGAGGGAGCTGGGGGGAGACTGGGGCAACTCCTGAAGCTGCTGCTTGGACGTGGCAAACGTCAGTCCCCCTCATTCCACTGGTCACACCTGATGCTGCCCAGGCAGGATGTGCCCCCTCCTCAGAGGGCAGGGGTCCTTGGAGCCCCAGGCAGGGCCCAGGTGTAATCCCATCCCGGGAGGGGATCATCAGAGACCCACCACCCACACCCCTGCTCCTGGGAAGCCACCCAGGGCTCCAGGCTGGGGCTGGGTGGCCAGGTGAGGAGAGGACACAGGCAGTGGGTAGGGGAGAGTCCCCCAAGCAAAGCCGAGGGGATGAGGGGGCCCATGGGTTGGAAACAGTGATAGTCACAGCACCTCCCAGGCTCCTCCCACCCCAGCACCTACTGTGCCAGGCGCTCAGCGTGTTTTAACTCCTGAGATCCTTGCCCGACGCCGTGGGTGGGCACTGTCTGGAGGAGGAGCAGGAAGCACAGACCAGACAGGTCACAGGACCTGCCCAAGGTGTGCAGTGAGCAGAAGGGCCGGTGTGAGGCCCAGCGGCCTGGCAGCACAGGTCACGTTCCACGGCAGGGGCTTGGGGCGTGGACGTAAGGGGTGCAGCTGGGGCCACTCCGGGGGCCCGCATGCCATGTTGCCAGCCTCCTCCACTGCCAGGGATGCGCCGGGCCACGCGGGAGCCACTCTGATTTGCCCGGCCCGCTGCCAGCCAAGTGAGCTGCCAAGCCAGCCAGCTGTGTGCCAGGATGCTGACGGCCGGGGGCCACCGCTCCCCATCTGTCTCTGCTCCCAGGTGGCACCTATTTTTAGAGCCAAGGCTTCGCAGCCTGGACACAAGCAAGGCTTCGGAGTGGTGGGCTGGGCTCGGGCTCGGGCTCGGGCTCGGGGGGGCCCGCCACGGGGGAGCCGGGCCAGGTCCGCCTGGCTGAGAAGCCAGCAAGCTGATGAGGGTGGGCTTCCGGGCTGGGGCCGGCTCTCGGAGGAGGGGGGTCAGCAGGTCTGCGCCCGGCCGCCCATGGGACCTGCTGCCCCCTCTTACCGCTGAGCACCCCTCTCTGTGCTTCCTCCCACCCTCGCTCCCTCCTTTCCCGCTGGAGACCCTTTGGTCACCTGGCCTCCGGGACGCCACGCTCCCTGCAGCCCCTCTGCTGCCCCCACAGCTCTGCGTCTCTTCCTCTCATCTGGGGCCACTCTCTCCGTGGATACCATCTCCCCTCCGACCGAGGGGTCTGGGCCCGACTCTCCCACCAAACCTGCAGAGTGAACTCCAGGAGTTCCTCCCCCACTGCCCCGGCCCCCCTGGGCAGCCCCCCCCTCCCGCGCACCTCGGTGCCATCCTAACCACCTCCCCGCCAGCTCCCTCCCATCTGCGGGCTCTGGAATCAGCCTCACCCCCCTCCCTGGCACCACTGGCTTCACCCTGGCCAGGCCTGAGGCTCCGGGTGACCTCTGACCCTGACTCCCAGCCCCCGTCCTCCGCTCCAGTCACACTGGCCTTGAACCCCAAGGCCTTTGCACCTGCTGTGCCCTCCGTCTGGGCCCCTTGCTCCCCCTCTTCAAGTCTGCTCCGAGGGCTACTCCTGGGGCGTCCCCACCAAGCACCCCCTGCACCCCCACTCCGTTCCTGGTTGTAATTTCCCCCGTGAGTTTGTCGCCAGCTGGCACAGTGCAGGTCTCACTTCAGGGGTGTCCCTGGTGCGTGGCACAGCGCTGACACACAGTAGGTGCTCAGTGAACTTTTGTCGGGTGAGTGACTCACCGTCTCGCAGACCAGGAGGGTAACTTTCTTTCAACATTTCCCACAAGGCAGCTCTGCTGTGATGAATTCCCTATTTTTGCTAATCTGAAGAAGTCTTCATTTTCCCTTCACCTTGGAGGAGAATTTTGCTGACTTCTAGATGGGTGTTTTTTTTCTTTCAACTCTTGAAATATTCCACTCCACTCTCCTCTTACTTGCACGGTGTCTGACAAGAAATCCGCTGTGACGTTCATCCTTGTTCTTCTGTAGGTAAGGTTTCCCGTTGACTTCAAGAGTTTCTCTTTGTCTTTGGTTTTCTGCAGTTTGAAGATAATGTGCCCAGATGTGGGGTTTTGCTGTGTTGTTGTCTTTATCCTGCTGGGTGTTTTCTGAGCTTCCAGGATCTCTAGCTTGGTGTCTGTCATTAATTTTTGAAAGTTCTTTGCCATGTTTACTTCAAATATTTCTTCTGCTCTGTTCTCTCTTGCTTTTCCTCCTGGTGTTTTTTTTTTTAAATTTTTTAAAGTTATTTTATTAATTTTAAACTATTTATTTATTTATTTTGGCTATGCTGGGTCTTAGTTGCGGCACGCAGGCTTCTTAGGTGCGGCATGCAGGCAGGATCTGGTTCCCAGACCAGGGATCGAACCCAGATCCCTGCATTGGGAACGCAGTCTTACCCACTGGACCACCATGGAAGTCCCCCTCTTGGTGTTTCAATTATGTGTATTCTGCATCGTTTGATATTGTCCCACGGTTCTTTTTTTCCTCTTTTTGTTTCAGGTTAGGAATTTTCTGTTGATCTCCCTTCAAGTTCGCTGATTCTCCTCAACCCTACTGGGCCAACTACCAAGCCCGTGGAAGGCGTTTTCGTTTTTGTCACACGTTGATTTCTCACATTTCCTCCTTTTTCTGAGTTTGCGTCTCTCTGCTCACATCACCACCTGTCCTTCACACTGTTCGTCTTTCCCACTAGATCCCTTAACGTATTAATCATAGTTATTTTAAACTCCCCGTGCCATAGACCTGGCTTCTGCCTCACGTCTGAGCCTGCTTCGACGCCTGCCTGGTCTCTTCAGAATGTGCCCAGCAAGGGGAGAAGCACACGTGAGGCCCCGGGGCCCCCGTGCAGCCCGCGCTGCGCCTCCGCCTGGTTTTAATGGAGGCGATGCGGCAGCCTCAGCCAGGAAGAGCCTGGTGAGCGGGGCTCACTCCCTCAGGAATGGGGGTGTGGGCAAGCTGCCCAGATGGCAGAGATGCTCGTGACGGTGGAGGGTCCAGAGTGCGTGGTGTCCACATCAGCCGAGATGGACTCAGTCTTCACTTCTTCTCTTACAACTTTCTCCCCAAAACATGACCAACCACAACTCAGTTGGGGCAAGTCTCCTAGAAGCAAGCGGACTCAGCAGCTCATGGGATGGAGACTCTGTGCGCCCCAAACCCCGTCCTCAGGGCGGGCACACTCGCCCTGTCGGGGGACGAGCAGTCTGTCAACACTCTCGCTGCGTGGAGTGTGGGGAGGGCAGGTGACAGAGCTGGGCGTCAGTCCCAGCTCAGCAACCAAGCTATGTGGGCCTTAGGCAGGTGCCTGCGCTGTCCAGGCCTCAGTCTCCTGTCAAGTGGGCACAACAGTGACAGTGCCGCCCACGGGCCCTGCAGATGCACCAACACTTGGGGGGCTTTTGAGGGGAGATTTCTGTTATACCCATGAGAGAAGGCCGGCTGAGGAATGGTGGCCTGCCCAAGTGAGGAAGAATGACGCAGTGAGGGTACTGTTAGCAAAGCTGGGAGGGGGAGAGAGTGGGCGTGGGGAGAGGGAGAGACAGAGGGAGAGAGGGGCGAGGGGCACCGGTTCATGCAGAGGTCAGCCCCCCGTTACACGTGGGCAGGGGTCTAAACACCCCCACTAGGCCTTCAGAGGGACTCAGAGGTGGGGAGGCCAGCCTGCCCTCTGGACCTCCCGATCAGAATGGCATAAACTAAGGCTGGAGGTCCACCCCGCAGCGGCTCGTCCACTGCTCTGCCGACCGTGGGAACCTCCCGGGCAGCCTCAGCAGGTCGGGGGGGGGGGGCCCTGGCTGACACCCTCTCAAATCCTGGCCCATACCAGCTCTGTCTCAGACCCCAGAAGGAAATCGGTCCTTAAATTGAGGGCAAGCAGCCTCAGTTAACAGCGAGAAAATTCATCCCCACGCGGATCCCACAGGAAGCTGCACGGCTGGCCCTTCCCAAGCTCACACAGGAGATACAACTGAGTTGGCCTGTGGCTGGGACCCGCCAGGAATGGGCACTGGGCCTGGGGGGCTGCCATTCAGGATTGTGTGCGCCTCGCAGCCCAGATCAGTAGCCTATTAGGGGCACCAGTGGGGTGTATTCAATCAGCACTGCTCTGACTCGGTCTCAAAATCCGTATTATTGGCCCAATGGAGCATGACCGGCTCCTCCAGGGTCTGTCCAAGCCACTTGAGTGAGACTAATAGGAAAGCTGCAAGCAGGCGGCCATGACAGCAGCGCCAGGGGGCAGGGGCCTCAGGGCGCCCGCACTGCAGCCCCACCACCCAAGAATCCAAGCCCCTCACCCCCATCCCAATCGTGCCGTGTTGCCACATGCACTTACTCTCTGGGAAGCCAGGCTTGGTGCTGGGGGGTAATTCAGGGTATTTAACTCTTATGGGTTGAACTGAGTCCTCCTCAAATTCATGCTGACGTCTTGACCCCAGTACCTGTGAACGTGATCTTATTTGGAAACAGGGTCACTGCAGATGTAATTAGTTAAGACCATCAGGGTGGGTTCTCACCCAGTATGACTGGTGTCCTTATAAAAAGGGGAAATTTGGACATAGAGACAGACACGCACACGGGGAGACGTCACGTGAAAACAGGCAGAGATGGGGGTGAGGCTTCCACGAGCCATAGAACATCAGAGGCACCGGCAAACGCATGTAACACACAGGAGCAAGTAAATATTGGGCAGAGTATGAAATGTATTTCCCACTATACCTCACACTCAAAATGGCTTGAAAGCCACGGATCTGGACAATTCTCAGCAAGATACCAGAATACTTGTTCTTCTGATTCCCATTTGACAGATAGGGAAAACTAGGCTTTCAAGGAGTGGGTGAGACAGGGCTCCTGGGTTCCCTGTGGGGGGAGCCCTTGCTCTGAGGCCCTCCGAGGGGTCTGCAGGACTGGCTGTAAGGGCGGGACCCCCGGCTTGCAGCTCTGGTGCCTGGTCCTCCTGCTCAGCAAAGCAGGGCTGGCCTGCGTCCCACATCTCAGCCGTCTGGGGACCAGAGGGCGTGGATGTCTGGAGCTTGGAGGAGGCGCTGGGTTTCAATTCCAGCTCCACTGTCTCCTGCCTGGGAGACCGTGGCCCTCAGGCACAGAGGAAAGTGCCTTGAAAGGCGATGGCCCTCCTGCCCGCCCACAGCCCCCATGGAAAGCCAGGGCGCCGGCCAAGGCCATGCTCTCCCCCACCTGGACACAGGTCTCCCGCCTATCCAGCGGACGGCGGATGCCCGGGACTTGGCCTCAACGGCCCGTATCCCTCTGGGCAGGCCCTGGTTCCGACCAGCCATCCAGACCCCTGAGCCTGGGGCCGCCGCTCACCTGGCCGTCCCTGGCACTGAGCAGGTGGGGACCACAGGAGCGCCTGATGGGCGGGAAGAGGCAGGGCCACCACCTCTCAGGCCTCAGCTTTCTCCCCCGGCCATCCTGTTATTTCTTCCTTTGGCTACGTCCAGACTCCAGCCCCGTCTCCGCCCCCAACACCTCTGCCTCCTTGTCCAGCCCCATCCTGGAACTCCTGAATGACAGCCTCCGTGCTGGTCTCCCCACGTCCGCCACTGTCCTGGGGAGGAAACAGCTGCCATTCTCCTTTCTCTTCCCCTCTTGAAATAGGACCAGTAAAGATGTTCATAACATGAGGTAGACGGGTCTTGATGTGAGTCTCAAAGCAAGAAAGAAACAGTCATATTTGTCTAGTCCCAACCCTGTCTGAGCAAAGATCTGCAGGAGGTAGGGGAGGGGCAGGTGGCCCCTGGGGAGAGTTCTGGGCAGGGGGCACCGCAGGTGCAAACGCCCCCAGGTGGCGTGCCTGCTGCTCGGCCGCTGTCCACCGCCTTCCAGAGCAGCCCTTGGCCCTGTCCCTGCTTTAACCCCATGGTGGGCTCACAGGGGGCTCAGGGCAAAGGGACCCAGCTGGACCCAGGGCTCCCCGCTCCCCACCGGTGGGTGAGGCTCTTTGTGGGTCCTGCCCTGGGATGCTCCTCCTGGTCGGCGGGGGGAGCCAGCCCCTTCCGGGGTGGGGGCGTGTTTTGGCCACAGGCTCCTGGGCCCAGGAGGGGCGGCGGAAGGGGGAAAACAGGCAGCAGGTGCCGCTTCTAACAGCCTTGACGGGCTGCCAGTTGCCTCTGAAATCCAGAGCACATCTGCGCTCATCAGTTGGCCAACAGATGGGCCCCGGTTTAATATTTTTGGATTCGGTTACACTTGGGGGCTGATAGGAACCATACAGAGTGCAGGTGTGTGAGCAAAACAGCATCCTGCGGCGGGGCGGGGCGGGGGGGACGGCGCCGCGCTCGGGGCAAGTAGCCGGGAGCCTGGCTGGAGATGCCCAGGTGCCCCTGGGGAAGCAGCCTCACTCTGCACCTTGGGTTTGGCTGCGGATTTTGTTATAAGCTTCTTGCAAAGCGCAGGTCGCGGTCATTCCCCCATCCATCCCGGGAGTGACAGCAGCAGTCAGCAGGGCTGGGCCAGGGGAGATAAATTTGGAGAGAGGCAGAGTGGGGCTGGGCAGGGCCAGATGGCTGGTGTGGCCGCCGATGTTCCCACCAGCAACTGCTTTTGTTACTTAATCATGTCACGGGCAGGAAAGCACCCACCCCCATGCCTAGTATCTCTGGGGCCACCTTTGCAGCTGGCCCCGGGGGAAGTTCCCAGGAACCGAGATAAGGCTGCCGGATGCGGCCTTGGACTTGGAGCTCCAACCAGGACCCCGCAGACAGTGACCCCACGGCGATTGTTTGGGACGGGGAGGTGGTGCCGACCAGGTGCCTGGGGGACCCTGGCAGGAAGATGTTCTGTGGCCGAGGTCCCGAGCAGGGCAGCAGTCACAGGCCCGCCCTGCCCGGGCTCTTCCTGAAGAGAACAGCTTGCTTCCTCTTACGCCTGTTATCTCCAGCTGACGGTGGGGAAACTGAGGCCCACGGCAGCCAGGGAGTCTGCCCAAACCACAGCCCAGCAGGCCGGGGCTGCAGACACTGCAGACGAAGCCGTTTGCTTCACCAGCCTACGGTGTTGCGTCCCTCATGGGCCCGATGGTCTTACAAGACCCGCCTCACTCTGTGCAAATTCTCTTATTCATAAGGCGTCAGCTACCTGTCTCCCGGGGCCCCCACGACTGCAGCTGTGTGGGAGGTCCTCACGGGGTGGGCCGGGGGAGGCGTCGGGAAGGAGTCCCTGCCCACGGGCTGCAGTCCAGCTGGAAAGGAAGACTCACACGTGGTAAACACACACATACACGTAACCAGACTGAGTGCACACTGGCCTCCCGGGCCTGGTACAGGGGAGGCTGCGGTTCACGCGCTCCTTCACTCATTCATTCGGCAAGTAGCAATACTTATTGATCACCTACTGTAGGCCAGGCATGGCTCCAGGGGCAGGAGACACTGGTGAGGAGACAGACGCCTGCCCTCCATAAACACAAATATCACTATGTGGTGCATAAATTAACAGCTAAAGGAATCAGGGGACTCTTCATTTGAAAAGCAAAGTTGAGAATTTTCAGGGCAAATAATAAAAGCTAACCTCTCTTGGGCTCTTAGTAGGTGGCAGGCAACAGGAGGAAGGCATCGCTGAGGGTCCCTTTCGCGCTGAGAAGGAGCAGGGGCTCCTGAGGGTGCCCAGCAGCAGGCGGCCTCCAGCTGGGCAGAGGGAAACGCCCGTCCGGCAGGGGGTGCACCCAGGAGGAGAAGAGCACCTCCACTCTGTAGGTGTGAGTTCACGCCTCGGCCCCTGGAAACAAGAAGCAACTCATACTTCGTCTGCGTCCCAGCAGAGCAGCCCTCAGCCCCTCACCAGGACAGGCCCCTCAGCCCACTGTCACCACTCTACGCTGTGTCGTCCACGCCCAGGTCCACCGTGAAGGGCCCAGGGCACTGTCACTGAGGCAGGAGCCTGGGGTCACCCCCTCGACACACCCTTGGCCTCCTATGGGTGTGGGTGCTGAGCACCAGCAGGGCCAGCCAGCCCTCCTCCCTTCTCTCCTAAACCCACCCCTCTCCCAGCCTCGGGGAAGCTCCTCCTCTCCTCCCCAGTCCTGCCACCCCTGCCTCCTCTGAGCCCTGGCCACTCCCCACCCCCAAGTGCACATGGCCAGCTCAACCCCTCCCAAAGGCAGGGACCTCACAGGATGTTCCCAGTCTCCCTTGCAGCTAGGCACAGCCACAGTTTAGCCAATAAGCTGGAAGGGGAGAACTGCCTGAAAATTTCTCGGAAAGATTTTCCTCCCTGGCTCCTTTTCTTCCTTTTTTTGAATGCAGTGGTCACAAGCTGTGATTGTTGCAGCTACAGCAACCATCTTGGAACCATGAGGCAACAAGCCAGAAACAACAAGCCAGCATTCAGGGGACGACAGAGCACGAGGATGGGAAGAGCTGGGGTCCCTGATGACATCATCGACTCACGGCACCTAATCCAGCACCACCTTCTCCAGTTCCAGAAGATAAATGTGATTGTTTGTTAAACCACTGTTGGCTGGACATCCTGTTACTTGCAGCTGAAAGCATCCCCCGGAAATGCAAGGCTTAGTACCCGTGAACCCCCAGGCTTGACCTGGTCCACTGCCAGCCCTGCTTGGAGGCCAGTGGAGGAGAGAGAGAACCTGAAGATGAGGCCAAGGTGGCTGTGCCACTCACTGCCTGGTGACCTTGGGCCAGTGCTGAACGACCCCCACTGGGCCTCTGCTTCCCCATTTGAAACGGGAGGGGGCCCAGCAGCCTCCCTCCCGACCCTGAGCCCCCTCCAGTGCACCCCAGTCCGGAACCACTGCCCCGAGCCATCTCTGAGGGCTTTGCCAGCTCACATCACCCATGACCCCACAGCTCTAGTAAAGGAGGGCTGAGCTGGCTGTCGGGGAGGCACGTGGTGGGCATTCTAGGGGAGGGGACGTCATAAAGACTGCGCAGAGCCACAGCCTGGAGAGGCGCACAGAGGTGGCTTGATCGGGGCCTGGATGGGAGCTGAGGAACCAGTGAAAGGTGGTGAGTGGAGGCCCCCAGCCCCCGCCCCGGTCCAGGCTGGCCCTGACAACTGCTCCCGGGCTCCCAGGCTGCCCTCGAGCTCTGCTTGGAGGAGGCTGGTCTGGCAGGGGGAGGAGCGGGAATCCCGGGGTCCTCCCTGCGTCCGGGGAAGCGGCCGAGCCCTCCTGCTCCCCTGACAGGCCATGGGGTTTACCCGCGGGGCCACACCTGGCCCCTCCCCTGGCCTGGGTCAGAGCCACGAGGGAGGAAAGGTAACCAGGCTGCTCCCGGGGCGCCGGGCGTCCCTCTGCTCCCATCTCACCCTCACGCCCCCACTGGGCGGATGGAGAAAGTGAGGCTGGGGAGGCGCAGACGCCCCCAGGGACCAGGTGGAGCCTCCCCTCCCCCCCCAACCCGGCCAAGCGAGGAAGGGGGGCAGCTGAAGAGGCGCCAGATGGCCCAGATTCCCGGCTTCCGCAGAGACGCCCGGGAACAAGACCTCCTCTCTCAACTACTCTCGCAGCTGAAAATATTTACATCCAAATACGTCCCAATGCGCCATATTTTTGCCTCAAGCCAGCCTGGGAGTCTGTCCCCGCCACCTGGGAGGCGGCGACGCCTGGGTAGGGAGGGTCTTGGTTTCCAGGGGAGCTGACGAGTCTTACCAGAGGCCGGGATGAGGGAGCGCGGGGCTGGGAGGAAGCCCAGAAGGGACCCCGGGGTTCTGAAAGGCCGGCCTGCTGGGCGCTCCGGCCTCGGCCTCGGGGTCCTTACACCAGCAGTTGGCTCTGCTCGAGAGCGCTTCCCACAGGAGACGCGTGAAAAGCGCCTCCTGCTCGAGAGCCACTGCAGCTCTCCACGTCCCTCCCGCGAGACTGCCCTCCAGCGAGACTTCCCACCCGCGAGACTTCCCACCCGCGAGACTTCCCACCCGTGAGACTTCCCACCTGTTAGATTGCCCTCTCGCGAGACTGCCTTCCCGAACACCTAAGTAGCCCAAAACGTGGGTTGTTTTGCTGCTTTTCGGCTCGCGGTGTCCTCAGACCCGTAAGGCGGCACCTGGCCTCACTCGCCCCGGCTCCCCAGCACAGAGAGTAGCATCCAGCTCCAGTAGGCGCTCAGTAAGTGCATGTGCAAAGCACGGACCGCTGAGTGCGTGGGAAGCTCCCGCAGACCACTGGCCTCTGGCTTCCCGTCTGTGGGATGGGAATAACCAGTGACGCGGCCACGCCTTCCCCGGGCTGTGCAACAAGCTACGGTGGACGGCAGACTGAAAGCAGAACTCTGTCCTCTCCGAGTTCTGGAGGCAGGGAGGCCAGAATCAAGGCGTCTATAGGCTGCGCTCCACCTAAAGGCTCGAAGAAAGGATTATGGGCTGCATTGTGTCGCCACAAAGTTCATAGGTTGAAGCCCTGACCCCCAGTATCCCTGAATGTGATTGTATTTGAAGATGAGGTTGCTGGGGTGGCCCCGAGCCAGTGTGACCGGTGTCCTTATAAGAAGAGGAGACTGATCCACAGACGCTGGGACTGCAGACATACAAACCTGTACGTGGATATTTACAGCAGCTTTATTCCCAATTGTCAAAACTTGGAAGCAACCAAGATGTCCTTCAAGGTGAATGGATAAGTAGACTGTGCTTCATAATAAATAGACAGTGGAATATTACTTAGCACTAAAAAGAAATGATCTTTTAAGCCATGAAAAGGCATGGGGGAACCTTAAATGCAAGTTACTAAGTGAAGAAGCCAATCTGAAAAGGCTACAGACTGTGTGATTCCAACTCTGAAACATTCTGGAAAAGGCAAAACTATGAGATGGTGAAAGGATCAGTGGTGGCCGGGGGTTGGGGGGAGGGAGGATGAAGAGGCAGAGCACAGAGGATTTTCAGGGCAGTGAAACTACCCTGCATGAGACTACGATGGTGGATACAGGTCATTACACACTTGTCCACACCCATGGAATGTACACCACCGAGACTGACCCTGGTGTAGACTGCGGACTCTGAGTGGTGGTGGTGCAGGTCCGTCAGTTGTAATCAAGGTACCACCTGGTAGGGGTGCGATAATGCGGGAGCCTGTGAGTGTTAGGGGGCAGGGGCTCGATTTTTCTGTAAACCTAAAACTGCTCTAAAAAACAGTCTATTTAAAAGAAAAAAATCTGGCCCACAGAGCTGACCTTCTAGTGGAGGGACAGGCAATAAACAACATGAATGAGTAAAGCTTCTCCCCCTTGAGCTAGTGCCTAAGGGGCAGGAGGGGGAGGAGAAAAGGGGGCAAAAAGGGAAAAGCAACATCCGTTCCCAGTGGAGAGGTTTTCCTTTTTTATTCTTTCTGGATCAAACACAGCCCCAGGTCCACTGGTCTCATGCCTCATGGGCTCACAGGAAATGCCTTTAGAGCTGATTGCTTAGATGCGGGGTAGACACTGGCTTCTCTGCAGGCCGGCAGCTCGAGGGACGGGGTGGGGGGGTGCCCAGGACGCAGGAAACCTCAGCCCAGAGTCAGAGAGAAACCAGGACCCGACGGGGCCTACCCCACCCTCCACCTGGGGCTCCTCAAAGGGAAAGTGGCCTCGGGGAGGGGCCTTCCCCTTTGCAGCTTGGCTGCTCAAGGGAGTAGGGTGGGCAGCTCCCCACAACCCAGAGGACGCGCTCTGCCGGCAGACGGGCAGGTCCCCAGGAGTGTTGGGGTCATGCAGAGGTGACACTCTTCCCTTCTGAGCCTGGGTTTCCCATCCCTCGGAATGGACAGCCTTGCCCGATGCCGCTGGAGGGGGTGGTTGGTGAGAAGCGAAGAGACTAGGGGTGGGGCGGTGAGGGGCTGGGGTCCTTGGTGCAGCGGGACCCTCACCCACACTGCCCGGCTCCCCCAGTCCCACTCCGGGTCTGACTGGACCCAGCGCAGCCCCACACCCCGGCCCCACGCACCGGCTGGTGATGTGGGCAGCCTGCTGAGCCTCTCGGAGCCTCTTGGTGACGGTGACAGGTATTAAGTTCAGGTGCAGACTGAGGAGACGTCTCAGCGCCGAGTCAAGGGGACTTGGCTGTCATCACTGTCACTGCCAACACTCTGTTTCCGTCCTCAGACTCTGTCCTCACTGGGCTCAGCCCAAAGCCCCCATCCTGCTCATCAAGCAAGTGAAGTTCAGGACAAGAGGAGTGGGTATGGCTCCCCCCACTCCACACCCACCTCCAGGTTCGGGAGGCCCACGCCGTCCAGGCACAGGCCACAGAGCCCCGGTCCCCCAAGGACACTATGCCAAGCCCCCAGCTCCCAGAAGCTGGGCCTGGGGCACGCCCTTAGCGGGCCGGGTCTCCAAAGGCAGACCACTTAGGGTCTTCGGCCCGTGACCCACCTCCCCTGAACCAGCCAGGCAGCTGGGGTCAGGGGTTGAGGAAAGCTGGTCTGTCTTCCTTGGACGGTGTGTGGCACACAGGTGGGGAGCAGGGTCCTGAGGGCTTCCCCTTCTCCTGCCGGTAAGTGTGCCGAGTGCCCCAGAGCCCAGCCTCATGTGCAGGATTCCCAGGCATCAACCCAGGATGCAAGTTGCCCTTCTCCATGGCTCTGTTTGCTCAGTGACACCCTGACTAGGGATTGGCGGGCAGGGTGTCCAGCCCTGGGCTGGCCTCTCCTGTCTGCCCCAAGTGAGCCCATGGGGGCAGGTTTTTTCCTGCACCATCCCTGTCGACCACCACCATCTGGCCACACTTCACTCTGGACCTGGAAGCAGAGGTTGGCCGCCTGCCAGGCACTGGGTCCGGGGGTGCTGGTCTGTCTTGGCTCATGTGTATCCCACATCTCCCCATCTGGCCTCCTCTGGGGCTGCCTTGTGACTCATATCCCTCTTTTGGGGGCTTTGTGACTGGGGCTATCGCCCCTGTGAGTCCCAGTACCTCCTCTCTAAAGTATGGCTGGCATGAGGTTTGCATAGAATCATGTTTCCACTAATCCATCCATCAGTCACCCATCCATCTACACACCCATCCCTCCCTCCATCCCTCCATCCATCCACCCATCCACCCACCCTCCCATCCATCCATCCATCCACCCATCTGCTCATCCCTCCCTCCCATCCATCCATCTACCCATCCATTTATCCATCCATCCACTCATCCCTCCCTCCACCCTCCCATCCATCCATCCATCCACCCACCCTCCAATTCAACCATCCACCTACCCATCCATTCATCCCTCCATCCACCCATCCACTCACCCTCCCGTCCATCCACCCACCCATCCATCCATTCATCCCTCCCTCCACCCTCCCATCCATCCATCCATCCACCCACCCTCCAATTCATCCATCCACCCAGCAGTCATGGGGGCTCCTACAGGATAGGAGAGGAGGCGGAAATAAGACACCCAGCCTGATGGGCTTCCCTGCCCACCTCCACCCAGTGTCATCTCACCACTGAGCCCAGCTAGCCTCCCTCCAGCTCTCTGGCCACCCTACAGAATCCTGAAAGCCTGGAAATGTGACCACCTCAGGGCCCCTCTACCTGGAATGCTCTTCCCTTCACCTCCCCAGGGGCAGCTCTTAATTGATCCCTCAGACACAGCTTCCAAATCACCTCCCCTGATTGCCCCACGGGCCACATCTATTGGGGGCTTTTTGGTTAAATGTCTGCCTCCCATAGGAGAGAAGGTCCCTCGCCCCCCGCCCACCGCCCCCTGCTGGGTGCCGGCCGCGGTGGCCTCTGGAGGGAGCAGCCCCACCCCCTCCTGCATCCACTCCTGCTGCAGCCACTTCCTCCTCGGCTCCTTATCTCCCGGGCCGCCCAGCTCCGAAAGCCACAGCCAACGTCTGCTTCCCCACAAGCCCCAACTGCCCGGCCCGGGGGGAGCGGGGAGCAGGCAAGCACCCTCGAGGTGGCCACCAAGGGCCGGGCAGCCCCCGCTCCCCACTCGTGGGCAACTTTCTTCTCTTTCAACCCAACCTCTGTCGGCCCCTCTGATCAGAAAACCAGGCAGGATGAGACGCCTCCTCACGAAAGTGGAAGTGTCCCATCTGGGGTGCTCCCTGCAGGTGCAAGCGCCCCGAACGACTGCCCAGAGCCGGGGTGGGGCCTGTGCCTTCCCAAGACCCTCTCGCTTCCCAGTTCGGAGAGGCCCCACCACTTGCAGCCTGGAAAACGGGGCGAGGCGAGAACCCCAGCACCAGTGCGGGTGACAGCTGCACCGCCGACCCCGAGGCAGGCCATGCCCGGCGTCGCCCGCGGCATCTCCTCCCCGCACAGCCTGGGAGCTGGGACCACCGTGATCCGGGCGTCACACGCGCCGAGGAAACTGGCCAGGGTGACCCTGAATCCCACCCTGAGAGCAGGGGAAGCCAGGAGGGGCCATGAGGACAGTGGCGACGCCAGGGACTGGACCCTGGCTCCCGGGACCCTCCCCTCCACCTGAACCCTGGGGCCCCGGGGCAGTGCGCCCTGGGGGGACATGCACGTGGCAGCCCCTTCCAGGAACAGACAGGGTCT
Organism: Balaenoptera ricei; assembly: GCF_028023285.1. Taxonomy (NCBI): domain Eukaryota; kingdom Metazoa; phylum Chordata; class Mammalia; order Artiodactyla; family Balaenopteridae; genus Balaenoptera; species Balaenoptera ricei. The sequence goes on along the minus strand of NC_082657.1, from coordinate 63,367,876 downwards.
GTCCCTGCCTGGACGGTAGAAGGACGCCCACCTGCTGTGACGGTGGCCTCGGGGGGGGCGGGAGGCACTGGGAGGGGTTCTTACTTGCTGCCCTGTGCCCTCTGCACTGCTCGGACTGCTCCCCACGGGCAGGAATTACCTACAACCCAATTCAGTTCTGTCGGAATAGCGCAGAAACCTGTGCGTCAGCCCCGGCTCTGCGGGCTGCACACCTCTGGCCTGTCTGAGGCCCTGAGACTGCAGCCGAGGTGGGGTCCCCAGGGACTGACTGCCAGGCCAGTGGAGGGTGAGGGGCACACTTCGAGGGGTCTTCCCACGGCGGTCACCAGCTTCACCAAGTGGCCGTTTGAGTGACTGTGAAGGGCCCCGCCTCCCCTGTGCTGGGTGCCGAGTGGGGAGGGGGGTCTGGGACACCCGCTTCCGGGCTGAGTGGTCACAGAGGGCCCTGACCTTGTTTCTGGTGTCCGTCAGAGTGGGGAGCAGTCCAAACCCCCCAGCAACTTCCACCCGTGAGCCCGAATCGACACTGTTCCCCAGGGCGTCCATCGGGAAGTGGGGTAAGGGTCCCTGAGGAGCCCCCATCCAGGAGGCCAAGCTCAGAGAGGGGTTTTGCCTGCCCAGCCTGGCGGGCAGTACTTCCAGGGTGGGTGGGGCCAGGACCCCCAGGCCGCAAGGGGAAAGCCCTGAGTGGAGGGGAGCTGGCCAGAGCGACAGGACCGGGATCTGACCAGGGCTGACCCAGAGGTCAGGTTCAAGGTTACAGGCGATGCCCTTGAACAGCTGGCCCTGGGCAGGTGGCCCTGGGGGAAGTCTGGCTGAGGGCAAGAGAGGGCAGAGACCCCCAAACCACCCCAGGCTGAAGACAGGGCCAGGCCAGAAGGGAGACAGGTGGGCTGGGCAGCGTGGGAGTTGGAGGCTTGCCCAGGATGGACACTGCCCCCATGCTGCTGAGCTGCGCCCCTGCCCAGGTCAAGGAAGCACACCCAGCGGGCCAGGCCCAGGGTGGGTGGGGTGTCACCGGCCGGGTGGTAGGAGGAAGTTGTTGGAAAGTCAGGACGGAATGGCCGTGAGGGAAAGCCAGGCAGGGCTGGGCCCAGATGGTTCCTGTTGAGGAAGCAGTGGGCACAGCTGCACGACTCTTCCTGGCCTGGCCACACTATCACAGCGACACAGCTGGCTGCCTCGCTGCAGGCTGCAGGCGACCTCCCCCACCGGCGCGTCCCCAGGCCCGCCCCGCATCACATGAGCCCCTGCGGCCGCCCGCCCCTTCCCCAGGCCAGCGGGCAGCGGCTGCTAGAAGGCCCAGAGCGGTCTGGGGGACAGAGGCCTCCGGCTTGGAGAAGCCCAGGCTGGCTGAGGCCCCTGTCTTTCCCTCGAGGGCTCACGAGGTCGGGAAGGGCGCCCAGGGCCGTGCTCAGGCCCGGCTCCCGCCAGCAGCAGGATTCAGTCTCCTGGACCCACTTCCAGCTCCATGTCCCGTGCGTCCCCCGCGCTGGAGAGTGGGCTCACGGCACCCACCAGCTGCTCAGCGCCTAGGGGTCCCAGGAAGGGCGGCCCAGGTAAGGGGATGGGGCAGGGGGAGGGGCGGCCCGAGCAGGTGGCGAGGCTGTGACATCTCCACGCTGCCGCCTGCCTGGCCCTGTTGACTCACCCCCACCGTCAGCACGGCCTCCCACCGGGCACAGGCCTGCACAGCTGGGGCAGGTGGCCGGGGAGGACCCGGCAGGTGCCAGGCCGGCGGGCAGGCCCCACCCAGAGGCAGATGCTAGAGGCGGGGGCCGCTCAGTCCCTCTAAGAGGGGTGGGCTCTGTTGGCCTCAGGGAGCAGGGCCCCGGAGTCAGCAAGGAAGAAGGTGTGCAAGCTGGTGGGGGCCCCTAAGACTTGGAGGTCGGATGAGGAAACTGAGGCCAGATGGAGAGGACCTGGCCCAGGGCCCCGGGAGAGAGTGATGGTCCAGGACCTGGCCCCAGGCCCCACTGAGGACCGCCCCTGCCAGGGCTCCCACCCAGTGGAGCCAGTGCCAGGGAGAAGTGGTCGCACAGGGCGGACCCCCCCGTGGGCTGCTGACTGGGGGTTGCAGGAGGCCGTGGCCCTCCCTGACACCCGACCCCAGCTGCAAGGTCGCCTGCCCGGCTCTCCCAGGACTCGGGAGCCAGCAGAGCTGTAGGCAGGTGGCCCCGCTCCACAGCCACGGCCACGTGCCCACGGTCCCAGGAGCACAGAGTCCCAAGTCTCACTGCGGGGTGCAAGCACGCCCTGCCACTCGCCCTGGCACCCTGACCCCACACAGCCCATCTCCCCTGCAGAGGGACCGCCTCCCCTGAGCAGGTCCCCGCCTGCCCCACCCAGGGCCCCGAGGGCCAGCTCCCTACACAGGTCTGCCAGGCGCTCAGCACCTCCAGGACTAGAATCCCGGGTGTGCAAGGCCCGCCTCTCCCCACAGTAACGAGCATGCTGCTGGCTTCTCCCGAGTGCGGGTGGTTCGAGGACGTCGCCAGGGAGGCGCCAGCCACTGGCCTGGGACACGGTCGCCCTGCCCTCGGGCTGGCCAGAGGCGCCAGTCCCATCCGGCTCCAGCTGGGCACCACACAGCTGCCCCTCCTTTCCCGGGGCAGCCCTGCCTGACCCCACTGTTCTGGGACCACCCGCCCCTCCTCACCTGGGGCCGGCCCCTCCTCACGTAGGCCTCAGTTTCCTCGTGTGTCAGGCCCCGTCCTTCTGCCCACTGAAGGGGTCAAGGAGCGGCTTCTCAGAGGCGGGGGAGGGAGGGGGGAGGCAGATGAGACTGCTGGCTGCTGTTGTGTTTGGATGGTGGAGTGCCAGCCCGTGAAAGGGGTTTGAGGCCAGGAAACGCGATGTACCCTCTGTGCGCATGATGTCTCCTGCGATGTTGGTCGGGCTGCGGGCCCTTGGAGAAGATGGTCTCGGTGGACCTCCGATGCAGAATCCCAGCCGCCGCATCGGGGGCACTTCTCACTTGGGAGGCTTTGCTGGGAGGAGGGAAAGCAGTGGCTCGTGCGTTTGGCTGGGGGCTTGCCTGGGCGCGGGGGTCCCAGCCCTGGGACACTGGCTTTTCGGAGCTCACGGCCCATCTTCTCTAAATCACCTGGCCCCAGGCGATAGGCACAGCCACACATCCTGCTCCCCAGGTCTCCTTAGGGGGGCAGATGCTGGGCCCTACATTGCCAGACATCACCACCAGGGGAGGTGGCAGGTGGAGCTGGGCTGGAGGGAGCCCATGGGGGCTGGGGGCCCGGGGAGCCTGGGGGTGGGGGACGGGCCCGTGCATCAGTGCTGCTCTGTCCTGCAGGCTTCCCAAGAGCCCGTGAAAACCTTTGAGACCCCAAATGTTAAGTAGCGCCCAAACCACAAAAAGAATAGTAAGTAGTATCTTTTAAAGCCGAACCTGTCTCTCTGGAGAACAAATGTGCGTGAACCCTGCGCTGCCCTCCTGCTCAGCAGGAGGCGGGGCGGGGCCGAGGGTGGGGAGGACGACAGACCCGCTGGGGTGGCGTGGCAGAGGATGGGGATCCGTCAGGACCCCACGGTGTGGTGGGGCCGCTGGCAGCAGGTGGGAAGGAACAGTGCTGTTTAGTGCTGAGTGTTCACTGCACTCAGATTTATTAGGTGCCGGACCTCCTGGCGGTCCAGTGGTTAAGACTCGGTGCTTCCACTGCAGGAGGCCCGGGTTCCATCCTCGGTCGGGGAACTAAGATCCTGCATGCCGAGCGGCCTTAGATTTATTAGGTGCCAACTGTGTGCACTAGAAGCTGGGCTCCTGCCAACGAGAGGTGGGAACCAGGACACCAGCCGGGCTGCCTCAGGCAAAGGAGGTTTGGGGACAATGCCCCGTGACCAACCCGGGGAAGAAACTGAGTCAGGCCTGTTCAGTGTCACCTAAGAGGGATAGGTGGGGCCCAGGTGGCAGATTTCGAGGGAGACAGGGAGTGTCCCATCACCGGAGGGTCCAAGCAGAGGCAGCTGGGGCCTTAGGGGGTGTTGGGCGAGATCCCATGGAGAGCGCTGTCCTGGGAGCCTTGGGTCGCCTGGTCCCAGGGGGTGGGGTTCAGAGGTCACCACTGGCACCAAGTGGGCTTGCCCTCCCTCCCCGCGATCCTCATCCTCCCCCTCCAGCTGCATCCCCCCCACCCCCGACCACAGGCTCTTCTCTGGAACGTTCTCTGCCTGGAATGCCCTTCCCTGTTGTATTAATTTCCTGGGGCCACTGTAACAAACCACCACAAACCAGGTGACTTACGACAGAAATCTACTCCCTCCCAGCTGTGGAGGCCAGAGTCTGAAATGAAGGGGTCGCAGGGCTGGGCGCCCTCCAGAGGCTCTGGGGGAGGGTCCTTCCTGCCTCTTCCAGCTCCAGGGGGCTCCAGGCGTCCTTGGCTGGCGGCCACGTCCTTCCTATCTCTGTTCCCGTCTTCCCATGGCCTCTCCCCCATGTCTCTACCTCTTCTCCTCTTCTTATAAGGACAGTTGTCTTTGGATTTAGCGTGACCTTTCCAGATGACCAGAGCTCCGACCGTCCCTTCTGCGTTCCAGGCAGCAGGATTGGGGTGAAGGTACCCACAGCCTGCAGCCAGCCGCCTCCGTCACAGCCAGGGCTTGGGCACGTGGCCTCCAGCTACCAGGGGGCCCAGTGGTGCCTCCGGGGCCACACGGTGCAAGAGGGGAGCCAGGTTATCAGAAGCCCACATGGTCTCCCAACTGCCCGCTGCCCCATTTTTCATTCAGCCGAGGCCCCTGGGACATGCTTTCAGGGCTGTCGGGAGACGGTCAGCTATGGACACTGGGGAATTCACACGGGGAGGGCCCGGGGCGTCTGGGGTTGGCGTGTGCGTGCAAGGACGGCAGAGTCCACAGCCCCTGTCTGCAATGCGGGACTGAGGACAGAGCCCCACGGTGACCGTCCATCTGCGTCTCTGTGCAAAGTACTGCAAGTGCTTTGTCATTTGATTTCTTCTGTACCGTCGCCGCACTCAGGATGGCAGTCCCGTCCCTGCTTTGCTCACACTCTGCAGGGCCTTCTCCCCCTCCTCAGGCCTGTCCCCACGTCTTGTTGACCACATGGTGCTGGGGGCTCCTGTGTCAGGGTCATGGCTCAGGGCTGCCAAGCCCCACGTGCTGCGGTGACTGCCATCTCAGAAGAAGATACCGAGGTTCTGAGGGGCACACAGCAGGCAAGAGCAGAGGTGTGATTGATCCCGGCTCTACTGACCCTGCAGGACAGATGGAGTGGGGGCCCATTTTGGGTGGAAAGCGGGACCTGGACACTCTGCCAGATCAGTTGGTCCTGGCAGGAAACTGCTAGCGCGACCACCGGGCAACAGAGTGTGGACTGTTTGATGAGGAACCACTTACAAAGGTCAAACAGAGCAGCCAGGTCAGCGCAGAAGTCTGGGGGCTGATACAGCCTGACCTGAGGGGTGAGAGGGGAGAAGGGGAAGGAGCTGAGAGAGGGGCCAGGAGACAAGTGGAGTGGGCTGAGCCCCGGAGAGTGGACGGCAGGACAAACACCCACATCTTCCTTCCCCACCCCACATCTCCTGGGCCTGACCAGTCCCGGGCCAGCCTCCAGGGCACAGGGCAGAGGAGCAGGGGTGCAGCTCTGGTGCAGACAGAGGCTCTGGACTGAGTCCCCATCGCCCCATGTCCTGTGTCAGGACCCAGAACAAGTCTGGGGGAGGGAGGATTCCACTCCACCCCAGGTCCTGGGAAGAGTGGGGCTCCCTAAGCCCCCTGCCCCGGGGCAAATGTGAAGCATTCTTTCCCTGAGACCCGCAGTTTCCATGCTGTCCCTATCGCACAAGCCTGTGGGGCAAGACTTCTGGGGGCAGCCAGCAGGAGGACACCGGCCACCCGTGTCCTCCCCACCCATCAGACAGCAAAACTGAGCCTCAGAAGACAGAGCTGCAGGGCGGGGTGATGCCCAGGGGACAGGGTGCAATCCAGGCCAGCTTCCTGAAGGAAGTGGTCCTGCGGGGGCGGCAGGAGAAGGCAGAGACTTTCACTTCTTGAAGCGTCTTGACTGAGAAGAAAGACACTGGTGCTAACCTCTCACACCTTCACTTCCGTGACTGCAGTGGAGGAGGGAGAGGCCAGGGCAAAGAGGGGCCTCCCCTGGACTCCGTGACGGGGCCAGAGGTGACGCTGCAGTGGCGCTAATGAAATTCTCATCGTTAAACCCCACCTAGGTCCCACTGGCACAGCCAGGGCCGGCAAACACCCTGGGCTGGGCGGTGACCGTCAGAGTGCAGCCCAGGATGGAGGTGGCCTCCGTGGGGACCCCATCCAAAGGTCTTCGGGGGGGGGGTTTGACAGGCTCTTCTCGTGGAGCTCTGGGGAGTCGCTTTGTCATTCCGCCGTTTGCAAGAGTGAGCCCAAGAAAAGGCAAGTGAGATCACCTCTCACCTGTGTGCACGCCTGGGGTGGGGGGGCTTCCCCCGCCCCGCCTCCTGTCCCCCCCGCACCCGCCCTGCCCTCCAGCCGGCACCTGGCCGCCCCTCCAAAACCCCAGGCACCTCCAGCCCCAGCGCCGTTCCCTCCCTGTGCACTCCTCCCCCGGGCGTCTGCAGGGCCCCCTCCCGTGCCCCCCTTCAAGTCCTTGCTCGGGTTACCCTCCCCTCACCCCGCACACGTGCGCGCGGTCCTCCTCTCCTGCTGTTTCCTCCTTCATTTCCTACTCTCCCCGACAACGGAGGCGGCGCAGGGTTACACACCTCGTCGTCATCTGTCTCCCGGGCGTGCTGGCTCCTCTGCCTGCTTGCCGTGGCGCACTCGGCGCCCAGAGCGGTGCTGCCGTGGCCCCTGGCACTGGGAGGTGAATGCATCCCGTGTCCAGATGACTGGACCACCCCGCACGCAGCAAGCCTGCTGACCAGCACAGGGGCTGTGGGGAGCGGCTGCGTTGGTCTCCAGATTCTAGATGTGCCATCACAGCCACTGTCAGACAGGACCTGAGGCCCAGAGATGGGGGCAAACTGCCAGGGGTCACACAGCAAGCAGGGCCAGGGCTCAGAGTTGGACCCGGGCCTAGCGGCCCCTCTCAGCCCCTCCCAGCCCGAGGGCCCCTCCATGGGCACCAGGGTCCCCTCCCCTGCAGCCTGAGGCATGGACGGTACCAGACCGCCTGCCCTCCCATCTTCTCTCACCGTGTCCTCTACAGGGGGACGCAGGGCCCAGAGAGGGGATGTGACTGCCAAGGCCACAGGCTGCAGTCACAGGACGCCCCAGGTGGGGTGGCTTATAAAGAGCAGACAGTTGTTTCTTGCAGATGAGGAGGCTGGCCATCCAAGACCAGGGTGCTGGCAGATTTGGTGTCTGGTGACAGCTCCCTGGTCCATAGCCCGCTTGCTCCCCACCCTAAACAGCACTTCCGGGAAAGGACCAGGGAGGGGGCTGGGAAGGGCCAGCGGGCCGGAGGGTGAGGCTGACTGGAGGAAGGGGCAAGCACCTCCCGCCATCCCCGTGGGTTCCGTTGCCTTGGAAACACTGACCTGCTGACAGTCCTCCGTCCCAGGCATGGAGGAACAGCCCCCTTTTCCTGCCCCCTGTCCCAGCGCCCACTTGGCCACAGGACCCTGGTGGGGCATTTGTACCCTTGCCTATCTGGCCCTGGGGCCTGGGTCAGGGGCCTGGGCATGCACACACCCCTCCCCCAGCTCCTGAGCCGGCAGGGGGCCCCTCTGCTCCGGGCGGGAGGGCTCAGGTGGCACTGCCAAGAGCTGGGCAACCCTTGGGTGACGAGTGGGTTGTGCACAGGAGGCCTGCTCCTTGGGCAGCAGAGGCTCCCTGAGTAGGCCGTGACCTCGGACGCAGCCCCCGGGGCAGCGACAGTAGGGACACAGGAGGGTCCTCCAAGGTTGTTCCCTAAGAACAGGCTGCAGGCCTTGGACAAGGGGGCAGAGGGGACGGGCCACTCCATTCCAGACGCCTTCCTGGCCCTGGGCACGGCTTCTTCCCAGTAACCCTTCAAAGACATCATTGGCCTGGCTGTACAGATGAAGACAAATCAGAGGGGTCAAGAAACCTGCCCAAGGTCACACAGCAAGTCACTAGCAGGGCTGAGGCCCCCCTGTCTGCCCAGCGCCCTCCCTGGGAGGAAACGCAGTTGAGGTGGGGCCTCAGGAAAGGGACCCCTTTTGCACCCACCACTCCCCATGTGGGAGCTGCACCCAGCAGCCCAGACCCTTGGCTGAACCCTCTGAGAGCCTACAGTGGGTCTGCTGGCTCTGCACTAGGGAGCCCAAGGCAGGTGCCGTCTGGCGCCCCAGCTGACACCTGGATAGAGCGCTGCCCCAGCTGATGCCCGCAGAGCCGCCGCCCGGCCTGGCCGTCGGGGCGAAGCCCTGTGCTGCCTGCTGCTCTGAAGCCTTTGGAAAAGTGGGCCGGGCCTGCCCCAGGTTAATACCCCATGTTGACGCACTCGGGCTTTCTGAGGGCCCAGTCCGTGCTGCCGAGGTCTCGAGGAGGGTGTGGCCTCTGGGTGCGGCTTTCACCCCACGGGTGCAGAAACGGGTCCCTTCCTGAGAGGAAGCGGCGTCGGGCCACCTGCTCCGTGGGGCTCACAGCCTGGAGGGGCCGGGGTACGAAGGCGCACACGTCAGAGGGCAGAGGGTGGGGCCTTGCAGGTGGCCCGTCCTCGCCCTAGAGACGTGGCCAGTGTCCAAGCTGCCCTCGGCCTGGGCAGAGGGGGAGCCTGAGGGCCTGGCCCTCACGCTGGCCGTGTCCCTTCCCTGGGCCTGTGGGGCTTCACAGACGCTGCAGGGAAGGGACATGAGGTGCAGGGCCAGGAGACCCGAGAGGGACAGGAGGGGTCTGCATAGCCCGGCTTCGCCGACCTCAGTTTGCTCGTGGCAAGGGCAGTCGGTTGGACCAGATCATGGCCGGGAGGGGAGGGCTGGGCTGGAAACCAGCTCCTTCACTCACCCCGGGACCCAGCAGGCCTGTCTCCTCGTCTGTGACATGGGGGTGGCAGCCAGCCCCCGAGAGGCTGGAGGATGGTGGGGGAGGACCCCGGCACCTGCCTGGCCCTCCCCAGGTCCAGGCCCGCCTTTCTCGCCCCCTCCTCGGATCCTGGCTGCGACCCCCTGCCTGCACCCCCTCCCCGGCCAAGGCCCCTCACAGGGGTGAAGAGGGAGCCCCGTGGAAGGAACTGGGGATTCACCCGCCCTCGGGCTCCCAGCGCTTCCTACTTCCCTCCCAAATTGGGGTGCATTTTGAGTGTGTGGAAAGCCCCGACCTCACAGGGCCTGGGAGCGGGCAGCGCGGTGGGAGGGAAGACAAGCAGGAGGGGTGCTGGGACCCTCGCATCTCAGGCCAACTTGATGGGGCCTCCTCAGAAACAGGTCCCCTCTGCCGAGCTCCGGGGCTGGGGCGGTGGGGGTCTTCCCACAGCTGGGTCCTCTTATTAAGAGAAAAGATCTAAGGTTCCAGCCTCGCTCTGAGCAGAGTGGCCGGCCCGGACACGGGACCCCAACACCCAGACCCTGGAGCTCAGAGAGGTCACGGTTTGCCAAGGGGTCCCTGGGCCTACCTCCCCAGGACGCTGCCCGCCGCCGCCAGCCCCCCACTGCTGGCCGCACACCCACTCCTGCCTCAGGACGGGAGGGAGACATCCTCCCCCTGGAGGCTCAGGGCACCCGGCCCCTGCCTCTCCCTTCCTGTTTCTCAGGAGGGGGGCATTGCCTTGATGTACCCCCAGCCCTGGACAGATGGACGCACAGATAGACATCAGACTCGTTCCCACCCCTCCACCACCACAGCGTTTTCTAGACCCAGGGTCAGGACCCGACATCCTAAAAGCAGGTGACAAAAAATGCAAGTCAGAACAGTATCGTTCCCATTCATGGCCCCCAGGTGTACTGCACCCACCCGCCGCCCGTCCTCCGGGGCTCAGGAGGCCGGTCGAGAGGCTCTGCTTGGCCCTGGCCCCTCAACCGGGGCTTCCTAGTCGGCAGCACGAGGGGCTGTCCCCACCTGGGGGGCTCTCCGGGCGGGGGCTGCCACCCGGAGCTGCAGGGCAGAGAGCACAGCTGGCTCGAGGGGAGATGGGAGCAGGCGGCTTCCTGTGGAAACCGAAACTGCCAGGTGCTTCCCTCCCTCCCGCGGGGACCCAGAGACAGCTGGACCCGGTCCTGCAGCCCTGCCCCGCCGAGCTGCCTCTCCTTCAGGCAAATGCCCCACGTCCAGACTGCGCTTCTCACCCGTCACCACGACGACGACTGCTTCCCTGGGCCTCAGGTCACCACCTGCCCCTCACCCTCAGTGCGCAGACGAGGCCCAGCGGCCCCAAGGCTCTGCCACCCCCTGGGGCTGCCCGTCCAGCCTGAGCCACCCTGGTGCAGGATTTCAAAGTCTTTGGGCAAAAGCAGGTGCGAAATACCTGAGTAATCTTTAACTTGAATACATGTGAAAATGATGTCGTTCCAGATAGATCAGATTTACCAGAACACAGCATTAAAGCCAATTGCCCTGGCTGCCAGAATATGAAACACTTAGCCTGCGGCTTATGTCCACTTCCTACTGGACGGGCTGCTGAGCCCACAGGAAGCAGGAGACAGAAGAGACAGGTCTGGTCATTGCCCGCAGCTGGGCCTCGGACGCACCGCCTGCATCCCATTGTCTCATGGCCCACCTTTCATTTAAATTGTGGAAGAATTCGCCCCGGCCAGGAAAGCCCCATCCCAAGCCAGGCGAGCAAGCTTCGCTTTGCTCCAGAGTCTGCTCCCCCATCACCACTTCTTCTTAAACAGGAATTGTTATAGATCCAGTGCCCCCCACCCCTGGAGGCTGCCCCCCTGCCCGTGCTGCAGCGGCAAGACGGGATCGGAAGTCACTGAAAGCCAGGCTGCTGGGCCTGGACCCAGCTCAGGGTGCCCTGCGAGGTCCCCAAACTCGGACCCATGTCATCATCTGTAAAATGCGGACGGTGTCACACGTCAGCACTGGGAGCCGCCCACCTGTGGAACCGTCCAAAGGACTGTGTTTATCTGTGTGTGTCTTTCCCAGATACATTGCGATTTTCTGTTTTAAATTGTTACATAGGAGTATCACGTTCTGTGCATCTTTTGCAACTTTGTGTTCTCTCCACGATGATAGATAACACTGGATCCGTGCAGGTGCTGCCTGCGTTGCCCTGCGGCCCCATGAGTCCCCACGAGCCCAGGCAGTGGGAGGGTAGGGCTGCAAGGAGACCCCACCTGGCTCCCATTGAGAATGGCCTTTCGTACAGCTACGTGTCCAGCGTGATGTGGGGTGTTTCTGGAGGTCATGAAACCTCCCTATGGCTCCTGGGGAGGCCCAGTTCACCGAAACTAGCGTGGGCGGGGTCGAGGCACTGGCACCTGGGCACCAAGCATGTGCAGGCCTCAGCTCGACCTAGTCCGACCCTTTCTGAACGTGGGCTCAGCGTCATCCCGGGTGAGGCTGTGGTGGGGAGTCCAGCTGTGACGAGCAGGGGGAGAGGCCGGTCGGTGTGTGGCCCCCTCGCTGTGCACCATCCCCTCCCTGACTCTAGCCCCACTCCAGACCTTTGACGTGAGGCCTGGGTGGTGGAAAGTCCTGGCGTGTGTGGGCCAGCGGGCCGGAGGCCTCCAAGCTGGGAAACCCCGCTCCTCTCCAGAAAGCCAGAAACGGGGCTCTCAGCAGCCCCTCCACGACGCTAGAAGGAAGAGGCGGCCGAGGGGACTTTTGTGCCTGCCTGTTGGCTGCCTGAGCCTCCACCCCTGCCCCCGGTACCCGCCCCCCCGCACAGCACTGCACAGAGGGGGCCTCGGCCTGTCCTGGAGGGGTCGGGAGACTGAGCTGCTGAGCACACACCCCCGTCCACCCCTCAGCGAGGCCAGGAACGTGTGACAGGCGGCGCTGGCTGCAGAGGGCGGGCAGCTGGGCTGGTGCGGGCAGGACGGGGTCAGAGCAGCCGGATTGGGGCCCAGGGGGCAGTGGGGGCCTGGCAGGGGGTGCTGTAATAATAGTGGCGTGTCACCGAGCTCTCCCTGTTCCCTGGAGGGAGAGCTCCTGCAGCCCCGACACCGTGGCTGGTGGGAAGCGGGCCTGCCATGTGCTGGATGCCAGGTCCTACCCTCCAAGCCAGTGGCTCAGGGGATTTTTATTACTTTTGGCTGGCATGTCCCCTAAAATTTTTTTGAAAAATCGAACCTCCTTTAAGATGATATTTCTTACAAAGCGGCCTTACTGGGCTCAGTCACACCCGACCCTGGGCTGCTGTTTTTTGGTGGATAACAGAGGCCTGGGGCCACTAGAGAAGTTTTGGAAGGTGACAGTTAGCTGGCCACAAGAAGGGCTGACCTTAACACCCCCGTGAGACATTTGGAGTGAGCAGTGCACAGAGGCACACGCCAGTTTCACAGACTCCCCACCCTGCAGGCACCCTGCCTGCTCGGTAGGAAACAGGCCTTGAGCCCCTGGTGGGCATCACACTGAGCCCCTGGTGGGCATCGCACTGCAAATGTTACTGAACTGAACTTGGGTCTGCTTGCCCATGCTCAGCAGAGCTGATCTCCTGATGCTGTGCTGTGATGAAGGAAAGTACAGCGTTTATTACAGGTGCCAAGCAAGGAGAATGGGAAGCTCATGTTCAAAAGACCCAAACTCCCCGATGGCTTTCAGGGAAGGAGTTTTAAAGGTCGTGTGAGGAAGGGGGATGCAGGGTGTCTGAGCAGCTCATGCACAATTCTTGTATTGGTTGGCATCAAGGTGAAATTTCGAGCATCACCAGCCTTCTGGTTTCAACCGGTCTGGGGTCTATGTGCTTGTGGTCATCAGTTTTCACCTCGTGGGGGTCGGCTTCCTGTAAAAACAACTTAGGAATGTGCATCAGGCCTTTATCCAAATCTCTTTATAAATTTATTTATTTATTTATTTTTATTTATGGCTGTGTTGGGTCTTCGTTTCTGTGCGAGGGCTTTCTCTAGTTGCGGCAAGCGGGGGCCACTCTTCATCGCAATGCGCGGGCCTCTCACTATCGCGGCCTCTCTTGTTGCGGAGCACAGGCTCCAGACGCGCAGGCTCAGTAGTTTTGGCTCACGGGCCCAGTTGCTCTGCGGCATGTGGGATCTTCCCAGACCAGGGCTCGAACCCGTGTCCCCTGCATTGGCAGGCAGATTCTCAACCACTGCGCCACCAGGGAAGCCCCCTATCCAAATCTTTCAGGGGACTGGGAGTTCAGTGATTCTGCTCTGTGGCTGGTTTAGAGTCTAAACTGTAACCAATTTCCTGGCCCAACAAGTATTCTTTGTTTCTACATCTTCACATTTTGTAATCATTCACTCTTTTTTAAAATTTATTTATTTATTTATTTAGTTAGTTAGTTAGTTAGTTAGTTTTGGCTGGTTGGGTCTTCGTTGCTGCACACGGGCTTTCTCTAGTTGCGGCGAGCGTGCGCTACTCTTTGTTGTGGTGCACGGGCTTCTCATTGCGGTGGTTTCTCTTGTTGTGGAGCACAGGTTCTAGGTGCGTGGGCTTCAGTAGTTGTGGCACGTGGACTTCAGTAGTTGTGGCTCTTGAGGTCCAGAGCGCAGGCTCAGCAGCCGTGGTGCACGGGCTTAGTTGCTCCGCGGCACATGGGATCCTCCCAGACCAGGGATCGAACCCGTGTCCCCTGCATTGGCAGCCGATTCTTAACCACTGCACCACCAGGGAAGTCCCTGTAATCATTCACTCTTGAGCCAGGTTTTTGAGGCTTGGGCAGGCCTGGGAAACTAAAGCAAAAGCCTTTTACTTTAATGAACAGGGACACAGGGGCCTGTATATGGGTTCACAAATATCCTTCTAAACCAATGGGGGACGTAGGACTGTGGGTGATGGTGCTGATGGGCCAGTTCAAAACATCTAAACATTGTGGTTTAAACAGTCAAAGTTCAAGTGGTCCAGCGGATCATATATTTCATGCTGCACACGTGCTTGGGACCTATTTTCATGACAACCCTGAGGCTGCAGGTTTAGCACCTTGACTAGTGGAAATGTTGCCACAAAACCAAATTGTCAGGGCCCAGACTGACATTGTCAGCTTTAATTCAAATAAGCATGTTATTAATGACTCAACTGTCTCACTTTGGAATTCCACTTCTGGTATAAATGGATGGATGGCAGATGGATGGGTGTGGGTGGGTGATGAATAGATGGACAGGGAGAAAAAAAAGAAAGCAGGAAGGCAGGAAGGTAAGTTAAAGCAAACCTCTCAAAAAGCTATAAACGTGATTCTTCTATGAAAGTGTAGTAAGCACATGTCAGAGACGTGTCTCCGTCATTGCTGAGGTAGCCAGCCAGGTGGCAAAGGCGACTCAAGGGAGGACACAGCAATTTTCCAACCCAAAAACAGAGAATGCCGCCCTGAGACCCCTAAACACAGTCATGAAGCACAGTCTTCTCTACTGAGCAGAAACGGTCTGCAACTTGTCTGTTTCCTGCAAGTTAACACCTAACTTACAGCGTCTGGGACCCAATCAGCATCAATAGAAAGACATCCAGGCATGTTCCGAAAGGCCCACTGACCTTGGCAGCCTGGCTGGACATGAGGGCATGGGTGGCCCTCTGCCTTGTCACTCATTTGGGACAGGTGTTTCCATCAGACGAAGGCAGGGGAGGCCCGGAGACTCGCTGGGTCTTTATACCCTGAGGCAAAGCACTGGGATGGGTTCAGCCTGCAGGAGAGAAGGAGGATCAGGAAAGGAGAGGAGAGAAGAACGGGCAGACCACAGGCCTCGTTTCCTGCTGGAACAATCTGGAAGTTGAGGACCCCAGGATTCCTTCAAGCTCTCTTGCCCAGGTAGCTGCAGAGTCTTGGGCACATGCCCGTTGGGAAGACCCGGCCACAGACCAGAGCAGCCTGCCCGCCGCACCGGCCAGGGCTTGGGGGGCCGGAAGGCTCTTGGTTCTCTTCCGTTGGAAGACAGAACCCCTCTTCTTTCTGCAGATACTGCTGCAAGCCAACTGCCCCCCTCACGGTGAGAGACGGGGACCTCTCCAACCTCTGTGCGGGGGCCGGGCCTCGACCCCAGTCCTGCTGCCGCCCCCGCCTCACCTCCCGCCGGCTCCCTGCCCATGGGGCCAGAGCTCTACCTTCTGGGTCATCAGGAGGCTCTTCTCTCCAGGGTCTGTGGTTCGCCTGGTCGTTCCCCCCCAGAACAGAGCACGGCACATCAGGTGCTGGAGAAACATCGCTGAGAGAGAGAATCTGGAGAACGGCTGAGTGGCTAGAAGCCTGGACGAACCCTGAAAACATACTCAGTGAAAGAAGCCGGACACAAAAGGCCATGTATTACACGACGCCACTCATACAAAAGGTCCACAAGAGGCCACTCCACAGGGATGGACAGCAGATTCGGGGTTGCCAGGGGCTGGGGCAGGGGCCGTGCTTCCTGTTGTAACACCAGGCTCTGCGGACGCCTGCACTGGGGGGGTGCCAAGCGCCCCCAGGACCAAAGGAGATGCTGAGAGTAACGACGCTCCTCGGGGCCCAGTGAATGTCACCCCTGAAACGTGGGTCCTGGGAACCTGGACATGTTGCCGTCCTTTCACGTGGACCTTTGGGTGGCTGGCCCACTGGCTGGCCTAGCTGCAGGGCACCCAGGAGCCTGCGCCCCTCGCAGCTGTGGCAGGCGTGGCCAATCAATCGCTGCACCTCTCTGCCGAGCGCAGCGGGGGCCTCAGCACCCTTCACAGCACCGTGCTCCTGGGGCCAGTCCTGGCCGGTGGTCGCACGCTCTCCATGGGGAGCTGCTGTCCCCCATCCCTGGCTGGTACTTTTGTCAAATGGAATTAAAATGTCACGACGGCATCCAACTGGGGCAGAAGCTTCCACCACCGACCGTCGCTTTCTGCACGACTCTCGTCTTTGGACACTCTTAGCTCGGATCGCTTTGTCCTGGGCAGTGTGAGTCACACGGCTTTTCTGAGTCTCCTTTGTGCATCATTACGGCAGGCTTTAGGAAGCCCTAGAGGCCCCAGAGCAGGAGGACACAGCCTGTGCTCCACCGCTTGCTCAGGACGAGACCTCGGACAAGATGTGTAACCTCTCTGGGTTCTGTTACTTCATCCATGAAAGTTCAAATTTCAGATAAACAATATTTTAGTATATGTCCCAAATACTGCCTGGGACACACTCGTGCTGAAAATTATTCACTGCTTATCTGAAATTGAAATTTAACTGAGCATCTATATTTTTATTTCCTAAATCTGGCAACCCCATCTATGAAGGATTCGAACCCTGTCTCCAAAAGGATTGTGTTCAGCTGCAAATAGCAGAAAACCTAACAGCAGTAGAACAGGGTTTGTTTGTCTTTGTCCATGTAACAAAAACTCAGAGGCAGGTCGTGGAGGCTGGTGCAGCCGTCCGGGACACAGGCTATTTTACTCTTTCTATTCTACCTCCTCTTACTTGTGGCTTCCTAGCTGCAAAGTGGCTGCGTCACTTCCAGGCATCACATCTGCCTCCCAAGCAGGAAGAAAGGGGAAAAGAGAAGGTGCAGAGGACAAAAACTGGACCAGACCCTTCTTATAAAGAAAGCAAGGCTTCTGTAGAAACCCCAGTCGGCAGACTTCTGGTTACGCCCAGGATGGGGGGTCCAGTCCCCACCTCTGAAGCTCCTTCCCAAACCAGGACTTTCTGGCTTCTAATTTCTCAACTTCTCTGCTGTTTTCAAAAAACCTCTGCGCCCAAGGTCAATCCACCCGGCCACGGCCCCATGGGGCCATTTCACAAGTGGCCATCCTCGCTGAACTTGGAGGAAGAGGGGGAGACCGCACTGTCCAAAACCCGGGCTGGGAAATCACTGCTCTCCCACCTTGTCTGCAGGGCCTCCTGAGGTCAGGCGGTGGGAGCTGGGACGGGGCCCCGAAGGGTCTGCTCTTGCATCTGCAGCCATCTATCCCTCCTAGGGGCCAATGGACTCATCTTCGCGGGAACTTGACTGGTCTTTTTATTTTATTTTATTTTATTTTTTTAAAGTCTTTATTGAATTTGTTACAATATTGCTTCTGTTTTATGATTTTTGGTTTTTTGGCCACAAAACATGTGGGATCCTAGCTCCCTGACCAGGGATCAAACCTGTACCCCCCGCAGTGGAAGGCGAAGTCTTAACCACTGAACCACCAGGGAAGTCCCTTGACTGGTCTTTTTAAACAAAGATCCAGCCTTTCCCCACCAGGGTCCTGGACACCAGCGTTTCCCTCTCCCCATTTTCTCTCCATCACTTTTCCAAGCAGCTGGAGGAAAGAGGAGACCCCGAACATCCCTGGGACCCTTCTCCCCTACTCCCCTCTCCTGCTCTGTTTCCCTCCATCTCGCTCCCCATCCAGGCCTCTGCCGGGCACGGCCTCGTGTCCACCGACTTCCGGGGCACCTCTCCTGCGCCTGAGCTAGACAGAGGTATCATGTCCACGCCCCTCCTGCCTCTGTCCTCACCTTCCCTTCGAGACCTCCGGGCCCCTGGAGCTGGGTGCCGCCGTCCCATGACGACTCCCCCCCAGGGGACTGCCCCAGCCCACGAGCCTCCTCTCAGGCCCCTCCCCACAAACCCACGTCAACTGCCAGGGCGGCTCTGAGCCCGCTCCCTGAAGGGGAGGCGGCCGCACCCCTCAGAGCCCGTCAGTGGTCACAGCACCTGCTCTGTGCCCTTGACGCCCTGCACAGAGCCTCTCCCCAACCCCTTTATCAATGCGGAAGGGTGGGCCCCCCTCGTGCTCCGGTCCTCCAGGGCCTGCTGGAACTCAGGCGCTTGGAGGGCCCCGTGTCCCCAGCCCCAGCTGGTGCCGGGAGCAGCTCTCAGCTCACAAATGAGCACCTGGCGGGGCCAGGGGTGGCGGGGCTCAGAGAGGAGCCTGGTGGGCCCGGGGGTCTGCAGGGCCCCTCCAAGGGCAGCAGCGGGCGGTGGGAGACCCCCGCGCTGGGCTCTCCACCTGCCCCAGGCCTTGGTCTCTGATCTGGGGACGGAACTTCTCCCTCTGCTCTCTCGGGGTCCTTCCACAAAAGTGCGTGGCGCCTAAGGGCGTTGGAAACATGAGTGTTTCCACGTGAGAATCCTTTCTTCGCCACCTCCGCCGCCATCCCCTGCTGCCTCACCCTGACGTCCCCCAAATAAAACTTCTCCTTTCCCTCCACGAGCAGTTCAGTTCCCCATTCGCCGTGACCACACCACCCTCAACTTCTGCCCGGAGTTTCAGGTTCTGAGAGTTATTTTAGGTCTTCCTCCTACGTGCCTGCCTCTCCGGACAGCCCGGCCGCACTGACCTGCCTTTCCCGCACCTCCAGACCCACGGCGGCCTGCCCGAGGGGCCTCGGCCCCCGCCCTCCGCCCTCCGCCCTCCGCCCTCCGCCGGCCCCTGTCCCTAGGAGCCGGGGCGGTGCGTGCCGTTCGGAAGGCGCCTCAGTTCTGGGTCTGCTTTGATTTTAAAACAGCTTTCTTGAGATAACTCACAGAGCATACAATTCACTCATGTAACATGTCCAATTTCAGTGGTTTTTAGTCTGTTCACAGAGCTGTGCAACCGTCCTCACTGCCTAATTTAGAACACGTTCCTCTCCCCGAAAAGAAACCCTGTACCCCTTAGCAGTCACACCCCACCCTGCCCCGGTCTCTTCCTGTCTCCTGGATCTGCCACTTCTGGCTGGTTCACATAAATGGGATCGTATGAAACGCAGCCTTTGTGTCTGGCTTCTTACTCAGCATGATGTTTTCAAGGCTCATCCACATTGTAGCACGAATTAAGACCTCATTTCTCTTTCTGGCGAATCCTATTCCACCGTTTGGACTGGGAGGCAGCCTGGGGGAAACCCAGCCCCGCCACCTACACGCTGTGGGTCTCAGCGAGTGACCGCCCCTCTCTGGGCCTCGGCTTGGATGAGGACAGCCACCTGGGCCGGGCGTGAGGATTCCATGGGGGATCTGGGTGAAGTGCCCTGCGCGGGCGGGAGGTGACTGTCCCCTTCTCCACCGTCCTCCCCACCGCAAGCGTCCGTGTTCCACGCACAGCACCGCGTTCAGACCCTGCCCAGATGCTCAGCACCCTCCCTGTCACCCTACCATGTCCAGACACGAGGGTGTGGGCGGGAGGGCGGCCGTTTCTGGAGCTCTGCCAACCCTGAACAGGGGTGCCAAGAGCGGGCAGTGGGTGGTGCGTCTGGGAAGGACTGGGGGGCACTGGTCAGCGCCCCACATGCTTGCTTGGGCGGCTCATCAATCCCCAGCTGGCATGGGTTTGTCTTCCGCGCAAGCCGGGGTTGCATCTCTTACACAAGAGGACGGGGTGGGGCTGACTTTGGGGGACCAGGCGTGGCCACCTTTGTCTTACGGCTGCCCAGGCAGGGCAGGGAGGAGGGGACGATGTCCCCTAGTGTGTGTCAAGAAAGCACAGCTCTCCCGTGGCACCAGGGCAGACCTGGCTCTTTCTCCATCCAGCCTCAGAGCTGCTCCCGGACCAGCCCCGAGCGGTCACACCTCTGCTGGGCGGGCTCCCTGCCCCCGAGCAAGCCGGGCCTCTTGGCAGGAAAAGGTCCCTGGGGGTCACGTCCCTCTTCGGACCCCCACAGTCCCAGAACTGAGAAGGGCCTCTTCTCTGAGGCTCCGTCCATTTCGCTGTCTGTGAAATTATTGGGCAGCCTGGTGAGCTCCGAGGTCTGTTCACCTGTATGACCCGCCTCCCACCCTCCCCTCCCAGGCAGCGAGGGCCTTCTCTGTGCCCTCTGTTGAGGGTCATGGGCTGGTGCCCCGCCTGGTGCCTCATCCTCTTTTAGTGCCCCTCGGCGCGGGGTGGGGGTGGGGAGGACGGTGTTCGAGGAATATTTGAGGCACAAATGGGGAGCAGGTGGGGGTTTCTTTGGGGGTGAGGATGGCCCTCCATCAGCCACTCATTCCAGAGCAGACACGGTAAAGCCGTCTCTGCAGAGCCTGTGTGTGGGTCCTGGACACTTGTACCCCAGGACAGGTGGGGGCAGGAAGCCATGGCCATGCATCAAGGGGCCCCCTACCTCCTGGGGCATGTGAGCAGCTGTGATGGGGCCATCATGGGGGTGCAGGAGGGCATCTCCCCCAGATTCGGGGAGGACAGTATGAGAAGGCCTCTTGACAGATTCCTGAGGCGGAGAGGAGCTTAGGGCAGGAGTTTCCAGGTAGGAGGAGCTGCATGTACCTGAGGGGCAGACTTTTTCTCAGGCGGGAGTGACAGCACCAGATCTGTCTTGCCGGGTGATCTGCAGGTCCCCTGCAGGAGAAGGCCTGGGGGCGCCCCTGCTCCAGGGATAATAAAGGGCCCGTCAGAGTGGGAGATGCATGTGGGCTTGGGCTGGTCCATCTGGGCCTGCCCTGGCTGTGGCGCCGCAGCAGGCAGGCTCTTCTCATCATTCTCACGCACAGAGCTCGGCTGCCCACAGCTGCTCCAGGCTGAGTTCCCCGTGTGCACGGTGGGGTTGCTGGGGCATGCAGTCAGGGTACTGTGCTTGCAGGTGATAGAAACCCTGCCCTGGAGCTCAGGAAGGACCCTGATGTGTTGGCTCAAGTAACAGGCTCCAGGAAGGACAGGGTGGGACTGGCTTCAGGGACCCTGGTCCAGCCAGCACATGCTCAGGGCAGGCCCTCTCTACCTCTCAGAGCAGACGGCCCCAGGCAGCTCTGGGGGTGCCTCCTGAGCAGAGCAAAAAGAAAGCTCCCCTTCTCTGGTCCAGTTCAAAAAATTCCAGGGAAGGATTGTGATTGGCCCAGCCGTGTCACATGCCCTCCTTGTGGCCCAATCAGTGCTGCCCACGGGCTTCCAAGCCGGGTGCCACCCTGGTGCCGGGGAGCAGCCTGTGACCGGAGCCGGGGCTGAGAAGCCACAGGCCTGGCACCAGAGCAGCCACCCTGATCGTGCACTGCAAGTGCACTTTATAAACTAACTGCTATCTTCCCTTACTTAAGAAAGCAAAAATAAAATGATAAATCCAAATATGCAGATAAGAGAAAGGAAGGTGAAGATAAAATAAAATGAGAATAATGACACCTCTCAGAGAGTTGCATGAAGCTTAAATGAGGTCACGCAGCCACTCAACAAATACTCATTGAGGGTGTAGGCCACGCGAGGCCCTGGGGACTCAGTGGTGAACAGACAGACATGCCCTGCCCCGGGGGAGGGAGACTAGGGAACAGGTAAACCACAGGTAAACACGCTGTATGTGCAATGACGGAAAGACAGGTGCCTCGTGAGCTCACAGGAGGACCGGGGTGTTCCCGACGGAGGGTGGGCCTGGGTACAGGCGCTGAGACGGGGCAGCAGGTGGGCTGTGACACCGGCGGCGCCCCAGTGCAGGGCGGGTGCCCCACTACAGTGACCGCCACTATCGTTTTATCATCACCAGACCCTGGGAAATGGATCTAGCGCTCAGGGGAAGTTTTGCAGGAAAACCCTGAAAGTGTAGGCAATTATTACGTGCACATATCCTTTGCCCACTTTTGTTCTGTACGTTTGTATTCTCTACTCCTTTGTGGCAATTTTCGCATATGGTGCTACAGTCCTTTGTTACACCCCCTGCTCCCACCTCCGCACCCCCGTTCTCTACTCTCCACCTGCCAACAGAGCATGAGGTACCGCACGGTCCCTTCCTTAGGTATTTAGTGTTCACCCAGCTACGGCTTTCGGGTGGGCTTTGTACCACTTCTGACGTTCACTGTCGCACTGTGATGTTTAAGAAAGAAACATGTAAGGGTGTAAGAAACATCCTCTGGTAGATAAATCTGAGTGTAGGAATTGCTGGATCTGTTCGCAGCTCTTGGCGACTATTGCTGAAACGCCCTGTGGGGAAATGTCACTCGGCCTGTGTGCCAGCACCCTCACCCACACTGGACATCTTCATTTTTAAGTGTGGCCATTTCTCCAGGTGGGGAGCATATCTGGCTTTTTAGCCCACGGTCCTGTGATCACCAGTGAGGGTCCGTGTTTCCCACAGCCTTGGAGTCTAAGGCACTTGGGTGAGTGAAAGTCTGTGAAAACCTTCCTTTTCTGACTTCACCGAGAATCCCTCAGAGAACTGGGTGCAGGGAACAAACTGCTGCTGTGACCATGTCCGGTCCCCACAGGCACTGTGCGCCCACTGCCGCAGCTCTGCCACCCCGGGCCCTGAGCCACATCTGAGTCTTCCTGGGCCTCCCAGCAGCGCCCGGCCCTCGAGAGCCGCCTCCTTGGTTCCTCCCTGCAATCTGGAAGGCAGATGGGCCGCCCTTCCGCGGCCTCCTTTCCCGTGACCGTCACCCATGGCGTGGACAGGCCGCTGGATGGGTGGGCCAGGAGGTGGCAGGGTGTGACCGGCCCGATGACAGGGCAGAAGCGAGCAGCGTAGGGCTGGCAGCACAGTGCAGCCAAGAGGGGCCCGGGCTGGGGTGCTGGGAGAACCTCTGGGACCCCCGGCGCCACCACCCTCTGCGGGTTCTCGGTCTCCCTGGGCCTGGGTTTCCTTATCTGCAGGAAGGTGGATCATTACCTGCCCCGGGGTTGTTCCGGGGTTTGGATGAAAGCGTGTGTGAAGCACCTAGCACCGCCCCTGCGCAGGTGGGACGCCAGGTGTCTGCTCCCCCGCCACAGGAGAGCTCCTCTGAGAACACCTGGCCGGGGCTGCATTTGGCCCAGCCTGGAACTGGGATTTTAGCTGCCTGGCTTTGCACACAGGATATTTAATGGCTTTGCCCACAGAACTTGACTTCACAGTTCTCACAACGTGACTGTCATCCCGATTCCTGACAAAGCTTCGGTGTAGGTAAAAACAATGACCTGGAGTCAAGGCTTGGGAGCCCCCAGAGGCATCTTGCAGGACTCCAGGATTCTGAGGAGCCCTGGGCCAGGTGGAGGGAGCCCCACGGAGGGACAGGGAGTCCAGCCTGCCGGGGTCTGTCCAGGCTCTGCCTAGCTGGCCGCTGTCCTGGCGCTCCGCCCAGATCCTCAGTCCCTACTCGGGCCGCGCCCACACCCACACCCCGTCCACTCCCAGCCCCGCCCATATTCTTAATCCCCACCCACGCCCCCAGTCCCCTCCCACTCCCATGCCGCGCCCGCATGCCGTTGCCCTCACTTCCGCGCGCACCTGCTGGCTCGCGACCACCAGCCCCCGCCACTCTCACCTGTGTTCCCCCTGCGCCACCGCCACCGCAGGGGAGGACGCAGGCGGGGAGCGAGGGTCCCTGAGGCAGCCCCCCCGGAAGGGACAGGAGCTGCTGCATAAATCCGTGTCCTCCCGCCTCTCCAGCCCTGGGTGGACGGTGGCTTTTGCTGGTTCCCTCCCTCCGGGTCTCACTCCCACTCCCCTGCCCCGCCTTCTGGCCTTGACCGAACTCTGGGGGGACCAAATAAGACAGTGCCGGCCACTTGTTCCCATCCTGCCCCAGAACAAAGCATTTCCCAGAGGCTGTTTCCCATTCCCAGAATCCAGGTAGGAAGTTCAGCCTGCCCACCTGCCGGGCTGACTCCCCCTGAAGGGCTGGCCTGAGCACCAGGGGGAGGAGCCTGCCTGTGAGTGACCTGAGTCATGCTTCGGGGTCCTGTTTCCCTCCAGGCGGTCTTACCCTCCCCAGAATCACGTAGAGGACAGGGCAGAGCGATGCTTGTGTGAGGCAGGTTCCTGGGCCTCCCAGCCCTCCTAATCCCATCTCAGGGGAAGGACCCAGGCAGTGCCCGGCTGTGCGGCCTGACCCAAGAGGAGAGATCAGTAATGGCAATCCCGCCTTTATTGAAAGTTTTGATACTTTGCTCATATGGATTTCTGTCATTTATTCTACTATTTTAAAATATTGGGTTAAAATGTGATTTATCTTGTGTACTGAAGGTTTTTTTGGTGCCCGTTAAATTCTGTACCTCAGTACTTGCCAGGTCCCCATCCCAGGAGCCTTCATTTTCACAATCGCTTCAGGTAATTCTGATGTATATTAAATTTGAGACCCTCTGCATCAAGAGTGATAATTAATAACCTGCAGCAGCCCTCAGATGGCTGAGATCAAGACCCTCTGGAAAGGAAGGCATATAGTTAGAATGCTTTTGCTTGCAAGAAACAGACTCAGCTAAAACCAGCTCGAACAAGAGGAAATGTATTATTGAACCAGCAGTTCCATAAGCATGGTGGGTTTCAGGAAGCACGGTGGGATTCAGCAGCTCAACAGTGCTCTGAGGGGCCCCCATCCCATCCTTTCCGTCCATCTCCCCCCGCCCCGCCCCGCATCAGCATCACCCTCAGGGTGCTGGCCATGGGGCAGCACCAGGAGCAAGGACACAGAAGCTTCCTCTAGGCACGTGGGAGCCAGAAAATTCTCCAGAACCCCCTCTCCGCACATCCCACTGGCTGGAGTGGGATCACATGCCCGCTTCTGAGCCAAGAACGAGCCACTTTCTGAACCTGCGGATGGACTGTGGCCGGCTGGGCAGGGCCCAGGGCTGAGCGGTACCTGGAGCAGCTCTCGTGGGGGTGTTCAGCATGGAGACCTACACCAAGTGGGGGCTGGGCCTGTGAGGAGGAAGAGGGGCGAGTGAGGGGTGGGTGGGGGGCCAGAGGCCCAGGCAGGCAGGGTTCCCCGTGGACACACCAAGAAGGTATTTCAGAGGTGGTTGACGGGGCCCCCTTGGTGACAGGCAGAGCTGCCTCTGTGAGGACGAAGGAAGGCACTTCTGCCCCCAATGCAGCCGCACCTGCCTTCCCTGCCTGTCCGCTGGGGCAGTGTACTCCCTGCACAATCTTACTCTGCAGCCCTGAAGCCAGGTGGACGGGGTGACCTCACGGATCTCCCGCTCAGCCCTGCTGGTGCGTCTCTGCCTGGGGCTCTGGGTGGGCCTCCCCTGCTGCAGGAGGAGCCATCCCTGGATCCGGGTGGGACCAGTCTTGTGTGAGCGGCCGGGGGGAACCAAGAGATGCCCCCAGGGCTGGGGGGGCTTCACACTGGAGCCCAGGACTCTCTCTGCTCAGGCTTCTTTCCCTGCCTTCGTGGTCGACTTAAAGCCCCAGAATCTGATGCCCACACCAGCCTCAGCTGATGGCCAGGGCAGGATGCCGCCCACCTGGGCCCGGGTGCAGCCCCTTTCCCCAGCGTCCTTTGCATAGTCACCCCTCTCTCACTTACCACAAAAAGGCTGGTGTCTCCCTGCTGGGCCCCCCACGATGCCTCCTCTCCGTCTCCCCACTTGCAGCAAACACAGCTTCTTGCAGTTCGGGCCATTTCCAGTCTTTGCCACAAAACTGAAGGAGGCCTATGGACTTGTCAACTGACAGTCCTTAAAAATCGCTCTTGTGACTGGTCACCTTGGGGTTCGGGGCAGAAAACTGATGGAAGGAGGCCGCGGTGGTATCACTAGGGCATGTCAGCCTCTGATGCTGATCTATTTACTTGTGTGATTGGGGTTTCTCACACTTTCACATTAAAAACCCACGATAGGAATGGGATTAATGTGGAACTTTGTCTTTTCCTAGCAAGAAGTAATATGTACGGAAGGATACACAAACTACTCTGCAAAAATCTGCCCATCCCTCTTTTTCGGAGAGATATTTCTAATAAAAATTTACCTTTTATGTTTAATAATTCTCAAAATGTGTAATAAATTCACCTGGTTTGTATCAGCTGCATACTACCAATAATTATAATGATAACCCAATCCAGAAGACAAACTGGAACACGAGAGAATGTTTAAAATCTTGATATTCCAATGTTTTTACATAGTTCTGTGTGATAGGGGAATCTAAATACTTTCAAACCGAAAATATGTTAGGACAAAATTCTATTGGGTGGAATGGAAATACACGGTGAGGGGGGGAAGGAGCTGTGTGAAAATTCAGGTGTCAGAGAGGAGGCTTTATATACATATATATTTTTAAAGATTTATTATTTATTTATTTATTTTTGGCTGTGTTGGGTCTTAGTTGCAGCACGCGGGATCTTTGTTGAGGCATGTGGGCTCTTTCGTTGCGGTGCGTGGGCTTCTCCACGTGGGCTCTAGTTGAGGCACGCGGCCTCAGTAGTTGTGGTGCGCGGGCGCAGTTGCTCCAGGGCATGTGGGATCTTCTCTGACCAGGGATCGAACCCGCGCCCCCTGCATTGGAAGGCAGATTCTTTACCACTAGACCACCAGGGAAGTCCCTATATATTTTAGATAACAGTTCCTTATCAGGTATGTGTCTTGCAAACATCTTCTCCCATTCTGTGGCTTGTCTTTTCATTCTCTTAATAGTGTCTTTCACAGAGCAGAAGTTTTTAAATTTTAATGAAGTCCACTTATCCAATTTTTCTTTCATGGGTCAGGCTTTTGGTGTTGTATCTAAAAGCTCATTGTGTCAGCTAGGGAGCTGGTGAAAATTCAGATGTTAAGAGTTCATTCGCGTATTTTTAAATGGACAACGATGCCTATCAAAACGCTCTCACTTCTAGCCCATCAGCCACCCTTTTATTTCGAAATATTCATATTTAACAATATGTCAGATTTTATACTCTTGGCAGCTAATTTAAACTTCTGCCAAAGATTTTTACATATAACAGATACATGTTTGAGGAAGTCCACCATCACTCAGAATTATTATTTTTTAATATTTATTTAGGCTGCGCCAGCTCTTAATTGCGGCATGCGGACTCTTAGTTGCAATACACGTACAGGATCTAGTTCCCTGACCAGGGATCGAACCCAGGCCCCCTGCATTGGGAGTGCAGGGTCTTACCCACTGGACCACCAGGGAAGTCCCTCAGAATTATTTTTAAAGAAAAGTGGTCTGCAGTGGCTGGTGGTCTGGATGCCCAGGCCAAGTTGGCCTGGTGGGACTCCAGCTCGGCCAAAGAGCCAGGGGTTGTTCCTGGGCCATTTCCAGAGTGAGAAACCAGCCCATGGGAGGCAAAAGGGGGCCCAAAGTGTAGCGGCAGCGTGAGCATTCAGCCTCCACCCGTGTGGGTCTGCGTGGCCATGCAGCCGGTCAGAGCCTCAGTCCCTCCACCTGTAAAATGGGGGTTCCAGTAGCATGTGCCTGGCAGACGGGTGAGAACTAAGTGGGAAAATGCAGAGCTTGTGCTCAGCTCAGTGCCTGCCCCCGGCAAACCCTCCTCAATGTGACAGCTCCTGCAGTGACTCACCATGACTGTGATGTGGCCAGACTGGCCTGGCCGTCCGTCTGACCCAGTCAGCACAGGCCTCAGTCCTCCCAGGTGGGGACACGGGAGCCTTTGGGCTGGCTCGGGGCCTGAGCGTGGTCTCTAATGATTGCAGTTTTATTCTTGGTGTTTTGGGATCTGTCATGTCTCCAGTGGTGTTCAGCACCCTGCTTAAATCAGTGACAATGCAACTGAAAATTTTTTAAATATTTATCTATTTATTTATTTATTTGGCTGCGCTGGGTCTTAGTTGTGGCATGCGGAGTCTTAGTTGCAGCATGCGTGCGGGATCCAGTTCCCCGACCAGGGATCGAACCCTGGTCCCCTGCGTTGGGAGCATGGAGTCTTACCCACTGGACCACCAGGGAAGTTCCTGCAATTGCTAATTTAACACAAAGAACTGACGACGATGTGCTGTTTGTGGCGGTCAAGGTGCAGCGGACCCCAGGCTGGACCCAGCTTCTGCTAATGCTCTGTGAGAATCTGGTGCTTGTCCTTTGGTCCACCTCCCTGCCTGGCCGAAAGCCCCTGAGGCTGGCTTCAGACTGTCTGTTTGATGCTCAATGCTCCACCTAGCCCGCTGGTGGCATGTTAACATATCTGAAATCTAGAGGCATCTTAGGATTATAACCGGGAGAGTGTTCTCTTTTCTTAGTGGCACTTAAAATGATGGTGCATCTTAAAATCTGTGGTGCCTCAGCGTCCATGAAGTAGGGGAGCTGGTATGAATAAACACTGATGTATGAAGTCTGGAACACTTGCTTTTAGATCCACGTTCTTCTGTGACACGGGTTCAGGACCCTTTGCTCTTCTCCCAGGACAGGAGGGGTCCACACCTGATCACATTCTGAAAGCCAGGGGATGGGAGATGCCAGACATTTGTGTTCCAAGTAATCCTTCACCACACCCCTCATTTCCACAAGGACAGAGGCCCAGGAGGTCAAGGGACTGGTGGGGGCCACACGGCTAGTTGGTGACCCAGCTGACAGATCCCGGAGCAGTGCCCCTGGGGGTGGCCACCAGGATGGGGCAGGGGTGCCCCCCCCCAGAGCCTTGCATTGTGTTCCCACCAGCTTCCTCTGCCTAGCTCGCCCCAGTGGGCAGGGCTCAGTCAAGAAGAAGGATATTTTTTGGCACATCGCTGTATTTTTGTACTTGGGAATTGGGGACCTTGGACCTTCGCATGCAGATTTATGCCAAATGAGATGCAAATCAGGGCTGTACTGTTCTGAAGTTCTGGCCCCTCTGTCTCCTAAGACTGTGACCTTGGGACCCCAGCTTGTCTCTAAGAAATAGTCTGTGTCTGTTGGAGGAAGAAGGAAGGGAAAAGGCACCGATTTTGCTAAAATGTACCAACCGGGCAAATGCACCAGATATGCCGCAAAGCACTTTAAGGAAAGAGGCAAAGTGGGTGCGGGTAGGGAGGTAGGGCGAGGGTTGTAGGCAGGGAGAAGCGAGGCGCACAGAGGCCAGGGCAGCGGCTTGGGCGTTCCTGCAGGGTGACATTAAACGAATGGGACGCAGATAAATGCCGAGCACACGCAAACGCCCCAGGCCAGAAGCTGTGAGCCGGGATCCTGCGCCCCCGCACTCCGCTCAGTAACTCGGTCAGCGTGGGGCAGAGGCCACCAGGGCGCGCGGTGCGGGGCGCGGCGAGAGGGCGCCCCCTGCCGGCCGAGCGTGGAGGCGGCCCCAGCCCGGCCCGGCCCACGCGGCAGGCGGCAGGCGGCGGGCGGCAGGCGGCAGGCGGCAGGCGGCAGGCGGCAGGCGGCGGGCGGGGGGGCGCGGCGGCTGGAGGAGGGACGCCTGCCGCTCGCCTCCCGCCGGGACGCCAGACGCCGCGGCTGTAAAACTGCGAGGCGGGCGCCCGCCGACTGCTCCGAGGTGGGTGTGCGCGGCGGCGCGCTCAGCTCCAGGCCCCCACTCGCCCGCCCAGGGCGCGGCCTGCGGAGGCGGCGGCGGCGGGGGTGGGCGCGGGCGAGGGCCCCGCCGAGCGCGCCACTCGAGCTCCCTGCACGGCACCCTCACGGCTCTCCCCACGGCAGCCCGCGCTCCCGGCCCACAGCACCCACACTGCCACCCCCGCGGCACCCGCGACCCCCCCACCACGACATCCCGCGCTCCCGCACTCTCCGCGCTCCGCGGCACCCTGCGCTGCCCTCACGGGCTGCCTCTCTCTCCACAGCAGCCGCTCTCCCACCCCGGCACCCCGCGCACCCGCACTCGCCCCGCTCACACCCGCCCGCGCAGCCTCCACACTCGCACCCGCGCTCCCGGCCGCCGGCTGCGCCCTAGAGCCTCCGGTCCCCAAGGCTGGCCCGCGCCCTCGGCCGACTTCCCAGGACGCGCCCCGGGGACCGCGGCCGCCCGAGTGACTGGGACGGCGGGGGCGGCCCTCGGCGTTGGGCGGCGGCGGGCGGAGCCACTCTCCCGCGCCGGCCCCGCACGGAGCCCGGCGCCCCGGGGCGGAGCTGAGCGCGATGGGCGCCGAGCAGGAGGCAGGTGGCGCAGCGGCGGCGGCGGCGACGAGGGGCAGGAGGCGGAGGCGGGGCGCGCGGGGCGGGGGCCGCGGGGCCCCGTGAGACGCTCGGGCGAGCGCGCGGCAGCCGTAGCCGGCGCCCGCGAGCCAAAGGCGCGGCGGCTGGACCGGGCGCGGGCCGCGGAGGCCGGAGACCGCCCGGGGCGGCGTGCGCGCTTTGTTCCCGCGCGGGCGGCCGGCGGGCGGAGTGAGCGGCCCGGAGCCCGACTGGGCATGGCCCGGGCAGCCGCCCCGCGCGCCCGGGCCCCGTCTCGCGCCTGAGCGCGGCCGGCGCGAGAAGACAGCGCGCGGATTGCCCCCAAGTTACGGAGGCAGGGACCGAGTTCGAAGGAAAAGCCACTTCAGGAGCCGGGTCGCGAGAGTGCAATCGCCTCCCGTCCGCCGGACCCCCGGACCGTAAGTGTCCCGTCTGTCCGCGCGCTGCCGCGCTGTCACCCGACCCCGCCCGCGGCTGCTGTCCTAGGGTCTCCCTGCAGCCATGCACAGTGCGTGGGCCTCCCGAGGCACCCCCTCCCCACTTTACAAAGTTGGAGCCCACAGCGGGGTGGGGCCAGCCCACTCAGCGCCCGCCCACTGACCACCCCCAAGGTGAGCGGGAGCTTGACCTGCTGGGGGTGTGGTCAGACCTAAGGTGGGACCTGCGTGCGGAAGGTGGGGAGTCCTGCGGGTTCCCCTGCGGTGCCCGCGCTTCCTGACAAAGAGGCCTCGGGCCATGTGACAGGGGACTGTTTGGGGGGGAGAGAGGGTGACCCTAGGACAGATGGAGGTGCCTGTGGCCAGGCTGGGGAGGAGGGCCAGAGCTCCCTCTAGCCCCTCCCCCTCTTGTTTTGGTTCCTGGACATGCCTCCCAGCGCAGGAGCCGTTAAACATTTTGAGGGGTGAAGTCCTGGGGGGGTGGGCCCTGCCCCCACTCCCCGTGGGTGGGGAGAAGGTCTTAAACAACAGCCGCTGGATCCTGACAGCTCCGGGGCCTCGGGCGCAGCCCCGTGGCAGCGATTCTGCTCACACGCTTTGGGAACCGTCCATCTGCATGTTGGGCAGGCTGGGAGCCAGGCTGTGGGAACGGCGGGGAGGGAGGTGTGAGCCGACGTGGAGGGACAGATGGCTGGAAATTCAGCCCTAGACGGGCTTACGTGGAGCAGGAGGCGGCGGGGCTGGTGGCAAGCCACGCTCTGAGCCACCGGGCTCTGAACACGCAGCCCCAGGCTGTTCCTCCTTCCGGCCCCTGGGAGCTGCGTGTGTGCTCAGACCCCTGTAGGAGTGGAGACCCCTGCCACTCCCCCCGCCCAAAATCCCCAAAATAACTGTATTCCCCACCGTTTGGGCTGAGGCTGGCCGACCTCTGGCCTGTTCCAGAGACCAGGGAGAAACATATTTCCTTTGAGAATAGAGATCCTGTGCTCCTGTGGGGGGTGATCTGAGCAACCATCAGGCCCTGACTTTGACTGGCGGCCGGGACACCAAATCATTATGTCTAACTGGGCGTGTGTTTCCTCCCCTGGACCCAGAAACAGGAGGTTCCCAGGGCGGCCGCCCTCAGAGGACAGGGGCTGGCCGGGGACAGAGGGAGGGCAGCTATTCTGTGTCCCTCGTCGCTCTCCCAAGTTGCCGCAAGGTTTGAGAAACTTCTTGAGGTTGGGCCCCGGGGGGTTAGCTCTTGCCTGCCCTGGGTGCCAGGCAACCCCCGGCATCTTTTCAGGGGCAGGGGCAGGGCGCACTCAGAGAGGCTGGCACTGGGACGGGCACTGGGGTCTCGCTGTGTCACCCCACCTCCCACCTTCTGTCCTCTGCATGGGGGCGTCCCAGGGAGGCAGGGGGTTCTGTTCTCTGTTCTGTGCGGCTGACAGCCTGGTCCCTGAAGAGCCCGGCTGCGCTGCGTGGGGCTCTGTTGCCGGGCCACCCTCATACGATGCGAGGGAAGAGGAGGGTAGGGGCGCTGAGCACAGGAACAGATGTGGCGCCTGGGGCTCCCGAGAGCTAGGCGGACTCTGGGTGGGAGGGGATATCACATTAGGACCAATTTTCTGTCGGAATCCGGCGCTCTCTGGAGTTGCCTTGATCTGTGTGTGATGGGGGGAAGGGACGTGGTACCCGGTTGCTCGCAAGCCCACCCAGGGTCCCCAGGCTGGCGAGCTGGACGATGTGGGGCAGACATCTTCCTCCAGGACCCTCTGGGGCTGCTCCGGGCCACCCACCAGCCCTTCCTCTGTCACCAGGTGATCCGCATAATGAGTTACCACCTGCAGGAAATCTCTCTGATTTGGGTCCACATATTTTCATTTCTGCATAACTGGAAGAAATTAATTTTCCTTCGTACGTAAGGATCTGGAGACGCCGGCAGGCTGGGTCACTAATCCACAAGATCCAAGCCCACGAGGCTGCTGTAGGGGGGCGGCTTTGCGCGCTGGTCGCCGGGCAGCAGTGCAGGGTGGTGTTGGGGGAGGCATCTCCTTGCCACCTGGAAGTGCCCTGGCGCTCTCGGCACCCTCCCCCTTCCAGCCACTTGTCTGCCTCCTCCAGGACCTGCAGGGTGGTGGTTGAATTCAGTTCTTCTGAATTCCCTTGCCAGTCAGTGTGTGCATGTGTGTGCACACATGTGTGCTCAGAATCCAGAACGTGGGCGAGGTGAAGAGCTAGCACACAGTAGGTGCTTAATGAGTGGTGCTCTGGGGGCGGGAACTGGCGTTTCCGTGGGGCAGCTCTGTCCTGCCCATGGCCCAGCTCTCACCGCGTGTGGTCTGTCCCGCCGCCAGCACGAGTCAGCCTGGGGACCAGGCACGCGTTGCCCAGCCAGGTTCAGCGCTCACACTCACCGCCTGAGTCTGCAGGACAGCCTGTGGGGCGGTGGGACTTCGCCCGTTTCACAGACGCCCGGGGAGGTGTGGGCTGTCGATTCCATGAGGGGAGCCCGGGTGCCCCACCCCCACCCAGACAGCAGCTGCCTTGGCCTCCCTGTGTCTGTGGCCCTCGTCCCCGGCCCGCCTGTCAGGGTTCCTCCCACACCTGGGGGTGCTGGTGGCGACTGCTGGGTGCTAAGGAGGGGTTAACGCCCCAGATGTCGGAACCCTCACCTGGACACGGTCTCAGGCTCGTGGGGCACAGTTGTAACTGGCACCCAGGGCACCACCTGGGGCTGGGGGCCACCTGGGATCAGGGCCGGGGACGGTGAGCACCTCTGCCCTGTCTGGGTCACAGAGGCCCAAGGCCAGCCCCCTCCCCCGTGCCACCACCCTGGGCAGGGGAGGGGTAGGAGGTGGGGGGCGTGGTCATTGTCACTCAAGGCCCTCTAGAAGCCACTGGACATTGTCTGTTAGAACACTGGCATTGCTGTTGGGCAGCTGGTGTCACCTCCCAGACCCGGGTGGGGGGGCCTGAACTCTGTAATTTGTAAATGCGGGAATGTGGCCACTGTTGCATTTACTGGACCAGACTGGCTCTGGAAGGTGCTCGTCACCCATCGCTGCATTGCTGGACAGGTGGTCATCCAGGCAGGGGGTAGAGTGATCATGACGCAGCACCAACAGCAGCTCACACCCTGATGGCAGGCTGTTTCCTCTCATTTGACCTCAGGACAACCCTGAAGGTGGGCACCCTTGCTGTCACATTCTCCAGATGGGGACACTGAGGCCGGGAGAGGTCCACCAGAGGGTGGACAGGCACCTTGAGCTTTCCGCCAAGTTCCGACTCCGGAGGGCCAGTGTGGGGCCTGCAGGCATGCTTCCTTAGAGCCCCCGACAGATTCCCATGTCCCCCCACCTGGAGCCTCTGCGTCCGAGGGAGGGGCAGGAGGAGGCTGGTAGCTCGTGATTGGTGGGTGTCTGTCTGGGGTGTGGCCTTTGAGGGCCCAGGCTCACGGGGAGCGGGGAGCTCAGAGGGGTTGGTTGGTGGAGGCTCCTTTTTCGCACGAGGTCACAGCTCCTAGAGGCGTGGGTCTCCGGGTCCAGGCCAGGCTGGGCGGGCACCACGCTGTTTATCCTGAGGGTCAGGCTCCAAGACTGTTGGACACACCTCCAAATCCTTTCTGGGCATCATGCCCCCAGAATTCTGGGCAAAAAAGGAGCAGGCGTGCTTCTGCTGCCACGGTTCTGAGGCCGGAACCCTGTTCCATGGGGGCCCAGATGAGGCAGTGCGGAGGGCAGGGCCCCTAAGCCAAGCACACAAATGCCAGCAAGGGCTTGGCATCTGTAAACAGACTCCTGGGCAGGATGTCACCCTCGTAACCTCCGTGGAAAGAGCCAGGCAGAGGCCTGGCGCTAGGGATGGAAACTCAGGATAAGGAAAGCGAGGAATAGTGGGTTCCCGGTTCCCGCGTCTGAGTTCACGGCGTACCCGGGGCACTTGGTGCATGGCTGAGTGGAGCCTCCGATGAACGCACCGTGTGCAGCAGTTTCCTGCAGCAACAAAACAGGAGTCAGGACTTCTGCTCTTTGTAATCCGGGGACTGCACCGGCAGCCAAATGTCGGTGGGAAGGAAAGCAAAGATGCTTTTGGCTGCAATGAGGAAACCTTCCCTTGGGGCCAGGGCGCCCGCAGCCCCGCCCGGCGGATCACCCACACGCTCTCGGCTTCCGGTGTCCTGCTCACCGTCCACACCCGCTTCCAGCCTCCCGGAGCCTGGGTGCTTGGACCTCCCACTGCCGCTGAGGCCAGAGCGTCGTGGATGTGGCAGGAGGAGGTTTGGGAGGACGTCCGGCGCTGGGCGCCTTCTGTTTACTTGGGCAGAGAAAAGTCCACCGCGGGGGCAGGGCAGGAGCCGCAGCTGCCGGGGCAGGTCTGGAGGGCTCCTTGTGTACCTGACCGCCCTGGGCCACGTGTGGGACCCACAAGGAGGTACTCACCCTGTGGTCCCGACCCGGGAGCACCCGAGAAAGCCAGGGTGAAGCCACGGCAGGAAAGGAAAGCCTTCCGGCTGCTGTGGCCCCTCTTACAGGCAGGCGGGGGACGTGTTGAGAGGCTGGAGAGGTGGGGGTCTTTAGGACCAGAGGAGGCCACAGCCCCCCCCCCCAGCTTGGGGAGCCTCTGTCTTGTTCACCCAGGCTGTGTGGAGGGGGGGAGGCACCACCCTGGCCTCTCTGAGCCCCACTGCTGAGATGGGAATCCTGATTCCCCTCCTGGTGGCTGTGTGACCAGCAGCACATCACTCACCCTCTCTGAGTCTATTTCAATGCAAAATACAGTCGCACTGGCTCCTCTCTCTTTGGGTTGTAATGAGGGGTGAAAGGTCGGGTGTATCTGGCTGATTGGTGGCTCTAGACGTGGCTCTCACAGCCCCTCTCTGGGGGACACTCAGTGCCAGTGCCGTCACAGCTCTGCAGTCACGCCCTGTTTCTCTGATTCCCAGCTTGCGCCTGTGTCCTCCTGCCCGAACCGGGGTGATCCAGAGAGACAGGCTGCGTCCTCCAGCATAGCCCAGGCCCCCACGCCTGCTGACCCTCCTCCCCACGCTGGGGACGCAGCTAGCTCAGAGCCGGGGACCGGGGCTGCGTGCCCTGCACCCCCATGCTCCGCTCCCCTCCCAGCTCACAGAGGGAAACTGGGGCTGGCATCATGACATCCAGTAGCATCATCACATCCCACCTCGGTGGCAGAGGTGGGATTCCAACTCAGGAGCCCAGGTCATCTGAGTCCAGAGCCTCTGTGTTTCCGCCACACCTGGTTCCCCCAACAGCTGGTGCAACTTCTCCCTGGGCCTTGGGCTTCCCGAGCCCACCCAGCCCAGCCTGGACTCGTGAGCGCAGTAAACACAGGGGCCCTTTCCTCCGACCTCCCTGCCCCTGAGAAGTCAGAGTGGGGCACCGGCCACCCCTGCCCCGGGCAGAGCACAGACGGCAGCATTCCGTGTCTGAGCTGGCTGTGCACAGGGCGGAGGGAAGGGCAGGTGTTTGTGTGCTGACTCTTGCACACCAGGCTGTGCTGGCAGCACGGACGTGGACGGCGGGGGTGGCCATGCTCCTGGCAGAGAGGTCCTTCTGCTGACGTAGAGAACATCTGGGCAGGAGAGTACAGGGCACGCGGTCCTATCCACTCCCTTGACGAGCAGCCGTGCTCGCCCCACCAGGTGCCTGTCTACAGGCAGGGGACAGGACGACACCGCCTTGCTGTGACCCCATCTGCCACGCGCCTTGGAGTACGCACTGGACAGCACTACAGGCGTTGCTTTTACCTGGGAAAGATCCCCGCTTGTGAAGGCTCAGGGTCGGGGGTCTGGCTGAGACCCTCTCCACGTGGCCCGCCAACCGTTGATCTTGTCCACTCACGTGCTCTTTGCCCAGATGACTCCCCGGGGTCCGATCGTGTGTGGACGGAGAGTCCCTGAGCCCTGAGACGGCCTCTCTACGTGCCGGTGTCTCTTTGGACTATTCGGAGACCTCACGGAAGTTTGGAGTTTGCTCGGTTTGTGATCCGAGTAGCTGTTAGAGGGTGGGACATGCCATGTGCCCTCTGGGACCCCTGAGGCCGTGTCCCACAGGAGATGCTCTGAATGACGCTTCTCCCAGGACGCGTCGGCCCCCACGGCCTGGTGAGCCCAGCCTGCGCCCAGCACCCACAAGCAGAGCAGACTGTGTCAGTTACGATTGTGGCCGCAATGAGAAAAGGGAAAAAGGAAAAGGAAACCCACATAATTTTACTGATGTATGTTATTTAACCCAATATATCCAAAATATTGTCATTTCAACAGGCAATTGTTTGTTTTCAATTATTGAGATCTTTCTTAAAAAAGACTTTGAGAGATTTCCCTGGTGGCGCAGTGGATAAAAATCCGCCTGCCAGTGCAGGGGACACGGGTTCTATCCCTGGTCCGGGAAGATCCGACATGCCATGGAACAGCTAAGCCTGTGCGCCACAACTACTGAGCCTGCGCTCTAGAGCCCGCGAGCCACGACTACTGAAGCCCATGTCCCACGACTACTGAAGCCCGCGCACCTAGAGCCTGTGCTCCACAACAAGAGAGGCCACCACAATGAGAAGCCCACGCACCGCAACGAAGAGTAGCCCCCGCTCGCCACAAGTAGAGAAAGCCCGCGCGCAGCAACGAAGACCTGACACAGCCAAAGATAAATAAAATTTTAAAAAAAGAAAAAAGACTTCGAAATTCCACGTGTGTTTTACACTACTCTGAGTCTGAGTTCTGAGCAACCACGTTGGCTGGCTGGTGGCCGCCATGTCGGACAGAGCAGGGTGCGGGCACAGGGAATTCTCAAGTGGCCACAGCACTGAGGGCTGCTGTGATGGCGCTGGGGGTGCAGGTGTGTGGCATTGTGAGGCATGTGTTGGGGACGACCCTGCGGAGGCCAGGGGGCCGGGGCCAGGCAGGAGGACTGTGGGGCATGATGGACCCAGAGGGGACTCTGGTCTTTGTCCCTGGAGTCTCAGAGACCCAGGAAAGCCCCCTGAGCTGGGCTGGGTGGGGTGGGGTGGGGTGAGGTGCTGGTTAGATTTGCATTTTGAGAAGATGGTCCTGGGGGACAGATGTGGGCAGACACAGGGCCTGGAGGACGCAGTATCCAGACACGGGCACCGAAGAGGGTGGGGCTCATCCAGGAGAACCGTGCCCCCCTCTGCGCATCGAGCCCAAGCCCCCAGCACGGGCTGGAGAGGCCCCTTCTGTCCCACAGTCAGCATGTGGGTAGAACGGTCTGAAGCCAGGGCACTTATGCCTGAAAAGGTGTGCTTCCCAGCTCACTGCCCTTCCGTCGACTTGGTGAGGAGGGGGCCGGGCTTCAGGGAGGTCCCTGGTGGAGGGGGAGCAGCTCCCTCCGGGGCCCACGGTGGACCTCACCCTGCCTCGGGAGCCCTGTGTGTGAGTGGGCACGTGGGGGGTGCACACGGGGCACGTAAGTGTGTGTGCAAGGCTGTGAAAACCAGGCAGAAGAAGGATGTGTGACCTCCCTCGACTGTCCCGAGGGCAGCAGCCCCGGGGGCACTCATAGGGGAGCTGTACAGCCAGCCTAGACTGTCCCAGGACGCCTGTCACCACCATCTGCATGGACGCCTGTCACCACCATCTGCATGGACTGTCCCAGGACGCCTGTCACCACCATCTGCATGGACTGTCCCAGGACACCTGTCACCACCATCTGCATGGACTGTCCCAGGACGCCTGTCACCACCATCTGCATGGACTGTCCCAGGACGCCTGTCACCACCATCTGCATGGACTGTCCCAGGACCCCTGTCACCACCATCTGCATGGACTGTCCCAGGACCCCTGTCACCACCATCTGCATGGACTGTCCCAGGACTCCTGTCGCTACACATAGACAAGGACTGTCCCAGGACTCCTGTCACCACCATTTTCAAGGACTGTCACAGGATGCCTGTCACCACCATCTACATGGACCACCCCAGAATGCCTGTCACTACACCTAGACAAGGACTGTCCCAGGATGCTTGTCACTACCATCTACAGGGACTGTCCCAGGACGCCTGTCACTTCACATGTGCCTGGCTTTGTTGTGGGAGAGCCTCGTTCAGGGTGTCAGGCGCCCAGTTGGAATCTCGGCCCACAGGCTCGCCCTTGGCTCCAACATGTTATGCGGTTTCTTGGAGCCTCGGTTTCCTCTCTGTTCGTGTGAAACCTTTTCAGAATCTCTGCAATCGTGATCGTTAAATCCCTGGTTAGGGACCAGCACAGTTCCTGGCCCGGGCGGGTCGGTGGAGGTGTCGGGGCTTGTACGGCCCTGGGGGCTTCGGGGTGGAGGGGAGGACAGGTCAGGGTGGTCACGCGGTCCTGGGCTTGACCTGTGCCAACGCCCCGCGTTCCGAAGGCTTTTATCTGATTCTCAAAGCGGCTGAGGTTCCTTCAGTTGCCGCCCGAACCCCTTTCCGGCTGGTAATCCTCACGTCACAGGGGCCTTTAGTACAGTTAGGCCTCCTGGTTCATGAGGTTATTTAGGCAGACTGTCCTCAGGGTCCCTGCTGACTCCCGAAGGGCATGCCTCCGGATGCGGGGCGTGTGTTGGAAGGTAGCGGGTCACTAGCCAGTGGGGCCCGGCCTCACCATCTTCCTTCCTGGGACCACCAGCCCCAGGGGAGCCTGGGTTGGGGTCAGCAAGGTAGCCACCCTCCTGCCCACTTGTAGGGCTGGGACCCCCAGGTCACCAAGAGCCTTGCGCCTGGGAAGAGGGCCATGACCCTCCCAGTTTGCGCTGCTGCGGGCCGGCCCTGGCCGCCAAGCGGGGAGGGCAGCGTGTCCCCATCACACGTGGACTCCCCATCCTGGGCTGTTAGCAACGCAGACGGGCCACGGGGGGAGGACAAGGTCGCGTCCTGCCTGCCTCCGTCTCCCCACTGGGTTTCTTTTTTATTGTAAAGTACACAGAACATAACATTTACCGCCGTAACCACTTTTAAGTGTGCGGTTCGGTGGCATTTAACACATTCACAATGTTGTACAACCATCACCACCATGAAATTCCAAACATTCTCATCACCCCAAAAAGAGGAGACCCATACCCACCAGTATTCACTCCCACCCCACCCACCAGTATTCACTCCCACCCCACCCCCGCCCCAGCCCCTGGCAACCACTGCTCGGCTTTCCGTCGCCGTGGACCTGCCCGTTCTGGGCGTTTCAGGTACACGACTGGCTCCTGCCCCTCAGCGAGGTTCGTCCGTGTTGTCACACGTGTCAGTGCTTCACTCCTTTTTAACAATGAGATTGGACTGCGCGGATCTGCACGTTTTGTGTGTGTCCATCGTCAGTTGAGGGACAGCTGGTCTGCCTCCACCTTCGGCGAGTGTGGCTAATCCGCTGTGAACCTTCGTGTGCACACTTTTGGGTGGGGGTGTGTTGTCAGCTCTCTTGGGCTCACTCCTGGGGCAGGAACCGCTGTGCCGAGTGGTCACTCGGTTTAACTCACTGTCCCCCAGGTTTCGAGGGACAAATTCACAAGAAGAGCCTCCCGCCCTGGTCGCCCGGCTTCCCAGAGTCGCCTAACCGGGTCGGCCCACTCCTTCCACAGGTGACACACCCTGGCCCGGGGCGGGGCGGGGTGGTGTTTACTGGCAGTCGGGGATGCCCTGCCAGGAGCCTGGAGGGTGGTTGGGCCGGCAGGGCTCGTCTGCCCGCAAGCTGTCCTTGTATTTGGTTCCGCAAACAGTTACCGCGTCTCCTTGGCACCTGCGTCCCGCGTCCGTGGCATGAGCAAGATTCTGCACCTGGTCTCCGGCTTCACCCTTGCCCTCCCCCCACTCACAGGGCAGGCGGTTTGGGGCCTCCACGTGGCAGCCGGAGAGGCCCCCGGAAAACTAGTCAGATGTGGCTCCTCCGGGGACAGAGCCAGATTGCCCAGATTGCTGCGGTGGCTTCAAGGCCACATAGCCCTGCCCTGCAAAACGTTCCCCTGACCCGCCTGCCTTGCTGTTTCCCCGGCACACCAGGGACTGGCGGGTCCCTCTGCCTGCGTGCTCCCCCCACCCTCACACGCGGCTCCCAGTGCCCCCCTCCGTCCCGCCCAGCAGTCCTCTCTGCATGAGTGCCCACGGCCGCCCCTCCCCCTCCCCGCTGGGCCTCTTCTTTGCACGGCACCACATCTCCCTCCTGGAAGGTCAGCTCTGTGAGGGCAGGACTTCCGTCTGTCTGTTCCCCGCTGCCCCAGAGCCCAGGCGGGAGCCTGACACACAGGAGGCCCAGGGGATCAGGAACGTGTGTCACCTGGGAGCGCCCCCATCTCACGGGCGGCGATGCCAGGGTCGCGGCTGTGGGGATGCCCTCGCCGGGTGCTGGGAGAGGGCTGTTTGAACAGCAGGGCCCGCCTGCCTGCAAGCTGTCGCTGTATTTGGTTCCACAAACAGTTATCTCATCTGCTCTCCAGCCCTGGAGTCGGGCCGTGAGTCCTGCCTGCGTGGGGGCCGCGGGGGGAGGCGGCCAGGGTCATGCCGTCCACCTCAACCTGACCCCGCTGGCTCCCAAACGGCGGCGTCTCGAGGGCTCACTCCGGGGGCAGCTGAGAGGCAGGAGAGGGCACGCCCCAGAAACAACTCGCTGGGACAGGCGAGCTCGCAGAGAAGTTATCCAGCTCCGCCTGCTGTGGCCAGAACACCCCTCATTCCGTGGCGTAGAACCACCAGGTGCCGGCTCTCGGATTCCTGGGTCGGGAGTTTGGATGGGGCCCGGCGGGGACACTGAGTCTCCACCTCGTGATGTCCTCAGATCCTCCCTCTGGCCACCCAGGACAGGGGACTCCTCGTGTATAAGGAGCCTGTGTGGCGTGGCCAGGAGCCCCCCTCCCGCAGGAAGAATTACGGAAGGTTTCAGGGTGGGGGGGTCAGGACAGGCCCCTGGGGGGTGGGACCCTGCAGAACCTGGGCCTGGGGCGGAGGAGGGGAGGGCGGTGGAGCTCACTCCAGGTCACCTCTGCTTCAGTCTCCCCAGCCAAGACGGCCCGTCCCGGGAGCCACTGAGAGGTTAGGCATTTTCCTTCCCAGGTGCCAGGGAGCCCGGGCCCCCGGGGCCACTGCAGAGCCAGGAGCAGGCTGGCGCCTCGTGGTGTGCCTGTCCGCCATCAGCTGACACAGCTTGTCCCCCTGGGCACCCCGGCTCCCACCCCACGTGGGGGGGTCCCTGGAGAAGGACAGATGGACCCTCCCCTCCCAGAGGCGCCGGCCCCTCCCCTAGCCTGTCTGGACACAGGGCAGAACCCGAATACCCAGGGCCTGGCCAGGGTGCATGAGATGATGATTTTTCATTTCTCTCCAAACTGGAAGACAGCGTAGCTCTCGAGCTGCAGCAGAGCTTGAGTTCCTCGCTCCTCTGAGCTCCCTGCATGCTGGGGGTGGGTGGGCCTGGCCAAAGCCACCGTGACCCCAGCTTCGGGGGGGCTGGGGGTTTGCGTTCTGACTCCAGGCGGTGCTTTCCCGCCCCCCGCCTCCGCTCACATCTGCTCACAGGGCTCCCCCTGCAGCGTGACCCCGCTTTCCAGCCGTTGTTTCCTTCCTGGACGAAGCCCGGGAGGCTGACCCCAGGGTGGGGGTCACTGCTACCCGGCACAGCCCACGCCCAGCGGCTGTGAAACGCCGGCACAGAGCTGGGTGCCATTTACCTGAGACGAGCCGTCGATTAGAACGTAGTTGGTTCGGTGGTGCTTGCTCGTTCCTTCCACAAATAGCGCCTGAGGGCCTGCCGTGCGTCGGGCGCTGTTCCAGAATCGAGCGGACGGACCGCTGCCCTTGTGGGGCTGCTACTCTGTTTGGGGAGAGACAGACAATAAACGAAGGGGACGAGGAACATTTTCTCCACCAGGGCCCGTGGGGAGGGCCTATGGCTGGGGGGAAGTTGCTGTCCTTGCCAGGTCCAGCTTCTCTGATGAGGTGACATTGAGCTGAAGCCTGGAAGGGAGGGAGCCAGGAGGCCACCAAGGCACAGCCCCTCTGGCATAGGGAACAGCCTGTGTGAAGGCCCTGGGGCAGGAGTGTGCCTGGCACATTGGAGGACCAGCGAGGTGGCCTTGTGGCTGGAGAGACACGAGGGAGGCGGGCAGAGGACGGCCTGGGAGCCGCCGGTGGGCACTGAGGACTTTGGCTGGTGGAGGTGGTGGCATACATACTAAGGCATGGGGACTTCCCTGGCGGGGAAGTCTAGTGGCTAAGCCTCCGTGCTTCCTCGGCAGGGCGTGTGGATTCGATCCCTGGTCAGGGAACTAAGATCCCAAGTGCCACGTGGCCTGGCGAAAAACAGAAAAAAAACAAAACTAAGGCATGAAAAAGTCACGAGCTTCCTGTGCGCCAGGCTTTGCAGTGAAGCACTCGCAGGGCTGATCCGACGGGAGCCCTGGCATCGCCCGGGGTCTGCCTGCCCCCCACCCCCATGACCGCACGGCAGCGGCCAGTTTGTCCCTGAGGGAGATCCCCGCGTGGAGCTGCGCCTTCCCAGGCTTGCGGACCTCCTGGGCTGCGTTGCCCGCAGCCGAAGCCTCCGTGCGGGAGCCCAGGGTGAGGCCGCACGGGACACCTGGAACCGGTCCCGCCGGTCAGGCTGTGACCCCGTGGCTGGCAGCTTTGGCACTCACCCCGTCCTCCTGATCAAGCTGACCGCCGGCGCTCCTTCTCCGTCCGCCCCGAGGCCTGCCAAGAGGGAGGAGGGGGAAGCTCGCTTGTGCCCTGAACCCTGCGCTGCTGGGAGAGGGTCGGAAGATGGGCATTTCAGAGACCAGGAGGGCCCGCGGGCATCCTCAGGGCATTGGCAGCTGAGGGGAAGGTTTGTGGAGCCGGAATAGGCCGGAACTGAGCCCAGGTTGCCCCTCGGGTCAGTGCCGCTCACTCCCCGGAAGCTTGCTGTGCTGGACGGTTGTGGGTCTGAACCACAATGAGCTCAGAGCGCCCGCACTGCCGCGGGACGTCCCCGGGTCCCAGGAAGGGCAAGCGAGCGAGTCCCGCACACCCGCACGGAGCACCGTCTGCACAGGGGCCGCCCTGCAGGCCGCGGGGGGCCGTCAGGGTGAGGCCTACGGACACAGGTTTTCCCTCCAAGGCGCCGGGGCCTCCTTAGCTGCTCTCTTTTTAAAAAAGTCACCTGGAAACAGTCACACTACCAGGGCGGGAGGGTGTCACGTGACTGGGAGCGCCCCGCGGCCTTGGCCACAATCAGGGCCCCCCACCTCTCGGCCTCGGGAAGCCCACCCTGAGGGGAGCACGGGAGATGAGGGCGCAGCCCCGGATGAAGTGCCGCCCGATTCCACACGTGCCCTGCGCTCACGACAGGCCTGGCCTAGCCTCCCAGGGTCAGAGGGGAGACCCCGGGGCCAGTGGTGGCCTCGGCTTTCCCTGCTGTCAGGTGGGGGGATGGCCTCAGAGCCCCGGCAGAGCAGGAGAACGCTCCTTCCTCCGCAGAAAACCCCTCGGCTGTTTTGACTCAGAAGGGCCCCACCCCCAGATCTCCTTGAGGTTCTGTGCGACCATTTGGTGGAATGAGTCAAAACATCCAGAAGGTTCCGCTCAGGAGGGAGGTGTGGAGCCG
The DNA here is from genome assembly GCF_028023285.1 of Balaenoptera ricei. Lineage (NCBI taxonomy): Eukaryota > Metazoa > Chordata > Mammalia > Artiodactyla > Balaenopteridae > Balaenoptera > Balaenoptera ricei. The sequence goes on along the minus strand of NC_082657.1, from coordinate 63,324,279 downwards.
GCTCCCTGCTCGCCTCTCCCAGAGCAGCTGCCACCGCGGCTGCAGCAGCGCCGGCCCATCTGCCCGCCTGGTGCCGTCCAAGGCGGGAGGCGGGGCTGGAAACAGATCCTCTGCCCTCTGTGGACACCGCCTGTTCTCCGGATCAGGGGACTGAGGGCCGGCGGGTGAGGCTGCCGCTCTGTGACCCCGGGCTGGCTCCTGCCCTCCCTGTGCCCCTCGGAAGCGGCACAGTGATTCCACCTTGGGGCTGATGTAGCAGGTGGACACTCTGAACCTTGGACTTGACCAGTGAGCGCCCGCTAGCCGGCGGCTTCTCATTTCTGCAGGACCGTCCCTCTGTTATAACTGCCCACCCACGGCCTGTGTCACCTCTGAGGGGGTGGCTTCATCTAGCCACACACAGAGGAGGTCACTGGGGTTTAAACCCCGACGTATGGCCCTCCCGTGGCAGACGTGGCCTCTGGGATGCGGGGTCCCTGCTCTGACTCGGGTCATCATGAGCCCTTGCCTCAGGCCCGGGGCGTGGGGGACATGAGGGTCCCTGTGGTCCTTTCCCTGTGGCCACTGCCCATCTGAAGTCCTGACCAGCAAGTCTGGGTTCCTCCCCGCAAGCAGGCGGGCCCTCTGGACCACGTGGGGCTGCGGGCTGCCAGCAAGATATCTCTTGGCCTGAAGGACGAGCCTTGGGGACGGCTTTGCTTCCTGGCTGCTCCTCAGAGAGCCCCCCGGGCATGGAGATGTGCTCAGGGTGAGCCAGCACGGGGCTCCCCACGTCAGGCCCAGCTGCCCCAGCGCTCTGTGGGGAGCTGCTGTTAGACGCATCTTATGGCTCAAATTGGCCAAAAGGCCCCAGAGAAAGGCCCAGACCCGTGTGAGGCTGTTGGCCGGCGGGTGTTGAAGTGACAGCACGCTGCAGAAGGTCTGCAGGAGGCCCCCACCCGGCGAGGCTGAGGTGCGGGCACGCCAACAACATGCAGGCGGGCCCTGGCCCACGCTGGCCTTGGCCTCCAGCAGCTCAGGAAACTGCCCGGCCACGTGCAGGAGTTCAGCCTGGTGGCCTGCCTGGAAGAGGAGGCACGCAGGGAGGCTGGCAGGAAAGCCCCAGAATCCTCGCGCCCATGTCGCGAGGCAGGGTGAGGGTCCCCCCACTTCCCGGGGAAAATGCTGAGGCCGAGCCAAGCGAAGGGACCCACTCACAGCCTGCGGCCAGAAAGTGGACAGCCGCCCAACTCAAGCCCGAAGGCTGTGGCTCGCCGCAGCAGCCCGCTGCTTGTCTGGCAGAGGAGCAGGTTGGGTCCAGGCAGCTGTGTGCGCTCAGGCTGGGCGCGTGCGGAGCTGCATCGTTGGGTGGAGCCCCACCCCTGCGCTTCCCAGCCGTGTGCCCGGCGGTTACTGAACCTCTGTGTGTGAGTTGCACCTGTAAAACGGGGGCAGTAACATGTCTTATGTTTTGACGTTATTGTTAAAGAGCAGAAAAACCTCACGGGGCTGTTGGAAGGATTAATTAGCTAATATGTTGTTGGTCACTTAGCACTGGCTGTACACCTCCCCCTCTCCCAGGGTGGGACAGGATTCCAGGTGGGGCCTGTGAGCTGGGACCCGGTCTTGGAAGGGGTTGGCCCCTGGCCTCTGGCCTGTCCATTTGTGGACTGTTCACCACCTCTCAGAGAAGGCCTGGTGCAGGCAGCCTCCTGAGCAGGTGCCGACCGGCAGTAGGAGAGGCAGACTGTTCTAGAACACTGTGGGTGAAAGGTGGACTGAATCCTGGGTACCTCTCCATCCACTTCCTATGATGCCCATGGCAGACGTGGCTTATCATTCTCTGCCCACTCCGATGCCCACGGCAGACATCACCAATCAGTCGGACACATCTTTCCCTTTTCCCTTTTCCTCAGCAGCAGCAGTCTCACTGAGTGGCTCTGGTGCCCACCTGCCTGATGGGCCTGGAGTGGGAGTGGAAGCCCACCGACCACTCTGGCTGGGTGGGCTCTGGGGGCCAGCCAGCTCTGACCATTTCCGCTTCTGTAAGCCCTGGGAACCTGGGAGAGATGTGGGGAGAGTGTCTGTGGGAGGCCGGGATGTGCCCCCCACCCTGGAAGGAGAGACCCGGGCGTGGAAGGAGGGGGCACCCCAGGGGCCCATCAGACGTGAGACTCGAGATCCCGCCGGCCCCAGCCCCCAGGGACAGCGTCGGCTCCCGAGCTTGGCCTCTGTGATGTACTCGGTGCTGTCAGTACACCCTGGAATCAGGGCTCCCCCGGGTTCAAATCCAGCCCTTCAGGAGGGGTGATGTGACCATGTGACACCTTGGAGGGGTTGCCGCCCTCCCGAGCCTCCTGAGTGGGAATAATGACATCTCCTGGGCGAGCCTCCCTGGATGAGGTTCACTCAGAGAGCGTGTACCGGGCGCCTCCTGCCCTGGGCCGGGCTTCGGGGAAGCAGGCAGAAGAGGGTGAGAAATTACAAACCATGGTGAAGGCTGCGGAGGAGGGGCGCAGGCGGGGGGCGGGTGAGGGGCACTCCTGAGGCGGCTCTAACCGGCCTGGGGACAGGCCGGTGCTCAGGGTGCAGCCACAATGCGATGCAGCGTCTGACCGAGCTGCATTCCCCCCCTCCCTCCCAGGCAGGCCTTCCTGGACCAGGCACAGGCCTCCATTCCCTGGCCGCCTCCTTCCCCCAGCAAAATATGGCCAAGATGTGAGTGGGGCGCCCGCCCTTAAGGTCCCTCCTTCCTCTCCAGTGACGAGGGGGGTGGCTGGAGATGAGGGGGGGAGGGCAGAAGGGGATGCAGAAGGGGGCTCCACCCCATCCAGGGGCCCCGGGAGGAGGTGCCCACCCGGCAGCCCCAGATCAGGGAATCCCGGCTGGCACCGCGCCACCACCTACCTGCCATCCTCATCCACCAGGAGCCAGACACAGCCCAGATCCTTGCCAAGCTGGGGGCGGGGCGCGCGCTCGGCTTCGCCTACTCCTAGCCATCCTTTCTGCTGCCTGCGTGTAATTAACAGACTAATTAAAAGCAGGATGAGTTAATTGGTATTCATTTATGTGGCAGATGTTTTTAATTGAGGCAGGAAACAATTTACCTGTTTACATAAACAATGGCAAAGGCAGGCTTGTAAAACACATTTTTTAAACTATTTTCCTCCCCTTCCTAAAAAGAATGGAAATCACTTGGTCTCCCCGGCGCCTCTGTGTGAGAGCGCAGGCCCCGCCCGGGAAGTTCGTGCCAAGAGGAAACATCTGTTTAAAAGGTTTGCTTCCAGAGGACTCTGTTTTCCTTAAATCCAGTGAAAGGAGGTTGTTCCCAGGTTGTGTGGACGCTGGCTCACGGGGTTGCCTCCCCAGAAGGCTTTCGTGTCCCCTTAGTGTCATCCCCAGGGCCCGCTGGGGGCTCTGGCCTCCAGGCTGGGTGGGCCAGGCTGGGGGGGGAGACCACCCAGCAGGGTGGGGGGCAGGGCTGGGAAGTGGCAGGGGACGCCGTCCTGCCAAGTTTGGGGCTCCTCTGGGTGCGGAGGGGGAGGCTTCCTTTCCACCTGCCTTTGTGGTGGCGTCGCGTCCCCCTGTCTCGCGGCAGGGCTCAGAGGAGCACCTTTGAGAAAGCAAGCGCTCAGGGTGTCTCCTGTTGTAGATTGGCACTAATTTGGCACTTGCTGTATGCCTGGCTGCTGCCTGTACTAGTTTTTACTCTGCGTCTTTTTCTTTTTTTAAAATTTATTTTATTTATTTATTTTTGGCTGCATTGGGTCTTCATTGCTGCACATGGGCTTTTCTCTAGTTGCGGCGAGCAGGGGCCACTCCTCGCTGCGGTGCATGGGCTTCTTATTGCGGTGGCTTCTCTTGTGGAGCACGGGCTCTAGGCATGTGGGCTTCAGTAGTTGTGGCGCACGGGCTTAGTTGCTCCGCGGCATGTGGGATCTTCCCGGGCCAGGGCTCGAACCCGTGTCCCCTGCATTGGCAGGCGGACTGTTAACCACTGCGCCACCAGGGAAGCCCTCTGCGTCTCCTCATGACCCTCGGGGGCGGGGCCAATCCTCCCCATCGCACAGGTGAGGAGACTGCAGCGGGACCGAGCACAGCCTCCAGGTCTCGTACACACGCACAGAGTTGTGTTTACGTAGAAGTGTCTGGAAGGATCCTGGAGACCCGTCAGCGGTGGTTACTGTGGGTGGGGGCTGGGAGGGGTGGGAGCGGGTTATAGTCACGGGTTTCCTGTGTGACTATGACCCCCACCTGGGGCCGGCTGCCACGCTCACCACGGGCACGTTGCTGACTCTCTGAAAGTAGGGAAATAGTGGGGTTCCGGGGACTGCGTGAGGTGACAGCGGGAGTGGGGGGGAGACGCATGGCCCATGGCATGCAGCAAACGTGCAAGAAGCTCTCTGCACTGGAAACGGGCTGTGTGTGACCCCTGAGGCTCCTGGCCCCCCTGCGGGGGAGGGTCTGGGCCGTGACTTTTGGGTGACATGTGATTGGAATTTCTGGAACGTTTCGGCAGTTCCTGGGGAAGAAGATGGACTGTTTGGAATCCATCAGGGAGAAGGGCCCTGGGAAGATGGCGCCCAGGATGCAAAGAGGCTGGGGCCCGGTCCCTCCCTCCAAGAGGTGGTGTGAGGCCACACTGCCCCCAGGCCTCTCCCGCGTTGCTGGTGTTAAATTGTAAAATTAACCACAGGTATCTGAGGAGGTGAGCAGTAGACAGAGCTGCTGGGGCCAGAGGTGCCTGTTGTGTCCTTGGGAGCGCCCAGCCTGCACCAGTGCTGTGTGACCTCGGGTGCAGACCTGGACCTCTCTGAGCATATCGGAAGGGAGGCAGTAATGGCCACCCCGGTGCTATGAGCTTTGACCGCGATAGAATGCTGTAGCTGTAAGGCCCCCAGGGTACCTCGCCTCCTGTCTTTACCGAGTTCTCTGCCAGAGGAAGTGTGAGCTTTTCCAGTGGCCCCCAGCCTCCCCCGTGAAGGCAGAGGCAGGAGGACGGGAGGGCCTCGGGCCCAGGGCTGCTGCCCCCGCAGTGGTGGGGTCTCTCGTGGGCCCGGCTTCGTCCCTGGGTGTGCGGGTCAGGGAGGGGCCTGGGCAGGGCCTTCCACGTCCAGGAAGCGAGAGGGCACAGAGCGGGGTTGGTTGTCTCTGGGTGGGGCGAGAGACCACAGGCCTGCCCCCGCCCCAGTCCCGGTCCACAGGGGCTCCCGCAGCAGGCACGGGGGCAGCGCCATGTCGGGCTGACGCCCGCCGCAGCTCAGCCAAACCAGCTCTCGGGTCATCCTTAACGAAAGTGGGCCGTGAGAGCTGGAGACGCCCCAGCCCTCGGAGCAAAGCCAGCCCAGACCACCTCCTCAGCCCCCGCCTCTGCGGGCGGTGACTTCTAAACCTGCTTGAGCGGGTGCATGTCACCACCTGGGATCCCTCAGCCCTCGCGGGCAGCATCCTGGGGGCCACACCCCCTCGTCCGCATCGGTGGCTCCCGTCACGGGTGACCGGGGTCCTCACGGGCCACGTGTGCCAAGGGCGGCCGTTCTGTGTCCTGGGGCTGGCAGGAGAATCATGTGGCACTCTGGAGAGACGCCCTCAACGGGCCATGCGTGCAGGGTAAACCGCCAGCCCCTAATTATTATTTAGCATTCACGGGAGCAGCATTATTATTTTATATTTTGGCAACATTCCTCTGGGGAGTTCAAGGTGCTGTGCAGCCAATCTGCATGTTTTTTAAGCAACAAAAATGCCTTGGGAATCGGCTAAGCCTTCGGTGGTGCCCCGTTGCTGGCAGGGGAGCATCCCAACCGCGTGGCCTAGGTTTCCAGACCCTCCGGCCCCCCCGCCCTGCTGCCCACCTTCGTGCACAGGCGGTACTAGATTGTTCCTGGAGTTCCGACTGCACTGCTTTTGCCAAGCTGCGCCCTCCACCGGGACGCCCTCCCGGCTTCAGCTGTGCAAGTCGCACAGCTGCAGCTGCACCTCTTCAAGGCTACCCTGCCTCTTCCAGCGACGCACTCAGCCCAGGTGCGCCTGCGCGGATGCAGGACTTCCCACTTCACCGAAACCTGAGCACCGACCATCCTCAGAGGGTGTCGTGGCCAATGAGTTGCTTGCGTTTTGTCAATTCCTTTTTTAAAATAAGGAATCTGGACTAAGGCATCTGTTTATTCGCTAAGTGGCACTTTGTAATTGTCTCTCCGTTGCTCACGTTACTGTCACTTTCGTTCAGAGCTGGGGAGGGGCACAATGCTGGTGCGCGGCAGGCAGTTTAAAAATAAATCAGGAGGTGGTTTAAAAGCGGGGCTGGTCCAGGAGGGAGGCAGAGAGGAGGGAGCCTTGCTGCCTTTGCCCAGGGGCAGCTTTTGTTTCCTTCTAGAGGTTCTCCGTGTACATATCAGATCCTCTTTTATTCCAGGGTGTCCTGCAGTCTTCCTTGGGGTCACAGCCCTTCCCCCCAGGAAACGCACACACGTGCACACTCTGCCCGGCTGCTTCTCCCAGGTGCTGCCGCAGCCCTCGGGGGACACATCTTTTGTTCAGGCCTCAGTGTAGATGTCCTGGGCTCCAGGAGGACTTCCCCCACCAGGCGAGGCAGCTCCTGGGGTGCCAGGGTCCCCCGCCCCATCACATCCCCGCCAGGTGCGTGTGTGAGCAAAGCAGGGTGTTGGGCTTAATAGGCGCGCACCTAATCCTCGCAGGGACATCGGCCCGAGTGTGCAGTTGAGGAAACCAAGGCTCAGAGGAGGAGGCCCAGCCAAGGCCACCCCGGTGACGAGGCCATGGCTGGACTCCGGCCTGCCCGCCCCCAAGGCTGGGCTTTTCCCCCCTACCGCACAACCTCGTGTGGTGGCCTGTGTGTCCGTTGCCTCCCCCACCGTGAGCTGCAGGAGGGGACTCTCTCCATCGTGCTTGGGTCACAGCGCCATCCCCCCGCCTCCTGCGCACCCACTCACGTCTCTCTATCCACGTGCCCACACCCCTCGTGCCTGCCCAGGCACCACCACGTTTATCATCACAGCCTGTTCACACTAACTAGGTGTGCCAGCCTGCAGCTGAGCCACTCCCCCTTGGGGGGCAGGTGTGCATGGGTGGACGGGAGGGGACTCCCAGAGTGCCAGGACCGGTGCTGGGAGAGGAGGGCGCCCTTCCTCCCACTGCCCCCCCCAACACACACACACACACACACACACACACGCACACACACACGGCGGGCGGCCCAGATGGCGGGCGCCTCCCCCTCAGCTCTCAGGAGCTGCTCTTGGCTGCGCGGCCCGGGCAGCTGGGCGAGGAATGTGCTTGCTCTGTGCGCCAGCCGCAGGGCGAGCAGGGGGACATCTGGGTCACGTTTGCGGCCGGCGGAGAGCGGGGAGGCTTTCCATTCCAGCTGCTGTGAGCTCTCCGCCCTCCCCGCCTCACAACCCTGCTCAGCGCTGGGGCGCCGTGGGCTTGGCTCTGTGACCACCCAGGCTTGGTCCAAGAAGGAAGTCTCGCCCCCCTCCTTGTTTGGGGCATCTGCGCTCGGCTGAAGCTCTGGGCTCCTTGGTCCAACCAAACCCCCAGACCCCTCTTGAAAACACAGACACGGGCATAATGGCTCTGACCAGCCTTCTACCAGGAACCACGGTCACCTTTTGTTTCTCGTCATTTTTCTGCACGTATGTTTATTTACAAGATGGAGTTTCATGTGTTTCCACCTCTTTTGATTTTCCTTATTATTAGGTGGTATTCCGGGGCACCATTTTTGCTAGTAATTGGGTATTCGAAGTACAGCACACACATAGAAAAGTGTACGTGGGAGTGTTCACAGGGTGTGCAGATACCAGGCAACGTTCCCTGACCTGCCCCAGGCCCCGAGCCCTTCCCCGTCACTGCCTGTCACAGGACTACCACCCTGACCCTAATGCCAGCTTCTGAACTCCATGTAAAGTAGAATCACGTGGCCCGTCCTCTTTGGGGTCTGGTGTCATTTACTCAGCCCTATGTTGGTGACATTTGTCCGTGTTGGTGCATGGAGTTATGTGTGTCCTTTTTCCTTGCTGCATAGTATTCTGCCGTGTGGATCTGCCCCTTGACCTATTGATGGGCCTCTGTGACAGTGGCCAGTGAGTATTCTTGTCCTTTGCTGCCGATGCCCGGCTGTTTGCACTTCCGTTGATTCCCTGCCTCAGAGCAAACCGCTGTGCCTTGGGTGTGCAGTGCTTCAGGCTTGTGGGCACGGAAAAGCGGTTTCCAAAGTGAAAGTACCCACCGCGTGATTTCAGGCTCCGTAGGATCCCCCTGGCCGGAGGATGTATTTGACCTGTCCTCTGTGGGCTCATCCCCCTCACGAGCAATGCCGGGCGAGCTTCCTTGCAGGTCACTGTCTGGGCCGGATGATGTCCTCAGACATGGTCCCTTGGGTGGCCTGCTCATCTGAGCCCAGACGTCTCCACGAGAACAGGGAGCAGAGTGGCAGGAGCCCTGGTTCAGCTGGAACCTGCCCCTGTAACATCTGATCCTTGGGTCTCTAAGGGCCCTCCCAGCTCCAAAATGTTGTGGTTCTAAGTACCAGCGTGTACCTGTTAGTTACTGCTGGGTAACAAACTGCCCAAAACTTAGTGACTTAAAACAACCACCTTCATCTTGCTTACAGTCTTCGGGCGGCTCACGTGTGAGATCCCGGTCCTGGCTGGCCTTGCTCCTGGCTCTGCTGAGGGTGGCTGGGCCCCTCATGTGCCTGGACCCCCAACTGGGGCAACTGGGCTGACCCTGCCCCATGTGAGCCTTCCCCTCCAGCAGGCTCAACAGGACAGCAAGTGGAGCTGACCGCCTGGTGTCCGGCTCAGAGCTGGCTGACATCACTTCTGCCGCATCCTAGTGGCTAGAGCGAGTCCCAGGGACAGCACGGATCCAAGGGCAGGGAAATCGACTCCATCTCTGGGTGGAAAGAGCTGCAGTCACATTGCAAGGGGTGTGCGTGGGCGGGGGGGGGCGCGAGAACTGAGGCCGTTTTGCAATCCGTCCACCCCCCCAGGTGGCGGGTGTCTGAGGCAGCCACGACCGAGCTTTACCGCTGTGGGGCAGGCTCAGAACAGCTCCGCGGTCCCCACCCGCACACACAGGGGCACTCCCTGCTGGGGCCGTTGGGCAGGGGCAGGTCCCAAGCCAAGCTCCGCCCAGGCTCTCCTGCCACAGCCACCAAGCTCTCCAGCGTGACCGTGAACGGGCTGGGCCGGGGGCCGAGGCAGCACAAGGGCAGGCGGGGCCGCTCTGGGTTTCTCACAGGTCAGTCGGCACACCTTTGTGGAACATCTGACTGACCACCAGGCGTCGGTGCTGGTCTGGGGTTAGCAGCGCACAGAAAGACGAGGCCCGTGTCCTTGGGGCGAGGGGTGGTGAACGCGAGGACCTGCACGGGCCACCATCGCGGGTGCTGACAAGCGCTCCACAGGAGATAAAGTGGGTGATGCAGCAGGAAGGGCAGGGGTGGGGGCTAGGAGGGCTCCTTTAAGGGGGAACATTGGGACCGAATCCTGAGTGAGGAGGAGGAGACAGCCTTGTGTGGACGTGGGGGGCATCCCAGCAGGTGCGGAGGCCCTGCGGCCGCACAGGAGTATCTGGGACGGGGTCTCCCAGCCTGGGGGCGTGCAGCCAGAACAAAGGGGAGATTGGACCGCTCCAGAGGCGACCCCTGGGCTGGAGCACAGTGGTGAGAGTGTGTCTGGCCCCGTTTCACAGCATCTCGGTGGCATCTCGGTGGTAGAAGGGAACTTCCCGTCCAGGCAGACGGCTTCCTCTCAGCACCCGCGGGATTCGTGAGCCCCTGCTGATGCGGGGGGCTGCCTGGCCACTGCAGCGCCCCCTCTGGGGCTGTGAGGGGCTGCCCTGAGCAGCAGGACATTCCCCGGGGACCCCCCACCCCACCCCCAGACAGAGGCTCACCGCCACCCCTCTGGGCAGGCTCTGAGGGTCCAGAGTGAGGGACCCTTCCTGCGACCAGCGGGGTCGTCAGCCAGAGGGCTGCTCATGTGTGGGATCTGCCGCATTATGGCCGTGTGACCCCGGGCACGCGCCCTGTGCCTCGGTTTCCCCATCTGTAACTCGGGTCTTACACGTCCGGGCTTTGTCAGGATGAGGCGGTCTCGACACCCAGGCGCATACGCAGCTCCCAGCAAAAGGGAGCCTGTTTAAAATCAGAGCTGTGCCCCCGCCTGGTGCCCAGGCCTGTGGGCCTTTAGAAGGAGCCTCTGGCTGAGCATGACCCGTCCCTCCGCGCCTCTACGGGGCGGCTCTGCTCTCATCCCCATCTCACAGGTGAGAAAACCGAGGCCTCAGGTAGAAAAGCCACTGACACTCCGGCCGAGAGGCTGAGACGGGTGGAGGGAGGCCAGCTGGAACCTCCCCGACACAGGAGCCACAGTGGCCTTGCTCCTTACGGTTCCTTTTCTAAGACCACCCCCGACCCGAGAAGAGGGAGTTACGGGCCCATTTTACCGATGGGTATACCGAGGCTCAGAGCCATGCTGGGGTGATTTTATGGATTCACAGTTAGTCGGTCACAGAGCAGGATGGGGGACCCAGGTTTCCTGGCTCCCGGCCCAGTGTTGTTGCCATGGCAACGGGTGACCTTGTTGTCACCCACAGGCCCGGCGGTCACAGGGTCCTTGGAGGCAGGCCGGCCAGGGTGGCCAAGCGCTCTGCAGCGGGAAGGGCGGCAGCGGCAGTGGGAAGGGCGGCGGCGGCGGCAGCGGCAATGGACAGAGGAACAGCCCTCCCGGTCAGACCCCAGGACCGGGAAGGGCCACGCGGGACGATCCAAGGGACGTGGCTGGAGCGCCAGCGGGGGCGGGAGGGCCGCCCAGACCAAGGGAGGGAAGATACTAATCCTTGTGTATATTATTACTGATTCGTCGGTCGGCGGAGACCTTGATTGAAACCAGATGTGGGAAGCGGCCCAAGTTCCAGCTCCTGGGACTCATTAGGGCTGCCCGCCCCCCAGAATTCTCGTTGCTTTGCAGAGCATTGGGGATCAAAGACAAGCCGTCCCCTGACCTTGGCTTTGGAGGGGGTGGGGAGGGGTCAGCCTCCTGGTCAAACCCTCCCATCTCGATGAGAGGGGTCACCCCATGTCCTTGGAGCCCCCCGAGTCCCTCCGCCTCTGCCTGAGAGCCCCGTCCGGCGGGGTCACAGGCCCCTCTGAGACACGGCTGCTTCCTGGGGTGCATGCCTAGTTTTTCCCTTGTTTGTCCCACACGCACCCACTGGGAGGCTCTGGGAGGGTCCATATGCCCCTCTTCCTGCTCCAGGAAGTTGGCCCTCAGGCGATTGCCCGGCTTGCTCGAGACCCCCAGGGTCCAGGAGCTGTGAGTGGATCACAGGGTCCAGGAGAGAAACCTCCCACCCACCCTCCGGGAAGCCTTGAGGGGAGGGGAGGGCATTCTGGGGGCAGGAGCTACCTAAGCAGAGGTGTCTGCCCCCGCGGTCCCGCCGCCCCCTCTGCGAGCTGGCAGTGGGTCTGTCCCACCTTGCCCAGGCCCCACGGCAGCCAGTGTGCAGTGGTCAGTGGCCTCGAAGGAGGTGAATCTGTCCCCAGGGGGTGCTCGGGGCTGACCGGGTGATGGGGGCGGGGCCGGCCCTCAGGAAGGACTTGCCTGCACCGCCAGCATCGCCTGCATCTCTCACGGCTTCCGAGGTCCCGCCTGACGGTCATAAGGCCAGAAGCCTGCCTGGGACCGTGTGAGCAGAACAATGTCCACCCCTCGTGTGGACGCAGAGGGACCCCGTGGGCGCCCGGCACGCAGGAGGGCCGCTCGTGGGCCGAGGCACCTTGCTCTCACCTCCACGAGCTGTCACTGCTGGGGGACGGTGCCCGTGCTCGGCCACGCTGCACTGGGGTCCGAGGGCCCCCACGGTGTCCATGTCTGACACACAGGCACGTCTTTGAGCGGGTGCTGCCCACGAGGGATGCCCTGAAGCCGTGGACGTCACCGTGCGCTGCCTGAGTTCCCCACAGGCATACCCGCTTCTGTCTCCTCTACGCTTGTGGGGGGTCGGGGGCTGTTTGTAGTTAGAAGGGGCTTTGGGGCTCAGAGCGGTGTTGTAATAGGGGGTGTAAGAAGAAAGGAAGGGAAGGAGGGAGGAAGGGAAGGAGGGAGGGAAATCCTGGCCGGGACCCAGTGGTGCCAGAGTCAGGACTCTGCAGCCTCGCTGGGCTGTGGTCTTGCGTGAACCCCGACCTCCAACCCCTCAATTTCCTCATCGCTTCAGCGGGCAGCGACGTCCACCTGGACGAGGGCTCTGCCACGCGGAGGAGGAGCCTGAGAGAGCGTTGGCACTCGGCAGCCGTCGGGGCCTTGAAGGACACGGAGATGAAGCCGTGCGGGGCCCCGAATGTCACAGGCAGAGTTTGGACCTGATGGGAAAGGAAATAGGGGGCCTGGACCCTGGAGGCACCTCGCTTACTGTGACTCTGGGCCCCGCTGTCCCCATCCATAAGCGGGGTGATAGCGGCGTCTTCCTCGAGGGCTGGTGTGGGATGAAGGGTCCCGGGAGCCCAGGCTGGGCCCGGATGGATGGGGTGCCCCGCCCTGGGCAGGATGTCTGTGGGGATGGGACACTGTGATCCTCCCGGGAGAGTCTGGCCTGAGCAGGACAGAGTGTGCCGGGAGGCGCCGGGGACGGGTGGCTGTGTGCCCTCGCTTGGGACACCTCGGGCTCTTCCCGGGACACCTGACACCAGCCAGCTGCTGCCCTGCCCGCAGGCCTTCCGAGGACGGAGGACGGGGCTCCAGAGGACACCTGACTGGGGAGGTTCCCCTCCAGTCTCTGGCCGAGGCTCTGGGCTGGGGGTCAGGACTGGCATCTGCCGAAAGGGAGCCTGTGGGCCTGGGGAGGCTATGACCGTCCCGCTGTCCGTGGACCATCTCCCCGTTCTCTTGGTCCCGACTCCACAGCATTTGTGGAGCACCTTCTGTGTGCTTGGCCCTACTTTGGGCACTTGGTTTCACTGAGAAAGATGTTCGCATTCGGGCAAAGACGTGGAGGAGAGTGTGGGAGGTGAGGGCAGAGAGGGGACGGCCAGTCACAAAGGGTCCTGCGGGCACTCTCAGGATGCCGGCCGAGGGGCAGGGGGCTGGTAATGCTCTTAGGAAACGTGTCTCAGGGACCAGCTCGCCCCTCTGCCTCCAAGAAAGCCCAGCGTCCGGTCCACCTTGGCAGGAGCTTCAGAACCTCGGCCGGCTGCCCGGCCCAGGGCGGAGGCCAGCACTTCAGAGCCGGGCCCAGTGGGGCTCCCTCCTCGCCCCCTACCTACAGCTGCAGAGGCTGAGGCCGGGCAGTGTGCCCAGGGGCCACCCGCTCGCAGGGGAGGGGCCGAGGCACAGGGCTCCTCCTCCGGGTGCAGGCCTCCTGCCGAGCCTCCCACGGGCCTGGGGAACCCTGCCTGCCTGCGGGTCAGTGCCAGGAACTGGGTGTGGGTGCGCCACAGGTCACATCCCGAGACCCCACAGAGAGAGTGGCCTCTGGGCCCTGGGCCTCAGTCTCCTCATCTGCCACCTCCCAGGCCGGGGGACCCGTGTGGCCTGCTCGGCTCAGGCCTGGCTCGCAGTCCGGACTCTGTCACCGTAGCTGTGTTACCTGTCGGTACCGGCCCACCTTCCCACTTCCTGAGGCTTCTGTGAGGGTCAGATGAGGTCACGGCAGAATCAGACTGCAAAAGATCAAAGCGGGGCCCGCTGTTTCTGCGGCAGCACGGGTTGGGAGTGGGCTGTGCTGATGCTAATGGCCCCCCTCCCGTGGAGGGCTCTAGAACCCCAGGGCTGGGAGCGCTGGGCTGTGGCCAGTTCCCAGACGGGCAGGGCGGGCTGGGAACACAGGAGGGCAAGGACAGTGATGGATGGGGTGGCTTGTTCCGCACGTTCCATATTCTTTCCCACCGGCTCCGCCCGGCCTCAGAGAGCAGCTTCCTCTGTCAACGGATTAGTGACGTGTAGTGGGAACTGGAGCCGCGGTCTGGGAAAGACGCAGGGTCTCCCAGGGGCCCTGGGGAGCGCCGCAGGGGTCTGGGAATGTTCTCGAGGGCTGGGAGTGCAGGGCAGTGGGTGGGGCTGCGACAGAGGCCAGAGGAGGAAGTCCAGCTCCGAGGGGGGCCGCTCACATCTCACCCTCTAGCTCACTGGGTATCACCAGCGGGGACCACCCCCAGCCCTACAGGATCGGAATGGGACGGTGGGGAGGGGGGGACGGACAGTTAGAAGAAGAATGGATGGGGGGCACCTCCAGCGGCAGCCCTTGGGGCAGGTGGTAAGACGCTGGGGCCACCTCCAGCCCTTTGTCAGCTGTGTGAACCGAGCAGGTCGCCTAGCCTCTCTGTGCCTCGGTTCCCTGTCCGTAGGATGGAGCGGAGCACCGTCTGCCTCCGAGGGCTGTGAGAGGGTCACGAGTCACTGGCTGGGCCCCTCGCCCCTGTCTGCCTACCTCTGAGCCAGGACCGTGGGTGAGGGGTCTGGCACCCCTAGAGATGTCTCCCGCCCGCCAGCACAAGGGCCGCCGTTCCGGCTAAGGCACTGTGCGGGACTCCAGGAGAGCTGGCAGGGAGCCCCGGTTGGGGATAAGCCCAGACGTGTCTTCAGATTCCGCCCCATTTCCTGCTTCATCTCTGTGCGGGGTTCTGGGGCTGCTGACGGGGCTGGGGAAGGGACAGGGATGCTGTGGCCGGCCCGCTTCCTCCTCCCTGGAGCTCTAACGTCTGGAAAGAGCCCGAGGAGCTGGGAAGGTGGTCCTTGTGCTCCCCTGCCCCAGAGTCAGGTCGCCCGGGGCGTCACCCACCGACTCAGAGCAATGAACCCGGCCTGACCTCAAACCCCAGGCAGCTGCCCTTTCCGTGTTCTGGTCGGCCCATGCAGGGAGCCCTGGCTTGGCTTCAGAACTTTCTAATCTCCCAAGCGATTGCAGGGCCTGGGGGCTTGAGGCTCCGATGGAGAGTCCCCAGGCTCGGGCCCTGCTGCCCTCAGGCTCTGAGACCCTGAGCAAGTCACTTGTCCTCCCCGAGCCTCAGTTTCCCCATCTATAAAATGGGCGCGATGGCAGGACCTGCCTCCTGGGGCTGCTATTGAGGTGCAGTGCGTCCTCGAGCAGGGGTATGGAATTCTTAGTCAAAGTCGGTCCCTGGGGTCCTGAGGGGCGGGCAGGCTGATGCATGAGGGGCACGTGCTAAGCCCTCATGGGGGAAGCTGTTATTTATATATTAATCTCATAAGAAAAAAGGAACTTAAAACTTGACATACATTCAGCTGCCTGGGCCCCATAACCGACCTGCTAAATCAGAGCTCCCTAAAAGGGGGCTTGTGTAGGAGGACCCCTGATGTTGGGTGGAGGATCTCTGGGGCTGAGGGCCCCCAATGACCCTAGAATCAGGAGTGGGGGAAACGCAGACCTGGAGTGGGTGCAGGGGGACCGTTCGAGCCTGGGGTCCCACGGATGGGGTCAGTGCCTCTCATAGGCGGGGCACAGGATGCCACGGTACAGGGGCCCTGACAGCGCCTTCTGGGGAGGCCACGAGGATCCAACAAGATGCTGTGTGGATGTGCAGCACATGGGGCCTGGCTCCGCCCGGGGCTGAGGTCCCCTGGGAGTGGACGCTGGGGACAGAGGTACCTGCGAATGGGGGAAGGGGGAAGAACTGCCCCACAACGCCGGCCCAGGTTTTCTGGGCGGAGTCTGGACCTTGCCGGGACGTGCCCCCTGCCAGCTGAGCTGACCACGCTGGCACCCTCGGCAGCCTTGGCGGGAGTGGGAGCTGCCCCCTCACCGGCCCCCAGCACTCAGCACCCGACAGCGGGCCGCTCCCCAGGCCCCCACGCCCTGGTCATCCCCTGCTCGTGCTGGCTTGTGGGTGCAGGGTCCTGCCTACGTGGCCCCACGCAGGCTGCCAGATGGGCAGTAAGGTTGTGCCATAGCCCTCGGGGGTCCGGGCCTCGCAGTGGGTCTTAGGGGGTGAGGGAGCAGCCTTTGGCTGGCGTGGGCCCTTGAAAGGGGCTGGGCAGGAAGCCGGCTCCTGGGAGAGTGAGGCTGCCTGTCTGGCAGCTCGTTAGCCGTGTGCCCTCAGGCCACGCAGGCCAGCAGGCGGGCAGGCTTGGCTCCAGCACAGGCTGGTCAGGGCTCCGCACGCAGCTCGGGGGTGCACAGGTGGCGAGAGGGCGGTGTAACAGCTGCCACCACGCGTGGCGTGACCACGGTGGGTGCCCGGCCCCCCACTGAGAGCGCTTCTCCTCCTCCTTTGATCCGCGCTGCACCCCAGGGAGGCGAGGAGCCCGGCTCAGACGCAGCCACTCGCCAGGAGGCTGGGACTCAGCTCCCTCTCGCCCTGCTGTCCTCGCGCGGCCAGCCCCGAGGAAGGCAAGCGTGCAGGGCGAGCTGTGGGTGCGTCCACAGCCCCTCAGCAGCCCCCGTGTCGGCCCGCCTTGGAGCCAGGGCAGCCAGGACCCCCCGACCTGCCCCCTCCAGCCCCTGAGCAGGGAGACCCCTCCTCTAGGAGGGCTGCCGGTGGTGACCTCATTCTCGTGTCCTGCCCTGGTGTCCAGCACATGCGTGGCCGGCCTTCCAGAAGTGCCAGCCCAGCCAGAAACCCTGCGACAGGTGAGCCAGGAAACAAGGTCATCTCAGGGGATCACGTTCCAGGGGAGCTAGAGAGCCTCATGTCTCACGTGGGGGCACCTCTCCTGAGGACATGAGGTCGGAGCTGAACCCCCAGGAGGGAAGGGGGAGTGGCCCGGGGGGTGTGCGAGGGCTCGGAGCTGGGGCTCTGGGTGTCGTGGGAGCGGGCCGGGGGGTAGGACCCTGGGAAGCCCCACGTGCGGTGGAAGCTGCTGGAGGGTTTCAGGCGGGAGAGGCGGCGTCTCTGGATGCCGTGCAGGACGTTCACGGGCTCCCTGCCGCCCGCCAGCCCGGCCCAGCCAACCTCCTCTCGGTCCCCTGCACAGCTAGAGGCCCTGCACGCCCCCTCCCGCCTTTGCGCTCTCTGTTCCTTGACCACAAATGCCTTGCTCACCGTCTCCGCACCACCTCTGCTCTTCCCCGAGGTGCTCTGTCACTTTCCGCTTTCTGGGTTGGGGTGTGTGCCGAGGGCAGCCGCAAGAGCGGGGTCCTGGCACGCAAGTTGCTCCATAAACCATGACCGAATTTCACTGAGAGCTTGCCGTCGGCCATTACAGAGTCACCTCAGAGAGGTGAGGTGACTTGCCCGAGGTCACACAGCCAGGAGGCAATAGAGCCAGACTCAAACAAGATTCAAGACTTGTGGGGTTTCTGGCACCTGTGGCCCTACTGTGCACATACGTTGGGGACCCAGGACCCAGGGCTGGAGGTGGGACCTGGGAGAGCCGCAGGGGTGCCCCCACCCACCCACCCAGCCCAGAACCTCCATCCACCTGGGTTGGATTCCCAGAACTGCTGCCTCTCCTGCAAGGGGGAGAGTTCGCGTTGATGACAACCAGGCCTTGGAACCCTGCAGACCCACCCAAACCATACGTGCTGTGTGCCCTTGGTGGATTGCTGCACCTCTCTGCGCCTGTAAAACAGGGCTGGCAGCAGCGTCCCCCTCACAGGGTTTCCTGGGAATAACAGGAGCCATGACTGTCATGTGCCAGGAGCGCGTGTGTGTCTCCTTTGTGAGTGGACGGCCTCGGGCCTGCTTGCCGGGCACCAGCAGGGCAGTGCCCGCTCCGTCCACGGGCCCGGCAGACACCGTGGGGTGGGCGCGAGACTCCTTGCGATGCGGCACCCTCGTCATCGCGGGCACACTCGGTCCACCCTCCCGCCTGGAGCGGCTTCTCTCCATCCGCTTCTCTGGCCTGCTCCGCCCGTGATGTTCCAGCGACGCCCCAGCGTGGAAGGGCTTTGGAAGGTCCGACCAGGCCCCACATCCCCAGCGTCCCAGCCTGGCATCCTAAGCGCCCTCCCTGGCCTGATGGCGGGACTGCCTGCCCCAGGGTGGCCTGGTCAGATGAAGGGCTGGCCAGGATGGGGCTGCGCCCCACAGAGGTGGCCTGGAGCCCACGGCGCTGGCCACGTTTTCCTTCTTTGGTTGTCACCGGGGACTGGCCGCCAGCCCTGTAGCCAGGCGTGGCGTTGACGGGTCCCCACAGCTGTGGCGCACGTGTGCCAGGCCATCAGCCTCCTGACAGGCGGGCTGGTGGGGGGCAGGGCGCCCGGCGAGAGGGAGGCCAGCTGAGTGGACAGCAGGTGCCGCGAGGCCGGGTGGCTGCTGGTGACCGGCTGCTTCCCCCTTCCGTGGGGCCCAGTGGGGAGGGGGCTTCTCCGCTCTCACCCCCTGGGCCCTGGAGTGCCGAGGGCATCTCCTCTGTGTGAAGGAGGACGTGGGAGCGACGCGGGGGGGAGGTCTGCACGGTCTGGGGCACAGGTGGCGGTAAATGCCGTTCGTTAGCATCCTGGCTGTCCACGGAGGTGGCTGCCCGGGTCTGTGTGTGTCTCCAGCTCCGCCCAGGTCGTGCGGGACCCCGGGAGGGGAGGGTGGGGAGAGGCAGAGGGACAGAGCGGCAGTCCTGGTGACGGCTGGCAGGTGTCAAGCCTGGCCCCATCGTCCCCCTGGCCCCCCGGGAGACTCCGTCAGTGTCAGCAGGACGAGCAGTGGCTGGGGCACTGTGGGCTGCGCCTGTCTGTTACAGGCGGGGACGCCCACCCACAATCCCAGCCGCTGCTCGCAGGTCTCTGCGGCCGGCCCCGGTGCTGGCTGACCCTGAGCTAAGATGGAGGGGGAGGCCCAGAGGCTCAGCCCCCTCCACCTGCAAAGAACACCTGGGCAGCTGCCGCCCCGGGGGCCTCCCTAGCAGCCTGTTACAAGTGCAGAGTCTCAGGCCCGCTCCGGACCTGCTGAGTTCAGAAATGCGGGTGGCGCGGCTGTCTGCGCATGCCCTCCAGGAGGGGCTGATGCAAGCGGAGTGGGGTACCGCAGGCTTGGGGGATGCCGCCCGACTCCCCGGTCTGCAGGAGAGGCAATCCAGGCTCCCCCAGGGCCACTCCCACAGTGAGAACTCCAGCCCGGTTCTGGCTGGCCAGAGTTCTGAAAGCTACACCCTCCAGCCCACCTGAAATGGGCTGACCCAAGCCTGCTCTCTGGTCCTAGGTGGGTGGGATGTCAGCCACCTGTGAGCACACCTGGGGCTTATCTGGGGCAGGCTGGGGCCTGGGACGGGCTCTGTAGGCAGAGCCAGAAGCCACCTGGGGGCCACCTGGGACTCGCCCACCTGGGCCCCCAGCAACATAGGCCCACGTCCAGCTGCTGGGGGCCTTAGCCGGGAACCAGGTGGGGCTGGGCGGCGCCGACCCCTGTGCCCCTCGGCCTGCTTCACCCGTGCTCTGTCTCTCTGTCTCTCTCTCCTTTCCCCCACCCCGGTGGCCATGGCGCCCACAGCGGACAGGAAGGAGAAGGCCTCCGCGATGCCTGGCTCTCCAGCCGAGGTGAAGACGCAGCCCCGGGCCACGCCCCCCAGCATGCCGCCCCCGCCGCCTGCCGCGTCCCAGGGGGCCACACGACACCCCTCCTTCACGCCCCACACAAGTGAGTAACCCCAGGGCCGGGCCCCGAGGGGCGCAGCGGGGAGAGGCAACTCCGGGGGTCCCTCGAGCCCGTGAAGGTCCGAGCTTACACCCTGGACCTGTAAACGCCCCTGTTGGGCCTTTAAGAGGGAGGATCTCATCATGGGTCAGGGCCCAAGCTTTGAGGTTCGGATCCCAGCTCTTCTGCTTGGTAGCTGTGTGGCTTTGGGCAAACTTCTTAACCTCTCTGGGCCTGGTGTTCCTCATCTGTAAAGCCAGGCTGGTCATGGCCCCTGCCTCACGGAGCTGCTGTGAGGGCGAGTGAGTTAATAGAAGTTCATAGCATGGTGGGCACACGGTGAGCATTCCATCAAGGTTAGCTGTTATACTGGAGCTCAGAGAGGGATGGGGGGCTTCCCCATGGTCACACAGCAGGTCACTTGCATGTGGGTGAATCCTATTGGGCCTGCACGCCCTGGAGGGCCCATCGGAGGCAGCTCTGGCCTTGAAGGAGCTCTGCGGCCAGGCCTGAGCCGGGTGTGTGGGTGGGCCAGGAGTTGGGGTCAGGGGGCCCTCTGACAACGTGGTGGGCAGACCTGACCCCCAGGTGGTATCTCGCTGGCCCTGGGCCTTGGGTTGAGCATCTCGGCACACACAGAGGGTCTGGGTGGGCTTCGGAATTCACAGCCACCACCTGAGCCCCAGTCCTTTGAGTCAGAGCAGTTGGGAAGGAGACCCCCGGCTTGGGCTGGTGTGGGGGACAGTGTTCCCTGTTCCCTCGACCAGGGGCTCAGCCGTGTGTCCTAGGTGTTTCTGGCGGGCAATCCACGTGCCTCCCCCACCCACATGTTCAGAAGCCAGAAAGCCCCACACCAGGGGACCCTTCCCCAGGCTTTGAAACCCAAATGAAGCCCGTTTCTGGGGCAGGAGCCTCAAATGCCTTGGCCTGGTGGCCCCTGGTTCCCAGCGGGTTCATCGGGCTCCACTCCGCCCACCCAGGGTCCTTGGCTCTGCCCAGAGCCCAGGGTGGGCCACAGGGCCTGGCCTGCTCCTTTTATTCCTGGGTGTGAAGGGTACTGGTTCTGCCCTCCGAGGCCAGGCAGCGGCCCCCACCTGGAGAAGGAGGTCGGGCTGGGCCCCTTGTTGTAGGATGTTGGCTGTGAGCTGGTCTCTGTTGGTAGGTAGGGCAACACCACCTGCTCCCGGGCGCAGCCACTGGAAAGCAGGGCGACCCCTGCACAGCAGGAGCTTAATACTCAAGTACCCCTCCCCACACATCGCTTGGCACAGAATGTTCCAGCTTCTGTCCCCCCGGGGTCGGCCTGAGTGAGGGTCCCCACGTGTGACGGAGACTGGGGTGGGCCCGGCCCTGCCTCCTGCCCCGGGATGGGACCCAGAGCAGCGGGGCCCTGCCCTCCGCCATCCTGGGCGCGCAGCCTGCGCTGGCCGCACGGGAGTGGCCAGAGGTGGCCGCGCTTTGTCTCATTCACTCTTCTCGCCCGGGGACTGTGGCCGGCCAGTCACCCCTCCCTCTTTTCCAGAAGAGTCAGTCCTCACCTCGGGCTGAGCCGCAGGCCGGTCTGTCTCTGTCCACCGACCGTTGCCGCCCCGTGCGGCCTCGTGGGTGGGGAGGGGAGGCTCCAGCCGCGTACGCTCAGCCCAGGCGGGAAAGGGAATTCTTCCTGACGGGGCGACAGCAGCTCCCCCTGGGAAGAGGACCCGCCCCGCAACTGTTGTCCGGTTCCAAGCAGGAGAGACCAGCCGACCATCTGAGGGTCTGGTCGAGGGCTCTGACCCGGGGACCCCGACCCTCGTGGGCGCGACTCCCTGGCCTGCTTTTCTTCCCGGTCCAGGAGCCCGTGTTCCAGAAAGTGCTGGTCTGGGAACCAGATGTTCCAGGCTGCGGACTGGGCCGGGGTCAGCTGACACCACCAGCTCGCCTTCACGAGGCCTGCGAACAGACGTGCGGGTGGCAGCCTGCGTGTGGCTCAGGGTCCGTCCCCTCTCGTTGGGGTCCCGGCTCCGTTTAGAGCATGGAGGTTATGAGAGACAAGAGGGTCTTTCTTTGCTAAGCTGACGCCTAGTGCTATCTGGCTGCTGGGGGCTTTTGTCTTAAGTGTCAGGCTGCCTCCAAGGTGGCCTCAGATTTGCTCCCTAACCCACGAATTCCCTGAAAGCAGGGTGCTTAACTGCATCTGTGCACCTGGCTGATAACAGCCAGAGTAGACGGAGCCTCTGTGTTCCCTGTGGATTCCTGCCAAGAACCTCCCCAGATTCCCCAGGACTGGCCTGCGAGCCAAGCTGACCAGAGACTGACCTTGAGCCATGGCTTGAGGGCTGTGGTTCTTCTTGCCTGGTGACTGCCCTGGGCACGAATTCATTTTAGAGTTGGAGCTGTGGTGTGGCTCGGGAGGGGGGCAGAGGGCTGAGAGAACTCTGGGGAGGGATGTAAGGAGCTACTCGGCATCTGGGAGGACCCTTAAGGGGCTAAGCACTCCATCCTGCCCTTGATTACCCCCTGTGACGGGGGCTCAGTCTCTGTTTACAGTGGTACAGCTTGTCTCCTTGTGGCTTTTGCCCACTAACTCCAGCTCAGACGAATCAAATCTCTCTTCCTCTTTGGTGCTTCTGCCCTTCACGGCAGCTCAGACCTGGGCTTCGTTTCGGAACCACCATTGGTTTGTCTGTCAACCTCAAGCCCATCACCTGGGCTCCGGGTCCCTGAGGATGGTGCCGAGTGGGGTCACCAGGCGCCTTCCAGAAACACAGCTGTTTAAGAGCCAGGGTGTCCCACCCATATCCAGGGAAGTGCCAAAATTCTTGTGGAGCCCCAGAAGTTCCCACCAGAAATGGCCCTAAGAGATCCCCTGATCCAGCCCATTTTACAGAGAAGGAAGCCGAGGCCCAGAGAAGGTTGTGGACTGGCCCAAGGTGGTGACAGAGTCCCAATCCCCAAAACGCTGTCGAGAGGCAGGGGAGGGGCCGACTGTAGACACCCCCCCAGGGCAGAGTCCGGTGCCCGGCCTCCTTCCTCACAGCGTGTTTTTCTTATTTTGCTTACAGATCGAGAGGACGGGCCTGCGATGTCTCTGCCCCACGGCCGTTTTCATGGCTGCTTAAAATGGTCTATGGTCTGTCTTTGTAAGTAAAATAACAAAAACCACGGCCTCCGGGGGGTCCTCACCCGGTGCCCACTGCTCTGCCTGCACCTCTGCATCTGCCGGGCTAAGCCTCTCTTAGGGGACGGGGCCCAGGGGACAGACCCAGGAGAGCAGAGCAGCCGGGATCCCCAAGTCACAGACTGAGTTCACACCCAGCCCTGCCGCTCACACGCTCTGTGACCTCGGGCAGGAGGATGGCCTCGCTCAGCTTCCTTTTCCTCAACGCAAAACTGGGCGAATCGGGCAGGTCCCAGAGTTGCAAGAAGGTCAAGTGTCAGTGGCCAGTCCGCAGCCCTTCTCAAGGGCGGACCCCAGCCCGGGGCAGACCCCATTCTTACCCTTCCAGGCACAATGTCCAACAGGCAGGGACCACCACCTGTAGAAAGAAAGTTATGGAGCCAGTGCCAAGGGTGATCACACGGAGCCCTGGGTCACGTCAGCGTGAAGTCTGGCCCACGCGGGGTGCTCAGCGGATGTTGGTCACTAGTGGTCATTCCCGTCCAAGTGCCCAAGCCGCAGCTGATGCCCTCAGGCGAGGCTCTCATCGGGCGATGCTGGCAGTGTGTGTCAGCCAGCAAGTGCAGCGGGCTTGCCCATCTGGACTGGCCCGATGTAAGCCCAGGTGTGGCATCATCTAGGGCCTGGCGTGTCCACGGAGCTGCGGTGCTGTGAGGCCTGTGAGCTTTGTGTGGACAGGAGGATGGTGATTCCCGGCACCAAGGCCGGGAGGGGGGCTGGCGGGAGGGGCTGTTTTCGGTGCCTCGTCCTAGCCCCCCCGGCCCAGGCCCCGGGACTGGGGGAGCCGTGGGGTGCTGCGCTGTGCCCCCAAACCTCGGCCGGGACACGTGTGGTCTATCTTAGTAACACACCTGTTGTGGGAACGAAAGCACTTGTGGCCGAGGGTTATTTTCGGCGTCTCTTTAGCAAGCTGCTGAGACCGCCCGGGAGGGAGTGCAGCGAGCGAGGGCAGGCCGGCCGCCGGGAGGACCGGGCGCCGAGGGCAAGCGGGTAAGGGCGCCACAGGGAGGCCAGGCCAGGGGCTGGCGGGCGGGGTCCCAGGAGGCATGGATAGCCGCCCGTCTTCGAAGCCCCTGAAGATCCAGACCCCGAGCGACGGCCCAGCTCTGCCGTGAGTGACCAGAAGCCCCCGCTGCGGTGAGGTCCCCATGCAGCAGGCCACCTCCCGGCCTGGCTGGGGTGACCGCCAGCGGCTGTCATCAGTCTCGACCAGGGTGTGTGTGTGTGTGTGTGTGTGTGTGTGTGTGTGTGTGTGTGTGTGTGTGTGTGTGTCGGCATCCACCGAGGGGTCAGCTGGAGCTCCACAATGACAGAGAAAATTAGCACAACAGCAGGGTCTTCTGGTCCAAGGGTCCCCTGAACACACCTCGGAGAGGGTGAGGGACAGGGCCCTTCGTGTTCTGTGTCTGGAGCTCCTTCCATCCCAGAGCGAGAGGAAGTCCCCGGAGCGACTGTCCTGCAGGATTACCCCCGAGCCGGAGTGTCACCTATGGGTCCTGGAAGGAGCTCCTAAGGTCGCCCAGACCAGGGGGGCAAACAGGTTTCAACCTGCACTGTGTCTCCAGGGAGGGAGAAGCGGCACCAAGGGCCGAGTGAAGGGCACGGGCCCCGGGAGCGGAGCAGGGCGCCACGCCTGCAGCCCGCCCCCTCTCGGGACACAGAGGCAGCACGTCTGTTTTGGCGCCAACGCTGGCTTTCAACCAGTGCTTTCCAAACTTCTGTTACGTGGGGCCGGTTATTGATGAGCCATCACCCAACACGTAAAAGCAATCAGGTCAGGCGTTTCCGGCGCCTTCCGGTGGGAGAAGGATGCGCTGGGTCCTGCAAGGGGAGCAGCCGGCCCTCCGGGCCCAGAAGCCCCGCCTCTGGTCTGGCCCGAGGGCGGCTTGCTGATGAGGAAGCGGAGGCCAGGCCCGTGTCTCACCTGCACGGCACGTGTGAGCTGGTCCAGGACGTCCACTCCCAACCAGGGTGCTTGTCTTGCGCCCGCAAGGCCTGGGCCACGTTAGTCTGCCTCTGAGGGTCTGCGGAGTGCCGGGGCAACGGGGGACAGGAGGCGACCTTGAGCACCGTGTGCGCTGTTCGGGGGCTGCGAGGCCCGTCGCCTGCGGCTTAGGTGGCCGGTCCCTGGCCCACAGCTCGGGGCGGGGGGGGGAGCGTTCGCAGGTGTCGCCGGCAGGCGGGTCATGGAAGCTGAAGGTGCAAGCAGAGCCGACCAGATAGCAGGCTCGGGGTTAACGGGGGTGGGCCAGTTCCAGCTCCCAGGGTTATGGCGCAGGCCTAGGGCTGGAGCAGGAGCTGCATCCCCCAGGCCTGCAGGGGCGGGTGGAGCCGGCAGCCGGGACCTGGAGAACCAAGCCCTGGGAGAGCCGAGGCCCAGGGAGGAGGGACGGGCATGCGGCCACCTCACGTGCTCCCGCCCTTGCAGGCTGGGCGAGGCCAAGGCGGCAGAGGTCACCCCCCAGAGCCAGGTCAGGATAGCCGGGCTGGCGTGGTCTGGAGGGGCAGAGCGACACGCCTGCCGTCCGTGCTGTGGCTGTTCAGAAGGGGCTGCTTCCCAGAGCCGAGCCCAGCAGCATCCCCACCCCAGAGAAAGGGGCTCCTGCTCCCCCGTCTCCACACACGCGGGCCCCGGCAGATGCTGGAGCCCTGGAGAAACCCGGCCCTGAGGAAGCAGCAGCTCTGAGCTGTCCTACATCCCCAGATCCCTAGCCCGGCGAGGCGTGAGCGCACAGCCTCTGCACAGACCCAGCCAGACAAGGCGGGAGGGCCAGGGCACGGGCCTCGGGGACCACAGTTGAGTGAGTGAGAAGTGTGCCTGCACGTGTGTGTGTGCTAGTGTGCACGTCTATGTGTGCTGTGTGGGTGTGCACATGGGTGCGCAGTGGGGCTACACTGCATCGTGCCCGTGTGTGCATGTGGGGTGTGCTTGTGGGCGTGTGTGTGCACGTGTGAGTGTGTACATAGGTCTTTGTGCGCGTAGGGTGTGCACTGGGTCCGTGTGCACATACGTGTGTGCATGCATGCAGTGCATATAGGCCTGTGTGCAAGCACGCGTGTGAGGTGCGTGCACGTGTGTGCACATTTATGTATCTGCATGCACGTATACACGTGTATGCAAGCATGAGTGCACGTGTGTTTGGCATGTTGCGTGAGGTGCGTGCAAGGCTGCTGAGGGAGGGAAGGCGCGGGGAGTGAAGGGCGTGGGCGAGGGGCTGGGCTCTGGGACGGTCGTGTAGGGAGCACACACATGTGCAGGAGCCGGAGTCGGGTGTGCAAACAGGAGTGTGAAGGAGCAGGTCCCGTGCAGCCTGCGGAGGCGTGAGCGGCCGCAGGTCGGCCGCGGAGTCTGTGGGCTGCGCCTTGGGACCCCCAGAGGCGTCCAGTTCACCGTCCCGTGTCCAGACCCCCTCCACCATCACCAGGGGCCCTGGGAGCCCACGACCTCTGACCTCTGTGCAGGCCCTGGTGCCGGGCAGTGTGGTGCAGGTGGTCGGGCTCTGGAGGGCTCCCCGGCCCTGGGGGCAGACTCAGCTGATTACGGTCCTGCCCCTGGACCACTTCACAGCAGTTCCAGTGTCTGTCACCACAGGGACCCACACTGCTGCTCCCGGGGCCCCTGCATGAGCTCATCGCAGGCCCCTCAGGTCACCTACCTGTCCTCCGCACGCAGCTGGGGCCCGTGTGCGCACACGTCCACCCGTGCAGCAGCCCCAGTGTCCCCGCTGCCAGCATCCAACCCCGCTTGTCCCGGGGGTCCAGGCTCCCCTGCCCCACCTTGAGCCCCGTCAGCCTGGCACGGGGGCCCTCAGGCGGGCGATGGCACCTGCGTAGGCACTGGGGCGTGGCTTGGGGCCGTGGTGGGGGGTGGGTGGCCACTGCCCTTTTGGGGGGATGAGAGACCTCTCCCTGGAAGAGGAGGGTGGGCCCGCAGATCCCGGTTGTGGGGAAGCCCCTCTACCTGCTCACAGGAGATGCGCGTCTGCCAGGCAGTGTGGGGCCGTGGCGTCCCCCGGGTGTGGAGGGCCCGACTGCGTGGCCCAGAGCAAAGCCGCAGGGCCGCTGAGCCCGGGCCACACCTGGATCCCATCCGTACTCGCTGCCCCACCCTGCCGGGGCCCCGGTTTGTGCGTCTGTAAAGGGTGTCCGTGGGGCCCGGCTGCCCTGCCGCGTCCTCACCCCGCCTCTCCCCGCGCAGTGATGAACGGCAGCAGCCCCTCGCCCACGGCCGTCAGCGGCACCCCGTCCACGCCCAGCGGCTTCAGCAATGGCCCAGCCACCTCGTGCACCGCCTCTCTGGCCACACAGCAGCTGCCCCCGGCCTGCGGGGCGCGGCAGCTCAGCAAGCTCAAGCGCTTCCTGGCCACCCTGCAGCAGTTCGGCAGCGACATCTCCCCGGAGATCGGGGAGCGCGTGCGCACGCTGGTGCTGGGGCTCGTGGTGAGTCGGGTGGGGGCGCGGTGACCCCGGGCCGGGCCAGCCCTCGGTCTCTGCCCTCCTCTCCCCGGGCTGAAGCGAGGTGTTTTCTCCCCCCCTCCCCACCGCAGAACTCCACCCTGACCATCGAGGAGTTCCATTCCAAGCTCCAGGAGGCCACCAACTTCCCGCTGCGGCCGTTCGTCATCCCCTTCCTGAAGGTAGGGACAAACCCACTTCCCCTGTGCTGGGGTCCCAGGAGCCCCGAGTCTTTTCTCTACCAGCTCAGATCAGCCACTGTTCTCGAGACTCTGACACCCCTGTCCCCCGGGGGGAACAGGGCTGACCCGTCGCGGCCGACTCCTGCAAGCTCGCTGCCAGGCCGGACTAGTCAGCCACCCAACCCTGTGCTCTGAGACCGAGCTCCCAGGCTCAACCCTGTTATTAGTGGCCAATACACTCAGCCGCTCGACAGCTGTTTTTTGAGCACCTGCTATGTGCCAGTAGACTCTGGAGCTGCAGAGCGGGTGCATTCTGATGAGGGGGGAGGAGGGCGAGGGAGGAGAGCGGGGAACAGAGCCAGGCAGCGGGGACGGCACATGCAAAGGCCCTGAGGCAGGGGTGTGCCTGCTGTGTTTGAGGAACAGCGAGGTGGCCGTGTACCTGGAACGGAGTGAGGGGAGAGGGACAGTGGACAGACGGTGGTCATGTGGGTGAGCAGACAGATGGGTGAGTGGGTGTCAGTTGGAAGGCGGCCGTGTGGTCATCACGGAAGATCAACAGTGGACAAGGGCCTCTCGGTAGTTGGTGTTGGATGGGCGGCAGCAACACCAGGGTGTGTGAGCAATGCAGGTTCCCGGGCCCCAGCCCAGACCCACTGAGTCAGAATCTGCATCTTAACAAGGTGCTGGGCAACGTGTGTGCACAAAACCGGGACAAGCGTTAGACCCATGTCTCCCCTGCAGTACTTCCCAGGGCCTTCACTCCCCTATGAGGGTCGCACATCTCCCAGAGGGGGTGGAGATGAAACGCTTCCCGAATGTATTTGACCCCGGGTGCCCCCGCTGGCGCGCATCTCCTCAGGTCAGGTTCCACAGAGCTCGCTTGGGAGATGCCCGCCCTGCAGCGCCTGGCGGGCTCTCGTTTCCCAGGCCCAGGTGGTGCTCCCAGCCGTGGGCCATGCTCGCCTGCACAGCTGCACCCTGGTGGGGCCTGCCTTTCAGAGGGTCTTGAAGACAGGCCAGACCAGACGTGCCCCGATGCGAGCCCTGACCCTGCCGCTTAGCCCCCGCTGTCCTGGGCCAAGCTAGTTCGCCCCTCTGTGCCTCGGTTTCTGCAGCTGTGAAGTGGGAGCCATTCTCAGGCTATTGGGAAGGTTGTGGGGAGAGACGCAGGTAAAGACTTTGGGACGTGCTCGACGGACACTGCACGTCGTCATCTGGGGATTTCAAGTGTTCTGCAGACGACGTGTCCTTTGCAGCTGCCCCTGCTGAGCCCCCAGCAGCCCTCGGGGCGGGAGGGGGCGTGGCACAGACACTGCCACTGTTCCCGGTTAACAGGCGGGGAAACTGAGGCCCCGAGGTCCCCTCTGGTGGAGGGGTGGAGCAAGGCTGGAACCCGGATCCCTCCAGCTCCAAGCCTCCCAGCCTGCCCGGGGTGTGCCCCA
Organism: Balaenoptera ricei; assembly: GCF_028023285.1. Lineage (NCBI taxonomy): Eukaryota > Metazoa > Chordata > Mammalia > Artiodactyla > Balaenopteridae > Balaenoptera > Balaenoptera ricei. The sequence continues at coordinate 63,295,509 of NC_082657.1, read as the reverse complement.
GGCCCGCACCTCGTTCCAAGGGGACCCCACATCCGCTCCCTCCTCCCGCCTTCCCGCCCACACCCCGCTGAGCTCACTCTGAGCTGGGCTGAGGGTTCGCCCATCTGGCAGTCATTTGCAATTCATCAGGAGCCCTTCCCGCTCCTCCCTGCTTTCAACTTACTGCTGACTCCACGCTCCCCATCGTGGGGGACGCAGTGCCTGCTATTCTGTCAGATTAGATATTTACAGCAGATGTCCCACCCGCCCGTGTCAGCTGCCCTTGTTTATCAGAGGGGCAGGAGCAGGGAAAACACTCCGCATCCCCGCGCCCGCCCCGGCCAGGCCCACTCGCCCTGGCATCCCAGCACCCTCCCAGGCACACCCCAGTGAGGCGCCAGACAGGACGCGCCGGCCTGGCAGTGCCTGCCTCGGTGTGCCCCCTGCCCACAGCGCTGTCACGGGGCTCTCAGAGCTGTGGCGCCCCGATTGCTCTCCTGGTGATGGGGCAGCTGGGTGAGGGCCCTGGGCCGGCGGGCTGTCGGGGACAGAGTCCATTCGTCTGCCTGACGGTGGGGCTCCTGGGCGTGGCCAGTCCTGTCGCCGCGGCCCTGCCTGGGGAGTGCCCCGCCCCTGCCCCCCCACTCACTGTGGGACCCTGGCCTCTTGAGCACGCAGAGTGCCGCAGGGAGCCTGGGGGGGCGTGCCGGCCTGCTGGGCGGCCTCGGTTTCCCCACCTGTGACCTGGGAGCGGCGGGGGCAGCGCCTTCCTGGGGATTGACGGCCTCCCAGGCCCAACCGCGGTGCACCCACGTGGTGGCCCTTGGCGCCATCTCCTATAGCAGAGGCGGGAGCAGCGGCCAGCCCAGCCGGCTCAAACCCAGCTCTGCCCTTGGGCAACTGAAACTCCCACTTCCCAGTCCCCTCCCGGGTCCCTGGGGTGTGACAGCCCACCACCTCAGGTGGGACTGGGAGAGTTAACTCATGAGAAGCTCGTGGGAGCCTCACACCCAGGATGGGAGGAGCCAGAGCTTCTTGCAGCTCCAGCTGCAGGTGAGGCAGAAGTCAGAGAAGTTAAGTGACTTGCCCACGGTCACACAGCACAGCCACGGTGGGCAGACACAGGGCCTGCAGTGGAGTGTGGGGCAGTGGAGGAGGTCCTTGGGAAAGCAGTGGAAATGTCATAAACCCTCACCGAATGGGAGACACCTGCTCCAGTAACACCGTGACTGCGGGTGTTTTTGGAAACACTGATTTCCCTCTGGCCGGAGTTCCCGTCTGTGGAGAGGACAGCATGGAACCTTCTTTCAGGTGGCAGAGCTGGGATTCACCAGCTCGGTCCGTCCAGCATCTCAGCGGCAAGGCCTCCCAGGCCCTGGAGACAGAACTGGGACTGCTGCCCAGGAAGGAGAGGACCACTGCTCCCCATAGTCTCTATGCATTTCTTCTGGGCCCTGGTCCCCATTCCCCCGGCCAAAGGCCCCAGGTCCCCTGCACCCTCTCCTGAGCCTGACGCTGTGCGTGGCTGAGTGGTGGGGCTTTCCGGAAGCTGGGAGATGCCGCCCCGCCCAGCCAGCCCTCCACCCGTGGCCCCGGCTCCCAGCTGGGCCCAGCCGGCCAGGAATCCAGATGTTTCCATGGCCCTAACAGCAACCAGCCAGTGCCCGTGCTGTCCCCCGCCCTGCTGCACCGGGAGAGGAGGGGCTGGCGAGGGGGAGGGAGGATGTTTGGCGTCCTCGGACCTCCCGGGACCTCCTTTCCCAGCTCATGCTCCTAACGTGTTCGACAGATGGCGGGCTGGCCCCTGTTCAGCTATCCAAGTAGAAAAAAAACAGGCCTGGCAGCCGGCACTGCTTGACAAAAACGCATTGGCTGCTTGATCGGGTCCGGGTGGATGCGCTAGTGGGGGCTGGTGGTGCAGAGGCGGGAGAGGCTGCTGAGGTGGCTTGGAAACACCATGAGAAAGTTGGGGAATTGCATTTATTTACAAATACTTAGAACTCTGGCCCTCCCAAGCGGCCTGCTGCCGGGCCCCCATCCAGCCGGCATCCCCCCACGGTGGCTCTGGGGAGACTGCCGAGCCCCCGGGGCCCTGCCGTGTTCGCTGGGAGGCCTAGAGCAGGGCGGAGGCAGGAGGGCACAGCAGTTACGCACGGTGGTCACAGGCAGGATCTGCGTTCGAATCCTGTGCCCACCCCCACGTGCCATTCTGCTCCCTGTGCTGTGGTATCCTTACCCACAAACGTGGAACCCAGTGGTCGTGTCCGACCCCGGGAGGTGGCACGCGTGACAGCCCAGAGTGGTGTGGGTACACTGATGCCTTTATTCAAGGCTGGGCTGGGAACCCGCAGAAAGTGGGCAGGCAGGACCAGCCGGCACACGTTGGGGTCTGTGGCAGGTGTGCTGGGGTCCTGCTCGTCCCCTGCGGTGAGCTGTGTGCAGGGCTGCCCCGCCCCCCTGAGCCTCAGTCTCCTCCGTGCGGGCGGTCGTCTGGGGCCTGTTTCCTCAGGCGCAGGCAGCGGGTCCTGGTGAGGACCCCTCCTCGGTTTCTCCAGATGCCAACGCAGGAGGGAGCTTGGTGAAGGGGAAAAACCCCAAACCACTGGGTCTTCTGAGGGGCATGGTCCCGCCCTCATCCCCAGGCTGTAGCAGAGGAACTCGAGGCCCAGAGCGGTCGTGCAGCTTGCCCAAAGTCACACAGCAAGGCTGGCCGTTGGCATCCCTGCCTCACCTCCAAGCACCTGGCGCCCTGACCTCAGTCGGCAGCCAGTCCAAGCCCCTCCCCGTCCCCCGCAGGCTAACCTGCCCCTGCTGCAGCGGGAGCTCCTGCACTGCGCCCGCCTGGCCAAGCAGACCCCCGCCCAGTACCTGGCCCAGCACGAGCAGCTCCTGCTGGATGCCAACGCCTCTTCCCCCACCGACCCCTCGGAGCTCCTCCCGGAGGTCAACGAGAACGGCAAGAGGAGAACACCTGACAGGTACCTGGGGGGACAGTGGAGGCCCGGCTCTCTCCCTACCTGACTCCTGAGAGCTGCGCTGGCGCCGAGGCTTAGCGGGCGCCCCAGTGCCGGGGCTGAGAGAACGCAGGCCGACACCACGTCGCGTTCTGTGGCAGCCGCTGCTGGGTTGGTCACGTTCAGCCTGAAGTGCAAGGCCACTGAACAGGCTGAAGCACCGGGAGGCCGCCCTGTCTGGCTGTGGCGGGTTCTCCTGAGGACTCGGATGCCCCGGGAGGACAGGGGCGGAGGCAGGACAGACACTGCCTGGCCGGCATGCCCTGGCTATTCCCTTCGTGCTGGACGTGCACCCTGAGTGTCCAGCAGCCCGAGGTGCCCAGGTGCCTGGGCTGGCCCTCACTGCTGGGTCATGTGTGGGTACCTGTCCTGCTGATGGGGGAGGGTGCCTCCCCCACTCTCTCCAAGGAGGCCCAGGCTTCCTGACCACCTCACCCCAGGAGCCCCAGAGGAGGAGGAAGAGGGGAGCACGGGGCCGGGCCCCTAGCGGCCGGGTCTGATCTCTCCCGTTGCTCACCTCGGTCTGTCTCCTCCTCGCTCGCTCGCTCGCTCTCTGCCCGCGCCCCGACCTTCCCCTCACCCCTCTGTCCACGGATCTTGGCCCCGTGACCACTGTCCCCTGCCTGCTCTTGGGACCAGGACCAAAGAGAACGGGTCAGACCGTGACCCTCTGCACCCGGACCACCTCAGCAAACGGCCGTGCACCCTGAGCCCCGCCCAGCGCTGCAGCCCCAGCAACGGGCTGCCCCAGCCCACGCCGCCTCCTCACTACCGCCTGGAGGACATGGCCGTGGCCCACCACTTCCGGGACTCCTACCGCCACCTTGACCCCCGGGAGCTGCGAGAGCGCCATCGGCAGCTGGGTGAGCGGCGCGCTGCGGGGGTGCACGCGTGCGCCGAGTGGAGGTGGGGGGCGGGTGGAGCATCCGGGGCTGCCGTGTGCACGTGAACGCTGGCGCTGCCCGGCCACGTCTGTCTGGGGAGGATGGACACTGAGGACGTGGGTGCAGAGGAGGGATTTGCGCCCAGAAGCCTGAGGGCAGGCTTTCCCGGGGGGGGCAGCCCGACACCGCCACCCTCAGGACCAGGAGGGCCCCTCCCCATGGCAGGTGGGCGCCGTGGCTGCAGAGGTGCCTGTCCTGGGGGCTCTGCAGGGCCAGGTATGGCATCTAGAGCCGCTCGGGATGCACTGGCAGCCGGGAGAGATCCGGCACGTGGGGGGTCCCCAAGTCGTGGGAGTTGCAGCCCCTGCCTCCAAGGCCCAGGCGCCCCGAGGGAAAGCAGAGGCACCACTGAGCACACACGGCCGGTCCTGCTACACCAAAACACCAAATCCGTAGAGGGTGGTCCGTGCAAGAACGAAGGAGATGAGGGGGGCTGGGCGCTGGGGCGACACCCCCGGGGGCAGGACTGCCTGGTCCTCCGAGCTCCCCCAGGTGTGCCCTTGGGCAGGTCACGTGCCCTGCATGCCTGCTTCCTCCCTGTTGGCTGGGTCTAAGAGCAGCCCCGCCTTCACGGGGTGAGAGGGGGTTAAGACCCAGCTGTTACTGGTGGCGGTGTGGCAGGTCCCAGTGGTCCTCTTGTTGGCATTGTATGTTTTGCTGGGTCCTAGAAGGCAGCACCCCGATGTGTTCTGACACACCTGTGTGATGTATTAGCATGCCCACATCACAGATGGGGAGACTGAGGCCCAAAGGGGTAACGGACAGGCCCAAAGTCATCTAGCTACCACGACTGACCTTCTGACCTTCCTCTGTGCTGGGTCAAAGGGATGAATAGGATTAGCCTCCACCCCAGGGACCCGCCCCCCCCAGCGTTTTGGTGCAGGAAACCTGGAAACAGCTGCCCCTGAGGCAGAGGCCCAGGGCACCGATGGTGGGCCCAGAGGAAGGGTCAGCAGAGGCCTTGCCCCTGCCTCCTCCCCCCGGAAGCTTCCAGGGCCCGGGCCCAGGCCCGGGCAGCAGGTGACAGCGTCTGGCTCCCTGCAGCCGGGTCAGGCAGGTGCTAATTCCCACCCGCTTCTGCTAACGCAAAAATAAACGCCAGCTGTCAGGCAGATCTCAGCCACTATTTTGGTTGGGGCGTTGGTGCAGGCCCCAGCTCCTTGGGCAGCAGGGCAGGGTGGTGGACGGCGGGCTGTGGCTACTACCTCCCACCTCTGCTGCAGTTTGGGTAGGCATTTCAGGTTTGGGGGCTAAAAAAGGCCTAAGTAGACCCCAGCCCAGGAAGCATGGGCCGTGCTGGGTCACAGTGGGCGTGAGCATATTCGGTATTTCAAAAAGTGTAGGAGGAGCTGCTGTGAGGAAGCCAGACGCTGTCCCGCTGGTGTGAATTTCTCAGCTAGCAGTTGTTTGTTTTGTTTCGGATTACGGGGTGTGGGTACCCCATTGTTTCAGTCTCTGGAGCTATACCAGCCAGCAGCTAAGGGCACAGCCCCAGCTCCAGCTGACCTTTGCTTTACTTTACCTTGCTTTGCTTTGCTTTACTTTAACATGTCCCTGTAACCAGCCTCAGTTTCCTCATCTATAAAATGGAAATAACGGCAGAACCCCTCCCCCCCCACACACAGTTGGAGGTTGAGGCAGGGATGAACCCGTAAAGCCCTTAGCACAGCACCCAGGGCTCTCCCCTCCATCTCGTCTCCCGGGAGTCTTATCACACCTCTGGGAGGCAGGCAGGGTGGGGAAACTGAGGCCACAGGCAAGACAAGGGGCCCAGGTCCCATGGGGAATGAGTGTCAGGGCTCTGGCTTTTCCCGACCCCACTGTTTCCCAGGAGACCACACTTAGACCCGCTCACCTGAGACCCAGCAGATAAGCCGGATCACTCCTCTTACCAGGCTGGAGCTCGGCCCAGGGGATACAGAGGTGAACAGGCCACACTGGCCCTGCCCTGGGGACTGACACAGTCTGTTGGCAGGACTGAGAATAAGCAAAGAAGCACCTATAATTACTACACAACCAGAGATACATGGGGCTTAAGGAAGCCTGAGAGCCCAAGGCTGCTGAGGAGGAAGGAGCCTGTGACCTGTGCTTTGAAGGATGCACAAGAGTCCAGATAGCTCAGGGGAAGCAGTAAAGTATGGGTGAAGCCAGGCAGCCACAAGGAGGCCCTGAGCAGTGGGGAAGTCCCTTGACTGAGGTCTGAGGCCACTATGCCAGCAGCAGGGGGCAGAAAGAGAGTGGCTGGATTTGGAGGTGGGGGAGGGGTGGCCAAAGCGCGGGATGGGGACACGGCTCTCTTCCTCCGAAGCATGAGTAGAGGCCAGGCCCGTTCCTGAGCCCCCAGGGCAGTGGGCAGACGGTCAGTGCCCAGGGTTCTCTTCCTCACCTCTCCACGGGAAGACACAGCCCGTGGGCGGGGCCTGCGGCAGGGGCGTGAGTGGGGGCGGGGCCTGCGGCAGGGGCGGGGCTTGATGAGCGGGGCGGGGCCTGGGAGCGGGGGCGGGGCCTGAGCATCAGCTCCCTCCGCAGCCGTGCACGGGTCCCGGCCTGAGGAAGTGATTGACCACAGGCTCACGGAGCGCGAGTGGTCGGAGGAGTGGAAGCACCTCAACAACGTGAGTGTCCAGGTTCGGGCCACGGGGCGTTGCAGCAACTCCCAGGCGCTCTGCCCAACCTGCGGGCGCTGCGGGGCCAGGGCTCGTGTGCGCCCCCTTGGCCCTGCGCCTGCCTGTCTAGGCTCGCCCGTGCGCTCCTGGTCGGCCCCTCAGCACCTTCCCTTCTAGGGCCCTGCGAACCGTCTCCTGGAGAAAGGTCCCCTGGCCGCGGGGGTGGGACCCCTTTAACACCATTTTCAGGGTCATCCCTGCCCCGCGTCCTTTTGGGGAGGGGACCCCAAGAGAAGGGTGGTCCCCGGAGCGGAGCTAGCCCGTCTACTTCGCGGGGCAGATCGCACCTCGAGGGCTGCAGGGAGAGCCCCAGCCCTGGGTCTGGCCAAGCCTCCCCGCTAGTGTGGTGCCCCGGGCGCCTCCCCAGCCCCGCCCAGCTGCTCAGGTGTTTTTCCGGGCAGTGGAGGTGGGTTTTCAGGCCGCAGCCTTGAGCCCCCTTGGGCAGGCCTGGCGGGCGGGCTGGCCGGGCCCGGAGTGTGGGACAGTGTCCCGGCTGTCCTCGTCATCGAGTGGCTCACCCGGCCCCGCGTGCCCGCAGCTCCTGAACTGCATCATGGACATGGCCGAGAAGACGCGGCGGTCGCTCACCGTGCTGCGCCGCTGCCAGGAGGCCGACCGCGAGGAGCTCAACCACTGGATCCGGCGCTACAGTGACGCCGCCGAGGACAGCAAGAAGGGCCCCGCGCCCGCCGCCCGGCCCCTCGGCAGCTCCGTGGGCGCTGAGGGCTCTCAGCTAGGTGTGCTCTGTGGGCGCGCGCCGGGTACCGGGGCCGAGGCCATCATTCGCCACGGCAGCGCCCTCACACGGCCCTGCAGTGAAATAACACCCAACACCGTGTAACCTGGAAAACAGGGGCCGCCTGCTGCCCAGACACTGCCTGACCCGCTGGGAGGCCCAGCTCTCGGTTCCGATAGGCCAGGGGCCCGGCGCTGGGAGGCTCCTGAATGATGACCGTGGAGACGCAGAGGGGCCAGGCTCGGCCCAGCTCCCCGCCGAATCCAAAGCCCATCGGCTCCCGAGGGTCTCCTTTCCTGACATCACCCTGCTCCCCCCACCAGCAACTGATAACAGGGTTTCCGCCATGGGTACCTTGGGGGCCCCCAAGATCACACACCCTGCCCCCATGGCCCAGTCGGGTGGGCCCTGTCCTGTGTGTGATAATGGCCTTCCTGTGTTTCAGATGTCCACCGGGAGTCCGTGCCTCGGACCCTGTCCAGCTACATGCCCGAGGAGATCTGGAGAAAGGCTGGTGAGTGGGGGTGGCCCGGGGCCCCAGACCCTCTCGCCCTCCCCGTCTGCGTCTGCGTCTGCGTCTGCGTGGGGGTCCCCGCGGGCGCTCCCAGGCCTGCTGACTCAGAATGTGGGCGTGGGCCCAGTCCCCGCCCTCCAGGGGATGGTTCTCTACACTACAGTAGAGGGCGGGCTTTGCAGGTTTCCCGCGCGACCATTCGCGCCCCCGGGGCGGTGGGCAGGGGAGACCCGTCTGGGCCGGTCCAGGTGCCGACCAGCCGGGGGCGTCCTTTGCAGAGGAAGCGGTGAACGAGGTGAAGCGGCAGGCCATGTCAGAGCTGCAGAAAGCCGTGTCTGACGCTGAGCGCAAGGCCCACGAGCTCATCAGCATGGAGCGAGCCAAGATGGAGCGGGCCCTGGCCGAGGCGCGGCGGCAGGCCTCCGAGGACGCCCTCACCGTGGTCAACCAGCAGGAGGACTCCAGCGAGGTAGGGCCGCCCGCCCCCGCCCCCACAGTCCAGGGCCGGAACCCCACTCTACTGCCTCCCGGTCACGTGCTTCCCAGCCACGTGACCTTGGGCAGCCCCGGGGCCCCTTGACCCCGCACGGCCTGGTGAGGCAGGTCCTGTGGGTGTCCCCATTGTACAGGTGTGGAGACTGAGGGCTCCAGAGGGTAGATGGCTCACCCCAGGTCACTCTCTAGGAGGTGGTGGGGCCGTTGTTTGAACGCTGGCAGGCTGGCAGACACCAAGGCCCCCTCTAAGCTGTGAGAGCAGAGGCAAGCAGTGGGGCGTGGCGTGAGAGTCACCGTGCTGGTACCTGCGCGTCCACTGCATCCTCTCCTTGTCTGAGAAGGGCTTGGACGGCAGAGAGGTCAGGAGGAGGGAGAGGCTCTCTCCAGGGATCCTGGGACTGTCCTCGGGGAGGGCACTTCTCCAAACCCCCTGGATTCGTCTGTGCTGAGCTGGCCCCGAGGAGGCAAGGGGAGCAGGGACACAGAAGGACAGCCTGTGGTGCTTCAGGCCGTGGACGTGCGTAGGGAGGACGGTGGGTGTCAGGGAAGCCCGCTAGTGGTACCGTCCGTCCGAGCAGTCCTTGAGGGAGTGAGCCGGCAGGAATCTGGGGAGCAGCAAGGGTGGGGCGGGGGGCCTGCCTGCGGAGCGTGGCCAGCAGGAGGCTGTGGGGGCTAAATGGGCGCTTGGGCCTTTCTCCAGGGCGGTTTGGCTTCCCCACCCCACAGCCTGGGCTGCTGCCTCCGGCCTTTCGCTGGAATCCCCGCCCACCTTCTGCTCATGTGGGCAGCTGGGGTCGTCGCTTGTTACAGAAAAAGGGACCAGAGGCCCAGTGGTAGGGAAGGACGGGACCGCGGCAGCTGTGGCTGAGCAGCCCACCTCTTTACTCCGCCAGGGCTGCCACGTTCTCGTATCGGAGCCCTGGCGAGGCCAGGAGGGCTTCCCGGAAGAGAGGGAAGGGGCTGTGGCCCACCATGCACCTGTCCGGGGTGGGCTGGAGTTGTGGGAGCCCGTCCCCCCAAAATGGCCCAGCTGAGGGGCCGTGTCTGCAGAGGGTCATCGCAAGCTGGGGTTTTTCTCTTCTTGCTCGGTGATGTCGCGGCTGGGTCTGAGCAGGTGTGTTTGGAGTGTGTGCTTCCGTGGTCTGCAGCCAGGATGGGTACTCTGGGGAACTGGGGGGCCAGCCCGGGCCACCTCTGACCATGCCCCCTCACATCCAGAGCTGCTGGAACTGCGGGCGCAAGGCCAGCGAGACGTGCAGCGGCTGCAACGCGGCCCGCTACTGCGGCTCCTTCTGCCAGCACAAGGACTGGGAGAAGCACCACCACGTGTGCGGCCAGAGCCTGCAGGGCCCCTCGGCCGCAGTGGTTGAGCCAGTGCCCGGACAGTCCGATGCCACCCCAGGCCTGGGCCCCTGCCTGCCCCCGGCCGCCGCCAGCCCCAGCGAGGCGGGCTCCACGGGGCCCTCCCGCCCCGGCTCCCCCGGCCCGCCCGGCCCGCTGGATGCTGCGCCCCGCTGACCCGCCCGGACCCGGTGCCCATCCACCCACCCGGCCCCGCCTGGCCCGCTAGACGCGCGCCCAGCCCTGGGAGCCGACCTGGGAGTCACTGCTGCTACTGCTTCTCTCCAAAAGAAAACACAGAACCAACAAGACTGCATCAATGCAACTTCCTCAGCTACCTGACGATCACGCCTCAGCCTCTTCGTGCATCCTCAGAAACCACCCGACGAGCTTTAGGCAGCCGGACGGACGCCGGCCAGAGGTGACCGGCTCGTCCACACCCGCCTCTCCCTCTTTCTCTCTCATTTTTCTCTCTTTATGACTTTCACACACTTTCTCTTCAATGAAAAAATCTAATTGTTTGGTGGCTTATATTTTCATTGAAGAATTTTGGGGGGCTGTTTGGCAAAAGAGCTACTCAGAAATGGACAAAGAAAACTGTGGGGTTTTTTTCCCCTTCCTGATTCAAAAGGGAAAAAGGAAACTGTTCTTTTATAGCCGGAGATCTGAGCCGCTGTGTCACTGAAACCACCCCCGGGGTGTGTGGCCGGTGCAGTGAGGACGGTTAGAAAGATGTCAATTTCAGACTCAAGAAGTAATTTTTGGTTTCAGGATTTTTTTTTTTTCCTTTAATGTCAAACTGTTTGGCTTTGAGTAGAAATCCAAAAAGTTTTTTAAAAAAAGGTAAAGGAAGCATACCTGTAAACTACCTTGCCAGCTAGCCAGCCAAGGACGCCGGACACACCTCTGCTCCAAAGGAAATCCAAAAAGCAAACACAAGAAGTCAAAATCCAAAATTTTTTTGTCACTGCCAAAGTATTTATTTCACTGTTTTACTCTACGCCTGGGCTTGTTCAGATGTCGGTCTTTTGCTTTGATTCTGTTCGGGGGGTTGGGATATTGGGGTTTGAAGTGTTTTGTCCAACAAGAATCGACTTCTTTCTCTTCAACTCGACAGCAGCACCTCCGCCGGGGCCGGGTGGGGTGGGCAGCTCGGCCCTCGGCACCCACGCGTGCGTGCCCGTGTGCGTGTGCACCCGGGGCACGCCCAGCGTGCGTCTGCACACGTGCAGGGAGGGTACCTCGTCTGTCCTCACTCCGTCTGTGAATTCCCATCACATTTCATTCTTTCCATTTGTGAAAAAGAAATGCTCACATGTCCTTCCCAGAGGGAACATAATTCTGAGACAAAACTGTGACAATCTTTTGGGTTGATTCTTGACTGCTTTTCAAAGCACGAGGAGACAGCAACTGCGCCTTCATCTGCTGCTTCTCGTCGTCCGCCTCTACCTCTGCTGCCCACTCCGAGAAGCTCCCGCCCACCTCGTCGTTCCGTCCCAGCCCCCGTGTCTCCTGCAGCTCCACACTTTTGCAGAAAAAGGAAAAAAAAGACAAAGAAAAGCAATCCGCCCTCCCCGCACTTTCTGGAGACTTGATCAGCTGTATATAACCCTGCATTTTTGTCCAGCTGTTCCTCAGGGGATGTTCTCTCCGAAATCCCCCCGCCAAGCCTAGCCCTGTCCCCCCACCCCACTCAACTCCCCCAGCGATCTCAAGGAGGAAATAAAGGAATAAGGAAGTTCTGATCTGTACCCAGTGGGAGAACAAACAGCAAACACGGTCTCCGATCTGTGTTTTCTTGCATGGCTGTAAGGAGTTCCCTGGACTGGAGTGCAATAGTGACCAGCTACTGAAACCGGGTGCCCAGGGCCCCCACCGAGAGGCAAGAAATCAATAGTCTGCGATAATGTGAATGTATATAGTCCTTGCAGAGGTCCAAATGATGATATTCATGATGATGATAATAAAGAAGAGATGTTTGCCAAATAAAAAAAAATTAAGAGAAACCATGGAAGTATGTAAAGTTCAGGAACTAGGTTTTCAAAGAAAGCTGAACTGCGGTCCTACGGGGAGCAATGGGTTTGTTGATCGCTGTTACTTTTCAGAGTGGTAAGAATTCACCCTTTGAGTATTGCCAGGAAGGACTCCATCGGTACACAGACCAGGTGCCATCCGAGCCCCACCTGGCAGGAGCCCTAACTCTGACCGTCGAGCTAGACCTGTCTCACCCTCCAGAAAGCTCCCGGGCTGCCTGGGGCCGCAGGGCTGCCCGCCTCTCGGAGGCTCACTTCTGTGGGTTTCAGAAGACCAGGGGCCGGGTGGGATTCGGGCTCTCGTGAGGCGGCGGGCGCCCACCCGTCATGTTTCCAGTCTGCTTTCTCTCTCGCAAGACTTGAACCTGTCAGAAGGGCAGTTGTGCACGTGCTGTGACATAGCCCCGCCTCTCCCCTCGGACTCCGTTCCCACGAGGTTGTGCTGGTGGAGGGTGGCGCCCTGGGCGCGCTGGGGTGTGGGTGCGGAGGTCTGAGGCCCTGAGGTCAGGACTGCGGGGTGAGTCCTGGCTGGGAGGAGCCCGCCACCTGCAGCCCCGCGGGTGTGCTTTGCCAGCCTCTGTTCCTCTTCCGCTCGCAGGGTCCCCTTTGAGGACAGGCAGGCGCGCCAGGGCTGGCCAGCTGATGGCATCGGGCCAGACAAGCCCGCAGGGCCGGACCACAGGCTGAGGGTCCGAGGTGGGGACGGCCCGTCCCACCCCAGCTGCTGGGAAGAGGTCCCTCAAGCCAGCTAGGAAAGGCCATCTTCCCTGTGTGGCCCCCATACCTGTATCTCATATACCAAGACCTGCCGCTGGCCGGGGCTGCAGAAGCCTGGCACGAGGGGCCGGCCAGAGGCCGACAGACGTAGCCCCTGCCGGCAGAGAGCGTCCGCAGGGTCAGAGGGTGGCAGCCAGGTGGGCTGAGCGGCTGGCAGCGAGGAGGCTGAGGCCCAGGGCGGGTGGGAGGGGTGTCCCCTTGGGCGCCGAGTCAGCGGATGCCGGGTGTGGGCTGGGTCACACGAAGCAGGCGGCTCCTTCCGTCCAGGGCCCCTTCCCTGCTTTGGGAGCCGGCATGTCTGTTGGTCACTGTGCGCAGGCCCTGTTTGGCCAGAGAGCTCACAGAGAAGGCAAACTCCCAATGAGTAGCTCTGGTCAGGCAGTAGGGGGGCAGCCGGAGCTGGAGTTGGCTGGTGGTCTGTGTTCCCCCTGCCTTTCTTATGCAAAGAGGGCGTCTGGACAAAAGGGGTCCAGTTCAGAGGCTGGCCTGCCCTGCTACCTCCTGAGCTTATGGGCCGTCGATGTGCGCGTGAGGGTCTCCTCCCCAGGGGCTGAGATCGGACACGCTGGTGAGCCCAAAGCTCTGTGAGATGTGGCTGCTCGCAGACCCTCCCTCCCCCCCAAGTCAAACCGAAACAGCAGCATTACCCCGTTCTGAGGCCGAAGCGCCAGCGGGAGGGCAGAGTGAGGCGGGCGGCGGCCGGAGCTCCCGGCCCACAGGGCCGAGTCAGGAAGGATTCACAGGCTGGGACAGCGGATGCTGGCGCCTGGGCCCCCTCACCCCCGGTGGAAAGCCCCCTGACATGGGACCCTTCGACCTTTCCCACCCCCTCCTGTCTCTGGCCTTTCTCTTAGGACGTGTCATTGTCGGCAGGTGGTGGTGTCTGGGGGTGTTCTGTTGGCAAAGACCAGTGCCTACCATTCCCCATGTGGAAGGCTGGCACACCCCAGACCCCGTCTGAATCACGAGGGCTCCCATCCCCAGGACCAAAGGAAAGCCTTGGGTGCTACCGGGGAAGAGAGGAGAGCTGGAGAAAGCCTTGGGGCCAGGAGAGTAAGGGCCGTAGTACAAGAGGAGCCGGCCTCCCGGGAAGGGGCCGCCCTGTGGGGTCGCTCATCAGGGCCCAAGAGGTCCAGTGGTGGAGGGACACAGGTGGGAGGGGGCGTTGCTTCTGGTTTCATCCCAGTGACACTGTGGAGAGGGATCAGGACAGGCCCTAACTTCCTCCTATTTGCCAGTTTTTCCAAATACATCCTCAAAATGACACCAAAGTCCAGTCCCTGGCACCACCCACTTTGCCCGTCCCAGCTCACTGTAGCGTGTTTGGCCATGATTCTGCCCATCCCTTCAGCCTACCCACAAGTACTTATTGATTCTTTTATCAGTTCACCCTTCTGACCAATCCTGTCATCTCTCTGGCCGTTCATCCATCCACCCATCCATCTGTCTATCTATCCATCCACCCATCCATCTGTCCATCTCTCCATCCATCTGTCCATCCACCCATCCGTCCATTACTCTATCCCAGCTATCATTTGGTCCCCCGTTCATCCTTTCACCATCCACCCGTCTGCACACCACGCATGTGTCTCCCATCTAACCCACACGACCACGCCTCAGTCCATCCCCAGCCAGAACCCAGTGTAGCGTCACCAACTCCCTCAGGGATCCAAAGCCGTGGGGGTGCTTTGGGTCCCCTGTGGCCTCGGCCACCCCCTCCCAGTGCCCCTCCCATTGGTCCAGGCCTGCTCCGGGGACAGATAAGGTTCTGCTGCAGACGTGGGCAGATTGGACCAATGTCCTAGCAACAGCTCTGGCCAGTCTGGGCCCGCCTAGCAAGTGTGGTGGCCGTGGGCCAGGAGAGACGCTGGTGGTGGCCCGCACAGCTGCTCAGGGGCCCTGTGACCGGGACCACCAGTCGGGGAGAGCACATTCCCTGGCAAGTCCCAGACATTGCGGGGTGGCGCCAGCCACTCGTCTCCTTGTCACCAGGGGTCACTGCCTGGAGAAGGTGTCCCCAGGAAGGGAGGGGCACGACAGAGCCCCGTGCTGGCCTCCCTAAGACACCAGTGCTCCTGGAGCCCCTGCTCCCAGGTGCTCGTGCTTGGCTCTGCCTCACGCCTATGCCCGTCTTCCATCCAGGGGTCCCAGATGCTGGAAATTACCCCTCAGAGCTGGAGAGCTGTAGAAAGAGCCCCTGGCCAGGTTGGTGGGGTGGGTGTCCCTGTGGCCCTAGAGGCCCAGCACACTCTCCCCAGCCCCAGCTCTCCCTGGGCCCCTCAGCCCCACACCTGCCTGCGGGCTCCCGCGCCCTATGGGGTTCTTCCAGCGCCCCCCGCGGGATCACCTCCTGCTGGCAGGAGAGGAGGAAGAGGAGGATGCAAGGAGCCTGGATGCCGGCTGTCCGGGCAGCAACCTGCACAGTCCCCGGCGTTCCAGAAAACTCTGGAATCTTCCCGCTTCCTGTTGCTTTTGCTTCAATTCAGCCGGACCCTGGAGTGCCTCCCCAGAGACCCCTTACAGCAGTAACTCGACATCGGGACTCAAGGGGAGCCTGGCTTTAAACGTTAGAATGAAGGACAAGGCGGGGCCTAGCCAGGCCAGCCTCCGGGCCGAGGGGCTCGGGCAGCGGGAGCTGGGGCCCGGCTACACGCAGCCTTGTGGGCAATGGATTGCCTGTCCACTTCTTTTTATGTGATTTTATTTTTTAATTCCCCCAAAGGGGTTGGACCGAGAGTGCTGGGTCATATTCCTCGGTGCCGGGCAGGGTCCTGGTGGCCGCCCTCCCCTGTCCCCCCATCTCTCTGTTCGCGGCCGCGTGGGTTCTGTGTTGTGGAATAAAGCCGCCGTTCACCGTCACGGGCTCCGCCTCTCCTTGGGTCCCCGGCGACTCCGCCTAATCCCGTTTCACACATTGATTCACCAGATTTGTGTTGGGGGGCTTTCTCGGTGCCAGGCAAGAGGGACAAGACCCTGCGCCACGGGGGTGGACGAACGTGTGGTGCAGGGTCGGGGCGTGAGCGGGACGTGGCAGATGACCTCTGCCTCCTGAGTTCCGGCCAAGTGGGGTGAACTCTCAAAGGTTGTGTCCTCGAGGTGGTCGGGATGACCTCGGACCCCAGATGACACACTCGTGGCTTCAAGGGCCCGAGCCCCCCCCTGCCTGTGGCCATGTGGGCACCTCCCACAAGACCCTGAGGGTGGACACCTTGGCCCTGAGGAGCCAGGGTGTCCCAGACGTGGTGTCCCGGCTCACAGGGCAGGTCCCGCCCCCAGCGGGTGTGCAGGGCTAGGGCTCTGGGCTCACGGGCGGCCCCTGGGAGGAAAGGGGTGTTATTAATACTCGGGCCCAGCCTGGAACATGGTGTATTTTGAAAGGCGTCACTGGAAAGGCCAGCATGGGGGCAAGCCTGTCTGCACGCCAGGCAGCTGGCCGGAGCCCCAGCCGGGCCTGGTGTGTCAGCAGTCCCGGCACAGAGGGGATGACGGCGATTTTCCATTGCAGAGGTCTGAGCTCAGAGGGAGGCTGACCAGGCCAGTCCCGAGTCCAGCCGGCCCTTGGCTTGGACGCAGCCACCCTGGTGTCCCGCCTCCCACCTGGAGGTAGAGGGAAGGGCCTGGGCCAGGGGCCTTCCATGGGGTCTCAGCCCACAGGAGAGGGGGCCTGACTGCCCCGAACCGTGGGAGAAAGACCTGTGGCAGCTGTACTTCTGTCCTCATCCAGCCAGCCTTGGGCTGGGGCCCTGTCCTCAGTGCTGCCCTTGAGGCACTCTGGCCGGCGGGGGGGGGGGGGGGGACCTGGGGACGTGTAACTTACACAGGTCAGACAGAGGGCGAGGCCCGGGCGCCGTGGCCACAAGAGGGAGATGGAGCAATCGGGAAGGCTTCCTGGAAGCAGCAGCACAGTGAGAATAGTGCCCCCTGGAGCCTCACACATGCAAGTGCATGAAACTGTGTGCAGCCTGGGGAAAAGGGGGTGTTGCAGGCAAGGAGGGCCGGGAGCTGGGAGGCCAGGCCTGCAGGCTCACAGCCAACTCAGGCCGGCTCCTTTCCCTGCAGGGCCCGGGGTGGGGTTCAGCCTCCACAGAGGTGAGAACAGAGCCGGGAGGAGAAAGGCAGTCACGGCGTCCCCCACTTCCTTCCAGGGCGCACGCCTCGTCCCCCCATCCACGGCCCCGGGGTTCGTTCACAGGCTGCAACTCTCCCTTCCCCCAACTCCACATTCCCAGGGAAGAGGCCCTACCAGCAGTGGTCTGGAGAGTGGGATGTGGGCTGGGTGGGCAAACGCGCCCAGAGGGGCCCCCCATAAACACGTCAGGAGGATGGAAAAGGAATGGCAGGAGCTCCCCCAAGACGACGCCAGGGCGAGAAGAGGCCAGAGCAGCTGCTAGGGAGGACGGACGGAGGATACCAGGGCACCCAGGGACACAGGCCTGCAGCTGCCCTCAGGGAGAGAGAGGAACTGGGCGGGACTTGACAAACTGCCTTCAGGCCCCCAGTATCCAGGCCTGATCTGCACAGAATTCACCATCGTGCCCTGCGGCCCGGGCAGGGATCCAGCTTCATTAAGTGGTTCCCACCTAAGAGCTGGCCCAGAATTGGGGTGGGGAGGGGAGGGACCGCAGGGAATCCAGGAGGGGTCAGGAGGAGGGACGGGACGTCTCTCCTTCTGGCCCAGGACCCTGCCCTGGCCTGGCCCGAGAAGCCGCTGACCTCGTGGCACCCTCCCTACCCCCCACCCCCAGACCTTTGTTCAAGTTGTTCCCTCCGCCCAGGCCACCCTCGCCTCGGCTCTGCCTGACCCTCCTTGAAGGCCGGCTCAAATGCCACCCCTTCCAGGAAGTCTGCTCTGACCCCCTGTGCCCCCTCCCTGCTCTGCACACTCGGGTAACTTGCTCACGTCTGCGTCATCCTAACTGTGGCCGGCCACTGGAGGCGTGACACAGGGAGGTGGGGGGACCTGCGACCCCTTAGCTTCCTGGCTCCTGCATCGTGGCGGGTGAGGCCGAGCTGTCGCCAGGAGGCCCTCCCGGCTCTGCCTCAGCTGCACCCTCTCCACCTGGAGTGTCCCAGAGGGGCCGGCCAGTGAGGAAGAAGGGCACCAGGGCGGGGATCCGGCTTCTGACCCCTCAGGGCCCAGAAGCCAGGATGGAGGCTCGGCCCCAGCCGGGAGGCCTCTGAAGCCTCTAGTGGGAACACCTGGCCTGGGGGAGGGCTTAAAGCCCGGGAGGGTGCAGGCAGGTGCCGGCAGCGCGGAGGCGAGCGCGGAGGCGAGCGCGGAGGCTCTGCCTGCCACCTCCTGCCCCATCCGCCATGTGGCCCTTCCTCAGCCGAGCTCTCTTCCCGCCCCCCACTGAGGCCTGGCTCAGCAGGGCTTCCTCAGACCCCGAGGCCCAGGGCTGGGGGGCCTGGAGCCGGGCCGAGAAGACCCCTCTGGGCCCGGGGGCTGGGGACAGGGAGGAGGAGGAGACGGGGGAAGCGGAAGAGCACGAGGAAGACGCAGGCTTCCTGCTGCCTCTCCTGGAGAGGGGGCACCTGGCCGAGTGCCCGTTACCTGACCAGGTAACAGCGGCGCGGAGCACCTGGTGGAGGCCGGCTGGGATCTCGGGAACCTGGGGAACCCCGTGCATGGGGGCAGGGGGACAGACGGCTGCAGCTCTGACCCCAGGGGTGAGAGGGCCAAGAGGGCCACTGTCCCCATGCCTGGAAGAGGGTGTAGGGACGCCCACCTGTGCACAGGCTGGAAAGGGCAGGGTGGCCTCTCTGCCCTGAAGGGGACTTTGTGTGTTGGGGGTGGATTACAGGGGCTTCTCTCCAGGCCCGAGTCCGTGTGGCCTTCCCTTTCCCCACCCCGGGGAGCCCCCAGCATGACCCTGAGAACAGGCAGGGTCAGGCCCCCTTCCCCTCTGCCCTCCCTCCAGGGGAGCCTGGGGGCTGTCCCGCCTCCGGGCTCAGCCTGGGCCGTGTGCTGGCAGGAGCTGGAAGCCATCAAACTGAAGCTGTGGGCCATGGAGCAGGCCCAGCGACCGAAGCCGCCCGGGGAGCAGGGCCCAGAGGGGGAAGAGGAAGACGCCACGGCCCTGCTGGCCGGGCAGCTGCTGAGCCCCGAGACAGGTAGGAACCAGCGGGCCGGGCCGACCCCTTCCCTGGGCCGTGGCCCCCAAGTCCTCGGGCGCGAGGGTAAGTGGGGATGAGCTGCGAGCTGCTGCAGGAAAAGTGTGGGCTCCCGGGGAAAGGCCAGGGTTTCCACGAGGTCTGGCCTGGCAGTGGGTCCTTCTAGATAGGCCCCAAGGGGTACTCTTCCCCAAGAACCCAGGTGCCCCTCTTCCCCGAGGAGCGAGGACTGAGCCACCAACGTGAGGTGCCTGCCCTTAGCAGCTGCCGGGAGCCCCCTGCCCAGGGCAAGCCCCCTGGTCCTGAAACCCCTCTCTCCACAGACAGCCCCACGGAGGCGGTGGAGGCCGATCACAGATCCGTCTACGTGGGCAACGTGAGTGGGGGGAGGGGGGCGGGATGGGGTCGACCCAGCAGCACCGGGTCTGCAGCCGCCTCCTGGCTGTGAGGATTAAAGGAAGAGACAGTATGGGTAGCAAACTCAAAAGCCACATAGGCCCGGAAGGGAGAAGCAGGAGGGGGGCTCTGACGAGGGGGCTGTCCCCATGAGGGAGCGTGGACCCTCTGTGGTCAGGCCTGATTTCCCACTGTGGGCTGGGATTCGGGATTTCCACGTGAGATCTCCCAGTGGGCAGATTATTGGCAACGAGTCCCACTTGAAAAAGCCAGGCGCCCTTTGCACAGGCCAGTCAACCTGGGGAGCGTCCTCTGGATAGTCAGTCCACTCCCCCGGCAGGGGTTGGGGGTAGAGGTCTAGGCTACCACCCTCACCCTGGGGCCCAATCAACCCCTCTCTACCAAGAAAACGTGCTGCAGGAGACCCTGGGAGGCGGAGGCCCCTGCAGAAGGCCCCCCACCAGGGTCCATGCCTGTCAGGTGGACTACGGGGGCACAGCCCAGGAGCTGGAGGCCTATTTCAACCACTGCGGGGAGATCCAGCGGGTCACCATCCTGTGCGACAAGTTCTCCGGACACCCCAAGGGGTCAGTTGGGGCTTCGGGGAGGGGCCGGGTGCCCGGGGGGCGGGCACAGCTCTGCGTGGGTGAGCGTGGCCCTCACCTGCCCCCGCCCTGCCCCAGCTATGCATACATAGAGTTTGCCACCGAGAGCTCGGCCCAGGCCGCTGTGGAGCTGGACAAGAGCGTCTTCCGAGGCCGGGTCATCAAGGTGTGTGTCCCCCACCAGTCACTGCGGGGGCGGGGGGGGGGGCAGGGCTCTGCTCTGAGCTTCTCTACGTTAACCCATTAATCTCCGAGGGGACAGGAAAAGCAGGCACGGAGAGGCTGAGGCACCTGCCCGAGGACACGCAGCTGCCCCAGCCTGACCCTTCTCCAGTGTCCGGTGTTTGCGCACATCCGCTGGGTGGTGTCGGGGTACCTCAGACCCCAGTGGGTTTGGCCTGGGTGTAGCCCTGGGGAGGCTTCCTTCCTGACCCCCCCTGCAGGGGTAGATGTTGGCTTGACAGGGGCTGGGAACAGGTTAAGATCTGATGCCTCAGGGGCCTGGTGGGTGCTGGGGCCTGTGTTCACCTGCCTGTGAGCCTTCAGCAGGGAAACCCAGGAAGGCTTCCTGGAGGTAGCTTTAGCCCTGGTCTCGGCCCTGGGCTGGGGAGGAGGGTGTGAGAACAGAGGTCTCAGGCGGACTCGGCCTTTGATTCCAGGTGCTGCCCAAAAGAACCAATTTACCAGGGATCAGCTCCACGGACCGCGGGGGCCTTCGGGGACACCCAGGCGCCAGGGGGGGACCCTTCCCTCACAGCAACTTCCAGGGCGGGGCCCGTTTCAGACCACGGGGGTGGAACCGGTGGGCTGGGCCCTGGGAGGGCGGAATCCTATTGGAGCGGGGCCCGGTGGGCGGGGCTCTGTTGGACCTGGCTGGGTCCGGTGGGCGGAGCCCTGGAAGCCGCTCGCCCCCCGGTCTCTCTCCGGGCAGGGGGCGCGGAAGGTTCTCACCGTGGTATTCACCGTATTGAAGGGAGGGCCCGATTTTGAGAGTGGGGCTGCGGCTGGGTCAGGAGTAGACAGCCGTGCTCCTCGTGGGACCATTTACTCCGCGCAGAATAACTATCCGTCCCCCTTCCCTCGGCGGGAGGACGGCCCAGACCCCACGGCCGAAGCCACCGGTCACGAAGCAGGGCACGGGGTGGGCCTGGCACGCGGGCTGGTCGGGGCTTTGGAGGGCACCGGGCAAAGCTGCGGGCAGGTGAGGCCCAGGCAGCGTTGGGTCAGCTTCGGGTCGGCATACTCAGGACTGTTCCACTAACGCCTTTTACAGAAAAGTAGAAACGTGTGTCTTACTGGTAAAGCATAAATTATTAAACTTGAATATTTTTTAAAAGCACATGGCAACAGACCGCCCCGCTTTATTCGCCTCACCTGGACGCTGTTTCCTCGGTGCACGCTGTGCAGAGAAGGCGGGGGATGGGATGCGGCTGTGGATCCCAGACCCAGCTCTACCCCCTTCACTCCTGGCAGCCAAGCGGCAGCTTTGGGCTTTCCGGCGTCACCGCCAGCCCCCGCGCCTCACCTCGGGTCTGGTGGCCTCCGGGGCACACACTCCCCCATGACGAGTGACACAGACGCCGCCTTGTGGGCCCTCACCTGTGAGGCCCTGCAGAAGGGTGCGCCCGCGGCACCTGGCGCAAGCCTGGGCCTCATCACACAGCGACGCAGAGGGGCTTCCATGGCGGGCGCCCTGCCTGCGCTCCTCTCTGCGGCAGACGCCCCGCTCTCTCCCTCCCTGAGGGTGCAGCGTGCTCTCTGCCCTCTGACTGCATTTGGAGTGGGGAAAGGAAGCTCTGGGGCCCAGCTGCAGACACACCCGGTCCTGGCCTTAAATAACCACTAAAAAATCTCAGCCTGGGCTTTTCTAAAGCAACCCTCTTTGCCTTGTACTTTTTTGATTATCAGGTCCTTAAGCTACCCACAGGTGGACGGTCCCCAGTCCCCAGTGTCCCCTCTCCAGCACCAGTGAAGTGTTTTCTCGGAAGGGCGCGCCTCTGCTCTCCATCCGTGTGTCCATCTGGCCAGGTTCACACTCCCCTTGTGATCTGGGGTCAGCACTGGCCCTTGTAGTGGGGTGAATGACAATCCCCCCCAAAAATATGTCCACATCCTAATCTCCAGTACCTGTGGATGTGACCTTATTTGGAAAAGGGGTTTTTGCACACGTGATTAAGCTAACGATCTGGAGATCAGATCTCCCTGGATCACCTGGGTGGCCCTAAACCCAGTGACACACACGGTACGAGACACACCGACACACGGAGAAGGTGACGTGGAGACAGAGGCAGAGATTGCAGTGATGTATCCATAAGCCAAGGAGCCCCAACAGTCGCTGGCAGCCATCAGAAGCTGGAGAGGCTGAAAAGACCCTCCTTCAGAGCCTGCAGAAGGAACCAGTCCTGCCGACACCTTGATTTCTGACTCTGGCCTCCAGAAATGTGAGAGCATAGATTTGTTTTCACGTGCACTCGCACACGCGTGCGCACACACACACGCACCACCACCCGCCCCTGGAGAATGTGGGTAGGAGGGGCTGAGTGGCAGGGAGCTTGCCAAGGCTGCTGGGTGGCTCAGGGCGGAGCCAGGCCTGGATCACGTGCAGTTGGGGGCTGCAGGAGAGGGAGGCCGTCCAGATGTAGTTCCTGGAGCTGAACTTTATGAAGCACCAGCTCCTGCCGCTCTGTACCTTGTGCCAGTCTCCTCCTTGGCAAGGATGTGCATTGGTCTTGACGCATTCATTGTGCAGTTTGCTTTTGTGTAAGGACCTGCAGACAGGCTTCTACCCCAAGGAACTGGTCCCTTTTCAGAAGTATCTTCTTAATCCCTTCTGTGTGGCCACTGTGAGGAGAGTGGGCCCTTGAGTCCCTCCTTTCCTGTGGATTTCAGGCCCAAGCAGCCCACGTGGGCGGCCAGGGCTCCGACCCACACCTTCTCAGCTGTGCCCAGAGAAAGCCAAGACACGCAGGATCCTCTTGCCCGTCTGGCCCGGGGAAGAAGGGAGGAGAAGGAATGCTGATGGGGAGGGAGGACAGAACTTCAGCAGAAGCACCTGGAGCAACAGCCAAGGGCTGAGTAGGGGCTGCATCTGATGGGGCTCAGCCCTGGGGCGCGGATGCGCCTGGGGTGGCAGGGGATGGGCAGGCAGGTGGCCCTCAATGAGGCTAGCCTCACAGTACAGAGATGCAAAAAGTTCAGATGAAACTGCCATCTGACAGTTCTGTTGGCAAAGCAAAGGCTAGCAGATTACGTCTAACCCTTGATTTTCTCAGACTTAAAATGGAAATGCTACCTAACAATGCATGTGAAAAACCTCAAATGTAAAACCATTATGGGTTGTTCTGGCTCCATCTACAGAAAAACCCAAATAGCAGTAGCTTCAACTAGATAGGGGTTTCATTTTCTCATTAAAAAAAAAATGCTGAACATAAGTAGTCCAGGGCTGGTATGTCAGCAAAGACCCAGCCTCCTTCTAGCTTTCTGTTCCCCATCCTTAGGGGATGAATCTCGCCTGCATGCTCTCAAGATAGCTGCCTGAGCTCCAGCCATCACGTCCAAGTTCCAGGAAGGAAGAAGGGTAAAGATGAAGGTACTGCCAGCTGAATTCCCCCTTTTAAGTATCCTTCCTGCAAGTACGTCCCAACACCATCCACTTACATGCCATAACTACCTACCCTTGCGAGGGCAGGAAGTATATTTTGTCTAGCCAATTGTCCCCAATAACACTAGCGTTCTGTTAGTAAGCAAGCAAGGGAGAATGGATGTTGGCTTGGCAACCTGTAGTCCCTGCCTCAGCCATTACTCAGGCAGGAGAGATTACTAAGTAAAAACTCAACCAGAGAGCTGAGGATGGACTGTGGGGAGAAAGCGCGTGTGAGGGTGGCCTGCATCAGACCAACACCTGCCGGTCGCACTTCTCAGCCCTCTTCTAGGTCTTGCAATTCCACCTGTGGCAGGCGAGGCAGGGCCGGGGGGGAGCCCGGGACGCGTGTCTTTAACACACACTCTGAGCTGTTTTTTGTTCGTTTGTTTACTTCTGTAATCCTGTGCCCGTAGGAAAGGAAGGAAACCCGAAGACAAGCAGAGCAGAGTGCATCCCGATTCCAGCCCTGGGCCGACGATGCTCACAGCTCACAGCCTGCCCGTTCCTGGCGGGTCTGAGCCACCCTCCCACCTTCCTCCTGGTCAGAGACCCTCTCCACAGTGACTGAGGGGGCGGGAGGGGCTCGTGGTGTCTTGGGGTGCCTGATCAAGGAAGCCAGCCACGCTGAGACCACACAGAGCAGACTGTGGAGGTGGCTCAGGCCCAGGAGGACCTCTTCCACTTCAGAGACGCCGTCACCAAATGACAACGTGCACTAGAACCTGGGTCACCTGATCCCAGAAGGGGCTGTGGCCTCAGTCACGGTCAGTTACTTAGAACTGTGATCAACCTTGACCAAGCAGGCTTCTGGGGAAGCAGCCCCTCCTCACGTGTAAGCGCCCCTTCCACAGCCTGCCCAGGGGCCCGGGGGTCAGCAGGGAAGGGGGCTCATCTCCCAACACCCGCCTGGCCCTCGGGCCATCCGGAACCTCAGGGCACTAACAGGCAGGAGGGGACCCTTGGCGTTTGCTCGTTCGATGCCCAGCAGCAGCTGACGAAGACGCTGTAGTTACACGGTCTCAGGAGGGTGGCCTCCCAGGGCCGGGCAAGACCAGGAGGAGGAAGGCCCCTCCCCCCGGGGGCAGGTGTGCAGGCCGTCCCATGTGCCCCTCTAATCCGGCTCTGGGCACAGAAGGCCGACCCCTCCAGATCTGCCCACCTGCTGAGCCACTGGAGGGGGCGGCCGGCCCACGGGTCCTCTGCCCCTCCCTTCGCAGCCTCTTCTGGGCTCCGAGAGCTCCTGCCACCCTGCTCCCCCTGCCCCTTTGTGCCTCGTGGGGACAACAGCTCCTGCTCTACCTGGTCCCTGATCTGCTCTGTCCCTGAAAAGTCCACATCAACTTTTTCCTTTTTTTTTTTGGCCATGCCATGCGGCATGCAGGATCTTAGTTCCCTGACCAGGGATTGAACCTGCGGCCCCTACAGTGGAAGCGCAGAGTCCTAACCACTGGACCGCCAGGTAAGTCCCTAAACTGTCTTTAGTTAAACCTTCTGCTGACGCAGAAGGAAAAAGCCAAACCTGATCTCACAAGACCTTTAGTCAACAGGCACTGTGCATGAGGCCCTGCCCCCAGCGGCACGTCCATGACACCCAAGAGGAGACAAGTGAAAATAAAGATACATCTGAACAACACGGTTATGCACAGAACGATTCCTTCCAGCCACGGGCTGCAGAGCTCTCCTCAACAGACCTGTATCATCATGGACGTCACCATGCCATCGAAGGCCCTGCAAAGAGAAACAGACAATGAGAGAAGCAGACCCAGGCCCTCCATCCGGGCTGGCAGAGATGTCAGTCTCTGAGGTCCAGGTGAGTAAGACTGGCTGAGGCCAGGACGTGCATGCCGCCACGTCGGGCGGTGAGAATCTGAGTCTCCACCTCACTCCCGTGCGGTTTCCCACGGTGCTGCCCTTGCTGGGTCTCCAGGCCGGGGTGGGACCCAGGATGACCCAAGACACATTGTCACCACTGAGGGAAGGCGCCATAGGAAGGGGTCATCTCCCCTGGCTGGGGTCACCTGCCGGCTACAAGGAACCCCTCGGGAACCGTGTCTGGGACGCAGGGAACTCCCAGGGCAGGCCTCGAGCACGTGCTCGTGAATGCGTCTTTGGGAAGCATCACTGTGACGTCCAGAGGTCAGGTCTGTGCTTACCTGAAGGCTATTTGGAAGACACCTGCAACCTAACTTCCTAATCGTCTAAGTTCAACGTCAAAGTCAAAATCGGGCGGCGACAGGAGGACGTTTTCTCCCGGGAGGCTCCTGTCCATATGCCTGGGCCCTCGCTGGGATCTGGGGAGGCGCCCCAGGACCTGCTGAGCAGACCTGGGAGACCAGATGGGCAAGTTCTGCACCCCCTGCTCCCCAACTCCCCTTCTGTTGATCTGGAGATCCAAGGAAGAGTTTGTTTGGAAAAACAGGGTTCTGCCTCTTCAGAATGGCTGCCTTAGAGGGACAGTGCCCGTCGCTTAAAAAGACCTTCCCTCCCTGCCTCGCAGAATCGCTGCCTCTCAGCAAGGCGGGGGCTACCTGAGAAGGCGCCACGCCCACCTGGACTGAATGCGGTCCCCCGGGTTATAGAAGGGGTTGCACATCACGTCTGTGTAGGAGTTGTGCAGCTTCCGGAACATCTGAAACAAGAACCAACGTGTTTAATTCACATGTGCAAGTACACACAGCTGCTGCCACGCTCGGGCTTCTCAGCATTTCTGAACAAAGACGGAAAACCGAGCGGCCAGGCGCACCCACCGGCCCCCACACTCACGCTGCGAATCTCGTTGTCTCTGAGCGCCGTGTTGGAGGAATCCACCACCATGACAAACTTCACCTTGGAGTTGGTCACGTAGCCGTATCTGCACAGCTGGTTAGGGAACACGCTCTTAGCACGGGGCCTCTGTGACAGCCCCAAGCACGGCATCACCGTGCAGAGCCTGCGAGAGGAAGGCCATCTGTGCACGTCCCCCGGCTGCTCAGCTGCTCTGGAGAAGCATGACAACCTGCATCACAACAAGTGCCCCAGGCTGGGCCAGCCCCACAGTGCCAGGAGGGCACAGGACTGTACCAGGCGTGGCTGGACACTTCCTTCGACAGCTTCTAGTGTTTACCGCGGGAGCAAAGGGCAGGGAGCTTAGCCTTACCATGATTCAAGCCCCGGGGCAACCTGCCCAAACCCTGGGCCACCTCGCCTTCTCTCTGCATCAGTTCCCAGCTGGGAAGGGTTAACTGCAAGACCAGAGGTTGCACAAATGAAGCGAATCCTGCCTAAGGTACCCACACCTCTAAAGGCCACTCTATCCTGCGGAACAGTGGCTCCAGGCAGTGACACTGGGCGAGCTCGTTACTGCTTGTGGGAATGTCTTTGAACTCCATGGGTTTCGAGCCATTTGTCCCAAGGACTGGTCAAGATCTTACAGTGACTGGTGAGGCTGGGCCTGGCAAAGAGATGAGTGGGGACTTCCCTGGTGGTCCAGTGGCTAAGACTCCACGCTCCCAATGCAGGGGGCCCGGGTTCGATCCCCGCTCGGGGAACTAGATCCCACATACTGCAACTAAGAGTCCACATGCCGCAACAAAAGATCCTGCACACTGCAAGGAATATCCCACATGCCGCAACTAAGACCCTGTGCAGCCTAAATAAATAAATACTAAAAAAAAAAAAAAAAGTGTGAACAATGACCCCTTGCTCAGGAGGTGGCGGCCCCGCTGAGACGGCATGAAGCCAGAGAGTCCCCAGTTCCTCCACAAACCCAAGGGACAGGTGGGGACTGTCACAAGGCAATTCAAGCCTGCTGTTCTCACATTATCCTCCTAATTAAAGAAAAAAGGGTGTGAGGTCCTAATTGTCCTCAAGCTGCTCTAAAACCCCACTGGCCAAAAGCCCGCATCTTTTTTCCTTTTCAAGTGATGTTACGAGATGCTTTTCAAGGGGACCTAACGCCTACAGTGCGCCCTGCGACTGCAGGCAATCCCCAGACTCGAAGCCGCTGCCAGGCGCGAGGATACACCTTGTAGTCCTCTGTGGGGTACAGCAGGCCCAGGTAGAGCTCCCTCTGATCCACCAGGGCCTTCCCCATTGCTGAGATCTTCTCGTCCACCACGTCCAGGGACGTGTGCACCATGTAATGAAACTTGAGCTCATTCTCCGTGGGGACACTGCGGATGTAAAGAGGGTAATTCTGCAAGAAAAAGATGACGGCGGCTGAAGTGACAAGGATCCACCCCATGTGCGCTGGCCTGGAAAACAAGGCCACGGGGCACTCAGGAGGGCAGATCGGCCAAGTGCCAATTATCCATGGAATACGCTCTCACTCCCCAAAATCCACTGCTTAATCCTCCAAACTGGGACTTCCCTGGTGGCGCAGTGGTTAAGAATCCACCTGCCAATGCAGGGGACACGGGTTCGAGCCCTGATCCAGGAAGATCCCACATGCCACGGAGCAACTAAGCCCGTGGACCACAACTACTGAGCCTGCGCTCTAGAGCCCGCGAGCCACAACTACTGAGCCCACGCACCACAACTACTGAAGCCCGTGCACCTAGAGCCCGTGCTCCCCAACAAGAGAAGCCACCACGATGAGAAGCCCATGCACCACAACAAAGAGTAGCCCCCGCTCGCTGCAACTAGAGAAAGCCCACGCACAGCAACAAAGGCCCAACGACGAAGACCCAACGCAGCCGAAAATAAATAAATAAATTAATTAATTAATTTTAAAAAAATCCTTCAAACTGCCGTGGGCATTGCCTTCAGGGCACCCAATCTAATCTGAGGAGGTTTTCATACTGTCTGCAAAGGGGCATGGGTAGGATGGGCAGAAAAGAGAAGACGGCTCTGAGAAGTGCGTCTGAGCGCAGCCTGTCACTCACCTTCTGAGCAGGGCCCCATCCTAGCACGTGCCCTCCTCCTGGCCCCATCATACTGGCTGTTTCCCAACACTGCAGCTCCTGCAGTCTCAGAGGCACTGGCAGGTTCCCTCTAAACCCGTCAAGGCTCGTCTCAGACCTCCTTCATCTCTGCAGAGCCATTTCCGAGCAACCTAACCCCGGAGTTACCAGCGTCTTCCCAGGCTCCCACAGGCCTGGCACTGCACAGATATAGCGTACACAACCCTGTCCCCACCCTGATGGAGATGACAGGTGAAGCAGACAGTCCACAAACCCACCAACAAATAACGCAGCAAGTGCTAAGGCGGAAGCCAGCATAACAAGAGCTTCACGGGAAAACCGCCTCAGAAGCCTAGTCTTTCAAAAGGCCGGGGCGGACACCACGGCTCCGTGCAGTAGGAGCGCGTGGATGGCCACGCAGCTCAATCTTAGGATTCAGAAAGAGCTTTCTAGAGAAAGTGAAATCGATGGTGGCCAGTGGAGGGGACGGGAGTGGGGGAGAGGGAGGAAGGGGTTCCAGGTGTAAAGGCCCAGAGGTGAGAGAGCAGAGCCTGCCGGGGGGGGGGGTGGAGCTGCAGGTAAGTCCGTCAGCTGCAGTGGAGGGTGTCTGTGGTACGGGGAGGGGATTATTCAGACGTGATCCTAAGGCAATGAGAAGCCACCGTTGAGGTTTCTAGGCAGAGGTGTGCAACGGTCTGACTTGTGGCTGCTGAGCGGAGAGGAAACAGTCACTCGTTCGGGCGTCGACGGCCTGGCCGTTGGGAGCGCGCGGCCGAGCAGGATGGACAGAAGTGGACGTGTAGACTCGGGAGCAGGAAACCACAAAGCCCGCGGACGGATGGCTGGGCGGAGCGGGGGCCCGGACGGAAGAGGAAGACCCGGCCTGTGACGCTTCGGCAGCGGCAGGTGCAGGTCTGGGCGGCGCCTCCCCCGGGCCCGCCCCTGGCCACCTACGCTGGGCAAAGCCCCCGAGCCCACCCTCCGGAGCCCTTGGGGCAGGGAAGGAGGGTAACCGGAGAGCCAGGCTGACGCTGGCGCGGGCCTGCCCGCCGGAGTACGCACCTCCTTGGCGATCACCGCTACGCACACCGCCATCTTGAGAGCCCGACGGGCCGCCTCACGTGACGACAACGACGGTCACGCGGCCAGCCAGGCCCCGCCCCACCCGCCTGTCATTCGGCTGGCCCTGACCCCGCCTCTCCTGTCAGTCAGCCGGCCTTGCCCCGCATCCCTGTCACTCAGCCGGTCTGACCCCGCCCCACCTCTCATTCTGTCGGTCAGGGCCCCGCTTCTCCTGTCACTCAGCCGGCATGGCCCCGCCCCCTCGCCCGGCCGGAAGGATCGCCAGCTTCGCCAGGCCCGTTCCCGCCGCTCCGGGGCTCGGTGTCGCTCGGCGTGGTTGCCATGGCGGCGGTTGCTGCGGCGACGAGGTGGCGGCTGCTTCTGGTGCTGAGTGCCGCGGGGCTGAGGGTCACAGGCGCCCCGCAGCCCCCCAACATCCTGCTCCTGCTCATGGACGACGTGAGTGCGGGTGTGGGCCGGGCTCCCGGGAGGGCCGCGCTCCCGCGGGGTTGGGGGCGGCCGGCGGTGTGGGGGTCGCGCCTGGCCCTGCAGGACGCAGCGTGGCCCGTGGGTGAGGGTGAAGTGAGGTGTGGTGTCCAGGCCGGGCCAGGAGAAGACCTTCCTGCCCTGTTCCCTCCCCCGTCCCTTCCGCTGCCCCCGAGGCGTGCTGCGATGCTGGCCGGTGAGGACCAGCTCCCCAGGATCCCTGCTCTCGCCTGCCGCCCCCCACTGCTGGGGGTGTGGGTGTCAGGGAAGCGGTGCAGAGCTGACTAAGACCCCGGCCTGCCTGCCCGCCCTGGCAGTCGCCTCCCGCTGCCTTTGGCCTGCTGGACCGGCCCTGCCCCTGGGCTGCCGCCGCCTGCTTGGTCTGGCTGCTCCCACCCTGCTGAGATTTCTGACCAAAGGTCAGGTCTTTGTGGGGCGGGGAAGAACTGAACCGGAGGAATGTCCCCCGATGGGTGTGTGTGTAGCCCCAGGCCACCCTGGTCACACCGGTGGGCCAACCCTTCCCGCAGAGCCGAGCTGTTTGCGCCTTCTTTGCGACTTGGTCCCGGTGCTCCTTCCCAAGGAAGCGGGACTGTATTTGGGGGGCACTTTTGGGGGAGTGAAATGGAGGTTCTGAAATTAGTCCACGTGAGGCGTTGGGGTAAAGTGGGGACGCAGACAAACCTGGGTTCAGGTGCCTGCTCCTTTGAGCTGTGCGGAGACCGCGGCCCTTTGGGCGTCCCCTCCGCCCCGTCCTCAGGGCTGAGGCAGTGCAGAGGGTCCTGCCCATGGCTCCTAAACCCTCGAATCCGGAGTGATACCAGTGTCTGTAGTGGGGGGGGGCCCTGGCTTCAGGATGGGGTTGCCAGGAAGGCCAAGGCGTGACTGGAGGGTTAGAGCTTCCAGCACAGCCTTGACCTCTGGGGGGCGACAGGGGTGCTGGAGCTTGAGTGCTATCACCAATGGCAGCGATTTAATCAACTGTGCCTGTGTGACGAAACTTCCATCAAAATCCTAAGTAACTGGGTTCAAGGGGCTCCAGGTCGGTGTACACGTGGAATTGCTCAGAGAGGGCAGGGAAGTCCCCCCGACACCTCAACCGAGGCATCTCTTCCACCTGTTGTCCCTGAGTTGTATCCTTGATAGTAAACAGGTGATAGTAAACACAGCGCCACCCTGAGTTCTGTGAGCCGTTCTAGCAAATTATCCAACTTTGGGGGCAGTGGGGGTGGGTTGTGGGAGCCTTGACTTACAGGAGGCCCAGGATGTGGGCCTGGCATGTGAAGTGGGGGCAGTCTTGTGGGGCTGAGCCCTTGACCTGTGGGGTCAGATGCCAGGTCCGGGTAGGTAGTGTCAGATGGAGCTGAATTGTTGTACCCCCAGCCGGTGCCCAGAGGCCAGAGAAGTAGTGGTGTGGTCACCCCGCCACACACACATTTGGTGTCAGAAGTGTTGTGAGTAAAAATAGCTCAAAGTTCCCCAAAAGACCAGCAGAGACACTCCCAGGAGCCTTTGGACCAAGGCCACGGGCCTCACATGGCTGCTGGGCGGTCCTGGCTGGTCGGAATTGCGAGGTGCTGTGTGTGTAAAAAACACGCTCGGATTTCCAAGACCTAGTACAAGAAAAAGACAAAGTATATCTCATGTAATTTTTTTATTATGAAAATAATTCTTTATTACAAAAAGTTAACATTCAAATAAGCCAGAAAAGATCGCAGAAACCCGTCTATAGTGGCACCACCCAGAGGTGACACAGACCGTGCTTCTCTTTACTCATAACTGTTCAGACACGACGGCTTCCGTAGGGACCCCGAAGCTCCTCTCCTCCGGAGCCCGCCCCGATGGCTGGTACGGAAACTTTGCTTCATGACGAACACGTGGGTCTTGGAAATGCTCGCTGTGTCAGCGGGTCAGCCTTCTCAAAGCTGAGGTTCCTGGGCAGGAAGGCTGTTTAAGTACATAAATTATTGGGGCAAGGCTTAGCTGAGCACTTAGCCTCTCCGATTTCTGCCCCTCCCCTTCTCTCCAAGGTGACGGTTCATCAGTGAAGGTTGATGCTGCAGGCTGGTTGAGATGGTCGTTTTCTGGGTTTATGGGGCTCCATAAAGTACAACCTGTGCCCGCACCCACCTGTTTCCCTTTGCCCGTTAGCGGGGCCGCTGGGCTGCAGGCCCAGCCAGTGGCTCCCTGGTCCCTGTCGGAGGCCCTGAGTGGCGGAGCGGGACCGGCACTGGGCACGTCTTATTCGAGGGGGGCTGACCCGGGGGCCCATCTGCCTGGGTGCCCAGGATGGGTCCAGGAAACGGGAACAGTGGGCCAGGAGGCCCCGATGCCCTGCCTCTCCTCTGCGGGTTCCTCCTGTGACTTTGGGGCTCTTTGGCAGCTGAAGCCCGGAGAAGTCGGGGAGACCTCTGTCCTGGTCAGTGAATGACAGGAAACACACTCAAAGCGACTTTAGCAGAAGTGGGGGCCGAGGCTCTCCCGACTAGACAGGCTTCAGGCCCCCCAGCTCTGTGTCCTCACCCGTGCGGTCATCAGGTGTGGCAGGAGGCGCAGGCCCTGGTAGGCATCAACTTGTGGAATAATTTAGAAGAGGCTGAGAAGCTCCGTTCTCTAAGGCTGATGGGTGATGGGGCCGGGGGCGCAGGGACAGAGCTCCCTCCTGCCCAGCTGGGCCCAAGCGCCGTGTGTCTCAGTTCTTTACTTGTAAAACAGGACTAAGAAGGACGCCCTGTGACTAGCGGGAAGGGTAAGGCCAGGCTTCACAGGGGCCAGCCCCTGTGTCCCCACGGTGGGCCCATTCAGCCAGTGCCCCCGTCCTGACCCTCCAGGGCCTCGCACACGTGTCAATGTGGACACACACATGGGTAATAATCCCTTGTAGCCATGTGTGGCCCCTGCACTGCCCAGAAGTCTTTTTTTTTTTTTTTACTATTATTTTTTTAATATAAATTTATTTATTTATTTATTTATTTATTTTTGGCTGTGTTGGGTCTTCGTTTCTGTGCGCGGGCTTTCTCTAGTTGCAGCGAGTGGAGGCCACCCTTCATTGCGGCGCGCGGGCCTCTCACTGTTGCAGCCTCTCTTGTTGCGGAGCACAGGCTCCAGACGCGCAGGCTCAGCAGTTGTGGCTCACGGGCCCAGTTGCTCCGCGGCATGTGGGATCTTCCCAGACCAGGGCTCGAACCCGTGTCCCCTGCATTGGCAGGCAGATTCTCAACCACTGCGCCACCAGGGAAGCCCCTAGAAGTCTTTTTTTTTTTTTTTTTTAATTTTTATTGGAGTGTAGTTGCTTTACAGTGTTGTGTTAGTTTCTACTGTACAGCAAAGTGAATCAGGTATACGTATACATATATCCCCTCATTTTTGGATTTCTTTCCCATTTAGGTCACCAGGGAGTACTGAGTAGAGTTCCCTGTGCTATGTTCTCATTAGTTATGCCCAGAAGTCTTGAAGTTCCCACCGAGTAAAGGAAAGGCCGAGGCCAGGAAGAGGACCGTGGGCCCGGGTCCCCGGCTGCCTTGGCAGCGCGGGTGGGCGATCACGTGGGAGAGGGGAGACATCCTTCACACTCTGTGGGAGACCCTGCCCAGGGTGCCGTGGAGGATGGTCTCATCGAACCCGTGATAGCCGTGCAAGGTGGGTGTTAACATCCCTATTTTTATAGCCAAGAAAGCCTACCGATAAGTAATAATAGAATTTGATTCAGCAGGAAAGAGCTAGCACAGCAGGCCAACGACTGCGGGCCTCAGAGAGCCTCACCTGTAAATAGGTGGGCCCTTGGCCGCCATCTGGAAACTTGGATTTGGGGAGTATCCCAGCATTCCCTGTGCCTAAACTGTTTATGCAGACGTAAGATTTGTGCTGATCCCCACCTCCCTCCTGGGAGGCTGGGATTTGGGTGGTGCCAGCGGACCCAGCCCCTCTGCCTCTCTCTGCTCCTCCCACCTGGCCTGTGGGTGAGGGTCGGCAGCCCGCCTGTGCCCCGTGGAGGCGCGGGGAGAGGGGGGCAGCAGGGAGAGGCCTGGAGCCTGCAGCCTCGTGCCTTTCACTCCACTTCCTGCCCCTGTCGGCCACACCTCCCTCCAGGGGCAACTTTCATTCCAGCTCCTGTCGTTGGCGAACGGAAAAGCCTTTTCAGTAACTTAAAAATAAACCACCTCCAAAGGGACTCTATGGCTGGAAGGGTCTTTGAGAACAGACAGCACGGTCCAAAGGCAAAAGCCCCGAGGCAGCTCTGGGACCCGAGTGTCAGGATGGGCCTAAGGCTGGGAGACGAGGGGACGTGTCCCCCTCCTGGCTCTCCCTGACGGAGAGGGCGCCGTGTGAGCTACTGCCCAGTGCAGGGGACATGAATGATTACAGCCAGACCACACACCTACCTGTGACCATCCTGGGCAAACCTGCATGCTTGGCCCCCACGTGTGACCCAAGGCTCCCCGAGCTTCGTGCACGCCGGCCCAGCTCTCCCCAGCGTCTCCGTGCAGACCTGCCGAGCCTGCTGTGGGCTGGCAGGCCGTGGCCCATGAGTCCGGAGAGCTTTAAGGGGCCCCGGAGAGACAGGCACGGCCAGGCCTCTGCAGCACCAGTTGCCTGCGCTTTTCCAGTGGCTCTCTACGGAGACGTAGTTTCCATCACGCGCAGTTCACCGGGTAAAGGGCGCAATTCCGCGGTTTCTAGCAACTTCACAGCGTCGTGCAGCTGTCACCACGGTCAGCTGTAGGTCATCTTCATAACCCTGGGAAGAAACCCCGTCCCCGCCCTTCCCCCCACTCCGCCCCTCCAGGAGGGGCGGCCGGGGAAGGAGAGCCAGCTTGGAGGGGGCTGGCGCGGCTAGAGAATCCAGAGGGGAAGCAGGGCCGTGCCTGCCATCAGCGCCGAAGGGAATCAATTTGTTGGGGTCACTCCTGCCCCACGCCACTGGCCGCAGGAGGATGCGTTGGGTTGTAGAGCGAAGTCACGTCTCGTTGCCCTTTTCAGGTATTTCTTTCGCGCTTTATGATGAAAGTTGTCAAACACCCCGTGCAGCGGGAGGGGCGTCGCAGTGCACACCTGTCGCCCACCTGGACTCTGCCTGCTCCGTCTCACGTCTGTCCATCGTCCGCCCCTGTGCGCGTGCTAACCCGCCTCACCACCTGGCTGGTTTTATTTTGGCTCAACGCACGTAACACGAATTCACCCTTTTAACATTTTAAAGCGTGCAGTTCGGTGGTGTTTAGCACATTCACCGGCTTGTGCAGCGCCCCCGTCCAGTAGCTGAGAACATCCCACCCCTCGAAGAGAAACCCCTTTCTCACTGGCAGTCACTCTCCTCCCCCTCCCCCAGCTCCCGGCAACCACCCATCTGCCTTGTCCCCGGGGACTTGCCTGTTCTGGACGTTTCACATCCATCGTACGCCCCGCGGCCTTTTCTGACCGGCTTCTCAGCAGCCTGTTTTCGCGAGTGTCAGCACCTCGTTCCTCTTCACGGCCGAGTACTGGTCCGTAGTGCGTGTATCAGGTCCCTCGTGCCTAACAGATGATCACAGACTTGGTGCCTTGGAATAGGAATCTATTCCCTCCAGTCGTGGAGGCCAGAGTCTGAAATCAAGGGGTCGCAGGGCCAGTCTCTCCGGAGGCCCCGAGGGAGGGTCCTCCCTCCCCTCCATCTCCTGGGGGCTCCTGTGCTCCTTGGCTTGTGGCCGCAACCCTCCAGTCTCTGCCTCCGTGGTGGAGGCCTGGCCTCTCCTCGTGTGTCTGTCTTGTCTCTGTGTCCCCTCTTCTCACACGGACCCCAGTCACTGGATTTAGGGCTACCCTAGTCCAGTGTGATCTCATCTCGGCTAATTACATCCGTGTTTCCGAATATGGTTACGTTCTCCGGTTCTGAGTGGACATAAACTGGGGAGGCTGCTGTTCACCCCGGTCCTGGATGGATAGACCACACTCTGTCTACTGTTGATCAGCGATGGACACAGGCTGTTTCTTCTGAGCAGTCGGGAGTCCTGCTGCTGTGGACATTCGTGCGGCGCCTGGGTGCCGGCGGCCCAGTTCTCGGGGCAGCGAGCTCGGGAGGAACCGCGGGTCTCGGGGCCTCGCCGGGTTAGCTTCACGAGGCCTGGCCGCTGTTTTTAAATGTGAATTCACACCGCAGAGTAGGACGGCCTCCTCGTCTGTGCGGAAGGCAGAGGTGTGTGTCTTGGTGCCGGTGCCCCGTGAGCACGTGGGGCCGGCCTCGGAGCCGGGAGGGGGTGGGCGCTGGGCATCTGCACCGGGGAGCGGCTGACCGCGCGCGGGGCCGCACTCGGGGTGCGCCAGGGGCCGCAGCTCCGGCTACGTTCTCATCCCACCTCCACACGCTCTTTCCTGCAGATGGGGTGGGGCGACCTCGGGGTGTACGGAGAACCTTCCAGAGAGACCCCGAATTTGGACCGGATGGCTGCGGAAGGGATGCTCTTCCCGGACTTCTACGCGGCCAACCCCCTGTGCTCCCCTTGTAAGTCAGGGCCTGCTGAGGCCACCAGGGAGTGGGGCCGGGCGTAGGGCTTGCTGGGCGGGGGGACACAAGGGGGGCGGGCACGGAGCGCCGAGACTGAAGCGCGGTGGGGAGGTGGGGAACGCGTAGACCAGAAAGTGGGGCACAGGGTGCGGGCACAGAGCGCGGGGGCGGCAGCCCTGACTTGGGTGTCGGCTCCACCGGCGTTTCCTGCAAGGGGCAGAGGGCTGGCGGGCGGGCTGCGGCCTCTTCTGTCGGATCCTGGCGCCTGGGAGCGCCTGGGCTCCGTGCTGTGGGGAACGCGGGGCCATCAGGAGCCATCAGAGGCCACCAAGGGCTCGGAGCCTCTGCGGGTGTTTGAGGCCCAAGTGGCTGCCTCGGCGGCGGCGGCTGTTCATTCACGGAGCTGAGTGCCGCGGCTGGTTCGGGGGAGGTGCTCGGCCGGGGAAGGGATCCTCAGCTGGGGGTGTAGGGGCCTCGCAGGTGGGGAGAACCCCTGATCTGGAGGATGAGAGGTGACCCCGGAAGGGGCGGCGCATGAGGAGGCCTGCGGGCTGTCCCGGGAGCCGGAGAGAGCGAGGGGGAGCTGCAGCTGGCCCCGCTGCTGGTCTTTGCAGGGCCGTGCTCCCACCCGGCTCTCAAGTGGCTGCCAGGGACTCAGGTACCACAGGGCTGGCCTCGGGCTGCACGCGTGACCCGTGTTTCTGTCGTGTCCCCTCCGCGTAGCCAGGGCGGCTCTGCTTACCGGACGCCTGCCCATCCGCAGTGGCTTCTACACCACCAACGGGCACGCCAGGAACGGTAGGCTGTGCCCTGGGGCAGAGGGAGGGGGCGTCTGTCACCTGTCCTCTCCGGTGACCTGGCTTCTCCTGGGCGCACTCGTCACCCAGGGTCGAGGGTTCTGTCTGGGTTGTAACTCACTTTAAAGCAGAATGCAGAGCTTCCATCAGAAACAACGTGTCGGCGAGTGGGGAGGACAGTGAGGGTGGGGCCGGCTCCCGCCCTGTCCCGGGGGCAGGGGCGGCCCGGCTCTAGGGTGGGCTCCCCGACCAGGTGGGGCTTCAAGCGGCCCTTGGAGGAAGGTGTGGTCTCAGAGCCCGAGTTCTGGAGACCCCGGGGGTGGGCCCTCCCCTGACTCCTGACCCCTGACCCCTGACCCCTGACGTCCGGACCCCCCTCGGGGGCACGTTTGCCTGTTCGCTGCGGTAATGGTGCTGGCTGTGAGGAGCGGCCGGAAGACCTGAAAAGTGCCCCTGCAGTGCCGCCCCGACCAGGGCTCTACCGCTCGATCCTGCCGGCTCACACGGTGCGTTGCTCCACCAGCCTACACGCCACAGGAGATAGTGGGCGGCATCCCGGACTCGGAGCTCCTGCTGCCGGAGCTGCTGAAGGAGGCCGGCTACACCAGCAAGATCGTGGGCAAGTGGTGAGTCCCACACCTGCCTGCTGGGCGCGCCCCACGGGCTCCTTACTAACGTTGCCCAGTGGGAGCCCCTCGGGTGGGAGTAGAGTCCTTGAATTCCAGGTCCGCTAAGATGCCCAAAGCGTCCCTTTAAAAGCTGCTGTGGCTGCGCCCCTGGGACCTCCCGTGGCGAGGCTGGGGAGGTGGCTGCCACCGCAGCACCGAAGGAGCCATGTTACTGCACACGCGTGCCGTCACGGTGACACGCCAGCGAGCAAAGGGACTCTGTCTGGTGGTGAAACCAGGAAGCAAGCAGGGGATAGAGGAGGGTCGTGTGGTGTGGAGTCATCGGGATCAAGTGATCGTAAAAGATCACGTTGTCACACTCGGTGTCGCGCCTGTTAAGTGGCTTCTCTCCTACTCCCTGGGGATGCCTAAGTACGTAGCCCTAGAGGTTGATATGAAGGTCGGATGTCCTCTCTTTCCTCTCCCGAGTGTTGGAGCCCTTGGAGACCAAGCCTGCTTCCTACAGGAAGCCTTCCCTGACTGTCCAGCCCTGATCATCTCTCCTCGGCTGCTGCTGTGCTTTGGAGCCTCTCCCCTTGACCCCTCTGGCACTCACCACCTCGAGGGCAAGCACCTCATCTGCGCCCCTTGGGGACCACTGCCCCACGCTGTTGACAGTCCTAGTGATGGGGGATCTGCAGAAACTGGGAGAGGAGTCCTCAGGGAACCCGGGGACCTGGAGGCTGCTTCCTCACCCCGAGACGGGCTGGCAGCTCTCCTGCCGGCCGAGCGGTTGAGCCTGGAGGCGGTGGGGGCTGCAGAGCAGAGGTGGCGAGGGTGCGGGATGTGGGAGCCTGCGAGGCCCAGCTGTGCCGGCAAGGCCCGGGAGACCGTGGTGGGGCGGCCACGAGGCCCGCCGGGGCCGTGCCAGGGCTGCGCCCACAGAAGGAGGAGCCCTCGCGATGACCGGCGCTCTCTGCCCAGCCTGGCGGCTCTGCCCCGGTCCAGGGGCCTCCCACTCGTGGCCACTGACACGGGGCAGCCAGAGCTGGAGTGGGAGCCTGTCCCCACGAGCTCCCGAGATGGGTGGACTCAGGAACAGGAAGGGACGCGGCAGGGCCTGGAGAAGCAGCTGGCACGGACTCAGGGAGGTGGACGCAGTGCTGGTGGACCAGCCGGGGTCAGGGCGTCCATGGCCAATGGGATGACGGGCTCTGGGAGGCCCGGGGCAGGAGGCTCGGCCCCTCCTCTGCCAGGTGGGTGTCCTGGCCTCAGCAGGGTCCCGTTAGAGCCGCAGGGGGTGTTGGTGGCTGTGGCCGTGGCCACCTGACAGCCAGCCTCGGGCCCCAGCACCACGGATCCGGATTTCCTCGGCCTAACCAAGGCCTGGGGTGGATGGAGCCTGGGCTCCCGTGAGGGGCTGCCCCGAGTCCCAGGGGCTCGACGTGCTGCCACTCAGCTCGCCGGCGGGCAGTGCTGACCCCACAGCTGCCCTGGGACCAGCACTTTGAATCGATAGCTTCACACGAGCCAGACCTTCATGGGTGTTTCTGCTTCATGAAGGCCGTTTGGGCTGAAGGACGCAGGCCCAGGAGTGTCCCACCCAGCAGTGTCCAGCATGGAGGGGGCGTCATAGCTGCGGGCCCAGAGAGGAAGCACGGGGCGCAGCTGGCTCTCCTTTGCGGAGACAGCGCTCAGGGTAGAGCCGGTGCGGGTGCCCCCGGTACAGGGGCTCCAGAAGCCGGGCAGCCATCGGCGGAGGCGGAGTGTTTCAGGACCAGCAGGGGGTACCGAGAGGTTCACTTACCGGCGCCCAGACTCCGCTGCCGGCCAGCTCAGTTCCGGCCCCATCCTGCCCTGCTGCCTCGTGCCGCATCCGCCTGACCGAGTGACCGAGCTGCGCGGCAAGCTCACGGTGACGTGGCGTCGGCCTGGCCCGGTGCAGCCCCCCAGCGCTGTGCCGGCGATGCTGGCTGCGAGAGGCTTTCTGCACACGTGACCCCAGGAAACCTGTCTGCTTCCCAGGGAGGAGGAACCTCACCCCGAAACCCCTTCCCGAAGCTGCGCCTTCTCAAGAGAGACCCTCCCACTGGCGAGAGGACCCGACGTGACGCACCCGCGGGGAAGGGGCTCCTGGGTGGGAGCAGGGGGCGGGTCCGAGCCCGGGTCTCGGGAACAGCTGGGCCGTTGCCTGCAGGCACCTTGCCGTGTTCTCCTCTCATCTCGTCCGGCTGCTGCCCAGGGCGCCGGGGCAGTGAGCCGCACTCATGGGACCTGGTCACCGTCCCCGTGTGCGCCCGTCGGCTGTCGCCTGGGTGGACCGTGCGGGCAGGGGGGCCAGGCCGCGGGGCAGCCGGGCTCAGCACACCCTGGGGCTGGCTGGAGCCTTGTCTCCTGAGCTGCTCTCTGAAGGCGAGGGCGTTTGCTTCCCGGAGCTCCGGGGCGCCCATGCGGGGGTCCCTGAAGTGCCCCGGGTTCCTGTCTCTAGGCATCTGGGCCACAGGCCTCAGTTCCACCCCCTGAAGCACGGATTCGATGAGTGGTTTGGATCCCCCAACTGTCACTTTGGACCTTACGACAACAAGGCCAGGCCCAACATCCCTGTGTACCGGGACCGGGAGATGGTTGGCAGGTAACAGGCCCTGCCCACTGCTGCTGCCCACCGCCAGCTCCTCGTCCTGCCCAGACCTCGTCCTGTGACCTCTGACTTACAAGAGCCCCGCCTCCGGGGGCTTCTAACCGTCTCAGGAAATGTGCCGGGAGCCCCAGACGCTCCCCGGAGCGAGGCGCTCCCCCCGGCTTCCGGGGTTTGGGCCCCGTGCCCGGAGGCGGCGAGGGGGCTATGCCCTGGACGGTCAGCCTCACTCCGAGTCACCGTCTGGGGGGCTGTCGGCTGCAGGACCGACCTGGTCTGGCCATCGGGTGGCTGCAGGCAGGCCCTGGTCTTTCCTGTTTGGCCTAACTTCCCTTTCTTTCTTCCTTTTTTAATTATTTTTGTTCTGGTGGAAGCGCGGTACACGTCACTGGACCGCAGAGCTGGGCCAGCATTGCTGGGGTGTAGCTCACCCAGCATCCCCATCCCAGACCGCCTCCGTCACCCCAGAGAGATGCCCACACCTGTTAGCCGTGCCCTCCGTGGCCGTGGACT
The DNA here is from genome assembly GCF_028023285.1 of Balaenoptera ricei. NCBI lineage: Eukaryota > Metazoa > Chordata > Mammalia > Artiodactyla > Balaenopteridae > Balaenoptera > Balaenoptera ricei. Next base: position 63,254,793 of record NC_082657.1, on the reverse strand, counting down.
GGCCACTTCCTCTCGCGCCATCCTGCCTGTCCTTTGGCGGGGCTCCCCTCCTTCTCCCAGATGGTGGGGTCACCGGGGCACCAGACTCAACCCCAGTGGGTCCCCGACGGGCCTGGGAGCTTCCAGGCTCCGGTTTTGTTCCTGACGTGAATGTTTCCATCTCTCTTTTAAACGAGGCCCCTGACTGTGCGCAGGAAGTCGGGGAGGAGGGGCTTTCCTGCCCTGAAGGCCAATTTCTGTCTGGATCTGTACTGTTTTCAGATTTTATGAGGAATTTCCAATTAACCTGAAGACTGGAGAAGCCAACCTCACCCAGATCTACCTGCAGGTGACCACAGCAGGGGCTGGCCCGGCTCTGGGGTGGGAGGTGGGCCTGGGGCAGGGAAGACGGTGCGCGCTTCTCCTCAGGAAGCACTGGATTTCATTAAGAGGCAGCAGGCAGCTCACCGCCCCTTCTTTCTATACTGGGCCATCGACGCTACACACGCGCCTGTTTACGCCTCCAGGCCTTTCCTGGGCACCAGCCAGCGAGGGCGGTGAGTCCTCGGTCACATAGATCTGGACCCCGGGGCAGGGGGGTCAGCTGTGCTTGACTACCACCAGAGGCTGGGCCCTTGGTACCATTGTCAGCTGTGGACAGAGTGAAGCATCTGTGCCTCTGCGGTGGTGGAGGGAGGGGTCGGCTCTGCCCCGATTCCGTCTGAAACTTGCCTGGAACGCCCCCTCCTCGTCCCTCCCTGAGGTTCGGCTCCGGCCGCCCTCTGGTCCCGGAGGCCGCCAGCCCCTGCTGACCGCTCCCTCCTTCCCGCAGTTATGGGGACGCCGTCCGGGAGATTGACGACAGCGTCGGGAGGATCCTGCACCTCCTCCGGGACCTGAGCATCGCAGAGAACACCTTTGTTTTCTTCACGTCGGACAACGGCGCTGCCCTCATTTCTGCGCCCAGACAAGGCAGGTGACTTGAGCAGACGGGGCTCCACCCCCCACCGGGCCGGGTGTGAAGGGCTCAACCTTGGGGAGGGAGGGACACCGGCAAGCGCCCCCCAGGCGCAGTGCCCCTCTTCCCCACCGCCTGGCAGGTGCCTGGTCAGGAGGGAGAGCCCGGTGGGACCGGCGGAGGCTGAGGCTGCGGCCCTCACCGCGTCCTGCCTCTGCGCTGGCCAGCCCTGGGGCCAGTCACGTCCAGACTTCCCTCTCTGAAGCCGCAACGTCCCCTGTCAGTGTTTCTGTCCTGATCTCAGCTGTAGCACGGTGGCTGTTGTCACATGACTGGACACGTCTGCCCCTTTTTCTGTGTTTGGGAGCCTCCCTTCCCACGGGGGCGATGACCCTGCAGCAGCCAGGCCCAGGCTCGGCGCCCCCCCCCTCGGAAGTGCCCTCCCAGGCCTCGCGGTGGGTGGTGTCCAGGAGGGAAGGGACCGAGCCCCCCTCCCCTGCAGTGCTGGAGCCCCTGGCGCAGCGCGGTGGGGCTGCTCACTCCCCCAGACCCTCCCTTTGTGTCCCTGCCGGGCCTGCAGTCCTCCTGAGGACCCTGACCTCTAGGCCTCTCAGGTCTGAGGCTTTTTCACCTTGCGGAGCTGGAGCGAGGTTGTTAGACCCGGCGTTTCACAGTCCTGTGAGGGTTTCACACCCCCGTGGTGATGTGTCTCTTCTTCCCTTTCTTCTTAAAAAAGCTGGGCCCCAGGAGGGCCCTGAGTCACTCAGACAGCTCTGGAAGGAAGGCCACAGACAGCAGGAAACCCCACAGGGCCGGGCCTGTGTGGGGAGGCACTGGGGGACCTTACAGCCATGTGTCCTGGGGGCAGAGGGGCCCAGGGGTCTCCAGGGACAGGAACAGCGCGACTGGCTCCGGCCAAGAAGGAGCTGCAGGGGCAGAACAAGACGATGAAAATCCATGTACCCACCCGCAGCTGGAGAGACCGGAGCAGGAAAGAAGTAGGCCCTCATTGACCTCTGGCCTGTGACCCTTGCTGGCCCTTTGCTGACCGGCGAGGTGGGCTTCGGGTTGCAGTGCGGGGACGAACCACAGGGTCGCTGCTGGAAAATGCTGTGCTGTTGTGTCCATCTCCCCATCCTCAGGGGTCCTGAGGTTGTGGGACCCTCCCTCCGTCATGGCAGCGAGCCGGGGATGTGCGATTAGCCAGGACCGGGCTGTCTGCCCTCAGCACCGCCCACAGCTGGGTTCAGGGACCACCTGCTCAGAGCAGGGCCTGTCAGAAACACGGGATCTGCACCCCCAAACCCCAGGCACACAGGAGCTGCTTGTGCACAGTGACATTTAGGGAACCTGGCACCTGCCAGGCCCGAGGTTGGGACTGTGTCTTAACGTTTCCACGTCTTTCACTGACATGTCCACGTGCTGTGTGTGTGCGCGGTTGCGGTCTATGGGGGCGTGACCTTACGACCACAGCTCTAGGTCAGAGCCATCTCCAGGTGTTCTGACCTTGAACTTGAGGCCTGAACCCCAGGACTGGTCCTTTGTCTCCACGACGGCCTCAGTGCCTCAGCAATGTCACCTCCAAAGGGCCGGGCGGGGAGCCAGGTGGACAGACGTGTCCCGAGGGTGAGTGCCCAGCAGGGCGTGTGTGGCCCTGGGGACTCAGGCACGTGGTCTGATGGGCGACTGTCCCCAGGTGGCAGCAACGGGCCCTTTCTGTGTGGGAAGCAGACCACGTTTGAAGGTGGGATGAGGGAGCCTGCGATCGCCTGGTGGCCCGGGCACATCCCTGCCGGCCAGGTGAGTCAGAGCCGGCCTTGTGCCAGACCTGCGGTCACCCTGGGGCGTGAAGCCTTGGTCCCCTCTCTGGCCTGCTCCCTGCGCTCATTCTGCCACGCACACGTGTCATCAGGCAGGGAAGGCCTCTGTTCTGCGTGTGTGGACATGCTGCGGGGTGTGACCGCGCGTGTGTGCGCGTGTGCGTCAGCGAGCATACCTGGGGACCTGGCCCCTGGCCGCCGTCTGGGCAGGGCAGGGCGGGCATCCTCAGCGCGTCTGGGCCACATCCATCGCAGGTGAGCCACCAGCTGGGCAACATCATGGACCTCTTCACCACCAGCCTGTCCCTCGCAGGCCTGGCGCCACCCAGGGACAGGGCCATCGACGGCCTGGACCTCCTCCCCACCGTGCTCCAGGGCCGCCTGACAGACAGGTAGGTTCCTGCCGGGCACACGCCCCGCCTGGCGCCCTGCACCTGGTGCCGGAGCCTGGCTGACAAAGCAGGTGTCCTCGCCCAGAGGGAGGTGAGACCCGGGCATTTTGGCATGAGACGCTTGGTGGGGTGGAGAGGCCTTGTTTCCCCCTGCGGTGTCCCTCACCCTCTGCCCGGCCCCAGCCTACACCCAGCTCCGCGCCGGGACGCTCCAGCTCAAGACCTGCTACTGTTTTGCTCAAACAAAATGAGTTTCCCAGGCTGCCGTGAAGGGGCGCGGATTCTGAAGTGTGTATAGCGTAGCCAGAGCGGGCTTACGGCCAGGAGTGGACGGCTCACTCTCTCTTTTCTGTCTTGAAACCTGGCATGAGAGCTTGCTACCCCTGGCGGGGGTGCCAGCCGCCACGCTCGTCCCCACAGGCCCGCCTGCCGTGCCCGGGTGCTACCCCCTTCCTCCGCCGCCAGCCTCCCCAGCACCGAGGAGGAGGGGCGGCCGTGGGGGCTCCTCCACAGCCCGGGGACCCTTTCAATTGACTCTGCCTGTCCCCCAACAGGCCGATATTCTATTACCGTGGCAACACGCTGATGGCGGTCACCCTCGGCCAGTACAAGGCCCACTTGTGGACCTGGACCAATTCCTGGGAGGAGTTCAGACAGGTGAGGGGGTCCCGGCTCCGCGGACTCCTCGTCGCTTGCGTCCCACCTTGGGGAGGCCTCTGTGCCCCCGGCTCGCGTGCTGACCTGCTGTCAGGGACTTGGGGGTGACGAGGTGTAGCCACGAGGACAGCGCCCACCCTGGCCCGGGCCGCCAGGCTCAGGAGAGCAGGCCTCGGGCAGCTCAGCCCCAAAGCCGGGGCAGATGCCTCAGGGGCCCAGGCGGACCCGGCACCTCCCCGGCCTCCCCTCCCGTCCACCAGCCGGCCCGGCCAGGCGCTTGGCGGCCCCCCGAGAGGCTGTCGCGGTGTTTGCTCCCCCGTGTCTGCCCCCAGTCCTGACGGTGAAGTGCCCCTGCCAGGCCCGGAGCCCCACTCGGCCCTCCCAGCTCGTGGCCGCCCACCACCTCCTCTCCGCGTGCCCGGGCACCCCCCGCTCGCCCTCCCCCAGCCAAGCCTGTGCTTCCCCAGGTCCCATCACTGCCCCGGGCTGAGCTGTCCTGAGCACCCCGCCGCCCAGCGGGCAGGGCCGTGGCTGGCTGGCCCCTGAACATGCTAAGGGGCCGAGAGGCCTAGGAGCGCCGCCTGAGAGCGCCCTGAGGCAGGCGGTGTGGCGACCCCTGGGGACAGCGCGCGGCCTCCCTCGTCCCCCCCCCCCCCCGGCCCCTCCCCACCCCGTAGGGTCCCTGTCGCGTCCAGCTGCATTCTGGAAGCCACCGCTCACCCGCCGTGGGCTGTTGGGCCTCTTGAGGGCAGGTCTGGTCAGCCCAGCCTGCACCCAAGCCGGACCCACGGGCTGGGGAGCCTCTTCTAGCCCAGGGTGTCTGCAGGCAGCGAGCAGCCAGCTGCACGGCCTGTCCTCGCTCGGCCACGTTCACGGTGGGGTTGGAAGGTGTCGGGAGAGGCCCCCTCGGAGTGGCCGGGTGACGCCCGTGCACAGGGCTCAGCGGGTGGCGCTGCTTCCATTTTCCGAGGGTTGTTTGTGGGGCTTCTGGTTGGTTTGGTCTGCACGGCCGCTGTCCTCTTGGGAGACGAAACCCGCAAAACCCCCGTCTCTTCTCCAAGGCGCACAGGCGTGCAGGCACTGGGGGGTCCCTCCCGCGGCGGGTTGCACGGTTGCGGTTCCAGTCAGATGCCTGGGGGGGGTGGGGGCACCCACACGCTGCTTTGATGGCCCTTTTCCCTGCAGGGAGCAGTAAGGCTGAGGGGGGGTGTGCAGTCGGGAGGGGCCCCAGAAGCTATGACAGCGGCCTTGTGGCCATCCACAGCTCCCTGAGCTCCACGGAGACTTGGATCCGCCTCTGGCATCCCTTCCAGGCGATCAACACGCGAGGGGCAGCCCTGTCCGCAGGCTGGGGGCGTGGCTTAGCTGAGGACACAGGTCTGGGGTCCCCAGGTGCAGGGTTCGCCTGAGGGGACCTTGTTAACTTCCCACTGTACTCTTGTCTGGGGCATCTCCCACCCCACCTCGACCCCCCCACCCCCCAGTGCCTGTGGGCCCACCTGCCCGCGTCCTGATCAGGCCTGGTGCCACCGTCACCAACAGGCCCGTGACCTCCCCTCGTGAGGTGTCTGAGGCCCGGGGGCCGAGGCAGGAGGGAGGGCCCGTGTGTCCACGGGACCTTCTGCATTTCTGGACTAAATCCACGAGCGTCGGCTCAAGGGCACGGTTCGCCTCCCTCCTCCTTCCCATCCTCCCAAAGCCAGTGTTGTGCTGGGGCAGGGCTCCCCACGCCCCCTCTGCCTGGCTGGGCTGCGTGGGGCTCAGCTGCGGTGCCCCTGGGGCGAGTCCTCCCTCCCGGGAGTGGTTGTGAGAGAAAACGCCTGTGCTAATTAGCGGGATCTTAATTAAATAGCTTATTTGATTTGCATCCAAATTATAATTTGTGTTTTCTGTCTAGACTTGGATTCTTCTGCATTAACTGCTCAGCTTTTTTATGCTAAACGTGGTTGTTTCTCCCACCGTTAAGTCCACTTTTGTTCTCCAGCTGGTCTGCTCCCAGAAGGTCAGAGGTCACTCACTTGGGACCCACCTGGGTGTCCGTTCTCGGCAGCCCTTGACAGCTTAGATTCCAGCCGCTGACTCAGGGGCTACAGCTCAGGGCAGACAACTGGAATTTCTGTAGCTCCTCACCTCCCTGCTTTACTGAGAAGCAGAATATTCACTGCTCCGCTGCCTGGCCGTCCAGGACAGACACACGGGTGTTGGGAGGATTGCCGTCAGACCGCACTGGGGCCTGCAGGAGAAGCAGGAGGCACGTCTCTGTCCCCAGCCCCGTTTTAGGGTTAACGTGCCCCGCCACGGCCCTGCTCCAGACCCTGTAAACAGTGTCCCACGTTGCCTGGAGACCAGTGCCCAGCTGCTTATGGGGCCCTGAGGTCCCCAGTGCTTCTGGGGTGGCAACCCTTGGCCTCGCCCAACTCTGCCCAGATGGCAGCAGGCCTTTCCCTAAACCAAGTCAGGGAGCCCCGCGGGGCAGCCTTCAAGCCTGGGGGACACGCTGGCATGGGAACCCCATCTCACACGCGCGTCAAAGGCTGAACCCCGAGGGCAGAGGCCGCCTGGGGGGCGCGGAGCAGGGCTGCACACCTGAGCCTTGGTGGAGAAGATGCTGCATCTCCTGTGAAGGGTGGGGGCGGTGCGTCCGGGTCCCCTGCGTCTCCTCTGGCTTTCAGGCCTGCGGTCCCTCCTCCTCAGCTGGCCAAGGAGTCTTGGAGGAATGCCGACCGCTGTGCACCTCATCTGCTACGAGGCAGATAGGGTGGACGTGAAAAGCTTTGCTCTAGAAATTAGATAGAAGATGGACTGAAATATTTTAGAGATTCACCACCCCCTCCCCCAAGAAAGCACTGAAGCCCTAGGGGATGGTGCACAGGGCAGATGGCATGCAGCCCGGGGCTGGGTGGCAAGAAGGCTCCGTCCCGCAGCGCGGCGTCCGCGGTCCTGCTGTGCTCGGCTGTGAGCCCCGCACGCATCACCTGCACTCTCGGCCTCTCGTTTCAGGGCGTGGATTTCTGCCCCGGGCAGAACGTGTCAGGGGTCACCACCCACTCGCAGGAGGAGCACACTAAGCTCCCGCTGGTCTTCCACCTGGGACGAGACCCCGGGGAGAGGTACCCCCTCAGGTGAGCCGGGGGTTACGGGACCCCAGGCCCCCTCGTGGGGCGAGTGCAGCCGACCGAGCAGGGCGCCGAGGGCCCGGGAGCCACGCGGTCTGAGGGCGTTTGGGGCAGGACCAGCCGCTCGAGAGAAACGAACCGGGGCCAGAGGATTAAGAGGGACCCTGAGAGAGGAGAGATCGGGCGCTGCGAAGCCCGTGCAGCTCGGGGCGCCTGCGATGCCGGGGGGTGCCCCGTGGTTCCTGCTGAGCAGCTGGCTGGAGGGTCACAGCTGCTGTCCCGGGCACGACGTGGCTCTGCCTGAACCCTCATGTGCTGGGTGGTTCCTGGGGTGCACGCCTCTCAGGGAGGGCGGGCGGGACAAGGTGGGGGCCCCAGCCGCTCTTTCCGGGAGGCTGCTGGATGGTGACGCCGGGATGGGGGCTTGTCCCTCAGTCTCCCCGCCAACCCTGGCCTACCTGGGTGGGCTGCCCCACTTGCCCTGTCCCTCCCTCCACCTCGGTGACCTGGTGCCCCTCGCCTGCAGCATTGCCAGCACCGAGTACCTGGACGCACTTCGCTGGATCACCCCGGTCGTCCGGCAGCACCAGGAGGCCTTGGTCCCCGGCCAGCCCCAGCTTAATGTGTGCAACCGGGCGGTCATGGTAAGTGGTTCGTACGTGGGCTGTGGGGGCATCCCAGGGCCATGTGAGTGCTGACCGGTCTGCTGCAGGCACGAACCCCACTTCCCTCCTGCTTCTCTGTCTCCGACCTCACAGGAGTGGCAAGGGGGTTGCTTGGCACCTCTGCAGGTGCAGGACGAGCCAAACCCACGTGGGATGTGGGTGTTGAAAGGCTGGGCAGATGGCCTGGGGTGCAGCAAGCCCACTGGCCACCTCCGAGCACAGCCTCCTCCAACTCCATGGGGGCTCACCCACAAGTCCGTCCCATAACTGGGGTGTCTGTGTGGCTCCCCGCTCCACAAAGATGGGCGATCTTCCGTCCCCGCGGCAGAAGCTCCGGCAGCACCCCAAAACCCGCAGAGCAAAGCCAGTAGCTTAGCCTGGCTTCCAGCCGTGAGTGTCCCCGCCCCACACACCCCATTCCCCAGACCCGCCTGGCGGTTGTGAGCACGGCTAAGCACCTTGAGGCTGCGGGCGCGGCCGGGCCAGCGGAGCCGCTGCCTCGAGCCAGGAAGTGACTGTGAGCACTGCGGGGTGCGTGTGATGGGTGCGTGTGACGACAGACGAGGCTCGGATGTTGGAAGCATTCCCTAGGGGTGAGGAGTGTCAGAGGGCGGGTGGCCTTGGGGGCGGCTGAGGGTCGTTGGCCAGGGCCAGCGGGGCAGCCTGGTCGCGGTCGTCCACATCTGGGGCTCACAGGGGAAGACGTTTGGGGCGGGGGCCAGCAGGGCCTCCCCCTTCCCATGGAAGGACGCCAGGCTGGCATTCCAGCCTCTGGACTCAGCAGTGGAGCAGGAGGGCCCCCCTGGCTCAGGACCACTGCGGTCCCTCGGGTCCCAGGAGCCTGAGAGACCCCCGCCTGGGGAGGAGCCCCTGGTGCCCCCTGCAAACCCGTCTTGTCCTCTGTGACATGGTGCTGTCCGCACCCCAACACGCCATCTCCTGTCACACCTGCCCTGTGGGCCGAGTCTCCAGGTAGCAGCCGTTGCCTGGTGGCTCAGAGACCAAAGGGGTCTTAGTGACAGTAGGGGAGATGGGGAGGGACTGACTTGACCGGGGTGCTGCCGCCACCTCCTGGTCGCGGCAGGAATTGCCACGGCCCGGCCGACCCTGGAACAGGAGAAAGCAGGGACCCCCCGCCCCAAGTGAGCTGAGGACCCCGGAACAGCGTGGGTTGGCCTAAGACTCTGAAGCGAGCACTGCCACCAGAGAGGTGCACGGACTTAACAGTGTGTGGATGCGTGTGGGCATTTGTGTGTGTGTGCACACGCAAGCATGCAAAGCCCTCCCCGGTCCCCGCACTCGGACCGGACCCCGCTCGTCCAGGCCCCGCTCGTCCAGGCCCCGCTCGTCCAGGCCAGCGGGTGAGGGCTCTGGGTAGCGACCTCTGCTCTTGGGACAAGAGCAGCCCAGGCAGCCCACCTCCCTAGAGCTTCATCAGACACCCTCCCTGACCCCCCAGGCTCACAGGTTGGGTGCAGAATCTGCTTTCTGCGTGCACCTGGCCCCTTTCTCTGCTCTGCCTCAGAGGTTGGGAACTGCTTCTTATCTAAACCTGGCCCTGCCAGGCGGCCCGTGCAATCAGAGGGCCACCTGATGCTATTCCGGGCGGGGGAGGGCTTTACCTGCGGTTCTCGCTGGCGCTGATATTCTGATTCGGACTCAGGCCCCGGCAGGGGCGGGAGTAGGGGGAGTGCCCCCCCAGGGTGATTAGGGGGATGGTACACCTCCTGGGTGAGGGGACACGACAGAGCCACAAAGGCTCCCTCTCAGGGGCATGAGTGTCCTGTTGTTGTTTTTTTCCTTGTCTTTTTTTTTAAAGGAACATTTATTTATTTATTTATTTATTTATTTATTTATTTATTTATTTATTTATTTATTTATTGGCTGCGTTGGGTCTTCGTTGCTGCGCGTGGGCTTTCTCTAGTTGCGGCGAGCAGGGGCCACTCTTCGTTGCGGTGCGCGGGCTTCTCATTGCGGTGGCTTCTCTTGTTGCGGAGCACGGGCTCTAGGCGCGCGGGCTTCAGTAGTTGTGGCACGCGGGCTCAGTTGCTCCGCGGCATGTGGGATCCTCCCGGACCAGGGCTTGAACGCATATTCCCTGCATTGGCAGGCGGATTCCCAACAACTGCACCGCCAGGGAAATCCCAGTGTCCTGTTCTGTTGCCAGGAAATCATTGCCACACAAAGCAAGTCTGCCCACGAAGATGCAGCCAGGAGAGCCTGTGCTGAAGCAGGCCAGCTTTCCCTGGGGCATCAAGGCCGCCACCTCTAGAGCTTACCGGGAGGCCAAGGTTGTGGGCAGTTAGCGAACTGTCCCCTTCGGTGACAGGCAGGCCCTGTTACTACCAGGCTGCTGTGGGGCAGTGTCTCCTGTGCCGGCCTCAGGCACTGAGTCGCCTCCGAGCCAGGTGGAGACAGGTGATTCCACACTGCAGCCGCCCACTGGGGTGGGGCAGGTCACAGGCCTGGGCAGGGCAGGAGTCTGGAAAGTGCTGAGTCCACAAGTGCTTGGAATAACTGCATGTCCGCTTTCTGAACTTTCATTACCCAGAACTGGGCGCCCCCAGGCTGCGAGAAGTTAGGGAAGTGCCTGACGCCCCCGGAGTCTGTGCCAGAGAAGTGTTCCTGGCCCCACTAGCACCGGCCTGGGCTCAAGACAGGCCTGGGCGTAGGAAGGCTCTGGCCTCAGGGCTCCTGTGCTGGAAGAGCTCCAACTCCCTCTGCCCTGCCTGCTGCCAGACGGAAGTCACCTGTAGCCAGCAGCAGGACCTGCAAGACTACGCCTGCTGCAACCCGGCCCTGGAGTCAGTTCCCAGCCCACCGGGCCTGCCTGACTCTGCGGCCGCAGGCTCACATCAGCCCCTGAACCGGAGGCTGCCCGCCTCGTGTCCTCCCACTCTGCTCCAGCTACCTCCCGGCTGCCCCTTCCAGGGCCTGAGCTCTGCCCCAGGACCCAGAGGCATGACTCGCTGTGGCTGCCCCTGCACTTCCCTCAGGACTTCAGCCCTGGTGTCGAGGGTGGCCGTGCCAATCCTGTGTTGCCCCCTGGCGCTGTGCCCAGGGGATACCCCAGCGCCCCTCCCCCGCATACCCCCCCATGGTAGGGGGGTGTGAACATGAAGGGGGAGGAGGCCAAGGGCCTCCCTGTCCCGGAGCCTCGACAGCCAAGGCCTCCCCAGTCCAGTGGGGACAGCTGAAGCCACCAGCTTCCTTGGAGATCAGGACTCCCGACCCCAGCACACTGTGGGGACTGCCTGTGCTTCAGAGGTGCCCCGCCCGCCCTCCCGTCCTCGAGCCCAGGGTGGCAAAGCTTGAGGATGAGCCCATTCACCAGCGAAATCAGGAGAGCCTGAGCAGGGCTGTGAACGGCCTCCAGGGACTCCCCCTTAAGGCCCGTGGGCCGTTTCCATTGTGTGGAGTTTCCACTCTGCAGACTGTCACACCAACTCTGTACTGTTGTAAGACTTGGCAAATTATGAAGAGACCAGGTTTAGAATAAAGTAACAAGCATTTTAGCCTTTTGTTTTTACATGAAATTCTATTTGGGGGAAGTTGTCCCCCCTGGGTACCACGGTGGGGGCTGGAGTGGGCCAGGCCAAGCATTCCATCCTTCCCTCCTCTGCTGCCCTCCCCCTGCAAGCCCCGGAGAAGCCAGGCACCAAATGCCTGGGCTTCCGCCTCTGGCTCGCCCCGCCCCCGGCCGTTGGTCCTCTGAACTCCCTTCCAGGCCTCTGCACCGCACTCCTGCTCGGAACCCCTCCTTGCTCCGGTCCTCAGGCACCGGCGCGCTCCTGGGGAAAGGGCCGGGCCGTGTGTGTGCGCCGTGCGCCCCGTGCGCGCGCCGGCCCCCTCGCACCGCGCTGCAGGAGCTCAGCCGAGACCCGCCGGGGAGGGAAGAAGAGCGAGCGAAGCAGTGCGCACCGCCCGAGGCCTGGGGTCCCGGCCACAGCTGCGCCGAAGACCTCCGGGCGCTCTCGGCTTGGCCGAACCGGGCGAGGATTTCCCCGAAAGTCCGGCCGGGGCTGCGTAGACGCCGTACTCCATCAACCCTGACTCGCACCTGGGCCCCGCGCGAACGTCCTTGAGGCGGGGACGCCAGTGTTCCGGGCACAAGAAATAAGCACGTGTCTTAAGACCGACCGCAATTAAGATTCGATGAAATACGGTACCTCCTACGGGAGATGGTGGGCCCCGCCCACCCGAACCCAGACCCGCCCCCTCGTTCCACGCAGGCGCGGAGCCGCCTTGGGCGCCCGGCCCCGCCCCCTGGGGGCTCCTCCCCCACCCCGCGCAGGCGCGGAGCCTACTAGCCCGCTCGTGCCCAGGAGACGCGCGGACGCTGCGATGGCGGATTCCGAGCTGCAGCTGGTGGCGCAGCGGATCCGCAGCTTCCCCGACTTCCCCGTCCCCGGCGTGCTGTTCAGGTACGGGCAGCCGGGCCACGTGGGGCGCGCGGGCGGAGGAACGGAGGGACGGACCGGGCCGCGCGACCCGGGATGTCGGGGCGCGGTGGGCTCTTCGTGGGCCCGAGAGTCACCAGGCCTGTCCTTGCGTGCCAGGGACATCTCACCCGTCCTGAAGGACCCCGACTCCTTCCGCGCCTCCATCAGCCTCCTGGCTAATCACCTGAAAAAGGCCCACGGCGGCAGGATCGACTACATCGCGGGCAAGTGGAGCGTCAGGGGTCCGCCGGGTCCCCGGACTCTCCCTGGTGCTGCTCGCGTCTGCTATGAGGGCGCAGGGTCGGGAGTCCTTTACCCTGGGCAGGTTGGCTTTGGGGGTCTTCTAGGGGACCCGCCAGATGCCCCAACGGTGCTTGGGTTGTAAGAACAGACCCGTTGCCGCATCCCGACTTTGCAGCCGTGAGAGGGGCGACAGGCCTCTCCAGCGGCCGGGGAACGCCTCTGCTGGGTGGGTGCCGGCGGCGGGCTGAGGGCAGGCACGACAGATGGGGCCCCAGAGCTGAATTTCCCCAGGGGGTGTCTGACCAGAATCCACTGGGCCAAGCATGCTTTCTTGTTTTACCAGCGGGCATTGAGCGCCTGCCGTGTGCCGGGTCCTGTACCCAGTGGTGGGTTTTAGGAAAACCCAGGAGATCGTGGAAAATCCTGGCAGGTCCTATTTCTCTTTGAGAGCCGCACCCCTGATCCTTCCTGGTTCTTGGATACCCTGAGGGGCCACAGCACTGCCCTGTAGGCTGCAGGGCTCCAATTTGTTGAGTCCTGCAGAGGATTCTTCCCTTCAGAAGCTGTCCTTCCCTAACCGCACTCCCACGTGGGGAAGAGGCCCTGAGCTCCCCCATCACAGCTCAGTCCACCCCCGGAGGTGGCCGGCGCAGTCACTGCCTCTCCTTCTGGACTAGAAGCTCCTGGGGCAGACGCTGAACCGCCTGCTAAGGGTGTTTCAGGTACCACCAGCCACTGGTGAGCAGCTGAGCTTTGGAGAGAGGTTAGGTGACTTACCCAAGGCCATACGGCTATTTACACTGCCGGCTATTTACACTGCCGTGTACGGAGTGGCTCCTGCCCAGCTCCTGACCTCTCCAGCACCCAGCAGTCCCTGTGTGGTAGGTGATCTGTCAATGTTCCCAAAGTGGATGGATGTCATTGGTCTTTCATCTGGAGGCAACAAGGCTGTGTGTCCTGGGTTGTGATGGCTACTTGTCACTGTTCAGCCCTGACCCATGGGGACCCCAATGCTGCTGTACCACGCAGCTGCCCCCCAACACCCCAGGTCTCACCGACAGGCCTAGACTCCCGTGGCTTCCTGTTTGGTCCCTCCCTGGCCCAGGAGCTGGGCTTGGGCTGCATTCTCATCCGGAAGCGAGGGAAGCTGCCAGGCCCCACTGTGTGTGTCTCATACGCACTGGAATACGGGAAGGTGAGAAGGCTGGGGGCTGCCTCTGTGGACCCTCCATTCCCAAAAGGAGAGTCGTGGACTCCAGTGGAGCTGCCGTGGTTGGTTGGAGTGGACATGGGAACTCAGAGAGGCTGAGAAGTTGGGCCAGGCTGGCAGAGCCAGGAGACAGGGTGGGTTGGAACAACTGCGGCCCAGGGGGTGGCCCCTTGTCAGTTGCCGAGCTCTGCACACCAAGGCCGTTTTGGGGAAGCTCGTAGATCACGTGCCCGCTTTCATCTGCAGGCTGAGCTGGAGATCCAGAGGGACGCCCTGGAGCCAGGGCAGAAGGTGGTGGTTGTGGATGATCTGCTCGCCACTGGCGGTGAGGATCTTCCCCCAGCGAAGCGAGCCTGGCGTCAGGGTCTGGCGGGGGTGGAGGATGGGTCTCGGCACTCTAGTTTCCCAGGGCCCGTCCCCACACCACCCCTCCCTCCCCAGGAACCATGCGTGCAGCCTGTGAGCTGCTGGGCCAGCTGCAGGCCCAGGTGCTGGAGTGTGTGAGCCTGGTGGAGCTGACCTCTCTGAAGGGCAGGGAGAAGCTGGGGGCTGTGCCCTTCTTCTCTCTCCTGCAGTACGAGTGACCCCGGCCCCAACCCCGCACCAACTGGAAAAGAGGATCAGCCTGGGCGGCTGCAGCGACCCCCGCTGGCCACCAGGGGGACCAGAAGTCCAGCGGGGGGGACTTATGCGTCTGTGGCTAAGTGGTTTTCTGCTGAGCGGGGCTGCTGCCTGCGGGGGCCTGCTGGGGCTTCTGGAAGCCCCAAGGCCTGGAGCTGCAGGCTCGTTGACAGTGGGATGAGAATGAGAATAAATGACTTTCTAGAGCGGAGTCTCCTCCCCAGTGTCAGTGCGGGAAGGTGCGGGGGCCCACCAGGCAGGCTGGGCGCTTTCTGACATTCGCATCTGGTGGTTCCCGAGTGCTGTGAGCCGCCGCCTGCACACACAGGGCAGCCCGCGCTGGCCTCCCCTGCTGCTGTAACTCATCACGCACGCGCGTGGACTTCAAACAACTTTATCTTACAACTCTGGAGGCCAAGGACAAAACTCAGAGAGGGTAGGCAGGGCTGGCTCCTTCTGTGGGCCCTAGGGGGAACCTGCTCCTTGGTTCTCAGCTCTTGCTGGCGTCTTCCAATCTCAGATTCACCATCTGCCTGCCTCCCTCTTACGAGGGCCCTGTGTGACACCCAGCCCACCCAGATACTCGCGGACCACCTCAGGATCCCACGTGGACACCTGGGAGGGTTATCCGCCAGCCACACCACCCTCCCCGCGCCCCCCACTTCCCTGCACCGTGTGTGAGGGGGGCCTCCACCACACTGGCCAGAAGCCCTCGAGCCCCGCAGCCAGAGCCCTGACCCTCACGGGGACTCGGGACAGGGAAAGCAAAGTGCGTCGTGTTCCTAGTGGAAGTAAGACACAGGCCCAGTGGCCCGGCAGTGTTGGCACCTGTGCGCCGGGCTCACAGCGCCGCCTCGGCACGGGCAAGGCGGGCCAGCTGTGCCATGACACCTGCCAGGTCAGCGGCCTTGTCCAGCTTGACGTAGGTGTCCGTGCGGATGTGGTGGAGGCTGAGCCAGTCGGGCAGCAGCTCAGAGAGGAGCTGCACGTGCTTCTCCATCTCCCCTGCGGGGGGGGGGGGGGGGGCGGCACGTGAGGCTGGGTGTCAGGGCCCTGTGAGGCCTCCCGGGACAAGATCGGGAAGGACTCCAGTAGTGACCACACAGCCTTGCCGAGGAGCTGGCCCTCCCGCGGAAACCCCGCAGTGGGAGGCACCCAGCAGCTGAGGGACCAGAGACCTTGGAGGCAACAGGCAAGTCCTACGGGGCCTGGGGGCCGATGGAGGGACCGCAGGAGAAACAAGGCTGGTTGGGTTGAGAGGGTGGGAACAGCCCCTCAAGGCTGCAGGAGCCGAGGGGGCCAGACAGCCTCGGGAGGTGAGCCCAAGGGTACGGTGCCCGCCCTCATCTGGGACGTGGGGAGGGCCCTGCACGTACCGGGGCTCATGGCCGCGCGGTAGCTGCCCGCCATCCTGGCGCAGGCCACCTCCATGGTGAGCGCTGGCTTGCGCTCCGACACGAAGACGCTGCGCAGCACGCGGGCCAGTTCGGGCAGCCGCTCGAGCCGCTGCAGCCGCTGCTCGTGCTCCGGGCGCCGCGTCATCCGCGCCAGCTGTTGCTGCGCCTCCTTGGCCCGGACCTGCCGTGGGCGTGGACGGTCAGGGGGCGTCGTTTCTCACGCCTCACCACCACCCCACGGGGACGCCCAACACTCACCCGCTCCAGCAGGGCCTGGGACACCCCCTTCAGAGCGGCAGGCGGCGTGGCCGGGGGGGTGGCTGGCAGTGCCGGGCTGGGGGGCTGGGGGCTGCTAGGCTGGGCCGTGCGCTGGGCCAGGTCACTCAGAGCCTTCTCCATCTGGAGCAGGTCAGAGGGGAGAGGTCAGGAGACGCCTCCCCCCGGTTCAGCCACAGGGGAGGCTCCTCACACCCCGTCTGTGTGGACCCCCCCAAGAGTCCTTTGTCCAGCCCAGGGTCACCCCGGCACATCAAGGGCCTGTGCTCACCGCCCCAGGGCAGAGCCTGCTGGTGGGCGGTGCTCTGCTTGTGGGGAGGGCATGTCCAGCTACCCTGAGGCCCACGGCCAAGGGTGGAGCCTGTCAGGCACCAACGTGGGGGTCAGGCCGCCCCGCACCAGCCTTACCCTGGGTGACATCAGGCTGCGGGCACGGGCCAGCACCTCCTGGGCGGAGGCCAGCTTCTCTACAGCGGGCGGCTGAGGCAGCTCGGCCGGCTCGACGTCAGGCACTTCGTCCACATTGAAGCGGGGGTGCCAGCGTGTCAGCTGGTCCTCAGGCACCTCCATGGGGGGGTTCAGGGAGGCCAGGAAGGCCTGTGTGGGAAGGGGGGGCACCAGGTGACCCTTGGCACATCTGCCTGTGGGTGTGCAGAGCTGTCCGGGTTCCTGTCCCAGCTGGGCAACCTCGGGCAAGTTACTTCACTTCTCTGAGCCCCAGGCGCTCAGCTGGGCTGAGGGTACAGCACAGGGCACCCAGCAGCACCCGCTGGGCTGTCCCCAAGCTTCCCGGGGCCAGAGGCTAGCAGCCTCGAGCTCCCTGCGTGTCTGCTCAGGGCCAGGGCCCCCGCCCAGCCCCGCGCCTGCCCACGAGTAGAAGACAGCCGTGGAGAGCGGTTAAGAGAACTCTAGAACTCAGCCTCGGGAGGAGCCCATTTCCTGCGGCGGCAGATGGGGCCGCGACAGCAGGGACAACGTGAGGACCTGAGCCGGGGCACCCGCTCACCCTGTGATGCTCCCGGACTCGGGCTACCAGCTTCTGGCTGAAGACCTGGCGCCGCTGCAGCAGGTGCGACGCCGTGAGCTGGGGGGCCGCACTGCCAGCCTCTGTGGGGAGAGTCCAGGCCTGAGCCCCAGGGCCGGGCCTCCCCAGTCACCCAGCCCACCCCCACGGGTCTCAGACAAGGCCCAGTGCCCGAGGCCTTACGCCCACGCTGAAACCGTGCAGCGTCCTGGGCAAGAACCCGAGGCCCAACACACTCACGCTGGTCCAGCAGCGGCTCGATGGTGAGCTGGTAATCAGACCTCCTGACGCCATCCTTGAAGGTGGGGATGTAGCGCTCCTGGCGGAAGCGGTAGGAGCCGGGGTACACAGTTTTGATCTGACCCACGTTGCGCTCCTCAAAGCGCCTACGGCACAAGGGTGCGGGGGGTCAGAGAGCCGGGGTCGGAGGGTACACAGACTCCAAGGGCAGGACGAGGCCCTGACCCCCCAACCCCCGGCTCACTTGCGCATCATGTCCTGGACGCCCTGCTTGACCTTGGTGAAGGTCACAGTCTCAGAGCGGTTGTAGAGCATGCTCACGATGGTGTCCATGCTGCGGAACATCTCGGCCAGCACCTGGTACTTGTAGGGCAGCACGAGGCCCGGGGGCCCCGGCTGGGCCAGGGCGTGGAAGCGCTGGTAGGCAGGCATCTGCTCACCACTGCCAGGGAGGGAGCGGGGCCATGAGAGAAGCCCCAGACCCACCCCCTCCAGCACCCGACGGCAGGCAAAGTGGTGGGGGAAGACCCCAGAGCCGGGGGTTCCACCCCCAGGGCACACTGCGCACCAGTTTACAAAGCCCCTACACGCCCACTGTCTCCCGGTCACGAGCACTACCAGGGATGGAGACAAAAGCCTGGCCTCAGACCCAGCTGTCACACAGGGCGGTCCCCGACCATCCCCAGCCCTGGCTTCCTCGTCTGTAAGAGGCCTGTGGTAACTATGTGACCTGGAAGGACAGACACGGTGCCAGGCAGCAGGTCCCGGTAACTGCTGGCTGTCCAGGTGGTCTGAAATTCGCAGGAGCTGGCCCTCTCACAGACGGAGGCCGACACAACTGCACCGCGCCGACTCCTTGGAGGGCACGGCCCTCCCCCACCCGCACCACCACAGCCCAGCCCCGCCAGGCCTCCCACCAGGCCACCCCTTCCTGGGTGCCTAGCCGCCCTCCCAAGACTCACCACAGCCCGGCTGGGTGCCCCCTGGCCTCCGGCGCGCTGGCTTCCCCTGCACTCTTCTGCGCACTTGCCTTCAGCTCCCGGACCCGTGCCCCCAGCTCCTGTGCCCGCTGCAGGCACGACTTGAGCTCAGAGAGAGTGACTTTGGAAGGCACCTGCGGACACAGAGTGCTGTCAGCCCGCCTGTCACCCCAGGCCGGTCCACCTCCCCTGCCCTCAGTGCGGCCTCCTCACCTTGTCCTCCTGGGCTGCCAGCCAAGGCCGCTGACCGGCTGAGAGGGCGGCCTTCTTCGTCTCCGTGCTTTGGGGAGGAGAGTGCTCTGGGGAGCCAGCGGCAGCTGGGGAACTGGGGCCAGCGACCTGGTGGGAAGGACCCCGAAGGTGATGAAACCACAAGACTCCGGGGTGCACCATCTCGCAGAAAGCAGCTCTCCTGCCCCCTTGGTTAACTAGGCCACGCCCCACTCACAGCCAGGTCCAGAGTCACCCAGCCCTGACCCCTCGCCCAGTCTCGCAGACGAACCTGGCGTTTACCAGTCCGCTGGGCTCTGGCCCTCCCCCAGCATCTGTCAGATCAGGCACCCCCCCTCCCCATCACTGGAAGTCCTCTAGAAGGGAGGCCCCGCGAGGCTACGGGACGCCGCCTGCCAGGTGCGCGTGAGCTGGCCCTAGCCCGTCCTCCCGCGGGGGGCCTGGGTTCGACCCGGGTCGGTGCCCTCCTCCTGGGCAGGTCTCTCCAGCAGCCCCGCACCCTCCCCACCGCTCCACCAGTTCCCTCCCGTCTGTCCCCCTCCCCGGCCTCAGTTTCCTCCTCCCCTCCGCGCTCTCACCGCGTTGGCCGGCAGCCGCAGCCTCCTGCGCGCGGGCGGCGCAGGCTCGTCGCGCGTGGGTTCGGCGGGCGAGCGGGCGCGCTTGCGGCTGCTGCCGGGGCCGGGGGCCGGGGCGCGGGGCGCGGGCTTGGCGGGACTCGGGGTGCGCCAGGCCGGCTTGGTGCGCGTCGGCTTGTCCCGGAGCCCAGGACGGCGGCGCGCGAAGAAGTCGGTGAGGCGGCACTGCGCCATGGCGGGAGCGGCGGGACCGGCACTGCAGGACCGCGACTGCAGGACCGCAGGCGGAAGTGGAGCCGCTTTTCCCGCGGATTTTCGCGCCGCGCCCTGGCCCCGCCCCGGCCGTGGGCGGAACCATCGGCGCCTCGGCCAAGGGGGTTGGCGCAATATGGACGGGCCCGGGCGCGTGCGCGCTGGCCCTCTCGGGCTGCGCCTACCGCGCATGCGCCGCAGCGAGGGTCTGGGGTTGTTTGGCGGTCCGTGTGCCGTTTCCCGAGTCCTGGGTGGGTGTGCGCTGGGCGGCACGGTTCCGGGTGGGCGCCGAGCCAGTGCTGTCCTGGCAAAGAGGAAAATGCTACGCTGCTTCCACCTGAAATTTAAACTAATACGGTGCAATGAAGCTGGCGCCCGGCTGCGCGGACTGGGAGGGCGCTGCACACGTGGCCGCGGGGGCGGGGGTCTCGGCGTGTCCTGGGCCTGGCCTGGCGCCCAGTGTCCGGACCAGGACCCTGAGGCTGGTGGATGCGCCTCGAAAGAAGATGTTCGGCAGTTAGGCGAACGGACCGAGACCACTGAATTGCACACTTCTTTAAGGGTGAAGGTTATGTTTCAATCAAGCTGTTATTTTGAAAGAGAAAGTTGCTCTCAAATGGCCAAATTGGAAAGAAAGTTCTTAAAGCCTGAAGCTTGGGTTATCTGGCAGGCTCAATGTCTGTGGAATTACAGAAAAATGCAGTCAGCCCGGTCCTGAAGTCTGACCACAGGTCTGGGAGGAAACTGAATCACAAGGGTTGTCTTTGGGAGGGGGTGAGGGCTGAGACGGGAGTTTTACTTTGCCATCTTTTCCAGGTTTTCTGTAAGGAGCATGAATCGTGGCTCTACAAAAGTAAAATTTAAAGGAACAGAAACGTCAGTTGGGGTGGTGCTTGCAAAATGACAAGAGTGAGAAAGTTGGGGGCTGATGAGACAGTTTGGTAGAGAAGCATCGTTGCCCACATGTTACAAAGGGCACAGCAACTAGATCCATATTTTGTTAGCAGCCTGTAGCAAATTATTAGTGGGCCGAGGCCAGCATTTTTAAGGCTACATTTTGTTACAGTTTTGTTTTGGTGTGTGTACTCTGAGCCACCAAGTAAAGTGTGTTTTTTTTAATTTATTTTATTGAAGTATAGTTGGTTTACAATGTTGTGTTAATGTCTGTGGTACAGCAAAGTGATTCAGTTATACATACACATTCTTTTTTTATATGTTCTTTTCCATTATGGTTTATCTCAGGAGATTGGATATAGTTCCCTGTGCTCTACAGTAGGACCTTGCTGTTTCTCCATTCTATATATAATAATTTGAATCTGCTAACTCCAAACTCCCCATCCAACCCTCTCCAGCTCCCACTCCCCGTTAGCAACCACAAGTTTGTTCTCTGTGTCTGTGAGTCTGTTTCTGTTTTGTAGATAAATTCATTTGTATCATTTTTTTTTTAGATTCTGCCAATCAGTGATATCATATAGTATTTGTCTTTCTCTTTCTGACTTAACTTCACTTAGTATATAATCTCTAAGTCTGTCCATGTTGCTGCAAATGGCATTATTTCACTCTTTTATGGCTAATATTCCACTGTCTGTATATACCACATCTTCTTTATCTGTTCATCTGTTGATGGACATTTAGGTTGTTTCCATGTCTTGGCTATTGCGAATAGTGCTGCTATGAACATAGGGGTGCATGTATCTTTTCGAATTAAAGTTTGTCTGGATATAGGCCCAGGAGTGGGATTGCTGGATCGTATGGTACCTCTATTTTTAGTTTTTTGAGGAACCTCCATACTGTTTTCCATAGAGGCTGCAACCCATTTACATTCCCACCAACAGTGCAAGAGGGTTCCCTTTTCTCCACACCCTCTCCAGCATTTGTTATTTGTAGACTTTTTTTTTTTTAGTGTTTATTTATTTGGCTGCACCGGGTCTTCGTTGCAGCATGTAGGATCTTTTTTTTTTTTTTTTTTTTTTTTTTTAGTTGCGGCATGTGGGCTCTTAGTTGTGGCATGCAAACTCTTAGTTGCGGCAGACGGGATCTAATTCCCTGACCAGGGATTGAACCTGGGCCCCCTGCAGGGATTGAACTGGACCACCAGGGAAGCCTCTCACCTGTGTGAGGTGATACCTCATTGTAGTTTTGATTTCCATAAAACGCATTTTTAATCAAAACAGTGGTTGGGGGTTGTAGGCAGGCATCACCCTGAGTCAAAGTGGAGCCTGCTGTGCGTTAAAGAGGGACAGCGTGTGGGAGTCTAAACCTGCCTGGGAGCCTAGGCCGCAGGCATAGCCTCTTCTTGAGACCAGAGGCGATAAGGGGACCTTGTACACCTCGGCCGGCTCGTAGCTTCTCATAAGGAGAGAGGGTGCAACAAGGTGGTTTCCCACTCTCTGTTTCACGTTTTGAAAACAGAGAAACACCTGGTCTGGAGAGGTGGCAGCGGCAGGACCTGACTAGTGGCTGTGCGCTCGGGCACCCCGCCTGCCGATTAGCCCAGCCCCTGCCCTCTGTAGATAAGCTGATGGGCAGGAAGCGGCCCGGAGGCCTCCCCGGTTTCCGCGACGCTGAGCACGCGCCACCGGCGTTTCACGTGTCTTGCCACCTGCCCGCCCACCAGCCTGGAGCCACAGCGTGGGCGCTGGCTCATGCGCTCCCAGAGCTGTGTGGGGCCCCAGGCAGGCCCCAGGGTCCTGAGAAATCCAGGGAGACGCTTCGGGAGGGGACTGCCTTCCCGCCTGGCCACCACATGCTTTGTGATAGGCACACGCCGCCAGGCGTGTCCACCGCAAGGGGACTCCTGGGAAGGGAAAGCGTTGCACAGACTTACTCCCGTTGGGGGCGACTCGGGGGCCCTCGCGAGCCCTGAGTGGCTCTAGGATGAGCTGAGGCTGAGAAGGACGCTCACTGGAGTCTCGAGTCCAGAACATGAGCGTGACCCTTGTCTGCGGGGGTGGGACGAGGGGTGGGAAGTGCTGGGGGTCTGGGGACTTAGCACACTGACCCCTCACAGCCAGCCAGCAGGAAGGGGGCGGCCCCACAGCAGGGGCCTCAGGACCCGCCCCGCCGCTATGGCCACCGTCCATGCCCTGGCGCAGGGTCTGGCTGTGCCACTGTGGCGTATTTTTAATGTCACCCGTGGAGAGCAGGCCTTTTGGGGTGGCTTCAACCCTGGGGCCAGCTGCTTCTCAGAAAACTGCCCACCCGCCTGCAGTGATGGAGTTTGGCAGCTGGGGCAGCGCTGGGCGACGCCCCTCCCCAACACCGCCCCCTGGTCTGAGAGGCGCACAGCTGAGCCAGTCAGAGCCTCTTTTGGGACCTGGGACTCTGGAGTTAGAACCCCCTTCTGTCTCCCCTGGTGGCAGAAAGTGAGATGGGGGAGGACAGCCACCTTCCACCATGTGTGTGGAGACAGAGCGAGCAAGGGACCCTGTGGCCCCAGAGACAGACAGCCAGGCAGCCGCTAACTCAGATGTGGTTTGTCCTGTTTTGTTTTGTTTTGTTTTATTTTTGCTGTGCCGGGTCTTAGTTGCGGCACACGGGATCTTTAGTTGCAGCATGTGGACTCCTGGTTGCAGCATGCATGCGGGATCTAGTTCCCCGACCAGTGATCGAACCCGGGCCCCCTGCATTGGGAGCACGGAGTCTTACCCACTGGACCACCAGGGAAGCCCCGTCAGATGGTTTTTAATAGTTTCCAGTTTGGTCTCTTGTGAGGCCCACTTTTTTATGAGGTAGCCTTGATTCCTTCCTATACGTTTGCCTCTTTTTCTTAAAGTGCCTCTGGGTGGGTTTCTATTTCTTCCAACCCAAAGAGACTTGATTAAAGCATGGTCACAAAGGTTGGTCCATATGAGGCTGCATTAGTAAAAGTACAGAGAAGGGAGGTGAAAGCCCTTCTCTGACAGGGTTCCACCAGACATGTCAGGTTGGCTTATAGGTGTGGAACGCTAAAAGGATATAGCCTGGCTGAAATGCCTGGATGGGAAAGAGACCAGATGGCAGAGGGGCTAGACCCCTTGTCTGTGGGTGTTTACCCCGGAGAAACTTGGAGAGCTGGGACTGTGCTTTCATTCATTTGATCAACCAGTATTTACTGAGTGCCCCCCGGGAACCTGGCTGCTAAGGACCCGCTACGCACCAGGTTGAGAACAAGACAGATGAGGCCCCTGCTGTCAAGGAGCTCACATTCTAATGGAGAGAGAGAAAAACTAGTTGTAAAGAGAGAGAGAATTTCAGATAAAGAATATGAAACCTGGCCGTGGGATTGAGTGCCAGGGGGAGCCACTGTACATCTGAGGGTTCAGGGAGGCTTCTTGGAGGCAATGACATGTGAACTGAGACTTGCATGGCAAGAAGGAGCTGTCAGGGAAGAGAATCCAGAGCAGACGGAGCTGCGAGTGTAAAGGCCCTGCAGCAGAGACCATGCAGGGCGTAGCCCCTTTCATGACAGAGCCCTGGAAGTCCTGCAGTGCCACTTCTGCCCCTCCTGGGGGATGAAGGGGTTGCAAAGGTCCACCCGGGCTCCAGGGGAGGAGACGTAGGCCCCACCTCTAGACGGAGCAAGGTCAAGGTCACATTGCAGGATGAGCTGTCCAGAGGTGAGGTAGCAAGCTTCTGGTGATGAAGGACCACCAGGAGAAGGGATTCAAGCACTGAATATTAACAGCCAAAGTGTGTGTGCTTACCATGTGCCAGGTATAGTCCTGAGAGCTTTACACATACCTCTGTATCTGATCCTCACAGCCACCTAGGATGTAGATGGCTACAGATAACGCCCATTTCATGGATGAGAAGACTGAGGCCCGAGAGCTTGAGCCACTTGCTTCGGGCCACACAGCCTGCAAGTGGCTGAGCTGAAATTCAAACCTAGGCCCCTGCTGGCTGGCCCACCCATGCGGGCTGAGCCAGAGCCTATCTGCCCACCCAGGTGGCCCCCATCCCTGACTGGGAGTGACTTGGTTCCGTCCCTCCACCAGCTCCTTGAGAGGCCCATGGGCTTCATCTCTGCCAGCAGGGCCTGTTCTGGGTCTGCATACAGTAGCATCACTAGTTGTGGGCTGACCTAAACTTTCGACCTGGAGGTTGATCGAGGGGACCATCGCCGTCTCCCATTTGCTTTTCCTGCAGAATTCCTCATCCCCACATTTGGCCTCTCATCAGGCTGCAGCTGAACCTTACAGACCTTGGCAATCTGGTGCTGTCACTCAACCTGTCACTGTGCCCTGGTCTCAGCCAGCATCCTCAATGCTCCTCGCCTTTCCAGTTACATCCCAATGTGAGGCCAGATTTTCTTCACATGCTTTGACCAAAACAACTCGTCACGGCAGATTGGATGTGGAGCAGCTGTGAGAATCCAGCTGTCTCCTATTCAACCAGACATTAAAGTGAGTGGCAAAAAGGTAAGGAATGCCACTCTTCTCACTAAAATTTTTTTGTCTTGGAAAATACAATTAGTTTTCATTTATAAAATATGGATGTATTATTGTTATTTTTAATGATTTAATACATAAATTTTTTAAAGCCTTAGTTTTAATTTTTAATATGGCAAATACTGATAGATATAACCCACATCAACAAAAGCCTCTAGGGGTCCTCAGAAATTTTTAGGGGTGTACGGCTCGTGAGGCAGAGCTGGGGTCTGGATGGGTAAAGGCCAGGACCTGCAGTCAAACAGCCCAAGTGGAATCTGGTTGGGTGACTCCACACAGGTGGCTGCACCACCCCGAGTCTCAGTCTTCTCATCTGTAACAAGGGATGGTAATGCTACTTGGCTCGTGAGGATTAAACGTGGGTAAAGTGCTTAGCACAATGCCCGGACCACAGCCACTTAAAATAGATGGGGCTTGGGGATTCCTTGGTGGTCCAGTGGTTAGGACTCTGCGCTTTCACTGCTGGGGCCCAGATTCGATCCCTGGTTGGGGAAGTAAGATCCCTCAAGCTGCACAGCGCGGCCCCCGCCCCCCCCCAAAAAAGTGAAAAATAAATAAAATAAAGTATATGGGGCTTGCCGTCATCACCACCACCACCACCATCATCATCATTTTAGCCACGCTCCAAAATACGAATAGAGTTGCAGTAGGTTCTGAGCTTGGACCACAGCCATGTCTGACCTTCCCGAACTTCCCTAGAACCCACCCCACCCCCGGTGCTGCTCCGGCCAGTCTGCCACCTCAATACATGCGTGGCATGAATGGCTGGTCCCCACGTGCTCTACCTTGGCGCCATTTTTACGTAACGACAATCACCCAGGGGTGTGTAGCGCCTTACCGTTTTTAAAGCAATTTCAGAAAACAAGAATAGCTGGCCTCTGCTGAGGTGTGCTGTGTGCAGGCCCTGGTCCCTGTGATTGGAACGCCTTATCTGTCTCACCCCTCAAATCAAACCTACAAACGGTACCCCATTTTGGGGTGAAGAGGCCGAGACTCACAGGGCACAGAGCGGGTGCGCCAGGGAGCTCTGTCTGCACCCCGACCTCTGCCTCTCAGTCTGCCGCTCTTCCTTCGCCGGAGACCAGACCGGAATCAGAGACTAGTGGTGGAATTCAGGCTTTCCGGGACTCCCCTGGGCCCTGCAGAGAGCGCCTCACCTGCAGCCACAGGGGAGCTTTTAATGGTCTTGGTTTGTAATGCGAGGTCCGTGGCCAAGTATGGAGGCAGCTTTCACCTTCAGTGAAGGCATTTGGGTGTCAGCCAGGATCGATCTGCACTTGGTCCACCAGGCAAGCTTGGACGCCCATCCCTGGATGGAACAAAGAGGGCGGCTGCTTCCCCCAGGGTGAGTGACTCGGGAAGTCTCCTCTCCCCGCCAAGCCCCGGTCTCCTCATCCTACCAGGAGGACCTCAAGGGAACCTGGTCTCAGCAGGCTGCTGGGAGAGTCCTGGAAAAGGGAACTGGGCCTGAAACTCCCGCGTGGTTTCAGAGCAGGCGGGGGAATGCTCTGTGTCTTGCTCCACTGTGGGTGTCCAGAGCAGCGCTCGCCAGTGGAAATGCAACAGGAGCCACAAGTGTAATTTAAACTTTTCTAGTAGCTACATTAAAAAAGTAAAAAGAATCATGTGACAGTCATTTTTAAAATATATCTTTACTCTGCCCATTATTTCCAAGATGTTATTTCAACTAGTAGTCAACATAAACTTATTAACGAGATATTTCCAGTTTTCTCACCATCGTAATCATCACAAAGTACTGATCACTAACACCAGTCATACTAAGTGTAGCATGTATCTTACACTGACAGCACATCTCAATTTGAAGCATGCTAAATTTTCATGGCGTACTCGATCTTTATTTCGAAATCATGAAATTGGAAAAGTGGACTCATGTCCCCAAGTTGTTCTAAGTAGGCTTAAAAGTTTTCCGGTAACGGCAAAGGGTGTTAAAATTAACTAAAGGCAAATGCAAGTGCAGCCCAGCTCCCAGCGGCTCCCCATTGCCCAGGGCCAGCTTGCGGAGCCCAGAGCAGGCAGGATGGGTGTGGCCGGGCACATGGAAGAGACGTGCGAGGACCCTGCAGCGCAGGAAGAAGCTCCTGGAGGCCGGAGGCGAGGGCCAACCCCAGGCCCAGCCTTCGAGTGGACGAGCACCCGCAGGGGCAGGTCCGCGGCTTACCCTGAAGCTGCCAATCACGGAGGCGGAGACGTGGGGTGGGGGTGGAGGGCAGCCTAGCATGGGCGTGGTCCGAGAGGGGCGGGGCCTTGTCCGTCACGTGGCTTCGCCCACCGAGGCCGTGGGGGAGGACTACATAATGGGCGGGGCGAGCTCGCAGGGGGCGGGGCTGCCGCCTGGGGCCGCGCTGGGTGCCGACGAGCTGCGCGCCAGGGCGGGAAGGTTCCAGGCGCTGCCGAGTTCCGACCTCACAGGCACACAGACTGGCCCAGCCGCGGCGCCGGCCGCCGGGGTCACCTGGTCACTGCAGCCCCAGGGTCCTGCCACGTCCCGGCTTGCCTGCAGGGACCGCCCCCATGTCCTGACTCCTGCTGCCCTCCCGCCGCACCGTTTGCCCACTAGGGTGGCCCCACGTAGCAAGGCGTCCTCCGTGGTCAGAAGTCGTCCCAGGGAGAATGCCTAGACCTGCGTGAACAGCCTGACAGTAGGGCCGTGCCTGAGACGGAGGGGCTTGTCCCGAGGAAGCCAAAACGCCCCTGCGTCCGCCCAGCGCTTTCCTTCCCTCCACCCCAGGGCGAGCATGGGCATCTGTGCTCCTGACACAGGTGGGCACCCCTCCTGCCGTGGCCCGTGGACTGCACTCGAGGGGCTGTAACGTCCCACCTTTAGCACCTTGAAGGTCCCGCCACAAGCCACCCCGTCCAGGGTGAGCTGGGGAGTCCTGCATCTGAGAGCTCAAGGCCTGGCAGAGTGGAAGGTTAGTTGGTGCTAAGAGCTCGGGCTTGAAGTGAGGCGGCCGTCCGTCCATTCAGCAGGATTTACTGAGCTCCCACTATGCACCGGGCACCAAGCACGGAGCCCAGGGGCCCGTGGGGAGCGGCCAGTGGGGAAACATACTTAAACAAGTGTATAAATAGGCCCCTGGGAGAGCCTGACCCAGCCGAGGTGGATTGGGTGGGAGTGACGCTCCCTAGGGGCCTGGCCATGCGGATGGGCCGGCAGGGAGCAGCTTGAGGATGCCACGGTGGGGTCTGGGTGGGGCTGGGGGCCCTGGAGCTCGGGCAGTGAGGGCAATATGCTGGCACGAGGGGGCGTACATGGCCTCAGAGGGCATTTTGGTCTCTCCTAAGGGCAGTGGAAGCCTTCTGCCGGCAGTATTTTGAAAGACTGTCCTGGGTGGATTGGGGCCAAGGAGAGGCTGATGCAGTTAGTTGGGCAGAAGCCCGTGGCTTTGGATCAGAGGGGTGGGTGGACTCAAGACGAGAGCAGACGCTGACCCTTGCCTGCAGCTGCGTGTGTGGCTGTGGGCAGGTGACCGAACTGCCCGAGAGGGTGTCCTGCAGGTCCACGGGGCCAGCCTGCAGGGTGCTGCCTCAGGGCGGAGCTCAGGAGCAAGAACTGATTGGTCACTAGCACGGGGCAGAGCCGGTGCATCCAAGGACTGGACAAGGAGGGCCCAGCCCAGGACTTTGGGAGTTGAAGGGAGGGACAGACTGTGTGGCCAGGGCAGGAATGATCACCAGCCCACAGAGGACTCAGAATACCCCCGAAAAAGTTTGAACTTCCTCCGAGGCTGGTGGGGAGGGGAGCGGTAGATCCGTGTTAACAGTGGATCAGTCGGTTGCTGCGTGGAGGACGGTGCGGGGCGAGAGGCCCAGAAGAGGCCGTGGCAGCCCTGCCGCTGAGACCGGATGGCTATAGGAAGGGAGGAGGGGGTGAGTGTGACCCATCAGGGCCACCAGCTGAGCCGCTCACCTGGTGATGCTCGCCTGGTCCTCCCAGGCCTGGGTTGTAACGTGTGGTCGCTGAGGCTGCCCTGTCCCAGCCAGCCCCCGTCCGCTGCCCAGGACACCTGGGTTGTCTGTCCTGGATTCCTTCGGGATGTTGCTGGGGCAGTGAGATCTCAGAATCAACCCCCTTCCCAACAACCAGAGTGAAGAAGATGTAGAAATGGTGAGAAATGCCGTCTTCTCCCCTTAGCACCTCGCTCAGTGTAGCCTGAATGGAGCCCTGCGGGGAAGGGATCCTCCGCAGGGAGAGGCCCAGGAGTTCTCGAAACCAGGACCCGGCAGAGGGCGGGCCGGTCAGCCTGGACTGTCCTTGGGCGCAGCACCCCCTTCTCCGAGCTCAGTTTCTCCACGTGTTATGAACACTTTCGTGTTATTGATTCTCTTTAGAACCACTGGTGCACTACTGACCCCCGGCCCCCAGATCCTAATCCATGAAGGGGTGACGGGCCGTCTCACTCATGCCCCATGTTAACCTGCCTCCTCTGTCCCTTCACTCACCTGCTTTGTGCAAGTTTGGTGCTGGACATTTTCCACAGCGCCCGCCCCTCATAATCCTAAGCATTGTCTGACGGTGGAAATGATCCCAGTTCATGGGGAGGGCCATGCTTCAGACACTCTCCCCGACCCAGCCTCTGCCCCCTGCCGCCCCCTCCCCTCCTCCCGTCCCCACTGCTGCCGGCTCAGTCCTCCTCCCGTGCCCTCCCAGGCAGAGCCAGGGAGGCACTCGATGCTGGCGTGGGCCAGGCGGCAGAGGGCTGGGCAGAGCCGTCGGTCTCAGCCAGGCATGTCACCTCTGTGAAGCCCCTCACCCTACTTGCCCCGCTAGCCTGTCAGCCACAGGGGATGCTGGGTGCGGGGCCGGCTCGTCTCTGCAGCTGGGCAGTGTCTGCGCCCGGGGCCGGGCCATCAGCCCCGACCCGATCATTTTGACCTGGTCCCTCCATCATCCCGACCAGCTGGAGTCCGGTTTTGCTGCCAAGATGGGGGTAGGGAAACCACTGACAAACTTCTAAAAGTTGGCTTCACGTGGAAAACCCAGTTATTCATCGGGCCACCTTTCCCCGCAGTGTGGGTTTAGAGCCCACGCCATTCCTGGTGGCGGCTTGTGAAGGGCTCGCAGCTACAGGCCCCCGTAGGCGCGTGTCTGTGTTGTAGGCGCCGATTGCCAGCCTCCCAACTCAGCCGGCCCGTGAGCCCGTGAGGCGGGCAGGTTCCAGACCGACTGGGAGCTGCAAGTGCAGAAGCAGGCGCCACTGCTGACTCTGGTCCAGTCACGTCCTGAGCAGGGACAGGGCCGAGGGCTGGGCCTTCGGGCAGCGAGGAGGCAGGGTCACTCGGCCGATTCCTGGTGGGCAGGTGGCTGGGAGGGGGCTCCAGTAGGACGGGTCCCTCAGAAGGAACCAGGCCTGGGAACCGCTGACAGGAGCATGACTTGGGCTTGTTCTCCGCTGGATCGATTCCTGGTCTTGTTTCCAGGAAAGTAGGGCTGGGGAGACTCAGTGGGAATGTACTTGGGGAATTTAAAAAATAATCCCCGATCTCATCAAGTCTCTGGCCAGGAGTCAGGAGAACAATATTCAGAAGAAACAGACAACGTGGTTGCCTCTGGGGAGGCCCCGGGTGGAGGACGCCATAGTGTGGGCTGCAGGGGAATCCGCTTAGCCTCGTGAGAATCTCTCAAGTTAGTTGTTCATAGTGGTAAAAACCCATAATATAAAATTTATTATTTTAATCATTTTAAGTGCGCGATTCAGTGGCATTAAGTACATTCACGTTGTTGTGTAACCACCACCATTTGTAACCATTTCCTGAACTTTCTCATCATCCCAAAAAGAAAGTCCATGCCTGTTAAGTAGTAACTCCCCATTCCCTTCTGCCCTCAGCCCTGGGAACCTCTAATCTAGCTTCCATTTTTATTAATTTGTCTATTCTAGATGTTTTATATAAGTGGGATTGTGCAGTACTTGCCCATTTGTGTCTCACTTCTTTTTGCTGAGCAGAATGTTCTCAGGGTTCATCCAGGCTGTAGCAGAATCAGTACTTTCCTTTTCACGGCCAGATAATGTTTCATTGTGTGGAGGGACCACATTTGGTTTATCCACTCATCTGTTCACGGACACTTCTCAGAAATAAGTTGTAAGTATAGAGACAGGTAAGGATGACGATGTTATCCTTGGGGAAAAGTTAAACCTGAGTGACGACGGCCCCTCTGATGACACTCTTGCCTCGGCCCTTCCTCTCTCCACGGGGGACCTGACCACTCCTGCTTTTCCAAGACTAAATTACTATTTTTTTAATTTAATTTCTCTTTTATATTGGAATATAGTTGATTTACAATGTTGTGTTAGTTTCAGGTGTACAGCTAAGTGATGCAGTTATACAGACATATATCCATTCTTTTTCAGATTCTTTTCCCATGTAGGTTATTACAGAATATTGAGTAGAGTTCCCTGTGCTATAACAGTAGGTCCTGTTGACTATCTATTTTATATATAGTAGTGTGTATATGTTAATACCAAACTCCTAATTTATCCCCACCCGCACCCTGCATTTCCCCTTTGGTAACCATAAGTTTGTTTTCAAAGTCTGTGAGTGTGTTTCTGTTTTGTAAATAAGTTCACTTGTATCTTGTTTTTTTAGATTCCACACATAAGTGATATCATACGATATTTGTCTTTCTCTCTCTTTTTTTTTTTTTTTTGGTCCATAGCATGCAGGATCTTAGTTCCCCAGCCAGGGATCGAACCTGTGCCCCCTGCAGTGGAAGCGGGGATTCTTAACCACTGGACCAGCAGGGAAGTCCCTCTCTGTCTGACTTACTTCACTTAGTATGATCATCTTTAGGTCCATCCATGTTGCTGCAAATGGCATTATTTCATTCTTTTTACGGCTGAAGAGTATTCCACTGTAAATATGTGCCACATCTTCTTTATCCATTCATCTGTCGATAGACATTTAGGTTGCTTCCATGTCCTGGCTATTGTGAATAATGCTGCAATGAACATTGGGGTGCATGTATCTTTTTGAATTACGGTTTTCTCTGGATATATGCCCAGGAGTGGGATTGCTGGATCATATGGTAGCTCTATTTTTAGTTTTTTAAGGAATCTCCATACTGTTCTCCATAGTGGTTACATTTCTATTTTAATCAACAAGTGTGGTAGGACCCCGAGCCATGGGGTGGTAGGGCAGAAATGGCTTTGGGCTTGGAATCAGGAAAGTTGGCCTTAAGGCCTGGCTCGTCCTTTGGCAAATGACGTCCCCCCCTCGGGCCCCCGTGTCCTCATCTGGAAAGGATTAGAACCTGCATTACTGAACAGCCAGGACTGCCCCCGCCCCCTACTTGGCAAGTCGGCAGGTTGGGAAGTTCTTCTGCTGAGAATCTGTCCCCACTGTGCTCTTGTAAAATGTATTTTGTGAATAGGTGATACATGTATACAGCAAAAACCCACAAGACAAAAAGGCATTTCAGCAACCATTGTTCCCCTCCCATCGGATAGTGCAGCTGCACCCCTACTGGCCTGGCTATGGCTTGTGTTCCTCCCAGAGACTGTGTCCACGAAGGCCAGGCGTGGGCCAACGCCTCTGCTTTTCCCAGTTGTAATACTGTATCTTAGGGATTGTTCCATATTGATACACAGAGAGTTGCTTCACTCTCTAACTGCTTTGAAGCGCTCCACGGCAGGATACACGGTGATTTCTTCTAACAGCTCCTAAATTTGCCAGAACAGTTCGTTTCTTTCCTGTCTTTCGCTGCTCACAATTCTTGGAAGCATACGTTCTGCTCCTCTGCAGGGAAAGTCCTTTCTTTGTTCTGGAGCCAGACGGGAGGGTGGGAAGCACTGTGAGCCAGGTCCCCGAAGCTGCGGGGGTGCTGGGGGCCTGCCTGCCCAGGGCTCTTGTCTCCTCATCCCCATTCTGAGTCCTCCTGCTTCCCCCTCAGACTTTGCTCTTGGGACAGAGTCTAAAACCTTGTAACCTAGGCCTTAGAAGGACTTAGCTTAAGGGAGTGGTTTTTAAGCTTTTTGTTGTTTTTGCATTTAAACCCTTTATGCAAACAAGGCCCTGCGTGGGTGAACATCAGTGTCCCGAGAGGGGCCCCCTGCTGTCCCCTGGTCACCCTGAGGGCAGGCCAGGCAGAGGGCAGGGTGGGGGGAGCCCTAACCCCAATACTGTGTCTGTTCTGCCTGTTGTCTCTCCCTCGCCCTCCTCTCTCCAGTCCACAGCCCGGTTAAGAATGACGAGGGTGAGTAACCGAGGGGACCGATGGTAACCCCTCAAGGGTGTGCGTTACTTCACGTCACTTTTACATGTTCTCCTCTTAAATCTTCACAGCTTTGCAGCTGGCCCCCATCCCATCTCACAGATGCCCCCCAAGGCTCAGAGAGGGGGCTGGCCTCTTGGGCAGAAGGCCGGCAGCCAGTAGAGCTGCCGTGGGCTGTCCTTCGGTCATCTCTCTGGACGCTGGTGCTGCTCGGAGACCCTGGCCACAATCCCTGCCAAGGGACGGCCTCAGGCGGCCAGGTTCAGGCCTAACCTTGAGGGTGGTTCTAGCCATCTCTCTAGAGGCTGGGAATAGGCAGCATTTACAGGTGGGTCCTGGGACTCTCAAGGAGCTCAACCCCATGTCCCCAGCCTCCTTTGGTCTCTGACCGTGGGGAGGAACCCCGAGGCTACAAGTCTCAAGGGGCCTAGAGAAAGTCCAGGGTCAGACATGACCCCAGGAAAGAGCAGGCAGGACGAGAGGCAGGGAGAAATCCAGTCAGCACTGAAACACCAGATGTCATCAAAGTCCCCATTTCTGGCTTTTGAAGAGTGGGAGGGTCTGGGCCTGTGTTGGAGCTGGGATGGTTGGCCAGCTGGAGCCGGGCGGTGCCATCTGCAGGCTCTGGGTCCCCACCGCACCCATCAGCTTCCTCAGGCCCTCACCCGGTCCCGGGTCCCGTCACCCTCGGTGGGCTCTGCCTTACACACTGAGTGGCTCTTTTTTCCTCCTTTCCCAGCCCGATTCAAGGGTGGAGAAGGCCAAACTGGGGTGGCCAGGTGAAGTGCCCAGCGCAGCCTGGGCTCAGACCCTGGCCTGGCCGCCCAAGGGCGGTTATCGCCTCCCTCCTATGGCAGAGGGATCAGGGCAGAGCTGGCGGTGGTGGCAGGCGCGGGTGGAAGCGGCCCCCAGCCCCTGTCGGACCTCAAGGGCCTCCCACCCGACATCCAGCCTGGCCGCGGCCCTGGCCCTGCGGGCGGGGCCTCCGAGCCACCCCACGGTCCCCAGGGGGCGCTGCGGGTCCGCGTCCGCGGGAGCAAAGCTTCAGCTGGTCCTGCAGTGCGGGGCACAGTTGCGGGTGGCGTGCTGCCGCGGAAGCCCGGCGATAGGGACCCTTTCTTGAGCCCTCCGGGGGCCGGGACCGCCGGGGGAGAAGCGGCCCCCGCCCGCCCCCACGCGACTCCGAGCGGCAGCGCCAAGGCTGTTGAGGGTGGAGGTCTTCTCGGGGAGTGCGCCGCACGGGGGTCCCCGGTCCCCGCTGGCCGGCCCCGGCCGGGAGGGCTGGTGGGGGCCGCGGGCAGCACGGAGCGGCGGAGGGGGTGCTGGGGGGTGCCGGGGCGTGCCGGGCCGTCGGGAAGGCGCGGGGGCGGGCACGCCGGGAGGGCGGGGGCCGAGCTTATAAAGGCCCGCGGGCGGGCTGAGGGGGGAGGGAGCTGCTGAGCCGCGTCCTGCCTTGCTCGGCTTCCGCGAGCCGCCGAGAGCCGTGCCCTGCGCTCCGCTGCGGCGCAGGGTTGACACCGGAGCGAGCGCGGGCCCCAGCCGTTGGCACCGGCGGGGCGCGGCGGACCCCGGCCCTAGGAGGAGGACCAGGAGGGCGCGGAGGCGCTCGTGTCCCCATCGACCAGCCGGGGTCCTGGCCACTGCGCGCGGCACGTGCGGCGACCCGCCCTGTGCGCCATGCGCCGGCCGCGGCTCCCCAGCGCCGCCCTTTAGCGCCGCGGCGGCCGAGCGACCCCGGGCCGACCCCGCGGGCCCCTCGGGCATGGAGCCGCACGTGCTCGGCGCCGTCCTCTACTGGCTGCTGCTGCCCTTCGCGCTCCTGGCTGGTGAGTGGGGGCGTGCGCGGCGGGCTCTGGTCTGGGACGGGGTCTGCGTCCCCGCTCCCGGTTTCCGGCCCGGCCGCCCAGCGAGGCTGGCGGGGCGACGACCGTGCGCGGGCGGGCGGGCGCGGAGATTCCCCGGGACGCGCGCGGCCCTGGGCGCCCGCATTCCAGAAGCATGAGAGCGCCGGGGAGGCCGGGGCCCCGTCCCAGCGCCAGGCTGGGAGGGCGGCGGCGGGGTGGCGGGCAGATGGCACCCGGGCGGCCACAGGGGCGGGCGGCGAGCGACCCCCGGAGAGGGCGGCTCGTGCCTACGCCCTGGGGCGCTGAGAGTAGGGGCACGAGGGTGGGGGAATGTCGGCTCCTATGTGAGGGGCTGGGGCGTCGGTGAGGGGGGCACGAATCTCTTTTTCTCTTTCGTGTTTAAAAAAAAAAACACTCAAATTTGCATCACGACTTCCTGACCAATCTGGGAGAAGGCGGGCTTCCTGCCTGGAGCTGTTTAATCTGGAGCCTCCGGAGGCTCTAACGGCGTTGTGCCCTGGGCTCGGCCCCCCTCACTCTTCCCCTTCCCGTCCCCACCCCCCAGCCGGACTAGGGCAGGCCCGTGCTCTGGTAAACACAGTTGGGGTTCCTCCCTGCCGCCCTGGTGTCCTGGCTTACTCCGCTGGGCTCTGGTGCTGCGAGAGGGGCCGGGCAGGTTGTGCCCCGCAGATGGCTCTGGTCTTGGTATCAGAGCTGAGGGTCCGCAACCCTGGCACGAGTGTCCGCTGCTTGCCATGTCATCGGTGTCCCTTCCGGAAAGCTTGTAGTTGTGGTTCCCGTTGCTCCACGGCCCCTCCCCTCTGCACCCCTCCTGGCCTCCCTGTGCCCAGGGCAGAGTGCCCGAGACTCACTTCACCCTTCACAGGCCGGCCCTTGGCCCTCCGCTCCCTCCACTGGGGCTTTCTCTACTGGGTGTGAGCTGGAAAGTGGTCTGATTAAATGAATTCGCGGAAACATGGAAGGGTTTGCAATGTGAGTCTGCCTTTTGGGTGAAAACTTGTCAGACCATGGTGGGTGTTGGTGTTTTTATGCTGAAAGCCTTTCCAGAGCCTCTGAAATCACTCCAGGTGGAATCTGCCAACTTCTGTCATAGGTAGGAGCGGGCTCCAAGTGGGCTAGGAATGTGGGACCCAGAGCAGCCTGCACTCGGCTCCCAGACAGACTGTGTTTTGATTTGTAGCAGAGAAAGGTGGTGAGACTTGGGAAAATTTTCAGGACAGGAATCAATGAAAACCATTGAGGTCAGGGAGGAGGGTCTGAGTCAGCCTTGTACGGACAGGACAGTCCGGGATGTGCTCGGGAGAGCGCAGGGTCCGCCGGCCTTTCTCCTCGTGCCTCTGGAGAGTAGACGTTAACAGGCTAGCAGAACAGACCCAGCTGGACGTCCGGCTCAGAAGCCGGTAAGCTCCTCAAAGGGGCAGGTTGGCCTCGGACGGCCCCGCAGCACACCTGCAGCCTCCTTAGGCTGCGAAGCCAGGAGGGGAATTGGGTAGGCCTGCGCGGGTGGGCGCTCGCTCCTGAAGGGCGCGCCTCCCCACCCGGTGCAGTCTACGCATTCAGGGTCAGCAGACTTTTTCTGTGATGGGCTGGATAGTAAATATTTTCACATCATGAGCTCTTCTGGTATTTTTTCCAACCATTAAAAAACGTAAACATCACTCCTAGCTTGTGAACTATAGCAGAACAAGTGGTGGAGCCAGGCTCAGCCCCAGGGCCAGAGTTTGTTGACCCCGAGAATTAATCTGTGTTCTTCGGGCTCTTGGCTGTAACCCAAGTGGGTGATTTGGCGGGGGAGGGTAGGTCTCTCGGTCTCTGGATGCAGAGGCGGCACTAGCTCAGGGTTCCCACCTGGGCCGTATCAGAGTCACCTGAGAGCTGTTCGCATCCTGATGATCATTCTTTGTGCACTTGGCTCAGCTTTCCTGTAAATCTGAAACTGTCCCCAAAATGAAGTCTGTTAATCAAAACCCTGACACCCTGGCCATGCCCCTCATGGATTCTGTGTCTGGGTGTGGGGCTTGGCCTTCCATATTTTCTCTTGAGCTTTGTGGGAGGGTGATGTAGAGCCGGCCAAGAGCCCTGCGCAGTGACACCTGAGAGGCTGGAGGCCGGCTCTCGGGTCCGGGCGTGGGCAGCTCCTGAGGGACCTTGCTGGGCTGCTGCCTTCTGAGCGCCCCTCACTCTGTGACGAGCTTTGGTGGAGTTGGTTAGTTCTGCGGTGTTTCCCAGTGAGTGGTGGGTGCTGGATGAGGCCGTCAGAGGGTATTGGTCAGACCTGTGCCTGTGCTGGCTCAGGCAGCGGCCGCAGTGAGGGTTTGGGTCATCCTGGGGTGCCCCTTGCCCCCCAAAATCCTACCTCCACCTCGTCACAGCAGAGACTCCCTAGCCACCCCCCGCCCCCCCGGGAAGGGTGACGGCCTTCGACATCTCACCTGTGGTCCCTGCAGCCCTGGGGGTCAGGACCCAGAGCTGGAAGGTTCTAGAGAGACGTCAGGACAGAACACTTTGTGATTCCCACGGAACGGACCCGCCCTGCGACTCGACCTAACGGGCAGCCCAAAAGCAACACTGTAGCCCAAAGGCAGGTGGTTAGAAGGCAGTAACTGTATCACTGACAGGGAAACACGTGCAGGGTGGCAACATGGCTTCCGCCTGCAGGATGGATGGGGCTCCGGCCTCGTGGACACGCCCACCGCACGCCAGCGTCGTCACCTGCGCCAGCCTGATTGTCACTGCCGTGTCACCGTTTAGAATGGGGACACTTCCTCCTTTTTATCGTGTTTTCACCATCACCGTCTTAACAGCCCTGTGAGGCTGGCAGGAAGGCAGTGAGAAGACAGAGGCCTGGGACAGCGGGGCCCTGTTAGAAACCCAGGCCTGGGAGTTCCCTACCCACCCCCTGGTGGTGACACCCCGCTAGGCTCTCAGGCTGGCAGTGAGCCTGGGGCCGCCCCTTTCAGAGGCCCCGAGAGCTGAGGGTAGGTCTCGCTTTCATCTGCCACCTTGTGGGGGAGACTTGGCCTCCTGCAGCCCCTCCGAGAACTGAATAAGTCGCAGGACTCAGGTGCCCGGTTGACGGGACCCGAGGGCTCAGTGTGCATGATCAGGGAAGGGGCTGGGGTCGACCCAGGAGCCGAGGACAGGTCATCTGTGGTCATCTTGCAGGTGGCCATCCCAGCAGCAGTCAGGCCCAGCGGGAAGGGTCCTGTGGGGCAGTGTTGATTGGGGGGGGCGGGGTGACAAGCGTCTCAGATCCTGTCGCCGGGGCTGCTTCCTGGGCAGTGTCTCTCCCTCTGACACTTCCGGTGCTCAAAGATGGAGAGGGAAAGGGGCCCATCTGCTCTGAGCACAGCTGCAGGGGACTGCCTTCTGTGGCAGGGCCCCTACAGGGGTCGAGGGTATCCCCTGCCCCCGCTGTGCCCCACCAGCACAGTCTTTAGGGCCCAGTGTGAGCTGCCTCCTACAGGAAGCCACTCTTGACCACCCTGGTCCTCAGGAATCCCCTTTTCCGTAGAATTCAATGAAGTCTTGGTCTTTTCTTTGTTATCTGTTTTAGAAATACATAGACTTTTTTTATGTGGATTCTTTTGTTTGTAGACTTTTTCCCCCTGGTTACCAAAGCAATTTCATTCTTCCTCGTGCTGCAGACTCCAGGAGTCACAGAAGTGGGTCAGAGGGCCGCTGTGTCTGCTGCGCAGCGGCTGGAGCCTGAGGCTGTCTTCAGGGGGGTCGGTGCTCTGCCTGTGAGCTCTGCCCCACACCTGACCTTTGAACCCCTCTGAGTTGAGTTAAGCCTGTTTTCTGCATGAGGAACCTGGGGCTTGGGGGACTAGAACACAGGCGAGACAGGATGAATCTGGGGGTGAAATCTTTTCCTTCTCAGGGCAGGTGAGTCCCACACCTGCTGGCGGGGTGGGAGAACCTGGGGTGGGAGGTCTCAGGGAGGAGAGGGGGAGGCTGGCCTTGCTGGAGGGGCTTGTGGGTGGCACCAGCGTCTGTCCCGCTCCGAACCTGCCAGGCCCTCACCCCTCTGTCTGGGCCTCAGTTTCCTCGCCTGTAAACAAGACAATAAAAGCTTGAAGGCCGATCCCAGGTTTCTGATCTCTTGGTCCCTGGACGGGGCAGGGCAGGGCAGTCCTGGGGGGCCGAGTGGAAGAGCCGCCCACCACCAGGTCCTGAATGTGCAGAGCTGCCCGCCGGCCACAGGCCGTTTCCAGGCGGGGAGGCGTGGTGTCCAGAGCCACCGTGCGTGACACCCGCCTGCTCAGATTCCTGTGCTCACGTGGGACCTTTCCCCGAGTTCATTCAAGCGTTCTCTCACCCAGGTCTCGTGGGACGGTGCTCCGGGCAGGCGTCTAGGTTCTGGTTCAGGGCCAGTGGCGGTGGGCATGGGAGGGGCTGGGCCCATTCTCCTCTCTAATGGAGGCTGAGGTTTCCTTGACTGTAAAGGGGGGTGTGGGTCCCCCGCAGCTCCCGGCGCCTTGGTTCTGTAAGTGCCTTTGCCGTATTTATTCACGCTGTGCTGAGCCCAGATGGGAAAGAAACACAGTGCAGCCAGTGACGCCATACAGAACAAGGTCCAGGCTGGGCGGGGCTGGGGGGAGGCGGGCACCCAGCAAGGCTGGTCTGCTGGAGGGAGAGAAGTTGCCAGCCAGGCCGGGGAGGGGGCAGGATGGCAGATCCAAGGCTCCAGATCAGTGCAGCCCTCCAGGGTCGGACCGTCTGTGGAAGGAGGCGAACAGGTGGCCTGGTAGCTGGGGTCTCCCATCCCCTAGTGGTGGCCAGTCGGAGGGTTGGGTTGGGGTGGAGAGGGCAGGGCAGTGCCGAGTGGACAGTTGGGGCCGGAGAGATCTGAGGCTTGACCCCCCCCCCGCCCCCATCCCCATTTTGATTCTTTAATTTAGTGTTAATTACACAAGTAATGTATCAGTACTTGTCATAAAACAGTGACGTGTTGGGTCAGATGAGACTAAGTTCCTTCTTTAATCCTTTTTTCCTGTTCTCAGAAGGAAGGCCCTGGTCAGCGGCTGGGGCCCAAGGTTGCTGTGTCCCCACCTGCGAGGTTAGGTGGCTGCGGGTCTTTGGGGCCACGGCAGCGCCCCCGCCCACCCCGACATGTGTGAGAGCGTTTCTTGGGGTGGCCTGGGGTCAGCAGCCTCTGCCCTGGAGAGGAGCCCGCAAGGCTGGGGCTGGCGCTGCAGGCAGCCCTGCAGAAGCCGCCGACTGCGATGGGCATCGCCCGGCCCAGCCCAGCCGCCCGCTGCCGCCAGGGCACCCTCAGGCCGACGTGCGTGGCCCGCGCTTCCCTGTGCCGTCTCGGGCCTTTGCCGAGTGGGGCGGGTCAATTTTTCTGGTGTGTTTTAATAACATAATTATAGGGAGTATTTTTAGTTGCCTGTAACGGCCGACTGTTTACCAGGCTCCGACCTGCGCGCTGTTTTTCTCCGTGAGTATATATAGCCGGGCCTCTTCTCCTTCCCCGGGGTCAGGCTAAAGAGGGACCGTGGCCACCTCAGCTGCCTCCTGTGGTTTCCTTTGCCAGCGAACGGGCGGCTGAACCGGGCCCAGCGGCTTCCGCCGAGCGGGAGGGGTCTGGGGGCTGCTGTCCTTGAGAGCAGGTGGGGGGGCCGGGGTGGGTGGGGCCTCCGTCCTGGGGTCCTAACCGCTGGCCGCGTGGGGGGACGTGTCCCATGCAGGGAGCTGAGGCGGGAGGGACGCGCCTCTCAGGCCCCCGGCAGTGCCCAGGTGTGCCGGCCGGGCCCGTCCCCCCAGCTCTCCCCGCCTCCCCTGCCCTTCAGTGGCCTCCCGTGGATCCTCTGGGGAAAACAAAAGAACAGAACTGCTATGTGCACAGATTCCTTGGGCCTGCGGGAGCAGCCAGAGGCCCGTGATTGTGGCCCGGACCGTGGCTGGGTCTGCATGTGCAGAGCGGGAGTGGACACAGCCCGGCTCCCGGGCGGGGGCCTCCGAGCAGGAGCCTCAGCGGCCTCAGGCCTGGGCCTCGGGCGCTCTCACCTCCTGGCACTGCCAGGGCCTGTGACCTGTGGCCGCCCCCAGTCACACCCCAGCCTCCCCTCGGGGCCCCAGGGTCCTGTTCTGCCTCCCTCTCTCTCATTCACTTGATTTCTGATTACGGTTAAAACACCATTTGAAACAACGCGTCATCATAACAGCATTAACGGGAGCTTTTCAAAGGGAAACTCAACCGTCTGTGCCACTACCCCCAGCTCAGCTGTTTCATCCTCTCCTCCCCGTCGGTGGCCAGGGATCGTAGTGACCATGGGACACGCCCAGGAGCTCTGAGGGGCTTTGTGCCACGTAAACCTGTCTCCCCTGCTGGGGGGGGTGGGTTGTCCCTGGGCTGCTTCACGGAGGGGCAGGTCACCCTCACTGCCGAGGCCCCGGTCCCCGTGTGCCGGTGTGGGCCGCCGGCGGTGACTGTCCTCTCCAGCTGGCCGCCACGTGGGCACACAGCGCTGCATCGTTTCTCTACCTCAGCGTCCCCCTGTCCCCCAGCCCCCTGCAGCCTCCACCCATGTCCGCAAGCATCACTCCCCGGCCTGGACAGACAGGGGCCTCGGCACACCCAGCCCCAGGCTTCCGGCTCTGCGTCCAGATGCATCCCACAGCCAAGTGGCCTTCCCGGGACATCCGAGAGCTGCCTACGGGGCCCCCCTCAGGACGAGCCTCCACTCACTTTCCGGCCTGCTGCCAGCAGCACATTCGCTCCTGAGAGGGGGGCACTAGTGGCTTTTCATGTCACGGATGAGCACCCCGGGGGGCAGAGTTCTCGCCCGTGACACTCCTGCCTCCCGGGAGCCCCGCCCCCACTCACGTCAGTGTCTGGGGTGACCCCCCACCCCCCGCAGTTCCTCTGGCTGCGTCTCTTCCTCCACCAACCTCCAGCTTGTATCTGGTCTCCCAACTCCCCCAGCTTGTCCTCGCCCCGGAACCTGCCGTCTGTCCCCCTGCCACCACCTCCTGTGGCTGCCCTCCTCCCTCCCAGACGCTTGGTCACTCAGCCGCCTCCTACGCGTCACTCGCTTGGCAAACGTGTCTGGAGAACCTGTCTGTGCCAGGCCCTGCTGTAGGCTCTGGGGTCCCGACAGAGCCCCCAGGGGAGGACGGCACAGTCCACGCGTAGAGCTTTCCACT
The DNA here is from genome assembly GCF_028023285.1 of Balaenoptera ricei. Classification (NCBI taxonomy): domain Eukaryota; kingdom Metazoa; phylum Chordata; class Mammalia; order Artiodactyla; family Balaenopteridae; genus Balaenoptera; species Balaenoptera ricei. Next base: position 63,213,036 of record NC_082657.1, on the reverse strand, counting down.
GAGACGTCAGGCCCTCGCAGTAAAGGGTCGGGCCTTACGTGTTCTGTCTGGTGGGTTGACAGTCAAGCACATCTGCCCACCTCCCCAAACGAGATGGAGAATGTTTCTGCCCTCCCGCTCACCCGCCTCGACTCTGACCTCTTTCCCCAGGTCGGTTTTGCCTGCACTGGGGGGTCCGTGCTCGAGGGACCACCGGGGTGTGTACTTCTGTGTCTGCTGCCTTCCGTGCCTTCACATCTCTGGGATGTGACTCTGTGTGCTGGTGGTTCCTTCTTTCTGGTGCTGACTAAGGTCCCCTGAACGCACTGCCACGTTTGCTTATCCGATCACCTGTTGCGCCTGGCGGGTAGGCGCGAGGCTGCTAGCCGCATGCGTCTCCGCGGACACACGCTTGGATTTCATTCACTTCTGGCCGTGGGGTTGCTGGGTTGCGGGCATCGCATGTTCACTGCAAGGAAGCTTCGATCTGTCCTCCTGGTTGTCGTTTAGGGGACGCTCCAGGGCGCTACACCCTCGCCGCATGTGGTGTTGGCCTCTGATTTTAGCTGGTTTGGGGCGTGCAGTGGCATCTCCCGCGACTCCAGTCTTTGTTACCTGGATGCCGATGATGTTAATCACCTTGGACATCTTCTCTGGCACGAGTCTCTAAGACTCCTTCACCCATTAAAAAAAATTGGACTGTCTGTCTTTATTTCTGGCTCTGGGGGTTCGTTGTGGACTCGAGATTGTAAGCTCTTTAGCACCTGTTTGTACCGCACGTGGTTTTCCCTGCCTGTGGCTACGATCCTAAGTGTCTTCTTTATGGTGTCCAGTTCAGAGCTAATCATCTTCTTTATGGTGTTCAGTTCAGAGCAGGTGTTTTTGATTCAAAGTCCCGTGGGCGCGGATGCTTCTGGCTGGGACGTCCTCTCCTGTGCCCCCGAGCTGGTGGCTGTGACCCGGTGCCTGGCTCGTGGGGTCCCTGAGTGTTTCCTGGTGGGTGGGCCGCTCCGCTCGCTGGGCTGGGCCTTCCCACTTCCTCCCCGCCCTGCCCGTGCCCTCCGCTCAGCCCTCTGTCCTGTCCTGTCCCATCGCATCCCCTCCCCTCCCCTCCCCTCCCCTCCCCTCCCTCCCCTCCCTCCCCCCCTCCCCCCCTCCCCTCCCCTCCCCTCCCCTCCTCTGCTGTCTGCCCAGCCCTCTGCCCGCTCTCAGATCTCCTCTGGGGCCTCTGTCCCACCGTCTGCAGGCTCTTGTCCTGGTGTCGCTCCTGCGGTGGGACCGTCACTCTGCCCTTCCGCGTGGCCTCCCCTGGGCCGCCTGTTGGATGAAGCGGATTCCTTTCAGCCGCTGCAGAGACGGTCCCAGTCTCCAGACCCCCGTTCCTGGGGTTCCCGGGGACGCAGTGACCATCTCTGTGCTCACCTGCTTTCCCTTCTGAGTGTTCCACTCAGGATAAGCTCCCCGGAGTCAGACCCCGAGTCCCAGGACAGGACAGACTCGCTGTCGGACGCACACCTGGTGCTTTGGCAAGTGCAGCCTCGCCCGAGTGGGCACAGCCAGGCCCTGGCGTGTAGCGTCCTGTGTGACCCTCCCGGGAGGCCTGTGCGGTCTTCCCGGCAGACGAGCCGCCTGCGGTCCTCGGGGCCTGTCCGCGTCCAGTCTGGCTCCCTCCTCTCTCCTGCGGCCGGCTCAGCTTAGCACACGCTCCATGCTCACACACTCAGCTCGACAGACACACGCTGGGCCCGCGTCTCCACTCCGTGCGGGAGGCACCCGCCTGGGTCCTCTCCACCCTTGCTGGCGGGGTGGTGCCTCTTTGTCCCTCGGCCCTTGTTTTCTTGTTACTGTCACTACAGCTTGGCTACTGCCCGGTCCTGTGGGTGGCAAGTGGACAGAGGCAGAGGCTGTGACAAGTGGGCACTGCCCGAGGCCCCGTGGGTGCCGAGCCCTGCCTGTGACACCCCCTTCCCGCCGCAGGAACGTCCCACACCTTATCAGCAGGTGCACACCGTCCCAGCCGGGGAGCGATGGCCAGGCTGGGCCCTAATCTCTGGAGGTCAGGAGCGGGCTGACACAGGGACAGTGGCCTGAGGCTCCATGAGGGCCCAGGAATGGCACCGAGGGGCCCGTCGGGAGGGCAGCCTTGCCCTGTGACCCCGGTGGGGTCCTCTCCTGCCCCCGAATCCTTGTCCCGGCAAAGGGGCAGATCATGTGACCCCAGGAGGACGGGATGAGCATTGAAGCAGCGCTGGCACGTCCTCTGGCCTGGAAGCAGCTCCCCTCGGGGTCCTGGACGCTGGGGACAGCGGTGGGCTCTGGGTCCTGTGTCCCTGTGTCCCCGCTCAGGAAGCCGGGGACGCCGGGCACAGGATGGCCGGGCCCTCCTCTTCCCCTGGAGGCGGCCCCGCGGCCCCGTCGGGCCTTCCGCCGCTGCCCCATCTGACTGTAGCCCTCTTAGGATCTGGGGCCTCCGGGTGGCCTTCCTTCCCATCCTGTCCCATTGCGGGTTGCAGGTGGAGACACTCCAGCTGGGGGGCCGCTGGCCGCGCTCGCATGGCCACGCCGGGAGGGAGGGAGCCCGTGCTCCGCTCGCCAGGCGGCTCCCCTCCCGCCTCGCCCTCCACCCGTCCACCTTTCTTCTTGGAGCGAGACCCCTCTTTCCCCTCCCCGTCGCCTCCCTTGCCCCCCAAACTGGGTGGGCCACCACCCTGGGAGGGCTGTGCTGTGCCCCCTGTCCGCCCCCCTCCTTGGGAGAGCGAGGGATGAAGGGCTGGAGGCCGAGAGTGGCTTGCAGGGGTGGGCAGGAGGGCACTGTCCTCTGGGGGCCCACGCGGAGTTGAGGAGCCCAGCTGGGAGGAGACCCCTGGCCCTCAAGGGCCAGAGGGGGCATGAGGCAGATGGGGGAGTAACCCTCCAGGGGAGGCTGCAGGGGGCTTCTGGGCTGCACGGGCTCTGCCACATTCCAGGCCACATTCCAGAGCCATCCCGGGGCGGGGCCCGCGTGTGTCTTCAGGAGGCATTGGAGGCCTGCAGGGGGTTGGGGGGCGCTGAGGACTCTGAGAGGAAGGGGCCCCCAGGGAGGACAGTGCTGCCGAGGGCAGGGGTGGGGGCAGGTGTGCCTTGGCAGGGGTGACCTAAGGACGTGGAGGGAGCTGCCAAGGGTCATCCCGCAGAGCAGGAGGCGGCGGCCGGGCACTGGGGCCATCGGAGGGGAGAGAAGCTGGAGACCCTTCTCCCGTCTCTCTCCTCGGCCTGTCTGCAGGTGGGCGGGGGGCCTCATGGTGTGAGTGCGGCTGCCAGGGGCTCGGCTACCGACGCCTGTCCGCTGGTCATTTGTAACTTGAGGCCGGTTTCCTCACTGCACTGTGTTCTCTCTGGTGGCTCCCGCTGTGACTGGACCACGGCAGCCCATGTGGCTTTCCTAGTCTCTGGGCGATAGGGCACATCACGGGCTTCCTCCCTTGCCACCGGGCAGGGGGTCCAGGAGTCCTGTCCCTTCTCTCCAGTTCTGAACACAGACCTAGGACATCAACCCCTGGAGACACGAGATGCTGGACCCCGAGGTAGTGGGACGGTCATGCCAGCGGCCGTGCTCGGAATCCAGTCTCCTGCCAGGATGGTCCCAGGGCTTCGGGGTGTTTATAAATGGGAATTTGGACATCGTCACCCCCCGTGTCACTTCAGTGCCTCCTTGTCCTGCCTGGTCCTGTTCTGTGCACAGGCAGAGAGTGGGGGCCCGCTGGGGCTGCCCTGGGACCTCAGGTGGTTTCTGCCCCATCCTGAACGCTGTCACTGGGGTGCTCCAAGGTGCTGCTGTGTCGGGATCCAGGCTCCAGTGTGCATGGCCTCGGTGTGCCCAGCACCTGCCGGGCTGTGAAAGTCTTCAGGACCTGTGGTTTGAGGCCACACGCTGGGCCGGCAGGTGTCCTTGGGGCAGAGCAGCGGGATGGAAAATCTCCCAGGCCGAGCCTCTGTCACCTTTCCTCTCCCGGCATCGAGCTGGGCCAAGTCCCGGCTCTGTTGCTGGCCTTCCTGGGGAAAGTCACTCAGCCTCTCTCAGCCGTGAACTCTTCACCTGTAGAAGGGGGACCCACACTGTGCAGGGAGGCCGTCCGGAGTGGAGCCGGGGGTGCAGAGCCTGCTACTACGCCAGGCGCCCAGCACCAGCAGCCGCCCTTCCGTCCTTGGGGCCTCCCTGCACCCCGGTTGTCTTCATCTCTAGTTGTGAGATTAGCACCTGCCCTGCTTGGCCTCGTGGCTCTTGGGGTGACCCTCCAGGTGACGTGGGTGGAAGTACTTTGTAAAGTCGCCCTGAGTGCGAGGCGGCCGTGCTGCGGCTCCCACACCCCTGGGCGCATCTCAGGAAGCCTGGCCACCGAGCACGTTAATCAAGGCACCCTAAAGCCCTGGGACACGGTGGTGGCCTCACCAGGGGGGAATGTGGGGCAGAGTTGTCAGTGGCTTGGTAACCGCGGGAGCTGAGGCGGGGGCGGCAAGGTGAGGACACCTCGCTCAGGTGAGCACAGTGGATGGAACCTGCCAGGTCTGGCTGAGTCGTGGCGGCTGGGCGCGCCCGCAGGACAGCCGCACCGCATGGCCGACCCTGAGCTGCTGGCAGGAAGGGAGTGGTGGGGCGGATGCGCGGCCTGGGGCCCGGGCCTGGGGCCCTGGGAGATGGGCCGCGTTTCCTGGTGCCCCCCCAGGGAGTCCCGTCTGATTCGGCCTGGCCTCTGAGGCGGTGGCACAGAGAATCGCAGCCCAGAGAAGCTGAGCCAGTTCCAAGCCCCAAGCTGGAAAGCCCAGGAACCAGGAGCCAGCTGGGCTGTGACCCGTCCAGGGAGGGTGGGCGTGTGGTTGGCATCTGGGCACAGAGGGACGGGATGCTCTGGGCGTCAGGTTCCCGTGGGATCCGTCACAGAGTGTGAGGATGGAACCGTGTGTGTGGCTGTCAGAAGGGCCCCCAGCCAGGGGGCGTGTCTGCCTGGGGGGGACATCCCTGGCCTCAGGAGCCCCTCCGGGTAGAGGGACACTGGGGGGGGCGCAGGGAGCGGGTTTCTGTGGGCCTGCTGGGCGCCGGGGGGCCCTCCCTGGTCTCCCGCCATCGGCTGCGGCAGCGGGACGAGGCACAGGAACCCTGCGGCCTGTCCGTGTGTAGCGGGGACGCCTGGGGGCCTCCTCCCCGGAGGTGACCAGAGCCTGCATGTTCCCAGAGGCCCAGCCTGACCCTTGGGGGCAGCGGTGGGAGGCGCGCTGAGGCCTGGTTCTGGTCCCAGGGCCCCTGGGCTGTGGGCAGGTGGCCTCGGGCCGAGCACAGGCCGGGCTCAGGTGGGCGGCCGCAAGCTCTCTCCCTGTCGCCGGAGAACGCTCAGCTGACGCGTACCCACGAGCCAGCCGCTGAGGTGTATGGGCTTGGTGTCCCTGCTTCACGGGGCGGGGGGCGGGGGGACAGAGGCCCGGGACGGCACGCAGAGCCTGAGTCCTGTGGCCACAGGCTGCCGGGCCCAGGAACGCGTCCTCTCAGCTCGGGGCGTCCCTGGCACTTCGTGACCTGCCCGTTGTGGGCGGCAGCCCCGAGGTGACAGCTGCCCCTGTGCTGATGGCCGAGGCCTTCTGGGGGCTGGGCCGCCTGAGCCTGGGGGCGGTGGGTGGGAGCTGGCTTGCTTGCTCCTCGCTGCCAGGAAGGGTCCCTGGGTCCTGGCCGCCCCCGGGGAGTGGAGCTGGCCAGGAGGGAGGGCGCCGGCTCCGCCTCGAGCCTCGTGGGGGCCTGTTCGCCATGTTGCTCGGGACCCCTGCGGATGTCTGCCGCTTGCCTTGCTGTCGGGAATCGGATTAGTTTTCCAGAAACACCGGATGTGGTGGGTGAGAGGCAGTTTTTGCCGCCCCTCTTTTTCCAGGAACTGAACGTATGGCTTCGGCCAGGACTGCCCCGTCCCCAGCTGCCCGCGCTCTCTGCTCTTACGTGGCTGTGCCTCCTCTGTCTGGGGAGCTGACCCCGTCACCAGGAGCCAGTGGGGACACTCCCGCCGCGTGGCCCGGGCGCCGGACGGGCGGGGGGCATACCTCGAGGGTCGCTCTGGGTCTGTGATGCTGGACCGAGCCTGGGTGATGGCCTAGCCTCGGCCCCTCCCCCGCCCCTCCCCCGGCAGCACGGACCCTCAGGGGCTTGAGCCTGCGTCTGGAGGGTCCATCTCCCGCAGGAGGTGATAGAGAGCTGGGCCGGGGCTGAGGGGCAGGTCTGCTGTGCGCGGGGCGGGGTGTGAGCCGCGCGCCTAGTTTAGGGAAGAGCCTGGTGGTGCTGGAGCCGTGGGCACGGCTGGGGGTCCCGTTAGGGAGCGTGGGTTTGTTCCGCCGGTGACGGGAGCCACGAAGGGGAGCTTGTGGAGCTGAGCTCCATCCCGAGAGGACCTTCGGAGGGAGCGCTGCTTCCTGGCTGCGGGGAGAGGCCGCCCCGTAGTGAAAGGCCCGGCTCCGTCACTCGCTGGCGGAGTGGCCTTGGCTTGTGGCCTGCGGGGACCTCCCTCCCCCAGCGCAGTCCCTGCTCCGTGGGCCGACAGCTCCGAACAGCCAGCCTGGGCAGGATGGTTGGGTCTGTCCTGGCGCCCTGGCTGCGAGCTGATGGCGTTGCGCTGGCGGGATCTGAGAGGGGCGAGCGGAGGCGGGCAGGGGTCCGGCAGCGCCAATCCCCCTGCCCCAGCCCTTCTCGGCAGTCCTGGAGACGGTGCCTCGGGAAGTTTCAAAGCGGATTTGAGAGGGGAGAAAGCCCCAGACCTGCTTAGTCCTGTCGGGTGGGCTGCCAGGGGACTCTGGGTTCTGGTCTCCTGGGAGTCAGGAGGGGCCGAGACGGGCTCACGGGAGCCCGGGCAAGGGTGGCATCTCTGTGGCGGACATGGGGCGAAGCCCAGGGCGCCCGAGGCTGCTTTTGTAATCTTTCCGGCCCAACAGCTGCAGGCCTGGATGCCCCCTTGGAAATGACCCCAGGTGGAATTCCAGAGCCCAGAAGTGGCTCTTTCCTGGAAGGATATCCTGAAATTCATGAGCGTTTTTTCTCAAGGAAGGGAGAGGAGTCCTGGGGAGGTGAACAAAGGACACTTCAGCTGAGTGGGTGAAGTTTAATCTGGTAATACATGCGTTGGCAGGAGAAGTAGAACTTGCTTGCTAATTATTTCTGTGCTTCTCTGCATCTAAAAAACTCCTGAGAAGGAAGAAAAGGAAATTGGACGTGCTGTGAGTGGGTCAGCGACCTTTCCTGCCGAGGGGAAACGGCAGCCCACTCCTGGCTTGATGGAGCCGGGCTTCGAGCCTGGGGTGCACCCTGCCCCCCGCCCCCCCCCCCGCCCCCCGCCGCCCCCCGCTGCCGTCTTGCCCCTGGTCGTGGATGCTCAGAGTGGCATGAGCCGCAGCCCTGCTCCGGGGGCTGGTGCCTGTTGGCGGGGGCGGGGGTGCAGGCTGAGCCGCCCTGCCCAGACTGGTTGTTAGGAGCAGACAGTGTTGATTTTTCCCTGGGTCACCGTGCACTTGTTGAGTTTCCAGAGCCCGTGTGGGGCCCCCGACACCCTTTCTGCCCCAGCCCTGCAGCCACCTGGGCCCAGACCTCAGAGGCGGGTGGGCCAGCCTGCCGTTCACAGTGCAGAAGCCTGAAAGCAGGTGGATCGGCCAGGGTTCTCCAGAGAAACAGCCAGTAAGAGATGGATAGATAGATATGGTGTCTTACATAGCCGCGTATACACAGACGAGAGGGAGGGAGAGAGAGAGGGAGTGAGAAGGAGATTTGTTGTAAGGAACTGGCTCACGCAATTGTGAGACCAGTCTGAAATTTGCAAGGAGCTGGGCAGGCTGGAAATTTGGGCAAGCCTTGATGTTGCAATCTGGAGTCCAAATTTCTAAGGAGCTGGAGAATTCCTTCTTCCCTGGGGGCCTCAGACTTTGCTATAAGGTTTTCTTCCAATTGGCCGCACGTTTGGGAGGGTGTCCACCGTCCTCCATTGCCTGCTGGACGTGGAAGTCCCATCTAAGGCTGACTGAACAGGCTGACACGGGATGAAGCACCACGCCGGCCCGAAGGCCCCTCACAGAAGCTCCCGGCCAGCCTGCCACTTGGGGAAAGCAAGGCTGGGTGTGCTGGTCGGCACGTGATGCCTCTGGTCACACCTCCACACTCTCGGGCCGTCCCCTGACCTCAGTGCGCTCGCCCGAGTGAAGAGAGCAGACAGGTTCTCCCAGGGCAGGGCCGCCCCCGCTGCTCCCTGCCACGTTTGTGGGGCGCCTTCCGGGGTCAGCGCTGTGCTGGGGTGGGCGTCTGCTGGGGAGCAAGGTGGTCGTGGGGCAGGGGCCCATGAATGTCCCCTTTCTCCCAAGGGGCCCTGACGCTGTCTCCTGCTGACACACACGGGTGACCAGAGCCTCCTTCCTAAATGCCCAGGCGGGGACGCCCTCCCCGCCGAAGCTCCCGCGTCCCTGAGGAGGGCAGGGCCCTGAAGGGGCCTGCGGACCCACCCCCGCCTGCCAGCCAGAGGTGGCCGGGTGGCATTCTTCCCCTCTCCCTAGGTGCTGGGAAGGGCCCTGGAGAGCGGGGCGGGCTGTGACCAGGCTCTGGGGCTGTTGGCACGATCCAGACCAGACAGGCGGAGGGACTCGGGGTGCTGCGGGCCAGCTGAGTCACAGGGTGGGGCTCTGAGGCAGCGCCCCACCCTTCAGTCCCGGGCCAGAGCTGGCAGCAGACTGGAGCGCCGGTCCGCCCGCGGCGGGCACCCACGTTTGGAAAGGTGGCCCTGGCCTCGGTGGCTGCTGGAAGGTGACGCAGCCCGGGCTCTTCAGAAGCCCCGTGGCCTCGGGCCCGGCTGCGGCAGGTGTCCCACGAATAATCAGCTTGCTGCCCCTTCTAAGCTGGGAGGACCGTGCACCTGCTTCCTTCCAGGCCCAGGTAGCCTTCCGTCGGCAGGGCGTGTCCGCCGGGGCCACGTCACAGCACGTGGCTCTGGGCAAGCCTGGGATCTGCGATGCCGCCAGATCCACAGGGGACGCCGATGGGGTGGCCTGGGAACCCCGCTAGGAGGACCGCGGGTCTGTAGGAGGGGTTACGCCGCGTCTTGTCACACGGAGGACTTTTGGGAAGATGTGTGGGCTGCTGGCTGGAGGGTGCAGTCCGCGCGTACCCCCGAGCCGTGGAAGCAGCGCCGGCCCCGCGGCTCCCGCGGCTTCGCGTCGCCTTCCGAGTCCCCTCGCGCCGCTCTGGGTGCTACCTACCTGTCTGCGTCGCCCGAGGGTGCGGAGGCCCTGGACGGGGTCTGTGTGAGGGGTGCTGGTGGCCGAGGCTCCCCGAGGCCCAGGCGGGCAGTGTGGGTGGCGAGGCCCGAGTCCTGCATCAGGGGGGTCCCCCTCCCCCTCATTTCCGGCGCTGTGGCGTGGGGGCCGCCCCCGTCGGAGCCCCACTGTGTCGACCAGCCTGGAATTCCAGGCGGGGTGGGAGTGGCCCCGGGTCCCGAGCGTCCTTGTTTACGCAGAGCTGAACGCCCGGGCCGCTGTCCCGTCACCACGTGTGTTTCTGTCTGCGCCCCCCAGACGGGCAGCCTTGTTGCGGGGGCACGCGGACACTCTGGTTGTCGGGGGCCACTCGTCTGTCCCCTGTGAGCTGGCATGCGGGCTGGGGGGGTGCTCCCCGGGGAGCTGGGGGACGGGGGCCCGGGAACGAGCAGGTGGAACCCGGCTGCGTGGGGCTGGTGTGCCGAGGAGCCGGTCAGGGCTCGGTCTCCGCGAGGGCAGCGCGGCTGCACCCTGTGTGCCTCAGTTTCCCCATCTGACAAATGGCCAACAGGAGCCCCTCGCTGGCACAGAGCCCAGGGTTGGGCGTGGCAGCGCTCACGGGGGTGCAGTGGGGTCTGCTCCTCACGGTCTGGGGGTGCAGCTCAGCTGGGAGGCCCTTTCCTGGAGCCTGGAGGGGGTCCTGTCTGTCCCTGGGACGTGTTGGAGGCAGGGGTCCGGGAGGGCGGGGGCCCTGCACAGGGCTGACCCACGTGGAGAGGCCAAGGGTGCCAGTCTCCCCACGTGTGGCAGGAGGGCTCCCCGTGCTGGGCACTGGCCTTGGGGACATGGGCTGGCTGTCACCTGCTCACTGTGGCCCTCCGTGCAGCCCCAGGTTTGGCCCCCGTCTCGGCCAGGCCCTGAGCTCTAGGTGGCCTGGGGAGGGGGCACATTGTCAAACCACATCCGGGGCAGAGATGGGGAGGGGCGTGTCTGCACGCTGTCCCCTTACCTGTCAGCCTGCAGAGACTGTGCAGATAAGAGTGAGGCCTCCTGGGGCTTCCCTGGTGACGCAGTGGTTAAGAATCCGCCTGCCAACGCAGGGGACACGGGTTCCAGCCCTGCTCCGGGAAGATCCCACGTGCCGCGGAGCAACTAAGCCCGTGCGCCACAACTACTGAGCCTGCGCTCAAGAGCCTGCGAGCCACAACTACTGAAGCCCGCGTGCCTAGGGTCCGTGCTCCGCGACAAGAGAAGCCACGGCGATGAGAAGCCCGCGCACCGCAACAAAGACCCAGTGCGGCCAAAAATAAATAAATAAATTTATAAAGAAGAGTGAGGCCTCCTCCTGTTCTGGGAGGCTGGGGGTGGGGGGCGGTCTCTGACCCTCTCTGTGGAATGCAGACTCCACCCCTGGTCTGGAATCCAGCCTCTCCATTGTGGAGGGCGAGGTGGGGTGGGAGCCCTGACCCTCCAGGGGAGCAGAGGCCACAGCAAATGCCGGCAGCTCCAGACACAGGGCCGGGAGAGCGCCGTTTTCCGGGGAAGCCCCGTGGGCCCTGGTCTGGGGGAGCCGGCAGTGCCGAGGACCGTCAGGGGAGGCCGAGCTCTGGGGCACGGGGTCTGAGCAGCCTCGGGGGCAGAGGCACCGCGGGGCCTCCGCCGCGTCTCCCTGGCGGAGGAGGGGCTGCAGTGGGGCCTGGGAGGTGGCTCCCCTTTGAGTCAGGAGGCCTGTGAGCGGCCCTTGAGGCCCACGCCTGACCCCCAGCGCGGCTCTCTCCGCAGCCCCCCACCCTGGCCTGGCCACCCGGCCCGCCGGGCCTGGGCAGTGCTGGCTGAAAGCTCAGGCTCAGGTTTTCACGTCCCCCCTGCTTCACCTGCCGGTCACCTCACGGAGCCATCCTGCACCCCCAGCCCGGTCTGAACGGCTGCAGCGGTACCAGCCTGGCCCGTGTGGCACGTCGTGGGCAATGCTGGTGCTGTCGGGAGCCCCCCTGAGACGTGGTTCGGCCCCTTCCCCTGTGTTTGGTCCACGGCAGCCACCAGGCCCCCTCGGCCCTGGGCAGTCGCCGTGCTGCAGGGAGGGGACCAGCCGCCTGCGCCTGCCCTGTGCGGTCAGGGAGCCGTGCAGCCAGGTTTCCTGGACACCGCACTCGCTGAGCCTGGACGCGGTGGCAGGTAAACCCTGCGCCTGCACCGGGCGCCCCAGGCTGCTGGCGGGGCCCCACGTAGGTAACACAGTGTCCCGTGGCCGCTCCTGTCCCCTCGCTCCGTCCTGCCCAGCCCCGTCCCCACGAGCCTGCGTCCGTGTCTGTGGCCTCCCACCTCCTGTGGGAGGAAGGGGATTCCTTTGAAGGTCGCTGAGGTTCTCGGGCTTTGTAGGCCTGTCCTTCCCGTGGCGCCCGGAGCCGGCTGCCCCTCCTGCCCTGCGGCGTGGTCCCACCCGAGACCGTCTGTGCAGGGAGCCCCGAACGGCCACGTGCAGCCCTCGGCTGCCCGGGTGGGATGGGGTCTCAGGCGGGCACGTGCTGCACGGACCGTGAGGGGCAGGTGGCGGGCAGTGGAGGGAGCGCGGCTGAAGGGCCTGCCGTCTCGGCCGCAGGCGGGTCTGGGCGGCGGGACCCCTTAGCGCCCCCTCCCCCAGCCTTCCGTGGGCTCTCCGAGGGGCCCTGAGGTGCCAGCCCCGTGCTGCCTGTGCTGGCCCTGGCCACAGCTCTTGTCCCGAGGGTAGCGGGTGCGTGGGGAGGACCGTCGGCTGACCTCCCCGGCCTTCCCCTTCCAGAAAGCCCTTGGTCTCCTCTGGGTCTCGGCCTGGAGGGCGGGGGTGTGTGGCAGGTGTGGCCACCGCGTGCTGTGGGTGCTGCCGTGGGAGCTGCGAGGCACGGCCGGGGACGGCTGGTGCCGCTGGGCCCTCCCACTGCCACGTCTGTCCTCTTCCTCTGTCGCCCGCCCGCCCGCCCGCCCGCCTGCCTGCCCCTGGCAGAAGCAAGCAGGGAAGTGTTTATGGGTTTCTCCTCTAAGCCAAATAAGGCAGAGTGAGCAAGCTGGCTGGAGCTGCAGCGGGCTGGGGGCGTGGGGGCAGCCGGGCTCGCGCGGGACCCCCGCCCTGGCAGCTGCCCTGGCCTGGCAGCCTTCCCCTGGGGTCTCTGAGCCTCGGGGTTCCGCCTGGCCCTGCCCAGAGGAGCTTCACCCAGCTGGCGGAGAGGCAGGCCCGAGGATGCCCGTTGGCGGGTCAGGAGACCCCGGGCCTAGTCCTGCCGCTGCCGCGGGGCCTGGGGACTCAGATGACTCATGTTCTCCCAGCCTCCTGCCCGGTGTGTGGAGGGGAAGCCTGGTCCTGATGACCCGACTGCCCTGTGGTGTGTTCCCCCTCGTCTTCCCCTCGCGGTCAGTTCACTGTACGCAACCCCAGTTACACGTGAGAACCTTCTCCCCGTGAAGAAGGAAGCTCCCAGGTAGGACCGAGCCCCTCCCACACAGGTAAACACGGGCTCCGCTTAGTGTGGCTCTTTTGGGCGTTTTAGACATTCACACTTGTGTGTCTGTTCTCATTTAAGTTTTTTTAAAAATAAATTTATTTATTTTACTTATTTTTGGCTGCATTGGGTCTTCGTTGCTGCTCACGGGCTTTCTCTAGTTGCAGTGAGCGGGGGCTACTCTTCGTTGCGGTGCGCGGGCTTCTCATTGCGGTGGCTTCTCTTGTTGCGGAGCACGGGCTCTAGGCGCGCGGGCTTCAGTTGTTGTGGCACGTGGGCTCTAGAGCGCAGGCTCAGTAGTTGTGGTGCACGGGCTTAGCTGCTCCGCGGCATGTGGGATCTTCCCAGACCAGGGCTCGAACCCGTGTCCCCTGCATTGGCAGGCGGATTCTGAACCACTGCGCCACCAGGGAAGCCCTCGTTTAAGTTTTACACAAGAGGAGTGGCAGTGGGCGTGGCCGGCCGTGACTTGTGTCCTCCAACAGGGCCTTGGAGGTTGGTTAGTTCTCTCTGCTACCTGCCGGGCACCGTTTCCATGGCAGCAGCCCCCTGAGCGGGAGTGGTTATGACCCCCCCCACACAACAGCTGGGGAAACTGAGGCCCAGAGAGGCCCGCGTCTCCTGCAGGGCTCGGCCTCCAGCCGTTTCACAGGTGGGGAGACTGAGGCTGGGGTGAGTTCCGTGGCCCCTGGCCTGGGCTCTTTGCCACCGAGCTGCCTCCTTCCAGAAGCTCTTCCCAAGCACTCAGCCCACGGCCCTTCTCCCCGTGACCCCGAGCCAGGGCCCAGCAAGAAGAGGAGGAAGGGGCCGGTGAGCTGCAGTAGCTCCTGGACTCTGGGCCCCGCGCCCTCCCATCCTCCACCCCGTTTCTCCATGTGCCGTGGCCTTGGCCGCCCTGGAAGGGGCCTGGCTGTCCCCCAGCCTGGTGGGAGGGCGGGCGGCTCTGCCCGGGCCCTGGTTTCCCACAGCTGACCCTGCAGACCTGCTACTCCTGGACCAGCCCCCCCTGCTGCATCTGTCCCCTGCAGGCTGTCCTGTAGGGCTGGTTCGGCAGCGCCTGGGGCTGACCCTCACCCAGCCCCTTCTGCTCTCTGGGCCACCTAGACCCACACCACTTCTGCGGGGTGTCGCCCCCGGCTCAGGTTCCTCATCTGCAAAGCACAGGCGACACTAGTGCCCCCCACGGGTGCTCGGCAGTCATGGCGGCCGTGGTGCGTCCCCCCCAGTCCTGGTCTCTCCCTGGGTCTCCCCCAGGCCCACTGTCCTTTCAGCTCCGATGCTGACGCAGGCCTGGCATGACCTCTGAGCCTTCTCGTGCTGCCCGTGCAAGCCTCTGGGGTCACCCGCCCACGCTGGCCTGCGGGTCCCACGGGCCGATGGCGTGGTGCTCAGGCTGGCCTCCTGTGTGTCCCGGGGCCTCCCCGCATGGGGCTAGAACACCCCTCGGAGGGTCGAGGTGAGGACCCCGAGGGTGCTTGAAGAGCTGCCCATCCCTCCCACAGCCCTTCACACTGCATGCCTTCCCCCACTTCACAGGTGGGAAAACTGAGGCTTGGGGCAGGCGGCCTCCTCAAGCTCCCTCGGGAGGACGGGCCTCGTGTCCTCTTCTCCCACCCGGGGTGCAGGCCAGCCTTGGGGTGACGTCACGGCACCGCGGGTGGACCTGGGGTCTTCGGCGTCTGGCCGCCCCCCTCCCCACAGGCGCCCATCTCCCTGCAGGCCGGGCCATGGTGTCCAGCTCTGCGTGGAACGTCCCGGGTGTTTGTGACCTCCACGCCGGCCTCCCTGCCCTCCCTTCCTGACTGGGCACCAGCTGAGACCAGGGTCACTTTCCCCATCTGCAGGACCGGGCTCTGATGTGCTGGGTGAGGGTCTCTGAAGGGTTAAACATGCCCGGAGGGGTGGGGGGGGTGGGGGCGGCCTTTCCTGCCCAGCAGGCAGCCCTGCTGGCTTTCCCTTTGCTCTCACCCCATCCTATTGTTCCTGGCTCAGGAAAAGGCATATTTCCCCCATGAGGTCACCAGCCACCGGCAGCTCTGATGGGGAGGTGGGAGCTGCCTGGGCAGAGCAGGCCGTCCCCCTTCTCAGGACGTCCCCACCGCCTCTCCACCTGAGTGTCTTCCTTCTCTGCTGGAGCCTGGGGCTGCCCCAAACCTCCCCCGGCCTTCCCTGAGTCTTAGCCGGCCCTCAAGGCCAAAAGCAATGCCACCTCCTCCAGGCGGCCTGCTCAGATGCCCTGAGCCTCCTCGTCACGCAGAGTCACAGTGCGGCCACGTTCATGGCACTTAGGCCAGCGGCCCCGAGGGCTGGCTGTGGAGCCAGGAGTCTGGACCCACGTCCTCACTCTCCCGGCACGAAAGCCCTTCTCCTGTGGGAACCTGATTCCCCCTCTGAACGGGGGAGACCTCGGGAGCCGGCCCCGTTTCGAGTCCTGTTCGCCTCTGCTCCCTGCTCCCGTGCTGGCCCCAGGCCACTCTTGCTCTGCTGGCCTCTTACCCTGTCCCCAGGCCCTGACAACAGGGAGGGGAGGTGGGCTGGGAATGTGACCCCAGCCCCCTCTCTCATCCTGGCCCGGGGCGACCCTGCTGGGGCTGGAGGCCAGCGGGCCCAGCTGTCCTGGCTCACGTTCCCTGGGTCAGCGTCCAGGGCTGTCTGGCGCCACCTGCCTGCCGGGGCCAGCTTCCTGGCAGGGGGACCATCTGGCGGCCAGTCTCTGCGGGGCCGCGCTCCTAGGCACCCCACGGCCTCTGTTTCCTCATCTGTGTTGGTGGAGACGCTGGCGTCCCAGGCCGCGCGCATCCTCGGTCTCTGCCGTGTCCCCCTGGGGACAGTGCCTCCTGCTGGGCTGTCTGCTCTGTGTCTAATGAAGGAATGACTCTGAGGGGCCGTTGTCGCCCCTCCAGGGCAGGCCCTGTGCGGGCTGTGGCGCCCGGCGACCCTCCCAGGGCGGGGCAGTGCCTGGCAGCGCCCACTTGGGGCTGACGTGCTGTCTGTCCCCGAGTTGTCCCACGCGCTCCCCCGACCCTGCCCCCTCTGACTCTTCATCTCTGACTTCCTGCTTTTGGCAGATGGAGCTTCTAGATTCTTTTCCTCCTGCTTGGCCTGGGGCTGGGGAGGGGACGGAGGCCGGCTCCACCGGCTGAAGACGGCAGGGCTCTGGCTGGCCCCTGACCCTCCAGTTCTGGTCTCTGAGATCTGAAGACGGCAGGGCTCTGGCTGGCCCCTGACCCTCCAGTTCTGGTCTCTGAGATCTGAAGACGGCAGGGCTCTGGCTGGCCCCTGACCCTCCAGTTCTGGTCTCTTGAGATCTGAAGGCGGCAGGGCTCTGGCTGGCCCCTGACCCTCCAGTTCTGGTCTCTGAGATCTGAAGACGGCAGGGCT
This sequence comes from Balaenoptera ricei, assembly GCF_028023285.1. NCBI lineage: Eukaryota > Metazoa > Chordata > Mammalia > Artiodactyla > Balaenopteridae > Balaenoptera > Balaenoptera ricei. The sequence goes on along the minus strand of NC_082657.1, from coordinate 63,196,963 downwards.
CTGGCCTCTGAGATCTGAAGACGGCAGGGCTCTGGCTGGCCCCTGACCCTCCAGTTCTGGTCTCTGAGATCCTTTGCTGATTTCTGGGGCTGTTTGTTCTTTTATTTTGGTAGAATACACATAAGATAAAATTTACCATCTTAACCATTTTATTTATTTATCATTATTAAGTTTGGGGGCCACGCCACGCAGCATGCGGGATCTTGGTTCCCCGACCAGATATCGAGCCTGTGGCCCCTGCAGTGGGAGCGCAGAGTCGTAACCACTGGACCGCAAGGGAAGTTCCTTAACCATTTTTAAGTGTACGGTTCAGTGGCATTAAGTACATTCTCAGTATGGTGCAACCGTCACCACCACCTCTGGAACTTTGCATCTTCCCAGACCGAAACCCTCACCTGGAAAGCACTAGCTCCGCCTCCCCATCCTGGGTCGGCGTCAGCGTCAGAGCCAGAGCCAGGCCTCCGGGAGTTTCCCCGGGGCCTGCACTCCGTTCGCCTCCCTGTCACGGGCTAGCGAACGCCATTGCTGGTGCGCGTGTGCTCGTTCAGCTCTGGTGTCCTTGGCGGATCAGAACATGAGTACCTCAGGGCAGAGACCTGCAGCGTGCGCCCTCAGGAGAAAGTTACCTGGATGGCTGGGTGGGTGGGTACCACCTGGCTGGCACTGTGGAAGGAGAGGGGCAGAACCCAGCAGGCTGAAAAGTGCAGCTCTGGGAAACAGGAAGGAACTTTACAAGCCTTTGCCGGTAAATGCATTTCCCTCCTGCCTCTTGGGCCAGATCGGATTGATTTTCTTGTTTGTTTTTACGAAAACGTATATTTGTGGAAACGCCTGAGGTTTTGAGTCGCGCTGTTGGCTGTGGCAGGTGTACGTGGCGGAAGGAGGCTGCTTAGCTTCAGGGGTGCTCCAGGGAGCGGGAGGGCGCGGCGGCATCCAGGAAGGACGGCGGCCTGACCAGAGCTCGGGACCGCGGCACTGGCCGCGTGGTGCTCCGGGGCTTCCGCGTTGGTCGGGCGATGGGGGGCTTAAGGAGACGGGGGAAGGGGCTGAACACCCCACCTGGCCCTGCCACCTGCTCCGGGGAGATCGTATAGCTGAGTCCGTGGCCGGGTTCAGGTCGGCTTGTTCTGGCCCAGGCCGTCCAGACGGCTCCTAAGTGGCGGTCCAGCCATTGCTGGGCTCACGGGCCACACCTGGGGGTCTGAGGGGCAGAGAGCAGAGGTGGGAGAGTGATCCCCCTCTTGGAGACCCGATCCGGGGTGGGCTTCTGTCCCGTGCAGCTCTGCTCAATCACGATGACTGGGCCGTGAGGCTGGGCCGTCCGCGGGGGCCGGGGGTTGGATCCGTGGTGGACACTGGCGCCCACAGCCAACTGCTCCGTCCTGGGCCTGGGTGGGCAGGGCTGGGTCACCCGGGCCCGCCTGCTGACCGTGGTGATTGAGGAGCGGAATGGGCAGAGGTGGCTCCAGCCTGGGGACCTCGCCAGGGTTGCCCACGCGATGCTGGTCTCCTCTGGGCAGCGAGCGGGGCTTTCCTGGCCCAGCCCCCTCTCGGGCCCCCGGGGAAGGCTGAGTGGCCCGGTTGCTCAGTGACGAGACCTGAGTTGGGACACACGGCACCTCCCTGGCACCCCCAGACCCCCTCACTTCCCGGGGGCGGGTGAGGTCCCGGCACCCCCTGCACTTCATCAGGATGGGGTCAGCAGCGCGAGACGCGGGGGGCGCCCTCGAGTCAGTGAGGGGAGAGGTGGAGCGGCTGCAGACACGTGCGTGACTCGTGCCCCGGGCAACATGGGCGCACCCGGCTGTCTGGGAGGCGGAGGTGGGGGGAGGAGGCTAAGGGAGCTGGACCCCCAAATCAGCCGTGCTGTGTGTTGACTGAAAACATAGCATCTTACAAAGGGGAGAAAGCAAGGCGGGAGAATGTCATGACCTCAGGGCTGGCCCCGTGGCAGGGGCTCTGCAGACACGACGGCCACGCTTGTCAGTGGACAGCGGAGCCGTCGTAAGTCAGGCACGGTGCTCCCGGTACCAGTGACACGTCACGCACTGAGCGAGGTCGCTCGCCCACGCGGGGAGGTGGCAGCCTTGCAGCGGTGACACGCACAGCACCCACGGCAGAGGGGCTCAGGGGGCGATGGTGGGGGGCGGGGCCGGCTGACCGCGTCCTGTTTCCTCCGCAGCCTGCCTCTTCCGCATCAACGCGCTCTCGCTGGTCTACCTGCTGTTTCTGTTGCTGCTGCCCTGGTTCCCGGGCCCCTCCCGGCACAGCATCCAAGGTAAGGGCGGGCAGGGCTCTGCAGGGGGTGGTGGGGTGACTCGGGGTCTCGGGGCTCTTTGTCCAGCTGCCTGGGGGTGGGGAGCGTTGGGGCCCCGGCAGAACCGGGCAGGGATGGACCTTCTCCGCAGATGAAGAGCCACCAGGGAAGGATGGGTGGTCCTGAGTTTCATTTTTCATGGTGGACCCTTGGCTGGTTTCACAACCTCTTTTCTGACCTCATGTCACAGGGGCCATGATGCAGGATGCCCCTGGGGCGTCCCCTGGCCGTGGGCTGGGCCGCCTTCCCGCCGGGTCCCTCCCCCAATCCCCACCCTGTCCCAGCGCCGTCCTTGCGGCCCATCTGCTCTGAGCGGCTGCGGCCAACCTGAAGTCCAGGTGCCGTGCGGCTCCCCCGCCCCGCCGTGGACTCGGGCTCCATCCACGTGCGCTCGGCGTGCTGCGGGGCCTCGGCTTCCCCCCGGCCACCTCGTCGTCGGGGTAACGGGGTGGCTGGGCGCACGGCGGTCTCCACCTAGTTCTGAGCTCTTGGAGGGCGGCCTCTGTGTCCGCCAGGCAGACGGGTGGGAAGGCCCATCAGGGCGCCTGGGCTCCCAGGACGGTGTGGACGGTGGCGCCCACGGCACGGGCTCGTCCGAGAGGAGCTGGAGCGGAGAGGACCCCTGCGTAGGAGGTGCCCTGCCCCCTGCCCAGCAGAGCACGGGCCCCTGTGAAGGGAGCACAGGCCTGCAGGCGGGTGGCACGGGAAGGGGGCACGGCTGAGGGGTCCCTTCGCGCTGGGGCTCCCACCAGATGCTCTCTGGGTGCTTCTGGATCTGCTGTCGTCCCAGCTTCTCGGTGAGGACAGGTGCCTGGGGACTGCTGTGTGCCTCGTGGGTAGGGAGGCCATTAGGTTTTGGAGGGTGAAGAGAGGCGCCCAGGCTTAAAAGAGGGTCCCCAGGGAGCAAGTTGTCAGGGTGTGACACCCCGTGCCCGGCGGGCCGAGGGTTTGGCCGAGACCCTGGAGGGAGGCATGCCCACGCACTGCCCCCGGGGGGTGCTGGCCACTCTGGGGCCTGGGCATGGCCTGTGGCTGCTGAGACCACCCCACACTGAGCGGCCACACGACACATCCCCACTCACCGTCCAGAGGTCGGAGTCTGGCCCGGGCCTCACGGGGCGAAAGCCCAGGTGTCGCAGGGCTGGTCCCTCCTGGAGCCTCTGGGGAGCACCTGCTTCCTCATCTTTTCCAGCTTCTTGGCCCGGGGTCTCTCCCTCCATTGTCCAGGTTGGCGATGGCCAGTCAATGACAGTCACCCCCTGTCACTCTGACTCTGCCCTCCTGCCCCCTGTCCACAGTTAGGACCTCCCCTTCCAGGGAGACCAGGAGCAGCTCCCTGTTGGAAGTCCAGCTGATTGGCACCGTTGGTTCCCCTTTGCTGTGTCAGGAAGCACTCACAGGGCCCCAGGATTGGGCATGGATTTCCCTGGAGGAGTGTCATTCTGCCTTCTACAGGGTGGCAGGTCACCCCTCCCCGGCCTGTGGCCTCTGGTGGTAACCCCCCCTCATCAGCCTCTCTCCCCACTTGGGGCACTCGTACGGAGCCCTGATCTTGGAGTGTGGGTAGAATTCAGGGAAGGGGCCCCAGCACGGGGGCAGAGCAGGGAGCCACGGGGGACTGCAGGCCAGACCCCTCCCCAGCCGGCTGCCCCAGCTGCCCCCCAGCTCCCAGCTCCCTGGGGAGGGCTGCTGGGCAGAGTCTGCCATCCAGGCCTTCCTCTCCTCTCCGTGGGCCCCGTTCCCAGGCTCTCGGCTCAGAGCGGCTTGTTCCGTCAATATTTCCTGCCCCCTGGCAACTGGGAACACTTGCTTCTAATTGGCAGTGGGGGAAGCACAGGCTCCTGGCCAGGGCAGGAGTCCAGAGTGGGGAAGGGTCAGGGAGTGGAGGGCGAGGCGCTGGGGAGACTTGCCCGCGTGACCTCCATCCGTCCCTCTGTCCAGCCCCAGAGGCCCTTCAGGGACAGGGAGGTTGCCGGGTTTTTCCGGGCAGGAGAGAGGAAAATGTGAGGCCTGCCCGTGCCTGTGCCGCAGCTGGGCCTCGGCGCCGGCAGCAGGTGGAAGGTCTGAGGCTGCGCAGGGTGCCCGTGGGCGCCGATTCCTGGCCCCATCCCCGTGGGGGCGTCAGCCTGACCCCGGCTCCCTGTGCAGGGCGGAGAGGGGTCAGGACCATCACTTTGCCAGGCGATGGGGCGGCGGCCATGGGCCACGTGCCCCGCGCAGGGCGGGGTGGGGCGGGGCTGCAGGTAGACCCGAGGCTCAGCTCCTGGCGACCTGATTAATGTTTAGGGACTCAGGGAGGCCCTGTCCCTGCCTTAGCACAAAACCCAGCCCCGCGGCTGCTCGCGGGAGAGGGTGCACCTGCCCCTGGAGCCCCTCGGCTCTGCTTTCACTCAGGTGCTGTTTGCACGTGGTGGGCCTGGCGGGCGGGTCTGGGTCACCTCGCAGAGCAGTCAGTGCACCGGGAGGCTGCCTGTCTTTGCTGGGTGAGGGGATGAGAGGCTCTGCCATGCCCCCAGACCTGCGCCCTCCTGCCTGTGAGCAGACGACGCCCCGGGGTCGGCAGAGCAGCTGGGACCCCGCTCCCCCCAGCCTCGTGCTCAAACTCTGACGTCCCCCCGTGGGGACCCTGTCCCTCCCTGCCTCACCTCTGCACCGCCCTCGGTGTGACGGGGCCTCGGACGACCGGAGGACGCCCCTTCCCTCATCTCTGCTTGCCCAGATCGCGTCAGGAGGGCGAGGTCTGCAAGCCGCTCACCGTAGCGCCGGAGCCGGGCCCGGGCTGGGCGCTGCACCCGCCAGGGGCCGGGGCTACCCCAGAACAGGGTCGTGGGAGCGGGGCCTTCGTGGCGGCAGGTGGTGCCGAGGGCGGAGAAGCCCTGGAGCGTTTGCAGGCTGAGCAGCCGCGTCAGGGAGGTTTGGGGCTCAACCCGCTGCCCGCTCTGGGTCAGACAGATGCTCCTTGTACCCGCCACGAGCCTCCCTCTCTTCTGCTCCTGGAGCCACAGCCTCCCAGCCCCACGTCCTGCGTCTCCAGATTCCTGCCTGAGCCTAAAGTCCCTGAGCGGAGCCCCGGCTCCTTCAGGAGGACAGACTTCCGTGTGACCCCTGCCCTGCACGACAGAGGTGGGGTTGCGTGCCCACGAAGGCACGCCCCATCCTTCCGCGGCGCTCCTGTGCTGTGCAGGCCTCACGTGACCGAACGAGTGACCCCAGGTCAAGGAGAGAGGCAGGCGGCACTTCCAGCAAGTGCAGTGTGTGGTCTAGCGCCCATACGCACCCTGCGCGCACCCGCCAATGATGCTCGCTCCTTCTGACACTCAGGGCCGAAGCTCGGAACCCACTGGGGTAGACTCCAGTGGTCGCCTGCCACACCCTTTATCCCTCCTGGGCAATTCAGGAGCCCCACACTGGCTTGACCCCCCTCCCCCTCTGAAATCAGAGCTGCCCTTTGGCCTCACCCAACACTGCTGTCAGCCATCCCTCTATCCTCTCATCATCCAACCATCCTGTAATCCATACATCCTCCCATCCTCCCATCCCCCCATTCATTTATATATCTGTCCTCTAGTCCATCCATCCATCCTCCCATCCATCCCTCCTTCCTTCCTTCCATCCATCCATCCTCCCATCCGTTCATTGATTTATCTGTCCTCCAATCCATCCATCCATCCCTCCTCCCAACTATCTATCCTCCCATCCATCCTCTCATCCATTCATCCATCCCTCCTTCCTTCCATCCATTCTTCCATCCATCCCCCATCCCATCATCCCCCATCCATCCATCCATCTCTCCTCCCAACCATCTCTCCTCCCATCCATCCATCCATCCTCTCATCCATTCATCCATCTATCTCCCATCCATTCCCCCACCTATCCCCCATCATACATCCTCTCATCTACCATTTATCGATCCTTTCTCCCATCCATCCATCCTTCCATCCTCCCATCCATCCATTTATCTTCCCATCCATTTGTTCCCCATCCATCCCCCCATCCCTTCATCCATCCATCCCTCCTGCCATCCATTCATCCATCCATTCATTCATTCATTCCTCCCATACCTCAACTCATCGTGTGAATTCCCAGGGTACAGCCACCTCTCGGAGCCTGAGGCTTTGTTCTGTGGGCAGGAGAGCATCCCAGCTTCGATAAGCAGTGTGGTGGAGCGCTGGGCAGGGCCTTCCCTGGATGGTGCGTGCTTTCAGCCCGCATTGGGCATGAAGCAGCACCCCGCTGCCAGGGCCAAGCAGCAACACAGATGTTTCCTGGATACATGAGCAACACTGAAGGTGGCCCCCCAGCCCGAGGGGGCCTTTCCTTCCTGCACTGGCTCTGCCCCCACTGCTCCACGCCCCAGGAAGGGGGCAAGACCAAGCGCAGGCAGGATGGGTGTACTATATACTCTGCCGATTCCTCGCTGTGCGACTGTGGGCAAGTCACTTCACCTCTCTGTGTCCATTTCCCAGTCTGTAAATTGGGGTCATGACAGTGCTGGACCACAGGGCTGTGGTGAGCAGTCAGTGGGACGGTGTAGGAGGGGTGTGCTGCATGAGCTCGCTGCTCACGGCCCCTTAAGACCCTGGGTGCGTGTCTTGGGCTGGTGGACACAGCCTGGCTCAGGGCTGATAGCCAGGGCTGAGTGGCCTTGACCGGTCTGCCCCCTCCCCATCCCCCACTCCAGGCCCGGCTGCGTGCGTGCCGGCCTCACCGCTGCCGTCTCCGCCTCCAGGTCACACTGGCCGCCTCCTCCGAGTCCTGCTGGGCTTCAGCCTCCTCTTCCTGGCAGCCCACCTCACCTTCCAGATATGCCTGCATACCATGCCCCACCTGGACCAGCTTCTGGGGCCGAGCTGTGAGTCACCGAAGGGCCAGGAAGGGGGTGCCTGGGGGCAGCAGGCCTGGGGGAGAGCCGACGGCCTCCTGAGCGACTGGAGAGCCTGGGGCGGGCTGGGGAGCCGCACGCTCCTCGGAAAGGTCAGCTCAGCCTCAGGGGCCGCCCTGCCTCACCCAGGCCTGGCCTGATACGGGCCGCCTCTGAGTGCCTGGCCACGGTTTACGTCCGGCCTAAAGGGCCCACCTCAAGTGCCCCGGTAATAGGTGGCCGTGGGGCTGGGCTGAGCACCGGCCCAGTGCTGGTCCCAGAGCCCAGTGTCCGGGCAGCCCCGGTCTTCTCAGGCCCCTGCCTCTCACATCTTCCTCCTGAGCCCTCTGGGGCAGAGAGACTTAGCCGGGGGGCGGGCCCTGGTGTGCCGCCCGCCCGCTGTCCTGCGCCCTTTCACCCCGAGGATGGAATCCCCAGCCGGCGCCCAGCCCTCCCACCTCCACTGACACTAGCGCCCCAGTGTTCAGATGACGGAACCCTGGGCTCCCATCCCCACTGCCCGGTGGGGTCTCCCACCTCCATGCCCTACTGGCTCGTGGCGGGCAGGGTGTCCCACCCCGCTTCCCATTTTCATTCCGTGAAGATCGTGCCCCTCCTGCAGTTTAGAAACTGGAGAGAAGTCCGGTGCCTCGAGGGCCCTCTGGTCCTGGCGGCTCTTAGACCAGCCCTCCCCACTCGGGCCCCCAAGGAGCAGCCGGCCTCGGCCGATGGGTCCGAGAGCCCGGCCCAGCCTCCCGGGCCACACAACGCCCAGCTGGGCCATGAAACCCATTCTGCCAGGCAGAACTAATGGGCTTTGATCTGCCCAGCTTTCCCCGGCTGGGCCTCAGTTACCCTACCGGCGGAGGCAGCGTTCTCAAGCACCCCCGGACACCAGGGGTTCCGTGGCTCTGGGGCTCCCGAGGCCCCCCCTGGCAACACGGAAGGGGTTTCTCAGCACCCACCCGCCTGACCCGGTTCCCCCGTGCCTCTCTCTGCAGGCAGCACCTGGGACACCATCTCCCGACACATAGGGGTCACGAGGTGAGTCCCCCAGCCTCCCTCGGGGATTTCCTGGGCCTCCAGCTCCCGGGGTGCCCCCACTGGCACCTGCCCCCCCTGAGCCGGCCACGGGCTCTCCCCGCCCTCCACAGGCTGGACCTGAAGGACGTGCCCAGCGCCATCCGCCTGGTGGCCCCCGACCTGGGTGTCCTGGCGGCCTCCTCCTTGTGCCTTGGCGTCTGCAGGCGCCGCACGCAGATGGCCCGGCGGAGCCAGCGCGCCCAGGAGCTGGTGAGGGATGGGGGCGCACCTGTGTCCCAGCCATCTGAGGACTATTTTACTTTCTCCTTCTTTCTCCCTCCCTATCTCTTTCTTTCTAAAAATGTGGACGTTTTAGTTGTAAAAGTCCGTATATGCCCATGATGGAGAGACAGCACGGAGGAGGTCAAGTGCACGTCCCCGTGGGGGGTTGCTGGCGATGCAGCGCGTGGTCCTAGCGTTGCGGGGACCCCAGGCAGCGTCTGCGCCTTTAGAGCTGCCCCTGGAAGAGGGTCTTCGGGGCCGCAGGGCAGTAGGGAGTCAGCGCTGTTGGAGGATGGTCTGCGCCAGCCGTCAGGGAGCACCTAGGGACCGATGGGTTAATGGACAGACCGACGGATGGACAGACGATGTTTGAGCAGACGTGCCCACGATGGGGGCGTCGGTGGGCTGTGTCAAGGCAGGGGCTGTGTCGGCTCAGAGGCCTGAAGCAGGGCCCTCTGCCAGAGTCCTCGGGGTCCCCCTGGGCTCTTCCCTCCGTGTCCTCTCCTGTCCCTGCACGAGGGCTCTGGTCTCGCGCCCAGTCTGGGCCCCTCACACTCGGCCTCAGCCTCTGTCCAGTAGGACCTGGTCTCCAGAGCTGGGCCGGGTCTGTGGCCATCCAGGGTCCCTGCCCGGGAGGCCCTGGGGGGCCACAGGCTCACGCCCTTAGCCCCAGTGTCCACTGGTCCAGCAGCTGATGTTTGCGGAAACGAGGGCCTCAGTCCCCAGGGAGGAGGGGACTTCCCACCGCAGGTCGAGGCGGGGCTCGGCCTACAGCTGACCTGCCCATCCCCCGAGTCCTGCAGGGCAAGGCTGGCACCCGCATTTCAGAGGGGGAGACGGGGGCCTGGAGGTGGAGTGGCTCTTCTGGGCACTTGTGGGGGTCAAGTGGGGCTGGGACCACCCTGCTGCGTGGGCACTGGCGGGCGGAGGGTCCAGGGAGGCCTCTGGTTTCCTCGTTAGCAGAGCCAGGCCTTCCCGGAACAGCTCCACCGGGAAGGGGCTGGCTTGTTCCCCACGCCCGGGGCGGGCAGGACGGCCCATCACCCCTCGGAGCACAGGGCTGTCCTGGCAGCCCCTGGGGGCTGGACTCTGGCCCCGGGGCGGCTGGTGTAGACAGACCTCAGAGCAAGGCCATGGGGGCCCATCACAGGCGCCCGGAGTTCAAGGCCAGAAGCATCCCCGGCGCCCCTGTGTGGACGCTGCCACCTGGCAGGGCCGCGGCACGCGTGGCTGCACACGATCTGTGTACACGCGCCCGTCCTGACTTGGCACACGTGGGTCCGTGCCTGCCCTGAGGGGGTCACTGGGGCTGCGGTGGGAGGTGCGTCCTGGGGGGCCGGCCGCGGCGGGGCTGGAGCCGGGCCTGGGTGGGCTGGACCGTGCGGGCGGCCCCCAGCAGCTGTCCTTCCGCCCAGCAGCTGCCTCTGCTCTTCCCACTCCCAGAAACGCTCCTTTTCCACGGCAGCTTTCCCAGGGCCGGGGCCAGGCCGTGGGCAGGGTTGGGCTCTGGCCTGGCTGCAGTGCCTTCCGGCAGCTGTGCCCCTGTCCCCCCGTTCCGGCACATAATGGGGGGACCCTGGGTACTGCTCTGGCCCCAGGGCTGGGCCTCTGCCCTGGCCTGTCCCCTCCGCTCCTTCCAGGCACGGCTCAGCGGCACCTCCCTGGAGCCTGCCCCGTGCCCCGCCCTCATCTGACAGGCAGGAAACAGAGAGGTCAGGGGGCTCACCAAGGCGCACAGGCGAGGCCCCTAACCCCCGACTCGAAGCCGGCGTGTGACCGGGGCGCCTGGCCCCTGAGCCCGTGCTCTCAGCCTGGACACCGAGGGCCACCTCCGCCACGGGGCAGGGCATAGGCACGGCGCCCATGTTACAGCTGGGGACACGGGGGCCGGGCGTCTGACAAAGAGTCTGTGTTCTTTCTGCCTCCCCCTGGCCTCCCTGGTTCCAGGAAACAGCTCTGTTCTGGGAACCCCTGAGGTGGGACCAGGGCAGCAGGCCCTGGTGGGTCTCTGTGCGCCGCAGGCAGTTGAGGCCGGGAAGGGCCGCCCAGGTGTGCATCTCACTCTCCAGAAGCCCCACCAGGCAGCAGAGCAGGAGCCGGCTGCACCCTGGGCGCTGTCCTCCCTGGCTGTGTGATTTGGGGTCCCCTCCGAGCCTCCGTCTCTGTACTTACGAGGAAGGTGCCGTGAGGCCAAGGATAGGGTATAGAGGTGCCCTGTAACTGTAGAGTGAGATGCACGCGTGGCTGTGCTGTGCGCCGCTTTTCTTTTTCCTAAAAATCCCCACGCGGGCCCTCTCAGGCCAAGGGCACTGGGGACAGATGCAGGAACCTGTGGGCCTGCCCTGTCCTCGGGGTCCCCTGGTGGGGGTGGGGAGTAAAGAGGCCCTTGAGGGGCTCCGGAGCACTGTGAGGTCAGCCTGCTCGGGTCAGTCATTCGAGCGCCAAGCCTTGGCAGGAGCGTGTCTTGCTGTCGCAGTGGGCCGCCTCCAGGGCTGTGAACCCGAGTGAGGCGGTGGGAAGACGGTGGGTGGAGCTGGGCCTGGACGGCAGCACGCGGCCACACTCAGGCTGGTGGCCCCGTGTCCTCGGAGGGCCCGCGGTGGGTGTGGGGAGAGGAGGGTGTGGGGCTGGAGGGGTGGCCCCCTCCCTCCCCTCCCTCTCCCCTCCCCCTCCCTCCCCTCCCTCTCCCCCTCCCCTCCCCTCCCCTCCCTCCCCCTCCCTCCCCCTCCCTCCCCACGCACCTGACTTCTGCCCGCCCCGTGACCTTAGCAGGACGATGATGATGGGGATGTGGACGCCAGCTCCCTGGTGGGGCTGCAGGAAGCCCCTGCACTGCCCCGCAAGCGGAAATTGTGGCTGGCCGCCCGGTTCCGGATCACAGCCCACTGGCTGCTGGTGGCCGCTGGGCGGACTCTGGCCGTAGTGCTGCTCGCGCTGGCAGGTACCCCCTGGGCAGGGAGCTGGGACCCCACCACTGGCGGTCACACCGGCAGGGGTCTCGGCAGCCAAGCTCCCCACTGACCCGCGAGACGGCGGTCAGGCTGCCCAGGCCAGGAGTGACCCTGTGTGCCTCTGCCTGGCCTGCAGGCATCGCCCACCCCTCAGCCTTCTCCAGTGTCTACTTCCTGCTCTTCCTGACCATCTGCACCTGGTGGGCCTGCCACTTTCCCATCAGCCCCCTGGGCTTCAGTGCACTCTGTGTCATGGTGGGCTGCTTTGGCACCGGCCATCTCCTCTGCCTCTACTGCTACCAGACGCCCCTCGCCCAGTCCATGCTCCCACCTGCCAGCATCTGGGCCAGGTGAGGGCTCGCCCATGGGGCCCCGGCCCTGCCCGCCTGGCACCCGTGACTTTCTCGCCGCAGTCAGTAACGCACCTTCTGTGGGCAGGGTGTTCGGTCTCAAGGACTTCGTGGCCCCTGCCAACTGCTCCAGCCCCAACGTGCTGGTCCTCAACACCAGCCACGACTGGCCCGTCTACGTGAGCCCCGGCATCTTGCTGCTTCTCTGCTACACCGTGACCTCGCTCCTGAAGCTCCGAGTGCGCCAGCCCGCGGACTGGGTCAGTGCCCAGGCCAGTGCCCTGTGTCCCCCGCACCCCTCGGGCCGGGGTGTGGGGCTGAGCTCTCCCCTCCGGTCTCCGCAGGGGAAGGAGGCGGCCGGGGACGACGAGGAGCGGGAGGTGGAGCTGACCGAGGTGGACCGGTGGCCCCAGGGCCAGGCCAGGGCTGCAGCCACCAAGGAGGAGGAGGCCACCCAGGTGAGGGGTCTGGACTGAGCGGTGGGGCTGCCGCCCCCCTGCCCCCAGGCTCGGCTCATGGGCCTTGGCTTGTCTGCAGCACACGATGCCCGTGCCCGTGCCGCCGGACCCTGAGGACAACTGCATCGTGCACGACCTCACGGGCCACAGCGCTGTCCAGCAGCGGCCCCGTGAGTATGACGCGGCCGCACGGCTGCTGCCCCCTGGTGGCCTCGCCCGGTCGGCCTGTCCCGCTGCGCACCTCTCTGGGGCTGCCCAGGGCGGGCGCGGTAGCTGTGGTGCTCGTGGAACCCGAGACCCTGCCGGGGTCTCCAGTCTCCCCCCTGCCTTCCAGTCCCCAGAGACCTTGACTGCTCTGCCTTGGGCTGCCTCTGCGGCCCTGGGAGCTGTGTAGACAGTGTCCCCAGGGCAGGGCTCTGTGGTGCTTTTTCCTTTTCCTTTTTTTTTGGTACTAAGCCTCGATTTCCATTTTTCAAAGCAGAGGATGAAGCCGCTGGCCTCAGGGGCTGGCATGGGGACATGGGTGCTCACAGAGCTGGAAGGGGATCAGGGCAGTCTCCTCCACCCCATCCCTTCAGAGTCTCGGAAACCAAGGCCCGGAGAGGGGCGAGGACTGGCCAGGGTCCCACAGCACATCGGGAACAGGGTCGGACAGGAGCCCGGGCCCTTTGCCCGTGTCTTCCGCCCCCAGTGCCCCGTGAGCCTGTGCCAGGCGTGGCCCCCCTCCACCTGGGCTGCGGCTCCAGCACGCTGTCTGCATTTTCGGGCCCAGTCGGGTGTGGGCAAGGGGCTCGGGCCTGTTGACGCTGGAGTTTCCCCAGCAGGGGTCTCGCCTCCCTGGTGACCCCTGCCCTCACCCCTCAGCACACCCCAGGCTGACTGGGCTTAAGGAGACGTCTCCGTTGCACGGCCTGGGCCACCTCATCATGGACCAGAGCTACGTCTGTGCCCTCATTGCCATGATGGTAAGGGCGCTGGCCCGGGCCACCCCTCGGGCTGGGGCTTCCCGCGGGCTCCCTCGCGACAGATGGTGTCCCGGTGCCTTGTCGCCAGAAGCAGTTGGGGCTGCGACCTGCTAGGCCAAGAGCAGCCCCGGCCAGCCCCCAGGCGCGTGTGTGAGTGCGCGCATACGTGCGGTGGGTGTGTGGGTGTGCCCGGGCCAGCGGGGCAGGTTGGCCTTCCTGTCGGAGCACCGCCCCGGCCCCGGGGGCCCACCGCCTCGTCAGCCTGGGGGAACGGGGTCTGGGCGCCGGGCCGGCTGTCCCACGCAGCCCTGCCCACGCCCCGGCCGTCCAGGTGTGGAGCATCACGTATCACAGCTGGCTGACCTTCGTGCTGCTGCTCTGGGCCTGTCTCATCTGGACCGTTCGCAGCCGCCACCAGACGGCCATGCTCTGCTCGCCGTTCCTCCTGCTCTACGGGCTGGCGCTCTGCAGCCTGCGCTACGTGTGGGCCATGGACCTGCAGCCCGAGCTGCCCACCGCCCTGGGCCCCGTCAGCCTGCGCCAGCTGGGGCTGGAGCACACCCGCTACCCCTGCCTGGACCTGGGCGCCATGGTGAGTCTGCTGCCGCCCCTTGAGCGCCTGTGAGGACGCCACGCTGCCCGTCGTCCAGCTCCCAGTGCCGTGGCGCTCTGGAGCCCGGGGCCCGTGTCTGGTTGTCACCAGGGTCACCCAGCCAGCCCGGAGTAGTTGCTCGAAGAGCGTTTGTTGACTGAACGGGTGATGACCTCGTGTTGCTGGGGGTGCCATCCCATGTGCCTGACATGGGCTCTGTGAGCATCGCACGCGGCCCCTGGGTCTCAGCGAGTGTCTGTGCCTTCGCCGTGTCCCCTTCTGGGACAGGCCATTGCACCCGGACGTCCGTGCTGCTGCCAGTCACGTGTTGGGGGCCTGTGGGTTAGTTATATCTCACTGTGCGAGCCCAGGAGCCTGCAAGTGTGCAAACACCTGTGACCCCGCGTTCATCTGCGGGTCTGTGTGCAAACGGGGTGGTGTGTGAGTGCAGGAGCTGCTGTGTGGGAGCGTGTGCGTCTGTGCGTGAACTCGTGCGCGCGTAGGAGAGGCTGAGCTTCTGCCAGCAGGGAGGCTGGCGCATGGGCGCCGGGCGGGCCGCCTTCCCGCTGCGGTCTCACCCCCGGCTCCCGTCTCCTCCGGCCGGGCCCGGCTTTGGGGTACCGGCCCCCACTCAGTGACACTGCCTCCGCCCCCCAGCTGCTGTGCACCCTGACCTTCTGGCTCCTGCTGCGCCAGTTTGTGAAGGAGAAGCTGCTGAAGAGGGCGCGGGACCCCGTGGCGCTGATGGAGGTCACCGTGGCCGCCACAGGTGAGCGGGCAGGGCGGCGGGGGAAGGGGGGGCGCGGGCGCGGCCCCTCCCCCACCCGCCTGGTCCTGAAGCCGCGCCCCCCTCGCCCCACCCTGCCCCGCCCGGCCCGCAGAGCCCGTGCGGACGCGGACGCTGCTGCGGAGCCTGGGGGAGCTGGTCAGGGGCGTGTACGCCAAGTACTGGGTCTACGTGTGCGCCGGCATGTTCGTCGTGGTCAGCTTCGCCGGCCGCCTTGTCGTGTACAAGATCGTCTACATGCTCCTCTTCCTGCTCTGCCTCACCCTCTTCCAGGTACCGGGGGCGGGGCGCGGGGGCACGGGGCGCGGGCGTGCAGGGCCGCGCGGGCTGACCTCACTGCGCCTGGCCGGCCGGCAGGTCTACTACAGCCTGTGGCGGAAGCTGCTCAAGGCGTTCTGGTGGCTGGTGGTGGCCTACACCATGCTGGTGCTGGTGGCTGTCTACACCTTCCAGTTCCAGGACTTCCCCGCCTACTGGCGCAACCTGACCGGCCTCACGGATGAGCAGTGAGTCTGGGGCGCGGTGGGGAGGGGGCTGCGGCTGGCGCGCTGCCGGTACTGACCCCCCCTCCCACACAGGCTGGGGGACCTGGGCCTGGAGCAGTTCAGCGTCTCCGAGCTCTTCTCCAGCATCCTGGTGCCTGGCTTCTTCCTGCTCGCCTGCATCCTGCAGCTGCACTACTTCCACAGGCCCTTCATGCAGCTCACCGACCCCGAGCACCGCCCGCCGCCCAGCGCCCGCACCCTGCGCCGGGCTCACAGGTGCGCCCGTCCTCCCTCCTGGGGCCTGGGGGTCTGCAGAGTGTCCCCTGAACCCGCACAGGGGAAGGCCGGTCTCGGGCGGGAACGGAGGCTGTACGGTGAGGGCGGGAGACCCGGAACAGGGTTGAGGCCTCGGCCGCTGCCTGCAGGTGCCGGGGCCTCAGGTACTGGATGTTTTCTCCGACCCGCGGGGATCACGACGTCAAGCCGGGCCCCACTCTCCCACCTAGTGGCTGCAGCACAGGGGTCCCAGCGCCGGGTGGGGGGTGGCAGGTGGGGCTTCTCTTGTCCCTGGGGAGGCAGGAATGGGAGGGGCTGCAGGACACCCCAGGAACGCGGGAGGGAAGGACACTTCGGGGCCCTGTCCCAGGCAGGACACGGTGAGCGGGACCCCCCTGCTGCAGCAAGAGGAAGAGGAGGCGGCACCCAGAGACGAGGGGCTGGGCGTGGCCGGCCCCCACCAGGCCATACAGGTCCCGGAGGGTAAGCTCAAGGTGCCCGGATCCTGAGCCCCGGAGCCCCGTCAGTACACGGGACGGAACGGCCCAGGCCACAGAGGCCCTGTCCCCTCCTCCTCACCGTCCCCCCAACCCCCCAGCCAGCAAGTGGGGCCTGGTGGCGGAGCGGCTACTGGACCTGGCCGCCGGCTTCTCGGACGTCCTCACCCGCTCGCAAGTGCTCACGCGGCGCCTGCTGGAGCTGCACGTCTTTAAGCTAGTGGCCCTGTACACCGTGTGGGTGGCCCTGGAGGAGGTGAGTGCGGGCACGCTCAGGCACCCTCGCTGGCCTCCCTGGAGCCGGTACCGGCGCGTGGCTGCGGATCGTGGGCCCGTGGGGAGGGCGCAGCTCTGCCGCCACCGCTCCGCAGCCACCGCCCGCCTGCCCACAGGTGTCGGTGCTGAACTTCCTGCTGGTCGTGCTCTGGGCCTTCGCCCTGCCCTACCCCCGCTTCCGGCCCATGGCCTCCTGCCTGGCCACCGTGTGGACCTGTGTCATCATCGTGTGCAAGATGCTGTACCAGCTGAAGGTCGTCAGCCCCCACGAGTACGCCAGCAACTGCACCGAGGTACGGCCGCTGCTCCGGCTCGGGTGGAGGGACGGACGCAGGGGACCTGTCCCTGGGGCCTGGGCTTCCCGCGGAGGACCCGCTCCCCAGGTCGAGACATCTGGGTTCAGAGATGTGTCCCGACCTGGCTGACTCCCTGACGGAAGCGCAGGTCCTGGTGTGAGGGGCACAGGGGCCCGACGTCCACTGGAGGGAAGTGCGGGGCTGCTCAGGGAAGCCCACCCATTGACTTCTCTTCACTCTCCCAGGCCCTGCTGGTGGCCTCCCTGTCACCGCCGAGGTGGCGGGGAGGCTGACAGCCCCCCGTGTCCCTGGTTGGGGACAGCCGTGCTGTGGCCCAGACCCGTTGGAGCTGTGGCTGCAGCCGGGGTGTCACACGGGGCTGGCGGTCCCTGGGGTCAGCGTCCGGTTCCTGGTGGGGAGCCGGTGCTGACGCCGCCCCTCCCCCAGCCCTTTCCCAACAGCACGAACCTGCAGAAGACGGAGATCCACGAGTCCTTGCTGTACCGGGGACCCATCGACCCTGCCAACTGGTTTGGGGTGCGGAAGGGCTTCCCGAACCTGGGCTACATCCAAGTGAGTGCGGGGCGGGTGGGCCAGGTGGGGTGGTGGAGCCCGGGGGTGGGCGGGGCCTGACTGCCCGCGCCCCCCAGAACCACCTGCAGATCCTGCTGCTGCTGGTGTTCGAGGCCGTGGTGTACCGGTGCCAGGACTACCACCGCCGCCGGCACCAGCTGGCCCCGCTGCCGGCCCAGGCCGTCTGCGCCGACGGCACCCGCCAGCAGCTGGACCGCGACCTGCCCAGCTGCCTCAAGTACTTCGTCAACTTCTTCTTCTACAAATTTGGGCTGGAGGTGAGGCGGCGTCGACCCTCGTCCCGTCCCTGGGCTGGGCGGGGCCACTGGGGGTCCTTGCCACCCTCTGTGGGGCCTTCTGCAATGGGCAGGCCCAGGGCGGGGGGAGGGGGGCGGCCACCGAGGGTGCCGGGTCCTCCAGCTGAGTTGGCCTTGCTTGGAGAGGGGCCTGCAGAGTGAGGGCAGGGGGCTGGGGCCCCGGCGGGAGACGGGCTGAGTCTCGACTCCGCCACGGAGCCCCTACCTTGGTTTCCCCCCAACCGTGGAAACGTGCCCAGCCTCTCTATCCGTCCAGGAGGGTGGCCTGGGCCATCGTGAGCCTGGGCCACTGCCCCTACCCTGGGCACAAGCACTACCGCCCGAGGCTGCCCAGAGGCAGAGCCAGGAGGGCCCCTCCCCCAGCTCACTGTGTCCCCATCCTGGTCACCTTGTCCCCCTGTGCCACCCCCAGATCTGCTTCCTGATGGCCGTGAACGTGATCGGGCAGCGCATGAACTTCATGGTCATCCTGCACGGCTGCTGGCTGGTGGCCATCCTCACCCGCCGGCGCCGTGAGGCCATCGCCCGCCTCTGGCCCAACTACTGCCTCTTCCTGGCGCTCTTCCTGCTCTACCAGTACCTGCTGTGCCTGGGCATCCCCCCCGCCCTGTGCATCGGTGAGCAGGGTGGCCTGCGGGCTGGGTGGGCGCGGGGTGAGTGGGGCGTGCGTGGCTGCACCCAACCTGGGCATCCCAGCCCCTGGAGCGGCCTCAGCCCCCTCCTTCCCGTGCATGGACTCTGTGGGCTGCAGCCGTGCTGACTCTGGGGGGCGTGCTGGCCCCCTCGCTGGTCTCCCCTAATCCTCTGCGTTCTTTTTGGCCAACGTTCTATTTTGAAAACTTTCAAACAACCAGAGAGGTTGGGAGAATAGTCCAAGGAGCAGCTGTACGCTCTTCCCAGGCAAATGGGAGTCTGTGTGGGCTCCGCGCTCAGTACACCCAGGGCGGGGACCCTCTGTGTTCAGGACGGTGACCATGCCCGGCCGTCCATCCCTGGATGATACCCCGGTCTGATGCGCCATCCATACTCAGCGGCCTCGTCCTCAGGGCCACGTCCCTGGTAGCTGTTGGCTTTGACCAGGAGCTGACGGGAGTGCTTGGCCGTCCTCTTCTCCCTTCGTCTTTGGTCAGGACTGTCCCAGCCTCTGTCTCTTGTGATCTTTCCAGAGTCAGGCCAGGGGGCTTACAGAAAGCCCTGAACTTGGATTTGTGGGTTGTGCCCCAGCGCTTAGACACCGGTGAATGCTTGGGCGGGAATGGTCCATGACGGGGAGTCAAGCGGCCATCAGGGCGTTGGGGGCCCCCAGCCCACCCTGTCAGGGGACCAGCGCTCTGCCCCGTGTGTCCACGTCTGCTGACTCTCCCTCCCGTTGGCGGGACTTCCTAAAATGGACATTTTCGATTTCTGTCTTTCCTGGTACGTTTGTTACTTGGCTTCTCGGCGAGAAGGAGCTTTGATTTCTCTCCCTCCCCGCTCTGTTTCCTGTTGTCTTGTCAGCGGGCGCAGGGTTCTGTCTGAACGCCGTGTAATCCATCCTGTGTTCCCGTTCCCGTTCCCGTTCAGAGCGTCTCAGAGGTGCCCGTGGCGCCCCTCCAGGCAGGCACTTCGATGTCCTCATCAGTATTTTTGGAAGTCAGGCCCCTGCCCCGTGAAAGGTCCCTTTTGGGTTACAGTCTGTGAGTTTTGGCTGAAGAGTAGCAGAAGCAGAGCAGAGTTCCTAAACGTCCTTCACCCAGTTTCCCCGATGGGAACGTCAGCCTCTGAAGCGACCCAGCACAGCACCCGAAGCTAAGAACCAAAATGGGTGCCAGGCCACCAACCACGGCCGGAACCACGGGCCCGCATGGCTGTCCCCAGGGGCCCCCACGCAGACCCCTTGGGCCGGCTCCTTGGGCTCCTTTGTCTTTCATCACCTTGAGACTGTGGGGAACACGAAGTGGTCGTTTGTAGAACACCCCTCAACCCAGCACCGACGGGTGTTTCTCCCTTAGACCAGGTTACGCACTTTTGGCAAGAAAACCACAGCCGTGACTTGCCCGTCTCGGTGCGTCAGGTTGGGGCTGGTGTGTCTCATCGTGGTGACACCCCTTTTCCGCCAGTCTCGCCGGTGCTTGTCACTGTTGCGTGTTCACTTGCAGGGCGAGCTTAGGACCCGGCAGGAGTCTTGTTTCCGTGTGAACTCGCGCCCACTGTCTTTAGCGCGCCCGGTGGATCTGCCCGCGGGGGCTGTTTGGTTCTCTGACGGTGACTTTCTGTCTCCTGTGGCGATTGATCGGCATCATCTGTAAAGAAGAGCTGTTCCTTCTCCCCGCTGATCTGTCCAGTTGTTTACTCATGTGTAGAGACTCTGGGCCTTTATTCCCAGGCTTCTGCTGCACGCCTGTCGCTGGTGCTCTGTGTTCACACGTCCCAGCGTTGGCCCTGGGATACGTCCTCACTCTTGGCCCCACCAGGCGCTGCTGCCTCGGGACCCCCCCCTGCCTCCATCCCCAGGAAGTCGGCCCCCGCCCCACGGAGCCTGGTTCCTTTCACTGGAGGGTGAAATTCAGAAACCAAGACCTTGGCCCTGGGTGTGCGCGTTGCTACGCGGTGTCACTGCTCCTCCTTCGTCTTGGTGGACAGTGTCTTTCTTCTGTCAAGACACCGTTTGCAAAGCTACTTAGGGCAGCTCCTTTCTTCCCGGCCCCTCCCGGGAGGTGCGTCACACACACGCTGTCCCATTAGGTCCCCTGTCAGTCTGCGCTCCGTCCTGGGCTCCCCCAACCATGTAGTAGAATTCACTCTGTGGTGCTGACCAGCACGTAGAGCTGGTCCGTCCCCAGGTCCCTGCCCCCGACCCACCCCCAGCGACCACCGTGGTCTCCATCCCTATGGTTTGCCTTTGGATGGTGTAACCTAGGGGTCTGGCTTCTCTCATGAGATGCAGTTAAGGTGCGTCGGGCTGTGGCCTGGATGACGCTTTGCTCACGTTCCTTGCTGGGCAGTTTTCCTCGGGTTGGATGCGCCAGAGTTGGCTTGACCTTTCCCCCCGTGGATGGCACTGGGCCGTTTCCAGGTCTGGGATGTCGGGGATAAGGGGCTGTGGACGTTCGTTCGTTTGGTGGTGCACAGGTGTTTGTGTGGCCGTGGTTTTCATTTCTCTGGGATGAGCACCCAGGGTGGTCCCGCCCCTTCACCTCCACGCCAGCACTTGGCATCCACATGGTTTCATTTTAGCCATTCTGACAGGTGCGCAATGAAGCCTCATTCGGGTCCACGCCGACCGTGGCCCACACACGGGGCCGTGCCCGCCCACCTGCCCATGTACCCCCTCCCCAGCCACTGGCGCCTGGGCACACGTCCGTGAGAACTGGGCTGTCTGGTCCTGTGCGCTCCGGAGACTGCGGGTGGGAGTGGGTGCCCGAGCGACTCCCGGGGACGCTGGGGACGGGCTAGGATGGTGGGTGACGGGCACCCTCTTCCCACAGACTACCCGTGGCGCTGGAGCCGGGCTGTCCCCGTGAACTCTGCCCTGATCCGGTGGCTCTACCTGCCTGACTTCTTCAGTGCCCCCAATGCCACCAACCTCATCAGTGAGTCCCCCGGGGCCCCTCGTGCACACGCGGCACTGCTGGCCGTGCGGGAAGCCGTGCGGGTTCCCGCGGGGTAGGTGGCAGGCGGGCGCCGACCCTCCTCTCCGGCCAGTGAGGGCTGCATCATCCAGGCCTTGCCGGCTGGTCCAGTCCTGCAGTTCCCCGCGGGGGCGTGTGTTCCGTGAGCGTGCCTGGTCCCACGGGCCCACCTCACGTGCGCACTTCCTGCCACACGGTGTGGGCGCAGGTGTGCGTGCAAGTGTGGACACAGGTGGGCATGGGTGTGCACACAAGTGTGGATGTGGGGGAGGACACAGGTGTGCACAGACTGATGCCACGTGGTGTGCAGTCAGGCTCCCGTGGGCGTTTCCTGACACCCGTGTGGTGCCTGTAGACCCCCATGTGTACACATGCAGAACGTGTACACAGGCGTGTTCCCCAGCACCCACGTGCACATCCACGCTGTGTGTAGGTGCCGGCGTGAACACGCGTGCACGCTTCTGCCCAGCCCCTGTGCCCCCCAGGGCCTGGGGGATGAGAGCAGCCGGGCAGGACGTGCCCTGTGCAGCCAGCGCTTCCCGGGGCGCGGCGCGGCAGTGGCCTCCTGTGTGCCCACAGGTGACGTCCTCCTGCTGCTCTGCGCCGCCCAGCAGTGGCAGGTGTTCTTGGCCGAGCGCACGGAGGAGTGGCAGCTCATGGCAGGCGTTAACACTGACCGCCTGGAGCCGCTGCAGGGGGAGCCCAACCCCGTGCCCAACTTCATCCACTGCAGGTGGGCGTCGCAGAGGCCGCGGGGCTCCCGGGGTCGACAGACGCGCCTGGGCTCAAGCGGGACTGAGCCAGGACGCGCGCTGCCAGGGGTGTCGCCGTGGCCGGGGCGAGGGGCGGATGCCGACCCCGCAGCAGAGGGGCCGCCCGGGAGTTCCTCTGGTCCCGGGCTGCGGCGGAGGCGGCGGTGACCAGGGCCCAGAGTGACGCTCCGCCCGGCAGGTCCTACCTCGACACGCTGAAGGTGGCTGTCTTCCGCTACCTCTTCTGGCTGGTGCTGGTGGTGGTGTTCGTCACGGGCGCCACGCGCGTCAGCATCTTCGGGCTGGGCTACCTGCTGGCCTGCTTCTACCTGCTGCTGTTTGGCACCAGCCTGCAGCAGAAGGACACGCGCGCCCGCCTCGTGCTGTGGGACTGCCTCATTCTCTACAACGTCACCGTCATCGTCTCCAAGAACATGCTCTCGGTGAGCCCGGCCCCCGGCCCCCAGCCCCCAGCCCCCGCCCGGGGCGCCCAGGCTGAGCCCCTCCTCCCGCCCTCAGCTGCTGTCCTGCGTCTTCGTGGAGCAGATGCAGAGCAGCTTCTGCTGGGTCATCCAGCTCTTCAGCCTCGTGTGCACGGTCAAAGGCTACTACAACCGTGAGTGGGCGAGGCAGGCGGCCGGGGCCCCAAGGCGCGTGGGGACGCACGCGGCTTCCAGGACCCTGACCTGGCTGGTGTCCATCCGCAGCCAAGGAGATGCTGGGCCGCGACCAGGACTGCCTGCTGCCGGTGGAGGAGGCGGGCGTCCTGTGGGACAGCGTCTGCTTCCTGTTCCTGCTGCTGCAGCGCCGCGTCTTCCTCAGCTACTACTTCTTGCACGTCCGGGCCGAGCTCCGTGCCACTGCCCTGCAGGCCTCCAGGTGGGCCCCCCCGCTGCGCCCCGGGCCGGCCCTCCGTGACGTGACCAGTCCCCTAGAGGGAGAACCAAGGAGACAGACCCGCTAGGACCTTCTCCATACCCCGGTGGTACCTGGCCTCGGCCTGGGCTCTGGCACCAGCTGGCGCTTCGGGCCGGTTGTGGCCACCGCGCTGGCCCGAGGGTGCGTCCCCGCACTTCAGCTGTTGGGCCAGCGGCTCTCCCATCCCCCCCCCCCCCCCCCCCCCCGCATCTTCTACCCCGTAAGACTGGAGGCTGCGGGAGGGTCTCTCTCTCACAGAAGCAGCACTCGACAAGGCAGGGGTCAAGCTCGGTGGGCTGGGCCCCTGCTGCTGTGAGCGGGCAGGACCTGGGATGCCTGGCTGAGCCGGAGCTGATGCCCCACCCCCCTCGCTGCCCCACAGGGGCTTTGCCCTCTACAACGCTGCCAACCTCAAGACCATCGAGCTCCACCGCAGGGCGGAGGAGAAGTCGCTGGCCCAGCTGAAAAGACAGTAGGTGCCGTGTGGGTGGGGCCACGGGCTCTCTGGCCCCGCCCTGCCCGGCACTGAGCCGCCTCCCGCCCTGCAGGATGGAGCGCATCCGGGCCAAGCAGGAGAAGCACAGGCAGGGCCGGGCCGGCCGTGGCCACCTTCAGGGCTCCCTGGACCCCAGCCAGGAGCCAGGTGAGTGTGGACGGAGCCTCAGCAGGCCCTGCGTCCCCGTGCGTCCATGCCCGCTGGAGCCTGCCTGTGTCTGTGCCGTGTGACATCCCACGGGGCTTCCGGCCCGACTACCCTGTGCTGCTTGGTCACTCTCTGTCCCCACAGGCCACGTGGCCGGCCCCTGACTCTCCGTCTGCACTTGTGGTTTGTCCTCTCCCCCTCCCATGGCACCACACGTGGCCCCTTCGTTGCCCTGGGGGCTCCCCGCTGGCTCACGCTCACCCCGCCTCTCCACAGGGCCCGGCAGTCCAGGGGGCTCCTCCTCGCCACGGCCACAGTGGTGGCGGCCCTGGCTGGACCACGCCACAGGTAGTGCCCCCACCTGGCCCGCCCTGGCCGCCCTCTCAGAGCTGCTGCGCGCCAGGCAGGCCTCCCCCACCCTGGCCGCTGTCTCCCCCCGGGGACAGAGGGAGCGCGCCCTGCGCCGACCTGGCCAGCGCCCCCCAGGAGCCGTGTGTGCGGGCTCTCAGGCCTCGTGCTGCGTCCCGCTGTCGTCGGGCCGTGTCCCCGACAACAGGCCCTGTTTGCCTCCTGCTTCCTAACGCTCGGGCTCGGAAGTCTGGATCCTGGCTGCTGGTCGGCACCGTCCCTGCCTTCCCCGCCCTGCCCCCACGCGTTCCTCTCACGCAGTCTGGTCTCGTCCCACCGCTCCCGCCTGTGTCCCGTGCACGTGCCACAGGCCCCCAGCCCCTGCGGCCATCCCTCGGGGGAGGGTGGCGTGCAGGCCTTGGCCCAGGGTCACAGGCTGCTGAGGGAACCCGGCGTGGCCAGGCTGTCACTGGACCTACCCCAAACCGAGGAGATGGACACGAGGGTCCGGGGGAGGAGGGGGGAGGGGCAGAGCCCAGCCGTGGGGGCGGCCAGCTCTCAGTGACCCCTGCCCACAGTCGTCCACTCCGGGGACTACTTCCTGTTCGAGTCCGACAGCGAGGAGGAGGAGGAGGCCCAGCCTGAGGACCCCCGGCCGTCAGCACAGAGTGCCTTCCAGGTGAGTGCCTGGGCTGGCTAGGGCCGCACGAGGAGGACGGACGCCCCCAAGGCCTCGGGAGCCTACCCGGCCCCATCCCCATCTCCTGCGCCCACAAGTCGAGTGGGAGAGCAGGCTCTGGGGGTGCAGGTCACAGGCAGCTGTGTGTCCCTCCGATCACCCAGGCCTGTGGTGGCCACTGGAGCCTGGAGACGGGCTCAGAGTGTGCTGGACACACGTTCTCCTGTGCATCTTTGGGCCCCTGGCTCTCAGCACGGGGCCTGGCGCTGACAAGCAGGACACGCTGGGTGGGCTGCACGCACCGCCCGGTCCTCCCCCCACAGTTCCATGGCCCATTTCCTGCCCGGGCTCAGGGAGCTGACGGCCCCCAGCTCAGCCTCCTGACCCCAGGCCCCTCGGCTAATGGGATCAGAAGGTCAGGGGAGGCCGAGTGCTAAGCCAGGGCCCTGGCCTGCAGATGGCGTACCAGGTGTGGGTGACCAACGCCCAGACGGTGCTGCACCAGCAGCGGCGGGAGCGGGCAGAGCAGCTGCCCACAGGTCAGTCCGGCTGCCGGCGGGTTGCAGGGAGGTGGGGCTGCAAGGTGCTGACCGGCACCCCTGTGCCCAGGAGGCGACCCAGGCCAGGAGGCAGAGCTGGCGGAGGGCTTGGAGGATGAGGTGGCCGGTGAGTTGGCCCGAGGGCTAGGGGCCGGGGGGCTGGCGGTCTCCCAGTAGGCGTCCCTCCAGCGCCCTCCTGCCCCGCCCCCGCCGCAGGCCGCAGCCACGCGATGCAGCGCGCGCTGAACGCCATGCAGCTCCTGTGGGTGCTGGGCCAGGCGCTGGTGGACGGGCTGGCGCGCTGGCTGCACGACTGCACGCGGCACCACCGCGCCACGAGCGACGTGCTGCGCGCGGAACGCTACCTGCTCACGCAGGAGCTGCTGCGGGTGAGTGGGCCGCCCCGCCCCGCCCCGCCCCGCCCCCTGCACTCCACGCCACGCCCACTTGCCCACCGCGGCTGCCCTGAGCCCCTCGCCACCCTGCAGGGCGGAGAGGTGCGGCGGGACGTGCTGGACCAGCTGTACGCCAGCGAAGCTGAAATGATCCGTGATGCGCTGAGCACACCATCGAGGTAGGAGAGGGGTCTGGGGGCTCAGGCCGGAGCGGGGACCCACCCCGCCGGCCTGGCTTTGGCCCAGAGTGAGGTCCAGCCCCGGCACCTGGGCTGCTGCACAGGGGCAGGCAGCCGGCTGGGCGCTCATCCACCAGAGACCCCGAAGCCCTCCAGGCCCGCCCCAGAGCCCGAGGGGAGCGCAGGCCACCTTGTGCCCCTGCCCTCCTGCAGCGGGCTGGGGGCGGAGGAGCCACTGAGCAGCGTGACCGAGGACATCAGCAGCCCCCTGAGCACCAGCTACAACACCCACAGCAGCAGCGAGGAGATGGTCACCGAGCCCGGGGCTTCGCTGCACCGCTCCCAGGAGCTTCCCGCCGGCGGCCGCGCCAGAATGCGCACAGCCAGCGAGCTGCTCCTGGACAGGTGCGCGGGGAGGGGTGTACGGCGGGCGGGCCGGTGGGCCCAGGCCTGCCTGGTGGCCGCAAAGGCTCTGAGCCTGGTCCCCCCGCAGGTGCCTGCACATCCCGGAGCTGGAGGAGGCTGAGCGGTTCGCGGCAGGACAGGGCCGCGCGCTGCGGCTGCTGGAGGCCGTGTACCAGTGCGTGGCCGCCCACTCGGAGCTGCTCTGCTACTTCGTCATCATCCTCAACCACATGGTCACCGCTTCGACCGCCTCCCTGGTGCTGCCCGTGCTGGTCTTCCTGTGGGCCACGCTGTCCATCCCACGGCCCAGCAAGCGCTTCTGGATGACAGCCATTGTTTTCACCGAGGTGGGCATCGCCGGGCTGGCAGTGGGGGCGCGGGTCGGGGGCTGGCGCCCCGCTGACCCCTCTCCCTTGCAGGTCACAGTGGTCGCCAAGTACCTGTTCCAGTTTGGCTTCTTCCCCTGGAACAGCCACGCCGTGCTGCGGCGCTACGAAAACAAGCCCTACTTCCCGCCACGCATCCTGGGCCTGGAGAAGAGCGACAGCTACGTCAAGTACGACCTGCTGCAGCTCATGGTGCTCTTCTTCCACCGCGCCCAGCTGCTGGTGAGCGCACGTGCCCCGCCGCGGGGCAGCCGCCTCTCACGCACACAGCGCGCACTGTCGCACACATGCACGCACACACGCCCAGCCATCTTGCTCCAAGAGGCAGGCTGGACGCCGCGACGCCCAGCGTGGGCCTGGCCACCTCGCCCGCTCTGTGTGCTGCCCAATGCGGCCACGCCGGCCTCCTCACCAGCCCCCCACCTCTCTCCACAGTGCTACGGCCTCTGGGACCACGACGAGGACCCTCTCTCGAAGGAGAGTGACAGGGGTGGTGGGAAGGACAAGGGGGCTGAGGAGGAGCCGGCCCTGCTGGGACCCCACGGGGAGCCAGGGGCGGCCAGGGCCCCCACTGAGGACGACATCCCGGTGGAAGCAAAGGACGCGCCCCCAGAGCCCCGTGACGAGAGGCGCATCAGCCTGCATCTCAGGAGGAGGAGGAAGGAGAGCACAGAACCCAGAGGACGGGCAGCCACTGGTACGAGGGCCTGGCCACGCACAGCCGTCGCGGCCCACCCAGTGGAGCCACTGCCCCAGCCGCGTCCCTCGGTGGGGGGGGGGGGGGGGGTCTCCCTGCACTCGGTCTGGTCTGTGAGGTGGGGCAATGGCAGCCCCTGGGGGTCTCGGGACGGTCAGGAGTCTGAGCTGGGCCCAGCCCCCGTGCCGTAGGCTCTCTCAGCAGCGGCTGCTCCCCCACAGAAGGTGAGGACGGCAAGGAGGTGGGAGCGGAGGCGGCGGCGGCTGCAGAGATTGAGAAGAGGCGGAGCCGCCCCCTCGAAAGAGTGAGGGCCCTGGGGCTCCGGCTGCAGAGCTTCTGCCTGTCTCTGTGAGTGACCCGGCCGGGAGCGCCCAGGCCAGGGTGGGTGGGAGGAGCGGGGCCTGGACTGAGGCGGCTCGCCTGCAGGGCCCGGAGCACGTACTGGCCGGTGCGGCGCTTCTTCCACGACATCCTGCACACTCAGTACCGGGCGGCCACCGACGTCTACGCCCTCATGT
Source organism: Balaenoptera ricei (assembly GCF_028023285.1). NCBI lineage: Eukaryota > Metazoa > Chordata > Mammalia > Artiodactyla > Balaenopteridae > Balaenoptera > Balaenoptera ricei. Next base: position 63,169,587 of record NC_082657.1, on the reverse strand, counting down.
TCCTGGCCGACGTCGTCGACTTCGTCATCATCATCTTCGGATTCTGGGCCTTTGGGGTGAGTCGGGTCTCCGGGCCCGCAGGAGCACAGGGCCCCACAGCTGCGGCCGCGCCCCTGACCTCTGCTCCCCCGCCACAGAAGCACTCGGCGGCCACAGACATCACGTCCTCCCTGTCGGACGACCAGGTGCCGGAGGCCTTCCTGGTCATGTTGCTGATCCAGTTCGGCACCATGGTCGTGGACCGTGCCCTCTACCTGCGCAAGGCCGTGCTGGGCAAGCTGGCCTTCCAGGTCGTCCTGGTGCTGGCCGTGCACCTCTGGATGTTCTTCATCCTGCCTGCCGTCACCGAGCGGTAGGTGCCGGGGCTCACGTTCCTGCTGGTGCCCGGCAGAAGCAGGGTTGCGTCGGGGACCTTGGAGCTCCGGCCTCGAGACAGGCACCCTGACCTGGCTTCGTGTCCCGTCCAGGATGTTCAGCCAGAACGTGGTGGCCCAGCTGTGGTACTTCGTCAAATGCATCTACTTCGCCCTGTCTGCCTACCAGATCCGCTGCGGCTACCCCACCCGCATCCTCGGCAACTTCCTCACCAAGAAGTACAACCACCTGAACCTCTTCCTCTTCCAGGGGTGAGTGTGGCTGGCCTGGGCACCTGCGGCAGGGCTGCCCTCCCCGCCGGCCCGCGTGACGGTGCCCTGGCCTCCGGCAGGTTCCGGCTGGTGCCGTTCCTGGTGGAGCTGCGGGCTGTGATGGACTGGGTGTGGACGGACACCACGCTGTCCCTGTCCAACTGGATGTGCGTGGAGGACATCTATGCCAACATCTTCATCATCAAGTGCAGCCGAGAGACAGAAAAGGTGCCCGGGCCCCGAGGCGGGGGTAGCAGGGGACACTGGTCACTCCCCACTGGGGTCCCTCCTGGGGTTCACAGCCCACGAAACGTGAGAGAGCATCGTCCTAAAAACTTCCTGGAGGCCAGAAGGGGCTTCTTCGAGGGGACAGTGAATGTGGCCGTGTTGGGGTGGCCAGCCACAGAGGGGCCTGAGCAGACGCCGGGCAGGAGAGGCCTGGCTTCTCGGGCCCTGGTTCACTAGCACGGGTCATGGTGTGGGCACTAAGACGTTAACTGGGTTTCTGTGGGGTTTTTAGCAGTTTTATTGATAAAATTCACACACCTCCAGTTTGGTGGTTTCTAGTCTGTTCAGACTTATGCAACTGTCAGCACAATTTAAGACGGTGCTCATCGTCCAGACCGAAGCCCTGCTCCCACTAGCACTCAACCCCCAGCCCCCATCCATCTTCTTACACGGATGTGCCTGTTCCTATCGTGCCACTTACGTGGAACCACGGGACACGTGGCCTCCCGTGACTGGCTTCTCTCAGCACGACGTGGCCCAGGTTTATCCACGCAGCCATGTCACGGTTTCATTTCTTCTCGGGGCTGAGTAGTAGTCCACCGTAATAAGCCTTCTGGGTGTCCTAAAAAACGCCCCCACGGCCATTCACGTCCAGAACTGCGGCCACAGGCCCGCTTTTCTCCTGGTGCACACCTAGGAGTGGAACTCAGCACCTCTGGGGGCTCCAGGCTCCCCTTCCGAGGAGCCGCGTAGGTGTTGCCAGTGGGGGGCGCCATCCTGCCTGCCCACTTGTTACTGTCTGATCTCACCGGTCCTGGCAGGGGTGAGGCGGTCTCTCACCGCGGTTCTTTCATTTCCTGGTGACTAATAATGTCAAGCATCTTTTCCTGTGCTTGTCGGTCACTCGTGTATCACCTTTGGAGACACGTCCGTTCACATTTTTTGCCGGCTTTTACTTGGGTGGTTTTCTATCGTTGTGAGAGTTCTTTGTGTATTCCGAACACTAGATCCTTCTCAGGGAGATTTGCCCCGAAGGCTTTTACCGTTTTAGGTCTTAGGTTCGAGTTCACTTTTGCCGAGGGTTTAAGGGCCCAACGTGACTCTTCGGCATGTGGGCGTCCAGCCACCCCTCTGCAGAGTCGCAAAGGAAGGGTCTGTTTCCGGCTCTGGGCTCTACTCCTCAGTCCCCACTGTCTTCACTGCCACGGCTTCAATGCTCAGTCAAGGCTCGACTTCGTGGGGGCCACACGGGAGCCTGAGAGCACGGCGCCCGCCGCCACAGAGCAGGGAGGCAGGCTGCTCAGGGCACGGCGCAGAGGTGCTCCGGGTGACCTGTGTGCCCCGTGTCCCCCACCCCCAGCGATACCCACAGCCCAAGGGGCAGAAGAAGAAGAAGATCGTCAAGTACGGCATGGGCGGCCTCATCATCCTGTTCCTCGTGGCCATCATCTGGTTCCCGCTGCTCTTCATGTCCCTCGTGCGGTCTGTGGTCGGCGTCGTCAACCAGCCCACTGACGTCACCGTCACCCTCAAGCTGGGTGGCTACGAGGTGAGCAGCCCCCTGCCTGGGAGGCGAGCTCGCCCTCCCGTGGCTGCTGGTGGCCTGGGGCGGGGGAGCTCCCCTAGCGCCACGTCACCGTGTCCCCACCGCCAGCCCCTGTTCACCATGAGCGCCCAGCAGCCGTCCATCGTGCCCTTCACGCACCAGGCCTACGAGGAGCTGTCCAAGCAGTTTGACCCTCACCCGGTGAGTGCCTCCCCAAACGCAGACGCCGGGATGGGAGGGGGCCTGGCTGCGCCCCGCTGAGGTGCCGCCCTCCACCCAGCTGGCCATGCAGTTCATCAGCCAGTACGGCCCCGAGGACATCGTCACGGCGCAGATCGAGGGGAGCTCCGGGGCGCTTTGGCGCATCAGCCCGCCAAGCCGGGCGCAGATGAAACGGGAGCTGTATAACGGCACCGCTGACATCACCCTGCGCTTCACCTGGAACTTCCAGAGGTGCGTCCCGGGAGAGGAGGGGCCGGGCTGGTGGGGAGCACGCCCGTGGGGGGTCACACCGCGTGCTGTCGTAGGGACCTGGCCAAGGGCGGCACGGTGGAGTACACCAACGAGAAGCACACCCTGGGCCTGGCCCCCAACAGCACCGCCCGGAGGCAGCTGGCCAGCCTGCTGGAGGGCACCTCGGACCAGTCCGTGTGAGTGGGGCCTGGGGGCCGGGGGGGCTGCGGGAGGGCTGGGCTGGGCCTGACCTGCCGGCCTCCTCCCCGCAGGGTCATCCCCCACCTCTTCCCCAAGTACATCCGTGCCCCCAACGGGCCTGAAGCCAACCCTGTGAAGCAGCTGCAGCCCAGTGAGTGGGGCGGGGGTGCCGGGGCGGGGGTGCCGGGGCGGGGGCGCCGGCCGTGGCCTCGGCGCCGGCCTGACGCCTCCTGGTTCCGACCCAGACGAGGAGGCCGATTACCTCGGCGTGCGCGTCCAGCTGCGCAGGGAGCGAGTGGGCTCGGGGGCAGCCGGCCTCCTCGAGTGGTGGGTCATCGAGCTGCAGGACTGCCAGGCTGACTGCAACCTGCTGCCCATGGTCATCTTCAGTGACAAGGTCAGCCCGCCCAGCCTGGGCTTCCTGGCCGGCTACGGGTGAGTGCGGCGGGGCCAGGGCGTGGGGTTGGGGTGCGGGCCGGGCCGTAGCCCCGACACGCACTCACCCGCCCACCTGCAGCATCATGGGGCTGTACGTGTCCATCGTGCTGGTCATCGGCAAGTTCGTGCGCGGCTTCTTCAGCGAGATCTCGCACTCCATCATGTTTGAGGAGCTGCCGTGCGTGGACCGCATCCTCAAGCTCTGCCAGGACATCTTCCTGGTGCGGGAGACGCGGGAGCTGGAGCTGGAGGAGGAGCTGTACGCCAAACTCATCTTCCTGTACCGCTCGCCCGAGACCATGATCAAGTGGACGCGCGACAAGGACTAGGGCTGCTGGCGGCGGGGGCGGAGCCTCGTCCCGGCCCCCGGGCCCTGATGCCGCTGTCACCGGAAGCTGCGGCGCCCGGCACAGCACTGCTGTCTCTTCCCGCCCTCCCTGCAGGGCCCGGCGGCCCGGCGGCCCGGCGCCCCCTCCCCACTCGTACTGTAGAGTTTTCTAATTAAAACCTTTTTATTTATACAGACGGGGGGTCACAGGCCAGCCGCCCATCCTTGCCTTCCTGCTCTGCCTAGGGTGAGGCCTGGGGCCTCGTGGCCCAGGCGCCGGTCCTCGGGCTCAGCTCTCGCCAGGCCGTGCGTCCTCGTCCTCACGGTCCTCCAGTAGGTACTCCTGGATCTGCTCAGCCTCGGCCCTGGGGAAGCCACACGGTGGGAACCGAGACCCGGAAGGACCCCTCCTAGCCACCCCCCGCCCACCCCAGCAGAGCGGGCAGTACCTCTGGCTGCGGAGCTGGGCCTCGGCCAGGATGTAGGGTGGCAGGGGGTCCAGGGAGGGCTGCAACAGAGAGCTGACGGTGCCAGGGCTGCGCGGCACAAACCCAGGCCAGTGCCCACCTGCCCCTCACCCGGGGGGGAGGCTTCCACTCACCAAGTCCTCCATGTTCACACGGCAGCCGTAGCACAGCTGCTCAATCACACGGGCCCGGGGGTCCTCCTCCCTGCGCGAGCAGAATGCGCTGAGCGCCGCTCCTGCCCTCAGCAAGGGCCCGAGGGCACCCCCTCCCCCGTGCAGCCGCGAGGGGCCGACCATGGGGGGCGGGGGCTGACGGGACAAGGCAGGGACTCACGTCCTGCAGCAGTGCCGGGCCCCGCCCATCCCGGGGCAGCAGCAGGACACGGTGGGCGCCTCAGCCTGTGCGACGGGGGGCTGCGTCTGGGGGAGCTGCGAGGAGGTCTGAGCCCCAAAAGCTGTGGCACTGTCTGCAAGCAGAGGGGAGCTGAGGGGACCTCGGGGGCCGCGGAACCCCAACACCCGCTCGCCGGTGCCCCTCCCCCGGCACCCTGTGAAGGCGAGGACACACCAGCAGTGTCGACATCCAGCACGCACATACAGAGCAGGCAGCGGGGGCCGGGGGTGCCGGCAGCACAGCCATCCCTGGGCGCCTTGACCAGTTTCTCGCTCGTCCTGGGGGTGGGGGACAGGGCAGCGTCGGCTGGGGGGCTCCACTCCCTCCCAGGCACCCCTCCCAGTACCCACACACGCCCACCTGTACACGGTGCTGACCGTGGAGGGGAACTGGGCCTGCAGCCTGAGGATGAAGGCCTCCATCAGCCGGTGGATGCTGGCCCTTTCGGGGGCCTAGAAGCCATGGGACAAAGGGGCCAGTCAGGGCCTCCTGAGAGCAGGGAGCACGGGCTCCTCTGCACCACCAGCCCGAGGGTCTGTGCTGGAGCCAGCCAGGGTCCCTGCTCTAAAGCGCCTCTGTCGTTAGACAAAGCATCCCTGACAAAGGTCATGCTGCCCCCACTGTCCCTCCCCCACGTGCATGACCCCCAGCTGGGCACCCTCCTCCCCCGAGAGCCCCCCCTTCCCGGAGGGCACGACACGTGGCGCGGGCACTGCTGACCTTGGTGTCAACGGCCGGCGTGAAGACGGAGGGGACGGCAAACAGGCGGTTGTAGAAGGCGACCTCCTTAAGCGTGTGCTCGCGCATGGGCCGCACCACCACCACGTCGCCGTGTCGCTCGTCTGAGAAGCCCTGGGGGTGGGGGGCCCAGCGTTCCCTGCCGCCCGCAGCTGACCAGCTCACAGCACCCCCCCTTCCCTGCCAGCTGGGGGGTCACGGGCTCCCCCTGCCTCACGGGCAACCCGACTCAGGAGACACCGCGTGGAGAAAGGGGCCAGGAGGGTGGGGACGGGGCCCTGGGCAGTCTGCAGGCGCACCGTGTCCCAGGCGAGGAAGGCCCCTCTCCCCAGTGCCAGGCTGGTCATGAGCTTGATGGCCAGGCGGGTGCAGCTGTCCCCCATCATCACCTTGGAGTAGCCGTGGGTCCGGGCCACGTGCAGGATCAAGTGGGTCCTGCAGGGCAGGGCAGGGGGTCTCAGGGGCCCAGGGAGGGCCAGAACTCCGGGGGGCAGGGTAAAGAGGGTCTCAGGAACTGGGTGGGGGGGACGGGGCTGGCACCCTGGGGTGGCAGGGGACTCACCGCAGTGTCCGCAGAAGCTCCTCCTTGGCCGTCAGCGTCTCCACTGAGCTGAACAGTGTGGACAGAGCCTCAGTCTGGCCGGCTGTGGGTGGCCCAGCCCGTATCGGGGGGCGCGGGGGGCAGGGCAGGCTCCGCTGCTCCTCGCCCAGGGCGTGCTGCTGCTGCAGGAAACTGTCCACGGCCGCCTTGTAGGCTCCCTCGGTCCCCACCGGCTCCCGGGCAGAGCAGCGCAGCACAGAGGGCGGCAGGCCGAACACCTTGTGTGTGTATTTGGGGGAGGGGGGGCGGGGAGCGCGTGAGGGCCAGCCCACTCCACGTGGGGGAAGCAGGCCGGCACCCCTCGTGGACACCCAGCAGTCACCCCCAGGCGCTCTAACAGGGACAACCTGCCCACCTCTTCCAAGGCAACGATGTGCCACGGGAAGCCGACGCTCTGCAAGACCAGCTTCGCCTCGGCCACGGTTTTTGCTCTGTCCTCCGGGCTCTGGCCACAGGCTGCTCCCTCTGAGAACCTCAGGCAGAAAGGAGAGTAAGGTCAGGGCCAAGGCCGTTGCACCCTGGAGGGCAGCAGTCTCTGGACGCTGACCTGTCTCCTTGGGGGCATTTTCAGAGTGGCTGGTGGGTTCTCTGTTTTGGTTGGGGAGAGAAGGGGGGCAGAGAAGGGCAACGAACTCCCCCTTCTCACTCAGTGCCCTTGACCCTGTGACAGACGCCAGGCAGACGCTCCTGCCCAATCCTGGACGGTCTGAGATTTAAGACAGCAGCGGTGCTGCCTGTCGAACACGGGCATCGTCTCGAGAGAAACGCCCCCGCCAGGGCTTTGTGTGGGCACAGCGCTAGCCGTCAGTGGGCCCAGCCGAGCGCCACAGCCCGGGAGGAGAAGCAGCCACACGTACCATCGACGTAGACAACCCCTGGCACGAAACGCAGTCTCTTGGCAGAATCTCGACTCAGGCCCTGGGGTGGACATGAGAGGGCCTCAGGTCCACAGCCAGGCGCTGGACAGAGCCAGGCGGGCCGCTGCTCTCGCACCCTCCGGCCGGGGCTAGGGGACCAGGAGGCAAGCGCAGAAGGCCGAGCACAGAAGCGCTGTGCCAGAGCCCTGGGCCGCCTCCCATTAGCCCTGGGACAGACTGCCCCACAGCCCCTCACAGAGCCCAGGGAATCCGTGCGTGTCCCACGCGGGCCGAGGCCTCCGACGCCCAAGCTGGGCCTGCCGGGGCACCGCCCCCATGCCCCCCGCCGGTCTCTCCACCCCTCTGCCACCCGGCCGCGCCCCGGCTCCTCCGGGTCTCCCCTCAAACTTCTCAGGGAAGCCACCCTGACCCCCACCAGAACCAGGCCCTCTAGGCCCCTGAAATGCCTGCTCGTTTCACCGTCCTGACACACCACCAGGACTGCGGGGAGGGCCCTGGGCCCCGGGACACTCTTGAGGGGCGCTCTGGCGTGGCACACACGGCTTCCCAGCAACGTGTTTCTAACGCAGTCCAGCAAAGGGATGGGGCGCTAAACCGGCACGTGGCTGGTCACTCCGGACACCGCTTCCAGGGCCTGTGCCCATTGTGCACACGTCCCAGAGCCCTCGGGCGTCCTAGCTGGGGAGTGGGCCTTTCTCCCCAGCCCCAAGCAAGAGCCCCTCGGTGCCAGCCCCCCACCCGGGAGCTCGGCCGGGCACAGCAGGAGGATGGCATGCAGGCGTACCTCAAGGACCTGCCAGAGCATGGAGCTGGACGAAGGCCCCCCGGACCACGCCAGGAGCACCTGGGGGAGAAGCAGCATCAGCAGAGGCACCGTGCCCCCAACATGCCCCACCCCCTGCCCACGGGCGTCCCTGGACGTGAGGCCACCCCCCGAGTCCAGGCGTGCGGGATGCGGCTGGGACAGGCCACCTGCGGGAGGGGGCGCCACACCCTACCTTCTCCCCCGGGAAGATCAGCCGGTTCTTTCCAAGCACGGCTCTGAACTTGTGGACGTAAAACGCCTTGAAACAGTCCCTGCAACACAGACCACCAGCAGCTGCGGCAACGCTGCCCAGGCCACCTGCCCGCCACGAGGGTGGGGAAGCTGTCCGCCCCTGCCTCGTAGGAGGACAGCCTGATGCTCCGCCGGGTGACATTCTCTTTTCGCAACCTCCACCCTTCAAAGCAGTGTCTTGACGTCGAGGCTGTGCCCAAAGACTGGCGAGGGGAGCTAGGGTTGAGGGGTTCTCACCAACTGTGGCTGCCCCAGGATGAGCCTCACATCACACAGGAAGGCCCGCTTGGGTCACCCCCCAATTCTCACCACCCGCTTGGGTCACCCCCCAATTCTCACCACCCGCTTGGGTCACCCCCCAATTCCCACCACCCGCTTGGGTCGCCCCCCAGTTCTCACCACCCGCTTGGGTCACCCCCCAATTCTCACCACTGTGAACCAACGCCTGAGGGGCCCAGAGCCCAGGCAGCTCCTGTACCTGCAGCTACTCAGGAAGGCCCAGCTGGCAGAAGGGATGGAAGGGCATGCACAGGGCAAGGCCACCCTGACCCTTCTCTAGGCAGAGGAGCTGACCCCTTCCAAGACCCCCATGGGGAGGCACTGAGCAGGCTGTGGGGTCAGGGGACCATCCTAAAGGCCCACACTGGCCTCTAGAAATGCCCAGGAGGCTCCCACAAACGCGGAGAACCATAACTTCGACAGGGCCTGGAACTCTGCATTCTTGGTCAGCCTTCCAGCTGAGCCTGGGGCTCACCAGGTCAGAGGTTCTTAGCCTTGGCCGCACATGAGAATCACTCAGGCCGACCACGTCAGGATGTATCAGGTGAGACCCAGGCACCCACGTTTAAAAGCTCCCCAGTGCAGCTCCCTGGCAGTCCAGTGGTTAGGACTTGGCACTCTCACTGCCGTGGCCCGGGTTCAACCCCCGGTTGGGGAACTAAGATCCCGCAAGCCGCACGGGATGAGAGGAAGGGAAGGAAGGAAGGAAGGGAAGGGGAGGGGAGGGAAGGGAAGGGAGAAGAGGGAGGGAGGGAGGGAGGGAAAAAAGAAACAAACGGGGACTTCCGTGGTAGTCCAGTAGGTAAGACTCCACGTTCCCAATGCCAGGGGCCTAGGTTCGATCCCTGGTCGGGGAACTAGATCCCACATGCTGCAACTAAAAGTCCACATGTGGCAACTAAGAAGTCCCCATGCCACAACCAGGAAGCCTGCATGCTGCAATGAAGATCCCGCATGCCGCAACTAAGAGCCGGCACGGCCAAAATAAATAAACAAATGCTGTATATAAAAAAAAGAAAAAAGTGTAAAAAAGAAAAGAAAGAAAGAAAAAAAGAAAGAAAGGAAAAAGAGAGACAAAAAGACAAAGATGGGAAGGAAGGAAAGGAAAAACGGAAGGGAGAGAGAAAGAAAGGGAGAAAAAAAAAGAGAGGGAGAAAGAGAGACGGAGAGACAGAAAAGAAGGAAGGAAAGGAAAAAAGGGAAGAAAGGGAAGGGAGGGAAAGGAAGGAAGAGAGAGAGCGAGAGAGAAAGCAGGCTCGCTCCCCAGCAGGCAGCCAAGGCGGAGGAGCAGCACGGCCCCAGGGGAGCGGCCCCGAGCCCGGGGCTCTGCCCCCACATCTCCTTCCTTCTTCCTGTGCGGACGTGCTGGTATCACAGCAGTCCCCCCAGCGCCGAGCAGGCACCGCTGACGAACTGCCGACCAAACACCCCGAGGCACCTCTGTGGATGGTAACTCAACTCGGTTTTGGCAGCAAATCACTGGGGCTCCAGGGACCCCAGGAGACCAGCCATGGGAGTGACTCCTGGAAGGTCATGGCCCAGGGAGGCTCCTCAAGCAGACACAGATGCTCAGGGCGGCAGAGAGGACCCCGTGGCTGCTGCACCCATGTCTCCCCAGCACCACTAGCCTCCTGAAACCACATGCGCCCTGTGGGTCAGGCAAGGCCAGGGTTTCCGACATGCTGAACCTCTCCGTCACTGAGGAAACTTGCTCAAAACGTAGATTGCCAGAACCTGCAACCTGGAAAATCAGCCTCCCACCTCTTCCCGGGACTAAGCAAGCGGGGGAGGGGGAGCTTTGAGCCCTGAAGGAGTCACTGCGGCCTCGCTTCTTACCTGTGAGTTCTCCAAGCAGACTGGAGAGATAATCGTTTCTAGATGCTCTTACGTGCTTAAAGCAGTGACTTCCTTGCCTAAAACGTTATTTCCTGATGGCACACACCAAGTCTACTAGGCCCCCCCAAAGATAGGCAGGTATGAGAAAGTCTGGGGAAAACAACTTATTCCGTCCCTTCGGTTTCTCTTTTGGAAACTTAGAAGGCAGAGTCCAGTACTCTGGAAGGCCAATTTAAAAATGTGAGCCCATCACTCATTCAACATGCGTTCGTTCGCTATGCAAAGCATGCCTCGTCACCAGAAATCCCTAGGTATAAAACGGGAGACAGGCCCTGCCCTCGTGGAGCTACGAATCCAGTGAACGTGATCAGACATTGGAAGTTATGATTCAAAGGCGATGCGACAGGGCCACAGAGAGCCTCAGATAAAACGGAATATGCTCAGGCCTCTCTGGGAAGAAGCCCCTGCTGTCCAAAGGTCCTCCCAGAGCTGGGAGAAGGCTACAGCCCACCTTCCATCCCTCTCTCTCTCTCACAAGTCAAACAGCATCATGAAGAGCACCTGCCAGAGACCCCAGGCTGCTCCAATCTGCCCCTATATGCGTTCCAGCTGCCCCAAAGAGCTCTTCCCGCACACCACGCTCCACTTTCACTCCCAAGTCTCCCCCTAAGCTCCATCAATACCTTCCTGCCACCTGACCAATGGCTGGATGATGGGAGAATGGCACTCACACAGGAAACCTGCACACACACAGACATGCCAGCAGGACGTCAGAAGCAGGAGTGAAGTGGTAAGATGCTTTCAAAAGCAAGAAACAAAGCCACAGGGCTTCCCTGGTGCTGCAGTGGTTAGGAATCTGCCTGCCAATGGAGGGGACACAGGTTCGAGCCCTGGTCCGGGAAGATCCCACATGCAGCAGAGCAGCTAAGCCCGTGCGCCACAACTACTGAGCCTGCGCTCTAGAGCCCGTGAGCCACAACTACTGAAGCCCACGTGCCACAACTACTGAAGCCCGCGCACCTAGAGCCCGTGCTCTGCAACAAGAGAAACCACCACAATGAGAAGCTTGCACACCGCAATGAAAAGTAGGCCCCGCTCACCTCAACTAGAAAAAGCCCGCGCACAGCAACGAAGACCCAACACAGCAAAAAATAAATAAAAAAATAAAATAAAATTAATTAAAAAAAAAAGACAAAGCCACAGGTAGGGGGCAGTCCTGGTTACTGAGTGAGACCGTGTGTACCAGGTCGCCTGCCACCTCCATGCCTCACCTGCAGAAAGCATCTCCGGCTCGGATCACCACGACAGGCAGGCCTTCCTTGCACTTCACACACTTCTGCTCACGGCTTGAGACGTGGGGGGGAAGAGAGAACAGGAACACAGGTTACACCCCTCTCCCGGGGGCTTCAGGGAGACCGTAGCCTGTTTCTCACCCCAAGCTGTTGTACGAGAGGTCACTGGCGGCGGCGGGCGGGGACGCCGCACCACACAAACCACGGCTTGTATCTTATCCAAGCTACCACTCTGGGGAAAGACCAGGGCCCTAGAGAGATTTCAGTCTGTTAAAGCTAGCTCAGTGGGCTCAATCTCTCAGGGCCTGGCACAAGAGAGACAACTCGCTCTCTGCGGCCCTGGAAGGGAGAAGTGGAGCCAGTGGGTAGAAGGGACAGGGAGGCCGACTTTCCTCGCCTCCCTGTAAGGACAGCTTGGTCAGCAGCGACGCCGTCCCACTGGCTGCAAGAATTAGAGGTGCGAGAGCGCACAGTGTTTACCACGGGCTTGCCAGGCACTCTCCGGGTGCTGCGGAGCGAGGTCCCTCCCCGACCTGAGATTCCGGGGCTCCTGGGCCCCGCCCTCGGAAGTCTCCTGGCCTCCCGGGGCCCTGAGCGCAAAGCGCGGGCCGGCCCCTCGGGGCAGGGCTCGCCGTCTGCGGGAGCGCCGGAAAGAAAGCGGCGGGTGCGGCCGCCCAACTCTTACCCGGGCCGTGGCGACGGCTGTCCCGCGGGCGCCCGATAGTCCTCGCCCACCTCGCACATGGCTGCTCCGTGTCGCGTTACACGCGGCGGCGGCGCGCCCTGACTACCTCACCAAGGCGCCGGCGCGGCCGTGACGCGCGGGCGAGGGGCGGGCGCTCCGTATGACGTCATCTCGGCGCCGGCGCGGCCATGACGCGCGGCCGGGGGGCGGGCGCTCCGTATGACGTCAACTCGGAGCCGGCGCGGCCGTGACGTGCAGGCCGGGCCGGGCCGGGCCTGGCCGGGACAGGGGCGGCGGCGGCGGCGGCGGGCCGGGCCCCGGGATGGCGATGTTCCGCAGCCTGGTGGCCTCGGCTCAGCAGCGGCAGCCGCCGGGCGGGCCCGCGGGCGGCGACAGCGGCCTGGAGGCGCAGTACAGCTGCCCCATCTGTCTGGAAGTCTACCATCGGCCCGTGGCCATCGGCAGCTGCGGACACACGTGAGTGCGCCGGCCTCCGGGAGGCCGCGGGGTCGGGCGCCGCTGCGGGGAGGGCTCTGCAGCCGCCTTGGCGCGCGAGGACTCGCGCAGCGCCGTTTCTGCCCTCTGGGCGCGTCCATCCGCCTCAGCCCAGCCTCCTGCCCGCCCGCCCGCCCCGGGCTCTCGATCCGATCACCCCGTCGGCAGACAGGACCGACCTGCAGCCCTGCCCGGTCTCTAACGGGCAGTGCCCGGGGCCGCTGACGGCATAGATGAGCCTCCCCAGGGACTCACAGGGCAGCGGGCACGACCTCTGCCCCGGTCGCCTTCCATCTGGTCCCGTGGAGACTGGGGTGGGCAGTTGTAAATAAATGCTTTGTGCCTTTTGCCGTCAACTCTTTTTTGGACCCGCTGTCTGCTTGTCTTGACTGCAGAGGAGTTCCCTAAAGTTTGGGCAGGGGCTTGTTTGGAGTCTGGTGCTGTTTTGTTCTGATGGAGAACTTGGGTCACATCGATCATTGAGCAGCCAGGCAGGCTGGCCCTCGGGGGACCAGATGCCACACATCTTGCTAGGGTTTCCAGCTGTGTCAGGGCCGGATTGTTTCAGGAACAGAAACCTGAGGATGTGGCTCTCCTCCCAGCCAAGTGCTGCACTCAAGGCTTCTGGGAGCTGCCAGCCTGTTTAGGAGGGGGCTGAGATCACAGTGTCGGCTCTCCAACTCTCTGGAGTGGCTGAATAATACAGCTCTTGAGTGAAATTAGCAGGGTGGGGAGAGGGGGCAGGAGGGCTTCGCTGCCAGCAGAGCTGCTGAGGAGGTGGGGCCGAGATTCACCCAGGCTCGGTGTTTGAACATTTTGCAAACAAAGGCAGATGACCTGGAAGGTTCCTGATACAAAGAGGGAGTTGTAGCCGCTGGGAGTGTGTGCTGCTCATCACCCAGGGAGGTGGCAGGAACCGTGTCAGGAGCCAGCAAGCCTTCACACACACACACACACACACTGGCAGGCAGCACGGGGACCTACCTGCCCACACGGGGAGAGCACCGCTGACTCGTCCTGAAGGCGCTGTGCCTCACGTCTTCATGCTGCGTGTGGCGTTTCCGCAGGGGCAGCCCCTGCACAGCACTGCTCTCGTCAGCACACAGCAGTGGGTGTTGTCAAGTGTGTTCAGCTTCTTCCAGCCCATCACTGAGAGAGCTGTAGTGCTTGTCCCAGGCCCAATTTTAGAAAGCCTTTCCTGGGCTTCGGGTTGGTATCAACACTCACCCAGCCCTGGGCTGTGGGGTTTCGGGCCTCTGGTCAGCACAAATCTGTTTTCTATTGTTCCAAATAAGTCTTTTCTTAAAAGGTGGTTTTCAGAATACAGATATACACAAACTGCTGTGCAAGCGTATTCTTCTATAAACCCCACTCCCCCGTGCTCTTCTTGGCAGAATCTGTCCCCTCTTCTCCTGTTTCTGAGGCTGGTCCTGCAAGAGCCTCTTCTTCAGCTTCTGCCTTAAAAAGACTTTCTCCCTGGCTCTACCTGCTGGTGTAAACAAACCTCCTGGCTGTTCCATCTCTGCCTCTTACTTTCCATAAGTTTCTTTTCCGGTGTTTTGAAGGCATGTGTGCAAATGAACGTGAAAGATTTAAAGACTCACATCTCTCCTTCTAAAAAGTCTGTTGGTGGTCTGGTTATCCACCCCGCACCCCGCACCCCCACCCCCAGCTCCCTAACTGTGGCAGTCTCCTTCCACAACATAGGTTTTCTGGAGGTGACGGCAGCCCTGCCAGGGGCCGAGACTCATGCTCCGGCACGAGACAGAAGGGGACAGGTCACAGGGAGGGCTTTTGAGCAGGAGCCCAGAGGCAGGAGGTGCCTCGGTAGAGAGTGTGGAAGCGCTCCCATGAAGTCCCCAGGGGCCCCAGACAGAGCAGTGATCTGTCACACTCAGGGGACGGCCTGGGCGGTGAGCCACATCCGGAACCAGAAGCTGCCCGGCTGTTTCTTTTTTTCTTTTTATAAAGGAATTTAGCCTTGTATGGCTTCCTCTTTTTTTAAAAAAAAAATTTATTTATTTTATTCATTTTTGGCTGCGTTGGGTCTTCGTTGCTGCGCGCGGGCTTTCTCTAGTTGCGGCGGGTGGGGGCTACTCTTCATCGCGGTGCGCGGGCTTCTCATTGCGGTGGCTTCTCTTGTTGCGGAGCACGGGCTCTAGGCACGTGGGCTCAGTAGTTGTGGCTCGCGGGCTCTAGAAGTGCAGGCTCAGTAGTTGTGGCTCACGGGCTTCAGTAGTTGTGGCACGCGGGCTCAGTAGTTGTGGCGCACAGGCGTAGTTGCTCTGCGGCATGTGGGATCTTTCTGGACCAGGGCTCGAACCCGCATCCCCTGCATTGGCAGGTGATTCTTAACCACAGGTGATTCTTAACCACAGCGCCACCAGGTCAGCTGTTGCTGACCCTCTGATGAGGCCTCCCTGAGGGCCAGTGTTTGGTTCCGCCGGGGCTGCCCCCAGCCTCTGTACCTCTTCTGTCACTCCCTCTGGTCAGTGTTGTCACACTGTCCCTGTGCTGAAGTGTCCCCACATGCAATTTGTTTACGCACAAAAGTTGTAGAAAAATTGAAATACTCGTGTTTAAGGAGACTCGTAGGGAATGGTGCTGACATGCTTTCTGAGTCCTCCCCACTTGCACAGCCCTGGGAGGCAGGTGCTGTTACTCTTTCTGTACAAGGAAAAGGAAAGCAGAGCGGCCGGGTGTGGTTCCCAAGTGTCGTGGCAAAGCCGAGGTTGGAGCTCAGGCTGCCAGACCTGGCCAGCCTCACAGCCCATCTCCCCGTGGCACTTTCAGCGGCCACAGCACCTAGCACTCCTGCACCAGTGCCCGCAGAGACCCGGGACACTGAGCTTTGCCAGGCCAGGAGCGGGCTTCTCCGCTCAGGGTTCTCAAGGCCTCTGTCCCTCCAGCTCATGGCCCGAGAGCCCTGGGTCCCAGGCGGCTCCCCTGCGCCTGTGCTAGGGGCGCAGAGCTGGGGCAGCAGGGAGTGCCTGCAGGGGGAGGGGCCTCGGGGCACTTGGTTCTGCGTCGGGCTCCTCAGGGGCCCAGACAGAGGCCAGCAGTGGGGCGGGCTGCTCAGGCAGGGTCCGCCCTGCTTCCCGAGCCGCAGCTTCCCTGCCTGCCCTGCTGGAGGCACCCTTCACCTCGACCCGAGGCCGACTCGTCCTGAGTGTGCTCCGGGGCCACAGCTCCAGGGCACAGCACCCATCGTTCACAGCGCACAGTGTGCTGGTTCCTGGGGCAGCCACAGCGTGGAGCAGCCCTCACCACAGTCCGTCTCAGAACGCCCTCATCACCCCAGAAAGAAACCCCATGCCCGCCCCCACCCCGGCGACCACTGGTCTGCTTCCTGTCTCTGTGGATCTGCCCATTCAGGACGTTTCTCATAGACCATGTGGCCTTTGTGACCAGCTTATTTCATGGAGCACGTCTTCGGGGTCATCTGAGCGCCAGCATCCATCCGTGCCGCGCTCCCTTTGGGCTGAGTGGTGTCCCATCGTAAGGGTCGGCCGCCTTCTCTGTGTCCCTCGCCCGTCAGTGGACGCTGGGCTGGCTCCACGGCTCTCGTGAGCGGTGCTGCCGTGAGCGCCCCGGGCGGATCTTCCCCCGGCCTCCCCGTGGCGACCGTGGAGCCAGCCCTTTCCTCCAGTGACAGGGCGACACGCGAGGCCTGCCCCGGCTGCTAGGCCAGTTGGCTCCTGAGACCAGTGAGAGGGACGGCCCTGGAGGACCTGCGGGAGCGCCAAGGGGTGGGCGCTGCTGGTAGCGCCTGGTGGGGCCTCGACAGGTGCGGAAAGTGACGGGTGGGCAGGAACAGGGTGTCAGGAACCCTGCGCTTTCTGATGGGCCTCAGGCCCAGCCTGGCCTTCCCTGTGTGCAAAGAGCGGCACCCACGGCGACGAGCCCGTGGCGGCTGCACGGAAGCCAGCGTGCAGGAGGAGGGCCTCGGCGTCACCCGCGCTGCCTCCTCCCACAAGGAGGTGAAAGTCTGAGGCAAAAGGACAGGGACCCCTGAGCTCAGCTGAGCCACCCGTGTGCTCGGGGAACGTCCTCGCGTCCCGCAGGCCCAGCCTGCTGGACGCACGCAGAGCGGTGCACACCCCGACACCTCGCGGGTTTCTTGCAGGCCGCCAAGTTGCCGCCTTTCTCGTGGGGCCGAGCGCTTGCTCTTCTGGGCCGTGGAGCCTCCACTCCACGGCTCCCGTCTCTGCTAAGCGGTCCCCTTGGCGCTTCCTGCAGAGGTGGACCGAGCTGGTCCTGCGGTCAGGCTCCTGGCCCTTCTTGCCCCCACTCAGAGCGTTCGACCCGCTGCCTGCCCACTGCTCACCGGGCAGCGCACGCTCTTCCGCAGCACTGGGGTGGTTGTAAACGCCAGCTGCCGGGGCCAAGCACACACGGGGTGCCGGGACGTGTACCTCACGACATGGCGTCTCCAGGGACGTGGCCAAGAGCTCAGGGCCGAGAGGGGCACAGCCCTTCTGCCACTACGCCTCTGCTCAGGCCGAGCCACAGCCCTTCTTGCCTGGGGAGAGGGCACTGTCCCAAGGCTGGTGACACTCCCTGGCCAGCTTTGGCCCTGCTCCATCCAATGAGTCCTGGGCCCTGGGGCCCTGCGGTTTCCTCTCACCACTGTTAGTGATTTTACTCCCCAGAGTTTCGTGGGTAGAGGGTCTCCAAGGTCCCCCATGCTGTCCTGGAGTCCCCGGAGGTGGCGTCATCACCACTTGGTAGTTGGGCCCTGGGCCTCCTGCAGCCAGAGCTCTTGCTGGGACCAGGGCTGCGGGGCCAGCATGGGACCTGGGGGGGTCACAGCTGCAGCTCAGCCCTCATCGCAGGATCGGCAGGAGGGTCCCGGAAGCCCACGGCTGGGCAGGGACCTGGGTCATCTTCTAGCCAGACGGTGCCCATCCAGCCCGTCGGACCCAGGCCCAGCAGCTACTGCTGAGGGAGGGGAGCGCAGCCCTCAGGCCCACGTCTGCCCTGCAGGTTCTGCGGGGAGTGCCTCCAGCCGTGCCTGCAGGTGCCGTCCCCCCTGTGCCCACTGTGCCGCCTGCCCTTCGACCCCAAGAAAGTGGACAAGGCCGCCCACGTGGAGAAGCAGCTTTCGTCCTACAAGGCACCCTGCCGGGGCTGCAGTAAGAAGGTACCGCAGCCCCCCTGGCCCGGGGGGCTCCGATGGGCGCGCAGGGGAGCTGGGCACGGGCCACCTCCCTTCCCTGTTGAGCAGCCCGCCGCTCCGCTCGCTTCCTGCGGGCCCTGCGTGTGGCCTGGGCTCCGGGCTGTGGCTGGCGCAGGGACACAGGCTGAGCTGAGCCCACCCTGATGCAGCCTCGACACCCCAGTGACCCTCGCACTGCAGGCGGCGACCGCAATGGGGCCCGGCCCGCACACCCTGTCCCCGCACCCGCTGCCCCCTCAGGCGGGCACACCACTTGGTGGGGGACCCAGCCCGGCAACGGAGTTTGAACTTAGGTTTTCAGATTTTGCCATCGCTCGGGTTAACGAGTTCTTCCGCGTTTTCACGTAGGCAGCAGCCCTGTTGCTTTATCCTCAAGGCCGAAGGTCAGACTGTCCAGGGGCCGCCCCGAGCTCGCCGTGAGGGGCTGCCGTGGCCTCCTTCAGGCGCACGTGCCCCTCCCTCCCGGCACGAGAGCGGAGCAGGCTGTTGGCTCTGGTGTGAGGCGGCCCCCACCCTTGGCCTCGGTTCCGTCCACACGTGCGGGCCCGGGGGGCAGGCTTGCTCAGTGTCCCCGACCCTGGGCAGAGCCGGGGGCCGGGCCGGCATCAGGAGGACCCCGCATGGAGGCGGCTGTCCGCCCTCCCTCTCCGCCGCCTCGGTCCTGGGAACTAGGCTCCTGTGTGCGCCACCCGGGAGGGCTGCCGGGCCCCTTCCTGCTCCCGGTCACTCCCGCCTGCTCTCTGCAGCCGGCGCGCCCTCCCCGGCCCTGCGCTCAGCCGGTTCCAGCCTTCGGCCAGAGCGGGCCACGCGGGCAGCCGAGAAGCTTGTATCTTGTTCGGTTTCCTACCTCTTGGTAAAGAGTTTGCTGGACGTTCGACTGTCCAGAATTTTGCCTGCTGGCTCCCGTTACAAGGGGTATTTTTTCCCAAATAGACACCCTCCCTGTCCCCTCGTGGGCCGCCCCTCGCCTGCAGCTCCCCAGGGACCGGAGGCGCACTGCCCCCCCGCACGGCCCAGCATGAAGCCGTGAGCGCCTGCTTCTGGGTGCGGCTCAGCCGCCTTCGGGTCCGGAGTCTGTGTCTCCCTCACTCGGCCTCCGGGCCCCACTTCCGCAGCGCTGCTGGGCCGGGGCATCGGGAGCCAGAGGCCCAGGCCCGCTGCCCGGCCCCTCCCCTTCTCTCCTCCCCAGGTGGCGCTGGCCAAGATGAGGGTGCACGTTGCCTCCTGCGTGAAGGTCCAGGAGCAGATGGCCAACTGCCCTAAGTTCGTCCCTGTGGTGCCCACGTCCCAGCCCATCCCCAGGTGGGCCGCCGCGCCGGGGCCCCCTCCGTGGGGCAGCTCCGGGCCTACCTCGCGGGGTGGGCGGTGGGGCCTCGCCCCCTGCGGGTAGGGGACCCCAGGAGGGCCCAAGCCAGGCGCCCACGGCTCACCTCCCAGCAGGGACGCACGGTCCCCAGACAGGCTGGGGCTGGTCAGACACCTCCTCTCAGGGTGGGCAGCCGCGTCGGGGAAGCAGGGGGCCCGGGGTTAGGCGGCGGGAGGTGCAGAGGGGGCAGGGCCCCACGGCAGCTGCGGCCCACAGGGTGGGGGAGGGCGAGCCGGCCGGGCTGTAGGAAGGTGGGTAGTGCCACTCACCCCCCACCCCGCCCCAGCGCCGTCCCCAACAGGTCCACCTTCGCCTGCCCTTACTGTGGTGCCCGCAACCTGGACCAGCAGGAGCTGGTGAAGCACTGCGTGGACGGCCACCGCGGCGACCCCAACCGCGTGGTGAGCCCGCCCGCCCGCCCACCGGGACCCTTGCCCCGCGCGCCCGGCCCTCCCAGGCCCTGTAGGCTCACCGGCCCGCTCTGTCCCAGGTGTGTCCCATCTGCGCGGCCATGCCCTGGGGCGACCCGAGCTACAAGAGCGCCAACTTTCTGCAGCACCTGCTCCACCGGCACAAGTTCTCCTACGACACCTTCGTGGTGGGTGCCCTCCCCTCCCCCTCCCCCGGTGCCGGTGGCGGGCAGGTCCACGTGGCCACTAGAGGCCCGGGGGCTCTGGGGCTGTGCAGACCAGGCCCACAGCGGCCCCCTGTCCTGCGGGTCCCTCACCGCTGGGCCAGCGAGCTCTCCTCACGCGGGGCCTCCTCTCGGGGAGGCGCCATCGCAGGGCCACCATCTCCCCAGCTCTGCACCGGGGCCTCGGCACACAGACCCCTCCACGGGGGACAGGCCCTTCCCGCGGGGAAGAGCCACGGGGACTTTTGTCGCCGGGAAAAACTCCGGCTCTTCCTCTCCCTCTCCCACCTGCGGTCCCCACCTGCAGACCCTCCTGCAGGCCCTCCCCTCCTGTGCGCCCCCAGCCCTGCTATGCTCGTCCTCCGCCAGCCTCCAGCCTCCAGGCACCAGACCCTGTGGACTCGACCCCTCCTCTCCTCCGCCTGTGCCTGGTCCCGATGGGTGGATGCCACGGGGATCCCTGGCCTCTGCTCATCTCAAGCCCCGTCCTTGAGTCTGAGGGGAAAGGACAGCTCCGATTCCGGGCGCCCAGCCCGCCCAGCCCTCAGTCACTGGGCGTGGTGTCCTCGGGGCGGCCAGACCATCCCCGCAGAGCGTTCACCACACAGCGCCCGGGACCCCGGGACCGTGCGGGGCCAAAGGGGGGCGGGGAGACCGGACGCGGCAGAGCCGGTCCGTGTGAGGTGACCGGACCAGGGCGGGGGGCTCGCCCTGAGAGGCCCCGGCGCCCCCGGCCCAGCTCCGCTCCCTGTCTTCCAGGACTACAGCATCGACGAGGAGGCCGCCTTCCAGGCCGCCCTGGCCCTGTCTCTCTCCGAGAACTGAAGGCGCGGCCACTGGCCCAAAACCCCCCGCCTCGAGGGACAGGCCCCGCTGGTTCCGGCGGCCCAGGCCTGCCTGGGAAGGCGCCTCGAGGGCCGTGGGGGCCTCACTGCTGCAGGAGGAGAGGCCGCGGCCCCGTCGTCACCGGCTCTTCGGTGCTTCGGGCTGAGCAGGTGGCCTCGGGGGGCCGGCCACTGGGACGGAGTGTGGCCACTGTCTGTGTCTCAAAGCCATGATGTCCTCCCTGCAGAGAGGACCCTTCAGGCCCTGCCGCGCCCACAGGCCCCGGCACTGAGCAGGGAAGCGCGGAGGGGGCCCCGGCCCAGCACCTGGCAACGCTTCCCCCTCGCGTGCTTGGTACTGGCTTTTGTGATACCTAGAGGTTCCACGCTTTTCTATATTATCCGGTGTGATGACCTTTTCACGTTTTCTAGAGCAAAGACAGAGCAGTTACCCTTCATATTGCAATATCTGTGTTTGACTAGGAATAATAGTATTTTTATGGAACGTTTACAAAATTATATTTTTTAAAAAAAAAACAATAAAAAACGAATGGTTGTGGGATTGGTAGGGGGAGGGGAGGAGAGACGGGGCAATCGCTGTGGGCGGGGACCGAGGTGGCCACGTCCCCAGGTCCCCTTGCCGTTCCCCAGGGTCACTGTGATAATAACGGGAAGAAATCCCAACGCCCGGCCACTTGCAGTGGCGCTGTGTCTGCTCCTGGCCTCCCGCCTGGGTCTTGGCCTCGGCCCTGCTGTCACTGTTCCAAAGCTGACCACCGCCCGCCCCCGGCAGGGCCACCCCCAGCAGTGGCAGAGCGCGGGGGCCGGGGCAGTGACCAGGCAGTTCAGAAGATGCTCGTCGGCACCCTCGTTTGGTTCATGGCATAAATTATTGCTGTCTTTAAAAAAAATTTAAATAAAATGTCTCAAAGCATCTCTAGCGACCTGGCTGGTGCGTTTCCTTCAGTGAATACTAAAGGCAGAGGGCCAGAGTGCGGTCATCAGACCGTCCTCCGCTCGAGGTCCGCGGGCACGTGTCTGTCCCCAGGCAGCTCCAGCTCAGAGCACAGCTGGCCTCGGGGCCCCGCGGAGGCCGTTTCCGCGTCTGGGATGAGCTGGGCCGCGGCCCCTGCTGGTCCTGACCGCCCCCCGGACCCTGTTCCCCTCAACCTGTGCCCTCACTTGCCGGCCTGGCCACCTCTCCCTGCGACAAGCCCGGGCCAAGGTTTCCTGGGCAGCGGCGCTCACCTCCTCATCCTGGGATGGGGTCCACCTGAGGCCGGCAGGCTGGGCACCGTCCTGAGCTCCCCTGGCCGGGGTGGTCTGAATGGGGCTGGTGCTGGGGCCCAGAGGTGGCTGTGGTGGCCTACAGGTGGCCTTTGGGATGCCACTGGGGTGAAGCCCCACTGTCATCCCCCCCCCCAAGTCCCCGTGCTGCAGCCGCTCTCCCCACTGCTGGCTCGAGGCGTTCCTCTGCCTCCCCGGGCAGCCTGCCTGGTGCCCCAGCGTGTGCCCTCATTCCCCAGGCCGGCACCTGGCCCTCCTCGGAAACATCCACCCAGGGACGGTGGTCTCGGGCCACCATCAGTGCCATGGGCCCCTGCTGTTCCCAGTCACCACAGGCCTTTAAAAGCTGACAAGAATCACCTGCTGGGCTGTGCCAGGTGGCTGGTCATCAGAGCGAGGCCAAGCCCCTGCCTCGCTCTCCTTGTCTGCCTCCCCACGTAGTGTTCTGGACCCTTCCTCTATGGAGAAAGCGGATCTCCTGAGCTCGACCGTGGCAGGGCTGGGCAAGCAAAAGTCTCCACGAGAGAAGAGTTGTGACCTGGGGTGCGTTACCCCCCTTCAGAACCCTTTGTTAGGAGCCACTGGCCCACCCTCTCCTCTGACCGCTCTTTGACCCCACCAGCCGAGGATGCCACCTGCCAGCCTGTCCTTTCTGCCGCCTTCCAGAAGAAGGCCCGTGACATGGTCCCCGGGGGGCCACCCGGGCCCAGCCTCAGCCTCCCCCAGGGCTGACGGGAAAGGAAGGGTGTGGCTGAAGTCCCCCTCCTGCAGGAGGGTGGGGGAGCTGGGACCTCGGCCGCCAGGGAAGTGCACCTCCTGCCCTGCCCTGCCGACCAGCCTGCCAGGCACACGGCCCCCAAGTGCAAACTCAAGGCCACGTTCCCAGGCCTCACCGAGTGGGGAGAGGGATGAGGGCCCATCAGCACCCAGGGGAGCCTCGGCCAGTCCCCTGGGGCCTGGAGCCAGTGGTGGCAGCGCTGGGACAGCCAGTCTCCAGATGCCAGGTGCAGACGCTGCCCCGTCTCCTTTCCCCCACCCCCAGCTTAGCACCTCACTGCCCCATGACCCTCCCCTGTACCCGGCTGCCCTCCCCTCGTCCAGGACGTGTTGCTTCTTCCCCCGGCGCTGCCAGCACATCTCATCTGGGACGTGCAGCGGCTGTGGTTCTGGGCTGTCACTCGGGCCCATATCCCATCCCCAGCTAACCCTCCAGCCCTCAGAGCACAGCTGTCTGTTCACCACCTGGACGCCAGCCAGGCCTGTCCGCTGCCTGCCCGCTGCCTGGGCGAGGATGGTGCTGCCCTCACACGTCCGTCGTGACCCTCGGCGCCCA
Source organism: Balaenoptera ricei (assembly GCF_028023285.1). Lineage (NCBI taxonomy): Eukaryota > Metazoa > Chordata > Mammalia > Artiodactyla > Balaenopteridae > Balaenoptera > Balaenoptera ricei. The sequence goes on along the minus strand of NC_082657.1, from coordinate 63,146,423 downwards.
CGGAGTCCTGGGGGCAGCTTCACGGCTGTCTCGGCAGGTCCTGACCCCACCGGTGCCCTCGAGGAGGTGATGCCCGGTGACTGTCCCCACGTCTCACCCTGTGGAGGCCTCAGCACCCACCACGTCACCACATCACCGAGGGCTCCTGGCCACAGTGGGGCCCCAGAAGGGGCGGAGCCAGGAGCACAGGCTGGTGGCTAGTCCCCTCCCCCGCCCGAGGACGCCTGCCAAGCTCAGCCCCCTCCAGGCCCCCCCAGAGGCCACGGAGGCCAAGAGCCACAGGGCAGCACCCACACGTGGCCTTGATCTCGTCCCTTCCGCCCTGGGCCCAGGACGCACGGGGCCCTGGGCACGTGGCCGCTCGGCGACTCGGCGTCCAGGACGGACGCCAGGGCGGAGCACCGGGCGAGCCCCGACGCGCTGTGGGGCTGCGTGGGAGCTGGATCTCGGCAGACGCCGCAGCGTCCGGCGAGGACACCTCAGGCTGAAGCCCGCAGGACGCCGCTCTGAGTCTGGATGAAAGGTGAGGTGGAGGTGGGAGGCCCGGACCCCGAGCGACTCCAGGGCGTCCCTGACGGGGGGCCGCACACCCTCTCCTCCCTAGTCACACGACGGCCTGGGGGGGTCCGCACACGCCCTGCCGCCTAGACGGCGCCGCCGGGTCCCTGGGAACCCGTGACCTCGGCCATCAGGACGGAGACAGGCAGCCAGCACTCCTGAAGGCAGGGCGCCCAGAGCACGAGCGCCTGCCCCAGGGCCCCCGAGGACTGGCCACAGGTGTCACCTCTGGGTCTTGCAGGAGCCGCGCCTCCGAGCTCTGGGCGCTGAGTGGAGAAGGGTGGACGGAGAGGCCAGGCGCGGCCACGCAGCCCCCAGCGGAGGGGCCTCCCGAAAGGCCCGGCCCCTCACGGGGGTTGCAAAGCAGGCATGCCTTCAGGAAATACAAGCGTGCCCGGGGGCCTGGCAGCAAACCGCGGACACGCGCGTCTACTCCTCCTACCTCGTCCAGGGAGGCCAGCTGCCGCAGAGGGCCAGGCCCGCCCCTCACCCCTCGGGTGGGGCCTCGGGGTCCCTCTGGCGCGGGGCCACCTCCTGCCAGCTCGCTGCCCCCGTTCCACAGGGGAAGAAAGAGGTTCTGAGCCCTTAGGACCAGTGGAGGGCCCCAGGGCCGCATCTCGACAAGCCCCCAAGCAGCCATGGGGCCTGAGGCCTGCGGCCCAGCAGGGAGGGCGCACCCTCGGGACACAGCGGGCGGTCGGGCGGCAGTCTCCCGGTGCTGACGCCCAGGCCGCGGCGCCTCCTTCTGGACCCTCACACACTGGGGCTCCCCACGTCTGCCCGCGAAACACGCGCCCAGGAAGGATCCTTGAACTCACTCACCACAAGGCAGCAGGGACCGACAGGCCCAAAGCCGCCACCACACAAGTGGGCCTGAGGCCACCTCCCCAGCGGCGCACAATCAACCCCCCGCCAGCAAAGCTTCCGCGCCCAGCGTCCGTGGTCTGTGTCTGTGCTGCTCCCACCACGCCGCCAGGGGCCGGGACCTGACCTGGAGGTGCCGGCGGGAGCTCCGGGGACGTCAGGCCCCTTCTGGTCCCGGAGAAGAGAGCTGCACAGCCCGTGACCCTGCGGTCTCTCCAGCAAGTTTCTGGGAACGAGGGCCCAGCGCCACACGCGGACAGGGAAGGAGCTCCGAGAGGATGGTGTGGGGTCCGGAGCTGGGACCCGAGCCGTGCGCCCACAGACTCTCCCCTCCAGGCCCTGGGCCCACCCGCTGCCGCCTGACCGCTGTGTCACACAGAACCGCTCCTGTGACCTCACACGCACACACAGACGCGTGTGCACACCCGTGTGCGTGTGCACATCAGGGCGCAGACCTGCACACACGCACATACCCGAGACTGACACACGTGCACACACGTGCATCCCTCCTCAGCCCCCAGATCACCTTCCCGGGCTCAGCGTCTGGGGCTCTACTGTGTGTCACAGCTGTGGGGGAAGGGTCAGCGTTCCCTCCCTGAACCCCCATTTAAGAACCAAAATCACCTCCGACAACCAGGACCCAAGGAGGGAACAGGCCGCTGGGAGCAGCTGGGAGTCCCCCTTCTGGGGGTGACCGAATGCACACTGGCCACCAATCTGCCCATGTGCCAGGAGCTGGAGCGCTGGGTCCGCGACCGTGAGCAGCAGCGGGGATGCCCCAAGGCAGGAGGTCCAGCCACACCCACCCTCCCACGACAAACACGCCACACACTGACACCGGGGGCCCCTGTCAGAGTCCTGGGACGGCCGAGCCCAGCTTCAAGGCCCAGCTCTGAGCGCTATTCCGAGTCCCAGAGCCAGGCCCACCGCGGGGCCTTTGTACCTTCACCCACGTGTCTACACTCGAGAGACCCCCAGGGAGGAGTGTGCCCGGGCCGCACTGTATGGGGGCTCCTGACGCTTTTCCATCTGGTCCGGCAGGCATTGCTGAGCCTCCACCACGGACCCGACCTCGTGCAGGTGCTGTGAGGGAAGGAAGGCGGTTCCCACCTGGCAGGCCCTCGGGCTGCATCTGACAGGGAGGGGGCGTCCACGCTGGGCCATGAAACCCAATTAGTAAAAAAACCAGACCCAATGGGATACAGGTGCACACGTACACGCTATGCAGACAGCCAAGCACCATCACCATACAAAGCACAGAAAAAGAGCACAAAAACACACCCATAAAAAGAAAGAAGGACTTCCCTGGTGGCGCAGTGGTTAAGAATTCGCCTACCAATGCAGGGGACACGGGTTCGAGCCCTGGTCCGGGAAGATCCCACATGCCGCGGAGCAACTAAGCCCGTACGCCACAATTACTGAGCCTGTGCTCTAGAGCCCGCGTGCCACAACTACTGAGCCCGCGTGCCACAACTACTGAAGCCTGCGTGCCTAGAGCCCGTGCTCTGCAACAAGAGAAACCACCGCAATGAGAAGTCCGAGCACTGCAACGAAGAGTAGCCCCTGCTCGCCACAACTAGAGAAAAGACCGCACGCAGCAACGAAGACCCGACACAGCCAAAAAAAAAAATTAATTAAAGAAAGAAAGAAAACATCAACATAAGAGGAATTGTACCAATCTTACCTGGGCTCCGCTTGTTCAGCGTCTGATAGAGGCAGGCGGGCGGGTGGCCACAAGCCGACGTCGCCAAGTGTCAAGGGGAGACCCTGGGGTTTCTGCAGGAAGCGTGGATTTTGGTCCCTGCAGGTCCTGCTCTGGTGGAGAGCCCGGTTCCAGGAGGCCGGAGGGGAGCTGGTTTCCAACAGCGGGGCGCAGGGCTTAGCTGCAAGGCAAGGCGGTCGTGTTGAGGACAGAGGGACGCAGAGCAGGTGGGGACAGCCTCCCGCCTCCCTGGGGCTGCACAGGTGCGAACAGGGCAGACACTCGGATTTTCCTCTGTGAGTGGTACTCTGGTCTGGCCCAGACACAACCCTGTGAGTCACAGCCGAACAGTGAGTCTGTATGACCACAGGAGGGCAGTTCTGAGCAGTCGGCAAGGACCTCAAACCTCCCTTAGGGTCACTTGTTATGGCAGCCCTCGGAAAGAAGCACCCCACCGCAGAGGTGCTCTAAGGCCCCTTGGGGTCCCTGGGGCGTCTCCAGGATGAGATCAGCGGGTTCTCCACGGGAGTGCATGAGCGCCCCTCAAGAACATGAGTGCCCCTCCGGGGGTCAAGGAGGTCAGCCCCACACCGTGGGTGGCTGGGCGAGGAAGGACAGCGTGGGTGCAGGGCTGGCCCAGGTATCTGCAAGTGTCATCTACGTCTGGGACGGGGAGAAGGAAGGGAAGGTACACATGTTAAGCTTGGGAGGCCACGGAACAGGTGAACAAGCAGAAGGCAGCCACGTGCACGGCAACACGTTGCCAGGCCAGGCCGGCGGGAGAGACGCGCGCCTTCTCCCGCCTGCGCACCACCTGTCTACCCTTCCACACGCCCTAACCAAGCGGCAGACGCCCCTTGAGAGGCTGGAAGTGCCTGCCCGGGTCCCAATCCCACAGCTTCGGAACTTCTCAGAGCCTGTTTTCTGTCCTGCGAAACTGAAGGCACGTAAGACCCTGCGTGACGCGGGCCTCCCTCCTCACGTCTCTCCGCGGTTCCTCGCAGACTCCCCACCACCTCCACCTTGTCTCCAGGCACACAACTGGCAGAGAGCGCCAGGCTGCACGTGGCACCTGGGCCTCTGAAGGCAGGCCTCCTGCACAGCCATGGCAGCGCCTGGCGGCTCTCCGGGGCCTGGCAGTGTGTCCTCGCCCCCCCCCCAGAGACTGACCCCTGAACTCCTGAAACGTCCACATCAAAAGGGACCAGACACCCAGGCATGGCTGGCTCTTGGTGGCACCGAGGACTCCAAAGGATACTGAAGGAGGTGAGGCTGCCCGGGTCACAGACCAGGCTGCAGCAGCGGGCACATGCAACGCCCTCTGTGATTACACTTCCCACGCCGCCTGTCTGAACCCCTGGGAATTCCGGAACGCCCAGCGGTGTCCTTTCTCCCACAGATGAGCTTTCTGGAGGCCTGGGGCCAACTCCTAAAGCACGGTCTCCTCTGCCAGGCCGGCCGAGCCCCTGGCCGCCACTCTAGCCTGTCAGCCGGTTCCGGGCCGCTGCTCGTCAAACCTACCGTTGCGGGTTTGCGCAGGAGGCGGGGCGGGTGTAACACGCTGGAGCAGGGTTCTCCGAGGCGGGGCTCGGCGCACGCTCCCACCCCAGCGTGGACTGAGCCCAGCTCGGCTTCCGCCCAGCCCTGACCTCCGCCCTTCAGTCCACGTCGAGTGGGCGCGCCAGGCCCCGGGGTCGGCGTGACTCGCAGTGCGCGCCAGGCAAGTCCCGTGGGTTGGACACGCAGCCACGCGCTCCCTCCCCCGCGGCCCGCGCACCTGTCCTGGGCGTGGCCCGATGCCCCGCCCCGCGGCCCCGCCTCGCCCCGGCCGCGCCGCGCGCTGGTTGGCCGAGGCTGCGCGCTGTGCTAATGACCTGACCCTCCCGGCACCTGTGGGCCGCGCTGCCCGCGGGCGCCGGCGTACGCACAGTGCGACCCGCGCCAGGGCACCATGCCGCGCTCCTTCCTGGTGAAGACGCACTCCAGCCACAGGGTCCCCAACTACGGGCAGCTGGAGAGGCAGAGAGGTAGGGGCTGCGGGCTCCCCTGCCCTGCCCAGGGCTCGACTCCCGCGGGGCAGGAGGGGCGAGAACCCCGGGAACGGGAACACCTGTCCCAGGTGGGAGGAGGGGCCCGAGACCACGAGGCTGGAGGTAGAAAGGTGGCCCGCGGGCGTCTTACCCACTTCAGGGACCCCAGCCTCGCGTCGGGCAGATTGGGTGGGGATTTCCTCCCCACGTAGAGAAGTTTCCAGGCCCCCAGTCACTCTGGGGCCCTCCCGCTATGGCCCGTCATGCCCATCCCAGCCAAGGGGACCCCAGGGCCATCTTCCTCGTGCAGGAGGTTTGAGAGAGCCCCACGGATATTGCAGAGACGAAGTGAGCCCAGGCTGTTCTCCAGGAGCACCCAGAACATCCTGGACTGGGTGGTGAGCAGAGAGGCCAAGAGGAGTGACCCAGAGGCCCTGTGGTGCCAGGGCCCAGCTCGCACAGCGTTCCGCTGTGCCCCCTCCAATGCCTCCTCACCCCTCCTGGGGTTTCCTTCCCTCCCACCTCCCTCACCCCAGAGGAGGTTGCCCAGGGCAGGCTGGGCTAAGGGGCTGCAGTTCTTACCCAGGTGGGGAGACAGGTGTCCCGGAACCAGGACCGTGCACTCATTCCCACTCCCTGTCAGGGTCAGGGACACGCAGAGGTCCCACGGCAAAGGCCTCTCTCGAGTGGTCAGAGGCGCCCCCAGCGCCACAGCTTCTTGGGGGGGACACCCTCTGGGGGATGGCTCAGTGACTTAGAGGGGGACAGGGGAGAGACACTGCGGAGACCAGGGCACACAGTCGGTGCCCGTCCAGAGCCCTTTAGCCCTCTCAGGACTGGGAGCGGGGAGGGAGTCCAGGCTGGTGGGTCCCCGGGGCTGGGCTGCCACCAGGGGGCACCTTCTAGGACCGGGATCCTCAACTCCACATTTTGAAATCCAGTTAATGAGTCACCACCAGCAATTTTATAAAATAAAAAAGAACAGAAGCCATCAGAGTGCGGTGCTCGCAGTAAAGGAAACTTCTGTTTCAGATATACATATATGATAGAACATGTAATTCACACGGGTCGTGGCTTTAAACGTTTAAGAACTATTGTTTAGACTCCAGTCACGCAGCGTACCCCTTTGAGCGTGCAAATCCTGGCAGCCGAGCATGGCCCGGTGACTGTCAGGGAACAGCCTCAGGGCCATCAGTGCTCTGCTCTCCCCTCCTTGTAGCACCAGCTTTCTGAGGGCCAAATGGCCACGGTGATCCTCTTTCTGCCAGGCAGTTACCCCAAGATAGACCCGAGATGCTGGATTTGGGGTCCTCCACTCGTCACTTTTAAATAAGTGCCTTTTTAGGCCTCCCCAGGGAACCCCTGAAGCCAGAAAGGAACTTAAGTCTCTTCTCCCAGGAATCTGAGCTGCAGAATGAATTAAAAAATCTAGCTAACCCAGGGGATATGGGGAAGCATTTAAAGTTATTAGCAGAAGCACCCGGCATATGGCTTCCTCTCTCCTGCCCTCCCACTGGGGTCGGCACTGGCCCCCTAGACAGGGTTAGGCTCCGAGGTGACGCCTGGGGTCAGGGTAGTGGCTGAGCCGCAAAGCCTTAAGGTGACTTTTTTCCCATACGAGGGCCCCTACTGAAGCTTGTGTGTGGAGTGGGGGGCCCTAGACTCTCCGGGGACCCCAGCGCTGTCTCCGGAAGTTCCTTGGACTTCATCTCTTAGCTGGTCACTCTCCAGCCGCCATTTCTAGGAGGACAGAAGCCTGGCGAGCTGATTTTATAACTGGGAAGACTGGAGTGGAAGACGGTGAGGTCAGGAGAGAGTGGAGCGTGGGAGCTTCCCCATTCCTCTGCATCCTCATCAACACTTGTAATTTGGCTCTTTTTAATTCTAGCCATCCTAGTGGGTATGATGTGATACCTCATTATGGCTTTAATCTGCATCTCCCTGATGGCTAATGATGTTGAGCATCTTTTCCTGTGCTTATGGGCTGTGTGTACATCTTCTTTGGAGAAACGTCTATTCAGATTCTTTGCCCATTTAAAAAGTGGACTATTTGTCTTTTTATTGTTGAGTTGCAAGGGTTCTTTATATATCCTGGACACCAATTCCTTATCAGATACCTAATTTGCAAACATTTCCCCCATTCTGTGGGTTGTCTTTCTCAACCCAAAGCCTTGGTGTGGACACAGAAATGGGGCCAGAGATTTATTTCAACACATATGAAATAAGAAATGGGTTCAGGGCTGGAGATTTGGTCTTTGGGGAAATGCAGAACTTCACTCTTACTTGCTAACATGTTTACTTTGGGGGCTTCTGCTGTCTGGGTCAAGCATGAGGCGGGGTGGCCCACACATACGGGAGCAACAGCCTGAGGGCAGGCCGAGCCAGGAGGCAGTGGACACCACCGACAACGGTCCCTCCTGAGCTGGGAGCGTCTGCAGGACGCTGTGCGCACCCACGCCATGGTGGGCGAGGGGCGATCGGGAGGTGACCGGAGGCTGATGAGTTATTTCACACGCGGCGGCTGCTGCCAAGAGTTGTGAATTAAAGCTGCGTGGGAGTCCGCAGGATGCAGCTCCGAGCTGGCCCTGCGGCGGGTGGGGCTCAGAGAGAGGGCGGCTAGGGACCCTTCCTTGGCCCCTGAGGGCTGCTCTGGGATCCTGTGAGATGCTTCTCTTCCCTTGTTTGTAAAGAGGAACTGAGATTCCTGCTCGGACGCTGTGGTCTCCGGCTGCAGCCGCCACTTCCGCAGCCCACGCCTCTGTCTTGTCAGACCTTCTTCCCCTTCCCGCGGGGCTATGGATGGCCTAGTAGTGGGATTCGGCCAGGAATGCGGGATGGTGAACTCTGCAGCGCTGGGACTCAGGCTTCACCGTGCATTGTCTCCCCTCCCCGCTTCTAGAAACCAATGGCGCCTGTTCCGCCTGCGGGGGGCTGGTGGTGCCCCTTGTCCTCCCAGACAAGGCGGCCCCGTCCACGCCTGGCGACCCTCCCCGGCCCTGGGACTTCACCTCCGTCGTCGCCCACGTCTCCCTGCCCCTCCCCACCTTCCTGTGTAACGAGGAAGCTCGGGGGGCCTCGGGGCCAGACCCCCTGGAAGTCAGCCTGGCAGACCCTCGGGCTGGCCGGGCCCCCGGCGCACCTCTCAGAGACAGCCTGAACCACCTCAACCTGCCCCCGCTGCTGGCTCTGCCCACACGCTGGCCCCCGATCCTGGGCGCAGATGGGGCCCAGGCTCCGGGGCACCTGCCAGGGGCCGAGCGGGCCCCCCGCGCCCCAGGGGGCTTCCGCACGCCGGCCGCACTGGCCAGGCACCAGCAGCTGCACTGCCACCTGCAGGCTCAACGCTGCTTCACCTGCAAGTTCTGTGACAAGGAGTATGGCAGCCTGGGCGCCCTCAAGATGCACATCCGCACACACACGCTGCCCTGCCTCTGCACCATGTGCGGCAAGGCCTTCTCCAGGCCCTGGCTGCTCCAGGGCCACATCCGGACCCACACAGGTAGGTGCCAGGGCCCATGAGGGATCTGGCTGGGGGGCAGGGTGGGGTCTGGGCCTCAAAGGAGGGGAGGGGTGGGGTCCATAAACAAGAGGATGGATGGGCACACACGGCTTCTTTCTCCCGGTGTCCTGAGGCTGTGGCACAAAGAGCCACACCCCGGGGGGCTCAAAACATCAGAAATGCTCTCTCACAGCCTAGAGCCAGAAGTCTGAAATCAAGGTGTCACGGGGCCAGGCTCCCTCCAGATCTGGAGAGGGGGATCCTTCCCACTTCTGCCAGCTCCTGGGGCCCCAGGTGTTCCTTGTGGCCATGTCATTCCAGTCTCTGCCTCTGTCCTCACACGGCCTCTCCCCTGTGTCTGTGTCCAGATTTCCCTCTAGTTATAAGGACACCAGTCACATTGGGTTCAGGGCCCGCATGCTCCGGTACAACTTAAATTGAACTTGATCACATCTGCAAGGACTCTCTTTCCAAATCAGGTCATACTCACAGGTAACCAGGTTTAGGACACGGATGTATCTTTCTGGGGGGGACACAATTCAACTCGTACCACCTGGCAAAGCGCGGGATGCACAGGGCTTCCGCGGGGCCTGACTTCTCAAACAGTCCACGGCCTTCCTGAGTTCTGGAGCAGCGGGGGAGGAGGGGAGCCAGAAAGGCCTGGCTTGGGGGTGAGGACCCCAGGGCTCACACAGCCTGTCTGACGGGCTGGGATTTACCCAGGAGCAATCCTGTCCCTGGGTGAGAGGGTGGTCACAGAGCACAGGCGATGCAGGAGAGAGCAGTTGCAGACAGGAGGCAGGGACAGGAGGGGGGATACGGGGAAGGGAGCTCGCGGTCTTTCATTCTGTAGATTACAAACCACGGCCCAGAAAGAGCGCCAGGGCCGGCTCTGCCCAAGGGCAGCCAGGGGCTGAGCTGGACCCCACCCCAGGTCTTCCTCTTGAGTCCAGGACTTTGTCAAGCACGCGGTGAAAGGGAGACAGGAACAGGCCGGGGACTTACAACAAACAGTCTCTGGAACTGGACCCTCCCTCACCCTCAGTCACGGCTCTGTGACTCACACGAAAGAAGGGTTTTGCAGGAGCCTTCTTCCAGGCTGGAAATCCACCTGGTTTTCCCCGACCGCTGGCTGAGGATGTCCCCTGAGCGCCCCATCACACAGCCGGGGCTCAGTGCCCTGGTCTGGGAGCGCAGGGTCAGCGGCCAGGACGCGATGCTCTGGGCCCCACGGGACTACAGGCTGCTGCCTCCCGGGGCCCCTGGGGCTGCAGGACTCTCCACGCAGGCAGAGCTGAACAGATGACTCTCACTGACCCTTTCTTTTACACTTGGGGGGTCAGCCTGGAGGGCAAGGTCCCAACAGAAGGACTTTGTCCAAATCCCTGGTCGCCCTGATTGGAGGTGGCCTGGAGGACACGGGAATCCTCATTGGTCCTGAGCGCCTGCCCTTGTACAGCCGCCTTCACGGTTCCCACCGTGGCTTTCGGGGGGTGGGTACAGCTGCCAGGAGGCCTGCAGCGCCTCTCCCGTCCAGGGCTGGTGACAGAGGGCCCCAGGGGAGCTCCAGAAGAAGCAAAGAGCCATCTAGCCAAGATCGGTGTTTTAGCTGCTGCGGTCTTGCCCAGGTTATCAAGCACATGACCCCCTCAGTGGAGGGCAGGTGCTAAGGCCCCCGTCACTGACCCCGAGGGAGCGGGCGACGGAGACGAAGGCGTTAGCCTCACTGTGAGGGCTGAGGAGCCTCTGGGTGGGGGACGGCTTATGCATCTGCGAGCCTGGGGCCACCCTCCGCAGGGCTGTTCTGGCCGCTGCAGCCGGTCGCTCACCTGTCTCCCTCCCCTCCCCCAGGTGAGAAGCCCTACACCTGCCCTCACTGCAGCAGGGCCTTCGCCGACCGCTCCAACCTGCGGGCCCACCTGCAGACGCACTCGGACACCAAGAAGTACCAGTGCAAGCGCTGCGCCAAGACCTTCTCCCGCGTGGCGCTCCTGGCGCGGCACGAGGAGTCCGGCTGCTGCGCCCCCTGAGAGGCGGAGGGGCCGAGGAGCGGGGCGTCCTGGGAGGGCGTCGCCCTTCGCTGCCCCCGTGAGGGACTTCCCTCCGGGGATGACTCTCGTCCGGCCGAGAGCCTCCTCCATGCTGTCTCCAGCGAGCCCTGGTTCCGGCCCTGTTCCTCCCAGTGACAGCCGGTCGGGAGCCGGTCGTCAGCACGGAAGACCCCCGCGTTGGGCTGACGGCGGGGCTGCGCTGGATGCCCTCCACTGGCCGGCAGCTGGACTCGGGCCGAGCACGTCCGTGTGGGCCACCTGCGTGGGCAGAGCTACCTGGCGGCTCCCCTCCGCCCGCCTTTGATGGCATCTGGGCCAAGCCGTCTCATGTCACGCGTGCACAGGCGCACACACGCGGCACGTACACACGCTCCCCTCCTCGCTAGGCCGTCCTGAAGATGGAGCGGCGAGGGAGGCCCCGCGGCGGGTGGATCTGGGGCAATAAAGAGCCCGCACTCCTGCTGCAATGTCCTCTGAGGCTCACCCGGTCGCCTGGGTCCGCGGAGGAGGCCGAGCTCGGACAAACTCTGCTGAGGCAGCAGGGCCCCTGGATAACGGGACCCTTGTGGCCAGAGCGGGGGAAGCCGAGGGGGAAGGGCCTCGAGCTGTGCGGTCCTCACCGGGTGGGAGCACCAGGTGAGCAGGGCGCCTTCCCTTGGAAGGAAGGGAGCGGACGTGGGGACAGTACAGCGAGGGCCAGCGACGGGGTGAGGGTGCGAGAGGGGGACCGAGGCCGCGGGTCTGTGGCAGGCGTTCATCCCCCCAAAGTCTAATTTAGAGGGGAGTCCCTCCTGCACCTGCAGCATCTCTGCTGAGCACCACAGACGCGTCGCCACTGCGGCCGCCTCCCCGAGGCGCACGCCCTTCACCCAGCGCCCCGGCCTCCTCCTGCACGCCCTCTCCTGAGGCTGTAGCATCTCTGACCCCACCCAAGACACACACCTTCCCAAACCGACTCAGATGCCGAGACCCCGCTTCCTTCTCATAGGTGGCCTCCCCTCACCCCCAGGCCCCAGGCCGTCACGCGCTGGGCTGGTCCTGCCACTTGGCAGCGTGTCTGAGTCGTCTGCACCAGACCCTGGAGGGTGGCATTTAGGAAGGAGGAAGGAGGCCTGAGTCTGACGGAGACTGGCCGAATCCTTGATGCAGGAGGGGACACCTGCTCCTCTCTGCAGGAGGGCTGGCCCCAGCCAAGGGACAGGGCTCGGCACCTTGGTCCTGCTCCCGGGACGGCGCCACACGGCAAGCGGCAGAGGCCCCCGCTCGGCCCTGAGCCACCAGACCTGCTGACCTCCTCGCCGTGTGACAGGATGCTGGGAGCGCTCATCAGGCCCACACAGCTCCCAGCTCTGCAGCCCCATCCCTGGGTCCCCACCCGTAGATCCCTCCTGATGCTGAAGTCAGGGGCTGAAGGTCCCTGGGTGGCTGGTTTGATAACGGCAATCAGAGGGGGCCTGGGGACATCCCAGAGGAAACCTGACCTTGACACTGGGCTTCCCTGGATCAAGGGCGACCCTGATGAAACTGACCACCCAGGAGAGCCCCTGCTCTAGCCTAAACCAGACTGATACGTCTGCCCATAGAACAGAGAACCTCTCCAAGGAAGCCACGCTTGCACTCCCAGTCCCACTGCCTCCCCCCAAGAGGGATCAGCCTCCCCCGAGAGACACATGGCGGGACCAGGAGGCTTAGCTAACGTGTCAGTTTGCTGGGGCGGCCGTGACAAACCCACAGAGCGGGGGCCTCAGACCACAGAGACAGACTCCCCCACAGCCCCTGAGGCCAGAAGTCCGAGAACGAGGTGCCGGCCGGGCTGATCCCTGCCAGGGCCGAGGGAGAATCTGCCCCAGGCCTCTCCCAGCTGCTGCATTTGCTGGCGCCTCGGATGTTCTGTGGCTCGCGGAAGCGTCACCCCCATCTCTGCTTCCGTCTTCACGTGTGCGTGTCTGTGTCTGTGTCCAAATTTCCCCTTTTTATAAGGGCACCAGTCGTACCGGGTGAGGACCCACCCTGATGATCTCATCTTGACAACATCCGCAAAGACCCTGTTTCCAAATAAGGCCGCGTTCTGAGGCACTCAGGGGTTAGGACTTCAATATACGAATGGGGGACACCATTCACCCTGTAACAGCTGATGAGAGCACACAGTTCGCCTAGAGAAGCCTGGCGGGTCCTTGTGCTTGGACTTACGGAGAGGAGAGTGGAATGCTGTTCCCCCCAGGCCACAAAGGATCAAGGGGGCAGTGATTCCACGACCGACTTACTAGAAACGCTTCCTCCAAACGCACTGTGACCCACCCGGACGGCCCCTCTCGCGTGTGCAGGTGCCTGACCCCTCCTCCTCTCCGCTACCCTGGTCAGGGGCCCGCAGCGGGTGAGAACAGGCCGCTGCCCTCCAGGGACGTCCCCCACTGTCTCCCGAATGCCCGGGCCTCTGCTGAGCAGGGTGGGCAGCTGGGGCTGGGGAGCGTCTCCTCACCCCTGGCAAAGGCCAAGCTCCAACCGTGCTCGTGTTTGTGCCCATCTCACTGGATGGCTTTTTATTTTTAATGGCATCCAGATGCCTGAAGGAAGCTATATTGTAAATTGTGTTCTATTTCTGAGCACCAATATCTAAATGAAGCGAGGCACCTGTTGGGGATGGAGGAAGGGAATTTCACAGGCCTAAATAAAGTCCATGTTTGCCCTTCTGTGCCGGCCCATGGAAAATGCTCTTATATTTATATCTGGGCTGGCGGAGGGCAGGGGTGGCAGAGGGTGGGTTGGCAGGCGGGGTGAAGAGAGTCCCGGGCACCTGCCAGGGAGTCGACGTGGAGTGAATGGGGAAGATGTTCCTCTCCGAGGAGGGCGGCTGCAGTCAGCACGCCTCGTCCCCGCCATGGGGCCATGTCCCCACCGGCCACTCAGGCCTCACTGTTTCCCACTCTCTGTTCCTCATTGCTCGTGATTTTGCCTGACCAGCAGCATTGACCCGAGACGCTCACTTAAGATTTGGGTTTTTGGAGCCCTCTCCCAACACCCACAGATGGGAATCAGGAAGGGGTCCAACCGTCCCTCACACCGTCCTGGGTGAGGAGTGCACAGACACCTGTTTCCTTGCAGGACTGCTACCTGGGTCCCCCCCCAACTACAGGCTTTCTCTACCCAAATTTTACGCATCACATTTCCACTTTTCTCCCTAAAGAAGGCCTTTTGGCCACACAGCTTCAGGCACGTTGTTGGTACCCCTCTCCAGGGAAGGAGCCCGGGCCGGGGGGACAGGAGCCCCAGGACCTGAGGAGTTGGAGGCAGGTGTTTCAGAGGCAGCCCGGCTAAGTCTGGGCAAAAGCAGGAGCCTAAGAAATCAGCAGGATTCTGGACAAGAGGAGAATCTCGGAACGAGCCGAGGGAGGGGCGGCATCTGCACCACATGAAAATCGCTCCCGGGAGGCGCGTGACGGGCGGCGGACAGAAAACCACCGGGCGCTGCCTTCCGACTGGGACGCGAGCGCCTGGCCCCGTGGCTCAGGTCCCGGAACAGGTGTGAGAGGGACACCCAGCCTCTCGGGGGCCCAGCTCCCCGCCCCGCTCCCCGCGGAGAGACCTCTCTCCTGAAGCCCCAGGCGCGCTAAGGTTATGGCTTCCCTTCCAGAAGCCCAGAGGCTTCTATAAATACCGTGTTGGGGGTTCTCTGGGAGTTCTAAATCAGTCCGCTGGCTACTATCTATACTCAGCGAGCCCGCTCCTGGCCTCCCCCTGGTGGCTAAGTATAGCTCCCTGGCAAAGTTCAGTGGAACAGAAGTTTCCAGCCGCCATCCCCTTGCGGACGGCGGAGGGTTCCAGGGAGAGCGCCCCGGCTGCCAAGACTCAGAGGCGTAGGGAGAGGCTGGAACTGATGTGGGGCGCGGAGGCACCCGCTCCCCAAGCCGGGGTCTGTGGGAGTCCGCCGCAAACACAGAGCCTCCACCAGACGCAGCAGTGAGGCGCTCTGGCCCCAGCCTTTACGGTGGCTTCATTCCACTGTGAAGCCTTGCTTTCCGCTTCGGAGCAAAGGGAGCGGGCTACCCTCTGTTCCACAATTCAGGAGGGGCCCGGGAGACACAGCAGCAAGAGAAGACACTTAGCGCACCAAAAATAAACTATGATCGCTAACTCTAGGGAGACCCTCGACCTTTAACCCCTCCTAGACTCTACGTCCATTTCTTGACCACCAAGTTCTGGCTCCAGGAAACCTCTCCTCCCAGCTGCCCACCCACCAGCCCAAGCCGAGCTGCCCAAGAGATGGTCTGGCAGCTGCCCAGGGTGTCCTCAGGTGCCAGCAGAGCGCTGGGGAGAGCTGAAGGACAGGAGGGCAGAAGGTGTGAGGGCGGGGCTCCCACCAGGGTCCGTCCTGCTGGGTGAGCGCGGGCCATCCTTGGGTATCATGTGGAATAGAGACCGTCCTCCCAGGCGTCAGTCAGTGCTCCCCACCGCCCAGGGTTTCACAGCCAGCTCTGCCCCTCAGGGCTGCTTTTGTCCCCTATAAGGATCGCCTGTAACTGGTCCTCAGGAAGAGGCGGAATCACCTCGGTCTCGCTCCCAGCTCAAACACCTGCCCCCTTTCCTTCCCCCGGGAACAGGCCTGGGGCCCAGGACACAGTGACGCCTGTACTTCTGTAGGGAAGGCAGGTATGGAGTCACAGGGGGCTCTCTGTGAATGCTGCAGCGTGACCTCTGACATGCAGCTGCTCTGAACAGGCCAGAAAGAGACTGAGGACAGTCGGGGTGACCCTGCTGGGCATCGGGGAGGTGTGGCCCGCCGTCGCAGTGGCTCCGGTCACCCCAGGGGTCGTCTCCCTCCTCCTCCAGCAGAGTAGTTCTCACAGGTGGCCTGCAGACCCGTCCAGGGGGCCGCGCTAAGGGAGACTCGTTACGTCCCTCACAGCCTCGATGGTGCAAAAGCAGGGGGCTGCACCGCTGGCAGCCCCGCACAGACCGAGGCACCAAAGTTCACCACCACACACTCACGCGAAGCAGTGCGGCTCCAGGACGCCCTGCATCCTGCGTCCTGGTCCCTGTGATGTTCTGAGTGGAGAGGCGGGGAGTGTGCGGGGCCCTCCACTGCCACTGGAGGGGGACCTGCCGGGTGAGGTGTGCAGGGTCGCCTCGACCACAGTCCTCGCAGACGGCTTCTCAGAAAAGGACCAGTGAGCCTGCCACTTCAGGGAGGACGGACAGTATTTACTGCCAATGATAGCACTTGCGCTTTCAAGAGAAAATGGCAATTTTGGGAATGTCTGTCTTCCATAAAAGCTTGGCAATTTCCCAACGTTAAAGACTTTTCTGATGAGGAAGTGAGTTTTTCATACTATAAAATGAAACATGTCAGGGACTTCCCTGGTGGCGCAGTGGTTAAGAATCCGCCTGCCAGTGCAGGGGACACGGGTTTGAGCCCTGGTCCGGGAAGATCCCACATGCTGCGGAGCAACTAAGCCCGTGCACCACAACTACTGAGCCTGTGCTCTAGAGCCCGCGAGCCACAACTACTGAGCCCGTGTGCCACAACTACTGAAGCCCACGTGCCTAGAACCCGTGCTCCGCAACAAGAGAAGCCACTTCAATGAGAAGCCCGGGTACCACAACGAAGAGTAGCCCCCGCTCGCCACAACTAGAGAAAGCCCACGCGCAGCAACAAAGACCCAACGCAGCCAAAAATAAATAAATAAATTTATATTAAAAAAAAAAAAAAAGGAAAGAAACGTCAGCATTTGGAAGCTCTGTGTAGTCAGTGAAGCAATATTTTCCAAATGACCGACGCAGACGTCACAAAGCCCCGCCTGGACCAAAGACGCAAAGCACCAGACAGAGCAGGGAAGCCAGCGGAGCAGAGTGCGGGAAGCTCGCTGCTGGGCGCCAGGATCACAGCACACCTGGCAGAGTTCTGGTGCTTTCAAACAAGAGCCACATCGTCCGAAAGCGCTTCCAGCGTGTGCCCGCCGCACGGCTAGGCTTCCTTCCCACACGTCAGCCAAAGCGTCACGAGGAGGAGGCTGAGAGGACAGCCTGGCCACACACGTCCACGGGGCCGCACGTGGACACTCGCAAAGATGCAAAACACCACCACTCTCCTCACTACAACTTTGCTTCACAAGATAGCTATTGTTCACAAAACGTTACCACGTGATGGGTTTATTATTGATAATTTTAAATGAACTTAGTAAACGAATTCGGCAAATTTAACTTCCAAAATGGGTAAAAACAGATGGAAGCCTCCACACAAACTAGCTCTTTGGGGCCCTTAATCGTCTGGGCGGGCGCAGGGCCCCTGAGACGCACGGCGTGGGAACCCCCAACCCTACACGGGACCCGCGAGTGTGAACGTGAGCCCTCGGGGCCAGAGCGGCAGGTGGGCCGCCGGGGAGGCGCTGGGAGGGGGGTCCGCCGCTCCAGGGAGCCATCCACCGGTCACTCGGGGTAGCTCTGCCCTGACGTGTTTCCTGCTTTATCCCCTGACGCCGGAAATGACTCTCCGCGGCCATGTGGTCTCCCCACACGTGCATCACGAGAGACGGGCCCTGTACTCACCTTCCCCACCCCACAGTCCGCCAGTTCCACCGCTCAGGCCTCCTCAGACCAGCGTCTTCACCTCGACCTTCATGGCCTTCACCACAGTCCACATTCTCGCCATCTCCCAGGCCGACAGTGCAAGAGTCCTCCCGGCCCCCACTGCCATCTCCCATTCAGCCTCCATCCTGCACCCCAAGGGCGGCTCCAACCTGCTCAGCCCACGCCGTCCCAGCCTCAGCCAGGCTGTCCGCCCCACGGTCTCAAGTTCAAGCCTGTCATCCTTAGCATCGCACACGAGGCCACTTTCTCCCACGAACCCCCCATACGGTGGCAGCCTCTGTATCCCACGTGCCTAACCTCCATCTGATCCGGGACAGACCCTGGACAAACGCCAAGGGAATGGGGGAATAAAGAGGGAACAGGGCAAGCCTTGGTCTAAACCAGACTTTCTTCCCGCTTCGATCCAGCTCTGGGGCTTATCTCACAATCACGGCTTCTTCCCGCCCTTGGATACGGGTCTGCTCTGCTTAGTACAAACGTAATAACCATCACCAGCCCCAGGAGGCCCGGCAAGCAGCCTCCTGGGCTTATCCAGACTGCATGAATCGAGCCCCAGATCTATTTACAGGGGCAGCTGGGGTGCAGGACCACGTGTGCGGGTGTTTGAAAGCAGGTAAGCTGGGTGCACGTGCCCCCTGATGAGGGAAATACTTTCCGCAGTGGTTGGCTCGAATAGGGAGGCCAAGGAGTGTGGGCGGGGTGGCAGCTGCCCGCCCCAGCTGGCGAGGCTTCCCAGCCTCGTGCATACAGTAAACGACGCCGTGTTCGGAGCCCTCGTTTCAGAAAACCGGAAGCTATAGAGGCTGCGTTATTTACTCCTGATTTAATGAACAGTTTCTTCTGAAGGGTGACTGCACTCACCTGAGAGCTTCTTTGGGGACCAAAAATAATCAACAGTTACTGCGGATGGACATGGCATGGCGCTGACACGAGCCCTCTCATGGCTTTATCCCCCGTGAGGGAGGACGCTGGCACAGAGGGCCCAAGCAGCTTGTCCAAAGTCACACGGCGGGTCCACGGCAGGGCTGGGATTTCTGGCTCCAGAGTGTGTAGTCTTGGCTCCTAAACCACATTGCTGCTCAGTAAGCAATTCTGAGCTTTCCTTTCACTTGGAAATCAGAAATAAGGTGCCAGATCAGGATGGCAGATAGGTTTTTAATCCAGGGCCAGGGCGTGGGGTGAGATGGTCAGAGGGCGGCCGGACGTGCAGGACGGGAGCTCTGGAATCCACATGGGAAGTGGGTCCCCTCCCACGCCTGGTGGGGGGAGGAGGAGGGCAGGCAGAGGGAGATGGGCTGGAAGGAAGGAGAACAGCAGGAGACACTCACCATCTCAGAGCTGACCGGGCTTTGGGAAACGAGAGAGAAAAGCTGAGGAGAAACAGGAAAGGGAGGTTGGAGCGACAGGTCCACAGGAGGGCTGACACGGGCTGCTGCGAGCCGGGCTTGGGGGCTAAAGGCGGATACGCAGCCCGCAGCCCCTGGTGACCAGCCCTCCGCACTCCGCCCCCGGGAGCCCAGCGCCCTGGGTCTCAGTGAGACCTTAAGCGTTTCTGTTGGAACCGTAAACCTCTCACAGGAAGCTCAGCAACAAGACGCTGGCAGATGCGGCCGGAAGGCACCTCTCAAGATTCGCCAAACACCTGCAAGAGCGGGGATAACCCCGGGGCCGCTGAAGAGCCCGCAGAGGGTCCCTGTTGATGGCTACAGTTACATACGCAGAGCAGCCTGCTGTGCCTTTGTTCCTAAGATCTGGGGAACTGGTGTGATATCACCCATGACAAAGTACCACACGCCCGGCGGCTTAACACAGACATTTCCTGTCTCACCGTCCTGGAGACCAGGCGCCCCAGACACAGGGGTCGGCAGGGTGGTTCCTCCCGAGGCCGGCTTCTCCCCAGTTCCTCACGTGGTCGTCCCCCTATGTGTCTGGGTCCTATTTTCTTATCTCCCCAGTCATCAGGGTTACCTACTGGCTTCATTTTAGTTTAATCCCCTCTGTAAAGATCCCATGTCCAAACACGGGGCCTCCAGGCTGATGCTGGCTCCCTGCCAGCTGTGTCACCTCCCAACAGGCTCCAAGAGAAAGGATTCTGTAGGGCATGGGAGCGCACAGAGGCTGGGACTCTGAGAGGCCCACTGGCCAACGGCAGAGCAGAGATCCAAACTCGGGTCAGACACGGCAGCTGGGAATGGGATCCAGGGTAGAGTGAGCTGCTCCTGGGGAAACGTCAGTCGTTTCAATAGGGGGGAGCAGGGGCCACGCAGACGGACGAGGTCAGGGCTCAGGCCGTGGTGCTGGCGGAAACAGTGCCTCTGAGTCTCTTCACGATGGCATCAGGCCCTGCAGGAGGCCCTGCACTCAGGCGACGCTCCTGAAACGCATGCTTCTTGAACATGTGCACACGTGCACTGGGCCTATACTCGAGGACGGAGACGCAAACATCAGACGTGAGGAACTTAGCTGGCGGTCCAGTGGTTAAGAATCTGCCTTCCAACGCAGGGGACGTGGGTTTGATCCCTGGTCGGGGAACTAAGATCCCACGTGCCGTGGGGTAACTAAACCGGCACGCTCTACAGCCCACGCACCACAACTAGAGAGCCCACAGAGCCTGCGCGCCGCAACTAGAGAGCCCACAGAGCCCGCGCGCCGCGACTAGAGAGCCCACAGAGCCCGCGCGCCGCGACTAGAGAGCCCACAGAGCCCGCGCGCCGCGACTAGAGAGCCCACAGAGTCCGCGCGCCGCGACTAGAGAGCCCACAGAGTCCGCGCGCCGCGACTAGAGAGCCCACAGAGTCCGCGCGCCGCGACTAGAGAGCCCACAGAGTCCGCGCGCCGCGACTAGAGAGCCCACAGAGTCCGCGCGCCGCGACTAGAGAGCCCAGAGAGTCCGCGCGCCGCGACTAGAGAGCCCAGAGAGTCCGCGCGCCGCGACTAGAGAGCCCAGAGAGTCCGCGCGCCGCGACTAGAGAGCCCAGAGAGTCCGCGCGCCGCGACTAGAGAGCCCACAGAGTCCGCGCGCCGCGACTAGAGAGCCCACAGAGTCCGCGCGCCACAACTACTGAGGCTGCGTGCTCTGCAGCCCGCACACCAAAACTAGAGAGAAGCCCGCGTGTTGCAAAGATGGGCCCGTGCACTGCAATGAAAGATCCCGCGTGCCGCAACAAAGATCCCGTGTGCTGCCACTAAGACCGGACGCAGCCAAATAAATAAATAAATAAATTTAAAATCCATACGTTAAAAAAAAAAAAAAGACGCGAGCAGGCTTAGGGGAGGGGGCTCATCACCCACGCCCCGCCCTCCTCCAGATTCAGCTTCATTCCCCACTTGTGGAACTTCTTCCCGTGCTGCCCTCTCGGTTCCAAGACTGAAGGCAAGTACTTTTAGATGAGCAGCTGGGCAAAGACAACGCCTCTGACACCATGAGCGTGTTATCCTCAGACGACAGCGAGAACCCTCTCCCACCCTCCCTGAGCCCTTCAGTTCAAAATCATCCACCTGGGCCTCACAGAAAATCCTGCACAATCAAACCTGCTTCACTGAGATGGAGCTGGTATATGGTCACTTGCACATACGTTGGCGTCCACGTTTGATGAGCACCTGTGACACCATCGCTCCCATCGACGGAAGAGACATATCTACCCCCAGGAAGCTTTCTCCTGCCCCTTCCTAATCCATCCACCCCACCCCCTCAGTGCCACCTCAGGAACCACTGATCTGCTTTCCGTCACTACAGATTAGCTGGCACTTTCTAGAATTTTCATGGGTGGAATTTGCCATGATTGCCCTCCCTCTGTCTCCAGCCCTGGGCCCTCGACGCACCCTGCGCTTTCTTCCCATCTCACTCCTCCAGGCCTCAGAGTCTGTTCGCTGCCACTCCCCTGCTGGTCCAGACCTTCCATTCCAGACTGTCACTGTCTATGACAGTTCATCTCCTTAGCCTACGTCACAGAAGAGGACAGTGTCACAGACCACCGCGGTGACCTTTTAGAGGTCTCCCTGGCCACAGACAGTCCTCGCTCCAATGCATCCAACATGTCACCGACTGGCTTTGCTCTCAAGACACAGTTACAGTCACATCATTCTCCAGGCTGTCGCCACGCCTGTGGGACCAAAGCATATATTTGCATCTCCCAGCGACCCACCGCTGTCACCTGTGGTCTCCCGTGCCACTCTCTCTGCTGTGTTTTTGTTCAGTTTTTTTTTTTTTAATACTTATTTGACTGCGCCAAGACTTAGTTGTGGCACGTGGGATCTAGCTCCCTGACTAGGGATCGAACCTGGGCCCCCTGCGTTGGGAGTGCGGAGTCTTAACCGCTGGACCACCAGGGAAGTCCCCTTTGTTCAATTTTTAGAAGCTGTCTCACCTCCACGAGGAGACTGCCAGCCTCCCCCCTCACCCAATACAGCACCTGCTGGAGGAGGACCCCAACGAAAGTGTGTGAATGGTCAGAGGAGCACACACAACTTAGCAAAGTTTAGAAGGACTCCGAAGGCTTCAGAAACTTCCGTTCTGTGATTATTAGAAAGTCACACAGCTCTTCCCTGAAGAGGGAGACAACGGAAGGTAATTTTGAAAGCCTGAAAGTATGAAGGCCGGGGTGACCTCCCACGAGTCTTCGCGTGGGGCGTGAACTGAGCTCTGTTTCTCCGTTTCTGCTACCAACCCCACTACTCTGTCATCCTCACCTTCCCAGGATGCCAGCAGGTCCTCTGCAGCTGGGTCCTCTTAACACTGAATTCATCCTATAAGGAAGAGTCAGGGGTCCTTACAGACATAACTATGAGAAGAGCTAGACTCAGACACGGGAAGTGCTGTGCAGGGACAAGACCTCACAGAAAGCAGGGCCGCCCACCTCCTTGCATCTGCGAGTGGACCAGGATGGGAGATGCACCAGGTACTTGGGGAAACTGGTCGGAGTTCTCCAAGTAAGTGGTAGAGGCTAGGGCTTCATTTTTTGACGCTTTATATGACCACATGACCTGTATTCTTTTATGTGCATCAAACATTCCTTAATAAACAGGAAAACTTTTACCCAGAAACAATGGCTCTGGGGGGAAAAAAGTTATCAAGAAGAAAAGGGGAGGGCGGGTGTCCCCTGCAGTGATTACCGGGACATGGTCCAGTCGACGCAGGGGCTGGACTGTCCTCCCTGCAGACCCAGACAGCCCTCAGCCCTGGGCCACTCCACCCAGATCCGTTTTCTCTAGATGGGGATGGCTGATGAGCCTGGGCAGTTCCTGGATACTTACAAGGCAACGCAAAGCGGAGCACAGAATGTGATTTGGGACCGTTTTGTTTGAGAGCAGGGTCAGTGAGCCATGGCCAGGGGCCAAACCGAGCCCTCCCGACCTGTTTTGGACAGCCCAAGAGCTGAGGATGGTTATATCAAAGAAAAGCAAAAGACATAGCAGGGACTTCCCTGGTGGTCCAGTGGCTAAGACTCCGTGCTCCCAACGCAGGGGGCCCGGATTCGATCCCTGGTCAGGGAACTAGATCCTGCATGCCGCAACTAAGAGTCCGCATGCTGCAACTAAGGAGTCCACATGCCGCAACTGAGACCCGGCGCAGCCAAATCAATAAATAAATATTAAAAAAAAAAAAGACATAGCATTATTCACAATGGTCAAAAGGTAGAAACAGCCCAGTGTCCACTGATGGATGAATAAAGTGTGGTCCGTCTGTACAATGGAACGTTGCTCAGCAATAAAAAGGAAGGAAACTGTGACACTCGCCACACAGGTGAAGCCTGAGGACACGATGCACAGTGAAATAAACTAGACACAAAAAGGCATGTCCTATATGATTCCACTGACACGGGGACCTAAAGGAGTCAAAGACAGAGTGACAGAAAGTAGATGGTGGCTGTGAGGACCCGGGAGTCAGTGTTTAATGGGGACAGAGTCTCAGTTTAAGATGGTGAGAAAGTTCTGGAGGCGGATGGTGGTGATGGCTGCACCACAATGTGAATGCTCTTAAAACTAAATACTTAAACACGGTTAAAATGGAAATTTTGTGTTATGCATATTTTACCACTGTAAAAAAAAAAACACCAGAAAAATCAAAAGAAGATTTTGTGGCCTGAAAATTCTATGAGATTCACACCTCCGTGTCCGTGTCAGTTGCTCGTTTTCTAGGGCTGCTCTGGATCTGCCACAGCAAAGGCAGGTCGTGGCAGCCGAGCTGGAAGAGGCAGGAAGCCAATGGCGTCTGCCACCCAGTCCTTTGCAGAAAAGCCTCGAGCCAGTGCCGGGACCCACGGAGACGGGATCGCTGTGCGGGCACAGGGTCAGAGTCCTGGGCCTTTAGAGGTCGCCGAGTTCAAGCCCTTTATTTCCAGGGCCAAGATGATAAGTCCCATGGGACTTCAGAAGATGACGAGGACAGTGAGAAATGAGGTGGGGAGTGAAATCTGGGGCACCGGGCCCTTCTCGCTCTGAATGGCTGCCCCCGCCAGCACACACGAGGGTCTGGCTGCCGCCTGGCTGCTGGGTTGGCCTGGAGGAGAGAGGAACTTCCTCCTGGAGGGACGATGTGCTCCTGCGCAGTCGCTCCCACTGCCTCCACCGCCAGAACGTCCCCGCCCACCAGTGTCACTCCTCGGTGCCCCCGCCACCCCGGCTCCCGCCCCCGACTCCTCTTCCGTACACTTGCCCTGGACCACAGCGTCTGCACCACCCATGTGTACTACCTCGCGGTGCAGTCTACCTGCACCTCATCACCTCTGCAATGTCACCTTTCCTGTAAGTAGCGAATCCTCCCCCACCAAGGTAATCTCCCGGGAGAGGAGACTCCCTCCCTTTCCCTCTCCCACTGCCTCACTCCCTGGTGTTTCACACGCCCCAGGTTCCAGAATAACCTCGCTGCTGAGGATCTCCAGAGTGGACTGAATTGAAACGAAAGGGCAATAAAAAAAATCTACGTACAGACACATATCATCTTTGCAAGTCACCTCCCGTCCATTAAGTCCCTTCAGGGAACACTACTCTGCTGTAGGAAACATGCTCTCTGTGGCTAAGAAAGTTACCCACACGCTGGGCTGGCCTGCCTGCAGGGCCCCTGTGCACTGTGTTATCCATCTTTGCTGCTCACGGTGTGGCCCTCACCCAGCAGCTTCTGCCGTCGACACCTGGGGCGCTGGCTACACAGGCAGATTCCCAGACCTCCTGACTCAGAACCTGCATTTCAGCACACTCCCTGGGTGACTGGTACGCATGCCAACGTTTGAGAAACGCCATCCCACGTGCTCTCTCATCAACATTGAGAAATCACCACAAATAAAAGGAAATCTGGGAATGCACATCAAACCACAATGAGACACCAGTTCACACTTCACAGCCCTTAGGATGGCTACCACAAAAAAAGAAGAAAAGAACAAGTGTCAGTGGGGACATAGAGAAACGGGAAGCTTGTGACTGTTGGTGGGGATGTAAAATGGTGCAGGCGCGTGGAAAACAGTCTGGAGGTTCCTCAAAAAATTAAACACAGAACTACCATATAAGCCAGCAATTCTACCACTGGGCAATTCCACTCAAAAGAACTGCAAGCAGGAACTTTAAGGGATGTTTGACACCCACGTTCACAGCAGCATTACTCACAACAGCCAAGAGGCAGAAGCACCACAATTATTCACTGACGGATAAATGGATAAGCAAAACGTGGCCCGTCCATACAACGGAATATTATCACTCGGCCTTAAACAGGAAGGAAATTCTGGCACCTGCTACCACATGGATGAACCCTGAGGACATTATGCTCAGTGAAATAAGCCAGACACATAGGGACAAATCCTATAGGATTCCACTGATATGAGGTCCCTGGGGTAGACAAGTTCAGACACAGACAGTAGAAGGGTGGCTGCCAGGGGCTGGGGGAGGGGTGGGCAGTCAGTATTTAGTGGGGACAGAGTCTCAGTTTGGGAAGATCAGAGAGTTCTGGAGATGACAGTAGTGATGGCTGCATAACAATGTGAGTGCCCCTACTGCCACTGAACCGCACACTTGAAAATGGTTAAGATGGTAAATTTTACGTTACATGTATTTTACCACATTAAAAAAAAAAAAAAGCTTTGAAACAAGACAGGAAATCTGAGGCGGACTATGGGAGATGCTCCAGGCTTCGTTGTTGCCCCTCGACCTTGACACTTCAACCTGACTCCGTTTTCCCTGCACCTACCACCATGCCTGTGAAACACGTTTTAATGGAGCAAATCAGAACGTGTGGACATGTGTCTTAAAGTTTCTCCGTCTGGTTTATCACCCTCACCATGACCCACAGGCATTAACCCACACCTCTTTGACAAAACAAACAAACAAACAAACAAAACAGAAAATAGAGGCCCTATGATGAGTTTATCTTATACATGCATGTTGATTGACCATTCAGGAGAGCTGGGGCTCACCATGTCAGCCTGCGGGTCTACGTCCAGCCCTCTTTCAGGGGGCTTGTTTGTTCAAGGTTCCCCACTACATAAGGGAGCCTTTGCCCACATGCATACAGTCAGGCATTTATGCCTACATGTTCAACCGTGAACATGGTTTACACGAGCATAACACTGAGAACATGTAACTGTACGGGGGAGGAAGGACTGTGGTGGGGTTGGAAGAGAATTCCTCATTCCTACTTGGTGGTAATCAACAGACACCATCGAAAACGGAAATAAAGGAAAGAGAGAAAAAAAGAGGGAAAATAAGCAGATTATTTAGAAACACGGAGAAAAATAAGAGATTTAAAAGTGGCTGCCTTTGGTGAGCTGAAACCTGGGTGGGGGGTATAGAAGGGGATCTGGTAATTCACTCTCTAAATCACGTACATGTAGTACTGTCTTAGTCTGTTCAGGATGCTATGCCAAACGCCACCACAGGCTGGCGGCTTAAACAAATACCACTGAGCTCTCACAGTTCTGGAGGCTGGAAGTCCAAGATCAAGGTGCTGGCAGATTCAGTGTCTGGTGAGAGCCCCTTCCAGGTTCACGGCTGGTGTCTTCCTGCTGTGTCCTCACCTGGAAGAAGGGGTGAGGAGCTCTGTGGGGTCTCTTTTATGAGGGCTCCACCCCCATGACCTCATCACCCCCCGAGGCCCCCCTCCTAACGCCATCACACTGGGGGTTAGGTTTCAACATACGAATCTGGGGTGACACATTCACTCTATGGTAAATACTTAAATTATAAACCATAAAACTGAAGTTACCCAGGCGATGTAGGGTGGAGCACCTAGCACAGTACCTGACGCAAAACAGATGTGTCATGAACGTCTGCGCTGTCCCTCACATCACTACCACGGCACAGCATACATCACTGAGGTTCACGGGTGACCTTTCTTCTGTGGCTCAGAGAACACACCGCGACCGCTGTCCAGAGCAATACACCAGCAACTCTTCAAAGAAGTTTCAGTGGCTTTGCATGAAACCGAAAAATGATTCCAAGAAAAACTTAAAATAACAACCATCAGAAACACAGCTGTAAACGTCAGTGAGATACCATTTTTCATGTGTCAGGCGGAGGGCGAGCCGCCGTGCTGGGGAAGGTTCGGGCTCCCTTACTTTGGTGGTTGGGCTTCAACGATCAATGGAACTTCCAGAGGGAACTTGCCAAGAGCTATCAACATTACTTTAGGCACATCCTGCTGGGCCCAGCAACGCCAATTCCAGAGATTTCTCCTACAGAAGAACTCACACTTGCACAAAAAAGCAGCTTGTGTCCAAAAATTGGTAACAACCCAACTGTCAACCAACAGGGGACGCGGTGGACAAGTTATGGCAAGTCTAGATCATCGGAGATGATCTCTAAGAAACACCTAAGAGGAAGAAAGCTATTTGCTGATACTTCCAGGAACAGAACTGGGGGGGCAGCACCCAGAGTGGGAGAATTTATATCACATACTCCTATCTTCACTGACACCTGAATCATTTTAAAACTAAAAATAAATTTTTACAAGGGGAAGGGGGAAATTGGGAGTTACTCTGTAAGGAATAGAGTTCCAGTTTAAGAAAATGAAAACGTTCGGGAGACGGAGGGTGGGGATGGTTGCCCAGCGATATAAAGGTACTTAATGCCACAGAACTGCACGCTTGAAAGTGGTTAAAATGGTACATTTTACAGCAATAAATGAGTCAATATAAATGTGGCAACCCATTTCAACCGGGAAAAAAGAATCCTTGCTTATTTGGAGCTTAAAAAAACGGGAGCGGGGTTTGAAAGCACCTATCTCCGAAAGAGCTCCTCCCTTAGCAGCCCGCCACCCAGGAACTGGTCGCCCAGGGGGTGGGGAGTCTGTGGGAACCCCGGGCAGCGGGGCGAGGGGGACTCCGTGCGGCGAGGCGCGAGGAACCCCGGGCGGCGGGGCCCGCGTCGGGTCGAGCTGAGAGCAGCTTTCACCCCAAGTCTTCGACCGCAACAGCCGCGCGCTACCGGGAAGGCCGCCGCCACGCGCCTGCGCACACCCCACGCCTGCGCAGAGCCGGCGCCTGCGCGGACACCGCTTTGGGACAGATCCCCGCGCCTGCGCAGAGTCGGAGCGGGCCGCTGGCCAGCGGGGGCGGGCTCAGCGTCGGCAGTCCATCGTCCGATCCCGCTCATTGGCTGGGAGGTGGAGCGTGGACCGGGCCCGCCGCTGATTGGGCGGCACGCGAGCAGGTGGGGCGACGCGGACCAATCGCGGGGCTGGCTGCGGCGCGGGTTGGAAAGGCCTGCTGCCGTGAGCTGGGGTCGCGTTGTTTTTCGGACATGGCCTCGGAGGAGCCGGTCGAGGTGGTGACCTGCACCGCGCCGGTCAACATCGCGGTCATCAAGTACTGTGAGTGGCGGGCCTCGGGGCGCGGGATGTGGGGGCCCTGCGGACGGGGAAACTGAGGCTCGGAGGGGCCGGTTTGGGCGGTGGACCGGGTCCTCCGCCCGCGGCAGGTGGGCTGGGCCCTCGTCTGGATGAGATTGTGTGTCCGTGTGCAGGTGTGAGGACCCGCCGCGCCCTCCACCCGGCAGGGCAGGGCGATCGCGGAGCTGGGCACCCCCTGCAGCCGGGACACCTGGGGGCACTGTCCTTACGGGATGTCCGTCCCCGCGGAGCTAGACATCGGGAGACACAGTCCGTACAGGACGCCCGTCCCCGCGGGGGCTTGGCTCCCATGGTCACGCCCACTCTGCCACCTCCACCTGCTCTCCGTGTCTGTCTTGTTCTGGTCTCAGGAATGCTCCTGGGATTAGCTCTTCTTGCTCACTAGTTTCTGGAGAGTCGCCCCGGTGAGTCTTGGAGTCAGTACTTCTCTCCTGTTCTGTTCCCAGCGTAGAGGGGCCGCAGTTTGCTTGGCCATATGCTCTTTCAAGGCAGCTGGGCTGTTTCCAGTTTGGGTCAATTATGAATAAAGCTGCTGTAAACTTTTCTGTACAGGTTTTTGTGTGAACATAAGTTTTCATTCTTCTGGATAAATGGCCCGGAGTACAGTTGCTGGGCCATAGGGTGGTTGCATGTCTGGTTTTTTAAAGAAACAAACTTTTCCTGCGTGGCTGTACCATTTTTCATCCCTACCAACAACATATAATGTAGGTGTGATCCAGCTTTTCTGCATGCCGTGTTGTCACCAGCTGTTATTTTAGCCATTCTGATGGGTGTGTGGTGACATCTCACTGTGGCTTTAGTTTGTGTTCTCCTGCCGCTCAGTGATGTTGAACAGCTTTCCCAGTGCTCATGTGTCCTCTGAGAGTCTTATGTGAAATGTCTCTTTAGGACTTTTGTCCACATTCTAACTGAATTATCTGCTTTTTACCGTTGAGTTTTGAAAGTTCGCTTTGTATTTTAGATACTAATTCTTGCTGGATGTGTGGTTTGCAGATATTTTCTCCCACCGTGTAGCTTCTCTCTCCATCCTCCTAACAGGGTCTTTCAAAGGGCTGAAGTTGTTAAAAGGGCCCAGTGGGTCGTCTTCTCCATCCTTGGTACCAAGTCAGAGACGTCTTTCCTAGTCCTACGTCCTGAAGAGTGTTTATGTTTTTTCCTAAAAGTTTTAGGCTTTTACGTTTTAAATCTAAGTCTGTGATTCATTCTGAGTGATTTTTTTGGTCCAAGGTCTGAGATGTGGGGCTCGGCTCTGCTCAGTGGTGGATATCCAGTGACCCAGAAGTGTTTTCGGAAGAGGCTGTGCCTCCTCCGAGGAACTGCTTTTGCACTTTTGTCAGAAACCAGTTGGGCGTGTTTATGGGGGATCCTTTTGGACTTTCCTGTGTTACCTACCAGGATTCGTCTTTCTTATGTCCCGTAACTGTCTGCCACCCCAAAGACCCTGCACAAAAGTGCGGCACCTGTGCCTAACAATGGATTTGAAATTTTGGACTTTCTGGAAGGTTTCCTGTGTTTGCTGTGATATGACAGGAGTGGAAGTGCTCAGCGGAAGTGGGGGGAATGCTGTCTCCAGGGGGAACGAACAGGGAGATTTGAAGGGTTTTCAGTAACTGGGGCTCCTTCTGTTTGGGAGGAAAAGGCAAGGGCCTTATAATCAGAGCACTCAGCACTTGGTAGGCACTCCAAGACTATTTGTTGAGTGAGTGAAAGACAAAACAGAAGCAGTGAAGCAAGGGGTCCAGCCCTGCTCTCGGGAGCTAAGTGAAGTGGGGGAGCAATCCAGGAGGGCTTCCTGAAGGCGGGGGCACAGCAGGAAGAGGACTTAGATTGTGCAGTGAGAGAGCAGGGTTCAGGCAGCTGGGGAGCTGTGGGGTGGCAGTGAGTGTGGGGAGGGGTGGGGCGTTGGTGGGCAGGGGCAACAGTGCGCCAGTCTGCTGGGCTGGGACGCTGACTGGCTTTGCCGTGGGCCATGTCTTCCAGGGGGAAAGCGAGATGAGGAGCTGATCCTGCCCATCAACTCCTCTCTGAGCGTCACGTTGCACCAGGATCAGGTGAGCCTGGGCTGGCGATACACACCGAAAAAATACTTACAAAACCTTTGTTTACAGATGGTGGCAGTAAACCCCCAGCCAACAAATGCTGTGCGTCCCGTCGCCCGCTGTGAGGAGTGCTCAGCGCACAGGCATTCACACGCCTGGCGCCCCCCCAGGAGGTCCTTGCCCTGCATTCTCTGCCAGGAGATGGGAGCATGGGCCGCGCCTTGGGCAGTGGACGCCCATTGGGTGTTCCCACCACCCGAGCCCGGCCCGCCTTGGCCTCCACCTCCAGCAAGGCCACTGCTCTGAGTGGGCGCCCAGGAGGGACCAGGGCCAGAAAGGCCCCCGTAGAGAGGGGTGCTTGGCCGATGCCCCCCACTCAGGTGGCCCTGCACTTTCTTTCCCAGTTAAAAACCACCACAACGGCCGCCATCAGCAGGGACTTCACAGAGGACCGGATTTGGCTGAACGGCCGGGAGGAGGACGTGGGGCAGCCGCGCCTCCAGGCCTGCCTGAGGGAGAGTGAGTGGGGGCCCCGGGGATGCTGGGGTCAGGCCAGGCCCGCTCCTTCCCCTGTGCCCCTTCCTTGCACTGGGCGGGTCCGAGTGCACAGAAGGCGCTGCCGGCCGTCACCTCCCACCCCACCCCCCCGTACCTCCCACGGCCCAGGGGCAGCGGACGCCCGTCAGCACAGCGGGGTCTGGGCCTGGGGCCTGGGGTCTCCCGGGAAGGTCTGCATGCGGAGCTCGGACAGAGGCCGGTCCCCTCCGTGCTGACCCACAGCACTGTCTCCTGTCCCCGCAGTCCGTCGCCTGGCCCGCAAGCGGAGGAGCGTCGGCCACGAGGACCCGCTGCCCCTCAGCCTCAGCTACAAGGTGCACGTGGCCTCGGTGAACAACTTCCCCACGGCCGCGGGCCTGGCCTCCTCAGCGGCAGGCTACGCCTGCCTAGGTGGGTGCCCGGGATGGGTCCCAGTGCTGTGCCCCGGGCATGGGGCAGTGGCCTCGGCCGTGTCACATGTCTGAACGCCAAGCTCCGTGTATAGGATCCTGTGCGTGACAGAACGCCCCTCAAACTGGCTTAAACTAAGTGGGGACGATTTCTTGGCTTACGTAGCAGAATCCCAAGGACTGTGGCCAGCTCCAGGCTCTCGGACGGCCTACTGGGAACCCATCTCTCCCTCTGAATCTCTGCTCTGCCCTCCCCTCTGTTGGCTCACCCTCCAGCAGGGACCCCCACCCCCGAGCTGGGGCACTTACCACAGAGGTGGGCAGCTGAGTCACGGCCTCCATGTAGCCTGAGACCAGTGAGCCGGGCTGCATCGGGGGCAGACGGCCTGCCTCGTGGACCCCCAGGTCCGCATCCTGGCATCAGACCCTTGACCAGTTCTGGCCCTGTGCCCAGCGCTGCCAGCAGCCCCGGGCGTGCACACTTTTTGCCCTCTGTGCCTTGGGCCCTGCCCCAAACAGCGCCCCTCAGAGCTTCTCAGAGAAGCTTTCTCCGGCCCCTCGGCACACAGGCCTCCCAGTCTCCAGGGGGGCTTGCCCTCCCGCCAGAGCCCCCTGCGGAGGCTGAGCGCATGAGCACGTGGGTGCTGGATGCCAGCCGTGGAGCTGGGGGCCGAGCCTCCGTCCCCCGGGTGCCCCCCGCCCGCGGCACTGAGCACAGGCCAGGGCCCCTCCAGCCTGTCTGAGCCTCCCCGCCCCCATCGCTGCCTGCAGCCTACACCCTGGCCCGGGTCTATGGCGTGGAGAGCGACCTGTCGGAAGTGGCCCGCAGGGGCTCGGGCAGCGCCTGCCGCAGCCTGTATGGTGGCTTCGTGGAGTGGCAGATGGGGCAGCGGGCCGACGGGAAGGACAGCGTCGCCCGTCAGGTGGCCCCCGAGTCACACTGGCCGGAGCTCCGTGTCCTCATCCTCGTGGTGAGCGGGAGGGCCAAGCGGGGGGCGGGAGGGCCTCCCCAGCCCCCGGGGCCGCGGGCGTGGCGCAGACCTCCCTCCCTCGCCGCAGGTGAGCACCGAGAGGAAGCCGACGGGCAGCACGGCGGGCATGCAGACCAGCGTGGAGACCAGCGCGCTGCTCAGGGTGAGGCCGCGGCCGGCTGGGCGGGCGGCTCCCGGGGCGCTCGGAAGCCGGGCCCCGTGGCTCTGCTGGGCTCACGGAGCGGCCGCCTGCCTTGCAGTTCCGGGCCGAGGCGCTGGTGCCGGCACGCATGGCCGAGATGAGCCGCTGCGTCAGGGAGCGCGACTTCCAGGCCTTCGGCCAGTTGACCATGAAAGACAGCAACCAGTTCCACGCCACCTGCCTGGACACCTTCCCGCCCATCTCCTACCTCAGCGACACGTCGCGGCGGGTCATCCGCCTGGTGCACTGCTTCAACGCGCACCACGGCCGGACCAAGGCAGGTGCGGGGCCGGGGCGCCCCGGGCCGGGAGCCGGTCGTGCCGGGGCTTCCCGGAGCCCGCTGCTCTGGGGGCTGCAGCTCCCTCTCGCTTGCGTTTTGGTTGCGCGGCCCCCC
Source organism: Balaenoptera ricei (assembly GCF_028023285.1). Taxonomy (NCBI): domain Eukaryota; kingdom Metazoa; phylum Chordata; class Mammalia; order Artiodactyla; family Balaenopteridae; genus Balaenoptera; species Balaenoptera ricei. Next base: position 63,113,747 of record NC_082657.1, on the reverse strand, counting down.
ACCCTCGTCCTGAGCGGGCGGCCTGCGGGCACTGGGAGCTGGTCTGAGCCGGTCTGAGCCACCTCGTGGTTCCAGGTGGCATACACGTTTGACGCGGGTGCCAACGCTGTGATCTTCACCCTGGACGACACTGTGGCCGAGTTTGTGGCTGCCGTGAGGCACAGCTTCCCCCCCGAGCTGAACGGAGACAAGTGAGTTGTGGGCCCCAAGCCGGGAGGCCACGGCAGGCGGGGACCCGTGGGGCCGCAGGTGGTGTGTCCCACGTGTGCCTCTGTGTGACCGCGGACGCTTCTCCGCTCGGCCCAGCCCCGGGGCCACACGCGTGCCGCCCGCAGCTCCTGTGACGGCAGGGCGTCTGGATTTCTTCCTCTCCGCTGTTTAAGGGACCCAGTTCTCAGGGAGGGGATGCCTGCCCGCTAGGGGCGCGGGAAGCGTGGGTGGGGCCCTTTGATCTGTCACCCAGAGAGGGCGGTGCCACTTCGAGTGGGAAGAGCCGGATGCTACCTTCCACACCACGTGGGACCGGCCCCACGACCGAGGACTCATCGCGCTGGTCACCCTGGGGGTAGTTTGTAGGTTTAAGCACCAACCCGAGTGTCAGCTGAGGCCTTTTCTTCCTAAGCTGTGTCCCCCAATGGGCGCAGCAGCAGCCGTGGGCCAGGGTGAGAGGCGGCACCAAAGCCTTGTGGAGGTTTCCCGAAACCCTCCCCTCAGTGACGGCGCCTGGCCCTCGGCATTCCCGCTCAGCGTCTGTGTGCCTGGTGAACGCTCGTAACGTAAACCCACCATTCAACCGCTTTGAGGTGCACAGCCCGGGGCGTTAAGAACATGCTGGGCGCCCTTGTCCGTCAGCCCCAGAGGCCCCGACTCTGTTGATAGTCACGACCCCCCGGCCCCCGGCAGCCGCGTCGTGTTCCGTCCTGGATCTGCCCGTTCTGCACACGCCCCATCCCTGCACTCGCCGTCCAGTCCTGCCTTGTCTCCTAGGTTTCTGAAGGGGCTGCCCGTGGAGCCGGTCCCGCTCTCGGATGAGCTTAAGGCTGCGCTGGGTGCGGACCCCACCCCCGGCGGCGTCAAATACATCATTGCCACGCAGGTGAGTCCTGGCCGCACACCGCACGTGCCCTGCGGGCTCAGCCCCAGACCATCCACCCCCAGTGTGTCCCGGCGGGAGGGACAGTAGAGTAGCCGTGAACCTGCTCCTTGGTTTCAAAGCACCTGGCGTTTCCCTCGCTCACTCCCAGCGGATGTTTAAGGATGCAGGCGGTGTGCGGGGCGGTGCTCCCGTGCTGAGGGGTGGGGGGGGGTGGGGCTGGAATGTGCGGACCCCCAGAACAGACCAGGGTCCCCGCTCAAGAGTGGCAGGGCCGGGATTTCCGCCACATCCATCCAATTCCCAGACCCGTGACCTGTGCACCCAGGCCTTGGCCTCTACCGTCCACCCCAGGACTTGCTGTCCAACCCAGGTCTGCCCGGAGGGACTGAGGCTCTGCTGGAGGATTGGGCCCTGGGCCCGGCATCACCAAGAGGGTGTCATCCGACCGGCCCTTCCTGGAAGGAAGTCGCTCCCTGTCACCTGCCCTGACATTGATTCCTCAACCCCCTAGGTGGGACCCGGGCCTCAGGTCCTGAATGACCCTGGCGCTCACCTCCTGGGTCCCGATGGTCTGCCGAAGCCAGTCGCCTGACCGCCTCCTCGACGGAGCCCTGGCCGCCGCTGGGAGAAGGGGCCGCTTTGCTGGGACTGGGAGCCGGGTGTGGCAGCTGCCCGGCCGTGCTCGTTGGGATTTGTGGGTGGCCGCCTGGCTCCGGGCCGGGCAGTGTGCTGTGGCCGAGTTGGACAGTGGAATGATGCCTGCAGGTGCCCAGGCGGTCAGGAGCAGGGGCCCCCCAGGTGCCTCACCTTTCCCCGACCTGCACCCAGCACCTTGCTGAGATGGGAGCTTGCTCCCAGATCCAAGCACTGGGGGACCGAGCCGGCCAGTGGGGAGCTGCCGGTGCATCGCCAATAAAGGGCTCTGGCCCTGAACTCGGGGGTCACTCCCACTGCCCCTAACAGCAGCTTGACCACTGGAGATGAAGGCGTGTCAGGGGTCCCCCCTCAGAGCTGGAGCACGGGCCACCGCACAGGGTACAACCTCAGGACACCCCCGTGAAGTGCTCCGCCTGACCCTGAGCCCAGGCCCCCGAGTGGGTACAGGGTGTCTTCCCAAAAAGACCAGTGTTGTGTCTGAGGGGACGGGGAGCAGCGCCAAGGCCGCAGTAAAGGCAGTTCAAGGACTCTGCCTGGCGTGCTTTCTCTTGGTCCAGGCAGAGCTCAGCGAGGGGCTGGGAGGGCACGGCGGGAGATGGGGCTGGGGGCTCGACTTCTGCCCCCAGCTCGCCCTTTGTTGCCCAGCCACATATGGGGTGCTCAGCTGACCCTGCCCCACGGCCATGGCCACCACCGTGGTGGATGTGGTCACTCAGGCTGACAGGCTGGGGACGCAGTTTGGGCCTGTCTCTAAGCTCCGTCCAGGAAGGGAGGTGGGAAGCGGTTTTGCGGGCAGGAGCCCCTACTCAGCCCAAAGCTGTGGGTCTGCGACCGGAGCCCTCCCTCCAAGTGAGCTTCTCCATTCTTCTGACCTGACCGACCTCACCCTTCGCATCCCTCCCCATTGTCCTACCCCAGCTGGGGGTAGGAGGGGGAGGGCATCTGAGCTCTCACTCTCTGACCTTGATCCTGAAGGGGGGGGGGGTGTCAGAGGAGGGAGGTGACAGAAGACAGGGCCCAGCACCGCTGCATTCTGGGTTTTCCCGGAAGCTTCCCACATTCTCACCACCGCCCCTCCCAAATTAGTCTCTGAGCAAAGGGTTGCCTGCAGAGGCCACACCTGTCCACGCCTGCACTAGCCCAGGGCCGGGTGAGGCGGAGGCTGGGCCTGCGCTGACCTCGGGGAGGGATCCCCACCAGGCTCCGGGGTCCTGGCCTGAAGCCCCGCCCCCACTGGAGTCCACCGCAGCCGAGCTGGCTGGGTCTGCACGGAGGAAGGCCTGGCTGGGGCTGGGTAGGGCCCCTTCCTGAGCTCCAGCGCCCAGGCTCTCATGGAGGGGGTGGGGGACGAGGCTCCTGGGAGCACCGGCACCCCACCTGCCGCCAGGCCTGCCTGCCACCTGGGGAACCGGGGCTGGGGCGGGGCCAGCGGCGGGGCGGGGCCGGGCGGCGCCGGAACTGGGGGGACTCGGGGCGGGAGGCAGGCGGAGCTCTGGGGACGCGGGGTGCGAAGGGCCTGAGCCGTGTCCGAGCCGGGTCGCCGCCATGGGGCAGATCGAGTGGGCCATGTGGGCCAACGAGCAGGCGCTGGCGTCCGGCCTGAGTGAGTGGGGGGCCGCCGCCCCGGGGGCGGGGGCTGCAGAGCGCGGCTGCGCCTGCGGTGAGGGGTGTCGCGGCAGTCCAGGCTGGAGCCCGGGCTGGGGAAGTGGGGGCCTGGAGACCCCAGGCTATGGCCGAGGAAAGGGGGAGGGGGCAGGCTGGAGAGGGGGCGGGAGAGGGTCCTGAGGAGCCAGAGACGCCGGGCTGCAGGCCAGGAAGTGGGAACTGCGGCCTGGGGGTGGGGGCCCCGAGACTGGAGACTCCAGCGGGAAGGAGTCTGGCGGCCTGTGTTGGGAGCAGGCAGCAGCCTCCGAGCGGAGCCCTGGGGCTGGGGAGGGGGATCCGGGGCCCTCCTGCCCCTGCAGACCCGGGCACACCCACACCCCATCCTCTGTCCCTTCACTCCTCCACCCCCTCCCCAAAAGAGGAAGTTGCAGTCGGGGGAAGAAGCGTTTGCCCCCGGTGGTTTCCGGAGAGTCACCGCCCAGCAGGGTTGGGAAAACCCGGCCTGACCCACCCCTGCCTGGACTGGCCCCTCCTGCCCCGGGGGTCCTGGGGTGTGGAGGTGGGCTCCTCCTGCCTCCTGGCCTTGGACTTGGCCCGTGGGGGGCGACCGCTCTGTCTCTGGGGCCCAGCCCTGAGTCTGCGCAGAAGGCCATCGCACAAGGCGGCTGGAAACAGCCCGTGTGACCTGCTCCCACCCAGCCCCCTGGGGCTGCTTCTGGGGAGGGGCGGCGCTGTCACCCTGCCACCCCGCGCTCACAGGGGCGGAAGCCCGAGCTGCACAGACTCAGGAACCTCCCAGGAGGCGGGGGGCCTGAAGCAAGAAGAAGCCGCTCACGGCTCTGCCCCTCCCAGGAAGGCCCCACACCCAGGCCGAGTGGGCGGGTGGGAGGACGGGGGGATACGGGGGTGAGGAGGGTCTCAGCCCACCACCGCTTACCTGGGACCCACCCTGAGGCCCCCACCCCCGTCCCGGGGACTGGAGGAGCCGGCGAGGCTGGGTGGGGAGGGGAGCTCCGTAAGGTCACGTTTTGGGAGGTGGGCAGCTTTGGGGCACCAGCCCCAAGATCTGTGTCCAGGCAGACAGGCCCCCTTCTGGCGTCTAAATGGCTGAGAACTCAGTGGGTCAGTACCTGGCTCTCCTCGCTTCTGCCCAGAGCTGCCCTCTCCCCCCACCATCCCCCCCGCAATGACTACTGGCTCAGCTTCCTCCGCCATCAAAAGGGGAGGTTTGTCAGAAGGTCCCCCTTCTGGCTCCGAATTCCTCCTTTTGCTGACTTTTCCTCCTGATTCAGTACTAACTACAGCCCCCCTGGGCTGACCAGGCCAGGCCCCACGAGCATCGCAGCCCGTGGGCCCTTTTTATTGTAGAAAGTCCCATCTAATCAGCCCATGTCCCCTCCGATTCCGACTGCTCCGCCCCTGGCCCGCCAGTCCTCTGGGGCCCACCCACCCTGGCCTTTGCGGAAGCGGCTTCTTCTTGAAGCCCACCTCTCAGCTCACGTCCACCTGCTCAGAGAAGTCTTTCCAGAGCACCAGAGCCTGACGTAGCCAGCACCTCTGCCCACGTTCACCTTGTTCACCACGAGCTGAAGTTTCCATCCCCATCGTGAGACCACAGCCCCATGGGAGCTGAGGCTCTTGCTAATGATGGAGGCTCAGGCCAAGGAAATTACACCCCCAGGTCGAGTGGACATGGTGCTGCCTGAATGCAGGGGAAATGTCCCTTCCCTCCTCCAGCTCGGGGAGGTGCTGACAGCACAGCAAGCGTGAACGTGAGCGTAGCTGAGCCTGACACCAGTGGAGGATGATGACGGTTCAGGGGCCGAAGGGAGGGGCGCCAGGAGTCAGGGCTTTCACCCGGTGAGATTCTGAGGCCAGAGCCGGGAAGAAACAGACCAAAAGATCATCCCCCCCAAGGAACTGTGCCATCTGCCACTGGAGCCTGGACGAAGAAAGTCTCGAACAAGACAAAACCGCTGGAAACTCAGGCCTGTGCTGCGCATGGAGGGGGGGGGCTGCCCTCCCCCACCCTGTGCCACAGGAAGTGTAACCAGGAAGTTCAGGTCACCGGAAAGAACTACTGAAGGATGTGCTCCAGCGAGAGCAAAGCTGGATCCAGAGAGAAGGACGGCAACACCAGCGTGAAGACACTGACTGTAAATAATTGATAATCGTGGGTAATTTGGGGTGAGACTGAAGTTAAACCTTCTAAAGTCCACATGTGGTTCAGGAAGAGGAATTTTTTTTTTTTTTTTTGGCTGCGCCACGTGGCATTGGGATCTTAGTTCCCCAACCAGGGATTGAACCCGTGCCCCCTGCATTGGAAACACAGAATCTTGACCACTGGACTGCCAGGGAAAGTCCCAGAAAGAGGAATTTTAAAATTAAAGTTTGATCAAGTCAGCGGAAGGCAGGAGAAGCAACAAAAAAAGCTAGTTCAAGAGAAGACACAAATAAGATAACAAAGTAAGTTATCTGCAATCATAGTCAATAAAAGGTGTTAAATTCACTATCAGATCGCTTAAACTATAAAGAATTTAGCTCTATCAGCTTATTCATTATAGCCCAAGACCAGAAGCAACTGACATGTCCCAAAGGCAGGAGAATGGATAAATAAATCGTGCTGGATTCACACAGCAGGAAACTACCCAACAAGACAAAGAGTGAGCTGGAGCCCCATGCAAACCACCGCAGGAAGGGCCTGGACAAACCTGTTCAGCAAAAAAGGGCCCTCAGAGAACTTTCCGGGGTGGCGGGAATCTTGATTCGGGTGGAGATCACGTAGGGGGTCACACATGTAAAAAGTCTGTGCACTTTGTGTAATAATTATACCTCAATAAATGACTGGAAATCCTGGGGATGGTTGGTGGTGACGGTGCCACAACAATGTGAATGTGCTTCACGCCACTGAGCTGTTCACTGATTTTACCACAATAGAAGAAAAGAATTACTGGGGAGGAAAGACAGAGATACACTCGCTCGCGGCAGGCGCACACAGAGCGGCAGGTAAAGGGCCAGAGAAACCAAGTCCACCCCGAACTGGTGGGAGTTTCAGCATCAGACAAAACACACGAATGGGGTCGACCAGGACACCCCCAGCCGGGAGAGAACGTCCACGCAGCCGGTACAAAATCGGCAACCAACGGCGCAGTCTTTAAACGCATCGAGCAAACACTCAGCGTGTTGAGGGTCCCGGGCCTGGGGGGTGTGTCCAGGCTGGAGCCCAGGCCTCGCCTCTCCCCCACATCCCTCAGCAGCTCCTCAGCCCCCTCCCCGGCGCGAATGCTGCTTCCCAGGGGGAGGCGTCCCGACCCCCATGCCTACAGCCATTCCCCATCACCGGCCAGGGGCTGCACCCGTCTGGGTCCCCTTCCTGGGCTAACACGGTGGCGGACAGAGGGCAGCTCTGTGGTGGACTGGTGGCCCCTCTTGGGGGGGGCGGTGCACAGGGAGGTGGCCGGAGCCCCTGCAGGGATGCGTGGAGCACCTACTAACCTGCTTCTCCTCTGTCCACAGTCCTCATCACCGGGGGCATTGTGGCCACGGCCGGCCAGTTTGCCCAGTGGTACCTGGGCTCATACTCCATGTATCCTCCCGCTGCACACCCCGGGTCGGGGCGGGGGGGTAGAGATGCCGCCGCCCCTGGAAGGCAGGAGGGGCTCAGAGCAGGGAGGTGACAGACCCACCGGGCCGGGCCCTGGCGGGGTGGGAGGTGTCAGTGCCCCCTGAGGGTGGCACTGAGGCCTCGGGAATGCTCGGGATCCCCTCCACACCCCCGTCTCTCAGCCACCCTCCCTAGCCAGCCGGGCCTATCCACGAGTGGACCGGGTCCCCCCTTCCCCCCGCCAGCCCGGCTGTTACAGGCTCTCTGGAGGCCAAGGCACGCGTGGGGGGAGGGAGGGCACCGGACAGCAAAGAAGGCAGCAAAGTGGCCAGAGCTATGGGAATCCCATCCAGCTGTTTCCCAGCTGCGTGACCTCAGGCAGTGGCCGCACCTCTCTCTTTTCTCATCAGCAAAGGGGGCTCACTGCGGCCCCTCAGGCTGAGCGGGGCTGTTCCTTAACCGCAGCTTCAGTGCGGCAGGGGTGTTGATCTGCCTGCTAGAGTACCCCCGGGGGAAGAGAAGCAAGGGCTCCACCATGGAGAGGTGGTGAGTCTCCCCCACCCTGCTCTGGGGGTCTCCCTGGGAGCTGTAACCACGGAGGAGCCTGGTCCTGTCCCCAGCACCAGCCCACTCGCTGTCTGCCCAGCCGCCGAGCCCCCGGACCCCTGGGAGGAAGAGCGGGTGCTCTGGGCCGGGGTGGGCGGTGGGGTGTGCTGAGCTGGACGCGGTCTGTCTCCCCTCCCTCCCTCTGCCTAGCGGACAGAAGTACCTGACCAGAGTGGTGAAGGTGTTCGGGCCTCTCACCAGCAATTACTACATCCGGGCCTTCCTGCACCTTGGGTGAGTCTCTGCCCACTTGGCATCACCAGCGCCGCCGGCAGAGGACTGCTGGGGTCAAGTCAGGCCCCTCCCGGGCTCTGCCAGAGGTTCCCTAAACCTGTATCCGTCATTACTTACAGGGTAACGGTTCCCCCCGACCTGGTAGCGTAAGTCAGGAGTAAGCAGTGTTCTGGGGCTGACTGGGCTCAGCTGGGCGGTTCTGCTCAGCCGTCCCACAGTGAGTCTGGCGGCCGCTGCCAGGGAGACCGCCACGCCCAGCGCCTCTGCAGCTGCTTGGGCCTCCTCCCTGGGTGGTGGCTGGGGGCCCAGTGCCCTGTCCCTTTGTCTGCCTGGCTTGCCCTGTGCAAACGGCTCAGGGGCCAAAGTTAGAAGCCCAGCCTGGGCAGCACAGGGCATCCCCTCCGCTCAGGGTCCTGGGGGCTTTGCCCTGAGATCCTGTGGTCTCTGACCAAGGCCTGGGGCTGCAGACCCCGCTTCTGACTGTCTCCCGTCCTCCACCCCCTCCCCAGGCTGTCGGTACCTGCCGGCTTCCTGCTCGCCACCATCCTGGGCACAGCCTGCTTGGCCATCGCAAGCAGCATCTACCTGCTGGTGAGTGGCGTCCTCCGTGCTCGGCCCCGCCGGTCATTGACAGCCTTGGCCCCATGGCTGGCCCTGCAGGCCGAGCCCGTGTCCTTGCTCACGTCGTGGGGACGGTTACAGCGTAGCCTCCATTTTGGTCCATCTAACGTGCTAGCCGTTCCCCTACGTCCCCTGTAACCTGTGCTGCAGCCCTGCGAGGTGGGAGGCGGGGCCCCCACTTCACAGACAAGCGGCGGAAGCTCAGAGAGGGGACGTGGCTGGCCCAGGTCCCACGGCCGGCAGGCCCGGCCTGGATTGGGATCCATCGCTCAAAGGTTTCTCATCCAGTTCGGCATGCTGTCAGGAGCACTTCCCGGGGAGCTCGTGAGCAGGGCAGACGCCACGTGCAAAACCCTCGGGGCTGGGTTGGCCTGGAGTCCAGGTTACTCAAAGCGCCCCTGGTCGGTAAGGCTGCACGAGGCCACCTTTACAGCAGGGCAGGGGGCGGCGGGGATGGGGCAGGGCCCCCACCAGGTGCAGGCTGCGGGACGCTCGCCGTTCTCCTGCGCGTGGCGCCCCCGACCCGCCGAGCCGTGGTTCCAGCCCCGCCACGGCCACCAGCTTCAGTCAGGCCGACAGGGCCTGATGATTTTGACTTGATTGCTCCACCGATGACGAGTTGGCCGCCTCCTCATTCGCTTCAGCTGTCTGAGTGCTTTTGTGCTGCCTGTTCAGATCTTTTGCCCATTTTTCTATTGGGGTTTTGTTTTTTTCTTGTTAGTTTGCAGGAATGTCACGTGTATTTTAATTGTGAATCCTTTGTCAGTTTTAGCCATTGTGGATACTTCCTCCCTCTTTATTAAGGATCTAACTTTGTCCATGAATTCTTCACTGAGCAGAAGTCTGTCTGTCTAATATATTTATTTGCTTTATGGTCTATGCTTTTTAAAAATGGCTTTCCCTGCCCATATGCCATATTTTCCTGCATTCTCTTCCTTCAACTTTCTAGTTTTACCTTCTGGGATACAGTGTTCTAGTTTGGTTTTCTTTTTTCTCTTAATTAATTTATTAATTTATTTTTTGGCTGCGTCGGGTCTTCGTTGCTGTGCACGGGCTTTCTGGAGTTGCGCCGAGCGGGGGCTACTCTTCGTTGTGGTGCGTGGGCTTCTCATTGCAGTGGCTTCTCTTGTTGCGGAGCATGGGCTCTAGGCATGCGGGCTCAGTAGTTGTGGCACTCAGGCTCAGTAGTTGTGGTGCATGGGCTTAGTTGCTCCGCGGCATGTGGGATCTTCCCGGACCAGGGCTCGAACCCGTGTCCCCTGCACTGGCAGGCAGATTCTTAACCACTGTGCCACCAGGGAAGTCCCAGTGTTCTAGTTTTTAACTTAGGAGGTGTGATTATAGAAATTCACTTTATTCTTATGCTTCATAAAGTATATGCTGTCACATTTTTTTTTTATCAACTAATGTATTAGGGGATACAAAATGAAAGATACACGTTCTTAGGTCCACTTGGCCTGTGGCCCTGGAGTCTGCGTTTCAGCAAATTCCCTGGGCCGTGCACTCTTCCTCCTCAACACACCTGGGCCCCTGGCCTCCCTGGCCACCCTCCTGGGCCTCTCCCCACCCCCGTCACCCAGAGCTGCCGGCCTCAGTTCAGCATCATGGCCACTGGGGCCTGGGCTCCTGTCCTGCTCCTGGCCCTTAGTCCCTGGGAGGAAGGCTGTGCACCTGGAAGCTGCCTCCAGGGGATCTTCCAGGAGCCCCGGGGTTCAGCACCCCTCGCCCTTGTGGGGCCCCTTGTGTTGTGGTGAAATAGCTGGGATCTGACTGTGTGGCCTCAGGCCCATCAAATAACCTCTCTGAGCTCCAGTCCCCTCAGGTCTCACTGAATTCGGTCGTGTCCTGGCTCCTGGCGGGGGTGGGGGAGCACAGGGGCGGGGAGGCGGTATGGCGGGGCGGGGGCGGCCCGGGAGGATCCCCAGCCCAGCCCCTCCGTGTCCTGCAGGCGGCTATCCGCGGGGAGAAGTGGACCCCCATCGAGACCAAGCCCAAGGAGCGGCCGCAGGTGGGGGGCACCATCAAGCAGCCACCCAGCAACCCCCCGCCCCGGCCCCCGGCCGAGGCCCGCAAGAAGCCGAGTGAGGAGGAGGCGGCAGGGGTCCCTGCGGGTGGCCCCCATGAAAACCCCATGCCGGTGACTGATGAGGTCGTGTGACCAGGGCCTCAAGCCACTCCCGTCCCGCCAAAGCTTCGAGGGCTCCTCCTGCAGACGGGTGGGGGTGGGCGGCCCCCAGCCCGGGGCACCCCCTTTTCTGCAGACTCCTTCGGGTTCACTGGCAACAGGGCTGTCATCTTCCTCACTGGCACTGGGATCCTGGTGCATCGCCTGTTCCATGAAACACGGATCTGGAATTCCAAGTGTTTGTGTTTCTACTCTGGAAAAGAATGTCTCAGGTCTGGGGGGAGGGCGTGTGTGTCCCTCCAGCTCCCTGACCTGCTAGGACTCACCTGCTGGAGCACCCCGCGGACCACCCTAGGGCCGATGTGCCGTGGGCAAGGTGCCCACTCGGGACTTCCGCTCCAGCCAGGTCGCCGAAATTGTTACCAAACCAAACTTGGGTCCGCTCACCCACGCACAGCGAAGCCAGTCTGCTGACACGCGTTGTGGTGAAGGCAGGTGCAGGGTTTATTGCAGGCACCGAGCAAGGAGTCCAGGCAGCTCGTGCTCAAAAGACCCCCCAACTCCCTGGTGGCTTTCAGGGAAAGGTTTTTAAAGACAGAGTGAGTGAGGGAGGGAGGGAGGGTGGGGGAGTAATCAGTGGGTGAGTGAACCCAAAGTGGGTTCGGTAACACATACACACCCACACACCATACATGCCCCCCTCGCACATGCCGCACACACACCACACTAGCCGTGGCGGGGCCAGGAGCCCCTGTGGCCCCCAAAGCTTTGCCTGGCTTCGGCTCACACCCCAGCCTCGGAAGCCCCTTCCTTCCCCGGCACCCCCTCCCCCGAAGTCTGGAAAAGCCCTTACATCGCTCACCTCCTCCTCTCACACTTTCAGAGCTGGGGGTCTCTAGGGGCCTCTGGCCTGGAGGGCACCCTGCCTGTCAGCCAGCACTCTTCGTCTTCAGCATAGATCCAGTCGGCCCACCGTTCCTCCGCCCCCACTCCCAGGCCACTCCCAGCGCTGCCCTGTCCCGCCCGGTGCCCGGCTCGGAGCCCGCAGGCTCCCATAGCCCAGGACGGACACTGTCTCCGGCCCCCGCCCCCATCTGCTCTGGCCCTTGTCACCCCGCCCACTGGGCTCCAGCCACACTGACCCCCGGGCACAGGCAGGCCACCTTCTCAGCCTCTGCACAGGCCATCCCCTCTGCCTGGAGCAGCGGGCCCCGGATGGCCACTCAGGTGGTTCTCAGGTGGCCTCCACTGCAGCCCCTCTCCCTTTCCTGATCCCTTCACCACCAGCCGGCCCAGGGCTTCGCTGCTGCGCCGTGGTTGTCGGTCACCCAGGGGGCAGGTGGGGAGCTATCCGTTTTGTTCACTGCTCTGATCCAGGACCTTCTGTCGTGATAGGTCAGGTGGTTCTCAGGTGGCTGGCTGGGTGCCTGAGCTGGGAGGTGCCCGTTAGCTTGGCTGCCCCTCGTCTGGCAGGTCACCCGTGGTGGACAGAAGCCCAAGGGGGTGTCCAGAGCTGCCTGGGCCTCTGCTGGGGTAGGGAGAGCATGACTCAGCCAGGCTCGGGAGAGCATGACTCAGCCAGGCTCCAAAGACATGTCCCCCTGAGCGGACCCCCCGGGAAGTCACCCCAGGACACCTGTCCATGGGGTAGGGAGGTAGTCCCCAGGGGCCACACCCACGTCTGTGGGTAGAGGGCTGGGCTTTGGGAACGAGTCCCATCGCCAGACCCGGGAGCTACTGCATGGCCAGCGGGGCACACCTGGGCTCCACTCTGTGAAAACATAACCCCGCCCTGGGTGCACCTGGGTCCATGCATAGACCTTCCTAGAAGGACAGACGATGATCTGGGCCAGTGGCTGCCCCTGGGGGACCAGCTGGGTGTTGACGACCAGGCAGGGGAGAGGGTGAGAGAGTGGCTTCACCCACTGCCCTCTGCCAGCCAGTGCTGTGCTCTGAGATACTGTTTACCAGGGAGACAACGCGTATTCACATGTAAATAAATAGCTGTTTTAGAAACACAGGGGTGCTTGTTCCTCCCAGGGGGCTGGGGTGAGGGGAGCCCAGGGGGCCAGGAAGTGGAGGTGGCCATCAGAACACCTTTTCCCTTTTCTGTAGCTGTTTTAGCAAGTTCTAGAAGAGTGAGAATGTTCCTTCTAGCCCAGCTGTTTTTGTCAAAGGATAAACTGCATCTCGAGCTGGGGGCTGCCCAGCACAGGGTCATCCCCCAGGCACCGGGGACTGGGCCCTTCCCAGGCCAGGTCTCAAAGCAGAGGCCTGGAGCCTCGGTACCTGCCCACGGCCCCAGGGGGGCACATAAATAACTGATAAATACACATAAATAGGAGGGGCGTCCCTGAGGCCAGTCCAGGAGCCGAGCCGGTGATCACCGGGCCGACCTGGGCAGGACACAGGTGCAGCCCACGGGCACTCGGATGAACTCGGTGTGGAAGGCAAAGGCCCCGGGCGTGGGCGCCCCCGCCGCGTCCCGGGAGCAGGGCCGACGGCGCAGCACCAGGAGGCTCTGGGCCAGCGGCACCGAGTTGAGCGCAGCCGTCTCGCGGCCTGTCTTGGCGCTGAGGCAGCCCCTGCACAGGCACTCGGCGAAGGCCAGCTTCTGGGGGTAGCGGCTCTCGTCCGTGTCCACGCTGCGGGACAGGCAGGGTGTCAGAGAGCCTGGGCAGGCGCCCCCTTCCCTGCCCGCGGCCCCACGGCTGCCCCACGCGCTCAGGGCGGCTCCGGGCCGCAGGGCGGGAGGTGTGCGGCGCTGGGAGGGCTTGGCATGCAGCTGGTGCCCAGGAAGTGAGACTGTGCGTGTGCCCCACGGCCCTCCCAGAGCCCAGAAGCCCCCCTCTCTCCCTGCCAGTCCCAGCCCCACCCCTGCAAGGACTCAAATGGGGGCCCCCCATTTTCCCAGGGGGACCCTGGTGTCTGAGGTCTGGGCTGAGGTCTGAGACACTGGGCGAGGACCAGCTCGCGGGAGAGCCTTGACCTCCCAGTGGTGGGGCCGGCCGGCCGGAGGTCAGCAGGTGAGAGCGCTGAGGCTCAGGGGGCCCAGGGGCCCGTGCCCAGGGAGGCCCGCTCTCACCGGTATCTCCAGGGCGAGATGGAGCGCTGGTGGACGTCAGCTTCCAGCACCTCCTCAGGCTGCAGCACAGGGCACTGGTTCCCGGCCGGGGGCCCCGCGTGCCGGCTCCTGCGGCCCGCCGCCTCCAGGCTGGACACCAGCGCCACCGGCAACGCCTGCTCCCACCTGGCCGCTCGCGCCAGCAGGTGGGGAGGGGCGTGGCCCAGGGGCAGCTCCTCCGCCGAGTAGCAGCGCGGGGTCCCGGCCGTGTGGGTGCGGGGCCCCGCCCGGAGTGGGGGGCTGTGCTGAGCCAGGCTGGTGGGCAGCCAGAGCAGGAGCAGGAGGACAGGGGAGAGCTGGTGCAACAGGCGGTGGGTGGTCAGCGGTGCCCAGGGCAGGGGCCCCGCGCTGCCACCCGCCGGCTCTGCTCCCTGTGGAAAGTGGGCGGGGGCACGTAGCCTCCCTCTACAGTTGGGGAAACGGAGGCCCGGAGGGGTCTGGGCTCCTGGGTCCTGGCTCCCTTCTGCCCCCAGATCTGGGCAGCTTCCTGGACCCTCCCGCACCGTCCTCAGCCTGGGTGTCGGCGGCAGGCCAGGCGGCACCGTCCAGGGGGGAGGGTGGGGAGAGGAGCGGCTCACCATCGCGGCGGGGGCTGGGTTCCGGGCTCCGCAGCGGTGCACCTGGCGGTCCCGGCGGACCCAGTGGCTGCCCTGGCTGCAGCCGGCTTGCGGCGCCCTTTATACCTCGGGCCACACCTGGGGAACATCCGGCACCCTCCCTCCTGGGGAAGGGCCTGGCGATGCTTCCTCCTCCCCTCCCTGCAACTGTCCCCTCCCCTCCAGGACAGGGGGGACCCACTCCTCCCTCCTCTCCCCCACCTCCAGGGACCCCACCCCAGGCCAAGCACTTGCTAATGGGGCTCAGAACGGTCTTTCCTGTGTGACAGGCACTCTCGAACCTTCTCTGAGTGCCGAGTCCTGACCACGTGCACGTTTCTGCTGTTTGGACCCGGTGACCTGAGGCGAGAGCTTCCTCACTTTGCGCTGCTGCCCGGTCCTCCACCAGGGTTGATTCTCCCGTCCCCTCCTCCTGCCACGTGGGGAGGTTCCGGAAGGGACCGGGGCGGCTGGGGGCCAGCGACCCCTTCAGGATTCTCTGCTGGGCTTCTGTGGTTTCAGTCAACAAAAGTGCAAGTCTGAGGTGGAGGAGGTGACAGTGCCCTGGAAACTTTAAAGGGCAGGGTGCCCTAGGAAGCTTCCTAAGGAGGCCCCCGGAGCCCACCCGCCCCAACTCCGTGCTGCTGGTGAGGGTGCTGGTGGTGCCTTCGTTATCCTAAAAGGGAGACGGTTTAGGGCCAGATCCTGCCAAGCTTTGAATGCTGAGGTTTGGATGCCATGCTGGCGAGGGCCCGTCTGCCCTGGTCCTCTCGAATCAGTATAAAATGTCCCGCTGAGGAGGGCCGGGGCATGGAGGATGGAGTCAACCTGCCTTCTGGGTTTCCTCACCTGCTGGCAGGAGCCAGAATGTACACCACGAAGGGGCCAGTCTGACTCTGGTGGCGCAGACTCGGTGGGCAGGAAGACCGCTGAGAGAGGGACGGAGAAGGCAGTGGGACGCCGGGGTCCGCCCAGGACCTCCAGTGGGCAGCGTGTGACTCTGGGCCCCGAGTCCGCCCGCCCTCCCAGCCTCGGTCTGGAGGAAATGTTCCCACAGCGGGCATGGCGTCACGGCTGTTCTCCGGCTTCTTTCTGACCGCTGGATGGATAGACACGTGGAGGCCCCAGGGCTGCTCCTGCCTACCGCACCCCTGCCCGTGGCCATCCACTCTCTGCTTGCACACCTCCTGCGGCAGAGAGCTCACCACCTGTATTCACCTCCTGGGGCGGCCATAACAAAGTGCCCAAAAATGGGGGGCTTAAAACAACAGAAGTTTATTCTCTCATGGTCTGGAGGCCGGAAGCCCCAAGTCAAAGTGTCAGCAGGGCTGGTTCCTTCTGGGGTCTCTGAGAGGGAATCCTTGCTGCCTCTCCCAGCCTCTGGCGGCTCCTGGCGATCCTTGGGGCCCCGGGCTGTAAACGCACCAGTGCAGCCTCTGCCTCACTCCCACATGGCCTCTCCCCGTGTGTGTCTCTCGTCTCCATACCTTCTACGGACATTCACCTACCCAGGGTGATCTCATCAAGAGCCTGACCTTAAGCACAGCTGCAGAGACCCTTTTCCCAGATAAAGGCACATTCTTCCCAAGCACTGGGGCTAGGCCCTCAACATAGTTTTGGGGGACACAATTGAGCCCCTTCCACCTTCCACCGGGACAGACGCTCAGGTCCAGAGAAAGACCCCCCTTAGGCTGAGCTGAGGCTGGCCTTATTGCAGGGCACGCAGGGCCTCAGAAATCCCAGTCCCCGCCTGCCTCAGCCCCAAAGGTAGTGTGAGCCCCTCCAGGGCAGGGACACCGTGCAGTGGACCTGCCCTGTCCCCAGCCGTGGAGCTGCCCTCGCAGAGTGAGGGGAGGGGACACCCACGCCTGGCACTGGCCCCTGTGGGGGGAATCCAAGGGGAAGCGGCATTGCCTTCGTGGGGCTGGGGTCCCCCGCAAAGGATCTTCGGAAGTGAAAGGCTCAGGGGTCCCTACGCCAAGGAGCTGAGCTTCAGCATTTTCTGTGTCTTTGGGTGGGCAAGTCGGGGACAAACCCCGGGGCCGGGGCTCACGCCTCCTTCCTCACTACCACCCCGAGCTGTTTTGTGTGCACTGGTGGCCTGCCTGGGGTCAGGGTCCCAGGCACCCACGGAACGACAGGGCGGAGCCCAGCAGTGCCTCATTCCTGCGGGCAGCTGAGGCAAGCACGCCGGTACAGGGTTAGGCAATACTGGAAAGGCAGCTGCAGGAGGAAGGCTGGAGAGTGTCCTGGAGGAGGTGCCCTGGATGGCTCCGCCCCTCAAACCACACCCACCACCTCTCTGCCCCCAGACCACACCCATTCGACCAAGCTCCCAAGTCCCCCTGCCTGGAGAGATGTAGAAAGGGGATGGAGGGGCACGGGGGGGGGGGGGAATGGAGGTAGGGGAGGAGGGATGGATGGAGACAGGCACAGAGATCTAGGGAGACTCGGACAAATGCAGAGACCACAGATGGAAGGCAGGGCAGAGAGAAAAGGGCAGAGCCAGGGCAGGAAGGCAGAAACACAGGAGCCACAGGGACACTCAACAGGGCCAGTCCCTCTGAGTGCCTCTGGGGTGGCCCTGCCTGTGGCTCGGAGCCCTTGCAGCCTTGGCTGGACAGGAGCAGCCCAAGTGGGCCTGGGCTGGGGACGCGGCCTGCAGGAGGGGTTTGCTCCAGGCCCTGCCAGCTCCAGGCTCGAAGTTCTCCCCCGTCCTAGAGGGAAGCCCAGCGGCAGGCCTCAGTCCCGTGTGTGAAGTGGGGGTGGCAATACCCTCTCCCCCGTCCCTCCTGTGGCGTGGCCTTTGCGACCACCGGGCCCCAGGCAGCCCTGCCCACAGTCAACCTAGGACACAGCCCAGTTTTCTCGTGCTCCCAAAACTTGGCACCGTCAGGAACGACCTCTTTGCCTCATGCTCGTCCACGGCCCCTCAAGGGCTGGCTGCCCAGGGCAGGGGTCCCTGCCCACTCACCCAGGGCCTGGGCCTCCTCCCGCCGACGGAGGCTGACTGCTGTCCTCAGGGGCTGACAGACCCGCAGGGGCTGAGGCGCTGCTGAACCGTCACGGGGGGAGCTGGACGGTTGGCAGACAGCAAGAGGAGGGTGGAGGCCCAGGCCTTGAGGGAACGGGGGGCACAGGGCTGGCGCTGCGGGGAGGAACTGGCACCGGCTGTGCATCACCAGCAGGCGTAAGAAACCCACAGGGACTTATCCGCACTGAACTGAGCTGCCCCGCTAGCTCCATGTATTCACTCATGACGTTGGAGGTGACACTTCACACTTGAGTTCGGAAAGTTATACACTGAAAAAATGAAATCTTTTTTTTTTTAACCCGTTCAAGAGCGAGAGGAGGAGAGACGGGCACGCTCGAAGCTGGCGAGTGCCTTGGCCTGGGGAGGGCGGCCCGAGGGGTGCGGCTCCCCTTCGGTGGAGCTAAGCCCCGGCCCCTTCCCTCAAGACGAGGAGGGTTAGTATGAGAAAACTCAGAAGGGCCGAAGCTGGGCTTTCTGCCTCTGCTTTACACTCGGGGAAAGCACACCAAAGTTCACCCCTGAGGAGGCCAGCTCCAGGACAGCACTGGCGCAGCAGACAGGGGAAGGCCTGAGGGGACGGGGCAGGCCTGGCCTGAGCTGGGAGAGGAAGGGTGAGGCGCAGCTGGGTCACAGTTCCAGGAACAGGAAGCAGTGCGTGCAAAGGCCCGGGCTGGGAAGGAGGAATGCACACAGGCAGGGGAGGGGATCGGTCGGGGTCTGCAGCTGCGGAGGAGGAGGGCTGGAGGGAGGGGCAGGGGTCAGTAGGCAGAAAAGAAACTTGAGGAACTGGGAATCACTCCCAGTGATTTTGCATGTTAACCGCCTGGCAGGGCCTCAGCCCTCACGTCCCCTGCGGGGCAAAGACGCTGAGAACCCATTATACCACAGAGCCTCCCTTTTCCCACATGCCTGGCCTGGAATGTTCTTTCCACTAGACCTGGGGGAGAGTTGGCTCAGGGTGTGACTCTCACCCCTCCCAGGACACATCCCTGCCCCCAGATAGCAAATGGCAAGCTGCTAGTTTAAACCCAGCTCCGGTCCAGGGGTCCCAGGGCCATAGGTCCAACCCAGGCGCTGGAAGCCAGGTCAGCCCAGCTCTTTGGCACAGGAGCTGGCTGGTCAGCAGGGCCAGGGGGGGCGGCGTGCAGACACCTGCGTAGGGGACTCGCTCACCTGCGGGCTCCTGGCTTCAGAGGCCATCACTGCTCGGCTGGCTCCTGGGGCCCAGCGGCTGGGGTGCAGAACGCAGGGACAGGCTGTCACCCAAGGTGTCCTGGATTCTGGCTCTGTGTCCTTGAAGGCCGCCCTTCGGAGAATGGGAGTTCCCTCTGAACCTGGCTTTGACCCGAGGGCAAATCAGATAAGTCTTGAGAAATTGCCCAGACACACTATTGAGGCCGGTGACGCAAGAAGCATTGCGTGTGCTGTGCTGTGGGGCAGGCGTGGACTGCACTGCAAACAGTCCACGCAGGAGGCCCCACGGCGTGGCACTGGCTCCCGGCCGGCTCTCCTGTCCCACATGTCAGTGGCTACGCAGCCTTGGGACAGAGCACCCGGTAACTGAGGTAACTGAACGTAGCCTCAGGGTCACAACCCCAGACCAGAGCCCCAGGCCGTGGCCTCCTGACGGCCCAGAGCAGGGCTCTGGGAGGCATGTCTGCAAGGACTCACGGAATTTGGTTTAAAGTCATCCAAGAGCAGAGGTGCCGATTGGGGACCGGGCGGGGGCACTCCCAGGCCCCGGCACCACTCTGCAAGTTCAACCCACAAGGAAGGGTCTCCCCCTCCAGTGGTCTTGGTCCCGCTGGGAGGAGAGCAGGGGCTGAGGAGGGCACTGCGGGCAGCGGCTCTCAGACTCGACGACAGCCTTTCCCAGCCTGCAGTGAGTGAGACAGCACCGTGGTCCTGGCCGGGGCGTCTCACACTCAGACACCCGCATGTCCGAGTGGGGTCCAACTGTGCGTTGAGGCACTGAGCGGAGAACTGGCTTTCGGGCTGGGGTCACCTCTCTGGCTCAGGGCCCGCTGCTGGGGAAGGTGGGCTCTCGCTCAGGCGGAGATCTTGGTGTTCAGGAAGCCCTGCCAGGCCAGCTCCCGCGAGGAAACCAAGGTGAGCGCTCCACAGGGTCCGGCCTCCTTCAGTCAGCAGCCCAGCAGGCATTGCCAAGCGGAGCGCCGAGGCGGGGGCCCAGGCACAGGCAAACATCACCACCAGGGCAAGACAGCTGTTTATCAAAATATTTTATTTTAGGAGACCCCTCAAAAAAAGACCCTCCACATCTGACAGATGCCCAACAATACCCTCGGCCTTTTTTTTTTTTTGGTCTTTTCTGTATTTTTTTTTTCCTTTTTAAATCAACTAAAACAATTTGATGCTTAAAATAAAAGACAGGAGTATTTCCCAATCAGACTTTAGTCAAGAATATATATACTTTTTGATCCTGGGGGCGGCAGGGGCGGGGAGGACGCTCGGCAGCCTTGGTGTTCCTGGCGACGACGGGAGGAGGGCGGGTGCCGAGGGCGCGGCCGACCGGGTGGTGAGGACGCCTGACTGGCGAGCAGAGGGAGGACTCCTCGTTTACATAAAATCGAGCCGGTCCTCACCGCGCGGCCGCCCGCCCAGCCGGCTCGCCGCACTTCTGCTCTGCGAAGGGGCTGCTTCAGTCTGGGATTCAGCGTCATCTTCATTACGTGTGTGGCTTCTTTTCCAGCTGAGAAACTTTTTTTTTTTTTTTTTTTTAGTTTTTAAAAAGAATCACAGCCAAAATAAGACATTAACTGCAAAATCCAAAATGGCTGCGCTTACCCTATTTATAAAAACAAGTGAGTCCCTGCCTCGGGGCACAGAGGCCGGGCTACACCTTCCCGGGGATCTTGGCCCGCTTGCGGGCAATGGCGTCCTCCACGGCCTTCAGCTGCTTCAGCAGCTCCTCCCGCCGGGACAGCGTGCTGGCCTTCCCTGACTTGGTGCCTGTGGACGCGCCGGCGGCAGCACTGCTGTCCGAGGCCTTGCCGGGCACACTGGTCACCTTGCTGGAGCTCTTGGACTGGGGGGACAACGGGCGCTTCCTGTGGGGGTGGGGAGGCAGTCAGAGGGGCGGAGGGCCTCTCTCTGCGAGCCTCCTGCCGGGGGCCTGGACCCCAGGAGCGGCACCTGCCAGGTGGAAGGCGCCCCTCCCCAATGGGCGAGGCCCCCCACGATGGCTAAGCGTGCGGGGCCCGGCCCGGCCTCCTGCCTGCAGCCCGGGTTCTGGCCACAGTCGAGGTGGCCTCCCCACGCCGCTCCCACGCCCCCGACCGCGGAGCAGAGACTGCGCGGCTGAAGGGGCACAGCGTCGGGGCTTGCCGGGAGCCACGCTATCCCGCCCTCCTACTCTGGTCCTCGTACGCGCCCCGCTCTGTGCTGACGTGAAACCCCACGCTGCTGGACCCCGGCTTCAAGCAGTGCTGTGGGCCGAGGGCTGGGGGCTGTGCCCACCCTCCCCGCGGCCCCTCCCACCTGGCCCTTGACCCAAAGCCAGGGGTGCAGGTGTGCAGAGACTCAGCCCGCTTCCTGGGAAAGGGGGATCCATGCCCCTACTTCCTGTGCCTGACGTGGGAGGGAGGGGAAGGGGTGCCACCATCTGGTCCTGGTCCCCTGGCCGGGAGCTGCGCGCTCTGGGCCGTTCCTCATTCTAGGACCCACTGGGGCAGAGTTAAGACACGGGCCGGACGGCCCTCTTGCCTCTGGATCTGAGCCAAGTGCCACACCCCTGCTGCCTCTGAGCCTGCCCTTGGCTAGTCCTGCTGGCCTCCACCTGGGGAGGGAAGCTGCGCCAGCCCTCTCTGTGGCAAAGGAGCCAGCGTGCTGTGCCCAGGGCATGGGGGCGGGGGGGAGACACTCACCTGTCTGTTGGGGCCGCGGGTGCCTTGGAATTCTGGCCCCTCTGCCGCTCTGGCTTCGGGGAGCTGAGTCTCCCACCTGACTTTCGGTCCCGAGAACCTGGGCGACAGAGGACAAGGTAAGACAAGGGTCCCAGTTCCAAACGGGGCCAGCTGCGCAGGGGCTGGTGTGCTCAGACAGGGATGGGGTGGCCCCTCTGGCCACTGGTGACCCCATGCCACAGAGAGGTGGCAGCTCAGTTCGGCTTCCTCATTTTCACAGAAAGACGTAAGGAGCAGAGCCAGTGAGAAAAAGGAAAAGGGGAGGATTGATTACACTGGAAAATGAAGCCCCAGAAAAACACGGAAGCCGAGGTCTAATTTCGGTTCTGGTTTCTTGAGCCAGCATCAAAACAGGCCACCGAGCTCTGAGCGTCCAACGCCAAGCAGACAAAACCCTCCTTCCGTGCCTTGCAGAAACTCACGGTGAGGGTCTTCAAATGGGGAACAAAAAGGCACGGCGGCTTAAAAACTAGAAGCAAAACCAAGAACGGCAAGGAGTGCTTGCTGTCGTGCAAGCGCGGGGGGCCCTGAGCGAGGGCAGATGGAGGGGGTCCCGCCCCGCAGAGGCATGCAGGCGGCCCCGGGGGCGGGGGGGGGGTGCTTCGGGGCGGGCGGTGTCCACCTCCTGCTCCTGGTGGGGTTCGCGGGACCTCTCCATTTTAAGGGGGAAAGACAGCTTGGAAACACTCAGGCTTTTGCTTTACTAGTTAGAGCCAGTCAGGAAGGGGCCCTGCCTGGGCCAGTGGTTCTCTAGGTGCGGCCGAGCACCGCCGGGGCAGCAGTCAGGTGCGTCCCGCGACACCGAGATGCTGCGCGCCCTCTGCACCCTCACGGCCTCACAAGCCCGGGTGGGGTTTTCCAGAGGCCGAGTGATTCGTGTGACCAGAAGAGATGGGATCCCAGCCGTAAGAGGGTTGTTAAAAAACAAAAGACCAATGCCATTCCTACTAACGTCTGTTTTGGAAGATACAGTTATTTTCTATAAAAATCTTACCTGTGTTATTTAAAAGTAAGTATTATATATAGTTATAACTTCTAAAATCGTAAACGTGGATAGACACGACCCACCCAATCAGAAGTCCCTTAAGGCCCTCAAGACTTTTTAAGGGTGAACAGGGCGCCGGCTCCAGACGCGGGTGGCTCACCTCGGTCCGGGGAGAGGTTGGCCCGCTTGGCTGGAGGTGGGCTCTGCCTGTCCTTGTCCGAGGGCTCGTAGCGCTTCCTGCTCCCTTTATCAGCAGCCTGGAACGACGCGGTGTGTGTGAGGAGGACCAGGCCCTGGGGCAGGCGGCCACCTGCTCTCCGCCGCTGCAGGCACTCCTCTGGGGCTCCTGTGCCACGTGGCCCCGAGGGGGGCAGGGCTCACGGTCTCGAGGCCTCCACGCCAGGGGTGGGACTCCGGCCTTCCAGTCTCTCAGGGCATCGTGGATGTCAACTCAGAGGCCAGATCGGCTTTGCTCCCTGCCCCAGGTCCCAGGGCTGCCGTGTGGGAACCGGCCCATCTCCCATCTACCCTGTGCGCACGTGGCACTGCCCACGGGGCTGGCCACGAGGGCAGGACGAGCCGGGTGACGTGGAGAGCCGCCTGCCGGCCCAGCCCTGGGCCCCGGAGCCCCAGCAGCACCGCCCACGGCCTCACCTTGTTCAGCAGAGTCAACTTGATCTCCTTGTGGGCGATGAACGCGGCCGGTGGGGGCTGGCCGGGCGGCACCTGCTGGGGGGTCGTGGGCTGCTGGGAGGACCTGCCGCCCGCGGGGGTTCTCGAGGGTTTGGGCGGCTGCGTGGACGGATCCCGCTTCCGCTTATCTGCTTTCACACCGTCTTCCTTCTTAGACTTTCCTGCCCGTGAGAAACGCCCATCAGAGCCTCCGTTGCGGTGAGGCGGCCGCCCGCGGGCCGGCGGGGGGAGGCGTGCCTCACTGGCACTAACACACCCTCACTGGCACAGTGCCGCTCCCCTGCACACAGGCTCTACCTTTCTCCTTCTTGGCCTGGGCTGGGGTGGGGGAGCGCGAGCTAGCCGAGGACACGGGGCTCGCCAGGTCTGCATACATGTCGTCCGAGTCCACGCTGTGCGCTGAGCTGCTGCTCGATGTGGCGCTGGACACGGAGGAGACGCTGCTCACGCTCAGGGACCTGCACGCACAAGCACGTCTGCACCGCGGCCCCAGCCTGAGACCCGATTCCTGTTCCCAGGGAAGGGGAACCCACCCAGCCCGAGATTGTGGGGGCTCTGGGCACTCTATAGGTGCCGCCCACGTGGCTGTGGCCAGGCCCTCGTGCTCACAGGTTACCGTGCTGTTAGCTGGACAGGGACACACGGCTGAGCGTGACCAAGAGCGGGACACCCACCCTGGCGACGGTGCATAACAGAGGGCAGACATGGGCCGCAGCGCGAGCAGACGCTGTGCCAGACACCCCAGCGGGCCCACTCGGGAGGCTCTGCACATGGCCGATCTCCTAGGCTCTGGTCCCCTCACAGCCCAGGCTCCACAGGGACTCCCGCCCTCTGAGAAAACCGGCAGCACGGCGTCCTAAGGTGTGTGGATGCTGCAACTGGGAAGGGAAGAGCCCAGCCTTTTTGAAAGGTTAGGTCTTTAACACACCCCAGACCTACTCAGACAGCTTTGGGCAAATGCATACACCACCTGCTGCCTCCAAATGAAAGAGAAAACCGGAATCAAGGAATCTAAGGACTGATCCGATCCTGTCTGCTTTCTCAACAACTGAACAGCAGGACTCTCTCCTGCTTATTCCTTCCTCAGATCTTTTCCATCGGCCGTCCCCCAGCTGCCTCAGCCCGTGCCCGCTCCTCGCCGGAGCGGCTCAGGAACAGCCCCTCGGACCCGAGGGAGGGGGATGCTCACACCTGAGGCAGCCTCTCCCGGGGCGCCCTGGACCCTGCCTGGGGGACAGAGGCAGATGCTGATGGGACTGGGGCCAGGGAGACGTGATAATGACCTGGATCTGGAACTAGAGCCGCTGTAGCTGCTGCCGCTGCCGCTGCCGCTGACGGTCCGCCTGCAACGCAACCAACAGTCCGGCTGCTCACGTGTCTGTGGCCTTGACACGCGGGTGCTCCTCCAAGCCAGGGCTCGCTGGCCGGAGACCAACGTGCCCCCAATGACCCGCCACCGACCGGGCAGCAGGCGGGGCTCTGATGCCCTCAAAGTGAACCAACCACAACCCTGGCCAGCTCCCCCTACACTGTGCCTCCAGCAGGGGGGAACTTGGCATCGAGAGAGCAGCCGGGCCCCTCGCAGCCATCGAGGTCCTGGGGACACCGAGGCTTGGTGACGTGCCGCGGCCCCTGGCCTCCGCTGCCTGGGCGCACCCCTCCGCCAGCCCTGGAAGGCCGGTGCACTCACCTCCTGGGCGGGCTCCTGGCCTGCCGCTCCCTCCTCCTGGCTTCCCGAAGGTCTCCGGGCTTGGTGGGCTCGGGGGCAGGAGCGGTGGTTTTGGGGGCCTGCGGTGGGGCTGGAGGTGGGGCTGGCTTCTTCAGCAGCTTCTCTCTGTGACGTGGGACAGAGGGAGGGTCAGGCCTGGCTGGGCAGGCGGAGGCGGCCCTGCCGGCCGACCTCGGGGCGCGTGCAATGCACGCACACACCACCCCCCCCCCCCCCGTGAGGGGCTGTTTCCTGCGGACCCCACCCCACACTGAGCATCCTGCGGCCTCCCCCTCCAAGAAAGGAGCGGGAGGAAGACGGGGCCGTCTGAAGAGCCCCGGAACAGTGCCGAGAGCTGGGCTGTGCTCCCTCAGTGATTGGGGACCCCACCGCAGTCGGGAAAACGGCCCCCAAGCTGTTCTCCACTGTTGTGTGGGGAAGGTACCCTGCCTGTTTGTTAATAAGCACCCTGAACACGCACGGCGCAGATGGACCACAGAGCAGACGCTGCCAGCCACGCCGACGCCAGCAGGAAGCAGAGTCTGGGTAAAGGAAGCTGCTCAGCACGGCAGCAGGGCCGAGCCCAGGCCCGTGCCGACCAGGAGGCCGACCTGCGCTCACCCCTGCGCGGCGCTGTCTGCGTGAAGCCTGGCGGCCCAGAGCGCCTGCACTGTGGTCGGGGTCCCCACCCAACAGTACAGTGCAGGTGGACGCGGTGCCTGGGGCCTAAGTCATATGCCAACACCGTTCCCTTTCTAACAGTGAGCCGCCCAGGACTCCCTAAGCCTGAGGCCCGGGAGCCGACCCCGTTCAGGAGGAAAACCTGCCACGGGGGCTGGGCCAGGCGCACGTGGGGACGGCCAGCGTCAGGACGGGCCTCGCGCTTGGCAGAGCTGCAGGAGCGGAGCCCACTCTCACCCGGCGGACCGTGCACCCCAACCCTGCACGCCAGGTATTGTGAGGTTTGTGTGCTACGTTCTAGATGCTTCTAACCCCTCCCGTCGTCACATCTGTTGAGAAGGATCGATGTGACCAGCTCCAGGAGCAGCAGAGAAGGTGAAGGACGGCAGGGCTGAGGCTGCCACGGACAGAGCCAGGGCGGAGCACGGCAGGTCCCCAGGGCAAGGGGCCCTCACGTGCCGCGTTGGCTCCTGACAGGTGAGGCTCCAGCCCCAGAGTGAGCACGCTGGAGCACGGACGTGGCCCGTGGCCCCGAGGCCCACCCCCGGGAAGCGCAAGGCCAGGTCTGCGCCCCGCGCCCCTGCCCACTTCCCGGGGCCCGTCGCAGCACTCACCCTGCTTTTGCAGGAGGCGGAGCCGGCTCCCCCTTGGTTCTGACAGGTCTGTGCGGCGAAGGCGTCGGGGATGGGGACGGGGACGAGGAGAAGGACCGGGACCTAGGGAGTGAACCAAGGTGAGAGGAGGCGCTCCACCCAGCCCGCACCCCCGGAGGGGCTACCGATCGGCCTCGGACGGGTCTCGGTCATCTCCTGAAATGCACGTCAGAGGGGAAAAGAGGTGCCAAGGGGCAGGCAGCACCCCATGAGCCGTCACCCGGGAGCCGGCAGGAGGCCCTGGAACAGTCAGTGGGGCTCGCAAACACAACCCGAGGGGAAGGTTAAGTAGCGAAGAAAGCATCCCCGACTTTGTGAGAAGAGCTCAGCCGTATACAGACCACACACAGGGCCTTCTTCCGTCTGTCCCCGTGTCACCCAGTGCTCACAGAGGGGAGACTGCAGGTAAGCCCCCCACACCCTGGGGTTTCCAGAACCCCCAAGTTTATCAGCTTGGTTCCAGGCTTCTTCCCCACAGCTCACCAGCCTTATTTCCCACGTGGAACCACAGAAGGCGTCTCCTGCCACTGATGATCGATACCTTTGCTGTCTCCCTCCCAGCCTCCTACAAGCAGCCTTCCCCTGGACACCCAGGCACTGCTTACACTTCTGGCAGGGAGGCCGTGAGGCCCCAGTGCCCACAGCTGGCCCTCTGGATACCCTTAGCCAAAGGCTGGCTTTCCTTTCTCACAGCTGTCACTCAGCACAAGATGACACTCAGGAGAAGCAGGCCCAGCGGTCATCTAACCCCACAAACCCAGGAACGCGGCCTTCAGACGCAACAGCTTCAACGACCTCCTCGTGCTGCTCCCACCCGCCCTACACTGTCCTAGGGTGAGACAGCCTGCCAGGAAGGGGCGCCACTGGGGGCCACAGACCCCGCAGGAGGACCCATCGGTTTACCCCAAGAACACTTTGTGACGTGCTCCCCAGGGAAGCGGTGGGCACGTGTGTCTGTGTGGGTCTGTGTGTGGTGTGCGTGTGAGCGCGGAGGGGTGGGTCCATGCCCCGCTGCGGCCCTCTGGGAGAGCTGCGCCTGTCTGCGACTGCGGGGACAGAACCACACAGGCGGCCCCCGCCACTCGCAGCCTCCCTCTGGTCCCAGACCTGTCCTGGGTGGGGCCCCACCTGCGCGTCTCAGGCTGGCAGGAGGCAGAGAGGGCGGGGGAGTGACTCTGGGTCCGTGTGCAGGTGGCACCGGGGGTGGAGGCGCACGCAGCAGCCTGCCCTGGTTGAAAAGGCTGAAGAGGCAAAAACGGTGTCAGCCGTTTCCTATTCCTCATGCGAACCAGTGACTCCTCCCACCCAGACGATGACCAGAAATTCTCTAACATCCCAAGCAGTCTGCCTATTTTCAGTGGGGAAATACTCCCCATCTTTCTGGAACAGGGCAGTAGCACCTTCTGCGAAGATGGAAACAGTCTGTATCTGAGCTCCCAAACAGGGGTTGCGCACACTCCAAAATTCCAGTGTGCTGGAATGTGACCCACCACGTGTGGTCAGTGCAGGTCCACAGGAGGTCACCCGAGCTGGCGCTGACCCTGTGGCCGCCTTGTTCATGATATGAGCACAGCCCCCAATCAGGCCAACAGCGGTGTGGCTTGCGAGCCCCGATGTGCACCGTGCACTGTGTCGGTTCCTCAGCCCCTCGCTGTGTATTCTTCAGAATTCACCAGACACCTAACCTAGTGAGACTATTCCTCAACAAATGAGGAGCTGGAAGGCCCCCGTCAAAACAGAAAGCTGCCGTCACGCAGGAACCTGGACGAGCCGGCGCTCTCCACACCTGCTGGGCCTCAGGGACGCACCTGGACCGGCTGCCTGAGAACGAGCTGCGTCTGGAAGACCGGCTGGAGTAGGAGCTGTAGGAAGAGGACCGGGACCGGGACCGGGAGGAGCCAGAGCCGGAGTAGGAGGACGACCGCGACGAGGACCTGGAGCGCCGGGAGAGAAGAGAAAGGCTGCGTCCCCTCCGCCCGCCCCCGCTCACACAGACACGCCGCCCTCCGGGTGCCTCGTGGACGGGCTGCATTCCAGCCCCCTTCTCGTGGCAATGGTGCTTAGAAACCAAGACCTGCGTGCCGGGCGCGCTCGCTGTTGCTGGTGACCCAGCTCCCAGGCCCTCGGGGGACAGAGCCAGGATACGTGTGCCCGTGTGTGTAGGTGAGCGTGTCTGACGCGGGCAGACACACGCGTGGGCATCTATGTGTCCACCAGTGCGGGCAGTGGAAACCCTGAGTCCACAGACACGTCCAGCCCCCGTCCACCTCCGCAGGCCCCTCCGGGCCCTCTTCAGGGAGAGGCCCCGCTCTCTCCGTCTACAGCAGCCTCACTGGTCTGTGCAGACCTAGCGCACACACAGACTGCACAGCTGCTGACCCAAACTCGCAGGTGACGGGGACCGACTGGGCACGG
The DNA here is from genome assembly GCF_028023285.1 of Balaenoptera ricei. Lineage (NCBI taxonomy): Eukaryota > Metazoa > Chordata > Mammalia > Artiodactyla > Balaenopteridae > Balaenoptera > Balaenoptera ricei. The sequence continues at coordinate 63,085,387 of NC_082657.1, read as the reverse complement.
GGGCCAGGCCGCTCTTCTGGTCTTCCGCCACGCGGTGTCTCTCCCCACACTGACCCCTGCCCAGGGCTGTGCTCCACTCTGGGTGGCCTGCACCCCGGCTGACCTTGTTCTGGGGGGTATGTGAAGCCTCACCAAGGTGTGAAGTGTCAGTCCTGTTAGCCAGCGATGCTCTAGAACCCAGCTACGCCACACCCCCGCTGAGCAGACAGACGCTGCTCAGTCCGCTGACCTCCCTGCCTCCTTACCTGGAGGAATTAGAGGCAGAGGCCGACGAGGCTGATGTTTTCCGACGCCGTCGTGCCCGGCTAGGGGAGACCGATATCCCAAGTTTCTTCTTGGGAGACTTGGACCGGCGCCAGGGGTCCTTCCACTCGTCGGCTCTCTTCACCTGGGGCCCGGCAGAGGCCGTCTCCTTCTTTGGTGGCTCAGCTTGACGGCTGAAATCACAGAGGGGTTAGCAGGTCTAGGGCCACCTCCCAGCAGACAGCAATGCCGTTTGGTGAAAGAAACTGAGTCAGAGGAGAGACCGCGACCTAACGGCTCGCTCCAGGAACGCCGGACACACAGGGCAGCAGGTGCTCTGTCTACGGGAGACCTCACCTGGAACCAGACACGCGGGGCTCTCTCCACGAGCGGTGCCTTCCAGGGCAGCAGGGTAGCTGGCCATCTGGCGCCATCCTCCCCCAGAACCCCTGCCTTCCCCGCTGCGTGGGCTCCGGGAGCACAGGGAGGAAGGGGCATGTTCTCTCTAGAGCTGGCGCACAGTGGCCACACACCGGCACTTAGGAAGCTCAAGGGATCGAGGAACCCCTTGTCTGCAAATGAGTTAAACCCAAGCCTTACACATGTCCTTTGTTCTCTTAGGTTTAATTCACTGAAAGAACTTCATCTCCCAGCGAGAGGGACGACAGCAGGACAAGTCAATGCTGTGACGAAGAGCATCAAACCCGAGGGCCAGCGGGTTAGTGAGAGCAGCCCGCCGCCACAGCAGGCTACCCATGTGGTCACCACCAACTGGGAACGCAACAAGGCCGAACCACGCAGGGGAGTGGGAGCAACGGGGTCCTGAGGGTGTGAGCAGGGGGCCGGGGGCCGGCAGCAGCTCAGCAGCGCCGCACAGGGGACAAGGCTCAGCTCCAAGCCAGGGTGCCCCACACCCCACACCAAAGCACCCCTGCTTTACAGTGAGCCAGAGCACAGGGTCCCAGAACAACTGGCAGCAGTTCAATATGAAGGTATCTGCTGTCCTTGTGATACTTATTAATTAAAAAATCACACAGAAAGTAAAAACAGAGAAATAAAAACCCCAGTATCCCGCTCTCTGGGGTCAGCCACCGCTTAGCGTCTCTGAATCTCCTCTCTGCCTTTACTTCACACTCCCCACGATGAACCCTGGAAGCACAGCTGAGCCCGCCTGGGGGCTGCTCCGCCTGGAGCTGGCCTCCCTGAAGGTGCAGCAGTTCACTGTCAGGTGTTGCGTAATTTAGACATTTCTCTACGGTGAGCTGTTTCGGTGTTTAAAAAACACAAAGAACAGTAAAATCACCCTTTATGTAAGTCTTATGGGCATCATGTTTTTCCAAGGGCAAATTCCTAAGATGGGGAATCAGTGGGCCAAAGGAGGTGAGCGTGTAACAGGTTCTTGGTAAACAGTCACACGTTCCCTGCAAGTTGAGCAGCTTGCACTCAGGACAGCGGGGGCGCCTGTCTTCCCTCCCTCTCATCAACTCTGGGCTCCTGTGTAACCGGTGGGGGGCGCCACGGCGCAGCCCACGCAGAAGTAAACCTGAGCCCTGGCAGCTCCGCGCACAGAAATGGGCTCCCACCTGTGCAGCGGCACCTGGCGGCAGGGAGGCCACCTGAGCTCTGGTGGTGCCTTGTTCTTGGCCAGTTTTCTGGGAACGCTTCTGCGTCCTGTATTTCTCCCAGGCCACTGGCTTTCACTTGCGCTGGCGGTGCTAACGCTTGTTACAAGTGTAACAGCTTCTTCCCGGCTCACAGAGCCTCCTCCGTTCTAAGCCACACTCGCTTCTAGCTGCTCTAGACCTGCTGTCTTTCTATTTTAACCCCCTCCCCCTCTCTGGTGCACGTTCCTGCCCACTATCCCGCAGGCCAGTGGACCCGCTTCCATTCCAGAATGGCTTGTGGGCGATGCCGTCTCTGGGGCATATAAATTCTTACTCCGAGGGGCTGTGCTCTCCCATTAATCTGACTTCTCCTATTCTAGAATCTTATCTGCACACAGGACCACAGTGTTGTCACAATTCCGGATACTCTCAATTTTCAGAGGGTTCTGGGCGTGTCCTGTCCGTTGACCTAGAGAACAATGGTAGCGGTGCCGTCAGCCCTGCCCCCAACCTGCTGGGCTTTGGGTTAGAGCGCTGTCAGACTTAGGAACTGTGTCTTGCCTTTGATTCCCACCTTCTATGGGTGTCAGCAAAACATCACAGTTTTATTCAAAAATGGTCCTGCCTTTTGGGACTAGAATTTTAGAATTACATAAGTTTTCTATCACCAGCATCTACTTACATTACATCATAACATACAACAACCAACACCTGATGATATTTTCAGAACTTTTCAATCAATCCACCAACGAGCAAGTTCCATGCCTACTATTTGCTAAGAGTCCCACACCAGGAACAACACCCAATGTTAAAATCGTCCCAAGAACACACTAAACTGAGGCATAAAATCCCTGTAATCTCAGCCGCAAATGCTGAGAGCCACTGCCCCATCAGCTCCTCAGCGTGTCCTCCTGGAAGTGTCCAGGAAGGGAGCGAAACCCGCCTGATGACTCTGCCCTGGCCCGGGCCATCCCAAGCTGCTTTCACCTTCACACTTCGTGTGTCGTTCTCTCTAAAAATGCAACAGGAAACGGAGCACCTTGGTCACTAGGTTTTTCATAAGTCATCACAATGGCCCAGCTCTGTCAACCTGTGGCTCTTCTAACACAGGGAGGAACAGACGGAAACCAAGGGCGTGATTCACGATGCAGCCATGTCAGTGTGGAGTGTCAACAGCGTTCATTAACAGTCCTCCTTTGGGAAACTGTTCCTATGCTACTGGGGAAGGGCGGGGAAGAGGCAAAGCAGGTCTGCTCCCAACTGAGGCACGGGGGAGCCGCGACAGAGGATGGGGCCTAGGTCGGTACCCCTGACACGCAGCCTGTCCCTCTGCTTTCTGACACCAGAGGAGAGCCTAAAGAGACCTGGAAAGCCTGGCAGCCAGACCAGCAACTGCCCTGGACCGCAGTAAACAGCAGGCGCACCAGGCTCTGCCCACGGGCCACCACCGAAGGCTGGCGCACGGGCCGCTCCGCGACGGGAAGCTGGGGATACGCGGGAGGAAACCCGAGGGAGTGGGGACGGCTGGGAGGAGGACGACTGCCAGCCATGCTGGCATCGAAAGCTGACAGAACAGATCTGGAATTTGCATAAACCCTTCTGAACAGAGAGGGGGGAACACCCTCTAGTGATCTCCGAGCAGCCCACCCCAGCACGGCCACAAAACAATCTTATCTTCCAGGCACCTGATCCTTTGTTCAAGGCCACAAGAGAGGGACTCTGAGGAGCAAAGGGCACGAGAAAGGGCCCCCGAGTCCCCTTGCGATGCCAGGGCGGAGGTGAGAGGCACGGCAGGCCACAGCAAGGGCGTCTGCAAACTCCAGCCTGAGTAGCAAGCCCAGTTTTGGGCCAAAGATAAGAAAAGATAAAAAGGAGGAAGGTTCTCTTCGAAGATGGAAGGGTTAAAGAGAGGGAGAGACACAGGGAGAGGGAACGGGCAGCACCCGGGTGGCTTTTTCCCAACTGGAATCGCTCACGCCTCCCGAGGGCCTTCTCTCAGCCCTTCCCCTCGAAGCTGCTGGCCTCGGTCATCCCGGGGCCTGGTGGATGTGGAGGCGGCTCCCAGGGCCCCGGCCAGGACGGCCATCAGCCTGCATGACCTGCCCGGCTGGGAGCAGCCCTCCTCCAGCCTCCGCCAGGCTGGCGGCACCCAGGGTCCCACACTCAGATGAGCAGGGGATGGAACAGGCCCCGTTACTCACGCCCCCGCCCCCTCACTCCTACTCACTTTCCCCAGGGGGCCTGGGAAGGTGAGGGCAGTCCCCAGGGAGTGGCACCTGGGATCACAGACCTGTTGCTTTAATCCTCAGATTTTGAAAACATATTTCAACTTCAATGCGAGGTTGGACTTCAATTTCTGGGCGGGGTCGTGAAAACTTTGTTTCCAAGGCGAGGCTCTGTCATTCCCAAGCCCGCTCCCAAGCTTCCTTCGGTTCTGTGTAGACCCCAGGCCCCACGCCGTTCCCACTGTGAAGCGCAGCCATGGCCTGACTGCTTTCATATTCACCTGCATTTACCCAGTTCCCAGCAACCCGCACGTCTGCAGTTAGGTCAGAACATGTGAGACACCACGAGTCTCTCCACCTTCTCAGTCGGGCAGCCTCTGTAGTTCAGTGCATTAGGCAAGAAGTTAAAACACAGGTACACCTTTCCTCGAAAACACCCCGGGCACGGTGACTTTCTCAGAGCAGGTCAGCAGGTAAGCCGTGACCAGGATAGATTGGAATGAGATGAGGAAAACAAAGAAAGGTTTCCTGAGCTCTCAGGGAGCGTCTTTCTTGCTAACAGAAAGGTCAGTGCTGGGGATCTAACTCCTTAAGCGTGAGGACCGAGACAGAGTGGAGTGGGAGGTGCCCGTGGCCCGGGGACAGCGCGGCAGGTGTCCAGTGCGAGCGTCTGACACCCTCGAGGTTAGCAAAGGCAGGCGACACCACCATGGGGGCCTACACAGATCACAACTCGTGGTGTTCAAATTCATGAAACCCATGAGTTCCACATAGAAGACGGACGGCACTGAAGGCGGAGCCGCCGCGGCAGGAGCTGAGGCCGGAGGAGGGGCAGCAGCACGCAAGCAAACAGGGAGGAAAAAGCACCAGAAGCAGAGGGAAACCTAACATGCACTTCTTTGCAGACAGCAGAGTCCCACGGACCAGTCAAAGCAGACCTCGGCGACCATAACCCTTGTCTCCAGGGCAGCAGCAGGCCGGGCAGCCTCGGCCCACGGGCCGGCGTGAGCCGAACGGAGACGCACGGGCAGGGATCCAGCCGCCGCTCGGCCAACCGCACAGCAACTTCCCGCCCCCAGGGCCTTCGAGAAGAGTGGCTCCTCGCCTGCCCCCAGACCCCCCGGTGGGCACGCTTGAGCAGGGCACCCCCCTGCTTTTGAAGCGACAGCCTGCCGGTCTCCAGAGAGTGTGAGGAAGCGGGGACAGCGCTCCCTCACGGGGACCACCCGTCTCCTAGGGAATGAGAAGCGGGCCATTGCAACCAAGAGGCACCGAACCTCACACTACACCCAAATGTTCAGTCAACAGCTTTAAAGCTAGCAGGCAGTCTGGGCAGGAAGGTCCTGGTTACTGCTTCTGTCTGGAATGGAACCCCTCTGCCTGGGCCGAGGACACCCTAATTACGGCCGGCGCCCCCCACCCCCAGCAGAGCGCACCCCCCAGCCGGGCTGTGAAGAGCAGAGGCCGCTGCACAGAAGGGACTCCCCATCACAGAGATGCGCCCCGCAGAGCGGGCTGACAGGCTCTGCTCTAGTCTAGAAACAGCCCAGCTACAGCAGTGGGCAAAACGTCTCCAAAGGCCTAATTACAAAGGCAAACCTGGATGAAAGGAGTGGCGCCATCTCCAAACACAGCCACACTGCGGCGTCCGGCCCGGGGGTCTGGAGAAGAGCCAAAACGAAGTAGGCAGCTCACCAACCACCTGTCTCAGGGCAACAGCTCGGGCAGGTGAGGGGCAGGGGTCGGAGGTGGTGTAAGAAGGGAGCCCCGGGTCCTGCCGGCGCCGGGCAGAGGCAGTGCCCACACCGCTGTGCGCCCGCCTCCCTCCCCCTCCCGGCTGCAAGGTGGGTTTCGGGAGCTCGTGCTGTTGCAGATGAAACAAAGACCCATCACCAAGCTTACTCTGTCACCTCTCCCCACGTACATCCGCAGGACCCACAAGTGAGATCCCGGCACAGACTCTGCCCCACTGTCCAGAGCCCCTCACACACAGGTTGGAGACAAGAGCTTCCCAAGTGGTCTTTCTGGATGAAGCTTTGTCAGTCTCTTGTCTCAGGTGAGAAAAGTTCTTTCTATTCAGCTGTTGATGAAAAATTCCCGGGGCTTCCCTGGTGGCGCAGTGGTTGAGAATCCACCTGCCAGTGCAGGGGACACGGGTTCAATCCCTGGTCCGGGAAGATCCCACATGCCGCGGAGCAACTAAGCCCATGTGCTACAACTACTGAGCCTGTGCTCTAGAGCCTGCGAGCCACAACTACCGAAGTCCACGCGCCTAGAGCCCATGCTCCACAACGAGAGAAGCCACTGCAATGAGAAGCCCGTGCACCGCAACGAAGAGTAGCCCCTGTTCGCCGCAACTAGAGGAAGCCCGTGCGCAGCAACAAAGACCCAACACAGCCAAAAATAAATAAATAAAATAAATAAATCTATTAAAAAAAAGAAAAATTCCCAACCTGTCAAAGGCTAAATAAACAAGCTCTTCTATAAAAGGGAGGTCATATAAAGGAATCACGGCAGGGAATTTGGCCACCTCCTAAAGAAGTGGTCACTCCAGCTCTGGCTGATCAAGGGAAAGGAAACAGGCGGCCACGCTGGAAATTCTGCTCTGGTGAAACCCCACCCTCCACACTGGTCGCAGGGCTGGCGGGGCCCCAGCCAGGGTGATCAAAGATGGAATTCAAGACACCAGAGACCAGTGAGCCAGCCTAACCCGAGTGATGGAGCGCCCCCCGCAACCGCCCTGAGGGTAGTAGGTGCTGGGGGTGGAGACCCATGGGAGCAGAACTGAGCCCAACAGAAGGAAGCAAACCAGGTCAGAGGCCGGCAGCAGAGCAGATCAGCCCATGAGAAAAGCTGCATCTGATTTTAGGAAGAATTCAAGAAGTTTCCTGAACCCTGACCCGATAGTTCAGCCACTTTCTCACTGAGCCCTTCCTCATGGGAGACCCTGTGGTTGTGTAAACGTCAGATCTGGAGGCTGTTCTCACCGTGTTCTGCTGCTTGGGGGCCAGGCCAAGACATGCTACTGCCTTTAAAAAAACCCTCCTTTTGGATCTGCTTATACTTCCCTGTGGAGAGGCCAGGCAGCCCTGGAATGTGAACACAGGCGTCTGCCCCATGAGCTACAGATGGTCCCTGACTTACGATGGCTTGACTACAATTTTTTGACTTTCAATGGTGCGAAAGTGTCATGCCTTCAGTAGGAGCTGTTCTTTGAATTTTGCATTTGGATCTCTTCCAGGGCAACAAGCCACAGCGTCTCCATCAGCCACGTGACCACAAGGGCAGACAACCACTACACCAAACAACCCTTCTGGACCTAGACAGCCATTCTGCTTTCACCTTCAGTATGGTGTTCAATAAATTACATGAGCTTTTCCACACTTTACAACATCTGGCAGGTTAGATGCATTTTCAATGTACAACGGGTCCATCGAGACGTGACCCCTTGTAAGTTGGGTGGATCTGTGGTCACACGCAGACACAGCTGGCCTGCCCTTCCCTAGGGTCCCTAAAGCCACACTCGTGTAGAGACGCCCCTGAGCTGGAAATATAGACATCTACCTGGGAAGAGTCAGCTGGCTCCTTGGAAACAAGCAGAACATCCTAATAGGGCTTGGGAAGGCGGCCTATAGCCGGAGGAAGTATGCTCAGAAACCGTGAAACCACAAGAGTGGACTTGCTAATGTGATTCAGGAATCCACAGAGTTACACGTAGTGACACCCGAGCTATCACCTGCCCTTCTTCCTTGGGTCCCTGCTTCCAAGACCAGGCATCTGGATATGCATGAAAACAAAGCCATCTTTTGAACCTGGAAAGCAGAACGCTCTCGTGTGTCACATTAACCCAAAACTCACGACGGCATCTGTCAGGTGCTCATGAGCGCTCCCTCTGTGCCGGGCCCTGAGACTGCAGTGCCCTCTGGGGGTTCCATTCTACGAGGGCCACAGATGACAACAGATAAATAAGTGAGTAATGTGAGGTCAGGGGGTGACAAGAGCTGTGAGAACAGTGAAGCAGGGTGAGAAGACAGGAGTGAGTGGGGTGACCCCCTGAGCAGTGGGTAAAGCCCTGGAGTCAGGGGCAATGGCAGAGCAAAGATTGGGGCGGAACGCTCGCGGTGAACGGTGCAGAGGTGGAACAGCTGCCGGGTATGAGCAGAAGGGCAAAGGGCTTCTACCAAAAAGGGGCGTCAAAGGGACCAACAAGAGAAAGATCAAAATAAAGCTCTTCAAACACTCTAATGGATATATAAATTTCAGATAACTTAAAGAGCGATTACTGTAACGTAAAAAGATTCATCAAAGTAGCCTTTTAAAAAAAGAACTCTCTCTGGGTTTCCCTGGTGGCGCAGTGGTTAAGAATCCGCCTGCCAATGCAGGGGACACGGGTTCGAGCCCTGGTCTGGGAAGATCCCACAGGCCGCGGAGCAACTAAGCCCGTGCACCACAACTACTGAAGCCCGTGCGCCTAGATTCCGTGCTCTGCAACAAGAGAAGGCACCGCAATGAGAAGCCCACGCACGGCAACAAAGAGTAGCTCCCGCTCACCGCAACTAGAGAAAGCCCGCGTGCAGCAACGAAGACCCAACGCAGCCAAAAATAAATTAATTAAAAGAAAGAAAAAACTCTCTCAATGCGTCTAAAATATGATTCACTCTGAGTGTTCTGTAAAACCTCACTTTGCCCAATGTTAGGAAAAAATACAGTAAATTCAAGGAGGTCAGCTCATTGTAATCTAGAGGATGAAAACAGTCAGATCTGGCACTGACCACAAACTAAAATGAAAGATTACAGTCCTGACATTTACTTTCAGAAACAGAACTGCACACAGGACGGAAGTTTGTCCAAACGAAAGGACAAGAATTAGGGATGAGAGCCTTGTTTCATCCACCAAAAAACTGTTAGAACTAATAAACGTATTCAGTACAATTGCAGGATACAAAATCAACATACAAAAATCAGTTGTGTTTTTATACACTAAACAACAAACTATCTGAAACTATCTGAAAGAGAAATAATCCTATTGATAATCGAAAATAATAAAATACCTAGGAATAAATCTAATGAATGTGGTGAAAGATCTGTACACTGAAAATTATAACACTGATGAAAGAAACCAAAGAAGACACAAAATACTGAAAGATGTTCCACGCTCATGGACTGGAAGAATTAATATTGTTAAAATGTTTGTAACACCCAAACCAATCTACAGATTCAATGCAAACCTTACCAAAATTCCAATGGCATTTTTCATAGAAATAGAAAAAACAACCCTAAAATTTAGGACTTAGTTATTCTAGTTATTACTTTAAAATGTATATCTCAGAAATAACTAAATTTCCTTGTCAACTGCATTATTATGAACTTTCATCAAATCTTTAACCGTGGTCATTTTTAAGTCTTTTGTCATTTACAGACAGTTCTGGGTGTACTCTGATGCTTTTGCAAATATGTTCCTATAAAAGGGTTTCATCTTCAAGGAATTCATGGAAAAGACTCTGACAAGTACAGGTTTCTGGTAACTGACTATACTGCTGAACTGAATGAATAAGCATTTTCAGAACTCTAATGGAAAACTGATGCGAACTCGTAAAAGTGCTAACAAAAGATCAAGATGAAAAAAAAAATTAATTACATGGGACTGAGTGAACTGATGAGGATGATTATAATTTTTGTGACTTTCTGTTTGAATAAAAAAAAAAATCCCACAAGGACTCAGAGGCAAAAAATATACAAATCAATTTTCACTGCAAAGTAAAGGAGCTGTTACAGTGGAGGATTACTGGACTGAACGTCAATATTATGACATAGTATGAGTGTGTTTTGTGTTGGGTAATTGCAATCATTGTTGCTTTTGTTGTGGTGATCCATTTACAATGCTTGGTGTCAGTCTATCAAAAAAAAAAAAAGGGCTTCCCTGGTGGCGCAGTGGTTGAGAGTCTGCCTGCCAGTGCAGGGGACACGGGTTCGAGCCCTGGTCTGGGAAGATCCCACATGCCGCGGAGCAACTGGGCCCGTGAGCCACAATTACTGAGCCTGCGCATCTGGAGCCTGTGCTCCGCAACAAGAGAGGCCGCGATAGTGAGAGGCCCGCGCATCGCGATGAAGAGTGGCCCCCGCTTGCCACAACTAGAGAAAGCCCTCTCACAGAGACGAAGACCCAACACAGCCAATAAATAAATTAAAAAAAAAAAAAAAAAAAATTTGTATGGAACCACAAAAGACCCCAAATAGCCAAAGCAATCCTGAGAAAGAAGAACAAAGCTGGAAGCATTGCACTTCCTGATTTTAAGCTGTACTATAAAGCCGTAGTAATCAAAGCAGTATGGTATCGGCATAAAAACAGATACAGAGACCAATGAGCGGAATACAGAGCCCAGAAACAAAGCCCTGCATATCCGGTCAATTAATATGTGACAAAGAAAAGGCAATTATGTGAGGCTGGTGATAACAAGCCATATTGTGGGAATTGTCCTGCAATGTGTAAGTGTATCAAATCACCACATCACACACCTGTAACTCACACAATGTTATCTGTCAGCTGTATCTCAATAAAGCTGGAAAAAATAAGAGGCCTTCCTTTAAAAAAAAAAAAGAAGAAGAAGAAGAAGAAAAGGGACATCATCAAGAAAGTGAAATGACAACCTACAGAATGGGAGAATGTAGCTGTAAAGTAGACATCTGATAAAGAAATTGTCCCTAGAAAATATAAAGAACTCTTACAACTCAAATTAAAAACCAAGCAAAGTATCTAAATAGACATTTCTCCAAAGAAGATATACAAACAGGCAACAAGCACATGAAAAGATGCTCCACGTTGTTAGTCATCAGGGAAATGAAAATCAAACCACAATGAGATACCGTTCCACAACCTCTAGGATGGCTAGGACCTAAAAAATGGGTAATAGTAAGTGTTGACAAGGATGAGGAAGAAATCCAAACCCCTCACATATATCTGGTGGGAATGTGAAATAGTGCAGCTGCTGTGGAAGTTTAGCAGCTCCTCAAAAGGTTAAGCATATTTAGCACGTGACCCAGGAATTCTACTCCTAGATATACAGATACCTAAGAGAAATGAAAACTATGTCCACACAAAGACCTGTACATAAATGTCCACATTCCCCATCACCAAAATGTCAGGACAGTCCAAGTGTCCATCAACGGACGAATGGATAGACAAAATGTGGTCCATCCACATAATGGGATAGTATTTGGCTATAATGAGGAACAAGGTGTTGATAAATGCCACAAAGTGGCGGACCCTTGGAAAACATTATGCTAAGTGAAAGGAGCCAATCACAAAAGACCACACATTATATGACCCCATTTATATGAACCAAACCCACAGAGACAGAAGTGGATGAGCGGCTGCCAGGGGCCAGAAAATGAGAATGACAGCTAATGGGTATGAGGTTTCCTTCTGGGGGACAAAAGCGTTCTAAGATTGTGGTGACGGCACCACGACTCTGTGACTATGGTAGAAACCACTGAAATTGGACACCTTCAATGGGCGCACGGCATGCTATGTGACTTACATCTCAACAAAGTTGTAAGACACACAGGACATACACACTTCAGCCCGCGCTATGATCTTCTGGAGAGGACCACGTATCCTGGGCTGGTACTCACATACGTGCTTGCGCTTCTGTTTCCAAAAGGCTGCCCGAAACCCCCAAGCCGGGCCCCCCTCCCAGGCCCTGGGCCTAGGGCCTCCTGCCGGCGCACAGCCCAGAGGCAGCAGGGAGGGCCGGCCCCCCACCCGGGCCTCCAGCTCCAGCACCCCAGCTCTGGGAGCGCCTCACCTCGGTGGCTGCGGGGAGCGGGCCTTGGGCTTCTCCTTCTCCTTGTCGCGCTCCTTGTCGCGCTCGCGGTGCTGTCTGTCCTTCTCGTCCCGCTTGGCGCGCTCGCGCTCCCACTCCTCCTTCCGCCGCTGCCGCTCCTTGTCCCGCTCGCGCTCCCGCTCCCGCTCGCGCTCCCGCTGCCGCCGCTCGCGCTCCCGGTCCCGCTCCCGTTCACGCTCCCGCTCCCGCTGTCTGTTCTCTCGCTCTCGTTCCCGCTCCCTTTCCTTCGTGGAAAAGCCAGACATACGCACATGCCACGATTAGCTACTAGGAAGGGGAGGCGCGGGGAGGACACACGAGAGCAGGAGGAGGAGACAGAACCGCCGGGGCGGGGTCTTGTTTCAGCGCTAGAAACGGACTTGAGGCCACGTGGTGGGGGGGGGGCCCTGCAGAGCCTGCCCTTCCAACATCAGCACCCAGGCCGCTGGGAGCTGGGCGGGCCTCTCTGGCCTTAGCTCTTGTCGAGGGATGGAGATGACTGCGCTCGGCACAGGCAGCCTGGCCCTGGGGCACCGGGGGACGTGGTGGCAGGGACCCCAGCAGGTCCTGCTCCCTTCGAGGCTGCCCCGGCTGTCGCGAGGCACCTGGAACCGCAGGCCGGCCCCAGCGAGGAGCCTGCTTTGCCCGCCGGGGAGAGGGCACAGCGTGGTCAACCAGGGGCCCCTTCTCACCACAAGCTCACCATCTGATGGGGTCCCGGACAGTCACTCCCTTTGCTCCAAAAAACTCACGAATACGACTTAAGTCGTGGCACAAAAACTGCTACCCTGCTTTTTTTTCTCTTTTTTTAAATAAAGTTATTTATTTTTGGCTGCACTGGGTCTTTGTTGCTGCGCGCGGGCTTTCTCTAGTTGCGGCAAGCGGGGGCTACTCTTCATTGTGGTGCATGGGCTTCTCATTGCGGTGGCTTCTCTTGTTGTGGAGCACAGGCTCTAGGCGTGTAGGCTCAGTAGTTGTGGTGCACGGGCTTAGCTGCTCCGCGGCATGTGGGATCTTCCCGGACCAGGGCTCGAACCCGTGTCCCCTGCATTGGCAGGCGGATTCTCAACCACTGTGCCACCAGGGAAGCCCTGCTAACCTGCTTTTAACAGATCTCTTCCAAGTGGCAGCTTCACACCAAAAGCATAGAGTCAGGGACTCAGAGACTGAAGTGCATGTATTCACAAATCGACTACATGTCAGAGAAGCACCAACAGCAATGGCTGTAAGTGGCCCAGGCAGCCGGCGCATGAGGCGGCACGACCCGTGAAGGGTGGTCCTAAGGAACCTGAAAGAGTGATGTGCTCAAGAGGGTGGGACACACCCCGTGCCACTGGCATCAGTCACCCAACCAGCAGCTCCGGTGAGAAACAAAGCAAGAGCACAGACCAACCCAAGGAAGGATCTGTTCAAATCACTACAAAGTTAGTCCATGGACCCGAATTAGTTCTCCACGAACAGTCAAGCGGGGCTTGAAATTAGTACACCACGCCCACACAATTAAGCTCATATAAAGTCCTATAAATAAAAAAGGGATGATTTTAATGGGTCCATCAGTGAAGTTCTGACCTACACACATAAGACCCACATACCCGGTAGTTATGGTACGGCTCCGCTTCTGTGTACTGCACCCGGAAATTCTCGTACTGCCCGCCACGCCAGAACCGCTCTATCTCATAGTCGTAATAAGGGTCTGCGTAAGGCTCAAGTCTGGAAAAAGAGCAAGTAAAAGTCAAGCTTATCGCTTAGGAATATTAATGCAAAAACATTACATAAAATATTTGCAAAGATTCAGATACCACATTAAAAAAAAATAACACACCACCATTGCAAGGCTGAGTCAATATTAGAAAATGAACATACTAAAGAAAATCACAGACCTACAGAGAAAAGTCACAGGATTACACCTACAGATGATGAAAATGTTTGTGACAAAAATCCAATACCCCTTCCTCAATGAAAATAGGAAGTGATCCTTTCTTAACGTGATAACATGTTTTTATACACTTTAGAACTAAAGCCAGCACCTAACTTATCGGGAACAGGGAGGCATTCCCGTTAAGATCCAGACGGGCTGAGGAAGCCCAGTGCCTCTCAGGCAGCCCACCCGTGTGCTGCAGGCACCGCCGTGGTCAGACTACAGGAGACCCCAGAACCACCTCAATCTGCACATTAAATGATGCTGTACACGAAAAGCCAAGACACGACGGTGAAGCCGATTCAAATGGCCAGAGGAGCCCAGTAAGGCAGATGCAGAGAACTTAATATACAGAAACCAACACCCTTATGTGCATAGATAATAACCAGTCAGGAGACAGAGGGTACAGAAAACCCCTCTTACACTAGCAAGAAAGAAGGAAACATATTTAGGAACAAAATTCATTTAATCAGAAACGTGCAGAACCTGTTTGAAGAAAACTTTAGCACTCTTGAAAGACACAAAAGCACGTGTGAATAAATGAGACCACCTCCCTTGTCTTTGGAAAGGACAACTGAACATCACCAAGAAGTCAGTTAATTTACAAAGCCCTTTGTTAATTTACAAATTTAGGGCAATCCCTGTAAAAACGTTGATGAGATTCTTTATGCAGCTAGACAACTGATCCTCAGGTTCACATGGACACCAAAACATTAAGACCAGCCAAGAAACCATGGGAAAGACAAGACACACCCTCCGAGGGACTTCCCTGGCAGAACAGTTGTTAGACGCCGCGCTTCCACTGTAGGGGGCACGGGTTCGATCCCTGGTCGGGGAACTAAGATCTTGCATGCCGCACGGCGCGGCCAAATAATAGAAAAGGAAAAAAAGAAAAAAAAGACACACCCTCCGCGACCTCACAACATCACAGAAGGCCCGGCCCGTGAAGAAACAGACCCAAAGAATAAAACAGGAGGTCCGGGAGCAGACCCCTGTGTGGGTGATAAAGGTGGGCCTTCAATCACACGGACAGGACAGCTGACTAAGCCCTGGGAAGAGGCAAGAGGCGGCCCCAGCTCCCACACACACAGACCCAGAGGACCTGCACAGGTCCCTGACTCAAACCCCGGGTGGCGTGCAGGGAAGGGAAGTGTACACCAGCAGCAGATGGCCCTGGAGGCTGTTTCAGGGACTTCTTGGCTCCAGACTGACCCTTCCCGTTGGGTAAACTGGCGGGGGAAACAGAGACGCCCAGAGGTTGCAGAGGCCGGAGGCCCCCGCCAGGCCGTGCTGCATCTGTGTGGCCTGCAGGGGCTGCTTTCTAGGAAATCTCTCCCCCAGCACTTGTGGGGTGCTGGCGGGGTGACCTGGGCTGCTCTACCAAGTGACACAGCTGTTTCTCATTCCCAACAGGCAGACGCCTTCCTAACGCTCCAACCCTCACGCCGCACAGGCAAGCACTGGTGATCTTGGAAACGCAGAGCCAACCCTACGTCCTTTTTCTCAGCCTCTGACTGTGATTTCAGGCAGAAATCAGTGGTTGTGCTTTGCAGCAGCAAACCTCCACGCACGGTGTCACTGTGAGATAAGACGATGCTGGAGCCGGCCTGCTCAGGAGAGGCCTGGCCCGCTCGGTCCTGAGAGGGGAGCGCAAGAAAGCGGCACCTGCCCCGGAGCAGGCGTGCTGCGAGCCGAGGGCTGTACTTGGGACGCTACATAGCTCCTCAAGAGCTGACAGGTGTTTCAACCCCATGTACTTCTGCAATTTGTTTTCAAAGACCCCTGATAAAATGTCTGGAAGAAACAATGAAGAAACCTGCCATACTCCCGGATTTTAGTGACAAATTTCACAGCTTTTCCTGGTCCCTGGGGAACTTGGGGAAAAGCGGGGAGGACACTCACGGGGCCCCAGGGGCTTTAGGAGCAGCTGTAAAACCTCTCCGAGCTCTCGGAGGAACCCAAACGGGCGTGAGGCGCCCTGCAGTCACAAGGCCCAGGCACGGAGCTAAAACGTGTCCTCCCCAGAAGCAAAACAACAAGGAAAGTCAGCTGCAAACTGCCTGAAACGCTCTCAGGGAGGCCATCCTGAGGCCAGCGGGTGGCCAGGCCCCCGCGCGCCCTGGGTAGCCTCGGCGCTGCTGCTCTCCAGGGTGCAAGCCCCACGCAGCTGGGGACGCTGAATCCTCTCTCAACAGGGAAGGAAGAGGCAGAGCCGTTCCTTACGCTGCGTCTCTGACATCCCTCGTGATCCGATAGTTCCAGTCTCGGAAAACTTCGTTTTCTTTGTCAAACTCCCGTTCATCTTCACCAATGGTCACCGTAAACCTTTTCTCTTCAAAGTCAGGCTCCTGTTCTTTTCGAATGGTTGCTTTTTTTAAAACCTACCATTTTAAGAAGAGAGAAGCCAACACCAGTTACTGTTAGGAAAACAGAGGGGATCCTGTCCCGACTGACCCCGGCAGCCTGGGCTGGAGTGGCAGGAGAGCACGACCGAGCACTCACTGGGGACACGCCTAAGCTCCGTGCTGGGGGTGGACACGGGACCCCACGCACCCTTCTGGGGAACGGGAGCGCCCCGTCCCTGCAGACACAGTGAACCGTGCACTCAGCACACACCCAGGTCTGGGAAGAGGGGACGGAGTGGTGACTCCCTGTTCCCAGTGCTGGCACTGAACCAGGGGGCTCCAGACGTGCCCTCAGAGGGGAGGCAGGTAGGTGTGCTCCGGGCAGGAGAGGCACCGGGAGCGGGTCAGGGCTGGGGGCGGGGAGCGTGTGCTGAGGGCAGGAACAGCTTTGCCTCAGTCTGCCATCTCCCTGAGGGGAAGGCAGGCCCAGAGCCAAGAAGGGTAAGCCCGGGCCCCTGGGCCGGGTGCGGCCTGGAGTGTTGGGGGAGAGGGGAGGCCGGCGTAGCACCGCTTCTCCAGACGCAGAGGCCGCAAGGGGCGCGGGAGCGCTAAGGCTCTGGGGAGTGCCTCCACGGGGCCGGGGGCTGCAGCCCTGGCTCAGGCACGGCCCGATGCACTGCGAGCCCCAGGAAGCCTGTGGGCCGCGTTCCTGGTGGGGCCTCCCTGGCCGCCTGGGCTCTGTCACGCCCCAGCAGGCCTCGGAGAGACAGAAAGGCTAGTTGTGCGCGAGGACCGCCACTAGTTTTCTTCTCGGGTTTTCTGCTGATTCCGTTACCTCCTTTGCATGCCGGAGTCCTCGCTCCCAAGCACTCTCTGTAGGGGGCTCTGGAGGGGGTGGAGGCAAAATTTCATCAACTACTGGCCCACCCTATTAAAAAACAAGAAGGGAAAAGTTAAGAGAGCAAGCAAACTTTAAAATCTACACAGAAACAGGGGAGCCAGAACACCAAGGAGAACACCAGCCGGCTACCACCTGCTCTCTCCTCCAAGCCTGCCTCCGCCCCACCCAGCTGCCCTGAGCCTGGGGGGCCTCTACCTGGAGACACCAGAGTAGCTAGAAGGCGGAAACGCCTGCCACACAAGGCGTATTAGCGTGCTTTGAGTCGGAAAGTCACAAACAGAGCTTAGGTGTGATTTGCTAGCAATGAAAGAGGTGTTCACGCACCCACGGGTTGGCAGGCATCAGAGGGTGAGGTCCGAGAGGCGGGGCACCGTTGGGCGGGAAAGGTTCGGCTTTGGTGATGAGGGAGTAGTTGCCCTTGTCGTTGACTCCAGGGTGTATAAACCTGCAGTTCATGCCCCAGGTACAGTTCCCTACGGAAATAAAAGCCCGGTCAGAAGGGGCGCCGGGCCCAAGCGCACAGGTCAGCGTCCCCCTGCCCCCGCGGCGCCGGGCCAGGCGGCCAGGCAGCGGGCCGAGCGCGGTCCCGGCCGCCCCACGAGGCCACAGCAGGCAGGCCTGGAAGGTCTGGGACCGTCCTGCGAGCGGCACCTCCTAAAGGGCTCCCGCAGGGCCCCTGTCCCACGGTCACCGTAGGAACACTTCATTTCCCCTGAAACAGAGAAGCCCGAGAGCGCCCCGATGATCGGGACGGCCCTGCCTTGGGGTTTGCTGCTCAGGACACACGTGCCCTGGGGAGCGTGCAGGTGCACGGACAGGGTTGTTATTCTGACTCAAAAGACTGCCCGTACTGAAACAGAAAGCAACCAGAAGCACAAAAATGATCAGAATTCTGCACGTTTATGCCAGGGTGATCTTTACCAGCTCTGTACATTTGCATTTCTCCTACCAAACCACTTCAGGCTATTTCTGGTACTTAAAAAAATGCGTTAGAGAGAAAACACATAGACAGATTGGGTGTTTATACTTTACAACAAAGAATTAAGAAGGTCAACTTTTAGCATTATTCAGCAACAGAAACCAAGATTATTCAAGAAAACCACTTGACTTTTCAGCACAGGAGGCAGGAAGTCTACATTTTAAAATTAATTACTGAGTGAATTACTTTTTTTTTTTTTAATTAATTTATTTATTTATGGCTGTGTTGGGTCTTCGTTTCTGTGCGAGGGCTTTCTCTAGTTGCGGCAAGTGGGGGCCACTCTTCATTGCGGTGCGCGGGCCTCTCACTGTTGCGGCCTCTCTTATTGGGGAGCACAGGCTCCAGACGCGCAGGCTCAGTAGTTGTGGCTCACGGGCCTAGTTGCTCCGCGGCATGTGGGATCTTCCCAGACCAGGGCTCGAACCCGTGTCCCCTGCAATGGCAGGCGGATTCTCAACCACTGCGCCACCAGGGAAGCCCTGAGTGAATTACTTTTTTAAAATTTAATTTTTTGAATAGGTAATATGTACATAGGCTTAAAAAATAAATATGGCATACAATATCTAAGTGGTTTTAAAAAACATTTTCAATTGGTTAGCATGTAGTTAAATTGTAAGCCATCTTTTAATGTATATTCACTTCTAAACATGATATTCCATTTGAATGTTTCTGTCAACAAAATACGCTTTTTCTTGTATCATGTAAATTGTAGAGAAATAATCATTTGGTATTTAAAGAAACACTAAATTTTACCTTTTAAACATTATGAATATTTAAACTTGTATTTAAAACCAACTTAATAATGCTCCAAATTAAATATGAAATAAAGTATGCTTAAAAAAACTGCTTCTCTGAGAATGCAAAAATAACCAATTAACTTTTTAATTTCCAGAAGTGTCTGAGAGATCACATATAAGTCAGAGGCTGGGACATATACACTACAGGGGCTTCAAAATCCCAGAGACTCAGAGAGTTTCAAAGAAACCAGACTCTGCGGTCATATCTCTAAATAAAGCAGTCCAGAACATCACACGCTTCTCCAGTGCGTGACTCCTATAAACTCGCGTCAGAGTCCACACTGCTTATGGGGTTAAAAAGTCACAAAAGCTCACTGTAGAAAACTGCAAGCACAGAATAGTATTAACAATATAAACCACAGCATTTCTATTTTTTAAAATCTAAAATAAATGTGGGTAGCAGATAAATGAGTATTTGTGATTCTCTGTTCTTTTTGTATTTAACAAATTTTCAAAACAAAACAAAACAAGAACGTCACCCCTGAGCGCACTGACAAAAAAGCTCTTTCGTCCCTCATGTTGGCAGGGGAGGGCGGAGGAGCAGGCGGTGAGCAGAGCTGAGAGGAGGGTGAGAGGCACGGGCGGGGGCATCGCCCCCGAGCCGCCCTCCCCGGGCCCCCACTCCCAGAGGGCTAAGGTCCACACTGCATGTGTCTGGCCTCCAAAGAGAAGGAGGGGACTACTCCAGGAGGAAGTATGGGCAGTCTACACACGGGCAAGGACAGATGTCCCACACCTGCAGGCAGGAAGAGCAGCAAGAATAGTGTAATCCCACCAGCCTTTTGGAAAGTGAATGTTTAATTGTGTAGAAAAAAGTCTGGAAGGATACACCCCAAACTGTTATTGTTTTGACTCTGTCAGCACATATTACTTTCATAATTTAAAAAAGCAATTTGTTCGGAAAAAAAATTCTCCAGGAAATGGAAGCAAAAATAGATCTACTGGTTTAAAAATTGTATAGTCTTCTGCTTCTAAATGAAACTTCACGAACACAAAATTTATGTGGACTGCGACTGTGCCTGGATGACTAACAGGCTTACTACTGTGTAAGGACGCTGCGTGCACAGGGATATGAGCCCAAAGGGAACGAGGGAAAGGATCTGGGAGTCCCCTGGCGGTCCAGTGGTTAAGGACGCGGCGCTCTCACTGCCGGGGCTCGGGTTCAATCCCTGGTCCGGGAACTAAGATCCTGCAAGCCTCGTGGCACGGCTGAAAAACCAAAAACCAAACAACAAAAAAAGGATGCAGCGTGGCAGTGTGGTGCGGGGCGTGGTGAGGCACGGGAATGCAGGTCAACAAAGGCATCCCAATACTCAGAAAGGTACTCAGTGCTGTTTCCCCATCTCCAGGGCCCTGCACCAAAGGCAGTGACCCATTTGTGGGGGATCGATCGATCAGTCAATCAGTATATCCATCCCCATTTTTTTCCTGGTTGTATGATACACTCTGTGTTGAGCCCTGCTTTTCTTCACTATACAATAAATATACCTACAAAAAAGGAACCTGCAAGCTCAAAAGTAACAAACCCAAACTCTACCAGTGAAACAGACACATACACAGAGAAAGCCTACCTGAGCCTCAGCAGAAACCAAGGACCTGAACACAGAGACAACAGGAAACGAAAACACACCACACACAGCAGCCCAAGGAGCCCATCTCGCTCATGGTGTGAGGGGAGCTGAAAGTGCCCGTTTCTGCGGGCACAGGTGTGAGTGTGGCTGCCGGTGGGTCCAGAAACACTACAGACCTTAAAATTCTGACTGCTGGTCTGACTGGCGTCAGCGTGGTGCCTCCAGATGGCATTTATAAGCCGCGTGTCACCGCATTTGCAATGCGTCCCACTGCAACAGTGGAGATAATTTTACAATCTCTCTCTAGTTTCCATACAAAGTGCTTGTTTCACACTAGAATTTTAAACAAAGACTTTCTTATTTCTAAATAAGACATAGTGGTCTTACTTAAATATTCCTTGGTCCCATTTCCTGTTAGTCTAAACAACTCAGAATAAGTAACAAATATAGGGATTGTCAAAGTAAAATAAAGAAGTTTAAAGTGCTTCATGGTTTTTAAAAATTACTTCCTAAAAGGAAGGCAGAATATATAAAAATCTAATAATTAAATATTAAAGACCAACCCAAGATCTACAAACGCTTATTCTAACACACATAAAATCCCATGAACTGTCGCATACAAACTTTTAATGAAAGAACACAAAAAACTCAAGTACTTTCCTATTTCACAGAGAACTGTGACAGACAACTATGGTCATATTGAGCAGTATTCTGAGCTATTTTAACTTCTTAAGGAATACAGTCATTATGGTAGCTGAAAGAATTAAAATAATTTCTGCGCTGCTTCTCTGTGAACAACATAGGCCAGTGGTTCCTGTAACTTTTTGGTCTCAGGACCCCCAAAGAGCCTTTGTGATGATTATATTTATTGATATTTAATAATTGATTATATTAATTGATATATTTATATTGGAAATTAAAACAGAAAATTTAAAGACATAAAATATAACGTATGTAATTTTATGTTAGCAATAGTTGTTAACATAAAAGTTTTCTGAAAACGTTTTAAGAATACTTGGCGATAGGAGTAGCATTATTTTCCTTTTTGCAAATCTCTTTAATTTGACATTAGAATGAAGACAGCTGGGTTCTCACAGACAACTGTGCCCTGCATCCCATCTGCTGTGCTGGGTGGCTTCAGAGAAGGAGGTGCGGCCGGCCTGGGGACACCCATGACAGCCTCTCCAGACACTGCGCGTCCTCTGAGGCTCCGATACAGCGAGCTGCAGTCCTGTCACTGAACCTCCCCGACTCCTGGGCGGAGGTCCACCAGTCCACCTTGCACTGTGAATGGCTTTCTACCCAGGTATGCTTCTGTGACACCACATGACAGTCATCTGGAAAAGTCATCAAACCCTGCGAAGTTGGCAAGTTCTCCAAAATTCTGATTTTCACTTGAGAGCCTGAACCTTATCATTAGCACAGTCACTGTCTTGGTCTCCTGGGTGTCCTGGAGGAGACGTGGCCGTCTGGGCTCACAGCCACACCTGGCACGCCCTCCCTGGAGGCGCCCCTCATGCCTCAGTGTCAGCAGACGAGCTCCGTGAGCACTTGTAGTTTCGTCAGATGGAAGAGCGAAAAGACACACTGAGGGGCTGTGGTGGGGTGATGGAAATATTCTACATCTGGACTGTGGTGCTGGGTGCACAACTTGGTAAACTAATAAAAATCATTGGACATTTAAAACAGGCGAATTTTATGCCATTTAAATTATACTTCGACAAAGTTATTAAAAAAAAAAAAAAGACCTAGACCCAAAAATAAAGTTTAACTATGCATCTTCCTGCTCTATCCCGGATGTCATTTCTCGGTGCACATACAGTGGGCGACACCTGCCGACTGGCGCAGTGTTACTGTCATTAGAGCACTGACCTCAGGGCGCCCCTGGGTCTCAAGAACACACCTTGAGACCTGCTGCTTTAAACACAAGAGGATGCAGGGATTAAAAAATGGGCAGTAGGAACTTCCCTGGTGCTGCAGTGGTTAAGAATCCACCTGCCAATGCAGGGGACATGGGTTCGAGCCCTGGTCTGGGAGGATCCCACATCCCGTGGGGTAACTAAGCCCGTGCGCCACAACTACTGAGTCTGCGCTGTGGAGCCCGCGAGTCACAACTACTGAGCCCGCGTGCCACAACTACTGAAGCCCGCGCGCCTAGAGCCCATGCCCCGCAACAAGAGAAGCCACCGCGGTGAGAAGGCTGTGCACCGCAACGAAGAGTAGCCCCCGCTCGCCGCAACTAGAGAAAGCCCGCGCCCAGCAACGAAGACCCAACACAGCCAAAACTAAATTAACAACAACAAAATAAGGGCAGTAAACATTTCTCAAAAGAAGATACACAAATGACCAAAAAGCACATGAAAAGATGCTCCACATCACTAATCATGGTGAAACGTAAACCAGAACCCTACCTCACACCCACGATGATGCTATCACAAACTCGGAAAACAAGCGTTGGCGAGAAGAACCTGAACACTGCGCTCAGTGGTGGGGTGCAAAGCGATGCAGCCACTGTGGGCAACAGCAGGGTGGTTCTTCAAAATGTTAAAAACACAACCACCACCTGACCCAGCCATCCCACTTCCGAGTGTATACTCAAAAGATTTGAAAGCAGGGTGTCAGAGAGATGTTTGCACACCCATGTTCACAGCAGCATTATTCATAATAGCTAAAAAATGGAAGTAACCCAAATGTCCACTGATGGATGATGGGTAAGCAAAATGTGGTTCATCCACACAGTGGAATATTATTCAATCTTGAAAAGGAAGTAAATCCTGACACCTGCTACAGCCTGGATTAACCTTGAGGACACCGTGCTGAGTGAAACAAGCCAGTCACAAATGGACAAATCCTGTAAGACTGTACTTCTATTAGGCACATGGCGTAGTCAAATTCATAGAGACAGAAAGGAGAAGGGCAGATGCCAAGGGCTGGGGAGCTAGTGTTTAATGGAGACAGTTTCAGTTTTACATGATGAAAGGAGTTCTGAAGATGGATGGTGGTGATGGCCACAATGTGAATGTACTGAATGCCAATGAAACGTACACTTAAAAAGGGCTAAGATGGTAAATTTTATATTGTGTATTTCACCACAATTTAAAAAAGGGAAAGCAAGAGGGAGGGAGAGAAAAAGAGAGCAGGAAGGAGAGGACACAGGAGGCCTGGCCCACAGAACGGGCTGGGTGCTACTGACAGCTAGGTAATCAGAGACCCAAAGCAGAACACAGTTTAAAGAAAATGCTATTTATGCCTTTGTGGATAGAACTTCATGTCTTGATGACTCAACCTAAATATAAGACAGGTAAAAATACACCATAAACAAAGTACTGGTGTTTTAAAATGTTTCAATTTGTATTCCTAAGTACATTTTGTTGTCAATGGTCACAAATATCAATGTGTCCATTTGGGCAATTTAACAATAAACCTGCAGATCACAATAACAACAGAAATATAGCTAACAAACATTTTTTTTTTTTTACATTTTTTAAAAAGCATTTTCAAAGATATAATTTACATACCATAAAATACCCCCATTTAAAGTGCACAATTCAGTGGGTTTTAGTACATTCACAAAGTTGTGCAACCACTGCCACTACCTAATTCTAGAACATTCCATCCCCCTAAAGGAAACCCTGCACTCAATGACTACCCATCCCTCTCTGGCCTAGACAATGACTAACCTACTTTCAGTCTCTATGGATCTGCCCACTCTGGACAGTTCCTGTAAGTGGAACTGTACAATATGGGGCCTTGCGTGACTGGTTTCTTTTACTTGGCAGTGTCCTCAAGGTTCAACTGCGTTGTAGTATCAGGATGGACCACGTTTTGTTTATCCGTTCATGAGCTGATGGGCACTGGGGTTGTTTCCACACAGTCACGCAGCTGTTGTGTCTATGCTGCTAGCACGAGTCTCGGCGTGGCTCACGCCTTCATTTCTCTTGGACAGACACCCAGGAGGGGTGTGGCCGGCTCAGAGAGCAGCTCCGTTCGCCACACTCAGCAGGCCGCGCCCAGGGCAGCCACACCGGCTCACGTTCCCACCGGCTGGGTATGAGGTTCCACTTCCCCACATCCTCCCCAAACACGAAAAACTTCATTGTATTTTTAAAGTGACTCTCCTGCTACCGGAGAGAACTGAAACGCATTCATCTCAATTCAACACCAATCTTACAAACCGCAGGTAAGCAAAAACATTTACATCCAAAACCTTTCTCATAACTAAGAATAAGCAGGATATGTTCCAGAACACCCATCTCCCTTCTGTACTCTGTACTCGCATTATTCTGTAGAATAAACAAACAGTATGGGGGAAAGGTGACTAAATATTTAAAAAATACATTCCTGAAACAAGTTACTGAACAGGCCCAACTAAACTGCAAAAAAGGCCACTTACCACTAGCTTCAGATTTTTCCACTGCGAAATGCCTGACCCACTGGTCTCACTCCCCGAAACCCCAACTGGGCGCTCAGTGTGACCTGGAGGCACCTCCCCTCCTCCTGTGATGTGACCCCCATACGTCCCTGGAGAGGGCACCCTGTCCTCGTCTGGCCAGGCGCCTCCCGATGATGCCGACCCGCAGTGCCGCCACCAACTCCGCTTCACGGTGTGTGTGCTCCTGGGGCTAAATGCTGGAAAGTGCTTCCGCCGTGGGGCCCCAAGCACCTGGACCAGAGCCTCCGTGGCCTCCACAGTGGATGCCGCTGCCTCCTGCCCTCGCTGCCACGGGGGCCTCCGGCTGCTCCTGGCCGATGGCCAGGTTTCTGAAGCACACGGTGTGTGGCCAGCGCTAACTGGAGATGACTGCAGTACATGTACGTGTATGCATGCGTGTTTGTCTCCATCATTTGACTCCAGAAATTCCAGAGATGGGCTGACGTCATTATGAAAAAGAAGTCTTCGGCTTAAGTTTAAATTTTCTGAAATAATGACACTTGAAATACCAAAGCCGTTGAAGACCTGTAACAATTTACTTTCTACAAGGTACTGCACACGTATCTGCATCCCGAGGGCGGCTACGCTCCCGTCCCACAGGCACAGCGCACACGGCCACACACGGAGCCATCGCGCGGCCGTCTAACTCAGACGAGCCGGACTCCCCCACTCGGCAGCAACCAGCAGCACAGAATCAGCACGGCCGAGAGGACACGCCCCCGGCACGCGCTGACCGGGGTCCCGAGCGTTCCTGTGCACCCTCATCCCTGGGTCACCTCGGGACAAGGGACGGGCTTGTTCGAGGCCACTCGTAGGACGGGGCTCCACCGCCCCCATGCCCCCCGTGCCCCCGCCCCCGTGCAGGCAGCACGCAGCTCCCGTGAGCCTTGTCATGGCCGCTCTCTGCCCTCAGGGCCTCCCCTTCCCCTGGCGTCACAGCAGCATTCTGGATCCAGGAGAAAGGAGTCTGGCCTCCGGAGCAGGGGGACTGTGAGGTACTGAAGAGATGAATATCGTATATTTTGTACCTTTAACCTGGCCTCTGAATGGTATGGAATTTGGTATTGGTGAAGGAGGAGTGGACAGTGGTGTCACAACATCTGGAAAAGAAGTACAGGAAGCTCTTGTGAACGTTAGGCCGCATGGGTGGGCTGGGTCACTGTGCGAGGCATCTAGGGTCAGAGCAGGGCAGGAGAAGAACACCTTCCTGCCGTGCAAGGGAAACATTCAATCACAGACGCACACCAGACGGTGCCGTGACACGTCTCCCCGGGCTTGAGTGCCCACTGCTCACCAGCCTTGTCACACTGCCACTGTCACAGCTACTTGACTCACTCTGTCCACTTTTCAGGAGGGAGGGGCCTTGCCGCCTTCAGAGGCCGACCCTCTCCATTTAGAAGTCCATTCCAAACGAAAGATATGCCTCTGAGACATCTTGCAGAAAGCGGCAACTCCCCTTACAGAGGTGGGAAAATGTCACAATTGGTGGCCGGGGCATTCGGCCTTGTAAGAAGGACCGCTTAGAAAAAGAGTTAGCATCGTCTACAGTGAAGATACAGGTCTGTGCTAGGCGGGTGGTCCTGGCACCCCAGGGTGAAACGAGCAGGCCGGCTCCCCTCCGAGAGAGGCATCAGAGCGACCACGGCAGGCCCACAGCTGACATCGACGCACCGCCGCTGCCGGCCCTGAGAACTGCCCTGCACAGGCCCAGGGCTGAACCACCACCGCAGTCCCAGGAAAAGCCGAGGCCACACAAACGGGCCGCGCAAAGGCCCCTCACTCAGACAATTACCTTTCATGAAGAATCGGCAGGTGGGACGAGGCCTCACCTTCCTGTCACTGGGGTCCTTCACTTCACCCTCCTCCAGGTCATCATCCTGAAACAGAGGACAACGTGACTTGAAGAGAGACTTGTCTTCATGAGGGCTGAAGAGGCCGGAGGGGCATCTACCACCATGCACGGCCTTCACTAAACCAGAAAGGGTATTGTCACAACACTCAGGTCTTGGCCACTCATGTGGCCAAGTTCACGTACATTTTCCAAACCTTAGACTCCTCATCCACACGATGGGGATCTCTCAAAGCTTACCCACAAAAGTGCAGCATCACACAAGACCAACAACGTTCTGTGAAGTACGTGATGCATGATAAAAAGCAGGGTGTCATCACGTTTCTCTTAATTAGCAATTCTGGGCAGGAAATGGCTACACTTCAGGTGTTTAACATTTTTTACATTTAAACAAAATTCACAGGACAAAATATTTTATGTCCTTTAAATTAGACACTTTCTCTAATTGAAAAGTCTGGGGGCAAGGAGGAGGGAATTTAGGCGACTCAGGCCAGCGAGCGTATCCACCTTTCGCTTAGACCTGGGCCCTTCTCTTCTGGTTCATGGTGCAGAGGTCCTAACCTTGGCTTTAGAATAACGCAGGAGGGTTTAAAGACCACAGCCCGGGGAGGGGTGGGGGGGTCTCTCCCCCAGGGACTCCAAAGAGCAGCCTTGACTTGGACCACTGCTCTGCACCCTCCTCAGTCCCCGCCTGTGCCCCTGAGACCCCGCTCCGGGACCGCCCCCAGCTTGGGCAGGTATCCAGCGCCCTGCTAGCATAGCTAAGTAGGTAAGTCCAAGATGGAGCTCCTCACGGCCCCCCACCCCATCCCCCCGGTTCCCAGCCCATTCCAGAGCGCGCTCATGTGGTCCAAGCAAGGGATCACAAGCAGGGCAGCGGTGTGGGAGTCACCTGGACCTTTGTCTCCCCGTCTCCCGCAGCACCACCCTCGTCCAAACTACTGCCCAGTCCCACCTGGCCAGGGGACTGCGTCCTGAAGGGCGTCCGCACTCCTGAACCCTTCCACGTGCTCCCCGCTGTGCCGTGACCTTTGCAGGTCTGGCCTGACCACACTCTCGCCTCTCTTCCCCGGCGTGGAACTCATCTCATGTCCAGACCGCAGCTCGAGTCCCCTTCCTCAGGGCCCCCCATCTCCCTTCACAGCCGGTCCCACAGCCCCCTGCCCCTGGAGCACGGGTCCCAGCCGTCGTGGCTGCCCAGCCGGCCCCCGCCTTCTGCACACCACGGGTCACCGCTCCAAGCACAGCGTCAGGCTCAGAGTAAACAGCAAGTACTGCTAGTTACCGAATGAAGAAACACTGACGGCAAACCCTAGATTTATGATGACTTCTTTTAAAGCTTAAATATTTGTATAATTTTTACCTTAAAAATACCAAGTTATTAAAAGGCATTTTATAACAGAAAACAACAGATGCCTCAGAGTTATATCCCTTAAAAGAGAGAGTCGGCAGAATTTCTTTGAGAGAGAAAGATTAAATAAGTTATTCAAGGTTTTTTTTTAAAGGTCCCGAGAATTTATTCATCTTATAACTGAAAATTTGTACCCTGTGAACAACATCTCCCCATTTTCCCGACGCCCCACATGATTTCAGTTTGAGGAAAATGTGCTGATTTTATGCTATATGACAGAAGACCCCGCCCTTCTGGTCTCCCAGCTGTGTTTTCCTTTCACTACTTCCCTCCCGGCATAACCTCAATGTGCTATTATCTATTACACAGGAGCTCACGTCTAAGTTGAGAGCAGATTCTGTTTGTTCTCATTAGAAAAACAAAACTCTTTTGAGAGGTCAGAACTCATTCAAATCCTCTGCTTCGTTTGGAAGTCAATGCACAGGAGTTGAAATGATGAGTACAGAGTGACTGCTTCTCAGAAATCAAGATTCAGTCAGTGCACGAGATGGGGTTAAAGAGGTGTTCCTGCAAAGATGTGACTCTCAATAGTCACAAGAGCAGCGAGGAGCCAGCTCCCTAGCTCAGGCGGGGAGCAGCCACCTGAGCCACGAGCCACCAGGGGGCGCTCTGCGGCTTCTCAGACGCCAGGCAGACGAAAACATCCACAAATCACTCAGCAGTCGAATACCCTCAAATGTCAACTAACCGTTCATTTAGTACAATGGCCTTTCAAGTGCTGGACAAACCAAAGGAGTTCTTAAATCTTATAAAGAGTTTCACGCAAATACGACTCAAGAAGGAGGTCTCTGAAGCCAGACTCCCAGCGCTCAGCTGCTGGACAGCCGTCCTGTCAGGTCAGGGCTGGAACTGTCAGGTGGGAATTCTGACGGGCAGCCCCTGATCCCGGAGCCAGCAGAGAGCAGAGGTCCAGCAAGAAGCAAACTGGTGGGTCTATAAACAGCTAAAACGGCACCAACAACTAACTCAGGGGGTGAGTGCCAGGCCCTCCACAGTTTACAAATCTAGGAGAACCACGGCAGCGTGTCCTTGGGGTGAGTGTGCACAGGGCATGGGGCACAGGGCAGCCTGGATCACACCTGCCACCATGACCGTGGACACGGCCCTCCGCCCCAGCTGTGCTCTCCCCGCCCGACCTTCTGAGCACCCAGAGCTCCCACCCGGGGCGCGAGTATCATCGTGATAGAAAAACCCCCTCAGAGGCAGCACGTCAAAGCGTGAGTGAGGGCTTCCCTGATGGCACAGTGGTTAAGAATCCGCCTGCCAATGCAGGAGACACGGGTTCGAGCCCTGGTCCGGGAAGATCCCACATGCCGCGGAGCAACTAAGCCCGTGTGCCGCAACTACTGAGCCTGCACTCTAGAGCCCACGAGCCACAACTACTGAGTCCACACGCCACAACTACTGAAGCCTGTGCACCTAGAGCGCGTGCTCCGCAACAAAAGAAGCCACCGCAATGAGAAGCCTGTGCACCACAACGAAGAGTAGCCCCCGCTCACCACAACTAGAGAAAGCCCGTGCGCAGCAAGGAAGACCCGACGCAGCCAATACATACATACATATATACATAAATAAATAAAATTTATAAAAAAAAAAAAAAAAGTGAGTGAGCGGAGCATGGGTGACTTCCACTTTCTCCTTTGTGCAGGTTTTTATTTTACTTAAAACGAAAACAAGGGCTTCCCTGGTGGCACAGTGGTTGAGAGTCTGCCTGCCAATGCAGGGGACACGGGTTCGAGCCCTGGTCTGGGAAGATGCCACATGCCGCAGAGCAACTAGGCCCGTGAGCCACAACTACTGAGCCTGTGCGTCTGGAGCCTGTGCTCCGCAACAAGAGAGGCCGCAATAGTGAGAGGCCCGCGCACCGCAATGAAGAGTGGCCCCCGCTCGCCGCAACTAGAGGAAGCCCTCGCACAGAAACGAAGACCCAACACAGCCAAAAATAAATAAATAAATAAATAAATAAATAAAATAAATAAACCCAAAGTTTTTTAAAAAAAAAAAAAACCGAAAACAAAACCACAAAGCCTGTATGTGTCCTCAAATAACAAAAAGAACTCTCATTTCCCAGCCATCAGCTCCGCAGTCTCGGCAGATAAGGAAGCAAGACGCGGCACGTGCCCTGGAGCAGAGGCCCAGGCACCCACCGGGCCAACCAGGGGCTCCCTGAACCCTCGATTCTGCACCTGTGAAGTGGGGTAGCAATTCGGGTCTATAATCCCGCATTCACACCCTTTGGGGCCAGAGGTGATGTTCTGGCCTCAGAAAGGTGATCGGGTGGGTGGAGCGGTGCCCGGGACGGACAGTCATCCTCCTGTGAGGGGACCCGGGACCAGCCCACAGGGGGTAAACACAAAACCACAAACGGCCTCCACGGGCTCTGGCCAGGTCAGCCACTGGCAGAAGGAGAGCTTTCCCACCCCAGAACTCTGGGCTGCTCAGCTGAGCAGGGACAGTGGCCCGGGCCCCCCAACCGCCCCAAGGGGGGCGGCAGGCCTTACTTAGTCCCTCGTGGCCAGGCCACCACGGTTGCTTCCCCGGCTCCCACCAGGGGACAGCGCTGTGGATGTCCCCAGATCCCTAAGCCCGAGGCCTCACCTGCCTGGAAGCCCTTTGGCAGAAGATACTGTGTGTCCAGATGCGAAAGGAGGAGGTAGATGTGAACAGGAGAAAAGACAAAAGACCGCCTGCAAAGAAAACGCCTCCAAGTGTATCTGTCTGTGGCTGGGCCCAGAGCTACCACTTCTGCCCAAGGAGTCATGTGGCCCATCCACTCGGGGCGCGCCCCCCCCGCCCTGTCTCTGAGCGCGCACCCTATCAGTGTGACAGTCACTGACGAAAGGAGGAAGGGAACAAACTACGCCACGCTTTCCCAAGGGGATGGCACACTCCAGGTGGCTGAAGTTCTGTTAACCAGATGACAAGCGAGATATAAAAAGAGAACCAAGTCCATAAGCGGAGGAGACAGAGGATGGACCAAAGATGGAAGGCCTCGAGTCTGTTAAGGTGAATCACAGAGCCACGAAGGAAGGGGGTCTTTGTGCGGAACTCAGCAGGGGTGCGAGAGTGAGCCAGGCAGGCCTCACACGGCCGCTTGCTCCGTCTGCCTGTCCTAAGTGTGGCTTCGTGCACAGGTGAGACCGCTGACGAAGTCGAACTCACCCGCGCTTCAGCTGTCGGTTGTCGGGGACCCTCGGCCCCCGTCCACAAATAAGCCGGGTGCTATAAATAGTTGGTCCACAATCCTGTTTGCAAAATCCCATCCCCACCGCAGCAGGGAGTGGCACTTCCAGAAAGGCATTTGTATCTGAAGGTAGCACACCAAAACAGATAAAAGTAATTCAAGGCCTGAGTTATAAACTATGTGGTTCAGACAAAAGAATGTCAAAGGTTTATTGTACAAATTGATGCCACTATCAAGGAAACCACTAAGAGAGCAGAAAAGCTGCGGAGGGTGGGGGTGACTCCCCCCCAAATCAATTCACCTGTCCCAGTGACCCAAAATCTACAAGGGAAAAAAGAGGGACAGTGTACCCCGACAGGAGAGAAAAGTGCTTCTCAGTGAACAGGAGGATAAACCACAGGGCCTTTTAGACGCTTCCACTCAGCTGGCCGTTCCCAGCAATTCCAGGCCTGGATGCTGAGGGGAGACGAGCAGCGAAGTGCAGGAGGGGCCCTGGGAACGGTGAGCCTCTTTGAAGAGTCAGCGGGGCTGCAAGACCCCTGCCAGACGTGGACAAGCTCAGGGGCCTCAGTGAACGCACACTTGCGAGGTGTGAGCCAAACGGCCCTTTTCTTCTGCATAAAACATCCAGGTAGTCCACTTCTGATACCAAAAAACGTGCTTGAAAGCAATGGGGAAAAGGCCCCCTGGGACGGATGCTTTCCACTTGGACCAGAGGCTACTTGGCAGGGATTTAAACTAAAGGGGACCAGGCCAAAGGCCTGTCAGAAGCAGGCTGCTCATGGCCCCAAGTGCACACCTCTGGCTCCCTTTCCATCTTGGGAGAGAAAGATACAGGAGTGTGTGCTTGCGGGACCGTGGGGCAAACTCTCTAGCTGAGATTCTGACAAGGACGGATGGACGGGAACTGGGATGGAGAGAGCAGGAGAAGCGAACCAGCAGTAGTTTTTCAATACGAGCTAATGTGTATCTACACTGGGTTCTTCCAACAGCGGCTAGTGCTGGTGCTGGTCACCCACACGCAGTGCTTGAACTGCCTCTTTATGCGAATGGCTCTCCAGTGTAGACCTTCCACCCACTACCACCCCCATCTCAACGGCACTCAACTTCAACACGCCCCAAAGCAGCTGGAGTTCGCCCATCTGCTTAGAGGGCAGTTACCGGCTGCCTCCAAAGTGCCAGGTCCTGGGAATAGAGGGGGAAAGCCATGCAGGTCCCAGACTTAGGGAACCTGTGTTCTTGGAGGTGTGGGCACGGAAGAGCAACAGAAACAAACACACTAATGACCCAATCAATTCAGACTGTGGAAGCCCAGCAAAGGCACTGAGCCAGAGGTAACAGAGTCAGGGGCAGGAGGCAGAGCCTGCAGAAAGGAGGTGACATGGAAGCCAATGGTTAAAGGATGGGGAGAAGCCTGGAACGCAGGCGGGCACAGGCAAGGGCAAATGAACCAAGGGGCTCCTGGAAGGCAGGTGTGCTCCCATGAGGGCCCAAGTCTCCATTCATAGCGCCCACTCCCGTTTAGGCCTGCCTATCCCTGAGGGGTGATGGGCTCTGCCCTTCCCAGTTACACCCCCAGCGTGTTACAATGAGCCTGACACACTGCAGGGTCCATGGGGCTGTGTGTGGGAAGGGCAGTGCCGCCCCGTGGCTGAACGAAGCTGTGCTCTGGTCCCAGCAGCCTGCGGGTCCAGTAGGGCTGTGAGGCCCTTGCAAGAGGTGCCAGGCAGGCACAAGCCAAACCAAACAACCATCTAGGATCAAGTGGGCAAGAAAGTCAAACTGGATTTCTATTTCACCTGCTGTTTCTGGGGGAAACCAGCAAACCTCCAGATGACGGGTGCTTTCCCGAGCCAGCTCAGTTCAACCCATGTCCCACGCCACCACATCTAAGTGTGGCAGGAAAGCCCGGGAGTGCGATGACGGCAAGGCCCCCCGGGACCTGCAGGGAGACACCTGTCCACATATGATCATGGAAAGGCAGGAAAGTAGATGAATTTTCCCGTACAGCTTATTCAACAGTTGAAGCAAGAAGAGCTTGCAACCGGTCCTTTCTTAGTGGGAAACAGACTGCCCAGAACCGCCGGCCACAGCACCCCAGTCATCAGGAGCCCCTCAATCCTTGGGGGCAGGATGCAGACGTGGCTTTTCTCTTTGTAAACTGAAAAACCAAACTCAAGGCAACCTCAACCAATGATTTCATCTTCTGCCCAAAATGTCGTCCAAACTGATTAACTGGAGTCTCATGGCATCTCCTTTTCCTCTGGTAACCCTGTGGTCAAGGTGAACTTTCCAGATGGGAAGGGAAGCATAGCTGGCGAAACCTAAGAGTGTTCATAGATAATGTCCCGACAATACCCTTTTAAATGAGTACAGTATTAATAAGTAACGGCTGTTAATTTAGGAGATCATCTCCTACACTTAGTTGTGAGAAGATAAAAGATCTAAAATTCTAAGCTTGTAACTACATACGCAATCTTGTAACGCCCCACAAAGTTCTGCTCTCGTGAACCAAAGCTTGAGAAGCACGGTCTTTGAAAACCAGGCCACAGCCACGGCCACCGCGACGCAGCGTCCGCACCAGCTGCCGCAGGAGCCTGGCACTTCCGGCGAGCCGGGGTTACGTACTTAACCAGCCCCTCCTCTCTCGGCAACCCAGAGCGCTTCTGAGGTGCTCCTCACACCTCTCCCCACGGGGACTCTCCGGGGAGCAGAATCTCCTTGCTGGGATATTAAAGGCCCCAGATCTTGTCAATCTGCTCCGTCCCTCTCTCAACCCCTTTTAGTAAAAGCATTTCTCAGCAGGACTTCAGGCTCTTCTCCCCCAAGACTCAACTTCTTAAAAGATCGTGACGGAAATTCTTTCAACAGAATCATCTGTCATAAAAACCCAACCTGCGCACAACTAAGATGATTATTACTGGGTACCTTCTCCTTAATCTGAAGGCCAGATTAATTTAAATAAGTTATAAGAATGTGATGCCTTGGTCAGAAGCCAAAGCGTTCTGACACACAACCCCATTTTATCCAGTCCTGAGGGTCTTTTTAGGGACACTCCCAAAGAAGCGTGGCCTAGCTGTGACCCTCAGCAGCGAAGAAGGGCAAAGATAAAAATGACTAAAATAATAGAGAAAGCTGGAAGGAAGTTTTTTCAGTCTCAAGAACCTAACAGGGGACCTCCCTGGTGGCGCAGTGGTTAAGAATCCACCTGCCAATGCAGGGGACACAGGTTTGATCCCTGGTCCGGGAAGATCCCACATGTCGCAGAGCAACTAAGCCCGTGCACCACAACTACCGAGCCTGTGCTCTAGAGCCCGCGAGCCACAACTACTGAGCCCGCACACGCAGAGCCCGTGCTCCGCAACAAGAGAAGCCAGGGCAATGAGAAGCCCACGCACCGCAACAAGAGTAGCCCCTGCTTGCCGCAACTAGAGAAAGCCCACGCGCAGCAACGAAGACCCAGTGCAGCCAAAATAAATAAATAAGTAAATTTATATTTAAAAAAAAAAAAAAAAGAACCTAACAGGAACTGAAATCCACAATGGTTCTAGTTGAATACTAACTCAAATATTACTTAAAGACAGCAAAGAAAAAGGCAGAAAATTACTGCTTGTTAAAAAAAAAAAAAAAATCTAGAATTTTACCGCAATCCAACCAACAGCACCAGATGAGTGAGGGTCCACGGGACTTCTGCCAGCTACCGACTGGCAGACAGTCTTCTGACTCTAGCCCACGTCCCCTGATTTCAGCGCTCCCTCGTCACCACGGCCACGGCTCCCAGCACACGCCTCGTGTCCCCCTCCTCCGGGGGCGCTGCCGGCTCGGCTCCGCTGGGCATACTCACGTCGATCTCTCCGTCGTCGATCTCTCCATCGTCGTCCTCTTTCCTCTTCTCCTTGGCAGCCTCCACGGGCTCCCTGTCCTCCACGCCGCGGACGCCTGCCTTCCCGTCCTCCCCGGGAGCCCCTTCTCCCCTCTCCTCGTCCTCCTCGGGCCCGGCCTTCTCGGTGTCGTCCTCCTGCGCGGCGGGGGCCGGCTCCTCGGGGACCTCCTCGTCGTAGTCTAACTCGTGCTCGTCCAGGTCCCTGGTGACCGACGAGGCCTCGTCCCTCAGGTCGTTGGTGCGGTCCTCCTCCCCCCGGCCCCCCTCGGCCCGCGGGGGGCTGGCCGGGCCCCCGCTCAGCTCCTGAGCCTCGGAGTCCCGGTCCTCCTCGTCGGAGCGACTCTCCTCTTCCTCCTGGCTCAGTCCCGGGGCGGCGCTCTCCTCAGCCTCCAAGTCAGAAGCCCTCCCCCCCGCTCCATCCAGGTCCTGCTCAGACCCACTTTCCCTCAGGATGTCATCGTCCGAGAGCCCCTGCTGCTCCTCTTCCTCATCCTCCGGAGAGCGAGGGTCCCGGTCAGGGCTCTCGGCCACATCCATCGGTACCCACGGTTCTGCAAAACAAAGAGAACACACACTCACAGCATCCAGCAAAAGGGCCAGTCAATCTCGCGCTGGTTTGCTGGGCCCCGTGCTTGCCTCTGACCTGCAGGAGGGCTCGCCCCGCCTGGCTCCTCCACACCCCAGACCCCAGTCCGCAGACCACCGGCACTGCAACCCCAGGCCTCCGCGGGGCCGGGCCGAGCGCGTGGAGCTGTGCGCCAGGAGCCTCACATCTGGAGCCACCGGGCAGCGAGAGACCCGGCGTGCCCACCTCCACACAGGGCACCCCGACTGGTTATCAGACAGTGGGCAAGAAGACGGGCATTGCAAGCGATAGCTTTTTGGGTTTGTAAAGTAATTACTTGTGAAATTCAGGAAAACGCGCATTCGGAAGGAGGTGGCAACACTGAAGGCAGCGCCTGGCCTCTTCCGGAGTCACCCCGCAGGGTCTGGAACAGAAAGCCGGCCTGCCTTTGAGAGCCCCCAGGACATGGGCCATCTCCCGTTCCTGCACATGTCTCCCCAGGTCCGGTCGTGATGGCCGCATCAGACCCTACTGGAGCAGCCAAGGGACGCCCGGAAGGCCTTCGTGCGCTGTGATTCTCGAGAACCACTGTTCCAGGACAGGCAGGTCATGGGAAAGAACTCTGGCAGAAAATCTTACATATTTAAGTAGTTTCTTATATAAAAAGACCAACAGTGTCATTTTAGAAGATTTCATTTCTATTTTTACTCACTAGATTTAATTATAAAGTGACTATTTTCTGGTTTTCCCACCCCAATGTGCAAAGATAGGACATTGTTCCATTGGTTCTAAACGCAGGTTGCAGAAGGTGGGCTGAGACGGTGTGTGCATGAAATCAACACCAAACAGCCTACAAGCAAACATTTACCATCCATCATGCAATGGGTAGCGAGTAACCACTAAGCTGGTGTGAAATAGCAGGAACAGTGAAGGGTTTAACGTTCACTTGATTCTTCAAAATTTTTTATTTAAAATAATGTATGCCCCAGTCATGCTACTTGGTACCTCAGTGAGATCTGGAAACGCACAAGTATATTTATATACTCTATATAAAATTACTTTATGCATTTACATAACTAAAAATTTAAAGTGTATCTTTTAACTTTATACCTTCAAAAGGAGAACCTATGTTTAAAGATGCACATACCAAGAGTTGGTATATGAACCCACAGTTAAAAACAGTTTTGTTTTGTTTTGTTTTTGCTGTTAATGGAAATTATTAAAATTCAGCAAACATGAGGACAAGTCACTTAAAATTCATCACTTTATAAATAAACTAAATGGTTAGCAGTAAAAGAAATTTACAAACCAACCAATCCATTCAAAGTCACTTAAAAGTAGACAGCTTTGAAAATGATTCACTTTTCAGTCTTCTAACTACACTATCCAGAGGTAGGACTACTGGAAAGAATTATTAAAAAGTTAGCCCTAAAATGGAGTATTTTGCTGCCCCGTGGCTTCCTGGCTTCCCTGTGCAGGGCACAGCCTGTCACCACACACATCACCCCTGCAGCCCAGGGCAACGAGCAAGGCAAGAAGCCTACCGCGGACAGGGCCCGGCACCCGCACCTCTTCCAGACAGCGTGGGGGCGTTAGGGCAGCCAGTCAGGGGCCAGTGGCAAACCGGCAGCCTCCCTCCTTAGCTAATGACATCAGTAAAACATAGGAGATTTTCCTTTGTGTATGATGTCCTCTGCCTACCCTTGTACAGTTTTTATTACATTGTATATAACAAAACCTCTCCACAGAAGGGCAGGGACTTTCATTCCCCAGCTGCTTAGGCTGGCACCTGGGACCCTGTAGGCAGGCAGCCACGCGCAGCTGGTCACTGAGCCTCAGACATATCCCTACTGGAAACCTGACAAATTCTGATTCTCACATCATAAGTCTAATGGCAACCTTGGGAACCAAGTCACCTCTGAAATCAATCAACTGGTAATCAAAATTAAGTGTCCCCTTAAACTAGTTTAAAATCCACAAAACTGATACTCTAGCTTTGCAACATATTATTATCCTGTTCATGGCACAGAGGCTCCCTCACTAGTAACTTGATAGCAGCCCCTTCTTGGGGCCCAGGTGCCAAAAGGTTTCATTGTCATGATTAGGTCCAACCAAATTGTTCTTTATATTCTGGCAAACTTCGATTTAAATCCTAGGGTAAGAAATGGGAGAAAGAACGTCTAACTTCAACTATATGAACTCAAGCAAGTGGGCCATGTCTTTCTGGGACACATGGAACAGGGCACACAGTGTGGGCTTCTGAGTCAGAACCTGAATCCCAGCGCTGCTGCTGCTTCCCAGCTTCAGGGTCTTGGGCAAATTACGTAAACTTGCCAGACCCCAGTTTGTTCATCTGAAATACGGGGAAACAGCATCCGCTGCAGAAGTCGTTGCGACACCTAAATGAGATCAGCCTGATGGCTTCCAACACCCACACCCCTCTCCCCACCAGACTGCGGTCAGTCTCCTGGGTGCTCAGGAGACAGCCATCCAACACACGCTGGATAATCAACTCTGCACGACCACGTGTGCAATAAAATCAAGTCCCCCCACCTGCTGAGAGACTACCACTCTGCCAGGCACTCGACCCAGTTCCTCGCATCAACCTTCCAAACAAACGCTGCTCCCCTCACAGAGAAGGAAACCAAGGCCACGTGGCCACTGAGCGCAATCCGGGCTTGCATCTCCGAGCCGCTGCCGGAGCAGGTGCCCAGTGCTGGCGCCGGCCTGATGCATGACGCGAGCTCCTGCTACCTGCCCAGGGACTAATCCCCACTTACCGCCACTGTTTCGACAGGAAAATGGGACCTGAGCTCTAACTGACTTCACACGTGCTTGTTTGGAACAGAGCCGTCACATAAATCGGGGACTTGGACTGAACCAGGAGATTTTGCCTGTTGCTCTTTTCTCCCTTCTAAAGTTTTGTGCTGATCCAGCTAGGTTGCTATCTTAGCCCTTCTAGAACCAAAAAGACACATTTTCACAGAGACGGAAAAGCTACTATATGATGCACACGGACTATTAAAGAACAGTGATGACCATATGGGAATCAAACTTGTGACACCAGTCACTTATTTTTTTATTTTAAATGTGTCTAAAGTTTGAACCTTAGGCACTTACACTAAAGGTGAATCTCGTAAAAGAAGCCCTCACAAAGGTGCACACTTCTACACCGACACCACAGGAAACGCTGCCTCAAATTAAAATCCTGAGGCTGCTGTACTGTGTGTAAAAAAGAAGAACTTGCAGAGCCTACATGCCCCACGAAGTGTGTATTATGGAACTCACTTCAGCCGTCCAAGCACAAAGCTAACTTCCCTCCTCTCACGGGCAGTTTTCAGTGCTGACCAGAAGGTGGTAGAGTGCAAGGCCCTGTGTGCACCTGCTCCTATCGGGGAGGACTACCGCTGGCAGCCTTCTGGGCAGCACGGATTGCTCCGAGAATCCGAGGAAGGGGATGGCTCCTCTCCCTAGAAAAACCTGGACATACACAATTTATCCCCCACTTTCGGAGTTCAAAACCTCCTGAGGTCCACCCACTGAGAACTCCTGCCCTAAGTATGCTGTACATTATTCTACTACATGCCCAAACTCGCCACACCGTGTACCGCAACTATCTGTTTGCAAAGTCTGTTGGGAGGTCCCCCGCCCCCGGCCCCATGAAGGGCCTGAGTGGAAGGGCTCAGAATCACCTGGGTTCTCCAAGCTCAGCAAACGGCTGGCACTTGGTAGCAGAGCTACCATATAACTTATTGTCTGAACTTGGGGGCGTGTTTGAGACTGAAAGGGGGCACTGTTAACCATTACAGCAGGCATGAGCCTGGCTGTCCTAGGCACACTGGGACACACAGTCACCCCTAGGAGGCCCTGACAATCTCCTGAGCAAAGGGGTCCCATCTCTTCTTTCCCTGTGGAACCTCCTGGGATTTTCCAATCTGAGGCTACACACAGGTGAACAGCTTGCAGAGGAAAACATGCCAAAGAATCTTCCTGCTTATCAGAAGCAACCTGAGGCACACCTTGCTGCACAGAAGGGGTGTGTCGCTGGGGGTCAGAAGACGGTGTGTGTTCCAGGCCCCACTCTGGGCGAGTGAACTGGCTCTCTGGGCATCAGTGTCCTGTTTTGAGATTAGTTCAATTCGGCAAATATCTGAGTACGTGCTCTGTGTCAGGAGCCAAGAAAACCATGTGGTCTATTAAATGCACACAATGAAGTGGAGGGTCCTCTGGTCACGTCTTCACAACCCCCAGGCTCACTATTCTTACTCAGTCTGTTCTTCTCACACCATCACCCTGTCATCGAGCGTTCTTGGCAAAGTTTAGAACTCTTTAGTCCTTTGACCCACAAGACAGTGAACGTGCCTGGAGAACAGAATAGCAGTGTCCATCACTGTGTCTCCACAGCATACTACGCTGGCAGACGGGGACGGAGAGACGCTCGCTGAATAAATCACAAGGTCTCATTACTTGATGAACTACCTGTTGCACACCAGAAAGAAACTTGAAGTAAGTGCCTACTTTTTAGAAGACTATTCTAGAACTGAGAGACAGAGTGGGTGCTGCCTCGCTTCCCAGCGGTCATTCTGGAAGGCTGCACCCTGACTGCAAGGACACTGCTACAGTATACAACATGTGGGAACTTTTCTTTCCCAGCAACCTTTGGAACCTGCAGGACACTCCCCTGGCACTCTCAGTGGCAGCAAATCTTCCCTCTCTCACGGTGGGTCACTTTGACAAACCGCAGGAAGCTGTTCAGGGCCTGGTCTGGTAAGTGAGGTGAGTTCCCAAGCCAGGTAAGATGGTTTTTGGTCAAACGTGGGGTGTGACTATTGAATGAGACTGATTTTCCTCCTATGGTTTGTATATTTACTATGGCTTGTATATTTACTACCAAAACAGGAGTTCCAAAGAGGTTTTGGCAAAGGAGCACCAAAGAAATACAAGCCTAACCTTCCAGGTTAATAATTTTTAACAGAGCACTCCCTATCTGAATGCCCAAGTTCTGCTACATCTGGTTAAAATTCAGACTCATAACTTCATGGATTTACAACATCCAAAGGAAGGATGTCAAGGTTGGTGATAGACACCATCCCCAAACTGACTAAACTTGACATCAAACGACTCCTCAGGGAGGAAGCACTCACCTTGAGATGAT
The DNA here is from genome assembly GCF_028023285.1 of Balaenoptera ricei. NCBI lineage: Eukaryota > Metazoa > Chordata > Mammalia > Artiodactyla > Balaenopteridae > Balaenoptera > Balaenoptera ricei. The sequence continues at coordinate 63,044,502 of NC_082657.1, read as the reverse complement.
CTGTGAAAAAGGAAAAAACCTCTTCAGTGTTTGATCGTTTCCCACCCAGAACCGGAGACAAGTTCCAGCCTCTGGGACACACGTGATTGGTTTCCAGAGCTGGCTGGGCTCCACACATGTGCTCAGATTGTAAAATCATCAGGCAAAGACTCCCCTGCCTGGGAAGCGGGAATCAGCCTGGGTCCAGGCTCACCCTGAGAATCCCAACCTCTGCTCTGGGACAGGACCACTCCACAGGCAACACGAAGGAGATGAGAATCAAAGGAGAAAAGATGACAGCACTGCTATGCCTCTAAATGCCCTCTTCGTCCATTCTCCCCAAATTGATCTGAAGAACTGACCTGCTCTCACAGATACAGAACTGAACAGCTCATTTAAGACGATCAACCACTCTAGCCGGCAAACTCAGCTGTCATGAAGTAGTCAGTAAAACTGAAGTTTTAGCAAGAGTAAGGCTGAAAGTCTTTAAGTCTTAGGTTCTCCCAGCAATGAGCCGGCATCCTTTGGGCTCTTAACCAAAGGGGCACAAGGAATTTTATTCCAAAGAGTGGCGCGCGTCTTGGGACACAGCCAACAGGTCCTACCTGTGCCTCCGGGAAGCCGAGGGAGCAAGTTCCAGGAGGCTCCGGGGAGCTCAAAGCTCCCGAAGAGCCTATCCCCAATCCGGAGGGCGAACCTGTGTGCCTCCTTCCGCCCCCCACCCCATCTTTGTGGGCGGAAAGCAGTGCCACGCGAATATCCCGGAAGAGAAATGACAGCTTCGGGAGATCAACCCCACTGCAGGGAGCGGAAGCAGCTGTCGGGCGCTCGAGCTGAGGGAATCCAGGACCCCCAGGCCGGCTCGCCCGAACCGAACGTGGGATCGTGCCTAGCTCAGCTTCCCCTTCCCGGGGCCCGAAAGCCACGTTTCGGCGGGGGGCAGCCTGGAGCGCTCCCCGGAGGCGGAGGCGGAGGCGGAGGCGGAGGCGGCGGGGCTCCCGGGCCTCGGCTCCGCGCAGCCGCCACGCTCCCCGCCCGGCCGCCTCGGCCTCCTCCTCCCGCCGGCCCGGCCTGCCGCCGTCGCCACCACTTACCTCAGCGCAAGGGCAGAGAGGGGGCCACGGCTTCGCAGGAGTCGGGGCGGCGCGGGGAAGACGTCCCTCAGCCCTTCCGCTCCTCACAGGCTCCGGCTTGAGGCGCGACGCGGGCGGAACAAACGGGCTCCACTACCCGCGGGGGCCGGCCATTGTGCGACGTCATCAGGCCGCGACGGTTGTCTGCGGGCCGGCGGGCTTCCCTCGCTCGCCACGCCCTCCGTCCGCTTCCTTCCGGCCTCCGCGCGGCCGCCACCGTGCGGCCCCGCCCCCTCGGCGCGCGCCCGCCCGAGCCAGCACGGCGCAGGCGCGGCCGGGGCACCGCCCCTGGGGCGGGTCTCCGAGCCGCCGCACCGCCCGCCTAGCCGCAGGGTGGGCTTCCCGCGCCGCGCGGTCTCGTGACCCGCGAGCGCCGGTTCGCGCCTGGCAGTGCTCTCAGCGGGCGGTACCGGACCCGCGGAGGTGGGTTCTGCGACGTCGGGGCTCGGAACTTACGTGCTGCCATGCGGCTGGAGAGGTCCCAGCCAAAGTTAATCCTTTGCGGGAAATGAGTTTAAATAGCAAATCTTAAACATTTTAAACTTCTTCCCGGGGACTAAATAGCTCCCTCTCTGTTAAATATAATCAGTGCAACGCAAAATTAATCATTTTCGAGAAACTGAGTTTAAATGTCAAAGACTAAACATTTTTTTTACAAAGAAAATATTTTTATTTGTATAACAAATATTCTAAGAAATGATGACATAATAAAATTAACAGAGTTGATGTGATGTCGAGACACAAATAAGTATGTAGTGCTATTGATGATTAATCATTTTGTTTCATCCAACCTCCCATCGATTATTTTAGAGAGCATCTCTGGTGTATTTCTGACTGAATCTTAAGCATGATGTATCCAGGTGATTCAATTAGGAAATCTTTGAAAGAATGAAGCCTAAACATTTTTAAAGACTATTTCTGTGCGACTAAATAGCTCCTGCTTTATCAAGTATAATGAGTCCAACACAAAATTTAATCATTTTTTTGAGATACTGAGCTTAAATGTCAAAGCTTAAACATTTAATTATTATTATTATTATTATTATTATTTTTTTTGTAAGCAATCCAGTGTTGAAAAGTTTGCTTCATCATTTTGTGGTGTTATCTTTGGGTTAAGAAACAGGATCAACTAAAAAGAAAATTTCATAGAGTCCTGGTGGATTTTGCCACACTGTGGCTTGTAACCTATTTGCTGGAAGCACCATAAAGTTCTCAGTAGTAAAAAATCAACCTTAATTAGCTTTTAAATTGAAAAGCAAATTTTTTGTGTGTGCTGTCTTAGAATGAGAGGTCCAGGGTGGGATTTTCCCCATAGGAAATAAATAAAAATAGGAGTCCCGGCTGGCAAAAGGACATAGACCACTGAAAGCTTAAACATTTAAAACTGTTGCCAATGTTGTTAAAAAGTAGCAACAGGTCCAAAATGGAGTCACTTATGCTAAGCCTATCAAGACTTAATACCTAATTTAATTGAAGTTTTAGCCTCTCCCTAGAGTGGAAATTTAAACCCATCAGTCAGCACTAAGGAGGTGATCTGCCTAAGACCCCTGCATCCCCTAAGGGAAGGTGCCCTTGCTGGAAGTAACCCACCCTTTTAACTTCCTTGTCTCACCCTCCTGTACCTGTAACAACCTCCATTTTGTACAGCTTTTAGAAGCCTTTCTGCTTGCTACATGGGATGCAGCCTGATTCATAAATTGTTGAATAAAGCTAATTAGATCTTCAAGATTAGTCAGTTGAATTTTTAACACTGATTTCTTTAAAATAATCAGCTCAAAAAAACAGAAACAAAAACCAAATAATAATCAGCTCAACACAAAAGTTAATCGTTTTTTAAAGATACTGCGTTTAAATATCAGAGCTTAAAATTTTACACTCTTTCCATGTGGATAAACAGCTGTGTATCTTACTAAATGCAGTCAGCTTAATGTCCTTGATCAGAAGGACATCATGTGGCATTGGGAGTATTTTTACAGCTTACCAACTGCCTTCACAGCCCTCAGGGTGGAGCCACACAGAGCCTCCTGCAGAACATCAAACTGTCCATGTTACAATAGGAACCTGCACTTAGAGGGACCCTAGGCTTGGTCGAATGCTCTGCTGTCCTCGCCTTAAGATTCTTAATCATTTTTAAACAAGGGGCCCACGTTTTCACTTTGCAGTGGACCCTGTGTGAATGAATGAGCAAGAGAAGAAATTGAGGGCATTGACATGGACTACCATTTGACCCGGCGATGTCACTCCCAGAGAAATGAAACGTGCGCACAAAAACCTGTACACGAATGTTCCAGCAGTGTTATTCACAACAGCCCCAGAGTGGAAACAACCTAGGTGTCCATCAACTGATGATGGCTCAGTAAAATGTGGTCCAGGGAATTCCCTGGGGGTCCGGTGGTTAGGACTTGGCCCTTTCACTGACAAAGACCCAGGTTCGATCCCTGGTCCAGAAACTAAGATCCTACAAGCCGTGTGGCACGGCCAAAAAAAAAATGTGGCCCATCCATACGGTAGAGTACTACTCAGCCATATAGAAGATTGAACTCTGTCTAAGAAGAGATGCCGTGGTCCAACCGTAAGAGGACACAAGAAGGTGGAAGGGGGCTTTCGCCAGAGCCCGGATCCTGGACTTCCAGGTTCAAGAACTCTGAGAAATAAATGTCTGTAGTTGAAGCCCCCCAATCTGCGGTATCTGTTATGGTCATCTGAGCTGACAAATACATTCTATTTACATGAGATATCCAGAAGAGGCAAATCCACAGAGTCAGAAAGTAGGTGAGAGGTTACCAGGGGCTGGGGGAGGTGGGATGGGGAATGACCACTTAATGGGGACAAAAGTTCTTTTAGGGGTGATGAAAATGTTCCAGAGTCAGGCAGTTGTGATGGTTGTACAACTTTGTGAATATACTAAAAACCACTGAACTGTGCACTTTAAAAGGGTAGATTTTTGGGGGTGGGAGGAATTGGGAGATTAGGTTTGACACATACACACTATTGACAGTAGGTATAAAATAGACAACTATCGAGAACATACTGTATAGCACAGGGAACTCTACTTAATGCACTGTGGTGACCTAAATGGGAAGGAAATCCAAAAACGAGGGGATATTTGTATATGTATAGCTGATTCATTTTGCTGTACAGTAGAAACTAACAATATTGTAAAGCAACTATACTCCAATAAAAATTAATTTTAAAAAAGGGTAGACTTTATGGCATATGAATTATACTTCAATAAAGCTATTCTTTTTTAAAAAAATGAAAAGAGCAACTAAGCTTGTGCACCACAACTACTGAGCTTGCACTCTAGAGCCCGCGAGCCACAACTACCGAGCCCGCGTACTACAACTACTGAAGCCTGCCCTACTAGAGCCTGTGCTCTGCAACAAGAGAAGCCACAGCAATGAGAAGCCCACGCACCGCAACGAAGAGGAGCCCCCGCTCGCCGCAACTAGAGAAAGCCTGTGCGCAGCAACAAAGACCCAGCGCAGCCAAAAATCAATCAATAAATAAATGAAAATTAAAAAATAAAAGGAAAGAAATGAAGGGAGATGGTAGAGGAGAGGAGGAGGGTGGGAGCTGAGAGGCGGTGGGAGAGGCTTGGGGGAGGGGACTCCTCATAGGTGAATCTCTGAGTGTCCTCCTGTTTCTCCCTCCCCTTGCCTCTGGATCCAGCCACATCACCACCTGCCAGGATTAAGGCCAGAGCTCCAGCCACTCCCCCCGTTTCCCGCTCCATCACTGCCCCGAGCCCTACCCTCTCCGGGCACTCAGAGCCATGTGTCTAAATCTCGGATTGGTTCCAATCTCATCACTCCGGCCTGAGACCCCTCCAGCAGCTCCCTCTGCCCCCAGATAAGACCCACCCCTGAGCACGCTGTCCCCCACTCTGTACCCCCGGGCCGCCGCTGGCCCCTCCGCCCCTCCCGCCCGGCGTTACTAATCACAGTGTTTTCAACATCCGGAGTGTGTGTGTGTGTGTGTGTGTGTGTGTGTGTGTGTGTATGGGGGGGGGCGGGGAGGTGCATTTAGAAAGACAGAAAATGGCCAAGGTGGGATTAGAACCCAGGTCTCTCTGAATCTAAATCCTCGACCTTGAGCCACTGAGTCCCCAGGTGTAAGGATGCAAGCAGTGTTCTCTAGGCCTCAGTGTTCCGGCTCTGCGAAGTGGGGCTATTCACCCCTGCTGCCTCCCTCTCAGGAGGGAAGGAAGAGACAGGAGGTGATAGGCACAAACATCTGTCCTTATATGGACTCCCAGCAGGCCTGGTGCCCAGCGACCTTGTGGAATCCTGGGAGGCAGCCCCACCATTCTCTCCGTTTTATAGTCAGGGAAATAGAAACTGTAACATCTAAGAGCTGGGATTCCACCCCAGGCAGTTGGACCACAAAACCCAAGTGGTTGGGCTTCCCTGGTGGAGCAGTGGTTGAGAATCTGTCTGCTAATGCAGGGGACACGGGTTCGAGCCCTGGTCTGGGAAGATCCCACATGCCGCGGAGCAACTAGGCCCGTGAGCCACAACTCCTGAGCCTGCGCGTCTGGAGCCTGTGCTCCGCAACAAGAGAGGCCGCGATAGTGAGAGGCCCACGCACTGCGATGAAGAGTGGCCCCCACTTGCCACAACTAGAGAAAGCCCTCGCACAGAAACGAAGACCCAACACAGCCAAAAATAAATAAATAAAAAAGAACCACTATGTCCATCCAAATAAATAAATAAATAAATAAAAATATAAAATACTCTAAAATCAAAATTAAAAAAAACAAAAAACAAAAAACCCAAGTGGCCTAGCGAATGAGGCTGTCTCCAGATTAAGGTACTCTGGCTGTGGCTGTTACGTAAGAGAAACGTAAACACCTGTTTCATCCAGCCCTGGTCATTTGGGGTCACTGTCACCGGCAGCCACTGTGACATTAACTGGCACATCCCCCCACGTTCTGTGGGACAATAGGTGTGGTTCCATCAGGCAAGGGCCTTTGGGTCAGTCGAGGGCCTGCATTAACATTACTTATCGTATAAAATAGCTGTGGCCATGGGCTGTGACAGACCTCTGCACGGCCGTAATCGTGGAACGCTGGATGGGAACTTAACGTTGTGGTAATCTGCATTGGGCCACGACCACCTTGGGAAACAGCGTGGCGTTAGTGAGAGCAGTGCCTGGGATCAGCAGCTCCACCCTAGACGGCGGGGTCCCTGGATTACCAACAGCAGCAGCACCTGGGGATTTGTTAGGAATGCACATTCTCAGGCCCCGCCCCATTCCTGCTGCTTGAGGACCGCTGGCTGTGGGCCAGCGGGCTGCAGGTTAACAGGCCCCGGGGAAGAGTAAGAACCACTGGCCTGGGACTCTCTTGCCCATCCCAGCAAGGATGTTCATGGGTCCCTTCGTAATAACCGAAAGAACAAAGGCAAAAACGAGAAATGGCCCAAATGTTTACAGGTGATTGTAATATCGCACAATACTTACAAGATTGTAATTGTTTAGCATTGTAACATATGGATCCCAAGCTTCTGTGTACGAATCTATACATAAATCTATACAGGGGTGAAGCGAAGCTGCTTCCAAGGTGGGAGGGGGCGCTGGGTGCCCTGCTGAGGAGCCATGGGGCCATGGGAGGGTCCTGAGCAGGGCAGTGACAAGAAGGGCGCGGCAGGTGATTATTTTAAAACCCCCGTCTGACAGCTCTTGCGTCTGGATCACCTGGGGGTCTGCCGCGTTTCCTCTGGTTTTCAGCCATCTGGCCCTTTTTCATCGCACAACTTGTATTTTCAATTTGCTGTGGGACATTGTGGATGAATTATCTACTCCCAAAGAAGGCGAGGCTTTATTCTTCCCTGCAGGTGGTTTTAGCAGATCACTGGGCCCTGTTAAGATTTGCTTCTAGGCGTCACCAGGGCCGGTCTGTGCTCCCGGGGAGGGGGCCTTCTACGCCCACCTCCCCCGTCCGCAGGCTGCATCTGCAACCTTTCTCTCCCAGTGCCACACATTACTGGCTCCGTGCCGCGGACCTCCCCTCCCAGGTGCTTTCCGCTGGTTCCTGAAGTTTTCCCCAAGGCTCACTTTGCCCTCTGCCTTCGCTCAGGGCTCATCCCCTCGACCCCGCCCCAAATGCCTCAACGTATGCGTGTGTGTCTTTATGAGTTTGTCCAGGGGCGAGGGTGAGCCCCGCACAAGGGCTTCTGTCTGAAAGCCACATTTGCGAAAATGAATCTGCTGGACGGATCCACCGGGAGGAGGGAACCAGGAGTTCTCGCCTCTCCAAGCGACCGGATGCCAGCCAGCCTCCGCGCTGCCTCGGACTGTCACCAGAGGGCGCGCCAGTCCGGGCATTTGGGGTCCCATGCTGGGAGGGCCTCAGGCTCCTGGACGTTCAAATGCTGTCCGTCCCCTGCACTAGCTCACGGTCACGTGGTGAGGGGCCCAGGTGGGCGCAGGCTCACGTGCGGGCCCTGACACGCACACACGTGCACACTCCCCCATCTTCATCCAGACCCCACTCACATTGCAGCCCCTATGCAGACGCAGTGAGAGGGCTCCACTCAGGAAAGGATGGGCTCCACCGTCAGGGGTGCTGACCCCTGTGGGGCCCCTGGTCCCTCCAGGCTCCATCCTGGCCTCATGGGGTTCCCGGCACTGACCCCACCTGGCCTCCTTCCCTCCCTGGAGACTTCCAGGGGCGACCCTGAAACCCAGCCAACAGGTGGCTGCCTGCCCCTGTCTCATGAGGTTCACAGGCCCCGGGGAGGTTGGGGGAAAGGGCTCCTGGGACCTCCTCGCCTGAAGCTGTGTTGTTTATGTGGCCCCAGGGCCCCTCGCACGGCAGGGCCTGGGCAGGCTGGTTCTGGTGAATGAATGATTTTTTTTTTTTGGCCTCGCCGCATGGCTTGTGGGATCTTAGTTCCCCCACCAGGGGTCGAACTGACGCTCTCAGCAGTGAAAGCGCAGCGTCTTAACCGCTGGGCCGCCAGGGAGGTCCTGATGAGCGAATACTGAGCTAAGGGATGAAGGTCAGCTCAGTTCCCACCTCGCGGCCTTTATCGAGGACGCTGGGTTCCCTCCCATGGTGGACAACCCGGGGGCGGCAGTTTCACACCCCAACGCCCTCCTCCACTCTGGCCACCAACAGAGCCCACGTGAACCCGCAGGCCGTGCTGTGGTCCAGCCGGCAGCCTCCTATGCTGAAGACAAGTAGACGGTGGTGGCCGGGCTCCAGGACGGCCCCAAGGGGTCCTGCCTGCCTGCCTGCCTGCGGGGACGGACCTCTCCAGCAGCCGCTCAATCTGGCTGGGCCTTGGCGACGCAGGGGACAGCGTGCTGAGCTGCCGTGTAGGGAGCCCGGTTCTCTGCTGGTCTGGCCGCACGGAGAGGCAGACGCCCCGTCCAGCCGGCCCATCCTCCCTGTGGGCGCCAGCCAGGCAGCGGACACCGTCCCAGCCGTCATCACGAGCAGAAGAGCCGCCGACAGAAAGGCAGGATAACGAGGAGGCTGCAGTGTCAGTCCTGCGCTGGGGGTGGCCAGTCACCCGGCACCAGAGGACCAAGGCGGCAGGGGCACTGCCATGGCGGGGACCAGGCGCCCCACCCACAGGTGCCCCGCCCCTGTGTGAGCTCACTGCCTGAGCGTGACTTCTCCCCTTTCAAGCACCAGGCTGCCGAGTCTCTTTACGCCTACAATCTTCTGTCTCTGCCTCCGTCTTCCTTTACGCAGACATCACCTCACTCTCCAGGAGCACCTCCCACCCCACCCCTTCCTCACCTGGCCTGGCCTCATCACTCCTCTCTGCCCAGATTCCAGCAGAACCCATGGCCAAATACCCAGGCGTGCTGCTCAGATTTTCATTCATAACCAGACAGTGTGGCCACCAACCAGCCAGAAGGGCCTCCGACATAGGACCAGACATTTACGCTTTGGATCCTGGGCCGTGGAGACGTCTGGACGGTTCCAGGGAGTGTCAGGGCGGCAGGGTGGAGGGCCTTGGGACCAAATACAGGAAGGATCCCATGAGACAGGCAGCCTTTCAGAGGGGTATTTCATCTCCTTTTCTTTCTTTCTTTCTTTTTACAATATATTTTAAAAATATTTATTTATTTATTTGGTTGCACCTGGTCTTGGTTTCGGCAGACTGGCTCCTTAGTTGCAGCTCACTGGCTCCTTAGTTGCAGCATGTGAACTCTTAGTTGCGGCATGCATGTGGGATCTAGTTCCCTGACCAGGGATCGAACCAGGCCCCCCGCATTGGTAGCTCGGAGTCTTATCCACTGTGCCACCAGGGAAGTCCCTCGTCTCTTTTCCTAACTACAGAATCAACCCACATTTATCGATGCAGACAGAGAAACAAGGTGACCCAGGCGCTGGGTGTCCCTTTTCTCCAGACATTTCTGGAGCCTATGGCCGAGGACACCAACTTTGTAGAAGGAGAGATTTGGGTTCAGATACCAGCTTTACCATTGACCAGCTCTGTGGCTTTGAGCTAACCAACTTGCGTCTGTGAGGCTCTGCTTTCTCTTCTGAAAAACGGCGACAATAACAGTTGCCACCATGAGGGGGTAGTTGTGATGGCCACACAAGATGCCCAGGGCCGGGCCCCATGCCTGGCACACGCCAAGCTCCTGGCGGATGGCTGCTATTAGACACGAATACATTTTGCAAACAGGTGAGAGCGCTCACCTACTGTTTGCAGCCCGCCCTTTAACTCAGTGGATTGCATGCCAATCAGTTTTTCTCAACCACATCTGTTTTAACTGCCAGGCATCCAGCTGTGGGGACATAGCATCAAGTCCTTACCTCTCTGAGTGGACATCTAAGTTGTCAGCGAGTTGTCTTACTGCGAACAAGAGCTCCGTAACTGCCTCATACCTGGGAGAAGCCACCGAGGGTTCCTGTGCTGCTTGGGCGGGGTGTTGCTGGCTGCAGGACTCCACGGGCACCCGGAGGGTGGAGACGCGGGAAAGTCTGCGGGCTGTGGTCTGTCCACAGGTGAGCTAGTGGGTGAGAACTCAGGGCGGGTGAGGCGTTCTGTACATAGGTGCTGGGCGGCGACGCCCCTGCCCCTCTGGCACCTTTTTCCTGTCCGAGAGAGAGAAGGAGGAGCCCCGCGCCCAGGAGCAAGGCGAGGGGTGTAGAGCGAGGGCCTAGCGTGAGGCTGAAGACAGATCCTAGTCCAGCGTGGTGATTTCAGCACCAGCCAGGAGGACAGCAGTCGAGAGCCGTCCTGGGAGCGGAATTCCCAGGGGAGGGCCATCCTGGAGGAGAGGGGGGAGGTGCAGGAGGTGGGTGAGGGGTGGCGGGGAGAGCCAGGGAGATCCCCTGCCCCCCGGGTACTGCGGGGCCCTCCGTGTGGCCCTCCCAGGGTTCCAGGCAGCCCCAGTGGGGGGCTGGGCTGCCATGTTTGGGGCAGTGGGACCACAACCTGCCTGGCATGCTGTCTCTTCTGCCGCCCTTTCTCCTCCCCAGCAGCCCTCCCCCCCCTGTCCACTCATCTCTGTGTCCAGCCAGGTCCTGGGAATCACATCTTAGGGACCAAGCAGATGAAAATGCACTCAGCCAGGATTCACGTACAGGAGTGTTCACAACAGTGGCGCCTGATTCCCCCAAACTGGAAACAACCCAGAAGTCCACTGAGAGTCCATCACGCTTGGGCATATTGCAGTCCAGCCCTACGGCGGAGAATCACACAGCAGGGGAAACGGACGAGCTGGTTACACACAGCCAGGTGAGTCCCCCCCCACCGGTGTCACTGGAATAAGCAGGACACAGCTGCAGTGGCTCTGGTTATAGAAAGCTCCGAGGCGGGCAGAACAGAAGACAGTGATGGGGCGCCCCCAGGGTGGGGGCGGGCGATGGCACCCATGTGCTCGCTTTATTCATTCAACCGTTGTTTCATGTTCTGTGCACCTTTCTCTGAGTATATTATGTTCCAAGATCAAAACATAAAGAAACAAGAGAAGATGCTAGGTGTTGTTGGTCTTTCTGGAAGACATGTATTCAAGGGCACTTCGCCTGGATGCTCGATTTGGTGGCCAGGGATCTGCACGCTACCCAGGTCCCTCCAGCCTGAGGCCTCCGGGCCTGGGACTGGAATCTGCACTTTCTTTTTTTTTTCTCTTTTTCTTTTTTTTTTTTTTAAAGTAGTTGCTCTTTATTATTTTTTTAAATTTATTTATTTATTTTTGACTGTGTTGGGTCTTCGTTTCCGTGCGAGGGCTTCCTCTAGTTGCGGCGAGCGGGGGCCACTCTTCATCATGGTACGCGGGCCTCTCACTATCGCGGCCTCTCTTGTTGCGGAGCACAGGCTCCAGACGCGCATGCTCAGTAGTTGTGGCACACGGGCCCAGTTGCTCCGCGGCATGTGGGATCTTCCCAGACCAGGGCTCGAACCCGTGTCCCCTGCATTGGCAGGCAGATTCTCAACCGCTGCGCCACCAGGGAAGCCCTGGAATCTGCACTTTAAATGCCTTGGAAGAGCCAGGCCGCTGGCCACTTGGGGGTGACAGCTGGGATTCCTGCTTTCTGAGCCAGCTGAGGGGCCCCTTCAGGCTCTGTTCCCAAAGGCTAGCCGAGAGAAGGTGTGCCAGCTGTGGGGTGCACAGCGGCAGTCCCAGCCCAGCAGGAAGGGTGGGGCACCCCTGCTCCCTGGAGCCCCCAGGCCAGGGCCCCAGTCCCGCTCCTCCACCTGGACCACTCACACCCCTGCCCGGGCCTCAGTCTCCCAGCCAGCACGGGCTCAGCTCAGGGTCCCCTCCTCTCCAGATCACAGTGGAAGGCCCTCGGGGGGCGGTCCCTGCACCAGACTCACCTTCAGATTCCAGACATCTGAGCCCCCCGCCCTCCGCCCCAGTAATCCCAGCCTCATGGGTAAGGGGACCAGTCCACGCCCTCCGCACCTCCTCCCTGGGTCTCCGCCTCTTCCTGTCGGGCTCTAGGGGCTCAGCGGGCTAGCGGGGTCCTTTCCAGCCTGGCGAACCCGCGGCCTGGGGAAGGCAGGGGGCTTGGGCTTTCTTCTCACCGGTGTCCCTGCGGGGGAAGCTGCATCGGCTGCCTTCAGCCCCACAAGGGTGGCCGGTGGGGGGCGGGGAGAAGGTGGCGGGGCGCGTGCGTGTGAGCACCCAGCACGTCTGTGGGCGGCACTGCAGCCTGCAGGACCAGAAGCCTTGCTGTGGGATCGGCTCTCCTCTCCCCCGTCCCCCTCTGGGAGGAGGAAGGTGCCGAGGCTCTTCGCTGGGTAAGTTCTCAGCTGGGAGACGGTGGTCCCGGCTGCCCGCCTGGCGGAAGGCTTTGTTCAGACAGGCTCGCGTGCAGGCAGGAGGGGGAGATGGCGGTGAGGAGGAGGGGGGCCCCCGAGACACCGAGGCGGCAGTGGCCGCCGGGTGAGCGCCGGGCCGCAGGGGGCCTTGCACACGGGGGTGGGGGGCTGCTGGGAGACCTCTGGGTCTGTCCTGACCCCGGGCCGCCGGCTGGAGGGAAGTGGAGCCTTTGGGGTCGCGGCGGCTGCTGTGACCCTGGGGCCATCGTCTCCTCCAGCTAAACGGGAGAGAGGCTCTTTTCCAGGAGAGCGAGGGGCCTCAGGCCGTGTGCATCCATGTGTGGGAGTGTCTGAAGACGCCTGTGGGCACAGGTGTGTGGCGTGTTCTGCGTGCTTGTGCACCTGGGTGTGTGAGCGTGGACGGTGTGTGTCTTTAGCTACAGCACAGATGCCTGGGTTGTGATGTGCATTTGTGTACTTGTGTGTGCTTTTGGGTCCCTGTGTTGTGGGTACAGGTGTGCGCGGGGTGAGTTAAGTGTATGCATGCAGAGGTGGGTGCATGTGTGTGTGTGTGTCGTTGTGTGTGGCGGGTATGCTGTGCAGGGGGGGTTTGGTTCATGTGTGTGTCTGTGTGCTTGTGTGTCCGCATTTCTGCGTGTTGCCGTGCACAGGGGGAGTTGGGCTGTGTGTGTGGGCAGCATGTGTATGCACGTGTGTGAACACCATGTGACTCTGTGTTGCATGCGTGTGCGGTGCAGGTGTGCTGTGGGTATGTTGTGTGTTGTGTGTGTGCTGCGTGTGTGCGCAGGCGTGTGGTCGGCGTCCTGGGGCCACCAGCTCTCTCGCAGCCCTGCCCTAACTCTGCACCCTGGTCCCTGCCCCGTGGGCCACAGCGGGGGCCGCCCTGTGAAGCTCTGGTGGCGTCAGCCTTGGCTCCCGCCGCTCAGCAGAGCTCCGGCTCCGCTCTGGTCCTGGGGCGCCTGTCCAACGGGGAGGCGGGGCTGCCAGGGGCGAGGCTGGGCTCTGCGGGAGCAGGCAGGCGGCACTGCTGGCCGGTGACACCTATGGGGTTAAAGGGTGGAGGTGGGTGGCGCATGGTGTGCGTGTGTAGGTGTGCTGTGTATCGCGTGGCATCAGTGTTGTGTGTGCTCTGGGCCTTCACCCGTTTGCCCGAGTCCCAGCTGTGACTTCACTCCTCGATCAGCTCACGATACAAACCCTTTTGCCATCACTCCAGGAGCTGAGAAGGGAGAGAGGGGCGCCTATGAATCTCGATGGGTGGACGGGGGCTGGCTGACCCTGGCGTTTCCAGAGCAAGAGGGAGCAGAGCCCGCAGAGCCACGGCTGGGGCCCTGCGGACGCCCTGGGCGCTCCCGTCTCATCCACTGCGCACAGCCCACCCGGGGTTGAGCTAGGATCCCCTGAAGGATGGGGAGACTGAGGCCCAGGGTGATTAAAGCCTCAATTTTAACATTAGTAACGGACACACGACAGGTGCCAGGCTCCAGGCCCTGTGCCTCGCAGTTTTGTGGGACTCTCACCGTGTCCCTGAGAAGCAGGTGTCTTGATTCCCGAGCTGGCTGGGGCTTGGACACGCTGTGTGGCTTCCTAGTGACGGGGCAGCTGGCCGCTGAGCGCTCAGGAGGTGCTGGGCTGGGGCTTGACGTGCATCCTCCCAGGTTTAACCTCCGCTCGGCCTCACGTCTTCGGGATGACGGCCGTCTGCATTTGCGTACCGGGGCACTGAGGCTGGCAGAGCAAGTGGCTCGCTGACTGTATTCACGGCAGAGACCAGAAGGAGCATCCCTGTTCTGTCCCTCGCCTGGCCAGGCAGTCACGTCCCGAGCGCCGGGTCCCTGCGTGTCCCTGGGGCCGGGCTCTCGGAGAGGCAGGTGTTCATCCAGCGGCGTGAGGCCCGGCCGCTGGTGTGGACGCCTCCCAGAGCGCCCTCCCCCGCCAGCGCCTGTGCCGCCACCATGGAGAGCGGGAGCGGGCCGGGCAGCCCCAGCACCGTGTCCCTGGTTCCCGGTGATGCCGTCCCCAGCCCTGAGGACAAGATGGCCTCGGTTCTCCCGGTGCTCCTCGTGTGCGTGGTGGGCGTCGTGGGCAACGCCACGGTGGTCCTGGTGGTGCTGAACACACAGGACATGCACACGCCCACCAACCGCTACCTGGTCAGCCTGGCCCTGGCGGACCTCGCTGTGCTGGTGGCGGCCGGGCTGCCCAACGTCTCCAAAAGCTCGGCTGGGCAGTGGGTCTGTGGCCACGCCGGCTGCCTGGGCATCACCTACTTGCAGTAGCTGGGCATCTGTGCCTCCTCTTGCTCCATCCTGGCGTTCACTGTGGAGAGGGAGGTACACCCCGACCCCTGCTGCAGGCCAGGACTTCCTGGCCACGACCCTCGGTAAACTGAGTCTGCTCCCCATTTATGGAGGGGGCGCTGTGTGGGACCCTGGAGGAACCCGGCAAGGGCGGGGGCAGGCGCCGGGAAGCGGGCTTCTCATCTCACCTCTGCTACTGACTTGCTGCGGAATGCCAAGGCAACCCTGCACTTCTCTGGGCTTGGTGTCCCCACCGGGAACGTGGGCACTGGGGCCGGACAGTCTCTTGAGCCTCTTCCAGCTATGAAATTAATGCCTGAGAGGCCATCTAGCCTCTAAGCATGTGGACGCTGAAACCCACTGACCGGGTTCAAGCCCAGCTCTGCCTCTTCCCAGCTGCGCGGCCTTCAGCACATTGGTCCAGAGGATCAGGATGTCTCGTCCAGGGCTACACAGAACGGGGACATAACCGAGGCCTTCTGACATC
This sequence comes from Balaenoptera ricei, assembly GCF_028023285.1. Taxonomy (NCBI): domain Eukaryota; kingdom Metazoa; phylum Chordata; class Mammalia; order Artiodactyla; family Balaenopteridae; genus Balaenoptera; species Balaenoptera ricei. The sequence goes on along the minus strand of NC_082657.1, from coordinate 63,029,342 downwards.
CATACACTGGCCCGGTCCTGGCTCTCCCCTGCTGTGCCCATCTAGGGTCGCAATGTCCTTGACCCCTCAGCCTGTGACCTTTGGCGGTGGACGGTAGAAAACCCACCCTGGGACTTGCACAAAGGTCAAGGTCTTCGCAAGGGCGCTCTGAACCTTGTGGGCCTGGCCGGACCTTGAGGGGCTGCACCTTCCGACTCGGCCCTGCCGTCCCCTCAAGACTGGCACCTTTGCTCTGCCAGCCCCCGAGGCTGCCTCAACATGGCCTCCCAGGTCCCCTATGAAAGGGCCATTTCCACCATTGCGCCCACATTCGGTTCCCCATCCGGGAATCTGATTAGCTGAGTGGACCACCCTCCATGGCCCAATCCCACGGAGCAGCAGGTGGGTCACGTGACTGCCCCGTGGCTTGCAGGTACTTCGCCATCTGCCACGCAATGCGGGCACAGGCCGTGTGCATCGTGGCCGGCATCTGGGGGACCACGTCCGTCTACTGCCTGCTCTGGTTCTTCCTGGTGGACTTGGACGCTGGCGGGCACCGGGGGCCGCAGCCTGTACCTGCCCATCTGCCTGCTGGACTTCACCGTCTTCTTTGTTACGCCCTGCTGGAGGCCACTGTCCTCTACAGTCTCATAGGGAGGGTCTTGATCCAGAGCTCCCCGGCCCACCTGCCACAGCTCGGGGACCAGCTTGGGGGCCAGCATGGGGGTGGTGAGGACCGGCCAGAGCCCGGAAGCCAGGGGAGGCAGCCCCGTGGGCCAGGTGGGGCGCAGCGGCTTCCCTTCTTCCAGGAAGCAGGTGGGCGGGGGTGGCCGGTGGGGAGCAGGGGTGGGCGGGGTCGGTTTGCAGAGAGGCAGGGAGATGCGGCAGAGGCGTGAATGGACAGAGAGGGGGTGCCGGCTCCACGTTCGTCCACCCACTCACTCAGCAGGTGTCCCCTGGGCACCGACTGTGTGCCAGGCGAGTTTCTAGGTGCGGGGACACGGGGGAGAACAGAACAAGATAAACATCCTGCCCCCGGGGCTCATGGCAGGACAAGTAAACATGGACCCTGTCAGAGGAAGAAATGGAGCCCGGAGGAGTGGGAGTTTAGGCGAAAGTTTGGAAGACTTTGCTGAGGTGATGACTGAATAAAGATCTGAGGTGACCAAGCAGACACCCAGGAAGTGGTCCAGGCGGCGGGGGAGGGGGGCAGGGGGAGGGCCTGGTGCACCGAGGGTCAGCAAGGATGGGGGAGCGGGGTGGGCGCCCCGGGGGCCCGGGAAGCAGTTGGCTCTGACTGGAGGTAGAAGGGGTTCTGAGCAGAGGGGCCGCACCCCCCTCCAGTTTCAGGGGGATCCCCATACGTTTGGAGCCCCAGACAGGTGTGCACAGGTCCCACATGTAACCACGACGGGCACTTGGAGAGGCTGAGGCAGGGGGAAGGCTGAGCAGAGAGGGCCCCTGTGGGTGAGCAGCAGAGATGTGAGTGGAGGGGGAGAGACAGAGAGGGAGACACAGAGACAGAGACAGAAACAGAGACAGAGAGACAGTGAGAGGGAGAGATGGAGAGACAGAGGGAGAGGCAGAAGCACAGAGCGGCCAAGGCCTGCTGGCACTCAGGGCGTAGCATGGCCCCAGCACAAAGCTATGGACACAGAGATGTCAAACTTCCTGGGGCAAAAGAGTGATGACTTCATGGGGACTCCTCACCCCACTACCCCTCCACAGACCAATTCATGAAGGACACTGCTATTCTCCTGATGCCACAAGTGGGAGAGGGAGGCTCAGAGAGGTTAAGTGGGCTGCCCAAGGTCACAGAGCTGGGAAGTGGTCACGTAGCTTAGGCCTGCCAGCTGCAGCACCCATGCTCCCACCCACTGCCCCTGCATCCTGAAGGCGGCAGCAGGGAGGGCCCAAGACTAGAGCAGATGACAGGCCCCCCTGAGACCTCCCCTCAGTTCTGGGGCCCACAGGAAGCTCCTTGCATGGGTCAGTGGAGGCTGCCCTCGGAGGTGGCCAGGACACGTGCCCCTTCCCCTCCCATTGACCCTCCTCTCTCGCAGAGAAGCCGGGACCCTGGGTTGGCAGCTGGAAGTTAGGTGGAAGAGCCCAGAGTATCCCTGTCCTCGGCCCCCCTCCTGACAGGACTGTCTCCTGGGCCTGGCGACTCACTCCTGGGCTGAAAGAACAGATTGGGGCGTAGAATGGGGATATGACCGTGGCTGGCTGGGCCACTCAGGACAGTGGCAAGCACAGGCGGGCTGCAGGAGAAGCCGGTTCGTGGTGCGTGTGCTGTGTCATCCTTCACTCTGAGCCCCTGCTTCCTCCTCCTTTTTTTTTTTTTTTTTGTCTGCGTGGCTTGCGGGATCTCAGTTCCCAGACCAGGGATTGAACCTGGGTCCTGGCAGTGAAAGTGCCGAGTCCTAACCACTGGACCACCAGGGAATTCCCTGCTTCCTCGTCCTTCGTGTGGAGATGATAACAGAACCACTGGGAGGGCCCGATGCAGGGGACGTAACCTAAGCGCCCGCAGCCACAGCGTCCACCTGGGGCCTTCCTATGTCATCCCGGGCCCGAGGCCCCGCTCCAGGCATCCGGTCTTTACTTGCTGGGCGTCTGAGAGGTCTGGGGGATAGGGTGCGCCAGGGGGCTCAGGGCAGTGAGTATTTACCACCTGAAGTGGGGCTATTTCATGAGCGCATCGACCAGCACAGCTCTGAATGCCGGCCGTGGGCTCCTGCACAGGAAACGTTTAGCGCAGAGCCATACGCAGTGCTAGTTTAAGTGATTATTGCAGTCACGTCCTCATCACTTACTCAGCAAACATGCCCTGAGGCAGGAGCCGTGTCACTCGGTCACTCGGTGTGCCGGGTGCCAGGGGCTTCCCACCCCTGCCCTCCCGCCCTGCAGGTCACCATGATGCTGGTGGTAGTCGTGCTACTCTCTGCCGTCCTGCGGATGCCCTACCGCACACCGGTGCTGCTCAACTCCTCTGTGGCCCAGCCTTTCCTGGACCCCTGGGGGCTTCTCCTCTGCCGCACCTATGTCTACACCAACAGCGCCATCAACCCCATCATCTACAGCCTCGTGTCCCCGAAGTTCCGGCTGCCTTCCAGCGGCTGTGCGGGGGTGGGGTGGAGGAGCCACAGACGTGCACAGCTGGCCTCAGCTCCACCAGCTACAGCGTGGACCCCAGAAGACGCGGACCGGCGGGAGTGAGGTCACGGGCCCTCAGGCAGCTGGGCCCCCACTCCAGCAGCAGGGGCCTGGTTTCAGCACCATCTGAGGGCTGCCGTCCCCCTGCCCAGCCCCTCTCGCTTCCCTCGGTTTGCTCCTGTGCTGGGTCCTGTCCGCTGGTGGCTGGCAGGGCCAGGAGAGGGGAGACGCCCCTTTGCCAACGGCTCTTCTGGGTCCCTGGTGCCTTCCCTCCCCATGAACGAGGACTGGCCACGTGTCCTAGTTCTGGCCCAGTGGTTGGACTCCATTTGGGTAGCGCTCTCCCCTCCTCTGGAAGGGGGGGAGGTTAGGAGCAGGAGGAAGCTGGGAGGGTCCCAGCCTTCACTGGTGTAAAATTAGGACCCTCCATCTGTTATTATTCGTTCGTTTAAGCACTCTGTTTTCCAGGGGAAAAGTCCTGATGGGTATTACAGGAATGCATTTCCAGTCTCTGGTGATAGCATGTGTCAGTCTGGCTGTGGGCAGAGCCCGTGTGCGATGTTTTCCAAGTGGGACGGTGCCACCTGGTGCCACATAGAAAGGGTACCCAGCTCTACCGCTGACACCCAGAGACACCACTGGCAGACTCGCCACTCACGTGTGCTGAGGCTGGCCGGTACCCCCGCCTCCGGCCTCCTCCCCTTTGAGCTCTGTCCCTGGACCACAAGCCCTGAGTGGTGCTGCCTCGGGTCATAAACAGAGCAGAGCGCTGTGTCTCTTCGGGCCCCTCAGCCAGAAACAGGAAGCCTTCCTGAACCCCTCGCCCGAAGCGTTCAAGCTCTGCTCTCGTGGGGCCCGCTTTGCTGACCACTGCCCTCTACACCCAGCACTGGAGGGGGAGGTCAGGGCATGGGACGGCCAGGCCCCAGGCTTCTTGCTCTCGGGCTCCATCTCTTTTCTGGGTGGAACACTGCAGCCAAAGGCATTGACAATTCAGGCGTCAGGTGGCAGAAGAAGCCCTCCGTGGGGGAGCCAGATGTGTTTCTGGGCCAGCTGGTGCGTGGCACCATTGCCTGGCCCGTCTCTCAGAACCGCAGGCCTCAGTTTCCTCTCGCCACTTCCCAGGCAAGACTCCGTATGGAAAGTGCTTTCAAAATCACGGGTCGGGGGGCTTCCCTGGTGGCGCAGTGCTTGAGAATCTGCCTGCCGATGCAGGGGACACGGGTTCGAACCCTGGTCTGGGAGGATCCCACATGCCGCGGAGCAGCTGGGCCCGTGAGCCACAATTACTGAGCCTGCGCGTCTGGACCCTGTGCTCCGCAACAAGAGAGGCCGCGATAGTGAGAGGCCCGTGCACCGCGATGAAGAGTGGTCCCCGCTCGCCGCAACTAGAGAAAGCCCTAGCACAGAAACTAAGACCCAACACAGCTATAAATAAATAAATAAATAAAAATTAAAAAAAAAAATCGCGGGCGGGGACACAGATCAGCCGTTGTCACCTCTGCTGTGACTCCAAGCGCCAGCGGAGGCTGGGCCGAGGGCCACATGCGGGCGGCCAGGACCTGGGACCCCAGAGCTAGGTCAAGGGCCCGGCAGGTGGCCTGCTATGTGTTGAGCGGTCCGGGCCCCAGGGCAGGACGCGGCCTGTTTACAGGTGCCGTATGGTGTCGGCCAAGCGGGAGAACTGATGCCCGGCCTTCCATTGGTGCTCGCGGCTGTCCATCCTGCTGATCCACCAATGAGGGGAGAGCGTGGGTGTGAGTGGGTGTGGCCGTGGTCACGTGACAGCCGCAGACAGCGGGCCCCGCTGGCCCTTTGCCCGCCGCCTATCCACGCCAGACCGTCCTCCTGGTGGTCCTTACTGATGGTCAGGGGCTCCGGGCCAGCCCGCTACAAGCAGCCCTTCTAACCCAGCAACGACCCTGTCAAGGGAGACCTCCAGTTCTCCCGGTTTTACTGATGAGGAAGCTGAGGCCGGGAGACCTTCAGGCCGTCACCTGTCCCCTGTGGGTGAGCCGCTGAACTCCTGACCGCAAAGCTCGTTAGGCCAAAGGCACGGGACCCTGACCCCATCCCCATTCTCTCCGAAATTATTTTCCTCTTGGGTCCCTGTGATGCTCATTAAAGCAGATTTTCCGGGGACACTTGTTTGGAAGGAGGTCTGTGTGTCCAGAGGTCGCCCAAATGTGACTTCCAGGATGGAAGGAGGTGGGAATGAGGAAGTACTTCGGTCAGGGAGGAAGGGCGTCCTGAAAGCTGGGGCCGTGGTGGGGCTCTGTCCCCAGAGAGAGCCGAGGGACAGATGGGGGACAATGAGAAGACAGGGCCTCGCTGGAGGGAGGGCGCCCTCACCTTGACCTTGTGGCTGAGCCCAGGGGATGGAGGCTGCCCGGGCGTGAGCATCTCCTGTGGCCGCTGAGGGTGTGCGGGGCCCAGGTCTGGGCACTGGCGTTAAGAGGCCAGCCCTGGCCGCGTCACTTAATGTCCTGAGCCCTGAGCCGTGGCCCCTTCTTCCTTCATCTGTGAAATGGAGGCGAGCTCTGCAGGCCTTCCTGCGTGGGTGCCGACGGACGCAGCACAGCTGGGACAGCTTTTCCTGCTTACTCTGTTCCTGGCTTCAAGCTTTGTGTCTGGTACCTTCTGGACGGTCTCCTGACGCTGAGGTTACCTCTCCAACCAAACCGAGACCCTGCTGTGAGGCTTCGGGTCTCCTCCTGGCCTTTCTTGATACCCTTCCCGTCACCCCGTCACACACCTGGGCTCGGGTGCCCCTGCCCCCAGTTAAGACCGGGCCGAGGGAGGGTACTTGTCACGGGAGTTCTGGCCTCACCTCTGTGCCGGTCCTGCTGTCTGAACTGCTCCTCTTTTCGTTTGGCACAGGGACATGTCATTGACAGGGAGGTTGACTGCTTTATTGTCCCTTACCCAAGACATAGATGCAAATCAGGAAATAAGTTAATTTGGGCACCACTCCCCCGCAAATGAAAAAAGGGAACTTCTGAAAATCGCGGAGGACCCCAAACTGCTGCCCTGATGCCCAGGAGTGAGCCTGTGCTCCGGCTTCGCTTTACACACAGCTCCCAGGAGCCCTGTTGGGTGGTCCAGGGCTCCCCAGACCTGGTGTGTGTCAGGCCTTCCCCCTGAAGCCCCTCGCTCAGTCGCTCTGATTTCTATTTCCTGGTTCTCACAATAGCCGTTCCCACATCCCACCCCCTGGGGAGCCTCAAAAATACCAGTGCTGGGCCTGGGCCCAGAGTTCTGGGCGCCTGCAGTAGAGGGGCCAGAGCTACGCAGCGGGAGCACTGCCCTGGGTGGGAAACAAATCCGCGACAACCCGCTCCACGCTAAGGGACGCGCCGGGACAGGCGGACAGCCCCAGCCCCCCACTGGGCGCCCCAGCCCTTAACTGTGACAGCGCCTGTGACAGGCAGCGCCCCCAGTTTAAGGGGACCAAGACCAGCACCGTGCTCTGGATGGATTTCCCACCCCGAGGGGCTAAAGGCGAGGAAGCTTTGGTGTGTGGAGGGGGCGCCAGCTGGGCTGGGAGGCCCGTGGGGACGTGTGTGAAGCCTGACTTGCTGCGGCTCAGAACTCAAGCTGCCCGGGACGACGCAGAGGAGCCGTCGCCACGTGGGAGTAGACGCAGCAGTTAGAGGTTAGAGTGGGTGCTGCCTGGGAACAGGCCCAGAAAACAGTGCTCGGAAAAGGGACGGTGCCAGGGCCCCGGGCGGGGTGTGCCGTGCAAGCGCCCTTGGGCCATCGGGACACCGTGTCCGGTGCTGGCTTAGTCGGTGCCATTCGGAGCTCCCCCGAGGCTCTGCTCTCTGATGAGTGTGTGTGGCCCTCGGGGTGAATGCCAAAGGGCTGCCGAGGGCGTGGGGCCCGGTGCTGGCCCAGCTCGGGCGGAGCCAGCGAATCCTGCTGCCCCCTCTCGGGAGCCTGTGTGGGTCACCCACTTCCCCCACCTCCAGCACGGGCTGCCGTGGGTGCAGGGACATCGCCACACTCCCCAGCTCAGCGCTGGGCCCTGGGGGCAGTGGGCTCCCCTGGGAAATGCTGGAGCAGCCAGGGTGTCTGGGCGGCGTCCCCTCTGAGCCTGTGCTCCCAGAAAAGAGGAGCAAATAAGAAGCCTCACAAACCCCTTGTTTTTTGAAGCGCCCTGGGAGATGGCTTACTGCAGAGACTTCCCCGAATGAAGTGGAGTTGATTCACTCTTCCTCAGGGCCCCCTTGAGGACCCCAGATACCCCCTGGGTTACCTGCGACTAGGCCAGACCCTGACCCTCCAGCTCCCCGATCTTCATCTCGTGGTTGATTAGCTGAGATCAGAGCCGCTTGTTCCCCTGAAACTAGCTACAGAGAAAACCATTTCCAGTTCAGCTGACCGAGATTCCCCTGATTGCCAAACAAGCCCAGCTGGAGACCACCGCCCTGTCACCCGCAGGCCACCCCTGTCACACCTCTCCTCCCCCCCACAGGAGCCCAGGGCAGGGCCGCCTGCCGGGACATCTGGTCTTCGGCCCCGGGGAGCCCTCCGCCTTGCTCTGGGTCTGCGGTTTGGCTGTCACTGCGGGCTGAGCGGCCCCACGGCGGCCCACGTGTTTCTTGTGAAGGCCGCAGGCCGCAGGGGCGCAGGTGGGCTGAGTTAGTATCCACTCAATTGCTCACGTGTTCGCTGCCTCATCCCGATATCCCAGCAGGCACCGGGCCCAGAGCTTGTTTTCCCTCGATTTGCCCGGTGCTGGTCTCCTCCGGCGCTGGTCTCACCCACCTCATCGGCCTGCATGGCGGTTTTTTGGTTGTCACAGGGCTGGATGGACCCAGCGGCACTTAGTGGACAGTCCAGGGGGTGCCTGAAGTCACCATCGTGGAGGTAAGATGCTTGTTTGCAGTTCCTTGAGCTTTGTGCGTGGACACGAAGGGCTCTTTGCACTTTTCGAAGCCGCACTGGCCGTTCCAGGAGAGTGACCACCGTGTAGCCGAGGAGACGCTGTGCTCGGCTTCAGGTGGAGCCCGAACGGGCGGTTCACTGTTTGGGGGCATCGTGTCATTACAGCCAGTCAGTCGGGGTTTGTGCCTGGGGCAGTGTCTCTTTAGCCGCTACCTTCACCAGGACCCTCCCCCTCCAGGAAGCCCTGGGGCAGCCCCCAGCTGGTGGCACCCCCAGCCCTCCCACATCCCACGCCTCCCTCCCCCTCCCTCCCTTCCTCCCCACCACTCCTTCCTCTCCTTAAAACTCCCGAGACCCTAACACTTTTCCCTGGGTGCTCAGCGTTGATTTATGGGCCCCGAGGGTAGTGAGCGCATTGCACGCGGTTTTGAATTCTAGTCTCCAGAGCTCCTGGGCTAGTGGCATGAGTCCAGTGGCTGGCTGGTCAGGCCATCCAGGTGCGACAGGCCTCGCCTAGCGCGGTGCTCACGGCTGGGTGACCCCGGAGAGCCCCTCCCTCAGGGCTCTGGTGTCTCAGGCTGAGCTCATGGTCTGAGCTGGTTCTGGAGGATCAAGAGGGGACTGAGAATCATGCATTAAAGAAATTGCAGAGAAAAACACCAGGGAAGAAGGTTCACCAGAGAGGCTGAGTAAGGACGTGCAGATGTGTGTGGACGCAGGTGCCTTTGTGCTCCTTTAACTGCAGGCGGGGCGGGGCTGGCCTGGGGCAATGGGACGCCCACTCCCCTGCTGGGTTCTGGCATGTTCTCAGGCAGTAGGTGCCTGGTGTCAGCGCCACACAGATGCACAGCATTTTCTCTTCCTCCGACCCCAGGAAGCTTCAGGCCCGCCGCCCAGGGCGCTTGACGCTGCCTCTGGTCCTTCAGGGTCGTGCATCTTTGGGAGGCTCGGGTCCCCCAAGCCCGCCTGTCCCTTGTCCTCCTCCTTGCGAGGCCAGGGGCGCTCTCAGGCTCTCCCACCCCCGCCTGACTGAGGAGCTGGGGACCCCGGCCCAGACCACAGGCGCCTGCTGGCTCGGTGGGTGGGAAGGAGGGTGCCAGGGGGAGTGGTTGGCTCTGGGCAGGGTTGCTCTGCGTGGCCTGGGCCCGGGGTTCCAGGTGCTCAGTCCAGCCAAGTGAGAATGCCCATGTCAGGACCCTGGCTCAGAAGGGATTTGGTGACTGAGAAGGAATTGTCCGGGAGGCGTGGCACCTGCCACCTGGCACTGGCAGGGGCGACTGATGCCGCCAGGGTGGTCCTCAGAGGCGGGCCTGGGGCCTTGCCCAACCTCTAACCCACCCTCCGGTTGAGCGGGGGTGGAGTGTGCCGGTTGGGGACCGCGGAGCCTGGGGTGGAGGGCTGCTCCCAGCAGAGGAGGGCCTGGGGCCAGCAGGCACGGGGAGAGGTGTCCGTGGCCCACGTGAGCCCCTCAGCTCTCTCCTGACTCCCTGAGGTGGCTGCTGACTTTGAGCCTGGGCGGCAGGGCCGGGGACAAGTTGGGGAGGCGGCAGGTGGGCGGGGGGCGTGAGGGTTAGGAGAGCCATACTCTGGTGGGAACAGCCCCAGAGCTTGGGAGACGAGGCCCCCGCCTCTCACCGGCCATTTGGAACAATCCTCAACGCTGGTCTTGAGGGTGAAATAGTGTGAATTGTGTTTTGTCGGTGGTGAAGTGTTCTTGTTGTGGGGGCTCGACGGACACCTGGGTCATCGCTGGGCTGCGGGGGGGCCGGGGGGAGGGGGAGTTGCCTGGGGGCTTGGCCGTCTGAGGGCCCCAGCGGAGGGGAGGGGGCCTTAATAGAGGCTGGGGGGGGGCAGAGAGCTGGGCTGCGTGGGGTGGGAGCAGGGGCCACGCACAGATTCCTGTCCTGCTAGAGACGGAAGTGGCAGGGCTGGAGGGGCCCCGCACTGACATCACCGAGCCTCCAGTTTCTTCTTCAGGAAACGGAGCTGAGCCGGGTGGAGGGGTGGTGAGTGGTTAGTCTCCCAGTTCTCAGAGTGGGGTCCGTGGAACCCTCAAGGTCTGTGACGTCAAAGCCACTCAGACGCCACTTGCCTTTGGCACAAGGTGACCTCTGCTCTGATGGCCTCGGCCCGGGCTGTGCTCCCGTGTGTCCCCACAGCCGACGCTGAGGCTGTCCTTGATGAGGCAGCAACAAGATACTAATCGTACTGAATCTCAGCGCTTGAGTTTTGTCTTCTTAATGGTTCTGGTAATGAAACGGGAGGAGCAGGTGTGGCCGTGAGACGAGGTGCACCACGGGGCCAAGTCTCCTCCAGGGTGCGCCCAGGAGACCAGCTCAGAGCCTGTGCTGGTGATAGAGCTCGGGCTCTCGCGTGAAGATCAGAATTTTGCACAGCTTGACAGCTTCACAGGGTTGGACTTTGCTGACGAAATTGGTGGTGACGGGACAGAGTGCCGTGTCTGTGTTTGATGTCGTGTGAGGTGCTTCTCCACTGGGAGATCCACTGGACCCCGTGAACTTAGATTTTTCCAAACGGCCCGGTCATGCCTGGGTAAAAATCCTTTCAAAGTGCAAAACAGACCAATGGATTTTACTGTAACAGAGGAGTAAAGGGTCGGGGATAGGGTAGCAGAGTCCACCTCGAAGCTAGTCTCTAGTGCCTGCCGGGGGGTCCGACGGGGCTCCTGAAATGCCTCTGCATTTCCAGCCACACGTCTGTGGGGCCAGATTTTCGTCGCGTACTTCAATGAAAATAGTGTATTGACACAGATGCGAATCCCACCGTCTGCTGTTAAATAGCCAACAGTAAAGCGATTTGAAGCACTACGGTGTCCTTCCTCTCCTTATTTTGGAAACTATTATTTTTCATAAAAACATTATTTCTGCTAACATGTAATGGGTTTATGACTTATTTTTAAATAACGTGAATATTTTAAAAATTCTCACGTATTTCTTTATTTCTTTATGTTTGGCTGTGTTGGGTCTTTGTTGCTGCATGCGGGCTTTCTCTAGTTGTGGCGAGCAGGGGCTACTCTTGTTTTGGTACACGGGCTTCTCATTGCGGTGGCTTCTCTTGTTGCGGAGCACGGGCTCTAGGCGTACCGGCTTCAGTAGTTGTGGTGCATGGCTCAGTAGTAGTGGCTCGCGGGCTGTAGAGCGCAGGCTCAGTAGTTGCGGCGCACGGGCTTAGTTGCTCCACAGCATGTGGGATCTTCCCGGACCAGGGCTCGAACCCGTGTCCCCTGCATTGGCAGGGGGATTGTCAACCACTGCGCCACCAGGGAAGCCCCTCAGGTATTTCTAATACGGTAAATACCTATAGATACAACCTACATGGATCAAAGCTTTTTGGGGTCCTCAGTAATTTAAGAACATAAATGGGGTCCTGAGATGAAAAGATTTCAGATTACTTAGACAGTAGGTGTGGAGTAATATAGTACCTGGCAAGTCCTGTTCTTGATAAATGGTCATTGTCCTTTCTTTCGGTTTCCTTTTGGGGACACTGAGGTTCAGAGAGGAAAGATTCACCCGTGACACAGGCAGGGCCAGGTGCCTGCCTTACTCCGGCCCGGCGATGCTCCCCCCTCCCTCCTCCTTCCTGCTGGTGACTCCTGAGCCGGGGGCGGGGTGCAGCTTGGAGCCCTCGGAGCCCTCCGTCAGAATCGGCCCCCGCCCCTCAGGCGGCCCGCCTCTGTGAGCGCCCCGAGAGGAGAGGGCCGCTCACTGCAGTGCCTGCAGAGGCGGAAGGAGCCCTGCCTGCCTGCAAGGGACCTGCATCCATGTCCCTAATCACAAAACATCACTGCTGCTGCTTAATTCTAAACAGTGAGCGCCCGCTGCAGAAAACTAAGAAGGTAGAGAAAGGTCAAAGAGCTCCTTTTCACGCACAGACTACCTTCAACTCCATCACCTGCCTGAGTCTCCCCGAAGGCCTCAGAGGCAGCTGCCGGTACTGTCCCGGGAGAGTGAGGACATGTGCGGGGCTGTCCTGGGCCACAAGCGCCCGGCGGCTCCAGACCAAGGCTCCGTCCTCACCTACACGAGCTGTCAGGAAACCCAGGCAGAGCTCGCTTGATGGCACTGCCAATCGCAGGTCTGTGGTGACCCTGCGTTGAGCAAGTCTATTGGCGCCATTTTCCCATCGGCATTTGCTCACTTTGTGTCTCTGTGTCACATTCTGGTAATCCTCGTGATATTTCAAACTTTCTCATTATTACAGTTGTTATGGGGAACTGTGATCAGTGATCTTTGTTGTTACTCTTGCACAAAAGATTACAACTGGCTGAAGGCTTAGAGGATGGTTAGCGTTTTTTATTTTTATTTTTTTCTTTTTTTTTGAATTTTTAAATTTTATTTATTTTTTATACAACAGGTTCTTTTATCCATTTTATACATATTAGTGTATACATGTCAATCCCAATCTCCCAATTCATCACAACACCCCCTCCCCCGCCCCCCCACCACTTTCCCCCCTTGGTGTCCAAACGTCTGTTCCCTACATCTGTGTCTCAATTTCTGCCCTGCAAACTAGTTCACCTGTACCATTTTCTAGGTTCCACATATATGCGTTAATATACGATATTTGTTTTTCTCTTTCTGCATTCTACATTCCCACCAACAGTGCAAGAGGGTTCCCTTTTCTCCACACCCTCTCCAGCATTTGTTGTTTGTAGATTTTCTGATGATGCCCATTCTAACTGGTGTGAGGTGATACCTCATTGTAGGTTTTTTTTTTTCAACTTTATTTTATTTATTTATTTTTTTAACATCTTTATTGGAATATAATTGCTTTACAATGGTATGTTAGTTTATGCTTTATAACAAAGTGAATCAGTTATGCATGTACATATATCCCCATATCTCTTCCCTCTTGCATCTCGCTCCCTCCCACCCTCCCTATCCCACCCCTCTAGGTGGTCACAAAGCACCGAGCTGATCTCCCTGTGCTATGCGGCTGCTTCCCACTAGCTATCCATTTTACATTTGGCAGTGTATATATGTCCATGCCACTCTCTCACCTCGTCCCAGCTTACCCTTCCCCCTCCCCATGTCCTCAACTCCATTCTCTATGTCTGTGTCTTTATTCCTGTCCTGCCCCTAGGTTCTTCAGAAACATTTTTTTTTATTCCATATATATGTGTTAGCATATAGTATTTGTTTTTCTCTTTCTAACTTACTTCACTCTGTATGACAGACTCTGTGTCCATCCACCTCACTACAAATAACTCAATTTAGTTTCTTTTTATGGCTGAGTAATATTCCATTGTATATATGTGCCACATAATCTTTATCCATTCATCTGTTGATGGGCGTTTAGGTTGCTTACGTGACCTGGCTATTGTACATAGAGCTGCAGTGAACATTTTTGTACATGACTCTTTTTGAATTATGGTTTTCTCAGTGTATATACCCAGTAGTGGGATTGCTGGGTCGTATGGTAGTTCTATTTTTAATTTTTTAAGGAACCTCCATACTGTTCTCCATAGTGGCTGTATCAATTTACATTCCCACCAACAGTGCAAGAGTGTTCCCTTTTCTCCACACCCTCTCCAGCATTTACTGTTTCTAGATATTTTAATTAATTAATTAATTAATTTTTAGCTGTGTTGGGTCTTCGTTTCTGTACGAGGGCTTTCTCTAGTTGCGGCAAGTGGGGGCCACTCCTCATCGCGGTGCGCGGGCGTCTCACTGTCGCGGCCTCTCTTGTTGCGGAGCACAGGCTCCAGGCGCGCAGGCTCAGTAGCTGTGGCTCACGGGCCTAGTTGCTCCGTGGCATGTGGGATCTTCCCAGACCAGGGCTCGAACCCGTGTCCCCTGCATTGGCAGGCAGATTCTCAACCACTGCGCCACCAGGGAAGCCCTAGAGTTTTTGATGATGGCCATTCTGACCGGTGTGAGATGATATCTCATTGTAGTTTTGATTTGCATTTCTCTAATGATTAATGATGTTGAGCATTCTTTCATGTGTTTGTTGCCAATCTGTATATCTTCTTTGGAGAAATGTCTATTTAGATCTGCCCATTTTTGGATTGGGTTGTTTGTTTTCTTGATATTGAGCTGCATGAGCTGCTTGTAAATTTTGGAGGTTAATCCTTTGTCCGTGTATTCGTTTGCAAATATTTTCTCCCATTCTCAGGGTTGTCTTTTCATCTTGTTTGTAGTTTCCTTTGCTGTGCAAAGGCTTTTAAGTGTCATTAGGTCCCATTTGTTTATTTTTGTTTTTATTTCCATTACTCTAGGAGGTGGATCAAAAAAGATCTTGCTGTGATTTATGTCAAAGAGTGTTCTTCCTATGTTTTTCTCTAAGAGTCTTATAGCGTCCGGTCTTACATTTAGGTCTCGAATCCATTTTGGGTTTATTTTTGTGCATGGTGTTAGGGAGTGTTCTAATTTCATTCTTTTACATGTAGCTATCCAGTTTTCCCAGCACCACTTATTGAAAAGACTGTCTTTTCTCCATTGTATATCCTTGCCTCCTTTGTCATAGATTAGTTGACCATAGGTGCGTGGGTTTATCTCTGGGCTTTCTATCCTGTTCCATTGATCTATATTTCTGTTTTTGTGCCAGCACCATATTGTCTTGATTACTCTAGCTTTGTAGTATAGTCTGAAGTCAGGGAGTCTGATTCCTCCAGCTCCGTTTTTTTCCCTCAAGACTGCTTTGGCTATTTGGGGTCTTTTGTGTCTCCATACAAATTTTAAGATTTTTTTGTTCTAGTTCTGTAAAAAATGCCATTGGTAATTTGATAGGGATTGCATTGAATCTGTAGATTGCTTTGGGTAGTATAGTCATTTTCACAGTATTGATTCTTCCAATCCAAGAACATGGTATATCTCTCCATCTGTTGGTATCATCTTTCATTTCTTTCATCAGTGTCTTATAGTTTACTGCATACAGTTCTTTTGTCTCCCTAGGTAGGTTTATTCCTAGTTATTTTATCCTTTTTGTTGCAATGGTAAATGAGAGTGTTTCCTTAATTTCTCTTTCAGATTTTTCATCATTAGTGTATAGGAATGCAAGAGATTTCTGTGCATTAATTTTGTATCCTGCAACTTTACCAAATTCATTGATTAGCTCTAGTAGTTTTCTGGTGGCATCTGTAGGATTCTCTGTGTATAGTATCATGTCATCTGCAGACAGTGACAGTTTTACGTCTTCTTTTCCAATTTGTATTCCTTTTATTTCTTTTTCTTCTCTGATTGCCGTGGCTAGGACTTCCAAAACCATGTTGAATAATAGTGGCGAGAGTGGACATCCTTGTCTTGTTCCTGATCTTAGAGGAAATGCTTTCAGTTTTTCACCATTGAGAATGATGTTTGCTGTGGGTTTGTCATATATGGCCTTTATTATGTTGAGGTAGGTTCCCTCTATGCCCACTTTCTGGAGAGTTTTTATCGTAAATGGGTGTTGAATTTTGTCAAAAGCTTTTTCTGCATCTATTGAGATGATCATATGGTTTTTCTTCTTCAATTTGTTAATATGGTGTATCACATTGATTGATTTGCCTATATTGAAGAATGCTTGCATCCCTGGGATAAGTCCCACTTGATCATGGTATATGATCCTTTTAATGTGTTGTTGGATTCTGTTTGCTAGTATTTTTTTGAGGATTTTTGCATCTATATTCATCAGTGATATTGGTCTGTTATTTTCTTTTTTTGTAGTATCTTTGTCTGGTTTTGGTATCAGGGTGATGGTGGCCTTGTAGAATGAGTTTGAGAGTGTTCCTTCCTGTGCAAGTTTTTGGAAGAGTTTGACAAGGATGGGTGTTAGCTCTTCTCTAAATGTGTGATAGAATTCACCTGTGAAGCCATCTGGTCCTGGACTTTTGTTTGTTGGAAGATTTTTAATCATAGTTTCAATTTCATTACTTGTGATTGGTCTGTTCATATTTTCCATTTCTTCCTGGTTCAGTCTCGGAAGGTTATACCTTTCTAAGAATTTGTCCATTTCTTCAGCGTTTTCCATTTTATTGGCATAGAGTTGCTTGTAGTAGTCTCTTAGGATGCTTTGTATTTCTGTGGTGTCTGTTGTAACGTCTCCTTTTTCATTTCTAATTTTATTGATTTGAGTCCTCTCCCTCTTTTTCTTGAGTCTGGCTAAAGGTTTACCGTTTTTGTTTATCTTCTCAAAGAACCAGCTTTTAGTTTTATTGATCTTTGCTATTGTTTTCTTTGTTTCTATTTCATTTATTTCTGCTCTGATCTTTATGATTTCTTTCCTTCTATTAACTTTGGGTTTTGTTTGTTTTTCTTTCTCTGGTTCCTTTAGGTGTAAGGTTAGATTGTTTATTTGAGATTTTTCTTGTTTCTTGAGGTAGGCTTGTATTGCTATAAACTTCCCTCTTAGAACTGATTTTGCTGCATCCCATTGGTTTTGGATCGTCGTGTTTTCATTGTTATTTGTCTCTGTATTTTTTGATTTCCTCTTTGATTTCTTCAGTAATCTCTTGGTTATTTAGTATCATATCGTTTAGCCTCCATGTGTTTGTGTTTTTAATGTTTTTTTTCCCTGTAATTGATTTCTAATCTCATAGCATTGTGGTCAGAAAAGATGCTTGATATGATTTCAATTTTCTTAAATTTACTGAGGCTTGATTTGGGACCCAAGATGTGATCTATCCTGGAGAATGTTCCATGCGCACTTGAGAAGAAAGTGTAATCTGCTGTTTTCAGGTGGAATGTGCTATAAATATCAATTAAATCTATCTGGTCTATTGTGTCATTTAAAGCCTGTGTTTCCTTATTCATTTTCTGTTTGGATGATCTGTCCATTGGTGTAAGTGAGGTGTTAAAGTCCCCCACTATTATTGTGTTACTGTCGATTTCCTCTTTTATAGCTGTTAGCAGTTGCCTTATGTATTGAGGTGCTCCTATGTTGGGTGCATATATATTTATAATTGTTATATCTTCCTCTCGGTTCATCCCTTGATCATTCTGTAGTGTCCTTCCTTGTCTCTTGTAACATTCTTTATTTTAAAGTCTATTTTATATGATATGAGTATTGCTGCTCCAGCTTTCTTTTGATTTCCATTTGCATGGAATATCTTTTTCCATCCCCTCACTTTCAGTCTGTATGTGTCCCTAGGTCTGAAGTGGGTTTCTTGTAGACAGCATATATATGGGTCTGTTTTTGTATCCATTCAGCGAGCCTGTGTCTTTTGCTTGGAGCATTTAATCCATTCACGTTTAAGGTAATTACTGATATGTATGTTCCTATGACCATTTTCTTAATTGTTTTGGGTTTGTTTTTGTAGGTCCTTTTCTTCTCTTGTGTTTCCCACTTAGAGAAGTTCCTTTAGCATTTGTTGTAGAGCTGGTTTGGTGGTGCTGAATTCTGTTAGCTTTTGCTTGTCTGTAAAGCTTTTGATTTCTCCATCGAATCTGAATGAGATCCTTGCTGGGTAGAGTAATCTTGGTTGTAGGTTCTTCCCTTTCTTCACTTTAAATATGTCATGCCATTCCCTTCTGGCTTGTAGAGTTTCTGCTGAGAAATCAGCTGTTAACTTTATGGGAGTTCCTTTGTATGTTATTTTTCATTTTTCCCTCGCTGCTTTCAATAATTTTTCTTTGTCTTTAATTTTTGCCAATTTGATTACTATGTGTCTCAGCGTGTTTCTCCTTGGGTTTATCCTGTATGGGACTCTCTGTGCTTCCTGGACTTGGGTGGCTATTTCCTTTCCCATGTTAGGGAAGTTTTCAAGTATATAATCTCTTCAGATATTTTCTCGGGTCCATTCTCTCTCTCTTCTCCTTCCGGGACCCCTATAATGTGAATGTTATTACGTTTAATATTGTCCCAGAGGTCTCTTAGGCTGTCTTCATTTCTTTTCCTTCTTTTTTCTTTATTCTGTTCAGCAGTGAATTCCACCATTCTGTCTTCCAGGTCACTTATCTATTCTTCTGCCACAGTTATTGTGCTATTGATTCCTTCTAGTGTATTTTTATTTCAGTTATTTTATTGTTCATCTTTGTTTGTTTGTTCTTTAATTCTTCTAGGTCTTTGTTAAATATTTCTTGCATCTTCTTGATCTTTGCCTCCATTATTTTTCCGAGGTCCTGGATCATCTTCACTATCATTATTCTGAGTTCTTTTTCTGGAGGGTTGCCTATCTCCACTTCATTTAGTTGTTTTTCTGGGGTTTTATCTTGTTCCTTCATCTGGTACATAGCCCTCTGCCTTTTCATCTTGTCTATCTTTCTGTGAGTGTGGTTTTTGGTCCACAGGCTGCAGGATTGTAGTTCTTCTTGCTTCTGCTGTCTGCCCTCTGGTCAGCAGGCAGATTCTTAACCACTCCGCCACCAGTGAAGTCCCTGTGAAGTATTTTTAATTATGGTTTGCACATCGTTTTTTATACATGCTGCTACCGCACACTTAACAGACTACAGTGTAGTGTAGACATCACTTTCATGTGCGCTGGGAAAGCAAAGAATTCATGTGCCCCACTTATTGCAGTGCTTGCTTTACTGCCTGCGATGGTCTGGACCCATACCCGCAGTATCTCTGAGGTGAGCCTGTGTGATTAGAACAAATCCTCCTGCCAACCCCGAAAACCTCTCCACAGGGTAGAATAGAGAGGACGGTGTCATGATTGAATAAGCGTGAAACCGGAATGGGATGCTCATCACACCCGGTCGGCGGTTGCACACACAAGGGAAGCTCACCCTTTCATCTAGCCAAGAAGATTCAGCCCATTAGACACACGTTCCCAGGACAGACAAGAATTAGTCCTCACGCAGGAGGCCTTGACAGTGCCATTTGTCACACATAGTTCATGCCAACTCCGCCTCTAACTGGGGGCATCTGTGTTAGCTAATCGCCTTTATCTAAAGGGACAGTGAAAGTTCTGGCATCTCTCGGGAGTGGGGTTTCAGCCTGGAGCCAGGCACCTGCCCCCATGGGAACTGGGGGTAGATAGGGAGCCACCTTCCTAAGGCTCACATGCAAAGAGGCAGCTCCCAGGTGCTTGAGAAGGATGGTCCTGGGTCGTAAAACCTGCAAGAGGCTTATGTAGCTGTTTATAAAATGACATCCATTTCATAAGAGGCAGAGAGATAATTTACACGTTTTTTAAAATGCTCTAAGGAAAGAGAGGGGATGGTCCCATTCCCTTTTTGCACCCGGAGAATTAATTTTTTCCCTATTTTAATCTGTTTGCCCTCACACAGACCCCCCCTAGGTGACCTGAGAATGGTTAGGAAGTGACGTGCCCACTTGGATCGCGGCATAATTGGGAGCAAGGGGGTCGTGCAGAGAAACAGGGGGATGAAGTGTGTGTGAGAGCAGGAGCGTTAAGCCTGCGGGGGCCTGGCCAGTGTTGTCTGTCTGTCTGTCTGTGAGCAGTGGGTCCCCCTTGATGGGGGCTGGGAGCCGGGAGTGACTTGTGGAGCTGGAGGGCCACTGGCTTGTGCAGGGGGGCAGTTGAGAGTGAGGGGTGAGGGGGGAGGGGGCAAAGCCCGCAGCATCAAAAAGATACCTGCCCCACAATGTTCATTGCAGCATTATTTATAATAGCCAGGACATGGAAGCAACCTAAGTGTCCGTTGACAGATGAATGGATAAAGAAGATGTGGTACATATATACAATGGAATATTACTCAGCCATGAAAAAGAACGAAATAATGCCATTTGCAGCAACGTGGATGGACCTAGAAATTATCATACTAAGTGAAGGCAAAGAAAGGACAAATTTCATATGATATCACTTATATGTAAAATCTAAAAAAATAATACCAATTAACCTATGTCCAAAATAGAAACAGGCTCACAGACATAGAAAACAAACTTATGGTTACTGAAGGGGAAAAGGGAGGGGGAGGGATAAATTAGGAGTGTAAGTTTAACAGATACACGTGACTTCATATAAAATAGAAAATCAACAAGGATTTATTGTATAGCACAGAGAACTACATTCAATATCTTATAATAACCTATAATGGAAAACAATCAAAAAAGTGTATAACCAAATCACTTTGCTGTACACCTGAAAGTAACACAATATGGTAAATCAACTATACTTCAATAAAAGTATCTCTTATCCTGTGTTTATTCTGATTATATTGTTGAAATGTATTTTGTCTTATCAGTTCCTATTTTTTAAATTGAAGTATAGTTGATTTACAATGTTGTGTTCATTTCTGCTGTATAGCAGTGATTCAGTTACACATATATATACATTCTTTTTTTTTTAATATTCTTTTCCATCATGTTTTATCATGGGATACTGAAATATAGTTCCCTGTGCTATACAGTAGGACCTTGTTGTTTATCCATTCCATATATAAAAGCATACATCTGCTCACCCCAACCTCTTACTCTACCCCTCCCCCAACCCCCTGCCCCTTGGCAACCACTAGTATGTCTGTGAGTCTGTTTCTGTTTCATAGATAGGTTCATTTGTGTCATATTTCAGATTCCACTTATAAGTGATATCCTATGGTATTTGTCTTTCTCTTTCTGACTTACTTCATGTAGTATGATCTCTAGTTGCATCCACATTGCTGCAAATGGCATTATTTTGTTCTTTTTTATGGCTGAGTAGTATTCCATTGTGTGTGTGTATGTGTGTTTGTGTATGTATGTATATATGTATATACCACATCTTCTTTTTCCATCTGTTGTTGGACATTCAGGCCATGTCTTGGCTATTATGAATAGTGCTGCTATGAACATAGGGGTGCATGTATCTTTTTGAATTAGAGTTTTGTCTGGTTATATGCCCAGGAGTGGAATTGCTGGATCATATAATAATTCTATTTTTAGTTTTTTGAGGAACCTCTATACTGTTTTCCATAGTGGCTGCATCAACTTACATTCCCACCAACAGTGTAAGAGTGTTCCCTTTTCTCCACATCCTCTTCACAATTAATTTGTAGAGTTTTTAATGATGGCCATTCTGACCAGTGTGAGGTGGTAACTCACTGTAGTTTTGATTTGCATTTCTCTAATAATTAGTGATGTTGAGCATCTTTTCATGTGCCTATTGGCTATCTGTGTTTCTTCTTTGGAGAAATGTCTATTTAGTTCTTCTGCCCATTTTTTGCGATTGGGTGGTTTGTTTTTTTGTTGTTGTTGAGTTGTATGAGCCGTTAGTATCTTTTGGAAATTAAGCCCTTGTCGGTTGCATCATGTGCAAATATTTTTTCCCATTCTGTAAGTTGTCTTTTCGTTTTGTTTATGGTTTCCTTTGCTGTGCAAAAGCTTGTAAGTTTGATTAGGTCTCATTTGTTTATTTTTGTTTTTATTTCTATTGCCTTGGGAGACTGACCTAAGAAAACAGTGGTACGATTTATGTCAGAGAGTGTTTTGCCTATGATCTCTTGTAGGAATTTTATGGTGTCATGTCTTATGTTTAAGTCTTTAAGCCATTTTGAGTTTATTTTTGTGCATGGTGTGAGGGTGTGTTCTGATTTCATTGATTTACATGTGGCTGTCCCAGCACCACGTGCTGAAGAGACTATCTTTTTCCCATTGTATATATTCTTGCCTCCTTTGTCGAAGATTAATTGACCGTAGGTGTGCGGGTTTATTTCTGTTCTGTTGATCCATATGTCTGTTACTGTGCCAACACCATGCTGTTTTGATTACTGTAGTTTTGCAGTATTGTCTGAAGGGTTATGCCTCCTGCTTTGTTCTTTTTCTTCAGGATTGCTTTGGCAATTCTGGGTCTTTTAAGGTTCCATATGAATTTTAGCATTATTTGTTCTAGTTCTGTGAAAAATGTCATGGGCAATTCGATAGGGATCACATTAGATATGTAGATTACTTTGGGTAGTATAGCCATTTTAACAATATGAATTCTTCCAATCAAGAGCTTGGGATATCTTTTCCTTTCTTTGAATCATCTTCAATTTCCTTTATTTACATTTTATAGTTGTCAGCGTAAAAGTCTTTCACCCCCTTGGTCAGGCTTATTCCTAAGTATTTTATTTTTGGAGTTGTGATTTTGAGAGGTTTAAACATTTTTTTTTTACATTCCCTTCTGATATTTCATTGTTAGTGTAAAGAGATGCAACCGATTTCTGTACATTAACCTTGTATCCTGCTACCTTGCTGAATTCATTTATCAGTTCTAATAGTTTTTGTGTGGAGTATTTAGGGTTTTCTATACATAAAATTTTGTTGTCTGCATATAATGACAATTTTACCTCTTCCCTTCCAATTTGGATACCTTTTGCTTCTTTCTCTTGTCTGATTGCTGTGGCTAGAATTTTCCAGTACTATCTTGAATAGAAGAGGTGAGAGTGGGCCTCCTTGTCTTTTTCCAGATTTTAGCAGGAAGGCTTTCAGCTTTTCACCATTGAGTATTATGTTGACTGTGGGTTTGTCATAAATAGCTTTTATGATGGTGAGATTTGTTCTGTCTATACCCACTTTGTTAAGAGTTTTTATCATGAATGGGTTTTGAATTTTGTCAAATACTTTTTCTGCATCTATTGAGATGATCATGTGGTTTTTGTCTCTTCTTTTGTTTATGTGGCATATCACATTGATTTTGTGTATGTTGAACCATCCTTGTGAAACTTGTGATGAATCCCACTATGAGTGGGTGGGAATGTGCTGTTTTGAGCCATAGGTATGTGGTCATTTGTCACAAAAGCCACGAGACACACATGCAGGGACAAAGTCCCCGCCTAACCAGGGCCTCCCAGTGACCCCTTCAGACACCTGCCCCTCTCTTAGCTGGAAACATCTGTGACAAGACCACCAGCAAGAGCTGGAGGGCTTTGTTCCGTGGTGGTGGAGTGGCCATGGCCAGCCCGGGCCGAGGCTCTGGAAACACTGGGGCTTTCACTGAAGCCCTGTCGTTTACTCTAGAGCGATTCATGATCCGGCCACCCTTGCCCCTCACCCCACTTAAGGGAGTGGAGGAGACAGCTCCTAATGCCAGTGGGAGTCCCGGGGGTGCCCCCTCCCAGAGCGGCCACCCGTGCCAGTTCTGCATGGCCTGGGTCCTCCCAGCCGGGCCGGGGCCTGTGCACCCCCCTCCAGGGAACCCTGACCAGCTGCATGCCTTCTCCCCGGACCCCGCTCGATGGGGAAGTGTCCTCTGGCCAGCACAGCACTCCCCCGACATACACTGCCTTTAACTGAACGTTGATACGCTCTCGCATCTGGCTTATTGCAGCTAATGCGCGGCCTTACTGGATGACGGATGTGTCACCTCCCAAATGCCCATTTAACTTGCTTTTCACGGCAGGTTCGGGGGAGGAACATGAACGCACATCACCTGCAGTGCTTAAAACCTGTGGCTTTAGGAAAAAACATAGGAGTTCCCTGGTGGCCTAGTGGTTAGGATTTGGTGCTTTCACTGCGGAAGCCTGGGTTCGAGCCCTGCTCAGGGAACCATCCCCCATGCCGCACAGTGTGGTCAAAATACAAATAAGTAAAAAGGAAATATGCTTTTAAAAAAAAAAAGTAAAGAAAGCACTTAAAAAAAAAGAAAAGAAAAAACACGGAGATGCTGACAGCTGATGACTCTTGGGGACTTGGGGACACTGGCCTTTGAAGGGCCTTCCTCATCCGTGGGGCAGGGTCCAGGAAGAGCTGCCCAGCCGTCCACCGCGCCCCCCCACCCCATTCTTCAGCCGCTGCCGAGTGCCAGGCTGTGGGTGTAGCAATAATAAATGCAGGCTTTGTCTTCAAGGAGGCTTCTGCCTGACACAGGAGGTAAATCCACATATAAAGGATGATTATTCACGGTATAAATTATAAGGCCCCGTATGAGCTTCGCACAGCTGACAGAGTGCCACACGCCGGGGGCTTAAAACACAGGCGTCTATTCTCTCCTGGTTCTGGAGGCAACAAGTCTGAGATCAAGGTGTCCAGAGGCCCCAGGGGTGGGTGCTTCCTTCCCTCCTCCAGCTTCTGCGATTGCTGGAGTCCTGGGCTTGTGGCTGCTGCATCCCTCTCATCTCTGCCTCTGTGCCTCCCGGCCTCACCCTGTGTCTCTGGGTCTCTCCATGTCCCGGTCCCTTCTTATATGGACACCAATCCCTATACTGGCTTCAGGACACACCTGAACCTAGGATGACCTCAGTTTAAACTGCTGACATCTGCAAAGACCCTGTTTCCAAATTAGGCCACATCCACAGGTGCAGGGGGTCAGGACGTGGACATATCTTTCGAGGGGACACAGTTCAGCCCACAGCAGGCCCCAAGGGAGGGGGTTCTGAGGAAGGAGAAGTTACTCCGGTCCCCTGTGAGAGCAGTGGCTAACAGCACTTGGATCCTGAGGAAGGAGCGAGACTTGGGGGTGGGGAGGATCGGGAAGGGCGCCCCGGCCAGCGGGGACAGCACACCGGAAGGCGTGCGGAAGTGAGGGGCGAGGCTCAGGCTTGCGGGGCTGGGGCCAGAGTCTGCCGTGCAAGAAGCTAGACCCCGGGGGGCGGGGATGCAGCTGGCCAGGTGTCACGCGATGGGCCCCTCGGCGGGGTCTCTGCTTTCTGGAGAGACGACGGCCGTGACTCGTGTCCCTGGGGCAGGCAGGGGCTTTCCTGGGCGTCGTCTTAGAGGCAACGACAGGAAGCCGGACAGGCCACTCAGTGGGGCTGACGGGGCTCAGCTCTACCAGCCTCATGATTCCGAGCTGGCGCCCACCAGCTGCCACAAACACACTTAAAACCTGACAAGCCAGACACGCCTCCCGGGAGCGTGGTTCCACAGAGCTCAGCCTACACGTGGCGGCACGCTGACCAGCCTTAAGGAGGGGGGTTTGGACACACGCAGCAGTGCGGAGAGCCCCGGGTGTGCGCTAAGTGAACCAAGCCAGGTGCCCGAGGCCCGGGGGGTGGGATTCCACTTACAGGAAGCGCGCAAGTCCTCAGAGATGGAGCGGATGAGAGGCTGCAGGGCTGAGCGGGTTGGGGCGTGAGTGCTGGTGGAGGGCGTCTCCTTCGGGGGTGATGCAGCGAGCTGGAAGTGGAGAAGGGGGTGTCTGCACGTCGGGGTGAACGTGCCAGATGCCACTGAAGTGTCACGTGCACTTCACCTCCATTAAAGTAAAGGGCTGGGGAGGGGGTGGGGAGCCTGGGGGGCGGAACCCGCTGCTTGGTGACCTGGCAGCTCGAGGTCCTCCCGTGCGAGGTGCGTGGCTGCCGGACTCCTGTCCCCCCTGCCCCCCATCTGCCCTCGGAGGGTTTAGCGCCTCCAGCTGGTCTCACGGAAACCAAACTGGGCTCTTGGGGGTTCCAGTCTCCTGGGCGTAGGTGACGGGCTGAGGCGTGGGCGCTGTAAGGACCGTCTCGGGTCAGCATTTGGCTCCCCGCAGGTTGGCCCCGGGCAGCCTCTCGCCTCTGAGCTCAGACCCTGACTCCCCTCTCCCGGAGCCTGGCTGGAGAGGAAGGCCGCGTGGTGGCCGGCGGTGGTCACTGGCCGGCTCCGGGCCACGTGGCTGACCGCCCCTGCTCCCTGGCTTGCAGTCTGCGTTCCGGGGTTCGCACTGGACAAGAAGCAGAGGTGCGGTAAGCGTACTGGGGGGCCCAGTTGGGGTTCAGTAAGCGTGAGGTTCCCTCGTCTTGCCTGACAGCGGGATTCCGATCGGGCCGAGCTGACCGCCGACCTCAGGAGGAGAGGTTGAGCCTTCACGGGGTTGGGGTCAGGCCGGCCAGAGGGGTCGGGGTTCTGACTGCTCAGCCCACCCTGACGGACCCTCCCCAGCCCCTGCCCGGAACACCCCCTCCCCTCCCCAGACATCAGACGGTTCCAGAAGTTCTTGTTGCTGCTTGAATGAGTGTTCGCCTGAAAACTAAATTTCTGACAGTCTGACGCGGATTGAAGTGACTTCCACTTTTCTTTTTTGAATGAGCACTTAAAAAATCAGAGCCAAAGTATTTTAGACACTACAGTTAAAATCAGAGCCTGATTCCTTCTGTGAGGCTGACTCTGATATGAGACCTATTTTTATACTAAGAAATTGACTCGCTTTACTCTGCTTTGGTATTTCCAGCTTATTTTGAAACCCAAGCTTTGTGTGCTCTTTGCCAGGTGAGCTTGGCATGGATTCTGGCTAAATGCAGCCAGATTTGGGTCTGTGTGCTGTGGCACAGAGCAGCAGGGTCCTGCCCGGCACTGCCAGTGACAGGGCGTTCAACCCCTTGGACCCTCTGTTTCCTCCTCTGTAAAAGGAAGTTGGGGCAGGAAGCTTCAGATGGGAACAGAGGTTCCCAAGCCCTGACCCAGGGACCTGTGCTCTGTGACAAAGTTTCTATGAGTCTGCGGTCAAATGGGAAAAATTAGAGCAAAATCGGGGATTTCATGAAGTCAAATTTGCTTCACGTAAAAGACTCTCTTTTGTTCTGAGATTATGTCTTCCTCCTAACATTTTTTATGTTAAAATGTGTTTTTATGAAATATTGAGATGATTAAACAGTAGTTTTAAGAAATGAATGTCAATATCTGGGGAAGGAAGGGAGGAAGGAAGGAAAAGAGAGGAGGAGAGAGACCAGAGGTCATTGTTAACAGTTTTTGGTTTGTGAATTTCCAAAGCCTGGGGGCCCTGCTCTGGGGGCCTTGTCCTCTCCAGCCTCCAGCTCCGAGACCCACCACTGACCCCCTCGGATGAGCCACGTGCCAGGCCAGAGGCCCTGGGTGGGAGCTGGTGGCCGAGCTGTCGGGCCAGCCAGATCGGAGGGGGTGGTGCTGGTGGGCAGAGCAGGGACCCTCAGCTGGGCCACTCAGGGTCCCATTGACAAGCAGTCCAGCCCTGAGCTTGGGCTGGAGCCAAGGAGGTTCCTGGGATTCCATGCGTGACACCGTGTAGAAGGAAGGGTGGCGGTGGCCCCGCCAGGTGACACGGGTCCCAGCCTGCCAGGGCTGGGGGCCTGGAGCCCTTTCTGACTCCTGTGGGGTGAATGGGACGGTACTGCTGGGAGAGTGGCGTCTACCCCTGATCTGTGAGGGTATGGTGGGAGCCCCTGTGGTGTGATCCTGTGAGACCTTCCCATTTCACGGACACGGCAAGGCGAGCTCAGGGAGTGAAGCTGCTGGGCCAGCTCCTGCTGGGGGAACTGGGCCTCACGCCTGCGTCGTCTGTGTGGCCACTGTGTCCTCCTCTTCTCCCTCCCCAGAACCCACCTAGAATCTGTCGGTTCAGGACAAGCGTTGCCCCCAGCTCTGCTTCTGTCCCCTTGGGGACAGGGGTGTTCATTCTCCCCTCCACTCTGCGTCCACCTGCTGCCTCTGGGCGCCCGACTGCTCTTCCGCCTGCAGAGGGGGGACATGGTCACGCCGCCTGCCCTGGGGCTCGGGTTCAGAAGGGCTCTGCCGTGGCGCTCTGTGAACTTCACTACTGAGTTCCTGCTGTGGGCATGCCCTCACCCCGTTGGGCTGGCGAGGACACCAAGCGTCCTGGAGGTGAGCTGCCCGTGGCCGTGTGGCTGGGAAGCACCAAGGTGGGATTGGGTGTCTGAGGCCAGAGCCCATTCCTATCATTTTTAGACTAGATGACCTTCAGGTTCTGTTTTTTCACTTCAAAATGAACATAATAACCTTGTAGGAATGGGCAAAGGGTCTGAAGAGTCACTTCTCCAAAGAAATATGAATGACCAACAAGCATAGGAAAAGACGCTCAACATCATTAGCCATCAGCAAATGCAAATGAAACTGCAGTGAGGCCCTGCCCCCCACCTGGGGGACAGAGGACAGCTAAGGAGAAGGTCAGAGGACAGCTAAGGAGAAGGTCAGAGGACAGCAAGTGCTGATGAGGACGGGGAGAAAGCAGACCCTGTCACTGCTGGGGGTGGGGTGTAAAATGGTGCCTCTGCCGTGGAAACCGGTCTGGTGTTTCCCCAAAAGGTTAAAGATACAGTTAGCACGTGACCCAGCAATTCCACGCCCGGGTATCTGCCCAGAGAAATGGACGTGCACGTCCACATAAACACGTGCGCGGGGACGTCTGCCGCAGCATTGTTCACGTAGCTAAGAAGTGTGCGTCACCGACTGAACAAGCGGAACGCGGTCCGTCCACGCGGTGGCATACCACTCTGCCTTAAAGGGAGCGAGGCGCTGACACGGCCTGGAGGCACCTGGAAAGCACGCTGAGAGCCGGAAGCCAGACGCGAGCACGCGCATTGAGTGGTTCCGTGTGTGCGAGACGTCCAGGACGGGTGAATCTGCAGAGACAGAAAGTCCATCAGTCGTTGCGGGGGGCTGGGGGGGGCCGTGGAGGTTGCGGGAGATGAGATGGTTGTAAACTTGACTGTGGCGATGGCTGCACAACTCCGCGAATCTGTGGAAGGCTAGTGCGTCGTGCACTCCAGTGGGTGAATTGTATGGCATGTGAGTTATACCTCAGTAAAGCTGCTGAAAGATCACTCGTGGCGGCCCCCCCAGGGCCTTCCTGAGGCCGACTCAGAGCACAGTCTGCGGGGCGCCGGGGTGGCCTGGGCAGAGCAGGGCGTGGGTGCTCGGCTGTCCCTTGGGAGGGTGGGAGAGGCAGCCAGCAAGCCCACAGCCCTGGAGGTGGGGGGCTGCCCCCAGGGCCTGGGGGGGACCAGCAGCCCAGCCCCCTGCCCCCCCCAGGATGCTGTGGACACAGGCGGCCCTGGCTCCTCCCTTCGCCCCCCCCCCCCCCGCCTTCCTCCCCTTTTCTCTCCATCTCTCTGTGGCTCTTTCTGTTTATCCTGCTCTGTTTATCTCTCTTGGGCTGAAGAAACGGGCTCAATCTCCCCACTACCACCAGGGCCTCAGGGTGTGTTAGATGCCAAGGTCACAGCCAGGGTCGCTGCTAAGCACAGAGGTGGCTGAACTTGGAGCCTGGAAGCCCAGCTACACGCATGGGATGGGAGCCCACCTGGGGCCCAGCTTGCAAACAGGCCTACGACACGCGGTAACCGTCACCCTTGGGCCGCAGACCGCCTGGCCCGGCCTCAGCTTCCTGGGCTGCGGAGCACCTCCCTCAGGGGAACCAGCGCAGCTGGAGTAGCAAAGGGATTAAATGGAGCTGTTTTCGTCCGTCCGCGTGGAGCCAGGTCATGTGAAGGAGGTGGCAGTCCTGACACTTGAGGAGCTCCCAGGGAGGAAGGGAGGCCACGTCTCCCTGAGAGCCTTAGGGGGCATCGGGTTGGAAAGTGTCCCCCAAGTTCATGTCCACCTGGAGCCTCAGCCTGTGCCCTTGTTTGGGAGAAGGGTCTTACAGATGGGATTAAGGTAAGGATTGCACTGAAGTCATCCTGGATTAGGGTGGCCCTGAACCCCATAAGGGTGTCCCTAAAAGAGACAGAAGAGGAGAGACACAGACGCAGAGGAGAGAAGGCGGAGGGAGGAGTCGGAGGGAAGCGCCCACAGCCGGGGACTCCAAGACCGGGGCGAGGCTGGCAAGACAGACGCCCCCCAGAGCCTCCGGAGGAGGCGCCCGCCCACACCTTCACCTGCCTTCAGGCCCCCCAGCCTGTGGTCCTTTGCTCTGGCCGCCCCAGGACACTCTCTGGAGGTGGGCAGAGTGGACCAGGGTTGGAAGCAGGCAGAGGCAGACCCGGGGATGCCTGCCGCTCGCCACTGCACCGAATACGGTTCAGACTCTCCCCATCCCAGAGCCTCCTGGGGCTCAGTCCTCGTGGGGGGGGCCCTGCACGCCCCTGTGCAGCTGCCCTATCCCGGGAGCAGAGTGCCCGGCCACCGTCGGTCCAAGGACACCCCAACCACCAGGCCCCTCTGTATGCCGCGTCCTGACAGGCGTCCGGCAGTTTCTCGAATACCCATCAGCACCTCAAGGCTCCCACGACTCAGTGCCTCGGCCCTTAGACGGTCTGGTCTTTCTCCCGAGCGATTCACAGGTGCTTACACGGGGCTCCTTTGCTCTGAGGGTGGGCCGGACAGTCTGCCACCAACGGGCCCTCTACAGACGCCACTGCTGGGCACGATGGCGCCAGTGGCCCTTTGTGGGAGGGCACTTCTCCTGCTCCCGGAGAAGTGTGGTGGCAGCATGCGGTTTCTACGCGGGCGTCCCCCTCCCCAGGCCGTGGTCCCTTGTCTGGAGCGGGAAGGGCGCCCAGAGAGGCGGTGAGACTGCTCTGAAGCTCTGGGGACTGCGGCTTGCAGGTGTGCAGTCAGCACCTGTGGGGACACACACACACACACACACGCGGGTACCCAGGAAGAAAGGCACGGGTGTGACGGGGCCACTGCTCAGAGACCCTCGCAGGACACAGACCCTTGCAGGGAGTTTCGGGTCCCATCGGGCTGCTGTGCCCCAGGTGTCCCCCCTTCACCTCAGTATCCTGCTGTGAGCGTTTTGCTTTTTGAATTGGGGTGATTTATGCACAGTAAACGCAGTTTCACCTCTACACGTTTTAAACTCTGATACCTCACTGTCATTTTTGATTTTGACATTTGTCTTTTAGAAAGTTTAAGGCCAGAAAGAGATGGGTTTCCTACATTTCCGTGTGCTTCTCTCATCCTGGGGACGCGGGTCCCACTGGTTTCGTGTCCCTGCAGCCTCAACACCTTCCTTCAGCTTGGGGGCGAATTCGCTTTCCACTTTCGAGTATCTTAAGTGACGATTCCACTGCTGTTCTTGAAGCATAGTCTCACTGTGTATAGAACTCTGGGTTGATGGTGTTAGTTTTTTCCTTCACTTTAAAAACATCTTGTTGATGGAGCTAGAGTCTGTCATACAGGGTGAAGTAAGTCAGAAAGAGAAAAACAAATCCGTATGCTAACGCATATATATGGAATCTAAAAAAAAAAAAACAAAGGTTCTGAAGAACGTTGGGGCAGGACAGGACTAAAGACGCAGATGTAGAGAATGGATTTCAGGACATGGGGAGAGGGAAGGGGAAGCTGGGAGGAGGTGAGAGAGTGGCATGGACATATATATACTACCAAATGTAAAATAGATAGCTAGTGGGAAGCAGCCGCATAGCACAGGGAGATCAGCTCGGGGCTTTGTGACCACCTAGAGGGGTGGGACAGGGAGGGTGGGAGGGAGACGCAAGAGGGAGGAGATACGGGGATATATGTGTATGTATAGCTGATTCACTTTGTTTTAAAGCAGAACCTAACACACCATTGTAAAGCAATTATACTCCAATAAGGATGTTAAAAACAAAACAAAACAAAGCATCTTGTTGTCTCTGGAAGAGAAATGAGCTGTCGTCCTCATCACGTGCCCTGTATTTTAGAGTCTGCTTTCTCACAATTACCTGTCGTCCTCATCACGCGCCCTGTATTTTAGACTCTGCTTTCTCTGGGTGAGTGCGTTTCACCCGTGCACGGTTCTGTAAGATCCCCATCACCATTTGAGTCATGCAGCCTCCAAAGACCAACACTTTTCATCTCACAGCCTAAAAAAATTCTCATTTGTTAAAATCACCACCAATCTCATCAGAAAAGTCTTTAAATATTGAGAAGCTGTCAAGCCAGCAGTGATGGGCACAGGCGTCCCAGATTCTAGTCTTCACTTCAAAGCTCCAGTTTTTGTTTTTTTTTTTAATTTTAGTCTTGCTTGATTTCCCTTTGCTCACTTTTTTTTTTTTAATTTTACTTATTTATTTATTTTTATCTATGGCTGTGTTGGGTCTCCGTTTCTGTGCGAGGGCTTTCTCCAGTTGCGGCGAGCGGGGGCCACTCTTCATCGCGGTGCGCGGGCCTCTCACTGTCGCGGCCTCTCTTGTTGCGGAGCACAGGCTCCAGACGCACAGGCT
This sequence comes from Balaenoptera ricei, assembly GCF_028023285.1. Lineage (NCBI taxonomy): Eukaryota > Metazoa > Chordata > Mammalia > Artiodactyla > Balaenopteridae > Balaenoptera > Balaenoptera ricei. The sequence continues at coordinate 62,997,672 of NC_082657.1, read as the reverse complement.
CAGTAGTTGTGGCTCACGGGCCCAGTTGCTCCGCAGCATGCAGGATCCTCCCAGACCAGGGCTCAAACCCGCGTCCCCTGCGTTGGCAGGCAGATTCTCAACCACTGCGCTACCAGGGAAGCCCCAAAGCTCCAGTTTTAACACTGACAAAAAATACTGTCACTGGTTTCCCCTACAGGACAGGCTAATTGATCTGTTTTTAGGACTCACGTGCTCAGTGCCCTGTGTTTCTGTCATCATCTTGCAAACCAGCCGATGACGTTCCCTGGAGCCATCGGGGGGGGAGTTCACCTGGAGGCTCCGTCTGTCCTCCGGGGCTTTCTTCAGGTCCACCGTCCTGCTCTTCCCTGGTCATCACACAGAATGTTAAGGAGACTGTGCTCAACAGGTGAGATTTAATAGATTTAATGCTTTTTACTGCTCCATCAAGGACATTCTAAATTTAAACTGGTTTCTGTTGCTTTCCTGTGAGACGGGGGCGGGAGGGCCAGGGTGCCCATTGCCGGATCTGCCGGATCTGCTGCCTCAGTCAGTGGTAAGGTCCACTTGTCACACCCGCCTTGGCTTTTGTGCCACTCACGCAACTTCGGTCAAAGGAGGACCTTGCTGGCCCTCTGGAAAGGTTGGGGGCAACCCTGGATTCCCTGGCGCACAATCAGAGCTGCTGGTGTAAAAGCACAGGAGGTGTGTGCGTGTCCTTGCTCCTTCCCAGTTGCCCTCTGCTGGGTGGCTGGAGTGTCATGGAAGGCGAGCCCAAGCTGCCGTCTGCAGGGCCCTGGGACCGAGCTCTGCCCACCGCAGGTTAGAGATGTGGCTCAGGGAACCCCCGGGGGAGAGGCCTGAGTCTGGGCGCGTCCAGGTCCAGACCCGGCACACCAGCTGCGGCTGGTGGATCCTTCTCAGAATCCAGGGGGCCTGCCCCTCCGCCTGCCCGGGCCAGTCTGCCCTGCCCGCTGGCCTTGCTCCCTGTGCGTGCCTGTCCCTCTGGGATGGCCTCCCCATCTCAAGGTCATCAGGTCAGCACCTGGAGGGAAACACACACGGGTTGCGGGAATTAAGACACGGACAGTTTTGGGGCCGTCACTCTGCCGTCATGCCGTCCGAGCACATACGTGGAGCCCGAACGTGAACCCACCGTTACGTGTGCACCTGCGTGTGAGTCGCACATGCCCTCGGCGTCATCGCTGAGATTTCTCTGTGCTGACTCACGGGGCCAGCCCTGTCACCTGGAGTGCTGAGACGTGATTTCCATGGAGCTCAGAGTGGCCTCGGTTTCCAGTAGGACCTAATGAGGTGGTGGGTCCAGCTTTGACTACCCCTCTGCGTGATAAAGGGCATTCGTGTCAGCTGCAGGGGGCCTGCAGGAACTCCGTGATCTTCTCATCTCATTAAGTGTCAGAGACCAGCCTGTAAGGGATGTCCCTGCAGAGGCCCTGGGCGGCGTGAAGGTGACATCCAGGGAACCCAGAGAACCGACCAGAGGGGTGTGTCCCGGCCACGCCCGAGGGGCTCCTGTAAAGGTGCTCCGTCCACGAGATCACGGCTCACCCACCGCAGACGAGAGGCTGGGAGCATGTGCATGCGTGTACGAGCGCCCTTCGTCTGGCTAGAAGCTCTGCTCCCACCCAGCGTCGAGTCACAGCCCCAGAAAACACCTGGCTGTGGACGGGGGGTGGGGGCAGCAGATGTGTTTTCGGTCTCAAGTCCCCGCCAGCTGTGCGCTCCCTCTGCCCTCCGCCTCCCCGCCCCACACGGCATTTTCCGCCTGGCCCTGGTGGGGCGGGGGCCTCACTGCGGGCGGTGAGGAGCAACCTGAGTGCCCCCCTCACCCGCCACCCCCCCAGCACGCGGAGCGGAGCAGGGCTTGGCCACGCACGGCCCAGGCGGAGGCGGGGCCTCGTGGGGAGCAGGCTTCGCTCCTCAGCGTCCGTGGAGAGGTTGGCGATGTCGGCTGCGTTTCTTGCCGTGGGCCTGATCAGAGGGCTGTTAACGACAGAATTCTAAGAGTTGCTCCTGGGACTCAAGAAGGGGCTGCTGGGGCCTCTTCACATTGTGCATGGAATCAAGCCATCGGGGCTGCCACGTTCAGAGACGTTACAGACCCACCAGCCCGGGTGGTGGGGAGTCGGGCCTCATGCAGCGTACCCCGCCCCCCGCCCCTGGCTTTCTTGCGTCCGAGTGGCGACCCCCGTGGCAGAGGTGGCTGGGTGCCCGCGTGTGCAGGGGCAGGGCCTCTCCCTGACCGAGCCTGCGGGGCCGGGGCCGCGGGCGTCGTCTCCTTGTCCTTCGCGCCCCGGCGTGGTGTCAGGATCCTCCCCGGCAGTAGCCTTTGCTTTGATCCCCACTGAGTTAGTGGCGTGGATCCCGGCGTGGCCCCTCCTGGGTGGGGGGGGGGTCAGGTCGCATGTGTGTTCCTCAAGAATTTGGTCCTCAGACTCTGGGGGTCTTTTAAAGCCTATGCATTTTGGGGTCCTTGGAAATACTGGCTAGCGGCCGCATCTCGGGGGCGGTGAGTAGTAACTCAGAGCTGGTGGTAGACTCGTGACACCCAGTCGGCCCTTGTCCTCTCCTGCCGTGCAAAGTCCTGTACTATTTTGAATCTCCAGACACGTTTGAATCTCAAGCTTCTGTTTCGAATTCTCTGTTGTCGCCCACTGATGCGACCTCACAAAGTGTCATGTGGACGTCCCGGTGGCCGCTTCCCTCTCCAGGTGCCCTGGTCGGCTTCCCTGGGACGGGGCGGCCGCAGCAGCACAGCGGTGGCAGGATTCCAGCCCCCAGCCCCCAGCCCCCAGCCCCCGAGCACAGTGCCTGGGCTACCTGTGCGGGCGTTTGCACGTAGGGAGGGGCTTGCTCACCTCCTGGGCGTGTTAGGTGCACAGGGAGCTGGTGCTCAGGCTGATTCCATCAGGGCATTAGTTCTCGTGCTGCCATGCTCCGGGGTGGGGGTGGGGGTGGGGATCAGGGACGAGCGTGACGGTGGCAGCCGTGTGGCAGCAAAGGAGCCTCGGGCCTGGGCGTGCTCCCGGAGCGAGGGTGCCCCGTCACACGGGTCAGGACTCGGGGCTGCGCCGCCCGCAAGCACAGCGTCGGGGACGGGGTCCCCTCTCCTCTCCTGGGGGTGCTGCCTGGCACTTCTCTCCGGTACGGCGGCTGGGGGCGGTTCCCACCCGCGAGCCCCTAGTTAAGTAACGCGGCCGGACCCCTCGGAGTCCCAGCCCACTCTCCCAGCCTCGTGCCCTTCGGACTCTGCACAGGGGACCTTCCGCAGTCTGGGCATGGCTGCCGCCCCCGGCGACTCTACTCTGCAGCGCGGCCTGGACTTAGCGGGGCCGGGGCTTCCGAGGCTCATCTGATGATGAGTGAAGGCAGAATGGTATCGGGACGGAGTGTCGGAACGTGCGGCTCTGAAGGGCTGAGGTCTGGGCCCAGCCCCCTCCTTGCTGCGTCCTGCCCCAGCTGACAGAGGCCCCTCGGCAGGGCCGTCCTGCGCCTGTTGGGCTGATCACAAAGGCATGAACAGTGTCTGAGCACCTGCCCTTCAGGTATTTTTCAAACTGGCCAGAGAAGAACCTGCTGGGAGCTGATCAAGGCCGATTCCCGGGCCCTGGCCTGTTCAGCCCGTCTGGGGCCCCTGGAATATGTATTCTCCACTGGGGCTCGGGTGATGCGACGTGCCTGCCCCGGAGAAGAGTGCTCTCAGGAACGGGGACCAATCGTGTCCCGGAGAACCGCTCTCCTAAGTCGTCCCCCGCGGCGGTGGGGAGGCTGTCCCCACAGGGAGGCGCCGAGGCCGGCCTGGGCCGCGCAGTGGGGGGCCCGGCCTCAGCTGCTCCGAGCTGCTACCCGTGAGAGGCAGGCGAGGGCAGGTCTGCGAGCAAGGCTGGGCCGGAGCCTCGGAAGGGAGGCGGCCGCGGCAGCCGTGTGCGCGCTCAGCCGTGATGCTCCCAGCACCGGCTCGAGTGATGGCCGGTCCCGCCCCCTCCCGGAGCCCACGTCCTCCTGTGAGGACGGCGATGGGGGAGGAGGGTAGAGGCTGTACCTCCAGGGCTGCTGCACGGGCAGCCGTATGACCCGCCTGGTGCCTGCCGGGACTCTGCCTGGGCCCCCCGCCTTCTCCCGTGCGCCCCCGCACCCAGGGCCCGGCCCTCGGGGCTCCTCCCGCGCTCGCCCGTCATCTCTGCTGCGCCTTCGCCTTCTGTGGAGACCACGCGGCTCCAGACTCTGCAGGTCCTCGGGCGGCACGCTGCCCTCCTCCACGTTCTCCCTGTTCCCTTTGCATCTGGGACCCGCCTCCGCCTCCCACCCTTCCTTCTGGGTCCTCGGGAGACAGAGGGCGGGTGCCCTCGCCGGCCGAGAGCTCTTGGCACCTGGCCTCCTGGCCCACGTAAACGAGTCACTGCTGACCCCTGGCGCCAGGAACGTCCACCTGCAGTGATTCCTAGTGCCAGGGTTTCCCCAGGGGTGGCCCAGGGTGCGCGGGGCTGCGGAGACCTGGACGAGGTTTGCACACAGGACTCTGGGGTGGGGGGGGCGACCCAATTAGGAGGAGATGGGGTTGGACGGTGGCCTTGAACGTGGACCGCGTGCTGTGCATGCCGTGTGTACAGTGTCACCTGATCAGAGCTGGCTTGGGGAGGTGCAATTGGCACAGCGTTGGGGGGGCAGCCAAAGGCAGGAGCCCAGCAGAGAATGGGATGGAGGAGGGAACCCAGGAGGTGGGCAGGCGGGGCTGGCTTTGCAGAGGGCTGTGACAACTGGGGTGTGGTGGGGGGCCTGACTGACCACGTGCCCCTCCCCGGGGCCGGGCCGTGGGCCAGGTGCCCAGGAGGCAGTGGTCAAGGCCGGCGAGGCCCGTGGGGCAGGGAGAAGGGGGTAAGAAAATGAGACCACGTGACCCCGAGAGTGACCACCATGACGGGGAAATGAGCAGGGTGTTAGGACGGAGGGTCAGGGAAGGTCTCTAAACCGCGTGACAAGGGCAGCCCCTTGCGGGGAGCAGGTGTTGCCGAGACGCTGGAGCAGCATGAACAGGCCTCGCGGTGACGACCAGGGCCTGGCGGCCACCTCTGTGCAGCAGGAGCCGCCGAAGGCCTGTAGCAGGGTGTGACACCACCTGGTCTCCCAGCCACCCGACCTGGCAGTGAAGAGTCGTGTTGGCGGGGGACAGTGCAGTCCATCGGGGGTGGCCGTCCCGGAGGCAGTGAGACGCGCTGAGAGGTTTGGAATTGGCGGCTGAGAGAGAAGCCAGGCGAACTTGTGGACCTGGGGGCCAGGATGGGCAGAGGTGGGTTTCACGGAGTCACAGCTGCTCTGACACTGAGGTGTGAGGAGGTGAGGGTGCTGCTGTCACCAGCTCCGGGGGCAGAGGGTTGATGGCCACGTCTGCGCAGGTGTGGGGAGAAGACGCAGCAGGGAGAGCTCAGTCTTGGACGTGTCAGGGCCCTTGAGGGACATGTAGTGGGTGCACTGGTCTGGGCGGGGCGCATGGCCGGGCTAGAGAGATGTAGGGGCCCGGGAACCCGCGTGCCTGCCCAGGAGCGTAAGTGGAGTGAGCTTCGGGGATGGGGGCGGTGGCTCAGAGCCGTGATCCCCCACGGGCGGGGGGCTGGTCTGGGAGCATCAGGGCTCCCAGAGAGGTGGGGAGGAGGCCGAGCGCTGTCCCTGGGCTGCAGCTGGGACGGTGGCGGCAGGTTCTTGGGGAGGACGTGGCGTGGCTTGAGAAGGAGGCAGGGTGTGGGAAACGGGGGTCCGAGGAGGGTGAAGGCGGGCTCTGGGCTGTGGGTGGAGAGCCTAGCACTGGGGACCTTGAGTGGGGCAAGCGCTGCAGGGTGCTGGCCATGCGCCGGGGGGAGAGCAGGGGGCATGTGACCCAGGACCCAGCTGCAGGGCCCAGGACCTCCCTGGTACAAGGCTTGGCCTGGCCAGCAGTTCAGGCCTGGGGTGGGGGTCAGGGGTCGGGTGGGCGTGGACACTGAGGCCCTTTTCTGTGTGGCGCTGTCCTCCACTCACGCGGTGCAGGGGTGGAGGTGAGCACAGATGCTTCGCCTGCCTCCCCCATCCTTCCCCTTTGAGCATCTGTGCTCATCAGCACACAGAGGCGTTCACCCTGCCTCAGGGTTAATGACAACTGCCTCATTTGGTGGCGGGACTCAGAGGCGGAGCCTCAGACTCTCCGGGGCGCAACAATGAGGAGCAGAGTTGAAGGGTCTGGGAGCCTCCCTGCCCGAGTCCAGGAGGGCAGAGCCAGGAAGGCCTTCACAAGGCGGGGCATTTACCCGGAAAGCAGCTTGGCTCCCGGGGCCCCCGACTGTCCAGCAGCCCAGCTGGGGGCAAGCGGGAGGGGGCCGTGTCCCGTGGACCTGTGGGCGAGGTGTGGGGACTGTTCTTGTCTGAACACAAACTCCTTAGCCTGTCACCCCTGAGGGCTGGGCGGGAGGAAACCTGCCTCTAGCGAGCAGGAAAGTGAGTCTGGGTGGGTGGCAGGAAGCACATCTGATGTTTGGAGGCAGAGAAAGGTGAGAGGTCAGGTTTCACTTTCATCTGCAGTAGGCAGCCAGGTATATTGGAAAAGACATTCTGTACTGCAAACAGGGCCACCAGGCTTGAGGATGCCCACAGCCCCCCAGCTGCCAAGTGCCAAGACCACAGTTGGACTCCTCTTGCTTGGGTTTGGCCCAGGTCATGGTCAGCAGTAGCAGCAGGGCAGACTGGGGGTGGTGTGGCCCCCAGTGCCTGTCCGCGGCTCACGCTTCCTTCTCCCCACCCCCCATCAGCCTCGGCAGCGCCCCAGTGCCTGTCAGCAGCTCACTTTCTCCCCCGCCCCCCCCCCCCCCATCAGCCTCGGCAGCCGCAGGGCTTCATCCTCCCCAACATGCTCCCCTCCCTGGGTTCCTTGGTGGCCCGTGACTGGACAGGTGACATCCAGGCCTCAGGACTCAGCAGGTGGAAGAGCTGTCCGCTGGCCAGGATTAAGCTCTTCCGTTTGGTGTCTGGTGACCAAACCAGAGCTTCTGGCTGGCTCCTGGAGGGCAGCAGCAGTGGACCAGAAGGGCAGTGCCTGCTCTCCCCGTGCCCCAAGGGGGCCCAGAGCAGTGCCATCAGCCCCGGGTGCAGGGCGAGATGCAGCTCTTAGGGCCAGTGTGTGACTCCGGCCTGCAGTGTCCTGTGTGTACTCACAGGTGGTGCTGGCCCTGCCTGTGCCCTCCCCGCGGGGCCCCGCTGCTCAGAGAACTAGACTGCTCCACCACCGTGCTCAGCAAACTGAACTTCTTTATTAAGTGCCAAGGTCCAGGCGGGCGCTGCCCCCTGCAGCCTCTCTGACGAGGTCTGTGGCCGGAGCGTCCCGGGTCCCCCTGCAGGGCAGCAGCGCCGGGCGCTCACTTCACGTGCTCGGCCGCGTGCGAGGAGCAGTAATACTTCTTGTGGGCGATGAACGTGGACAGGCTGCTGAACCTGATGTTGCACAGGCGGCAGTACCTGTGGTTGCCGTTGGGCACGGAGGCCGGCGTCCCCTGGCTGGGGGTCTGCACGCCCTTGTCCGAGTGGGAGGGGGGCGCCGGCACGGCCTCGGGGGACGTGGCCGGGGGCGGGCCGGGCCGGGGGCTGCCGGCGGGCGGCTCCCAGTGGTCCTGGCCGTTGAGGCCGTCGCGGGGGGCGGCGGGCGAGGGCGTCCGGGCCTCGGCGCCAGGGCCAGAGCCGGCCGGGGGCTTGCCCAGCAGCAGGCCGTGCGCCAGGCGGAAGTGCTCGATGAGGTCGCCGCGCACGACGCCGTTCGGGGGACAGTAGGGGCAGACAACGGCGGGCGGGTCCTCGGGGGTGGCGCGCAGGCGGCGCGGGGCGGAGGGGCACGAGAACTTCTTGTGCGCCAGGTACGCCTCGAGGCTATGGAAGCTCACGCGGCAGGCTGTGCACTCGTGGTAGTCGGCCAGGGCCGGTAGGCCAGGCGGAGGGCCAGGGGCGGCGGCGGGAGCCTGGCGCCGCGGCTTTTTGCTCAGGTCGATAGGGCCTTCCGCCGGGTCTGGGCCGCTTCCGCCTCCATTTCCGCTTCCGGGCCGCGGCGCCGGCGACGCAGGCGGCGTGGGGGCGTGGCCTGGCGCGACGGGCTGGGCAGGTCCGAGCGGGGACGGGGCGGGTCCGACCGGGGGTGGGGCGGGTCTGGCCACGTGCAGCTCGTAGAGCTTGCGGCGCCTGCGCGTGCGCACGGGCGGCGCAGCGGGCGCGGGGGTCCCGGAGGTCCCGGTGGTTCCGGCGGGCGGGGGCCGGCGCGGCGGCGGGTCGTGGCGAGAGGCGCAGTAGTACCGCTTGTGCACCGTATAGGTCTCGTGGCGGCTGAAGCGGATGTTGCAGGCCTCGCACAGCGTCCGGCGGGGGTCGTCGTCCTCGTCTGCCCCGCTGCCCGGGCTCGGGCTGCCTTCGCTGCCCCGGCCGCCCGCCTCGGCCTCGGCCTCGGGCGTAGCCGCGCCCCCCGCCTCGTCCTCGCGCGCCCCGGGGCCCGGCGGCGAGCGCGGCTCGTCGGCCTCGGCGGGCGGCGGGGCGGGGGGCGCGCGCGGCGGGGCGGGGGCCGCCTTGGGCCGGCGGGTGGGGGGCGTGTCGTCGGGCGGGCGGCGGCCGGAGCAGTACAGGCGCTTGTGCACATAGAAGTTGTTGACGTTGTTGAAGGTGATGTCGCAGTCGAAACACGTAGCGCCCTTGGGGGCCCCCGTGAAGAGGCCAGCCGGCGCGGCCACCCCCGCGCCCGCCTGCAGCCGGCTGTGCACCAGCTCGGACATCTTGGCCAGGATCTCGGAGGCCGGCGGCGCCGCGGGCAGCTGTGGCGGGAAGAGCGCCCCGGGCCCTGGGCTGGAGCCGGGTGTGGGGCTGGACAGCTCCGCCTTCACGCGCACGGGGCTGGGGCCGGCGCTGGGCGGTGACGGCGTCCGCGACAGGGCCGGGGGCCCTGGCTCCGCCTCGGGCTCCTCCGCCGCCTCCACCTTGATGCTCCTGGGGGTCGCCGGGGTCTCGCCGCCGCCCCCGTTCTGGGGGCCCGCTCTGGCCTCTCCGTTGGTGGCCTCTGCCAGGGCCTTCCTCTCCAGTCCCGGTGATGGGGCGGGCACCAGGCCCAGGTCTGCAGAGGCCAGAGGGCCGTGCAGCGCCGTGTGCTGCTGGAAGCCGGCCAGACTGTCTGCGGGGAGACCCCAGGGGCCACACTTAAGGGCTGGAGCAGGACCTGCCTGGGCCAGACCTGAAGCCGGGGAGGGCGGGAAGGGAGAGCTGGGCTGGGCGCAGAGGTGGTGGAGGGTCGAGGCCGAAACCGACACCCCCCCCACCCCTCCACCCCTCGTGGCCGGGCCTGCCTCCCCCTTCCCAGTCCTCAGGGTCCCCAGGGGCTCACCTGCGGGGAGCTTGGCAGTGGGGTGCCCAGTCCCTGGTGAATAGATCTCAACCTTAGAGCCCGGCTGGCAGACCATGTGGTTGGTCACCAGGTGGCTGTAGAGGATGTCCCTTGTGGTGGAGATGAAGCCGCAGCTGTGGCAGACACCTGCAGGTGGGCTGTGGTGTCAGAGCCCTGCCGGTGGCTGCGCCCCACATACCCCACCGCCCCCTTCCTGGCCCCGCTTACCCGTCAGCGTGTCTGTGTGCACCTTGAGGTGCCGCTCGCAGTTGGCCTTGGTGGTGAAGGCGGACAGGCAGATGAGACACACGAAGGGGCGCTCTCCTGGAACATGGGGCCCGGTTAGGGAGCCTGGCTGGCCGAGGACTACGGCACGGGCATGTGTGGAGGACCCCTAAGCTCTGCCTCCTAGGACCCCAGCGGGGGCCCAGCCCCCAGCCGACCACCCAGCTGATCGCAGGCGGGCCGCGTGGCCTGGGGCCCTGTGGGAGGCTGCTCGGCGTGGTGGGAGGGCCACTCGGGCACGTCCACGGCAGCTGTGCAACCCCAGGATAAGTGCAGTGAGCATGCATGGCTTGGGTGGGGAGACACGCTGTTGGGGGCGGGGCTCACCGCTGTGGCTGCGCATGTGGATCTCCAGGGAGCTGGCGCTGGGGCAGCTTTTGCGGCACTGGGGGAAGGGGCAGACCCGCTCGTTGGGGTAGGTCTCCTTGGGCTTCTCGTCGGGGGCGGCCACGGCGGGGGAACTGGTGCCCTGGCGGCTGGCGCAGTAGTAGAGGAGGTGGGCTTGTAGGTTCCGCTCGCTGCGGTACCAGATGCCGCAGTCCTTGCAGGGAAAGACGTCTTCTGCGGGTGGGAGAGGCGGGCGCAGCCTGAGTGGTGCCCCGGCAGCAGTGCCGGCTGCCTACCACCCGGGGCAGGCCGTGGGCCCTCTACAACACGAGGGCTGTGCCCCAGCGTCCTCCAGCGTGGGGGGGGTGGGGTGGGGTTTGTGACCTGGGCTGTCCCTCTTCACTGCTTTGCCTTCTCAGGTGTCCCTTGATAACTGTGTCCCCTCTCTGCGGATCTCCAGGATGCCATGGGGACTTGTGGATGGGGTGTGAGTGACCCCCAGGATGGCCCCTGGGCTGCGTCCCGACAGTGAGCCCCATAAGGAGACACTGTGGTCTCTTGGGGGTGCCCAGGGAAGGAGCGAGGCTGGGGTCCGTGACCTGATTGTCTCTGTGACTTGGTGGGGGCGATGGGAGTCGCGGGCTGGCATGGAGCTGGGTGCCCGTGGAGGAGGAGGAGGAGACAGGTGTGTGCGTGTGAGCGGGTGTGTGGGCGGCTGGGTGCCTGAGCCCCAAGCACTGGGGCAGGAGGGCGAGAGGTGAGCGTGGCTCTGGGTGGGCAGGGGGCTGAGGCCAGGAGCTGCAGAGGACGAGGAGCTGCCCGGTGCACCGCCCTTCCCCCTACCCGCCAAACATCTGATGGCTCTTTGTGTTACTGGTCAGAACTTGCTGAATTCACCACATTGAACCCAGGTGGGCTGCCTCTACCTTTGCAGTTTATGGGGGTTTGGATGGTGGGGGTGGATTTGCCAGCTGGTGAGGATTCTCTGGTGGGTGCTTCAGCAGCCCTCCGCTTCTCAGCAGAATGATAAGGAATGTTCTGTTGTTTCTGTCCCTGCTCCTTGGCCGGCCACCCCTTGGCTGAACCCAGGGCAGCGGGGAGACATTGTTCTGGGTCTCGACCTTGACCTTCACATGGAATGGAGGGGCCTGGAACACCTTTTGGGGGTTTTAACTTCTGCAGGTTAGGATGTGTTTTTCAGCCCGTTGGTTGGCAGTTACTGAACAGGTGGTCTGCCTGCCGCCCCCCGGGGGGGGCTGCCAGGTTTCCACCTTCTGCCTCTTTTAAGGAATTTAGTACCTGTCTGTCAAGTGAGGCGGGCACTCCTCATGCCCCTGTGCCTGCGGTGTTTCCGGCTTAACTCTCCCTCCTGTGTTGTTTATTTCTGGTTTTCAAGTTCCCTTTTATTTGGGGGTCTCAAGGCAGCTCTGTTCTCTATCAGCTGAGGCCTTGAGCTGGGATCCGGGTCTGAGGGGCCAGCGGTGGGCTTCTGTTCGTATCTGCAGGGCCAGTGCTGGGGACTGTCCCGCTGCTTGCGGCATAGGGAAGGGACAGGCAGCCTCGGAGGCCGGCGTAGGCCGCAGCCGCAGCCCTAAAGCTCAGCAAGGACGGCCGTCACCCCACCAACCCAGGGCTGACCTCGGGCCAAGTCCTGGGTGGATGCAGCCCAGGTAACCTGCACAGACACCTCAAGATCGGCATTACCTTTACTGCTTCCACACATGAGACAACTTTTTGAGGCCCAGAGTGGTGGAGTCTCAAGAATTAAACCAGGTCTGATTGACTTTGGAGCTCGGGTTCTGAAAGCCCTTCTAGACCACCAGTAGGAGAGGCCCATGTGGGGTTGGTATAAACAATGTCTAGCCCACCATGCCCTCACAGACAAAGTATCAGACCCAAGGGGAGGGAAACCGAGGCCCAGAGAGGCTGCTCCTGGGCGGGCTTGAGAGGAAGCCCTCCAGCACCCGGGGCTCCCTGCAGCCCCCCCACCCCCAAAAGAGACAGAGGCAGCCCCCCGGGCACCCGATGCCATTCCCTGCCCTGGTTGGGTGGCCGTCCTGGCCTCTGAGAGACCCTTCCATCCAGCACCCTTCTTTCCTGAAACCTCAACGTTCAGACAAGACCCCCGTTTGCTCACCACCACTCTCTCAGCCCCCCTGCAGGACCCCATCCTCCCTGGGGCAGTGGCCTTGCCCTGTCCGGCCCAGTCCCTCCATGCAGGCTCTGGGGACGGGCCGCCCGCCTGTGCTTGTCCCCACCCCCTCTGGTGTCACCCTCCTCACTTGGCTGCCAGTGTTTGGGTCACGGTGACCTCCATGCTGCCTGCCCTTGGTCTCAACACAGCCGGGCCACGGCGGACCATCGGCAGACGCCTCCCCTCACCCCTGGCTCTGGTGTCTGCAGGTCCTGTCTCCCCCTGGGGCCTCGTCCTGCCCGGAGCTCCCCCACTCTGACCACACCCTGAGCCCCAGCACGTGTCCCCCAGTCGCCGCCTGGGCTCCACTTAGTGCCCAACAGGCGTCTCGGGTCAGGCTGCTCAGAACGGGCCCTCCACCCTGACTGCGATGGGACGGACAGTGTCCGCCCCGCGGCCATGCTGAAGCCCCAGCCTCGCGCTGCCGCCTCCCCCCCCGACCCCCGGCAGGCCCTGTTCACTCCAGTGCCCCTCTGGCCTCTGCCATGGTGCCTCCACCCGCTTAAAGCCGTCATCACGTTTGACCTGCTTAAAAAGGTCACTTTTCTCCCAATTTTACAACCCTACAGTCTCCCTCTAGTAGCCATGCAATTTTAGAACTAAATGGGGTCGTACCCTTTGCTGCCTGAAAGTCCCCTGCCGCGGTCGTTTCTCTGAGAAGGAACCCCAGCCCTGGTCCGGGGCCACCCTCGGAGTCTGGCTCTGGCCACGGTGGCCGTCTCGCTGGGCCCGGGCCATCCGCTCAGCTGCTCTCCCTGGCGCGCGGGTCTCTTGAGCACCCCAGCCGCTGCCCTCCTTCGTGGATGTGCCTGTGGCCGCCTGCCTCCCCTAGTAAGGCTGCCCCCGCCCCTGGAGTGGTGGCGCCCTCAGGGCGGGCAGCTGTCCCCACCTCGGTGACCCCAGTGCCTTGACCGCTTAGTTTGGTGTGGATGTTGAACAAGGATTTGAGAAACGAGCGAATCTCGTCGGTTCTCAGACCCTCCGCTGCTTGTGGGGAGGAGTGAGTGACAAACGTGGTCCCTCCACTCCAGCTCTCCTCACTGGCGGCTCTGCCCCAGGGGACACTTGGCCACGTCCTTCACAACTGGGAGGTGGGGATGGTACCAGCGTCTAGTGGGCGAGGGCAGGGCTGCTGCTGGGCACCCCACGGTGCATGTATCCAAGACTCCACCCCCACCCCGCGCGGCCTCTCCAGCTGGTGGTCTAGAAGGGCCCTCAGGACCCCGCGGAGCGTGTGCCAGAGGCACCGTGGTGAGAAGCCCGCTCTGCTGCAGACCCGCCTCCCCGTCAGCATCTGTGAGCTCACCACGTGGCCCGCTGCACGCTGGCTGCACCCTGGAGCCCCTCCTGGGACCCCACTGCCAGGCCCCCGTGCACGCCCCCGGGGCGCATGCCCTCTGTTCAGGTGGCAGTGGTGACCGGTCTTTGCAGAGCCTGAGCTGGGCACCGCCTGCAGCCCTGAGCCTGGGGTGGGGGGCGGGCCGGCAGCGGGTTACTCACTGTTGACAACTGCAGTCGCGAGGATGGACGCCATGCCGGCCTGCTGGGGCAGGAGCTGGATGTCGGCGGCGGGGGAGGGGGCCAGGCCCTCGGGCTCCGCGGGCTCCTCCTTCGCAGGCTGGCGGGGGGCGCTGTGGGGCTCGGCCGCGAGGAGCACGCTGAGCCGCCCGCCCGCGGCCACCGGCCTGGTGAGCCTGCACCAGAGGGCGCCATCTGCGGGGGGAGGGCGTCTGTGACGGGGCGCTGGCAGCCCCAGGCCCCCACGGCCATGCCTCCGCGCCGCCCCAGCTTAGGCACGGGGGTTCCGAAGCCGGCGTGGTGGCCGGGGAGAGGCCACACCCGGGTTCGCAGCTGTGGCCGTCTGGTTTCCGTGGCGCGCCTGCCTCCTCCGGGCGACTAGGTGTTGCCCCGGCTCTGCCTGCTCTTGGGGCCTCCCTGCCTGTGCCCGTCTGAGCGGGAGGGCCCTCTTCCGGGAGAGGGGAGCAGAGCAGCCGGGAGGGCCTGGGAGCCGCTCTCCCGCGCCCTAGAAAGGCCTCCCAGCTCCTCGCGACTCAGCCAGCACGGCTGTTGCCACGGTGGCCTGCGGGGGGCAGCCTTGGCCAACAGGACCCGGGCTGAGCTGCCTGCAAGTCCGGCCACCTCCAGCGTCCGGCGCAGAGGCGCAGGCCCCACGGGACCAGGCCACCTGGCTGGCATCAGCACCGCAGGGACCCTTGTGCTGCCTGCCTGGGCAGATGAACCCTGTTGACCAGGCGAGCAGGGGGGGCGGGCCAGGCAGTGCTAGCTGGGCCACGTCCCCGCCAGGTGTACGAACCCCCAGCTGGTCACCTGCTGCCAACCTGGGCCCTCACAGCACCCCAAAGCAGGGAGGGTGGGCCGGGGTCCTCTCCCCCTACAGAGGGGGAAACAGGCACACGGGTGCTGTGCTAGCCAGGTCCTCGGGGTCAACGGCAGGTCAGATGGAACGCTCAGGTCCCCGGATGCTGACCTCAGCACCTGCTCTGACCCCTGCTGTGCCCTGGAGGCCCCCAGCTGGGGAGGGGCTGGGGGGGTGTTGGAGCAGCAGCCCAGCTTGCCCCTGCCCACCTCCAGTGGCCTTTGGCTCTGTCCTGAAACGAGGCTGCCCACAGGACATTTAGTCCAGTGTGTTCAGGAGGCGATGGTGAGGGCGACACCCCCAGAACATTCTACCAAAGCGGAGTCCCCCCCCACCCAGAGGAAGGAGGTGGATTTCCCGTGGCCACGCTGCAGTGGATGGCTCTTGCTTGGCTGTAGAAGTTGTCACGTGTCTATCCCCACATCCTCCCCGGGACCTGAGCTGCTTCATCTGTAATGGAGGGGGGGCGTCCCCCGCCCTCCCAGGGCCACTCCTGGAAGGTGCAGGGATGCAGGAGGGACGTGGGGCGCAGAGCTTTCCTCGGCTTCACAAAACAGAGGCCCCAGAAGGTGCGGGGACCTGTTCCAGGCCCCCCAGCTGGGTTTGGACATGGCCCTCCTGACCCCTCCTGGAGGGAGCCAGGCTGCACAGGGCCCTGGCCCAGCGGGCACCCCCAGAGGCCCCGAGGGCAGTCCTGGCCTGGGCCCGCTCTCCCCAACCCCCGGGGCTGACACCTGTCCAGCCCTAGGCGAGCATTAACGGGGGCGCTGGGCGTGTGGTGGCAGCGGTGGCCAGCCCCTCGGCCCGGCCCAAGCAGGCTGGTTTCCCTTTAAGGGCCGGCCCAGGCGGAGCCGGGACCCCCACCCTCCGGAAGGCAGTGAGGGAAGCGCCAGGATACCAACCCTTCCTGTAGATCTCCGAGTTGGCTTCGGCCTCGGTCAGGGCCCGGGGCAGCGTCCTCAGCCAGCAGGCCTCGTCCTCCAGCAGCAGGGTCAGGGCCGGGCTCTGGGGGCGGGGAGGGGGGTCAGCAAGGACTCAGTCATGCCCTCGGACACAGTCAGCAGGAGAGAGGCTGGCCGGGGCGGCGGGGGGCTCCCTGTCTTTGGCTGCGCCAAGCGCTGTGCTGGCGACACGCATGCAGCAGGGAGCCAGTGCCTGCCATGGGTCAGGTGCTGGTTTCCCTTGGAAACTGAGGCCCAGAGAGGTGAAGCAACTTGCCTAAGGTCACACAGCCAGTGAGTGGCAGAGCGGGGAGGCACACCTGGACCTCCGTTCTTGCTGCCCCCTCCCTGGTGGGGCACTGGGCCGGGCGCAGGCTCCTCCCACACAGGCCCCCAGAGACCTGCAGAGTGAGCTGTGGGAGCGGCCGCACAGCACGCGGGCCCGCAGACGCCTCGCCCCACCTGCCTGGGCCCAGCAGCCCCCTGAGGTCGCGGGCAGCAAGACGACCCCCCCACCGAGGCTGGCTCAGCACCTGGCCTCCCTGCGGCTCGCAGACTGTGGTCAGCCCCTCGCCCAGCCACGCTCTCTCCGGCGGCCTGGTCTGCGAGCCGGGCCTCTGCAGCGCCCAGAGCGGAAGAGCACTCTGAGCTCGGTTCTCACTCGGGGCTGCCCGCGGCCCCCAGAGGGGGTGGCCTGATTTCCGGTGCCCTCCCCCACCCTCCCCAGGCAGCACTGCAAACATACGTCCCCTGTCCCAACATGGCCTGGTGCTGGGAGGGGGCTGGCCCTTGCCACACGGAGGCGATGAGGTACAGACCCTGGCCCTGCCTGGCCGCAGAAAGTTAGGGTGATGACCGCTGCCGCCCCTCAGGCTGCAGCCCCAGGGCTGGATGGGTTCTGGACGGCTCCTCTCCTGGGGGGGGGGGGTCCCCAAGCTCCGCCACTGGCGCCGTGTGGAAAGGCACAGCACATTCGTGTCGGGAGTATTTTCTTTGTTTTATGCAAGTGAAAGCTTTTAAGTCAAACTGTGTATCAGAACCTCTAACTGAAGGACCAGTGTCACTTGCCATCACCTGGATGGGGGCACCTGGCCAGGAAGCTACCGTGATGGGATGGCTGGAGCAAGTGACACATGGGAGGTTCCCTGACGTGTTCTGGGCACCTCCCCGCCTGGTCCAAGCCCACGGCTTTACTGGGCTTTGCCTGCAGGGACCATGTGGGCTCCAGAGCTGGGCATCGGGTCCAGTCCAGACTCCCTGACTGTGCCCAATAGCCAGCACCGTGCCCGCCCTCCCTGGGCCCAGCACCTCTGCAAACGGCAATGCCCCGAGCCCGCGGGCTCCCTCGACCGTCCTTGTGCTGCCACCTGCTCTGGGGGTGGGTCACATCCCTCTTTGACTCAGTCTCCCCGGGGCACTGGGAAGTCGAAGCCTGTGTGAAGCCCTCCTTTCAGACAGTGCCCTCCTGTCACGTGACAAACACAGGACAAACAGGAGTCCCGCCACCCTTGCTTCTCCATTCCCTTCGGCCAGCAGGACACAGCGGGCAGAGGCTGTGCCTTCGGGCCCAGGAGGCTGACATCCACTGGGGCAGCAGGCCAGCAACCGCCAGGTTGTCAACGGGGGGCGAGTGTCTCCACCAAGGAGCACGCTTTAACGGACGGCTAGCTGCAGGGCTGGGGGTCCCCGTCACCCACAGCTGGGGGCAGGCTGGGGGGCGGGGCTGGCACAGCAGCGACTGACCGGCGGCTCCCACGTCCCGGCTATCCTGACCGGGGCCAGCACAGAGGCGGAGGCCAGGGTCTCCCTGAGTCTCTAATGAATATTAATGAGTGGAGGAGGGAGAAAAAAATTAATCTGCCTGATCCTCCGATGGGTGCTGCGGTAACGATATGAAATCTAATTATTCGTCCCAATATTTCTAAACCCTCAAACTGAGACTGACAGCCTCCCGGTCGGTTTAATGCTTATCACTCCCGGGAGCGGCGTGTTCGCGGCATGATAAAAGCGCCCGCGCGCGGCTCTGCTGACGCTGCAGAACCCCTGAACTTCCGCGTCGGTCCGAGTGGAGGGGAGACGGCAGCGCTGTGTTCCCGGCTCTGTGCCTCCTGCTGGGAGCGGCCCCTCGCCTGGCGGCTGCCCTGGGCGGGCTGGGTGCCCGTGAGGGCGGTTGAGGGGCAGGGGACGGGGACGTGGGGACCTGGAGGGGGCTTGCATCCTGCGCCGCGCGCCCGACTTGCAGGAGGAGAGGGGCCAGGAGATCCAGGCCGTACGACCACCAGGCCCTTCACCCTCGTTTCCTCAGCCCTTAACACTCTGGGGGGCCCTGGCCCCCACTTAAATGGGGCAGGCTGAGTCCACCATCTCCAGCCGCCCTGCCTGCGCATGCACCCCAGGGGTGCAGGAGCCGGCGCCCCACGGCTCCGGGGAGAGGAGCACGGCCCTGCCCAGTCTGCCCCTGTCCCCGTCCCTGCAGGGCGGCAACGCGCACTGTCCCGGGCAGCTGGACCCTGCCGTGCGCTAGGGCTACAGCTCGCCCCCCTGCCCTATTATTTATTTTCTCCCCCCAACCCCCAATTCCAAGCAGCCCTGGAACAGAAGCCCTTTTCTCTGGTGGTTGAAGGCACCGGGCCGAGGCAGGCTCCCTTCCTGGCCCTGCCCGTGGGCAGCGGGGTGCAAGCCTAAAACGATCAGAGATGTGTGTGCTGCCGGCCACCTCCCCTCCACCGGCGCCCCAGGCTCACTGCTGGGTCTGGGTCTGGGTCCAGCTTGCCCCAGACAGGCCGGGTGCGGCGTCTGCAAGAAGCTTAGCCCCCACCCTGCCTCAGCCCTGGGGGTCGCCCTGTCCCTCCCTCCTGACTCCAGGCCGCCCCACCCAGCCCCGGGACAGCGGGCGGCCACTTTAAATTCTCTGGGTGCATCTGAGAACCCTCCTTGTTCCCCCAACAAAGAGGTCAGTGTCTGGGTTCTGTGCCCGCTGATAACCATCAGAAACCCTATCTCTACCGCATCCGCTGTAACAGCCGTATCTGAGGCTGTTCCCAAACTCGCCGTGCAGCGCATGAAGTAGCGTCGAGGGGAGGTCGGAGGTCGGGGCTGGGGCAGACCTAGGGTGGGCTCTGATTGGGGCCTGCACCCGTCTCTCTCGTTCAGCGTGTCCTGAGAAGCCCCCACCTGCGTCCCACTCACCATCGCCAGAGGCAATGGCTTTCCGCCCTTGGCACCAGACGAGGCAAGAGAAGCACGACACGGGCAGCTCAAGGCATGGCCCCATCTGGCAAAGAAAGACCCATACTGCACCATGCCTGGGCTGAGCGCCTTCCCTTGGGAATTACTCCCTCTCACAGGCAGAGGGAGAGGGGCCTCGCCAGGAGGGCACCGGGCTCGTGCACTGGAGCCCCATCACCCCCTGGCCCGGGGTCATCCTGCTGTGAGTTTGGCTCTGCCAGGCGATGACCGCTGACGACAGCCTTTGCAGGGGCCCCATGTGGAGGGCCGCTCAGAGCCCATCTGCGGGGGGTCAGCTGGCGGCTGGGCCTGGATGGTCCCACGTCAGCCTCACAGGCAGGGGCTTTCTGCTCAGACCCGCTGCCCTGCTCGCCATCCGGGGGGTACCTCCCAGCTCTCACTGATGTCACGGTGGCCTCGTGGCTAAAGTGGGTGAGCCATGGGGGGACAACTGGACAGATGGATGGGCCGAGTGAGTGCGGGCCCATTCGTTCATCCACCCATCCATCCACCCATCCTTCCAACATCCATCTGTCCATTCACCATCTACTCCTTCATCTACCTTCTACCCATTCACCCACCATCCATTAACCCATCAGCACATCCACTGACTCACCTATCTATCCACCATCCACCCGTCCATCCACCTTCGACCCATCAATCCACTGTACACCTGTTCATTCACCTTTCACCTGTCCATCCAGCCATCTATCCACCATCCACCCGTCCATCCACCATTCTTTATCCATGCACACATCCACTCACCCATCTGTCCATCCCCCTGTCCACCCGCCATCCATGCACCTTCTGACCATCCATCTAGCATTCAACCTTCCATCTACCATCTACCTGTCTGTCCACCCGTCCACCCACCTGACCATCTATCACCCATGTATCCACTATCTACCTGTCTGTCTATCATCCATTTATCCATCCACACATCTACCCGTCCATCCTCCTCCTACCATCCACACGGCAATCCACTCTCCATTTATCCATCCACCATCCATCCGTTTATTCATCCACACATCCACTAACCCACCCATCCACCCATCCATCCATCTCTGCTCATCGTTCTACCTTCCACCCATCAGTCCACCGTCTCCTGTCCATCCATCCACCATTAATTTATCCATCCAGTGTCCACTCACCCTCCCATCCGTCCACCCGTCCATCCACTGTCTACCTGTTTATCTACCTTCTACCCATCCATCCAACATCCACTCATCTGTCCACCACCCCCTGTCCATCCACCATCCACCCATGCTTCCACCATCTGCCTGTCCAACGACCTTCTACCCATCCACCCGTCCTACACCATCTACCAGTCTATCTACTATCCATGTATCCATCCTATATCCACTCACCCACCAATCCATCCACCCGTCCATCCACCATCCACCCTTCCAACCACCCTCTACCCGTCTATCCACCATGCATTTATCCACCCACACATCCACTCACCCACCCATCCACTCACCACACATCCATCCACTTTCTCTGTCCGTCCACCATTGATCCATCCATCCGCCCCCGTCCATGCACCATCTACCTGTCCATCCACCAACCATTTTTCCATCCAATATCTACTCACTCACCCCTCCAACCATCTACCCGTCATCCACCACACCTGTCCATCCACCATCCACCTGTCCATCCACATACACCCTTCCAACCACCCTCTACCCGTCCATCCACCATCCATTATCCATTCAATATCCACTCACTGCCCCTCCACAACCATCCCTCTACCATCCACTGTCCATCCACCCGTCCATTTACCACCCACTCATCCATCCACCATCCTTCTTCTACCCGCCCATCCACCATCCCCCCTCCATCAACCGTCCACCTGTCCATCCACCATCCAGCCATCCATGCACCTTCTGCCCATCCATCTAGCATTCAACCTTCCATTTACCATCTACCTGTACATGCATCTATCTACCTGTCCATCCATCCATCTACCCATCCACCGGCTACTTGTCCATCTACTGTCCATCATCTATCCGCCATTTATCTGTCCATCCACCATCCATTTATCCATTCAATATCCACTCAACTGCCTCTCCACAACCATCCACCCATCCCTCTATCATCCACTGTCCATCCACCTTCTCCCCGTCCATCCACCTTCTACCTGTCTATCTGCCATCCACTTATCCATCCACACCTCCACTCACCCACCCATGCAGCCACCTTCTCCTTCTCCCCTGCCCATCCACCTGGCCATCCAACTTCTACTCGTCCATCCACCATCCATTCAATATCCACTCAACTGATCCTCCACAACCATCCACCCATCTATCCACCATTCACCCATCCTTCCACCTTCTAATTGTCCATCCACCCTTCCATCAACCATCCACCTTCTACTCATCCATCCATCTACCTGTCCCCACCCATCCATCCAACATCTACCTGTACATATATCCAACTACCATCTACCTGTCCATCTCTCCATCCACCCATCTCTCCTCCATCTACATGTCCATCTACCATTCACCCATCCATCCATCTTCCACTGGTCCATCCACCTTCTACCCATCTATCTATCATCTTCCTGTCCACACATCCATCTACCCGTCCACCCACCATTCACCAATCCATCCACCATCCACCCACCTTTACCTATCCATCTACCATCACCCATCCACCTTCCATCTACCTGTCTATCCATCCATCCCTCCCTCCACCATCTACCCCTCCACATACAATCCATTTATCCATCTACACATCCACCCACCACCCATCCATCCATCCTGAACATTTCTTCTGCATCTGAGTACAAGTTTTAGAACCGCTGCGCCTCCAAGCCCTGGGTTTCTGTGGTGGAACCACAGCTGGATCCTAGGGGACCTTGAGGTCCCACAGCAAGTTGGTGCCAGAACCAATTCTCGACTCCTGGCAGGCTCTGCGTGCTGTGTCCTTTCTGGGGTACCACCCCCGACGCCCAGTGTGTGCGGGGACTGTGAGGGGAGACTCCTTGCCTCCCCTCTGGCCTGCAAGCAGCCTGGGCCTGAGGAGACCAGTGGGAAAGGGTTGCCACACCCCAGCGTCGCCCCTCTCCCACTTCCCTCTCCAAACAGCGACGACAAACTGCCTGGCGGGTGACAGGACGATCAGGGGCGGGAGGTACACGGGGGAGAGAACCGGGGCCCATCAGCTGAGCTCGATAAGGGGCCTGCTGAAATGTTAGCGAAAATATTTAGACAATAAATGAAGTATCGGAAAGGCACGCATATCTTTAAAAATCAATCATCTTGTACGTGTGTCTGGACACTCGGCGCCAAGGCGGAGATAGCGCCTGCTGGGGAGATAAGGGTTAATCAAGGATTTAATTCTGCAGGAGATAAAGCTGCAGGGAAGAGCAGGCGGCTCCTTCCTCCCTGGGCCCCTCTGCACGAGCCTCAGAGGCCGGCTTCTCTGGCGCGCTCCCTGGATTATCTCTCCGCCTGGAGAGGGTTTCCAACCTCAGCCAAGTCTCCCCAGGCTGACCTGCGCCCTGGGCCCAAGGAGGACAAAACCCCCGGAGAGGAGGCTGCAGGCGGGAGGGGAGGGCCTGGCGGTGGGGGTGTGGTGGGGATCCCAGGGCTGGTGCGGACATCTCCAGCCCCCCATCCCCGTCCTGCAGGGGTCTCTGTGGTTAGGAAAATAGTGATTTCCCCTCTGCTATTTGGTCCTGATGACTTTGGCAAGTTACCTAACCTCTTGGAGCCTCAGTTTCCTCATCTGGGAAATGGGAACAGCAGTACCTGCCTCACGGGGGGTGGAGAAAATGAGGGGCCGAGTATAAGGATGGGCGCACAACAGTGTGTCGGGAACACGCACCTGTCCATTTTGGAAGGGGTTGACTGTCCCCAAGGAGGGAGCGGAGGAGAGGTGCAGGCCCTGCTCAGGACACACTGAGCTTCCCAGTCCTCAGCCATCCCGCCTCTGTCCCATCACTGCTTACGGCTGTTCTCTGAGAGTTCAGACATGAGAGTCACGGAGCTCCTATTAACTCCCCCCAACGGCCTACCCTCTCTCTCAAGAGTCAGCTGCTGCTTGTACACCTCCAGTGACGGGGAGCTCACTGCCTATAGGGACTCCTGTAAATACCACAGCCTCGGTCACACAGTGGAGCCAAAATGTGGCTCCTTCCAAGGGGCTGAAATCCACATTGGAGCTCCTACTGCTGCCTCCCTGCTCGGGGCCACGGGGCAAGAGGGTCATCCCTCCCGCAGGGCTGCTGGCCACGCTGCCTGCCGAGCCACGCCCTGTGGTAAGCGCCACGTGTGGATCACTGCATTTAACCCGCCCGGCTGCCCTGGGAGGCCGCCACGTCACAGAGGAGCTGCTGCTCTGCCCACCCTCTCCTCTGCGGGGAGGTCGCAGGGTCCTCAGGCTCGGGCCTCAAGGACCCTTCAGGGCTCCCCTGTGTCCCCCCTGAGGTCCCAAAGGCTGAGGAGACAGAAGCTCAGAGAGGTGGGGGCCTGCCTGGGGGCACACGGCAAAATGGCCACAGGGTAGGAGACCCCAGGACCTGGACCCTGTGCCATGGGGATGGCCTGGCCTTGAAAGTGGGGGCCCTCGGTCCTGGGCCGCCTCCCACCCCCTCGCTGAGTGGCCTGGGTGAGCACCGCCCCTCTGAACCTGGCCACTCAGCTGGGACAGGCGGCATAGGCAGCCCAGGGGCCTCAGCTGAGACGTCTCCAATCTCCCGAGGCCCGGGCCCCAGCTCTGAGGTTCTGAGGCAGCGTGACCCACAGCCCAGGCTTCGCCGCACACGGGAGTGGGTGGGGGCTGTGAGCGGCAGTCCGAGGGCTGCAGCTGGGGGTCCTGCCCACGGCTCTCTACCAGCCCTGCTGCAGGCCAAGTTCCTGGGGCCCTGGTTTCCTTGGCAGAGAGACGGGGGCTCTGCCGGGTTGGAGCTGGTCAGAGCTGTTAAGGCAGCATTTGGCCTCCAGGCGCAGGGCTGGGGGGAAGCCCCACACACACAGCCCCACCACTGCCACTGAAGGCCCATCAGAGGCCCACGAGGCCCAGCATCACAGGGCACCTGCCAGCAGTGTGTACCCTGGATCCAGCCACACCTGAATGCCACATTAGGAATCAGAAGGGCCCAGGCCATGGCTGTGCCTGCACATTTGGGGCACCTGAGCCTGGGCCTGAGGGGACCAACCCGGGTGCTGTCCGGCCTCCCAGGCAAGCGTCACCATGGCTAGGAGGTGCTTCCTGAACTCTCATCAAGCACAGGCCCCTCCCGGTTCCCACCACGCCGTATGTGCCCATTCCACTGCCCCACACTTACTTGCTTCCCATACATCAACGCCCTTTCTTAACCAAAACGGTATTTTAAAATAAGCATTTGTACCCTTTGCAAGAAAACGCCACACCGACTTGCCATAAACTGAAGGCAGCTCAGCAGTAGCCCTGAGACAAATGACAGCCCAGTGGTCATTAGCACGCGCTAGAGACGCTGAGGCAGCGCCCTCTCCCTGTCACCTGGGGGCCCACAGGCACGGAAACGCAACGAATATCTCACCCTTGGTTGCAGCTGCCCCCAAGTATCCAGAAAACCACCTCGCTTACCACGAGGGGTGGCCCCACCCGTGAAGCCCAGTGCCAGGACGCAGTCCCTGCCTGCTTCCCCAGCCACAGGCCACAGGCCAGGTCCAGTCCCACCACTTCGTTCCTTATTGCTTCCTTCCCTTGAACGCCCTTCTCTTTCTCTGCCTCGCCAACTTCTACTCATTCATTAAGGGCCTGCTGAAAGAACCCCTCCTCTAGGCAGGCCTCCCTGTGTTACCCCGAGGTCCCATAGGCCCTGCATCACCTCCTCCAGGCAGCCCTCAGTGTGTCACCCCAAGGTCCCTAGGCCCCACATCACCTCCTCCAGGCAGCCCTCCCCGTGCTCCCAGGCAGTTAACTCCTCCCTGCTCCATCTCCTGACACATTTCACGTGGAGTGGCAGTTGCTCCTGCACGAGAGTCTAGCCCGGGCCTGGCTCAGGGGGCTGAAGGGGCCTGTGCCCTGGGCCAGACACTGTCCTGGCCACTGCGGCCGGGGTCAGGGCTCCTTACCGGTTCCGCCTGCCCGGGGGACGAGGTTCTGGTCTGGATGCTCCCGCGGAATGGGCCCCAGGACAGGCCCTCGGCGAGGCTGCACCGAGCCCGCACGCACCTCTGTCCGTCCTGCAGCAGCAGCTCCAGCTCATCTGCGGGGAGAGATGTCAGAGGTGTGAGGAGGTCCGCGTCGCAAGTCCAGTCTATCCTGCGGCACCCGCCCCACCAGGAGCAGTTGCGGGGCTGAGGGCAGAGGAGGGAGGGTGGCCCTGGCCCAGGTTACGGGGATGGCAGCTGGTGCCGGGTCCTGGGGGCCAGGCCAGCCCCTGCAGTGAGACCTGTTCTGGGGATGGCAGGCTGCAGAGACAGGACAGCGGGGGCGCCTGCAGCTGCACCTGAGCAGGCGGGCGCACCGCTCGGCGGGACCCTGGCTGCTGCGTTGGGACGCGTGTGCCTTGCACAGCCTAGGACGCACACACGGAGCCGGCTCACCCCTACCGCCTCACGTGGGGGCAGGCACAGAGTGGAGGACGATGACGCCCACGAGACCGCCTCCCGTCCCCTCCACACGGTCCGCCCAGCCCCTTCCCATCAGCTCGAGCCCCAGCATCCGCAGAGCACGCCTGTGCGGGCAGCTGTGAAATGCTGGGCCGTGGCTCCCGTCTCTGAGACAGGGACCCCGCACCTCCCACCCCTGTGGTTGGGGTGAGGACTGAGCCAGTCAGTCCTCTTAGCACCTCAGCACAGGGCCCGGCGGGGGGAGCCAGGCTAGGAGCCAAGTGTTCCTCCCCTCCCCCCCCACTGCCGGCCGAGGCCCTCGGCACAGCCGGACTGCGCTCGGGTAGCGCCAGCACCACTCCCTGCAGGACCCCCGCCTGCCCTCTGGAAAGGTCTGGACCCCACTCCTGCCGAGGCCCTTGGTCGGCGGCTGCCTGTCCGAGCGGCCTGTCACCCGGCTGAGGGCCTAAGGCTCTCGGGCCGCGGCCACCTGTGCTGGGATCAGGGCCAAGCTCCCGGACTCTGCCAGCTTGCGTGGCCCGGGCTGTGGCTCCTGTGGCTCAGCTAGGGGAGCGGCATCTGTGGCCGGCCACCGGCAGGAGTCGGTTCCACTGACGTGGACAGCCCGGCCTCTGCCAGGAGCCCCGCCACAGACCTTCTCACGGGGAGGGACCTTGGGGTCGCACAGGGTCTGCAGGTGGGCTCCCAGGTTCAGCCCGGCCTCAGCGCACGACCCACGTGACCTTGTGGGGTGGGCTGGATGGCGGCCCCCGAAAGATACCTCCGCCCGCAACCTGGGAATGTTCCCTTATTTGGAAAAAGGGTATTTGCAGATGTGACTGAGATCGGATCTCAGGGTGAGACCATCGGATTATCCAGTAGGCCCTACAGCCAATGACAAATGTCCTCATAAGAGACACACAGAAAAAAAGAGGCACAGGAAGAAGTCCACTTGAAGACGGGGCGGGCACTGGTGGGATACAGCTGGGGGGGACACTGCATCTGGAGCCCCCGAGGGAACGCAGCCCTGCCCACGCCTTGATTCGGGACTTCTGGCTCCAGAGCTGTGAGAGAGTAGATCTCTGATGTTTCACGGCACCAAGGTTGTGTGAATTTGCCTGGGCCACCCTGGGAGACGCACACCTGGCACGTTACCTGCCATCTCGAGCCTTAGCGTCCCCACAGCCGATGGGATGATGGTGGCCGTGCCCTCAGAGGGCGGTCCCTCCCCAGGCCACACGCCCTCTGCCCAGGAAGGCGGGGCCGCCTTGTGCCTCGGGTGCCACCTGGGCTGCCTGGGCCCACAGAGGCCTCACGTGGCCTGGCCTGGGCCCCGAGCAAGCGCTGCTGCATTGGCCCTGCTTCCTGGATCCCCGATCGGGCGGGCTGTGGCCTTAATGGGCCCGATTATCAGATAACTGCCGGCCTAATGGCACAGATAACGTGTAAATACACCAGGAGGCCAGGCTACAATGTTCTAACTGGGTCCTTGTCTTCCCCAGGGCAGATAAGATGGCAGGGGACCAGGACGGGGCCAGGAGGCGGCGCCCTTTATCGGCCCCACGGTGAGGGGGACAGAGGCCGGCCGTGTCACTCTGCAGCCTGCCCACGAGGGGCCGTGTCCTCTACCCGTGCACCCAGGATGCCAGGGTCCCAGCCAGGGCTCTGCCCATGGCGCCCCCCCTCCCCTGGGCCTGCAGGGTGCCAGCCGGCATGTGGTCACCCGTTCCTGCCCAAATGGCCCTATGACGTCGGCCCTCTCCTGGTCCCCACCCCCCCCCCCCCAATACAGATGAGGAAACTGAGGCCCCGAGAGGCCACATAGCTGGCAGTGGGATGCCAGGATCTGAGCCCGGGCCGCTGCTGTCCTGGGTATATCTGGGTCTCTGGTCCCCCGCCCAGCTGGCCCCAGGGCGTGGGTGTGTGGGGAGAGGCTGTCTAAAGGCAGGTTTGCTGGGCACTCACTTGGCCATCCAAATGGTCTGGCCAGCCATCCGACGGGTCTACGCTCTCCTTCTGAGGCTGGCGGGGAGCCCACCGTGGGCTAAGCCGTGTACCACCTGCCCCCTCCCATCCCCCCCTCAGGACGGTGGGGTCAAGGCGGAATCATCCCGCTTCCCAACACCATGGCCGGTGCCCGTCCAGACAGCCAGACCTGCGCTAAGCCTCATGGGGTCGGCCCACACTTGGCCCTCCAGAGCGGGGAGGCCCACTCCCTCTCTGGACTTCAGTTCTGCCGCTGGGGCCACAGACGACAGTGACAGTGACCACGACTCCCTCTGTTGCCGTCACATGTTTTCCTTTCAGTGTCCAGGGCCTGTTCCTGGCTTGTCAGGCCTGGGCCCCCAGTAGCAGACAGTGCCATCCATCTGAGGCCAGCACCCACCTTCCTGGGGGGAGGAGGAGCGGGGAATTCAGTTCAGTCTTCCCCAGTGTGGGCCAAGTCCCACACAGACTAAAGGACGCGGCAGGGTCGGAGGCGGCTGGCCCAGGTCACCCTGTGGGCGAGACGGGGCGGGGTGCAGCCCCAGGCCCCCAGTCTGCCCCTGGCTCGCTGCACCCGTGGGGTCCTGAGGCCCCTTTCTCAGAGCCCTGGCCCTAGCTCATCCCCAGTCCTGGTAGCCCCCCAGAGGAAGGGGCAGAGCCAGTGAGCCCCCGCACCCGCCCACGCTGCACCACAGACAAACTGCCGTGGCCCCTAATCGTGCCCCAGGGCTGGCGGCCCCAGCTCCCAGATAACAGCGTGGCTGGTGCTTCCCGTGGCAGCCACTCCATCTCCTGGGTATCACGCACCACCAGAGGGAGGACGGCTCCTGATAAAGGCGGCCGTTCTGCACAACGGGGCAGAACCCACCACTCAGGGCTTGCTGGGGGATGGTCGAGGCCTGGGAAAGGCAGGGAGGCCAGGGATCTGAGGGCTGTGGGCTGAGGATCGGGCAGTGGTCACCATTGGAAGCCCCCTCCCTGGTCCAGGGGAGGCCGTCCCTGAGAGGCTGGGCATTAGACAGGGTACCCCATGTGGGTGGGTGCAGGGCCATAGCAGATGCCTGGCTCCATGACGGGAACATGGCTGGATCTCAGCCCCAGCTCATTCAGTGCCCTTGTGCAGTGCACAACCTGTGCAACTGTCCATGGTGGCCCTGGTGACGTTCAACATCCATCCACTCGGATAACCTATTTCCAGCTCCCAGTTCCTGCCCAACCCCTTGCACAGTCAAGCAGGTGTTAAAGCCCAGTCAGCACCTATCAGAGACCCTCTCCCAACCAGAAATAAAACTGTATCCCAAAGAACCGAGGTCAGGAGAGGCAAGGCCACCTACTCCTCACAGACTGGGTACCTGGTGAGGGCTCAGTTCAAGGCTGAGAATGAATGAAAGTATGAACGAGTGAGGAAGGGGCTGGGGGCAGGAGATGCTGAGCTCAGGACAGGAGCTGGCTGGGAGAGTGACAGACAGGAAGACACAGCTATTTTTAAACAGCCTCTGAAAGAGCTGGAGGATCTAGACAGTGGTGGCCATGGAAATGGTCAGCTCCCAACCATACTGACAGGAAACTTGGGGCCCAGGGAGGCCCAGGGGTGCTCAAGCCACACTGCGAGCCCGGGCCAGAGGTGGGGCCAGAACCCAGTCTCTGGACTCACAAAACCCCACGTGGGTACCTGGGGCAGAGCTGAGGGAGGCATGGCCTCTGCCCTCAGGGCTCCCAGGAAACATGGGCGGCAGCATCTCCAATGGTGGGCCAGTCAGGGTGGACTTCCAGGTGGAGGTGTCCTCTGCCCTGGTAGCCTCCTGTGACCCATGTCTCTGTTTCCTCCTCCCAGCTCCAGAGTGGGGCACAGAGGACTCCAACTCCGGTGAGGTCCTGGCCGAGTCCTCCCTGACCTCTGTACCATGGCCTCCGTCCCCACAGCTGGACAGCAGGGGTGATGCCATTTGTCCTGGGAACTCCCAGTCCTAACACAATTCCTGGCTTCTGTTTATCGAGCCTTAATCAAGCGCTTGGCATAATTCACAGGGATTCCTCCCAGCCATGCTGAAGTTATTCCCCCCGGTGTACAGAGGGAGAGACTGAGGCTCAGAGAGGTTAAGCAACTGGCCCAAGGTACACAGCTGGCAGGTAGGATTTGAACCAGAGCCCCAGCAGGCTCATGGCCAGGGCCTTGACACCCTTTTCTGGGTCTTTCTGGTCATAGGCAGGAGGCGACAGAGAAGAGGGCGGGGAGAGGCTGCTGGAGGGGAGGGGAGGGGTGGCAGGCGAGCCCCCGCTCTCCCGTTGCAGGGCTGACTCTCCGTGCTCTGCCCCCACTTTCCCCATCCGCAGCCTGGTCTCCTCTGGAGGGGGGGGGGCAGGCCCTGCACTGCCTGGGTGGACCTCCCCACGGGGGTCGGGCCATCACTACAGGCACAGCGTTGGGACAAAGACTAATTTATTCTGTCATACAACCCCACACACGTTATTTCCAGAGCAAATATGCCGCGCTGGGATTCAACTTCACCCCCAAGCATCTGTGAGGATCCAGACGAGAAAATTCAGCCTTTGCATATTTATGTGATTTAAACACCTGTTTAGGTCTTAAAACCCTTCGATGGCGTCCCGAGGGGCCAGGGAAAGGAGGCAGGGCTGGGCATCGCCGCCCCAGGCCAGGCTTAGGACCCCATCCTGGGAGCCCAGCAGCTGGGGTGGCAGCTGGGAGAAATGGGGTCTGCAGTCAACAAGCGGGCTGAGTCCTGCCTCTGCCCGGCTCTCGCTGAGCCTCAGTTCACCTGCTGGGCTGGCGGCTGCAAGAGTCGAGACAGCCTGTCGGTCGGCGCGGCCGGCCCCGCGCTTCCTCTCCCCCGGCGCCCGGGTGTCCCGAGGCCTACGGCCCCGCCAGGGTTGCACGGAGCTGCCCTCAGACTTGGCTCTGCCCCACTCCCTGGAGCCCTTGGCGCCCTCCTTCAATAACACGCAAAACGAGCCGTGAGGAGGTTCTGATCTGCCCGTCCCCTCCCACAGGGGCGGCCCAGAGAGCTCGAGAGACCCGCTCCAGGCTGCGCAAGGGCTGCACTCACCCCACCGGCCCTGAGCTCCTTTCTGACACAATCTAGGGCTCCAACCCGGACCATCTGGCTCTGGGGCCCACCGAGCCCACACCCTAGGCCCCAGGCTCACTGAGCCACGGCCCCGCAGGCGGGCTGGCAGCGCTGACCGACCGGGTAGCCCTGCTGTCTGCAGGAGTGTTGGTGAGCTCAGGGAGGCCTCCTGCGCCCCGCCGGCTGGCCCCTCCTTCCAGGGGCCAGGCTCTGTGCTAATGGCCATTGGCCTCCAGGGTACAAAGGCCAGCCGCCTGGCAGCCCCCGCCCTGGACAGTGGGCTCTGGGATCGGCGTGTGGGCGCCCACCCTGGGGTCACTGCCAGCACCCACTTATCTAATCGGCCTCATCAATCCCGCCCGGCCCCACCCTGCGGCTCCCAGGGGCCAGCTGGCCCTGGCTTTGTCGGGAGTGGCCCTATCTCAGGATCACACTGTTTGCCTTTGATAAAAGTCACAAAAAAGGGAGAGAAAAAGGAGAGAGGGAGAGAAAACCCCAGGGGTGAGCAGGCCCCGCCCCAGCAGGGTTCTAGAAGTCTCCAAGGGCCTGGGCCCAGAGCAGGGCGGGCTGGGAGGCTGTGGGCCCCGAGGGGTTCCGCCAACTTGGAACCAGGCCCAGAGAGGGCGAGCGCCTCACTCAAGGTCATGCAGCAGACCAGGCAGCGGGGTCAGTGGGGGTCTGCGGGGCGGGGCGAGCCACCTCGCTGTCCCCTTGGCCCGCTTACTCATATGCTGGCTCAGCCCCTCCCACTGCAGACGCAGCTCACCGGGCCCCCCACGGTCCGGAACCGAGGGTGGTGGGACCTGCCCATGGTCACCAGCTCTCGAGTCCAGCCGTTTTCCTGCCCCCAACTTGACCCTCCTGACTGGGTGGCAGCTGAGGCCCTAGGAAGACAGAGAGATAAGGGGACGGGGTGGAGGCGGTGTCTGTCCTGCAGCTCTCAGCAGCAGGGCTGTCCCTGCCCTTCTGGGACTGAGATGCCTGGCAGGGGGAGGGAGCGCCTAGTAACCCAGCTGCCAGGGGATGAGGCCTGACCCCCGTCATCCCCGAGGCTCCAGGACCTGGGTCAGTACCAGGGCATGTCCCTTCCTGCCCGTGGCTTCCTCTTGTGTGAAGTGAAGTGGGGGATGAGGGTGCCCACCTCCCAGGCCGTTGCAAGGTCACATGACACAACAGGTGCAGGGCCGAAGGGCAGGGCCCGGCAGGGTGGGTGCTCAGTGACCACGGGAAGCTGGCAGGGGTCCGGCTGGGCTAAGCTGCAGTCCCTGCACGACCCTGACCAGGCTCTCAGCCCCTCTGGGCCTGGGGGGACCCATCCCCCAAACAGACGACACCAGTGCCCGCTCTCAGCGGTGACGGGGCTTCCTGCAGCCCAGGTGCGGCGCCGCGCGACCACCGTCCTCGCCTCCACGGCAAGTGCCGCGGCAGCGGGACACAGCTGCAGCCACCAGCAGCCGCCCGCCTGGGTGCCCCGGCCCCGGTACGCTGTGGGGTCCGCTGCCCATGGCGGGGCAGAGCCCTCATCACGTGGATACACCGGACAGGGCCCCCGGGCAGGCGCAGGAGACCACCTCCTGGGTGGTATGAGAGGCGCGAGCCCGACCACGCGGCGTGGGCACCACCGAGGCTGTGGGGGCCCGTCTGGACACTCAAGGCCCGGGGCTGCCCACCCTCCCTTCTGCTCCGTGGTCACGGAGCCTCTGGGCTGGGAGGGGAGGGCTCGCCTGCGTGGACGCCCAGGCCCTGCTCGCGTGTGACCCCCCGTGACCCGGCGGGAGGGGGCGCACGGGGCCTGGGGAGAGACGGCCTGCTCGCGTGTGACCCCCCGTGGCCCGGCGGGAGGGGGCGCACGGGGCCTGGGGAGAGACGGCCAGCAGACAGCAAATTCCCATCAGCTCCCCGGAACACCCCCACTTCTGGGCCCCAGCCTGGTGGCCCGTTCCTGATTCCTGTTTATAGATGGGGCAACAAGGCCCCGAGGAGGGGGGGCTGGGGACAGGCGAGGAGGGGGGGCTGGGCCCTGGGGCATGGGGAGGGCTGTGGGACTGTGCACGGTGGGCAGCCAGATGCCCGCAGGAGGCCCGCACATCCGCTGTAGCTGTGCGGCTTCTCCCATCTGGGCTGGTTTCCCAGGCCCAGGCCCAGGCCCAGGCCATGGCGAGACTCCCACCCTGGCTGCTGACAGGCTTTTCTCTGAGCTGTGCCGCCTTTCAGGGCAGGAAGAAGGCAGACAGGCCCACGCAGCCTGGGGCTCCAGGACCAGGAGACCCAGGGCCATGGGGCACCGGCCTGTCCCCTGGATCAGGCCACACCTGAATGCCACATCAGGAAACAAAAAGGGGCGGAGCTTGATCCTAACCCTGGGTGTCACCAGCGACCACGGCGCCTTTGGAAAGACTCAGGCTCCCACCTGTGACTCATGGGGACAAAGTGTCAAGGGGACATGCTTAAAAAAGCTTGGGGTAAAAATGGGTGCGGTCCGTTTCCTCTGCTCTCTTCCAGTTGAGGAAAGCAATTGGAGAGGTCAAGGGATTGTCTGAGGTCACACGGCCAGCAAGTAGCACAGGAGAGTGAAGCCCAGATCCCTCTGACCCCAAAGCCACGACCCCAGTGCAGGCGGTGTGCCCTCACTCACAGCAAATCTGGCACATCAAGAGGCCGGACGCTCCGGACCCCAAGCACAATCCTGTCCCCATTTCACAGGTGGCAGCAACGGAGCTAAGCGGGGCAGGAAACACTCCCGACGCCAGCCCTGCACACAGGCCCGGCCCCAGGACGCCGGCCCCAAGGCAGGCAGTACAGCCTAGATGGAAGGAACAAGCTGACGTGCGCCCTCCAGGGAAGACGGGCCGAGGGAGCCTGGGGCGCACATGAGCGCTGGCTCAGGAGCAAAGCCACTTGAGCTGCTGATCCTCCAAGCGCTCTCCGGGGCTGGGTGAGGGTTTCCACCAGCCTGGGCGTCCCCACAGAGCCCCTCGGAGGGCCTGGACCCTCGCAGGAGGGACCGGAATTGGGAGAGGAAGCTGGAGGGGCCGGGGAGCTGTGAGCTGAGGGCACACATGAAAACGGGGACTGGCCGTTGCAGGTTAAA
Organism: Balaenoptera ricei; assembly: GCF_028023285.1. Classification (NCBI taxonomy): domain Eukaryota; kingdom Metazoa; phylum Chordata; class Mammalia; order Artiodactyla; family Balaenopteridae; genus Balaenoptera; species Balaenoptera ricei. Next base: position 62,964,239 of record NC_082657.1, on the reverse strand, counting down.
TACCAGATGTCACGTATGGCCTGGGATCTCTGGCCTCGTGGGGGGAAGCGGACACCATGGCCGAGCCAGGCTCTGGTTCCCGCAGGGCCACGACCTGCTGGAGCCCAGCGCCGGCTGCCGCCCTTGGACGGTGAACGCCTCTCCCAGCCTCCCAGCCCCATCTCCCGGCTGAGATGCCACCCCAGCCCGCGCCCGTCCTGCGGCCAAGCTCCCCGCATCACTGTTGTGTTGTTTATGTTACTGAGGGCCCGGCTCTGGAGCTGTGACCGTGACCAAGATGGATGGATGCCCATTTCCCTGACGGTGAACGTTAGAGGAGAGGACGCTCCTGGGAACTGCCCCCAGTGGCCCCTGGGCGTCCCTGGTCCTACCGCCGCCTGGGGAAGCCTGCCGCCTCTCCGCTGGCCCTGGTGCCCTCTGCCGGCACCCAGCCCCCCGAGTGCCGGGCCGGGCAGCCTGTGCACAGCCTGAGCCTCCCTGGACGGGGAGGCCTTCTCATTCCAGCCCAGAGGTTTTCAAAGGGCTTCGAGCCCAGAACGTCCTTCCTAAGAAGTTGCCCACAGACCCTGCACTCACAGTGGCCGGTGGCAGGGGCTGGCCTGGAGAGGGTTCCGGAGCTCAGACCCGAGAGCGCCTCTCAAGGCCCTCCCGCGGGGGGGGACACCTGTCCCCACACCTGCTGCCTGCCAGCCTCCCCTCTCTTGCCAGGCTCTGCCCGGTGGCTGCGTCACGCGGGGCAGCCCGAGCGTGGGGTGGAGCCGGCAGGCAGGCGAGGTTCCCGGAGCTGACGGCAGAGGGGGCTGGCAGGGCGGCACTGCGGCCGGTCCAACGTGGGCCAATGGGCGCCAGGCACGGTGCCTGCCACAGGGCCCGGGCTGGGGAGGGCCCCCCGGGGGCACGCACTGGCTGGGGACCTGTGTTCCCGAGTCCCCTCACGCGTGCACTGGGGGCGACGCCATCGGCTGCCGGCCCCTCCCCACCTCCGCCGGCTTGCTGTGCCCTGAGCTGCTACCACGTCCAGCACCATGGAGTCCACGTGTGTATTTTACTGACTCCCAGTCTCTCCGCTAGAATGTCAGCCCCTTGGGCCAGGGTCACGTCAGCTGGCTGTGTCCTAAAAGCTCCTGGGCCCAGTGGACCCCCGCGAGCACCTGAGTCTGGAGGACAGCGGCCAGAGGCGGCACTGGGGCTGGACGCCCGGGCCCTGCTGACGAGCCACAGGCCTGGGAGAAGGGGCATCTGGTCCTGCTGGGCCGGGCGGGGGGCGGGCGGGGGCAGTCCTCCTCCTCTCTGCTCTCACCTCCCCTGACCCCGGGATGCACAGAGGCCCAGAGCCTCACCTCGGGCTCCAGCTTCCCATCTGCAAAGAGGTGGCATGGGGGGTGGGCGAGGAGGAGGACATGCCGCTCTCTGGGCCTGGAGTCCACTGTGGATCGGCCCCACCAGACAGCTGGGTAACGGCCGGGCGGGGCGGGTGGCCCCCAGGTTCTGGAGCCCTGGCCCTGCCCACCCCGTCTCCGCCCCCGCCAGCTGGTGCCGTGAACTTCTCCTCCTATCGCTGGGACATCGCTGGAGATTATTGATTTTTTGACACAGAACAACAGCCTGTCTTTATCGGGCTGAACCCTGGCCCCAGCTAATGGTGGAGCTGGGACCGCCTGGGGATAGCCAGCAGCGCAGCATGGGGCCCAGCCCCACACCAGGTTTCTGACGGCCCCTTCACCATCCCCACCCGGGTCAGAGCCTTGCCCCCCGTCCCACGGAGCCTGAGCACCACGGCTCCCCGGGCGCCTCAAAATGGGAGGCCTTGAGGTCTCTCCAGCCTGCTCAAAAAGCTTAAAAAACAAAAAGCGCCCTGGGTCTCTGGGCCTTAACCTTCCCACCTGTGAAGTGGGTGGAGGGCCCCACCAGCCCCTGGCCCTGGCCCTTTGGGTCTTGGGAGACCCTGCGGACTGAGAACAGGGATGGGTGGGGGCCCCTGGCTCTCCCCAGCCCAGCCTGGTCCTGGAGGGTGGGCTGGAAGCAGGACCGGTGAGATAAGGTAAAGAAAACACCTCCTGTGCAAGTAGCTTATCAGGCTCCTATCAGCCTGGGCCTCCCGGACCCTGCCCTGTTTTTCCAGGAGCCAACGCCACCGAGGGCCCTTCCTTCCGGTCAGCCTCCAGCTCACCGCCTCTCAGGGCCGGCCGGCCCACCCTGCTCCCTGTGTCCCCGGGCCCCACCCTCCCGTCCCTCGGAGCCCTGTCTCTCTGCTGCGAATGGGCAGGAGGGGTGGGCATGTGGGCAAGCGAGGGTCTGGGCGGAGGCCGGGTGGTCAAGGAGGTAAAGGGAGGGTGCCCCGCCCTGCCACTGCCAGGACCTCGGTGCTGCCCCCAGCCTCCGGCCAGTCTCGTCCTACCCCAGCCTGACAGGCGCCCACCACCTCCCTGGGGGCGCTGGGCCCTTGCGAATGTCAAGCCCAAGAATTCTGCCACCACCCGCCCCTGAAGGCCCTGGGCCTTGCTGGGTCCTTCAGGAGGTGCAGAGCCTGACACCTTGGGGTGATATGAGAGCACCTGGCTGCCCGCGAGGCAGAGACCCGGGAGCCCGGGCTATGTCTTGCCCAAGGTGCATCGGATCGCAGGCGCCACTGGGCAGGTGCCCTGAGGGATGCCTGGGTGCGGGAAGAGCGTGAAGCCGGAGCTTGCTCTAAGGGGCGTGTGGACCAGCTGCCCGTCTGGCCTCCAGAGCCTCCTGTTTCCAGGCCCGCTGCCCAAGCAGGTTATTCCTCCCTGTCTGCCCCTGAAGGGACTCAGTCCTCAAATCACCACGTGCCCTAATGGGTGGTTATTCTCCCCCTTCACAGACGAGGAGACCGAGGGTCAGAGGGGACCTGGCCACACAGTGCGATGGGGTGACTGAGTTCAAGCCCAGGCCCCCGACCCCTGTCCAGTGCTCTGTCCTTCTTCCTGCCCCTTCAGGGGCAGACAGGGAGGAATAATGCTTGGGCAGGGGCCTGGAAACAGGAGGCTTGGAGGACAGAGCGGGCCCAGGCTGGTCCCCACCCCAGACACAGCTCCCTCCCGCCCAGGAACCCCCAGGGCTCCCCCACTGGGCCCTCGATCGAGCACTGTGCCGCCACAGCCGGGCTCCACCGGGGTCTCTGCCTCGGGAGCCGGTGCTCTCTCTCACCCGCCAAGGTGACTGCTCCTGCCCTCTGAGACCCAGCAAGGTCCCGGGCCTTCAGGGGCCGGGGTGGCAGAATTTTGGCTGAATTAGCAAGGGCCCAGGAACCAGGGAAGGTGGTGGGCGGCGGTGGGGCTGCACCAACGTCAGCCCCAGATCTGGGTGTTCGTGGGAAGACGCACGCACGGGCAAAGCAGCACGGGTATCTGCGTGCAATTTGCTTCTTTGAGAATCATTTCTCCCCTTTCTTGGAGAAATTGTGCCGACCGGAGCAGAAATAAGAAAATAAATGGCTTGCTATCTTCCACATGGCTGCAATGACTATCCTCCCCAGCCTATGCCTGTCCGCGCTGAGATTAATTTTCGGGGGTGAATTCCTAGAAGCCGAACTGCTGAGTCAAGGCAGGGGCATCTCAGCACCCTGAGGGGCTCGGGCAGCCTGGGGCTGGGGCAGTTCCAGCCTGAGCACCTGGACGTGCGTGAGCGCTCGCGGGGCTGGGGGTGGACGGCCTGGTGCCCCCTGCACCCAGCAGCTCCCAGCCCCACAGAGACCACGGGTGGACCTGGGACAGCCGGATGGATGCCAGGGCCATCTGCCCGAGGGACGGGGGCTGGGGCGTGCTGTGGGGGGATGGGGCTGAGGACGGGTGGCCACAGAGGCTCTGCCTGCAGGGGGAGGGGGTGGCCAAGGAGGCAGGACCCCTCCCCCGCAACACACAATAAGCCCCCGATAGCATCGCTCATTTCAGGCCCCGCTCGGCCCTTTCGGGCAGGATATGACCAGCCCTCAAGCCGATGGCGGCCCCTTTGTCCCATCTCCAGGGACCGATCTTATCGGCTGCATCCACCGCCGCCGTAATGGAAACATGCGGTGAGGAAATAAGAAGTTACGTGCGGAGATAGAGGCCTAATAACAAATAAATAAATAAATGAGGAGCCCAGCGCCGCATGGGGTGGGGGCTCAGGGGACAGCGTCAGATCAGGGGCCGGCCCGGGCGGCTCCCATCCTGGGTCTGGGAGACACTCTCAGCTCGCCCAGCCTCGGTCTCCTCACCTGTCAGGTGGGCCCGGCAGAGCCGCCCGCGCCCTGGGCTGCGGGGTGATCCCGTGACAGATGGAGCCCAACACCCGGGCGGTGGGCCCCGGACCCCGATACGCCCCAGCTGGGGCTGCGGGACCCCGCGCGTGCTTGGAGGGGGCCGCCGCGTCGCACACGCTGCCACCCCCCCTCCCCCCGCTGCCCTGCCCGTCCGCCCCCGCGGTTCCTCCAGACAGCCTGAATGTCCTGTCCCCGTCCCACAGAAGAGCAGCCCGAGCCCAGAGAGGGGCGCTGTGGCCCCTAGGACCCCAGAGGCAGAGGTGACAGCTAGAAGCCAGGTCTGCCCCGGCGCCAGTGGCGGGGGCCCTGCCAGCCCGGAGAAGCGGGACGGTAACAGTGCTGGTGACGGTAACGGGCAAGGGTGACCGTACTGGCCCCAGTAACCGTGACCGCACAAGCCCTGCGGACAGCACCAGCAGCAGTGCCCGCCCTGGTCCCGGGAAGAGAACCCGCCCGCACTAGCAACGGCACCGACAAAGGCGACAGAGCAGAGTGGCCGTGACCACCTGCCGTGAAGGCCAGCCTGTCATCCCAGGTCCCCCCACGTGTGCGTCCGTGGGCTCTCTACCAGGGAGGCAATGGTAGGCAGGGGAGCTGACGTGCCCCAGGCCGCACGGCCGGGCCACGGTGAGTCTGAGCTTGGGCCCAGGAGGACGACTGGGAAGGAAACTTCCAGAAGGGGCAGCCATCTCCAGAGGCTCCCAGGTGGGGCTGGGCAGACCTGCACCCCCTGATGTCTGGGAGGCCCTGGTGGGGCAAAGGCGGAGGCTCAGACGCCCAGCCTGGGGGGGCGGCCGGGGCAGGAAGCCGGTGGAGGGCGGAGGAGGAAGCCGGCTCGATTAGCGCCCACGGCCGCAGATAGCCACTCCCGGAAGGCGGTGAGGTCAGCGGGCAGCGCGGGGCAGGAGGCCAGGCATCGGCCCCCAGCCGCCGCCAGGACAGTGGGGACCCGGGCCGCGCTCTCCGCAGGGCCGCCCGCTCCCGCTCAGCCTCGGCCGGCGGAGTCCAGGCCCGCCGAGGGGGGCCCGGGAGAAGCCCGTGGGGCTGGGCCGGGAGGCGGGACTGTGGGCTCCAGCCCTGCTCAGTCGCCCCGAACCTCTCTGGGCTTCAGTGCTCACATCTGAAATGCGGTGAGCACAGCACCGGCTGCCACATTTCCGTCTCAGCCTCTTCACGGGTCCCGTGTCCACCCTTGAGCCCCTACAGTCCACTCACCACGTAGCCAGCAGCCCTCCCGCTGCCCCCAGGTCACCCCCCATGGTCTCGCCACCGGGCCTTTGCGCTGGCCGTGCAGGCAGTTTTCGCAGGTGTCCGCGGGGCTGGCGCCCCCGCCCGCTGAGCTCTCGGCGCAAATCCCCGCGGGTGAGGGGCTCGCCACCCCCTGCACTTCTCAGTGCTTAGCCTCCGTGCCCCTGCTGACCGTTCTCTGCTTGGGCCGCGGCTCCAGGAGGGCAGCGGCTGGCTGCATCCCCAGGGTCTATGACAGGGACCGGCGCGCAGTAGGTGCTCAGTAAATGAAAACGCAAGTGAGCGAGCAGACGGGCTCGCAGGGGAGTCTGGCGGGATGGCGGGTGAGTCTCGCTACAGGGCGGCCCGCTGACCACCTGCCCCCCTCATGGGTCCCGGCCCCCACCTGACCCCGAGGCCCAGGCCGTTGTCAGGGGCGGAGGCTGAAGTCAGAACGGGGCCGAAGGATGGCTGCCCGCTGGCCGGGCTGATGGTGCCGGGCGGTCAGCGCCTCCAGCGTGAAGAACTGCTGACCAGAGCGAGGGCACCGCCCAGGGCTGAGAGGTCAGCAGCCCGACCACGGGGGGGCCGTGGCCTCAGCATCCCCTCAGGGTAGAGGGAGCGGAGGCCCCTCTGCTCAGGGCCTTTCTGGGGTGCCGTGTGTGGCCTGGTGCCCGGGCCCCTGGTGCCCACTGGGCAGCGCGGGGCATGGCATCCGTGCAGGCCAGGCCAGCCGCGAAGGAGAGGCCGCGGGCTCTCGGTCCCCACCTCGGCCCCGGCCTGGGAGCTCTGCCCCAAAGGGCCCTGCTCGGAGAGGTGGGCAGCTCTGAGCTTTGGTGGTGGATGCTGGCCAGGGGTTTGGGCCCCTACCCTGGCCTGGGGACTGATGCTCTGGGGAGGGGCTGGAGAGGGTGTCATGGAAGAGCTCAGGGCCCGGGGGACAGCGGGCAGCCGAGGTATCCGTCGGTCACCCTCGGCCCACGCTGGCCAAAGCCTGTAACCCCCGAACCCACTTCCAAGACAACCACCTACAGAATGGGACCCTCCCCTCTCTGCGCCCACCTCCTCCCTCCTCACCCCTGCGTGCGCCCAGACCCAGCTGGGCCCACCCTGGCCTCAGGGCTCCCGCCTTTGCTGTGCCCTCCGCCTGGTCCACTGTCCCCAGGCGGCGGCTGATTCCCCTCCCTCTTCTGGTCTTTGCCCAAACGTGGCTCAGGACACCCTACTCAGAACTGCCCCTTCCTCTATTCCGAGCCTCCCCTCCTCGGACATGGGACATTTTGACTTCTTTATTATTTAGTCTCCGTCTCCCTGATGAGAACAGCAGCTCTCTGGAGGCCTGGACTCTGCTGGCACCGGGCAGGCGCTTAAAACGCAAGTGTTTATCGAGTGAATAAACGACCTCCTTCTCTTGCCCGCTCCTGGGCTGGACACCCCACACTCCTTTGTCTCAACGGCCCGTGTTACCACACAACACACCTGCCACTTCTGCCAGCACCTGGTAGGTGCTCAGTAAACACCTGGGAAGGAAGGCCGACTGCGGGCACACACAACCCCTCCTTAGGGCCCCCCCAGCTCCTGGAGTCTTGGTCTGCTCAGCTGTCGGGGTGGGGTGTCAGGACGGGCGGAGGGCCCACTGCGGGTTTTCAGGGAACGTGGCCCTCGGGGGACATCTGGGCTGGACCCCCTTCCCTGGGATACCGAGGAGAGGTGGCTCCTGACACAGCTGCTGGGTCTGGCCTCTGGAGCTGACCCCAGGCTGAACCCTGCCATCCACCATCGCCCCCTCCTGTGCCCCTCACCGCCCCCGCCCGCTAATCTAAGATAAATAGGCCTATCGGGCCGCAATGCCAGGCCCGGTGATAACACAAAATAGCTGAAATGATTTTTCCCACCCACACATGCTGAGCTGGCGGGAGGGGACGCGCGGCCAAGCCGTATCGGCCCATCTCCCCAGCTGTCCATCAGGACAGGCCGTCCTGCCTCAGCTGCCCGCCCACTGCCCGATAACAAACCTTGAGGTTTGCATAGAAACTCCAGGCGGCGAGATTAGTCAACCGAGCGCAGCCCAGATAGCCAGCCCATCGCCCTTGCTCACGTTCCCGGCGTGAGGATTCCCAGCCTCCAGCAGGCCCTCGGAACCCCGGCGCGGGGGTGGGAGTGGGGGGTGGAGCGGGCCCAGTCCCCAGGCAGGAAACGACACAGATGCATCCTCTGGCCCCTCCCACCAGCTGCCCCCCTCCCCATACTCCCGGAGGTGCTCGCCCACTAACCCACTCTCCGCACGGCAGCTGACCGAACGTCCCACTTAACACCCCACCCCCCATTTTACAGCCAAGAAAACGGAGGTGTCTCCCTATGGTCTATGGCGTTGAGCCCAAACCCTGACCCATTTGTGCCCTGTCCCATCTCTCCTCAGCCCTGTTCCAGCCTCTAATGCTCCAGCCACGCCCATGCCGTCCAAACCTCAGGGTCTTTGCACGTGCCAGCTCCTTGCCTGAACACCCTCGGCCCACTCCAATTTATCCTTGGGGGTGGGGAGGCCCACCTATGGTGCTGTCCTGGCCCGACCACCTGGCTGTCCCCTCTGCTGACGTGCAGTGAGTGGGGACATGGCCAGCCTTCCCATCTCTGCCTCTAGGGCCTGGGATGAAGCTGAAGGCAAAAAAAGGTGACACCTAGGGCTTCCCTGGTGGTGCACTGGTTAAGAATCCGCCGGCCAATGCAGGGGACACGGGTTCGAGCCCTGGTCTGGGAAGATCCCACATGCTGTGGAGCAACTAAGCCCGTGCGCCGCAACTACTGAGCCTGCGCTCTAGAGCCCGTGAGCCACAACCACTGAGACCGCGTGCTACAACTACTGAAGCCCACGCGCCTAGAGCCCGTGCTCCACAACAAGAGAAGCCACCGCAATGAGAAGCCCACACACCGCAACGAAGAGTAGCCCCCGCTCGCCACAACTAGAGAAAACCCATGTGCAGCAACGAAGACCCAACGCAGCCAAAAATAAATACATAAAATAAATAAATAAAATTAAAAAAAAAAAAAGGTGACACCTGATGTTCAGTCAGTTGAAATTTGTTCTGTAAACAGTGGTCACCAGGAAAGAGTTCCAGGCCCTGAGACACTTACAGGTGAAGGGGACCCCGGTCCTGGGGCTCTGATCACACAGCCAGGTCACAGGACTGGCCACCCCCTTCTTTCTTGGACCCGTGGAGCCCAGGCCACTTGACTAGCCCCCAGAGCTGGTGGGGAGCCCCTGTGGGCCCCCTGGGTTCATCACCTTGTTCCCCAGCTATGCACGGCACCCCCAGGGGACAGCCCTGAACTCAGGATGTCTGAACCACGTCGCCTCCCAGGCAAGCTGTCAGAGGACTGGATGGACACGTGCTCATTCTCACCTCCCCTGTGTGGGACACAGTGTGGTGGGTGGGGAGGGCAGAGGAGTGACACCTGCTTGGTCCACCCCAGGCAAGTCCCTGGGTGGAGGGGACCCCCCACGAGGTCTGGCTGCAGAGGAGGCTCCCGGACCCCTGGGGCCCCAAACCCAGGCCCAGCGCCCACTCACTGCCCTCCCTCCGTTTTCTCACGACCCGGCCAGGAGCCTGAGGTCATGGTGACTGCCACTGGACAGAGGCTCCGAAGGGGGTCATGAGGTAGGTGACAGGCTCAGGACCCCACAGTCGGAAGGGACCCTCAGGGCTCTCCGCCCTTGTGGGGGCTGCCTGTCTGCCCGACCCTCTGCTTTTTCTGGATGTTAAGTGTGGAGACAGAGGGGGCAGCGGGTCACTGGGGGCCGCGCACCCTCATGGGCAGAGGGCACCGGGGACCGCAGAGCTAAGGCAGTGGCAGCTACCCTCCCAGATGCGCTTTGGGGATTTCAGATTATAGCTCTCAGCCATCTGCATATCAGAATTTTAAACAGCCAGCCCCTCGAGCGAACAAGGTCATTTCAAAGATAAAAATACCCAGCTCTCTGGGTCCCTGCTGCCCAACCCCTCTCCCTTCACACTCCAGCCAGCGGCTCAAGGGAAGATGAGGGCAGGGCCAGGCAGGGCCAGGCAGGGCCAGGCAGGGCCAGGCAGGGCAGCCCCCTGCCCACGGCGGGCTGTAACTGTCCCCCACAGACCCTCAGCCGGGGGTGGGTCCCCTGCTCTGCTCTCATCCACTTTCCCCTGAGGCAACCCCAAGGGACCCCCCCATCTCCCTCGGGACCAGACCCCCCGTCCACCTGGCACCCTGCTCAGTCCCCCGGGAGCCTGGTGTGGGCTGTGCCTCTGCCTGGCACTCTCCGCTCCCACGTCCACGCGGACCTCCTGGCCTCAGCGCCTTTGTGCCCTCAGGCCCCTCCGGGTCACCTTTCTGTCTAGGACCCCTTCCTTCCCACCCAGACCACGGTTGGCTCGCTGGTGGCGTCTGAGCTCCATGAGGACGCATGACGCCCCGGCCTCTCACGAGTCAGCAGGCGTTTACCCTGCACCACGCAGCGTGGCCTCTGCTGCCCCCGCGGCTCAGAGGAGGGAGGTGACATCCCCGAGGCCAAGCGGTCTCAGACCCAGCCTGGATCCCGGCTTCCTGACGGTCAGTGGGGACCCCTGGGCCGAGGTGCCCATCACCAGTAGGGGCACGAGAGGCGGCTCCCCCCTTCCCTGCTCCGTGGCCACGTGCTCGGCTGGCCGAGGGGTTGCGGTGCCGTTCTGCTCGACAGCGGAATTCTGGTCTCAGAGAGCAGCTTCTCTCTGGAACCTGCCTACACGTCCCCTCCCCTACCCAGAGGCACCCGGGCCACCAGGGCGAGATGACGGCACTGAGTGGGGAGCTGCTCTGCCCTGCGTCCCATTTGTACAGATGAGGAAACTGAGGCCCAGAGAGGTCAAGTAACCAGCCCACAGTCGCTCAGCAAAGCTGGACCCCGGCCCAGGCAGGCAGGAAGGCTCCGGCCTCTCAGCACTGCTGGGGTGGGGGTGGTCCCCCCTTGAAGCAGCCACACTTGAGAACTAGCTGCCGGCAGCTAGTGACCTGATGACGGTCACAACGTCCGAAAGTGAACACGACACTCTGACCACATCCCAGCCTGGGTCTGGAGCTCTGGGGTCGCCGGGTCACAGGTGGGAGGAGGGAGCTAGCGTGGGGACACTAACAAGGCCAGCAGAGAACAGGCCCCTTGCACACCCGCACTCTCGTGTGTACAAAGCCCTCAAGGGTCCAGGACCTCGCTGTGTCTGCAGCGCGTGTCGAGAGCCCCCTGGGAGGACGGGGCTGGGAGGCCTCCCTCTTGCCTGGTGCCGTGTACTATCTCCTGGGGGTCTCTGTGGCCACCTGCTCGGGGCCTTGACTGCTGCAGGCAGGGCGGCCGCGCTGCACCCACCATGCAGCTGGAGAGAGGCACTGAGACCCAGCCTCTCTGCCGGGCTGACGTCACCTGCCCTTGGGACCCTGCAGTCTCAGCACCCTCCCTGGGCGATGGGTCTGACCCACAAGCCAAGTCTTGGTCAGCAGACAGTGGCCAGAAAGGCGAGATGGGGGCGACCACCTGCATGGGCCGCACCAGGTGTGTGCGAGCCCCAGCCTCCAGGGCCCACCCTCACGCAGCTCACGTGGGAAACCGAGGCTTGGGGCCCGGTCACTCCTCAAAGCCAGACAGCACAGGGTGCGCTGTGGTCCAGACCAGCTCGCCATCCCAGAGGGAAAGGCGGGGGTGCCCCCAGGCACAAGCCGGGTCCCCAGGGCTGCACTTTTCCCCACGGGGGACGGGGCAGGAGGGGCAACTGGAGATCTAAAGACAGACTCAGATGGTGGGGTGGGGGGAGACACGAAGGGGCGGGGCTCAGAGGGACAGCGAGGGGAGAGGGGCCGGGGAAGCTCGCAGGGCACCGGGACCTGCAGCGAAGGCCCCGCTGGACACCCCTGTCCCCTGTCCGGTCCCTGGCTGGGCACTGCCCTTGGGGACAGTGGCCCAGGCAAGCCTGCCACCCTATCGCCAGCACGGCGGCCCCTGTGAGATAAGAGCCCACGGGGCCTCTCTGGCTTCCCGGCCGGGCGATAAGCGTGGCCTGTTCAGGGTCTGATAGGGGGCGGCCACCACGGCGGTTGGCCGGAGGCCGCTTATCGGCCCATCGCTGCCCACTGCACAGAAATTCCTATCTGTGGGGGCCGATAGGGAGCCCCCCAGCCCCCGAGGATGCAAATAGCGCAGGAAGCTCCCGGGTGCACCCACCCAAGCCACGGCCCCCACGGCCACCCTGGGGCCAGGTTCCAATCTCCAGGGGCCTCTGCCTTCCCGTCTGTAAAACGGGGATGGTGATACTAAGTCCGCAGGGTGGGCGGGGACCGACCGGAGGACAGCTGAGGCTGGCGTCTACACACTTGCCGCCCGAGCTCCGGAGCCAGGCGGTGGGTCTGCATCCTGGCTGTGCCACTTCCCTGGTGGTGATGTAGACAGGCCCCTTAGTTGCTCTGTGCCTGGATCTCTCCATAAAGGGGAGGGTCGCCTCACCCCTGCCTCGAGGGGCTGGTGTGAGGACCACCTCGCACATTCCGCCCCACGGTCACCCTGTCCAGCAGCTGCTCTCTCAGGCCCCCGCCTGCCCAGTGGCCGATCAGGGCCCACAGGCACCCAGGCGGTCCCTGGAATGTGCGAGCCATGGGCCGAGGCAGTGCTGAACCAGTGTCTCTGGGTGCTTCGTTGGTACCCTGTCCTAGAGCTGGGGAAACTGAGGCGGCAGAGGGGTCTGACCGCGGGCCCCAGCCCCACAGCACTGTCCCGTGTGCGTGGAACGGCCCAGCCCCGGCAGGTGGGTATCTGGCTCAGCTGTGCCCGACCGGGCTGTGAGGGCCTCGTACACACATGACCTGCCCCTGGCCAGGTGCTCCTTGTGAGGAGAGGACATCCCTGCCAGGGCCCTTGGGGCCCCTCCCGTGCCTGTCACTGAGTCACTGAAGTGGGGTGGGGGGCGGCCGAGTCCATCCAGAAGGGCAGCGGTGTCCCTGTGCTAAGCCCCATCCCATCCTGGGGCAGCAGAGGGGACCCCCCCCCCAGCCTGTCTGACCCAGGATGCTCCACTCCCAGGCAGCACCATGGCCCATCCAGGTGGGAGACGCTGGCAGTAGACTGTTTCCCTGTGGTCCGGGGTCACCATCTAAGTTGTGCCCACCAGGCCCACCAGGCCCATCCCTCCCTCTCTGGGCCTCAGACACCTACCTACTGTAGGAAGAGGTGTGTTAAATCAGCAGGGGGACCGGAAGGCACACATGCCACCTCATCTACTTGGTGCCATGCAGACATCACTAATCGATCCCAGCACTCTTTCCTTGACACCTTGGGATCCCGATGAAGGGTCCACATGGCCACTCGAACTGAACCTGGCAGACCATCTCTGACACCCCTGGGAGACCATGGGGGTCCTCTCTGCCCTGGTGAGGTCTCCCTGACCCCCACAAGATGAGGCCCTTGCCATGTGCCTCCTCTCCACTGGCCACTGACTGCACTTGTGTCATCCCAGCTCTCTGAGGACCCTGTTTGCTCAGAGCTGTACGTCGGGTACACAGCAGGTGCTCGATATGTGCTTGCTACGTGCACGTGCGCCTGGCCCGAGTGTGCAACCTCCGTTCTCTCCCTCTCTTCCCGAGGACCACGCCCTCCCTCCTTCACCCAGCAGCTCCCAAGACCCCTCCGAGCTGCCCCGGTTCCCCTGAGCCGCGTCAGTTGTACTTAGGAATCACGGCAACAGCCGACACGCCCAGCCTGCCCTATACTCATACATCGGTGGAAGTGGGGAGCCACGGGCAGAACACATCTGGTGGGCCCTCCGAGGTCAGAATTCCAGCTACAAGTGGGGGTGGGGCAGTGCTGGGAGCACGAAACCGCCTTCAAAGACACTCCTGACCCAGGACCCGGCGGCTTGGAACGGCTTCCTGCCCCCTGCCACGTGCGGCAGCCACCCCAGGGGTGGGTCCTCTCCACCCACACAGACCTGAGCCCCTAGCTGGGCTGGGAAGGCCCAGGCACTTGGGCCGCTCCAGACTCGCATTTCCACCTCCAGGGAAGCCGCTGGCCCACAGGCCGGCTGGACTTTGCAACAGACAGACCTGCGCCTGGTGCTTCCCCACCCATCTCCTTGGCCAGTGGGCCGGGCCTGTCGCACCCGCACGGTCAGGGTGGCCAGCTCCCAGGACCCCCAGAAGGCTGGGCCCCAGGGCTGCCCTGGAGAGACAGTGCCGCCAGACCCCGGTCACAGGCGCGCTTACCTGGCCCGCTCCAGGGGCTGCTGGCCTCCTCCTTCTCCAGCCTCGTCTCTGGCTCCGGACCCTCCGTCTCCTCGGAGCCTCCTGGGGACGTGGGGGGTGGTGGTAGCGGTGGGGGTGGAGGAGTAGCATCTGCAGGAAGGAAAACACCAGAAGGTTCTACTGAGCCTCAGGGCACCGAGTTGCCCGTCCACCCCAGCCTGTGGCCGGGAGGGATACTGAGGCCCAGGTGGGTAAGCACGTGGCACAGTTCCCGCCACCACCCTCCCCCCACCAGCTTGTTCTCAGGGGGCGCCGTCAGACATCTCCGTTTCTCCCCCTTCATTTTTGGCCTTTAAAACCCCTCAGCCCCTTATTAATTGCGGCAGCAATAGCTGCCCTCCCAGCTGCTGTTAATGATTAGAGCGTGGACGGCCTACCAGCACGCCCAGGCCAGCGGGCACACGCGTGGCCCGGCTCCCTGGTCTCCTCGGCCGGCAGCTGGGGGCTCCTCCGCCAAGCCCCGCACCCAATTCCAGCCCAAAGGGCATATTTGCCTTCCCTGCTGGGCCCGATAACCACCGCGGCCCCCAATCGATGAGCGCCCATAAAAGCCCCCCCTTGGTGACGTCACACGCCCGGCAGATTATTAATACCCGCGATAAGGGCCGTGATTAACATCGAATAAATCAATCACACGGTATAAAAGTCCTATTATTTTTGGCTATAAATCAACACGGCTGGCATCCGAGCTCCAGCCACTGCGCGGGAGCTGCACTGGGCCCGCCCGACAGGCAGACATTGCTCCTGCTGTCTTATCGCGCCCATCAGCACGTTATCACTGAGGCCTGTGCCAGGTGCAACCCCGGCTGTTTTTTTCCAGCTCCTCCCCAGTCCCGCCCCCGCCCCCACCCCGTGCAGCCCGGCTCCCAGATCAGATAAGGGGCCCGGCTCCTCGGGGCAAAGTCCACCAGTAACCAGCCGCTAGCCCTTTGGAGAGCGTGGCCCCCATTAGCACGCAGCACCCGATGGTGATGGGGGGCCCCTCGCCGCTCCCTGGGCCCTTGGAGGGGCCGGTGCCCAGTTACAGATGCGGAAACCAAGGCTCAGAAAGGGCAGGAGCCCGGGCCGGGATAGGCTGGGGTGAGCGCTGGCCGCAGCACTAAACAATTGATGGTGATGGTGAAGGCAGAGACAGTAACAGCTGTGAACGCGAGCGCCAGAGGCCAGGCCCTGAGCCTCCACCCTGCCCGCTGCCCCAGGGGAGCCGCGGGTGACGGGAGCCCCTGCCCTGGTTTCAAGTCCTGCTGGCTTAGCCTCCTTCTCACTGCACAGCCCCAGTGACCCCAATGGATTGCCGCTGGGGAAAGGGACACAGGCCGGCAGGTCTCAGAGGATGAGGCTTATTGGGGGCTTGTGGTCATCCGGGGGAGACTCTGACTCTCTGACACTGGCACATTCTGGGGATGGGGGTCCACAGTGAGAAGGAGCCCCCCACCGTCTGTCTAGGATCTCCACCCCCCAGTCCCAGCCCTGCAGGGCTCCCCTCCTGTCCCCTCTCTGTCCCACCCCAGGGCCTTTGCACGTGCAGGTGTGTGTAGCACAGGCAACTCCACGCGTCCTGCAGGTTTCTGCTCACTGCCACACCCACCCCATCTCGCCTTCCTTCCCAGTCACAACACCCACTTACCACCCTCTAAAATGGCCCAATTTATGGCTATGTCTCTCCCATGGGACTATGGTCTGGGGGTAACTCAGCCCCTGTGCACAGGGCTTCGTGGTACGGAGCACGGATGTGAGTGAGATTGCTGTCCACGGCCGGCAGGGGGGAGGGGGGCGCGGGGAGCGGGGCTCAGAGCAGGGGACAGGCAGAGCCCACCCCCCCAATCCTCCCTCCGCTAACCCCCAGCCTCAGCTCCCTCTTCTGGAAAACAGGGGTGAGGGCACTGACCTCCCCCAGGGCCTCCACCGCAGTGAGGCCCATCCTCTTGGGGGTCTTTGGGGGTCTCTGAGGGCACAGCTGGCCTGAGAGGATGGCCCGGCTTTGAGGCCCCTCCAGGGACCCGGACAGAGGAGGCCTCCTAGTGTCAGGTTAATTCACCCCTGGGTGTGTGTGTGGGAGTCTCTCCTTCCAAGTCCTGTTCTCAGCTTCAGAAAAGTGCCCCCAAAACCCTGGGGAAACTGCCAGGAGGGCCCCAGGAGAGGTTCCAGGTGCCCAGGGTGGGGCGGGGTGGGGTGCAGGCAGAGGGGACAGGGAGAACCAACCTGAATCCAGACTGAGGGTCGGATCCTGCTCAGGTGCTCACAGGCTGTGGGACCCTGGGCAAGTCACTTAACCTCTCTGGGCCTCATTCCCCCGTCTGTAAAACGGGGTGTTTTGCCTTAACAGGAGAACCTGCTCGGTACCGAGCCCCACGTGTGCTGAGGCAGGCAACCCCGTTTCATCGAGGGTACACGGAGGCCGGGGGGTGTGTGGCTTTCCCCAGGTCACTCAGTGCCCATATGACCCCCTGCCTCACCCTGGCCTAGACCTTCCCCACTGGGGCCTTGCTCTGCCCATCTCTGCCACGAGGGCTGGGCTTTCCAGACCCTCTGCAGGTGTGTGCATCTCCTCTTCCCAGACCAGCCCCTCCACACCTGCCTCTCCCAGCCCCAGCGGGCACGGGCAGCCCACAGACACCTCTCGGTGCAACGCCCATTTCACAGGTGTGAAAACTTGAGTCCTCAGTGGGAACTGGCTCCTGTGAATTCGCAGCGAGGATGGGGACGTGGGGAAGGGCGCCAGGATGCCAGGGCCCAGCCTGCCACGTCCACCGCCCGACTCACCTGGGCTGGAAGGGCTCGGGGGCTCGGGCTCCAGTGCTGTGGCCTCCTGCTCCGGGAGGCTGGTGTCCGCGGCCTGGGCCTCTTCTCTGGCCTCCATGTCTCTGAGGGAACCTGCAGACACAGCCCCAGGGGAGTCGTGAGGCGCTGCCCCCCACGGTGCCCACAACCGGCGTCCTGACCCCCCCAGCACAGGCACAGCCCCAGGGCCGGGCGCAGCGGGGTCCGAGCAGGGTCTCGGCCCCCCAGGCGGTCGGAGGCCTCGAGGGAGCGGCCGTCAGCACGGGGGCTCCCCCAGGCCCCCATGATTAGATGTGCGAACCCCACCCTTGTACCCACCCCAAGCCCGGCACCAATGCCTGGGGGCCACCCGGCCTCCTGCTCACCTCGCCTGCCCTGCAGCCTCTGCCGACCCCACAGGCCACTCTTGCCAGGACGCTGGCCCCGGGCAGCCCGACCCCTCCCCTCTCCTCTGCTCTGCTCCAGGCGTGAGTGAGCACAGCGCAGCGCTGGCGTCTTCTGGGCGGGGCCTCTGGGGGCTGCCGAAATGCAGGCGCACGCTCTGCGGCGTCCCAGGGTCCTGGTGCACATCCACAACCCCCGAAGGTAAACATCTCCCGGGGCTCTGCACACCTGCCCCCTGTGCCTGGGACCCCTCCTCCAGGAAGCCCCCACACTCAGGTTCTGAGGTCTGGGAATGTGCAGAGGGCGGGCCCCAGTGCCTGGCACACAGGAAGTGTTCATCAACCTGATTAAGGGGGGGTGAATGGCTGATGGGACACAGGTGGGTACACAGGCGTCTGCAGTCCAGCCTCCGGGGCCCACCAATCCTCCCACAAGCCTCACGCAGGGGGGTGCCCCACGGAGCCCTGCGTACAGGTGGGAAGGCAGACTGACTCCCCAGACCACCTAGGAGGGTGGCGGAGCCAGACCCACCAGCATGTCCCCGAGTGCAGGCCAGGGTGGCAACCTGTGCCCCCGAGGTCAAAGGGGTAGTGCCAGTGCGGTGGGCAGAGAGAACAGCGGAGAACAGCTGTCCCTCTTCACCCTGCTCTGTGAATCTCCCACAGGCCCCCTCCACCCCATCTCAGCTGGGCCCTGGGGCCCGAGACCAGTGCCCGGGCAGCGCTGCCCCCTGCCCCATCACCTTCCCCAGCTCCTCCTCTGCAGACACCTGCCCGCCCCGCCCCCCCAACTGCCCAGCTGCACCCTCTGGATTCTAGCTCCGGCCCCACAGACCCACGGGCCCTGGGCTCCCGGGGACCCCTCAGAGCTGTAACGATAGCAGGCGGGCAGGCGTTCACTCCCCGTCGCTTCCCGTGGCCAAGGCCGGGCTCAGACCACACAGAACCAGCCCTGGGCTAAGCCTCACGGTCTCTCATCAACGCACCCACACGGTGGGCTCTGTGGCGGGCTGGGCACACCCCAGACTCGTGCCTCTGGGACAGGTGGGAGGCCTGACCCCCCATGACCTCCCCGGGCAGACGCCAGGGCAGAAAAGCAGAGGCTCCCCGGCCCGTGGGGTTGGCCCCCCAGCCTGCACTGCCGGTTGCCCTGGTGGGCAGCTCGCAGGCCTGCTTGCCTAACTCTTTCTAGAAGCCCCAGGTGCTTCTGCAGCTCATTCAGAGCTGGAGATGGTGCCCCAGAGCTGTGGTCCCTCCTGCCGACGCCGCGGGACTTCAGGGCCTCAGTGGCCAGCTCTGGAGAATGGGTGTGAAGTCCCTGCTTTCAGGGACTGCTGGGACCAGAGCCCTGCGGCCGGGCGATGCCGGGCACACGCCTCTCCCCGTGACTCTCCCGCCCAGGTGGGCCTCAGCCACCCAGGGAGGCCCTGAGCTCCTGGCGGCTCCATTTATGGGAGAACAAAGGCACCCGCTCCACACAAAGCGTGACAGGAGCGTGAAGAAAGAGGCTGCCGGCTGCAGCAATTTATCCTAATGCCGCTAATTCATTCCAGCACAATTAACACTCTGATAACACAGGAGACAATCGCCAACCAGCAAATGGCTCCAGGCCCAAGGCGGGATGTGACGGCACGTGATGCTGCGAATCCTGCCCCAATCCTGCCCCACGTCTACCTCGGAGCCACCGCTGGAGCCCCCCGACACCCCCGGGGCCACCTGTGCACCTGGGTCTCCGCTCCACTTGGGAGGAAGCTTTCTCCACTGGCTGGGGTGAGACGCTGCTGCTTCCCGGGGTGCCCTGGGCTAGGAAGGACCCTGCTCGACCCCCGTGGGGCCCTTTATGGTCAGACACCCCAACTGCTGAGCCAGACCAACCCACGGCCAGGCAGGCGGTGTCCTTGCTGTGTGACTTCAGGCAAGTCACTCCACCTCCCTGTGCTCGGAAAGCACAACAGCTCTGACCCCGCAGGACGAAACTCGGTTTCACCTGTGTGGAGCCTTGGTCAGCGCCTGGCACGTAGTTAAGTGCGCAGGGAACACCACCCGTCACCAGCATCAGTTGCTTCCACCCAGCACCCAGCAGGGTGTTGCTATTATTAAGCACCGCCTGTATGTGAGTCCTGTGCTCAGCATTCTACAAACGTCTTCCCTTAAGCCCCCTGCCCACCTCGTAGCCCAGGGGTGGAGGGCAGTGGGGCAGGTGTGTGCGGGGAGGGGCCAGCAAGAGGCAGGCCCTGATGCCAGGCATGATGGGTGAGTGCCTGGGAGTCTTCCGACATCCCAGAGGTGAGGCTGAGTCATGCCCACTTCGCAGATTAGTCAACGGAGGCCCAGCAAGTTGGACTGACCTGCCTGTGGCCCTTGGCAGGAGCCCGACTCCCCGAACACACCACCCACGTGGACGCTGCTGAGGCCACAGCCCTTCTCTGCTCCAGGCGCGGCCCCACGCCTCCCCCGCCCTGCCGATGACCTGGGGTGAGGGTGACACTGGCCCCACTGCCCGGCGGGATGGAGAGGCCTGGGCCCAAGGCCGAGCACCTGTCTGGGGGCGTCCACGGGTGATGACGGTGGTCACCAGCACTGGGCACGGCCCCTGCTGCCCGAAGCCCCTCAGTTATCACGGCGAGCAGACGCCCCGCAAGCCGATCTGTCTCCTGCTCATTAAGCCGGACGCCGAAATGGAAATGAAAACATAATAGCTATTTGATTGGGGGTGAGATATTTTGCATATTGGCTTGGCGCTGATAGCGGAATTTCATCAACTCCCTTTTTTCATGCTTTAAAACTGAATTACGGAGACAGGCTCTGTGCAGCGGGATGATCCCAACTCCCTTCCGAGGCCCAGGCTGCCGATGATTGATGGCCCTCCCGGCTTTGATGTGGAGGCAGCTGGGGTTCCTTTTGATGACTACCCCAAAGAAAGCCGGAGCTGGCAGCTGAGGAGGACAAAATCGCCCGATGTGGCTCTGGGGTGAGCCTGCCAGGTGGGGTGCAGAGCGGGGTGGCTCAGAGCACTGGACAGGGAGTCTGGAGGCCCCGGCCGAACCCCCGCTGGCCCCTGTAGACTGTGCCCGCCCCCCAGGCCACTGAAAACGTTATGAGAAACAACCAGAGCAAAGCCCCATGAGCCTCCACCTGGACTCCGCGCTTGACCTCAGGCGTGGGTCTTTCCTGAGGCCCCGCTAAGTGGCTGCCATTACACAGCCATTTATGCCTCTGTGGGGAGATCCTTTGTGTTCCCAACTCACAGAGGAGGAAGGAGAGGTGCGGGCACCTGCCAGGCCCCCTTCTGTGTCAGGGCCGGAGCATGAACGCAGGCCCGATGGCCTGGGGGTGGGGTGGACACTGGTGGGCACGCGGCCCTGCTCGTCCCCCGACATCCCCACCTGCACAGCCTGGGGTGCGGTGGACCTGAGCGCCCACGGCCTTCTTCTCAACTGCCGTTCACTCCTGTGTTCTTCATTCACTCATGAAACCTCCCCCGAGTCCATCTCCCCGCACAAGGTCCTGGGGACCCTGCAGCAGCCAACACGTACCCCCCAGGAAAGAAACGTCAAAAATGCAAGTGTGGCCATTGCCACCAAGGAGAGGTGGAGTGACAGTCAGGGAAGGCTTCCTGGAGGAGGTGACGAGTGAGTGGTGATCTGGGATGGGACAGGAGGCTGCCTGTGGGCGGGGCTGGGGAAGAGCACTCCAGGCAGAAGGAAGAGCAGCAGGACGCTGGGGCCTGTGGTCTTGTGCAGGCCACGCCTCCCCAAGCCCAGCTTCCTCACGGAAAGCTGTGGGTTACAGCAGCCTCGAGTCATGGGCTGCGGTCAGGGTTCAGCAATGTGGTGCTAGTGGGTGCCGAGCACACACTTGGGGTTATTATTACAACTGTTGTTATTGTTTCAACTCTCCAGGGAGGTGCCACACCTGCCCCTCTGGGGGTGGGATGGGGGGCGGGGCATGGATAGGGGCGTGGGGACCAAGGGGCACGGCTGGAGGGAGGGGAATGAGGGGCTGGGGCCTGGGGAGGGCAGTGTGGGTGGAAGAGAAAGACCTCCCCCTAGGCCGGTGGAAGGCCCAGCCTCCTGTCCCGCTGGCCCTGGTCAGCGGTGGGCGGGAGGGGGCATGGCGCTGCCAGGGAGAGACCCTGGCCTCTGGGCGGCACACAGCAGCCAGATAAGGGCCCGATAACTGAGAGAAAATAGCAACAGATTCAGACTTTCCCACCGCCGGGCAGTGGGGCAGCTCGGGCCACGGCAGGGGCAGGAGGCGGTGGGGACAGCCTCGTTCTCCCCGAGGGCGGCTGTGCTGTGTCCCGGGGGCTTGGGCCCCTCCAGCCAGGACGGGCTCTGGTCCAGCTGGTACTGGAGGACGAGGAAACAGAGGCCCCGAGCACACAGGCGGCCCCAGCCCCTCGGGACCATGTGACTTGTTCTTTACCCTCAGTTCTAACAAGGAGCTGGGCTGATTTCCAGGCTGAGCTGGATGGAGAGAAGCGAGTGAGAAGGGGAGCCCCCAGCAGGGACGGGGGAGCAAGGGGAGACCAGCGTACGGGGCTTTGGTGAAGGGCAGGGGTGTCCCGCGCCTCAGAGCCCAGGGCTGGCAGGAAAGGGGCGCAGAGGGGAGGCGGGCAGACGGGCAGGTTCTCGGCCCCAGGGAAGGTCACCAGGGCCTAGAAAGGGTCCCATTTAACCAGAACTTCTTAAAACTTTTGCCAACACTTAGAAGGAAGGTGGGTCCCGGCCCATGGTCCCTGAGAAGCTCGCACAGCACAGGGGTGCAGGCATCGTGGGGGGAGGCTGGCGATCTGGGAGGCGCCCTGGGTGCCTGTGGGTCCTCTCATGCCCACCCTCCCGCCAGGGTACCAAGGCCCAGCACAGATGCTGGGCACCCTCGGTGGGTCCACCTCACGTCCACCCCCCAAACGTGGCTGGAAGCTGCCCACTGCTCTCCGGGCCGCTCTGGCAGGAGGTCCAGGCCCATCAGCACAGGGCCGTCCTGGCTCCCAGCTCCTCCCCGCTCCCTCCACCCTCAGCCCCTGGATGACAGCCAAACTGCTTCCGCTGTCCACGCCCCTCCAGGCATGTGCCCTTAGCCCACACTGTCCCTCTGCCAGGACAGCTCCCCCTGCCCGGTTGGGGCCTCCTCCTCCCTCCGTGAAATCTCTCCCCACACTTGGGTCATCCCTGGAGCCTTACATTGGTCCGCAATTGTCCCCTGGGGTGTTGCTCTGATGCTCTGTTGCCCTCCCCCAGTGCCCAGCAGGAGGACGGAGGGAGACCCCGCCCCGCGGCCCACTCCATGGAAGGTGCTGCCAGCGTCGCCCCTAGCGGGCTGTACCCTACGATAAAGGTGCACCCATGGCAGCAAGGACGAGAAGCAGGACTCCCCGCGGAGCGCGCGGGGGTGGGGGGTGCCCTCTCGTCCTCGGGAAGCTCAGGCTGGGAGGGGCCCACAGGCCTCCACTGTGACCCGCCAGCGGCCCTCATCAACCCAGGATCAGTTCCTGCTGACAGCCAGGGCGACCACAAAGAGGATGTTGGCAAGATAATCTTGGCTTATTCGAGTGGGCAGCCTGCCCCGCGGAGGGGAGGGCGAGGGTCTGAACCTCCGTGTGCGCTGGGGGCCTGGGTCCAGATGCCCTCCCACGCTGGTCCTGCCCCCCACCCCGATACCCGGTGGCAGGCGTGGCCCTGGGACAGAGGAGCCGGGAGGGCGTTGGGGGGGCAGCCTGACTCCCCGCCGAGGGTCAGCTGATGGCGCTCGGGTGCACCCTGCAGCAGGGGGCTCACTCCTCCTTCCAGAGGAGCAGACGTGAGTCCAGACCCTCGGCCTCTCAGGCTTGGTCCCCGCCTTGGGTGGGCAGGCCCCCAACACGGCTGTGACTGAGTGACGGTGGATTCACCTGCTTTTGCTGCCAGGCTGTGAGCTGGACCTGAGGCGCGCAGCCTCCTAGCCCTGTGTGCACCCAGGCCACGCCCGGGAGGTGCTGGCGGCACGCTGTCCCAAGTAAGCCAGGCCGAGGAGAGTGGCCAGCCGCTGTCACAACACACTCTGGGCCACGGGAGGGCAAGGAGAGCCCTCGGCGTCAAGGAAGAACTTGGGTGCTCAGAGCGGAGACCAGCGGAGGCCCCATGCTCTCCGGGAACAGGGACCCCGTACTCTAAGGAACAAGAGTGCTGCGACCTACTTCAGCTTTTAACGTATTAAAATATCATAGGGAGATATCATTTGCATACAATAAAATTCATCCTTTTAAGTGTCATTCATCTTTTGGAGGCGTGTTCACTGAAAGATGAGCAGGACAGTCCTAGGTAACCCAAACAAAACCCAGGGCCCCCTGTAGCTCAGGCTCAGCAAAGAGACACTTCAGCAGCCCAAATCCCCACCCGCTTCTCTCCAAAGCTTTGCAGGGGTCAGTCAGGATCTTCGACCGCCTTTCCCAGTCACTTCTCCACACCCCCGGCTGACCCAGCGCCTGGCACCCCTGCTCGGCTGTGCACTGTCCTGGCTTCCCTGTCCCTCCCCCAGACCCCTACTGTTCTCACCGGTGCTCTGACTTCCTCACGGGAGGTCTGGCAACTGGGCTGCAAGGGTGTGGAGGGGAGACCTGGGTGCCAAGGAGACGGTGGGCGGGTGCAGGGGTGAGGCCAGCAAGCAGGCTCCTGGGGATCTGCTGTCCCCAAGTCCCCAGGCCCAGAAACAGGAGCCTGCTGTCCTCCCGTGTAGCTGCTGAGCCAGGACGACCACTCCCAGGGCCTCAGGCACCCCTCAGCCCAAGGCAGCCCTCTCTTCCCCCAGGCCTCCCCGCCCTGGCCACGGCCAGTCAGCTCCCCCAGCCCCTTCCCTTGGGGCTGTCGGCACAGATTCTGAAGACTCACTGCTGCCTGAGTGACTGTCTACACCCGTCTCCCCTGCTGCACTTGGCTTCCTGGTGATACTCACCCAGAACTCCTCCTCGGCTCAAGTGCACCTCGGTTCTCCATCTCTGAAGCCCTGGCCGTGGGCCGCGGCCCACCCCGACCCACACCAGTGCCCGCCCTCCCCTGACTCTGGCGAGGCCGTCCTGGCCTGAACTGTCCCGGCCCAGAACTGCCCGCCTTCTCACTGCACACTTACTCCATCACTGCCTTCTCCGTCTCTGTTCCCGGAGACTGGGGCATCCCCAGCTCCGGTGCACAGCGGGTGCTCTGGAAACTGGTGACTGCGGGACGGGTGGGGGAGGGGAAGAGGTGGGCTCAGAGCCGGGCGTGGCTGGGGGCCACCCAGGTCCACAGTGGTGGCGGCGGGGGAGTCTGGCACGGCCCCAGAGGGGAGCCTGGGGGCTGAGCCTGCTTGTTGGGGGGGTGTGACCAGGGACTCAGCCCCGGGGACCCTGAGCGGGCCACCTGCCCCCACTGGTGGAAGGTAAGCCGGCAGGCCCTGCCTGGGGCTCTGAGGCCTGGGTGAGTACGGGGGCTCCACAGGATGCAGGGAGAAGGGGCGCTGACACCCGGGGGTCTGCACCGCGTCCCACCCCCAGCCACCACCACCACCTCCTCCTGTGGCCAGCCTGCAACCAACGGGCGAACTTGGGGGGCTTAAGTGCCCCGGCCCCAGGGCCACGCCCGGATTCCCGGCACGCATCACCCCTCGAGGCCGCACAGGGCAGGAGGGACCACGGGCAGCGCTGGGCCTGTCCCAGGCAGGAGTAATGCCACCATCACCATGACCATGACGACGGGAGCAGCACAAGCACTCGGGCAGCCTCTGCAGCAGGTCGGGCTCTAGACTCACCCACAGGGGACTTCTGATCCTTGTAACGACCCTGATTTAGTGTCACCCCCATCGTCCAGGTGGGGAAACCGAGGCACAGAGAGGTAAAGAAATTTGCCCAAGGCCTTACAGCTAGGGGAGCGACAGGCTGCCACCTGCTCTCCCCTCCCGAGCCCTGCGTTCTCCCCGAGGCCCACCCGCCCAAACCCACCGTCCCTGTTTGTAGAGGTGGGGGCCCGCTCGGGGGGCATTTGGACCCAGGTCTGTGTGGCTCCCAGGCCTCCTCTCCCCTCACTGAGCCTCAGTGTCCCTTCCGGGCTCTGCGCCACACACAGCCTGAGCCTCGGAGAAGGCCTCCCTCCCCTGTGGGCAGCCCCCCTCCCTGGTCTGTTGACTGCTGTCTGCCCTCTCTGTTCCCTGAGGCAACGGGGGGAGTGCCCATCTGCTCCCCTGGCTGTGGCAGGGGCTCAGCAGGGGTGTGAAGCAGCTGGCCCCAGGGCCCCTCCCTCCAGGAGCTATGGCTCCCTCTGGCTCAGACCCCGAGACAAGTGTGCACAGCCCGCGACAGCTTATGGAGCTCTGCCAGGACCTGCATCGGCACCAGCCTGTGGGGAAACCGGCTCCACAGCGCAAAGAGGGAAACTGGGGCAAGGAGCAGCCCCCTTAGAGAGCAGGACCTTGGGCCACACGGCTCTTCAGGACCAGGCAGAACCGAGACTGCGCTGGGCTCCGGGGCGTATGGCTCTGTGCCCGGGGAACCTGCCCAGGCCTTGGTTTACCCATATGGGAAATGGGTATCAACCCACCGACCTCATAGGGCCGTTGTCAGTGTGGACAGGGAAGTGCTTTGCAGGAGATAAAGATGCCCCCGGATGGGGGTCCTTCCCAGGAGCACCGTGATTCCTTCCACCAGGCTTTCCACGTGCTGGGTCAACCGTGAGCAACAGGTCCAGATGGGGGTGAACAGTCTGGGTGGGGGGTGAACACACACCTTGGATATCGTGAAGGGCCAGGATGGGTACAGGATAAAGAATGGTGGGTGGGTGTGGGAGTGGTCACTGAGGGCTCCTCGGAGGAGGCGATATTTAAGCTGTGACTGTGAATGGGGAACTCTAGACAGAGGGACCTGCCAGTGTAAAGTCCCTTAATCGGGAAAGAGTTTGGTGGGTTTGGGTGCTGCGGCTGAGGAAAGAGCACCAAGGCTGAGAGAGAGGCAGAGAAGCCGGAGCAGCAGGGTGGCCGGCCGGGGTTTATTCTCGGCACCGTGGGAAACTAAGCGGAAGAATGTGGATGCTGGATTGCAGGAAGGACTCCAGTGCGCAGCTGCTGAGGCCCGGCCACCGCCTCCAGGCAGTCCCCAGTTCTCTGCCACCTCCTTGGTCTGGCTCCACATCCTCCCCTGCCCAGAGCCTGTCCCGTCTCTCGGGCCAGGGCCAGCGGGCTGGTCCCCCACCTCGGTCCCTGGGGGCAGGGGCCCAGGCGGGCGAGGCGGAGAGAAAGGGGAGCAGAGGAGGCGGGAAGAAAGAGTGGGGCCTGAGAAAGCCCAGAAAGCCCAGCCCGGCTGATAGGGGAGAGATTGGTTTCAGCCGGAGCCGCAGGGCTGCCAAGTCCACATCCTATCGGCGGCCTGCACTTACTCAACATTCATCACTGCTGAACTCGGAAACTTTATCAACGCTAGAGGTTGGCGCCATCTCCGGGCCTGGCCACTCCCGGCCCTCCGATGGGCCCGATAGCCGCTGATAGATTACACGAGATTGTTTCACTCTGGAGAACCGATTACGAATGCTCCTCGGGGGAGGGCTGCAGACCACGTGGCCTGGGTGGGGCGGGGAGGGCCCAAGGCCACTTGTGGGCCGTGGCAGTTGTCAAGAACACACTTGGAGCATGTGGCAGAGACCCCACGTGTGTGACTGGTGGGGAGGGGGAGGGGGCTACGCCACAGCGTGGGGCGGGAGCGGTGGTCAAGGCCACGGCACGTGGCAGGGTGGCCGAGGCCACGGCATAGAGCCGTGAGTATGAAGGAGGCCCGGGGAGGAGGAGACGGGAGTCGTGCCCGAGAACAGGGGCCGCAGGCTCTGGAGTGGTTCTCTCCAGATGGGCCGATAAGGACTGACAAGACGGGGGTGGGGCCGCAGCTCATGGAGCCATCCCGCGTGGCCTGCCGTCAGATGGACAGAGGCAGACGGCTTCCCGGAAGGGGACGGGGCGCCGGTGTGACAGGGCCCTGCCACCTGATAGGCGGGGCAGGAGACCCCGAGGGGGATGGGCCAGGCGCCGAGCCCTCCTCAGCTCTCATCCCTGGGGCTGCAGCCCCTTGGGGCCCGTGGCCAGGTACCGGGAGGGCAGGCCTGCCCGGGCTCGTCTGCAGACCCAGCCCTCGGGCACGACTGCCCCGGGTCCCACACTAGGACTCCCGTGAGAGGGTCCTCTCGTCACAGGGACTCCTGCGCCCACTCGGGCTCTGGGTTTCATTCACACCATGGCGCCACGGCCGTGGGGGGTGGCTAGCTCCTCTTCCTCCAGGCAGGCCCTCCTGATGCTCTGCAGATCAGGAGCGGGTTGTACACCGGGCCTGGGAGACCCCAGTGTCCAGACTTGGGGCCACACTACCCCAGGTGTCTCTCCAGCGCCCCGGGGATGGCGTGCAGCAAGGAAGGAAGAAGCAGGGTCCTTTGGGTGGGCCTGTTTCCCTTCTGGGTGCGCCTGGGCCATAGGCAGCAAATTGACTCTGCTCCCACTGCACAGATGGGGAAACTGAGGTCCCGAGGTGCTTCCTGGGCCCACGGGGAGTTGGTGGCTGTGCAGGGCTGGACCCCAGACCTCCTGGCCCAGTGCATCCCTCGTCTCCATGGGGCCCAGAGCCACAGTGTCCAGGAAGCTGGGGGCGGCGGTGCACCTGGGCTTAAATCCCACCGGCAGGCCCCTCACCGCCCTGAGCCCGTTTCCTCAACTGAAACACTGGGAGTTAAAACATCAGCTTCAAATTCATAGATAAAAGTGGAAGAGAGGTTGCCCGGGGCTGGAAGGAAGAGGGGGTCAGTGTTCAATGGGGACAGAGCTTCTGTTGGGAAGATGGAAAACTTCTGGAAATGGACAGTGTTGATGGTTGCACAGCCTCACGAATGCACTTACTGCCACTAAGGTACACACTTGAACTGGCTAAATGGTAAGTTGTGCTACCTGTATTTTACCACACACACACACACACACACACACACACACACGAGTCTGCTGCCCAGTGCCGTGGAGCACACAGCAGGTGCTCCCCGAGTGCCTGTTCCCTTCCTTAGGGATTCAGAGACACACAGCCCTCCACAGCGACGCGTCTGCCCCCCCACGCTGCCCCAGGCCACTGCTGAGCGCAGAGACAGGCCAGGGCTTGCGGGGTCTGGTCCTGTGTCCACGGGTCGGGGCTGGACACGCTGGGGAGCATGTCCATGAGGGAGGTCAGATGAGCCGACCGGTCCCGTGAACGGTCCCAGGCAAACCTCTGCAGCTGGTCATGGCCCAGCTCTGCTGGCCTCCCACGGAGGGGGCCACGGCTTCCCCGGCCCGGCTCCAACCCCTGCGGCCCTGCGCCTCCGCCCCCCCACGCCCCCATCCAGGAATACCCAGTGAGCCCAGACCGAGCAACAGGCCTGTGCCAGCTGCTGTCCTCTCTCCCCAGCCGTCATGCGTCTTTCCCCGTTAGGGCTCTTGCCGCTGCTGTTCCCTCTGCCAGGAACGCTCTTCCCCCCACACGTCATCTGCCTCTGCCTCGTCTCTTGTCCACCCCTGTTCCCAGGCAGCCAGCCCCAGCTCCGCCCATGACCCACGTGGCCACGACCCACGTGGCCACGACCCACGACAGCACTCCCTTGCAGGGGCTGTTTTTCTTCCAGTTCCCTCTGTTCCTTGGGTTGGCTTTGCTCCCCTGGGACAGGGCCCAGGGTGGGGAGCAGATTTAGAACCCGGTCGAGGGAGTATTTATGGAGCACCTGCTGTATGCCCTGCGCTGTCCCGGGGAAGGCAGAGCTGCCCCGCCACGGTCACACAGAGGCGGTCTGGTTCTGGTCTGATGGCCCCCTCCCTGTTTCCTTCCCCTTGATCTCAGCCCAAACTCCTTCCCTCCTCACCCCTCTGCTATTTTCCACTTATGCGTTTTTGAAAAACGCCCACGCCTGTGGCTGGGTTTCAGGTCACAGAGCCCTGTGGGTGCCGTGGGAGCTGGGGGGGTCTCTGGCTGGACTCTGGGCCCCATCTTGCCAACAAGACATCCCAGGGGTACAAAGTGCCCTTGAACATCGTGAGAATCCCCCAGAGTTTCTTGAACACTTCCTATGGACATGGTCTCTTGTCATATAAATTTCTAAAATAGGAGCTGTGGAGAACCCCGTTTCCAGAATACACCACAGCCACAGATAGAGGAGGACGCCCCGGAGAACCTCCTGTGTGAGCCCTCACTGTGTGGATAGGGACACAGGCCCAGGGAGCACACAGAAACCCTGGAGGCAGACAGGCCAGACCCTCCCGTTGTACAGACAGCGAGGCAGGTGTGGCCAGTGGGCTGCACCGTGACTCCTTAGGAGGGTGCCGAGGCCCCGCCCCCAGCCTGGTGCTACACGGAGCCCGGCAGAGGGAGGGTCCAGATGAAAAGCCCAGCGGGGGAGGGCAGAGGGAGAGGGGACAGCACGCACAGGGGCTGGAGGTGCCCCAGACACGTGGAGTGGGAGGGGGAGCTGGCCGGCCTTGAGCTCTTGAACTCGGTGTTCCCATCTGGGAGTGTGAGCTGGCCGCACTGATCTCGGGAATGCCCAAGTCCTGGCCCCCCAACTCAGGCTGTGGGGGTCTGGGCTCTGCAGGTCAGCAGGAGGTCATCCAAAGGCCCGCCTGTCCATTCCCCCTGTGCCCAGTTTTCCATCACTGGGGCGAGGTCCTGCCCAGGACAGTGTCTCCCCATATTAAGGGCTCCCCTGCAGGAGGCCCCGCCCACTCTGAGGAGGCCCGCCCCCCGGAACAGTGCTTAGCCAATCCCTGGGCCTCACTCCTGCTCATTTGCATGCCCGTTTCCATTGGCTGAGGACACAGAGGTTAGGCCCTGGGTTCCCTGGCTGTGGGGGTGGGGCGTGGGGGAGACCATGCTGGGTGGGATGGGGGGGGCGGTGGCACTGGGCTCTGAGGGCCCTGGGCTGGCTCTGGGGAGACTGGCTCTGCTGGGCCATTCCGGGGAGCCTGAGGGCTAAGGGGCTCTGGTGGGTGGGTTCTAGGGGTGCCAGGCTCAGGGTGACCCGTCTTAGCCCCAGGTCTGGGTCATAAAGGGCCACCTGCTGCTGGGGGAGAACTCTGGTCAGAGTGCAGGCATTTCCTTAAATCCTCCCCCCTCCCCGCCACTATGAATGACTCAGAGCAGGAAAGATACTGACCCAAGGTCACACAGCCAGGACGCAGCAGCACAGCTGGGACCTCACTTCCCCAGTCCTGGCTCCCCACCCCAAGCCTGGGTCCTTCCCCCCAGGGAGGCCCTGTAGGGCCACTTCTTATTTTTCGCTGCCTCGTCTCAGGGAGAGCTATTTTTCCGCTTCCTTTGCAAAGTGATGGCGACATTGATGATGATTTTACGAGAACCCGGTCCCCATGCTTTCACCTTAGATCTAGTGGCACCATTTTCGCGGCTCTGAGTTGCAGGGCGGGGGGCTCGCGGGTGTGTGAGTGTGTGTGAGCGCGTGTGCACAGGCTTTGTTCCTGGCATTTTGGTGGGTGAGATAAGAGGAAACAACAGAACCGCTCGGAGCGGCAGGCAGATAGATAACAGCGATAGGGCTTCTCCACCACCAGGCCTATCTGCGCTTTATCGCAGTTCCCTTTTCTTTCTTTCTGGTTCGGGGGGAGGGCGGAACACCCCCCCCCCCCAGCCCGCCCCCAGCCCACCCCCACGCCCGGGGCCCGAGCCGAGGGGCCTCCGTCTCAGGCTCCCTCCCTCTGTGTCTAACACACCCAGTGCCCAGGCCCGGAGCTCCTGGCTGGAAAGGGCAGGGGTCCCGAGGGTCGGTGTCACCACTGAGATGGGTGACAGGGCAGCGGCGGCAGGGGAGCATCCACCCCCGAGAGAGAACCCAGATCCCTCTCATCAGCCCCGCAAAAGGGCCCTGAGGAGGGCCGACTCCCGTTTTAGGACGAGGGCAGGGAGGCCCAGAGAGGTGACATGGCAAGGCTGTGCGGGGCCCGGGATTTGAACCTGGGCCTCCCTGGCCTTGAGGGTGGTGGTCTGCAGAGCGGGTACTGAGCTCCTTCCTTGAGAAGTCCTGTGCACCCCCTGAGGGCACGGCTGGGCGGGGACAGGGAGGCCCCAGGGGAGATGACTCCCAGGCCACTGACTCCCAGCCCGGCGCCCGTGGGGCAGGTCTTAGTGTCTTCAGCCCCGTTTTACAGATGTGGAAACCGAGGCTCAGAACAGGGAAGTGCCTGTGAGCCACAGCGACGGGGGCAGGCTGGACCCCCTAGCCTCCCTCTGCACTCTCTCTGGCCCTGGTGAAAGCAGAGGGTCCAAGGGGAGGGCTCCCAGAGCCACAGGACAGATGTTCCAGAACCACCCAGGTCACTGTGTGAGAGCACAGGGGCCTGGGCCTCTGCAACCTGGAGCCATTTGCCACAAACAGCCCAGGAAGAATGCTGGTGGGATTCGAGGAGGTGGTGCAGCAGGCACCCCCGCAGGTGCCCTGAGAGAACCCCGCGTCCCCAAAGCATGTGTCCCGGGATGCTCTCCCTGTTTCTCTCCCGTCTCCTCCCTCAAAGGCCGAGGAGGCCGGAAGTGCAGTCACGCCCACGGCACAGGTGAGGAAACTGTAAGTCACTTGCCCAGGCGCCCTGCCCAGGCGGCAGGATTCAAACCCAGTCACCCCACCCTATGCTTGTCCTCCTCCGCCATATATGCACCATTTTACTGGAAATAGCTGACTTCCTTTAGAATACTGAAACAAAATAAAACCCCAAAGACAGAAAGAAACCAACTTTATCACCAAAGGGGCCCATTTTCTGAGGACAGATGAAATGACCTCCAGATGCAAGCAGGAGCAGTCGCCCCATCATCCATCGCTCTTGGACAGGGCTGTGTGGCCCTGAGCAGTCACTCACCCTCTCTGTGCCTGGGCATTTTCCCCCAAAACAGAGAGGGCAGTCCTCTTAGGGCAGGTGGAAGCTCATGGCCGCCAACATCCCCAGAGCCTGCAGCCAAGATGGAGACCCAGACCTTGACCAGGCCTCTAAGTCAGGTCTCTACGGCTTTCTCCCATGCTGCGTGACCTTGGGTGGGTTACTCAACCTCTCTGAGCCTTGAGTCCTCCGAGGAGAAATGAGGTCAGAGGTGTCCCTCCCAGGATGCTGGGAGGACTCTAAAGGATAACACAGGTCACGCCCAGGCCTGGCATATAGCAAGTGCTCGGGGAAGGCAGCTATCAGCTAACAATGGCTCCATTCGGATTTTAAGTGTGGAGTCCCAGAGCCACCCAGAAATGTCACTGACTGTCCAGTCAGGCCTCCTGTCTCTGGGACCACAGAGAATCTCGTTTCTCAAGAGTCGCTTAAAAAATAAATGCCGAAAGCAGGGAAAACGGCCAGCTGCCCTGCGCCTGCCGGGAGCCTCAGGCAGCTCCTCTGCCAGGCTTTCTGCGTCCCTAGTGCCCCCTCTGCAGCGTCCCCTCCCCCACGGCTGCCGCACCTGTCCCTCAGCGGGGAGGATTAGTCCCACGGTGGCCCTGATCGCACCATCAGCGCCGGATCTCGGGTCAGCTGAAGGAGGCAGCTTTACCCAGACAGACGCGGAGATGGCACCTCAGTCCCATCAGGGCGCCAGCCGTCACACGTGGCGGCCGAGCGGGCCTCCGAAGGCAGGGTGGCTGGGGACCGGGAGGGGAGAGCGAGCTGGGAGCCCCTCCCTTTCTCCAACTAACCGGCAAGTGGGGCTCCGCCGGGTTCCTTGACATTTACCGGGCACCTACTGTGTATAACCAGGCACTGCTTGTTCTAGGGGTCAGGGAGAGAGAGGAGAGACCCAAGCCTGGGCCCATTTGACACATGAGGACACCGAGGCCCAGAGATATGTCCCAGGAGATAGAGGCAAGGCAGCCGGGTCCAGACACCCAGCTCCGGTGAGGAGCTGTTGAGATTTAAGTCCCCCACGAGGGCTCAGCCCTTGGCCCCCATTCCCTCCAACACGGTTCCTCCTGATGCGGCCGCCTTTCCCAGCAGAGGCCTCTACCTTCCCTCCCCGGCCCGGCCTGTGGACACTGTCTTTGTGCAGAGGCCTGGGAGGTGCAGGCTGGACGTGCCAAGGTTGATGGCCGGCCCAGGGGGACAGGACAGGCCGGGAGAGACGGCCCCCACCCTGCCCACCCTCCTCCCTACCTTCTTTTTCAAAAACATAATTTATCTGTGTATTATCAAGAAATCCAGACACTTTAATCAGTGAGCTATGAAGTCAGAATTTCCATTCTTATCTGCGGGAGGAGTGGAAATGGAGGAGATAGCACGAGGGATCGCTGGTGGGGAATGTTAATGGGTGGAGAGGCTGGGCCATTGGCCACGGAGACGCCGTATCTCCCCCATTATCAAGGCCGTATCTTGCCAACCATCTCGGCGCGGTAATGGGGCCAGTTCAACTTTCCGAGTTATCACGGGAGCTGAAACCTGCGCCCGCTGGAGGCCTGGACCGGGAGACAGTTCGGGCGGACCAGGCCCTGGTGGGCAAAGCCAGGATGGAGAGGAGGACCTGGCCGGGGCCCATGAGGGCCTGGGTGCCCACTGACCATCAAGGCCACTGCAGTGAGAGTGGGGGGGGGGTCCCTCTGCTCTCTGGGAAAATGTCTGGTTTTGGCAGAGCTGGGTGTGTGCATATTGTGCAGGAGGGGAAACCGAGGCAGGAGGCCACCTCAGGGTCCCAGTGGGGCTGGGGTGGTCCCAGGCCCTCCCGAGCCGTGCCAGGCCCATGAAATGGAAAGGGTGGGTGGTGTGGGGGCATGGTGGGGGGACCGGGGTGCGAGCAGCCTGCCCTCCTGCCCTGTGGCCCGCAGGGTCCCCTATCACCTTTGCTGGAAACCTCTTCCAGGCCCCAAGCCCCAGGAGCGGGAAACATGAGCAACAAAACCAGCAGGGTGGGGACATCCTGGTGGGCTCTGCCCCCGCAGGTCCCAACCTGAGGCTCAGGGTACGCTCAGTGTGGCCCTAAAATGCTGGGGCTTCCTGCCTGCCCTCAGGGCCCCGGCACGGGATGCCCCAAGGGATGGGGCACCCAGAGCCCATAAACGGAACACCTCTGCCCATTCAGAGGAAAGGGCCTCCAAATCCACTCACTCCCTGGGAGCACTGCAGCTGAGGTGCGGAACAAGAGTCTCACCCGAGGACCCCCCCTCCCCCACTGCCTAGAAGGTCCCACGTGACCAGGAACTGCCCCAGGCGGGCCTGGCCTTCGCGTGCCAGTTCAGCTGTGGCTCTGGTCTCTCTCCTGCAGCTGGAAGGCTGGGCAGCGGCCACTTTGGCCCAAGAGGGGAAGGCACTTGCCCAAGGTCACACAGCCACCAAGGAGACCAGAGCTGGATGCTGTCTGGATCGGCAGGAAGGCCTCAGTTTTCTGGATGTAAACATGGGTGGCACCAAGCCCAGCAGGGAGAGCTCTGGCCCTGGACACCACAACTGTCGCCATCCTCTCCTCGCTCCCAGGGTGGGGAGCTCGAGCCGCGGTCCTGAGTCTGACCTTTAAACCCTCTAAGCCTCAGTTTCCCCTCCATGCACCGGGCTAACCGCTGAGCCCCCCTCAAAGGTTGTGAGGGGAGGACGTGAGCTCATGGCTGTAAGTGCTGGGCACCCAGCAGGGGCTTAGTAAATGTTCAGCTAACGCCTGCTCTAACGACCAATGACCATGAGCTGGGGTTGGTGTCGGGATGAGCTTGGGGCCCCAGTAAACTCGGTCAGGTGGGGGAAGCCTCAGCTTTCTCTCTCATTGCAAGGGGCCGAGTGCCCGATGCCAGAGCAGCCCGAAGAGCAGAGAGGGGCTGCCCCAGGCCCGCCAAGCCCTCCCTGGGGGCTGAGGGTCCAGCAGTGCAGGACGGGCCCGCTGTTCTAGGGGAGGGCTCTCTGGCAGCTCTTCCCCACTGCCCACCGCAGGAAGGAGCCGAGACCCCTGGCCCTGTGGCCCCCTGCCCTCCCGCTCCCTGGGTCTGACTTGCAGGGTGGAGAAAAGGGAAATGAAGGCAGGAGGCTGTGGCAGGTGCAAGTGGCCAGGGCAGATCGGGAAAGATGGAGGGCTTGAAGCGAGACATCGAGAGGAACTGGCAGGAAGCAGCGCAAGGGCGATGGGGGAGGGGAGAGGTGCCCCCCCCCCCTTCCTCTTCATTTTAACCTTGACAAACGACAGACGACGCTGAGGCTCTGGCCCAGGCTGGACCTCTGCTGTCAGGTCTCACCAGCCTCGGTGCCTGCGAGCTCAGCATCACAGTTGTACTTTGTAGGGGAACCAAGGCTCAGGGGGCCCAACTGACTTGCACCCAGCCTGGTGTCCCCAAGATATCCCCATCCTGCAGAGGTGGAGACTGAGGCTCAGGAAGGCAAGGTGAGCCTCCCAGCAGAGCCTAAGAGCTCCACCGCAGGGAAGCTCCGGCAGCCACCCGAGTGCAGAGCCCCCTCCTCCCAGGAAGCAGCCCGCCCGCCAGTTCTGGGGGTGCCTGGGAGCT
This sequence comes from Balaenoptera ricei, assembly GCF_028023285.1. Taxonomy (NCBI): domain Eukaryota; kingdom Metazoa; phylum Chordata; class Mammalia; order Artiodactyla; family Balaenopteridae; genus Balaenoptera; species Balaenoptera ricei. Next base: position 62,928,852 of record NC_082657.1, on the reverse strand, counting down.
GGCGCAGGGTTGCACAGACCACCCCATCGATCCCATCTCCACACCATTCGAGTGCTGTGTGACCCTGGCGCAACCACCCACCCTCTCTGATCCTCTTTTTGGGGTGCAAAATGGTTTGAGAACCCCAACCTCAGTGGGTGTACGGAGACTCACGGGAGGGGATGCCGGCGAAGTGCTTACAGGGGGGAGGCTCTGAGGCTGACTGGCTGGGTCTCTGTCCCCACTCCACTCCAGCCCTGGGGTGGGGACCGTGCGGACCAGGAGCACTGGCGCCACAGCCAAGCTTGCACCATGCCGGGGCTCACGGAGGCAGCGCACCAGTGCCCCATCACCTCTTTTACGGGAGGGGAAACCACGGCTCCACAGCCGGCAGGCCCAGGGGAGGCAGATGGAGGGACAGGAGGTAGAGGGGAGGGGCCTATCTGTGCCCCAGCTCTGGCCCAAGGTCAGCCACCGCATTCCTGCCCCAGCGGGCGCTGCCTTCTCCTGAACAGGAGACTGGGGGGAGGGAGGAGGGAGGGGGGGGAGGGAGGAGGGAGGGGGGGGAGGGAGGAGGGAGGGGAGGCGGGGAGGAGCTGGGCCCAAGAGGCCCTGGGAGGACACAGGATGACTCAGGAGGGCAGGACAGGTGACTGGGGGGCTGAGTAGGCACTGCCCAGAGAAACCTCGGCCCTCCTCTGGGGTCCACAGACCCAGCTCCTGGATCACAAGTTCTCGAGCATGTTACTGTCTCCCAGGGCCTCAGTTTTCTTGCCTGTAAAATGGGGCAGTCAACAACGATGATGATCATAACAGCAGGTAAGACCCTTGGGCAGGAAAGGGACTGATGGGGCCTAGGCCGACCCCGCCTAAGGTGCAGTCAGGGCACCCGGCCCACGACTCCCTCCCTCTTCAAAAACTAACACATGAAGGGGAGGAGGGTGGGAGGCAGGCCTCTGTGTGAAGCGTCCAGCCCTTGGGCCTTCTGGCAAAATGTCAGTAGTGCAACCAGCAGCTCCCAGGGCTGCCACGTCCACCAAGGACGTGACTGTGGGACAGCACTTTACAGTTTGTATCTGGGAATCTCACGGACCCCACATACAAGCCCCAGGAGGGAGGTGCTCTTATTAAGCTTCTGCTTCAAAAGCAGAAACCGAGGCAAGAGAGAGGCCACCTGCCCACAGGGTCACAGCAAGGCCAGGACTCGAGCCACGTGGCAGCCCCCCGCTGCAGTGGCCTCCCGCTCCGGAGACGAGGGCTGGCCTGCAGCCCGGAGCCCTCGGAGGACGGCGCGGGCCTGGATCTCAGAGCTCCCACTCCCTGCTGTGGGGCACCGGGTGGGGATGGAACCCCTGGGGCCCGGAGGGTAAGGTCCCTGTCCTCAGCCCGCCCAGTGGTCCCAGGGACAGCTGGGGTGGGTGGGAGCGACATGCCACCCATCAACCAACAGCCCAGCCCCTATCTCACCTGGGATCCCAGGTGTGCCCTGCTCATCACCTTCTGTGTCCCAGCCCTGCGTGAGCACCGGACACAGCCTCTGGGGTAGATGCCATGTCACGTGTCACCCCCGTTCTACAGATGAGAAAATAGGGAGACGCTCCCTGAGGCCACTCAGCTGGGGGCTGTGGTGCTGGAGTTGAAAGTTGGGGGGCGGGGGGGGAGGGCAGGCCTCTCTCAGACCCAGACCACCCTCATCGCCTCCTTGCCTGGAGGCAGGACTCTAGTCCCAGCCTCCTGATGTCTTCAAAACCTCATTTGCAAAATGGGGCACTGGACTGGGATGTGCCCATTGAACCAGTGGGCAAACTGAGGCAGAGAGGGGCCGCCCACACTGATGCTGCCTGGGGACCCTCGGCAAGCCGCCGTTCCTTTCCAGGCCTCCAGCTCCTCCTCTGTGAAATGGGCACAGGAACACAGGAGGTCCTGGGGTCCTCTCACTGGGCTGCCCGACCCCACAGCCCCTCAACTCTGGGCTGGCTTGGTCCAAACCCATCCAGAGCTCAGGCGGGGAGGTGAGGGGTGGGTGGGGGACAGAGGAACATCACTGACAACTCCCCAGTGCAGCCCCTCCTCTCTGACGAGGAAACCGCAGCCCGGAGAGGGCAAGCAACGTGCGCAGTTTGCACAGCCCGGGCACCTGCCTGGCAAGCTGTAGCTGGAATGGCTGGAGGCGAAGGCCAGCCACGAAGAGGAGTGACGGGAGGGGGGTAGGTTGCGGGGCCCACTTCCTAGGCAGGGTCCTTGCATGTGTTTTACTCTCTGGGGACAGCTTGGGAAAAGGGATTTGTCCATCACAGATAAGCTGGAAACCACAGATCTAACTTGACCGATGGACCACAAAGATATTGTTGAGGACGAGGACGAGGAGGAGGATGGGGATGCTGGCAGCTGTCTGAGAAGATGTGTATTTCCCGTCCGTGCTCACAGCTGTGCTCAGGGACCACCAGTGTCAGCACCCCCATTCTGCAGATGGGGAAACCGAGGCAAAGGCACTGAGGCTGGAAGGGGCTGAAAGAAGCCAGAGAGAAACCCTCCAAGTCTCGGCTTGAACCCAGGCCCTGGTGAGGGGGCAGCCCTGACGGGAGCCTGCTCTCCCCTCCTCACGGGGACACGTGCACTGCAGCCTGAAGGCGGCTGAGCCCTTACCCACAGGGCCATCCGCCTCCTACTGCCAAAGCCGAGGACATGGAGGCACAGGGCCGACTCTGCAGGTGTTGCTGCCCCCTCTCCTGCAACCCTCTCGGTCCAGGCCACTCCTGCCTGGGTAGGGAACAGAGAGTGAACGTGTGATGGCGGCCTCAGTCTCCCCGTCCGTGAAATGGGGACAGGGGCCATGGGGCAGCGCCAGGAAGATCCAAGGGTATGGGGGCTGGTGGCAGGAGCCCAGCCAGGCACCCGGGCCCGGGGCTACGGGGTTGGCGACAGCGGCTGGCGACGCAACAGCTGCCTCCAGGAGAGGGCCTGTCGATGGCAGATAGTCCGCCCGGGAGTGTTATTCCCGAGCCCGGCAAGCCCCAGGAACGTCTGGTTGGCATAGAAACAGGAGATAAGGGGTACAATTAATGGCATCGTGTTCCCTCCTCCTTTCTTCCCCAACTGACCCATTTAAATCCCTGGCGGTGCTGGTGCCATGCTGGGCTCCCAGTGACCTCTGGGGAGGGGCTGGCTAGGTGGGCGGGATGAGACTGGGGCTCAGGGCCCTGGCAGGGCTGGATGAAGCCTCCTGGGACCCCACCCTCCTACCCTGCGCAGAAACATCTCAGGAAGGAGGTCACAGGAGACTTGGCAAGGGCAGGGCTGGGGAAAGACCCCTGGGCACCTGTGCTCCCAGAGGCCCATTTCACAGGTGTGGAGACTGAGGCTGGGGAAGCCCAGAGGCAGACAAAGGCAAGAGACTGTGGGAAAGCAGCGTGATGTTCGCAGCAGGGCCAGACTGCCTGCCTTCCAACTCTGGCTGTCACTTTCTTGGGTGAGAAACTTAACTTCTCTGTGCTTCGGTTTCCCCAAGATGTAAACGGTAAGAACAGGACCTGCCTTAAGATAACACATGGCCTGGCACAGAGTAAGCCCCATGAGTATTAGCTACTATTGATATCATTATTACTATCTAACGAGCAAATGAGCCGTCTGTCTTCCCTCAGGCCCAAGAATGCAGGAAAACCAGCGTGAAGGCCCAGCCTCAGGGCCTGAGAGCTCAGGGCCCCAGCCGCTGCCCACCAGAGCTCTGCTCAAGGCCAGGTTCAGGGAATGGGGGCTGGGAGCCAGTCTCTGCATCTCTAAGGCCCTGGTCCCTGGCTCACTGTAGCTTGGCCCCCATGCCCCCAGGGCTCTGAGGAGGGGGCGGAGGCCAGCTGAGGGCAGCCATGGTGCCCGTCCACCCCTCGGTTGGCAGGCAAGGTCAGACCTGATTTCCAGAGAGGGGAAACTGAGGCTGCGGAAGGCACAGCCACCTGCTCATGGGGCTCGAGTTACAGGCAGCCGGGTTGCCAAAGCCCCATCTTTCCTTGCTTCTCTGCCATCACAGTGGGGTGGTGGGTACTGCAAGGTGACCCCTGGGAACCAGGCAGATTCCCAGGAGCCTCCCACACCTGGAAGGGGGAGGCGCATCGCTCTGTGCAGATAATCCCTGTCAAGTTCATAAAAACTCAAAGACCACCTCATCCCCCTTCCGGCCCAACCCAGTCTCTCTCCGGAACTGGCCCTCACCAGACGGCACTGTCAGCCTCCAGGTGGGCGTCCGGCTGCTGGCGAGAGCGGGCAGGTGGCTTAAAGCTCGGAGTGAATGAGTCATCCTGTGGCCACCAATAATTTGCTTAATCAAGCTCTGAGAACGTGTGAAAAACACCTCCATCTGCAATGGAGCAGCTGTTAGGGCTGGGACTTCTTCCGGGAGCCCCTTGCCTGGCTGGCCTCGATTTCCACTTGGCATCTGGAGCCATGGTCCCCAGGGGCCCTCCCACTGCAAAAGGGCTCTGTGGTCCCCTCAGCATCCCCAGTCTGACCTGGGGGCTTGTTCCTGCCCCCACTGTCCAGAGTTGGAAACTGAGGCTAGCCCACTGTCCCTGGAGGCACCCCCAACAGCTGGCCTCTTCCTGAGCCCCGCTGGAGGTCCCCCCTTGCAGGCAGTGCCCCATCTGCCCCCACCTCCCCGTTTTCCACACTGCTCTCAGCCAGCCCCTGGTCAGCTCACCCCTCCCCTGGCTCCCCAGGGCAGTGGCTAAGACCCAGTACTTGCATTCAGCAAGTGCTCAGGGAAGACCTGCTGAGTGAATCAAGGCAGGTCTGAGCAGACCTTCCCTTCTGATTTGGGGGACCTGCTCAAAAAGATGCCAGCACACTGTGTTCCCCCCCCAACCTCAGCTCAGCAGCAGAAGCCACTTTGACTCTTTTTTCAAGAAAACTCCAAGCAGGTTACACTTACCACTTGCCAGGAAGAACACCAACCCCAACTTGATTCAAGGCGGAAAACACCCTCTCTCCTTCTGGAGGTGACAACCTTGACTCTGGCTATCTCACACCATCTAATAGGAATCAGGGCTGGGTGTCCTCCCTCCCCTCCTCCCCGCTCCTGGCCGGTGCAAAGTCAGTTTTCTTTCATTTTGACGGACTGTACCACCCGCAGGGGGAGGATCAACTTCCTGGCAATGAAGTGTGTTTGGGATGAAAACTCGCCCAAACGGACCCAGGCACGCACGCCCCTCCACCCCTCCCCGGCAGGTCGGAGGCCCCCCACTCGCCCCAGCCGCGACGCCCCCACGCTGTTGTTGCCTCGAACCCGGCGGGGCCTGGTGGCCATAGATAAGGGCTCTTATCGCTTTGGGAGATCGCCATCCGGCCGACCGGCCCGGCGCTTATCTGAGCTCACATCGACCCGGGCGGGAGGAAACCTCGGCGGGCCAGGGCGCCGGGGGTCCCGAGCTGCGCTCCGCCCCGCGCTCCCCGCCAGCGCGGCCCGGCCTATCGTCGCAGCCATCTGGCCGGCCAAGGCCGCGCTCCCGCCTCGCCCTCCCCCGCTCCCACGTTTGAAGTTAATAAATGGGAGCGCCTATCGCCGCCGCCATCGGTTGTGCGCCTTATCAGCGCGGCACATCTATCTCTGAGCAGAACAAAAGGCGCACAGAGGCGCGGGCAGCTGCGCCCCGGCTTTGGTGGGGGCCCGGGGGGGGGGGCGGCGGCCCCAAGCGCTCGGGCCCCTCCCCTCCACACCCGCGGCCTGGTCGCAGGTGAGGCCAGAGCGGCGGGCACACAGCCGCCAGGGCCCTACGCACAGCCGCGGGCAGAGGGCGGGCGTGCGGGCGCCGCCGCTTGGTGACAATCAGCGCTCGCATCTTAACGCGCCAAGATCTGCCAGGGTGAGGAGGCGCCCGGGGCCGCGGGCTGAAGGGAGGGTGCCCCGGCCCCGCCTCCCAGGGCCGGCCCCCTCCCCAGCCCGGTTCCCGGGCGCGCTGAAGGTGGACAGCGGGGGCTCGCCCTCGCGCCCGCTTTGGTCCCTGTCCCCAACATGCACCGCTCGGTCGACCCAGCTGAGCCCGGGCGCTCACTCCGCTTTGGGCCTTATCGGCTCTGGCGATCGGCTTCCAACCTGCGATCTCCCTGCCCGCGCTATCTGCATTTCTCATCACGATGAAACACATACACACGCACACACGATAACAGATCGAACAGAGGCGCACAGGGGAGGAGGGGAAAAAGAAACCAGAGAACCAGCGCAGATCGGGACCTGTGGGTGGTTTTAATACTTGAGTTGACTTGATAGAAGGCGACTTTCGGAAAACAGGTCCCGCTTGCACATTGAGGAGTCGGGTTACGGGAACTCGGATTCATGCTTGCCTTCCCCCTCTCTGGGACCTCGGGAGTAGACACTCCCCCAAGAGCATGCACACAGGGTTCTGGTGGCAATGGTCATGTGGACAGAAGAGGCAGTGCGGGGGAACATGGGGCTGGGCAGTGGTCTGGCCCCCTCTTCGCCTCCTGGGCAGCCCCAACGACCTGCTGGTCTGGCTGGGGAGATGTGGCCCCGCACTCTGGCCCTGGCAGCAGAGGCGCGAAGTTATTATTGGCGTGGGGTGGGGAGCCGTGCTTCCTGTGCACTGCCCTCTCTCTCCCTGCTCAGGCAGCCGAGTGGCCCCAAGAGTACGGGGCGCTCTTATCTCGGGGGGGCATCATCAGTGTGGACACAGCAGCTGCCTGCCCCCCTCCCCCACCGGGGGAGTGGCCTGAGGGCCAGACGGGTGAGACACTTGGACGCGTGCGGAGGCGACCCTGGCCCAGGACTGAGTCCCAGGAGACCCCTCCCCGACTAGGAGCAGCCCCTCGGCTAGAAGGTGTGTGTGACCGCAAGCCACCCAGCGCACAGCGCCCCTGCAGTCCTGGCTGGGACACAGGGAGGGGAGGACCTCCAGGAGGCTGTCCCCGGGCAGGGAAGGCTCGAGTTCGAGACCCAGAGACAGGGCTGGAGCCCAGCGCGTGGGCTGCGGTAGCTACACCTCCACCCCCCAAGCCAGGCGGCTCTGCAAGACAGCAGGAGTGGGGGTGGGCGCCGGCGGGTCTCCGCCACTTGGCCGTGCACTTCCACGCGCCCCGGGTGCCCCCTCTCCCTCCCAGGTCTCTCTCTTTCTCTCTCTAGATACAAAGCCTGGGAGAGTCAACCGCGCGAGATAAGATCACAATTTCAGCCCGTCCCGACAGAGCGATCTTATCAGGATGGGACTTGCAGAATGGAATATTTTAAACTTTATCTGAGCCCAGATCGGGCCGCCTTATCGCCGCACTATCTCGGGGGATGCGGGGGAGGGGCAGGCCGCGAGGTGGCCGCGCCCCCAGCAACCCCGTTCCGGCCCTCTGGGCGGACACCCCCACCAGGCGGGACCCCCGGTGCCGGTGACGAGACGCGGGGGACCGGCCCGCCAGCGGAGATTAGATTACGGCGCGCTTGGCACACAGCGCGGGGGGCGCGGCGCGGGGTGAAGGTCGCGGGCGCCGCGGGCAGAGCGGGGCAGACCGGGGGCGGACCGGCGGGGGTCGGGGCCGGCGGGCAAAGTTTGACTCACGCTTAATCTGCCGGGGGTTGCTCTGTTTCCTCCTGGACATGTCTCCGGCGCCGCGCGCCCTCGTGGCGGCCGCCTCTAGCCCCTGGCGGGCGGCGGCGGGCGGCGGGGGCGCGGCGGGGCCGCGGGGCGGCTCATGCCCCCGGCCCCTGGGCTCCGCGGCCGCCCCGGCCCGCGCCCCCAGCCCGCCGCGTCCGGCCCGGCGCCGCTGCGGAGGCCGGAGGCTCGGCCCTGCTGTGCGGCCGCGCGGACCGCCGGGGCCGGCGGGCGGCGGGCTGCTGCCGGCTCCTCCGCCTCAGCGCAGACGCCGCCGCCGCCGCCGCTCGGCTCTTCTCAATGGAACCTGCGGGCAGCGCGCGGCGAACCGGGCGGCCTCGGCCCGGGAGCTCGGGGCGTGCGGGAGGGGCGTCCGCGTCACGGCGCCGCGCCTCCGGGCCCGCCCCCACCGCTGGCCCCGCCCCCAGCGCCGCGGCCTCGCCCCGCCTGCACAGAGTTGGCCCGCCCCCGGGCGGATCTTGTTACCTCGCGGCCCTGGCCCCGCCCCGCCCCGCCCCGCCCCGCCCCGCCGCCCTGGCCCGCCCCTGGACTGGCCCTGCTTCCTCGCCGCAATGGCCCCGCCCCGCCTGCTGGCCCCGCCCCCAGAGAGCTGAACCCGCCCCCGGCCCTGGGTAGACCTGTGGCCTCCTCGACTACTCCTTCGGCCCTGCTGCTTTGTCCCCTGACCCGGCTCAGACTCGGCGACCCAAGGCACCCCGCCGCCCCGCGTCCGGCCGGGCTCCAGACCTCTCTGGACCCGCCCCCACCGGCACAGCTGCAGCTCCGCCCCCAGCCTGACCTGACCTGGTTCGGTCCCTGGACACCGAAGCCCCGCCCAGACCACGCCCCAAAGCCATGGCTCCGACCTCCACCGCCCATGACTCCGCCCCCCGCCCTGTAACTCCGCCTCCAGGGCCTCGGTCCCGCCCAGAACCTCTGGGCTCTGCGACCACCCTCCTCGGCCCGCGGGATGGGGGACAGTGAGGGCCGGGTCAGGAAGCACGAGGCGTTGACGCCCCACATTGCCTTGGACCAGATTTGGGGTTTGGAGCCGGCTCAGGCAGGGTGCGGCTTCTGCCCAAGACTGCGATGGAAGCGGCATCCCTGGGGTTCGCCACCTCCGGTGGCTGCAGCCCCAAGTGGAGAGTGGGGGACTTCGGGTCCTCCTCCCTTGGGCTCAGATATGGCTGGAAGTCGGGGGGAGGGGTGGCGTAGAAGCCAGCGGCCTGTGCCTGCTCCCCAGCAGCCCCCAGGCGTTGCCCCTCTGGGGCTCTCCTCCCCCGGCCGTGCCTCTTCAGGGCGCCCCTGCTGGAGGCCCGAGAAGAAGGCCCTTCCGAGGGCTGAGCGAACCCCCAAGCCCCCTCCCCGCCTGGAACAGTCAGAAGGGAGCGAGGTCAGTACTGCCTGTTCCAGCCATGGCCATGGAGACCGAGCCTTCTGTTCTTTGGGATATGTTCATGGGATCCCAGAGGCCCCCCATTTTCCAGGGAGGCTCAAAGTCATACACCATTAGAGTTGTCCCTGGGGGCTCAAGTGTATTCTTTTAACATTCTTGGCCTGCATTTGGTGCCTGCCCCCACCCCCCATATTCACAAGAAATAGGAAGTGAGCAGGGCCCAGGGGCTAATGGGAAGACCTTTGCAAACAGGACACCTGGATGCCTGTCCAGAAAGCTGGGCCCACCCACCTGATGGCAGATAATCATCACAACTGTCACATGTGGAGGCTGGCTAGGTACTGAGTACTCTGCCTGTGAGACCCCCCTCATTCTGACTCCTGTTACCTTTGCCCCTGCCCCACGGAAGAGGAAAAGGTTGCCCCCAGAACCTGGGCACTCTCCCCTGCCCTACTGCTGCTCCCAGGAGGGCAGGAGATTGGCAGGCAGGGCAGAAGGTTGAGGTCTACCCCAGGACCAGCCACTGCCACTGGACAGACAAGAACACTAGGGCCGGGAGGCCAAGAGACCTGTCTGGGGTCATGTGGTCACCAGCTCTTCCCACCCCCTGTCCAGGGCCAAGGGGTACAGCCTTCCTAGAGTTACCCGGTGCTGCACCCCTCCTCTGGGGAGCATGGGGCCCATGGATGGCTGGTTCACTCGGCCCAGGGCTCCCACACGTTTGTCAACTGGACAAGGGGCCCCACCTGTCTGGGTTTCTCATTGGGCCTGCTGCCTTCCCAAAAGAGGGCCTCTTTACAGGATGGGAACCTCACAGTCAGGCAGTCAGGGGGATTCCTGGAGGAGGCGGCCACGGGCTGGACCTGTGCTGGGCTTGAGGCTCCATGCATAGCGAGTGACGCCCAGGTTGGTACTGCTGGAATGCCTGGAGGTCTGTGTTGAGGAGGGTTCTGAGGGTCAGCAGGTGAAGGAGAACCACGATCAATTAGTGATGTCTGTCTAGGGTGCAGGAGGAAGAGAGTGGCAGGACTTTGGCCACTTCAGGCTCTGAGAGGAGAGACACACCCCAGTTGCCCAGGGACTTAGAGGCAGAGGCAGGTCCTGCTGACCAGGATCCACTAAATCATTCTCAGGGCTCAGTGGAAAATGAAAATGTGGGGCCCCTTGTTCAAAAATTAAGAATTTCCGGGCAGCAACAGAAGAGCCTTAAACCAAGTGCAGGGCTCTGTGCACCTGCGTGGGTCAAGTGCCCATCAAACGCCATGACAGGGGACTTCCCTGGTGGTGCAGTGGTTAAGAATCCGCCTGCAAATGCAGGGGACACGGGTTCGAGCCCTGGTCTGGTAAGATCCCACATGCTGCGGAGCAACTAAGCCCGTGCGCCACAACTCCTGAGCCCGCGAGCCGCAACTACTGAAGCCTGCGCGCCTAGAGCCCATGCTCCGCAACAAAAGAAGCCACCGCAATGAGAAGGCCGCGCAACGCAACGAAGAGTAGCCCCCGCTCTCCGCAACCAGAGAAGTCCTGCGCGCAGCAACGGAGACCCAACGCACCGAAAATTAAAAATAAATAAATTTATAAAAAACAAACAAACAAAAAAACACGCCATGACAGCCCTGACCCAGGTCCGTGCTGTTTCTGGGGCACTTTGCTTCCATGCTTTGCCCCCTCTGTCTGCCCTGCACGGGGATATTATTACCGCCACCGTACAGATGAGGAAACTCCAGCTTGCTCGTGACCAATGGCGGTGTCACAGGACCTCGCTCACACAGGCCACTACACCCTCAGGGGAGGTCTGTTGATAAGGATGATAAACTGAGGAAAGAGGAGCAAGAAATGCTGTGGAAAGGCAGGCCCGGCTCAGCCCAGAGCAGGAGCGACTGCCTCTGCCTGGGGAAATCAAGGAAGGCTAACTGGAGGAGGTACCATCTCCGTGGGGTTTTGCAGGGGTCCCTGCTCAGATGGGAGAGGGCTCCATCCGGCCACCTGCATCCCCTGTGGGACTGCCAAGATTCACATCCAAACATCACTGGTGGAGAAAACAGAACTGCATTCAGTCCACTTGGGGGTTGGCAACACCCACTATGGAGCTGAGAAGGGCTTGGCGTGGAGCTGGGCTGCCCTGACCACGGCCTGGATGTTTCCTGCTTTGCTGGATCTCAAGGTCTAATAGTCTGGAGGCCTCTCGGGAAGGCTCCAAGGTTGTCTGGGCCTAGGGAAGTCTCCTGGGGATGGCTCTAGGGGCGATGTCATTATCGGCATCACCAGCCTTTTCCAAACCCTTCTTTTGGGCTGGTTCATGGTCTCTCATGATGTCCTTGTGCAACCCTCTGGTGGTCACCCAGGCAGAAAGTGGCAGAGCTGGGCCTAGGACACAGCTTCCAAGGCTGTCGTGGTGGTGATGAAGACTCTGAGGTTCAGAGTGGCCCTACAGCTCAGAAGTGGTGGCACTTCCTGTGACCCCAGGCAGTCGCACTCCAGAGCCCGGGTTCTTAACCCTGGCTGGGCCCCAGGAGAACTGGATTTGAATCTTGGCTCTGCCACATTGGAGGCTGTGACCCTGAGCAAGTCCTTAAGCAATTAGGTCCTTGGCTTCCTCATCTGTAAGTGGGGGCGGGGGGCATGACCCTCAGGGCTCCTGTGGCTCTGGGCTCACGTCTGCTCCACCGCTGCCCTCTGCCCTGTGGGTTGGCAACCGTGGGCCTGGCTCTGCTGATGGGCATGCTCCCTGCTGCCCCGACCCAGGAGGACTGCCCGGGGCCGGGCAGTGGCTGCCGGTGGGGAGGGGGCTGATTGTGGTGCCACCCACGTCCCAGGCTCTGCACTGGTTGCTAGGTGATGACTAAGGGAACCACAGAATGTTCTAGACACTTAAGCTGGACACTGAAGGATGAAGACTGTTCAGGAGAGAGTGGTGGCAGAAGGGCGTTCTCAGCTGAGGGAGGAGCAGGTGCACAGGCTGGGGGGGCTGGACAGACTGTGGGGATCGCGTCCCGAGCCCAGGTCAGGTGAGGGGCCTCTGACGGCCAGGCCACACCGTGAGCCCTCTTTCTGCCTCACTGTGCCCCCAGTGTCCCTGACTTCACCTTCTTATAGCTCTGAGAGGCCCTGTGGGGACACTGTTGTCAGCCCAACCCCCGCTCCAAGCTTCCCTTACCTACCACCTTGACCGCTGCTGGATCCCCAGAGCCACTCCTGGCCCCACTACAGGCTGAAGCCAGCGGGGCCTTCCACTAAGCGAATGTGATAACCTCAGGGCCTGCCCTGCCCCACTCTTACCTTCTCCTCTGACCCTCCCTGAATGTGGGTCCCGGTGGCCTGTGGCCACAGGGCCTTTGCACAAGCTGTTCCTGCCACCCGGTGCACCCTTCCCTCCCACTGCCTGGCCCCTTCACCCTTCCTCAGGGAGGTCCTGACTGCTTCCAGACCACATTAGGCCGCTCCTCTCTGGTCCAGCTTGCAGGGGCCAGGTGCCTTTTCTGTGGTACTCAGCACGCTGTTACCTTACGCTTGCAGTGGTATGAGTGAGCTGTGGACGGTTCCTCAGTGCCAGGGCCCGTGCTGAGCACCATCTGCTCACAACAGCTCTCTGAAGAAGGGACGGTTAGAATTCCCATTTGCCAGACAAGGAAACTGAGGCTCAGAGGAGCGAAGTCACTCCCCGAAGGCCGCACAGCAGGTGAGCAGCAGAGCTGAGTCTCCCTAGGGAATCCGCGCCTGCTGCTGCAGAATGGGCCCTGGTGGCTGCATTGGGGGGAAGGGGGCCCAGGCCTCGCTCCCTCCGCTGCTGGTCAGCCCAAGGCCCTGGAGCCACTGGGCAGCTGTGCCAGGGGCCCTCACCGATGCTTGTCAACACCGGCTCTGTGAAGGGTTTAATTAACTTCCTGTTTCAAGGGGGTATAATGAGTTCTAAGCACCACGTGACTCCATAGGGAGGTCAAATGGCAGCGAGGCTGTCAAAATAAATTAAGTTAGGGATCAGAGGCGGCTGCAGGAGGAGCAGGGGAGAAGTCGGGCGATGCCAGTGACAACTAGATGCCGCCTGGGCCACCCTGCGGGGAGGGGAGGGTGTACGGGGGGGTGGGCTGCTGCCCGGGCTGCCCCCGTGGTGGCTGGGACTGGCTCTGGCCTGGGAGATGGGCTCAGGTGGTTCCCTGTCTGATCTCCACCGCCCACCCCTCAGACATCTTGGGGGAGCAGAGAGGAGGGGAATGAGGCTGGACTCCTCCGGGCTCAGCGTTCCTCTCTGAAACCAGCATCTCTAACAAGCTGCACCCTCTGAGACCCCGGGACACAAAGGTTCTTGCCTGGAAACTGTCCTCAGGTATTCGTGAGATCCACCCCTTCATGCAGCTGCCCAGGTGTGGCCCATTTACCAGCCAGGCGCAGACAGGAAATATTATCTGGACATATCCCAATGAAGAGAGTGGGGGTCACGTGGGTTACATCACCAGATAGGAAGCGCACACTTCCTCGTTCGCCCTCCTTCCTTCCTTCCCCCTCCCCCTCCCCTTCCCCCCTCCCCCCACAGACGTGGATTGCGCTCCCACACTAGGCACTGGAGGTACAACTGTGAACAACACACAGGACGCGTCACTCAGGGTCCAGCGGCAGGACAACAGCCAGGACTAAGGAGTGGGCCGTGGGGCACATCAGGTCAAACGTGCTGTTAAATACAGCAGGCTGGGGCCTGGGGCAATGGGGGTGCCGCTGCCATCTTAGCAGGTGGTTAGGGAGGCCACAGAGAAGAGGTGCCATCTGAGCAAAGACCTCAAAGAGGGGAGGGGAGGGAGGGAGCCAAGTGGGCAGCGAGGGGACAGGGTCCGGACAAAGCCAGTGAGCCCCAGCACTTAGGCCTCGGAGGGAGCCCCGAGTGTCAGGGCTGGAAGGGTTTTCGGTGATTGTCGGGCCCATTTAAATAGGCAGGAAGGGACTTCCCTGGTGGCACAGTGGTTAAGAATCTGCCTGCCAATGCAGGGGACACGGGTTCGAGCCCTGGTCCGGGAAGATCCCACATGCCACAGAGCAACTAAGCCCGTGCGCCACATCTACTGAGCCTGCGCTCTAGAGCCCGCGAGCCACAACTACTGAGCCCGCGTGCCACAACTACTGAAGCCTGCGCGCCTAGAGCCCGTGCTCTGCAACAAGAGAAGCCACCACAATGAGAAGCCCACGCACCACAACGAAGAGTAGCCCCCGCTCGCCGCAACTAGAGAAAGCCTGCGCGCAGCAACGAAGACCCAATGCAGCCAAAAATAAACAAATAAATAAGTTTATAGAAAAAAAAAAAAGGCCCCAGAGGGGCTGGTGATGGGCCTGATGTCTCTGGTCCCTGGTGGTCGCCCTCCTGCCTGGGCCCCAGCAACGGTCCTGGGTCTCTCGGCAGCTGAGACCGAGGTGCCGTGTGTTCAGGCCCAGCTAAACCCTGGGCCCCGGGGGGGGCCATCTGCATCCTCTCTCCGCCTGGGGCTCCGGGGAGGAGGCCGGTGGCCTTGAGTTGCAGCCCACAAGGCCATGCCAGCCGGTCAGCAAGGTAGACATTACCCTGTGGGAAGGGGCTGTGGCCTTGAGCTCCCAGGAGGGCGGAAAGTAGCAATGCCCCAAAGGCTCGGCATGGCCACAGCAGCGGGACCTCAGGCCAACTGCCCACCCCCCAGACAGGCAGAGACATGCGGTCTGGGGAGACGCAGCCTCAGGCTCAATTCTAGAGCCCACCCGCGGCACGTTCGCAGGTGACGTGGACAGGACCCACGGCCTCCAACTCCTGTCCCCGCACGGGAGGTGCTTGGATGGACCCTGGTGACGAGGATCCAGCCCTTCCCTGGAGGCCCTTTGCACCTCTGAGGCCTTCTCTGTGGGACCCTGTACATGCGGATTCTTCCGCCTGTGTGAGCGTGGCCGTCTACACACTCTCCCTGGGAGACCGGATTCTCTGAGCCTAGCAAAGCCCACTTTAATGACAGTCTCCAGCAGGTTCCTGGCGGATGTGCCCTCTAGCCACGCGGGCAAGCCTCCCCCTTACGGGGCCTGGGGATGGAGCCCGGCCTGCCCGCTCCACCACCAGCCCTCTCCCTCCTGCTGCCCTGTCCACCGAGTTCTGGCAGACCCCCACCCGCTTCCCCCGCCCGTCCCCTCCACCTGGCCCTCCTTACCTGGTCCCAGGCACCATCTTCTCTCCTGCCCCGTCTCCAGGCTGGGGCCCGAGGGGTCGTCGGGGTCAGGCTTTGGGACCTGGGGGGGTGCAGTTGTACGATACGGCGTTCATGTGACCTTGCAGCTGATCCTCAGTCGCCCCTGCCCCCTGCCCAGTGCAGGCCAGCCCCGGGGGACCCTGCAGTCTCAGGGTGAGGGGCACTCTGGCCTCCTAGATGGGGGAGCCAGGCCCGGGGGTCTCTGCCCGAGGCCAGCGAGGGCAGTGGGGTCTGGGCTCCGCTTCTCAGCTTTCTCAGGGGATCAGGGAGCCGTGGCCCCTGCACAGGGCTATACCCACCTGGACCCTCTCCCACCCTGTCCGGCCCACTCCCTCGGCTCACATGGGGCCCTTCGGGATGCCCACCCCGGACGCCTCGAGGATTGGGTCCCACAGATGTGCCCAGAGTCACTCACGTGGTTGCGTGTGGGTGTGTGTGTGTGAAGCCGTGGAGGAGTGCACCCCCGTGTGCCGTGAGTGTGTGTCTCTGGGCCCGTCGGTGAGGACGGGGGTGCCCAGTGTACCTGTGATGTGTGCGTGTGGGGCTCGGAGGCCGGTGCCCACTGAGGCCCGTCAGCCGAGCTGCCCGTCCCTGCCGAGCCGGCGAATGCTGCCACCTGCTGGCCAGGTTGGCTCTGTCCATGCCACGGGGCTCGCGGCTGCGGGGTGGGCTCAGGGTCCAGGAGGGTGGATTTCGCTCGCGTCCAGCCCTGAGAAGACTAGAGCTGCGGGGGTCCCCGACGTGGTGAGCGTTGGCGCCCGGCTCGCCCCCGCCCCGGATTCACAGTCTGGGGCAGGGCCTGGATGCCCCGTCACGTTTCCGGGGATGCGGATGCCGGCCCCAGGCCGCCCGAGGCGTGGTGAGCCGATGGGGGGGCACCCAGTGCCGTGGACCCAGTCGGCTCGTGGGTGTCCGCCACCACGTCCCCAGATAGCCTTTCCCCAACGCAGCTCCAGCTCCACCCACCGAAAGCGCAACTCCCAGCCCGCACCACTTCGTAAGCCGCTGGCTTGTTCCCGGCCCACGGTAGGTGTGGAAATGGAGGCAGCCAACCTGGGCGGGGGGACTCGGTGGGAGCGGCTGAGACCGAGAGAGAGGACAGGGCAGGGCGTCGCTGGCGGAGGGAATGGCAGGGTTGGGGCCTGGCAGGACAGGGGGAGTGCGTAGGGCGGTCGGGGGCCGTGGGCTCGGCAGTCTCGGGTCACGTGCAGGATCCCTCCCTGTGGAAGGGCTTGGCGAGGCTCCCCCCACCCCCGCGCCCGGCATGTGTTGTCTGGGGCCTGCTCTGAGAGACCCCGTGTGCAGGCGGCTGTCAGGGGCAGGACGGGATCAGGGTTGGTGCCCGACTCTGGACGGGCCCTGCCTGCCATCCGGGCGCTTGTCCCAGACACGGGGGTCTTCAGGACACGTGGGCCCCAGGGGTCTGGGCCTGCGGTGGGAGTGTGATCCCTCCTGCTGCCTTTGCTGCCCTCTGGGTCCCCTAACCCAGCTGTGCTAGTTCCTTCCTGAGAGGGTCCCGCCCAGCGCTAAGGTGCTGTCTGCACCGTGTTAACAAGTCTGGGGGCTGGTGGGACCCCTCTATGGCTGGGGCGGCTCTGCAGGGCCAGGTGGCCCTGGGACGGGACGGACGAAGCGGCGGCTCGGGGGGGCAGGCAGGGTGGGGCTGGCGGGAGGACAGAGGCCACAGAGGAGGTGCCCTGTGAAAATAGTGGACATATATTTGACAGCATGGATGCACTAAGATTTTACCACCTCAGAGCCCCCGGGTTTATTCATCAGCACTAAAGAGGCACTCTGAGTGGCACACACACCTTCTACAAAGGCAGTATGGGCCTGATTTGGTTTCTTTCGAAATATCAAAATTAAAACTTTTGACATACACATTGCACCCAAGGCTAAAATGAAGAAACAGAACAAAACAAACCACAAACCTCAGAGACACCTAAGAACAGAAGGAAGCCTCTCCCTGCCTCCTGCCCCCGTGAAGACACGATTCTGTAGAAAGGACGCGCGAGCCAGCCCCTGGGTCGTGTCAGTGCGTGAGCTGCCCCTGACTGGCTGCTCTGACCTGCCCGTG
Source organism: Balaenoptera ricei (assembly GCF_028023285.1). Classification (NCBI taxonomy): domain Eukaryota; kingdom Metazoa; phylum Chordata; class Mammalia; order Artiodactyla; family Balaenopteridae; genus Balaenoptera; species Balaenoptera ricei. Next base: position 62,911,626 of record NC_082657.1, on the reverse strand, counting down.
GGGCTGGAGCCTCCCAGAGGCGGCCGGGAGCCAGCGAAGGGCTTCTTAGGCCACTGGTGCCTTGGACCGCCCGTGCGGCACACTGCGCCTCCTGGTCCGACCCCACCCCCCAGGTAAAACAAATCAAGGAAGCCTGTATTCACATTACAACATGAAAATAGCACCAGGATCGTCAGAGGAAAATTGCTGATACTTGCAGCAGAGAGCTCCATGTAGAAGGAAGGCTCTAGAGAGGGCAACTGCGTTGGCTGGGCTGGGGGTAGTGCAGGTGGGGAGGGAGGACCAGGGGTCAAGGTGCACTGGAGATCGGCTCTTCCGTCAGTGGCACGGACAGTGGCCGGCACGACCCTGTGGTCAGAGAAGGCCTGTTGTGCTCGGCGGTGGGGGGTGCGGGGGGCGCCGGGCAGCTCACAGATGGCTCTTCTGCCCCCATCTGATTTCTAGGGTCGCTTTGGAATTCCAGCAACAGCAGCAACGACACTAAGACGGAGGCTGCCACCATACGACCGGCGGCTGCCTCAACTTACTTCCTGCTAGATGACACAGGTGGGGTGCCCTGTGCAAACCTTTAAAGCGAGGGGTTCTCTGGCATACCGGGCCTTGGCTGTGGGGCACACGGAGCTGGGGTGGTGGTGAGCGGCTCTCTCTTTAACGTCTTGGTACTGAGAAAACAGCTGCATGGTCTCAAAGAGGCTGCAGCTGGCCCGCCCCTCACCCTCACCTTCCAGCTAGAAAGGGATTGCTGTCCACCCCAGGCCCTGTTCAAGGCATCAGGGTCGCAGGTCTAACACCAGAGTCTGAGTATCTGCATGCTATGGCAGGTGGATTAAGATGTGGCCACCAGGCAAACTCTCGGAGGACTGGAGCTCCTCAGCATAGACCAGGGTCCCCCATTTGCCAGTTCGTCCCCAGCCCCACTCCCAGGCACGTGCTGGCTCCTATAAATTACTCCGAAGCATCCTTTTTTAAAGGGATCTTGAAGCTGGTTAGTCTCTGCCCAAAAAGCTGGCTGAGGAGGTGGCTCTGGGACTCGGCCGTCCGGCAGGCCCGGGGGTTGGGGGGTTCAGCACCGAGGACAGCCCCGCCCCTCCTGGGGGGCCTATGCAGGGGTCTGGCCTGGGGGAGGGCCTTGCCCAGCCCCTCCTTGCCGCGCCTGATGTTCCCTTGGGCATGGCCGGGCTCCCCCTTCCGCGGCTCTGAGGGCTGGGGCGGTGTTGTGCCGTTCTGGCCACTGGGTTTGGGCTTGGCAGGGAGCACGCGGCTGGGAGTCGCCTGCTTCCGCGGGGCCCGGGGGGGCTTGTCAGGGACCGGGGGGCCTCTCCCTAGGCTCCCCACAGCTTCACTCCTGGTTGGCCCCGGCGCCCGGCCCTTTCTCTTCTTCTCACTGCTGTCCCCGTCCTCCCTGGGGCCCAGGCTCCCTCGCGGCCCCTGGTCACCAGCTTCCCTTGGTCCCTTGGGGTAGCCCTTGGCTGGGGCTCGAGGGGGGCCCTTGTCTGGGGCGGGGCCCTGGCCTGGGCCGTCGGGCTTGGCTGGGGTGGTGGCTGTCTCACTTTGGAGCTGCCCGCTGGCCGGCTGGGGCTGGCTGCCGCCCGCTGCCTTGGTGCCCTGCCGGGGGCCTCCAGCGCCCTGGGAGCCGGGGCCCGGCTTGACTTTGAGGGTGGTGGGCTTTGGCCTGTCCTCAGTGCCATGGGGGAGCTCTCTGGGCATTGGGCTGGGCACCGCCTTCTTCAGTTGTACTGGGAACTTGGGTGCTTTGCTGGGGGTGGACGAGGTTGACCTGTCCTTGGACGAGCTCTGGCAGCCCCCGGGCTTGTTGGCACTGCCTCTGTGGGAGGGGCCTCCTGCGCCCCCGGCAGGCGCCACGTGACACGTGGACACCTGCTTCTCCTTCCAGAGCAGAGAGGGGGCTTCTGGGTGATGGTCAGGGGCACACTTGCCAGGGGCACTTGGGGTCCTGTGTTTCCCTGAGAGCGGGCCAGCTGCCCTCTTTTCCTCTGCGTCTTGGCCTCCGGCCCCCGGCTGGGGCAGAGAGCCCCCCAAGGGGAGAGCCTGCTGGAGGAAGCGCCCAGGGCTGCCTGGGGAAGCCTCGTCCTCGGAACTCTCCAGGGCCTGGTCCGGCTCGTGGCCATCTTTGCCATCAGCCGAGGCCGCCGGGAAAGGAGACAGAGACGGGGGCAGGAGCTCCTGGAGGGCAGAGGGCAGATCGCCGCCGCCGACCGGGTGGCCCACGGGGCCTGTGGGCCTCTCTGGGGTCCCGGGCTGCCCTACTGTGGTGCTGGGAGCTGCCTCTGGGCAGGGCTGGGGCAGGGCTGGGAGGGACCGCTCGCTCAGGGTGGGGCCGCTGTCCCGGGACAGAGGCCGGTCCACGCTGGATCCGGGAGCGCTACTGGACGCGGCCACCCTGCGCCGTTTGCTGGGCAGCGAGCCCTCTCGGGCCAAGGCCTTCTGCCCGGGGGCGCCGGGCCTCCGCACGCCGCGGAAGGTGAAGGGCTGCTGCCCCCTCCTCCGGTGTTTGTCCATGTGCCGGTCGAACTGCTCCTTTTTGGCAAAGGTGTAGTTGCAGGAGCTGCAGACGAAGGACCTCTTGCTGATGTGCGTGACGTTGGCGCAAAGCTCGCAGGCGTACAGCGGGGTGTGCTGCAGCTCCAGCTCCCCGCTCAGCCCGTGCTCGCCGCCCAGGTGCACGCGCAGCTCCTGGTGCTCGGGGTACACCCGGGGGCACTGGGGGCACAGGTAGACGCGCTGCGGGCTGTGCACCGCCAGGTGGCGCTGCAGCTTGAACGGCTTGGGGAACCGCTTCCCGCAGTGGTGGCAGTCGCGTGCGGGGTCCTTGCAGTCTTGGTGTACCGGGACGGCTGGGAGGGGGGACTCGCTGTGCGAACGGCCGTCGGGGGACAAGCCGCAGGCTGACGGGCTGCCCTGGGCCGAGGCGCTGTCCGGGTCGGAGCCGTTGGCGCGGGCCTTGGGTCTTGGCCTCTCCCTCGGGAATACCTTCCCAGCTCCCACATCCGCCCCTGACGCCTCCGCGGGGCCCCCGCCTGCCTTGCCGATGGAGCGCTTGCCCCGGTGGGGTTTGGAGACCTGTCCCACGATGCCGCTCAGGAAGTGCGTGACCGCGCCGTCCCCCTCCCAACATCCGGGCAGGTCCCCCAGGGACCTCCGCGCCTGCCCCTTGCGGGCGAAGCGCACGGCGTGCTCACGCAGGTGCTCATTGTACATCCAGACGTCGGCGACCTCGCGCCGGCACATGCCGCAGGCCCAGAGCCCTGCCTTGCTCTGCACGTGCTTCTCCTGCAGGTGCTCCCTCAGCAGCTCGCGGGAGCCGAACCTGCGCTCCACACACATGTAACAGGTGGGGGGCGGCGAGGGGCTGTGGGCCAGCTTGTGGAGGTCCAGCTCTCCCAGGCCGTGGAAGCGCTGAAAGCACACCCTGCACTTGTAGGGCGCCCTCCTGGCCTTGGTGGGCCGGCCTCCGCCTGGGGCCCTTCTTGCCCCGGCCGCCCCCTCTGTCCTGCTCTGTGGGCCCTGGGAACTGGCCGTGGCCTTGAAGTCCAAGAGGCTGGCGCCGGGCAGACCTGCAGGGTCTTCGCAGGGTCCTAGGAAGCACAGGCCCTGCATCTGCAGATCCACGGCACTCCCGGGGACACCACACTCGTAGTGCTCTCGCTCCAGGTTGGGGGGCTCGGGGCTCACGTCTCCCGGAGAAGAGGTGGCCTCGTCGGCGGGGGCCTGCAGCTCCAGGCCTCGCCAAGCTGCCGGGACCATGTGCAGCTCAGGGATGTTTTCTGACCGGTGGTCCTCGGCGCAGCAGGGGTCCGCCTCCGCGTGGGGCTCCAGGGCCCACAGGCTGGGGCCCGCGGCCCAGGGGTCAATGCCGGGCACCTTGCTGCTGAGGAAGCCCTCCAGCAGGAAGGACTCCGGCAGACCCGCAGCCTCGTCACCCCACGGGTCCTCGTGGGACAGGCAGAGCGAGCCAGAGTCACTGAGGTCTGTGGGCAGGCGGGAGGAGGACGACAGAGCGACACTGCCCCCTGCCTGGCTGCTGGGCTCGGGCCGGGGAGGTGGCTTCGACTTTTTACAGCGCTTCCCGTAGACACGGGGGTTCTTCTTCCGAACCAAGCGGTCTCCCAGGGGGAAGAGCTGGGAAAAGGAGGCCTCATCATCAAACAAGCTCAGAGGGTCTCTGAGATTCGGGCTGGGGGCTTCAGGAGCAGTGCCCTCCTGCTCCTGGACCCCCTCTCCTGGACTGTGCAGGGGGTCCTGGAGGCAACTGCTGATGGTGCTGCCTGCTTCAGAACCACGAGTCTCGGGAGGGCCCTGCGGGTCCCAGGGGGGCTCGTGCCCCTCCCAGACACCTTGCCCTGATCTGCTCTCGGCCACTCTGCTGTCCCCTGCACGTTTACCCCCAGCTGCCCTCGACGGCTCTTTGCAGACGCCAGGCATCCTGGTCTCTCGGGGTCCCGCGCACCCTCTTGCCGGGGCTGCTTTCCGCCCCACTGGCCCTTCTGGCGCAGGAGGTGCCCCCTCCACCATCCCTGGACAGGCCACCCGATCCCCAGGAGACTTCTGTGCAGGCGTCTCCTCCAGGTCCGTGGCGACGAGAGGCGGCTGCGTGGACTCAGTCTCCTGCTCTGCCTCTGGTGAGAGGTGGCGGCTCGGGAGAGCCGGGCAGTTGGCAATGGCCGTTGATGGATTCCAGCCTCTTCTCCCTGAAATCACATCTGCAGGGCCCTGGAGACCGCTCTCCTCCCGGAACCTTCTCGCTCTTGGCTTTCTCGCCCTCTTGCTGGCTTTCCCCTCTGACTCGCTGGGGAAGTCTGCGGGCGGCCTGCCCCGCCTCTGGCCCCCGGCTTTCTTTGTCTGTTTGGATCGGGGCTCATCCCTCTCCAGCTGGTCCTGTTTCCTGGGCTCTGCAGGCCTCACGTCCACCCCTTGCTTGACCACGTCTGGGGGATGTGGTTCCCAGCCGGGGGGACAGCCTGGTGCTCCCAGAAGGCGGAGCCCCCGCCTAAGCCCCTTGGACATCTCGGGACCCAGGGCATCCTCAGGAGCCACAGAGCCGCGAACAGGGGTTAGCCTACCGGCCTGGCTGGGGTCTCCCACCAGGCGCCTCGGTTTCTCCTTCCCCGGCGCCCTGCGGCTCTTCTTCCCGGGTGGGTGGCATGTCTGGGGAGCAGGTGGGGCCGCTGGGCTTGGCTGGGAGGCAGAACCCCTGTGCAGCCCATGCTTCCTGGCTCTGTGGCGGCTCAGGCCCGGCCCAGAGCGGAAGGAGGCCGCGCAGACCTCACAGGTCACGGGCTGCCCGCTGGGGGCTCCGCCCCTCCAGTGGCCGTTCTCAGTGAACACAGGCTTCTTTTTAAAGCCACGAGGCTTCTGTCTGGGGTCCTGGGGGCTGAGGGGATCCCCCTGGGGTCTCTGGTGGAGGCTGTTTCCGAGGCTTCGGGGGGAGTGGGGTCTGGAGTCGCTGGCTGTGCTGCTCGGAGTTGTGGTTCTGCCCGGGTGGAGCTCTGTGGAGGGGCAGGTGACCCGCAGACCCCTGGTGCCAGCTTCGGATGCCTCTGTAATGGCAGGGCGCCCGGCCCTGGGCATCTCTAGGCCCTCCTGTTCCTGGAGGCTGGCCTCTGCCTCGCCTTCCTGGCAGGTGTGGGGATCTGGCCCCATGGCCCCCCGTGTGGAAGGGTCAGTGGGCACAGCGGTGACACCCTGGCTTTCCCTGTTGCCTGGGGGTTCTGAGGAGGGGCCCTTGGGCACCCCATCGGGGTGGGTGCTGGACAGGGCTCCCCTGGGGTCTGGCCACTCGGCCCTGGGGCCTCTGACTGCCCCCAGGCCACCGGTGGTAGGGATGCTGGACAGGGCAGTGGCCTTGACGGTCACTCTCGGGGAGGTGGCCCTCGCTGCGTGGGGTGGGGTGACAGAGGCAGGAGCTTCCCTTGGTCTCCCTTTTCTGGAACCCTCTAGGGTTCTTGCCATGCGACCTCCAGGGCAGTCCCCTCCATGGGCGGGAGTGAAGACACCGACGAAGCTGGGCTCCTTGGGAGGGTCTTCCAGGGGGCCACAGTCCCCCCGGAGAGGGCGGCGAGCTGGGCCTTCCTTGGGGCCGCAGGGATCGGGGGTGGCTGCAGAAGCGGGCGAGGGGGTGCGGCTGGCCAGGTCCCTGGCGGGGGGCGCTGGGCTCTCGCCAGCGAACAGCAGATGCTTCTGAAGGCCTGGGCCAGCTACTGCCTCTGGAGTCTGGTCCTCAGGCCCATCTTCCGTGTCGGTTGCTGCCAAGGCTGGGACTGAAGATTCTGCCTCAGGGTAGGTGGGGCCTGGGGTGGCCCGTGCCCCGTTCCAAAGGCCCACGGCCGCCCTGCTTCTCTGGAGCTGCCCGGCTAGCTGGTCCGGCCGCCGCGGCCTGCCCCGGTCATCTGGCTGCGGTTGGCTGGCTCCGACTTGGCCCTTGGGCTTCTCGGCCTGGCCGTGTGAGCCCGGATGTCCAGCTCCCTCTGGCCCCAGCTGGCGTCCGGCCACAGCAGGGACGGCTGTCGTCTGCACAGCCCCCGGGAAGTCCCAGGCAGGGCTGCAGGCCATTTTCCCACCTTCCACACTCTCCTTTCCCGGATCTGAGGGGTCGCTGTGCTGAGGACTCTGGGTGTCATCAGGCGGGGGCCCCTGGGAGCCCCGGGTGTCATCTTCTCTCTCAGCCGCTCTGGCCACCAGGAGCTGGAGCTGATGAAGGGGGCTCGAGGCTGGGTCCTGGGGCCTCCTGCCGGGGCTGCGGTCGGGCACGGAGGCACGATGTGGGGAGGCCCCCGCCGGTACAAACTCCTCGTTACCCTCAGGGCCAGGGCCCCCTGCTCCTCCTGGCCCACCTGTGCTGCTCACAGAGTGTCCCTTGGGGGCACTGTTGTGACTGGCACCAGAATGTGGGGTGGCACCCAGGGGCAGAAGCTCGGCCCCCCGAAATGCCAAGCCAGGTGCCGGTGGGGCAACAGGGCTGCCGAACGCTTCCAGCTCTGAGGGGTCTCGGCAGGGTCCAGGTGCCTTGTGGGATCCCGGGGAAAGCCCCCCTCTCCGTGGGCAGGGAAAGAGCAGTGGGAGGTCTTGGCTGTGCTGTGCTCTGGTGGCCCTGTTACCCTTAGGAAGTGAAGCCTCAGGGTTTGGGCTGCACTTCGCTAAACTCCCCATGTCCCACGGGGGGTCCGGTAAACAGACTTCCAGGTGGGCCCCGAGGCCCCCTTCGGCCCTGGGGAGCCCTGTCTTGGAGACCCCGGCTTTCTGCACTGGCCGGAAACTGAGGCTGGCCCCAGTGGGGCCGAAAGGACCCCCAGGAACCACGTCCTTGTGGGCGCCGGGGGCCAGGGCTGCTTCTCCAGGGTGGAACGAGGGCCACTCCTCCTGGGGGCTCCCTAGAGCGCCCCCCGTGGTGGCCACAGTTGTTTCGGCCCCCTCCGGGCGTGGACGCAGCTCCCCAGGACTGGTGGCGCTGGCTGCGCACGGCTCTCCCGGGGCCTCCTGAGCGCCTTTGCTTTGCAGCTGACTCTCCAATTCGGTGACCAGCCTTTTGATCTCGAGCTCCTCCTCAGACAGGTCACCGCTACAAGCGGTGCTACATTCGATGACCTTGCCGGGCAAAGCGGGGAGGCTGGTGGCCACAGTCCCTTCACTGGGACACCTCTGACTGAATGCCTTTTCCCCTGAGAGGCTGGGAAAAGGGCCCAGATGGCCAGGCGGCACGGGGGACACTTCCTCCAGCAGGGACCAGCCCTTCTTGGGCAGAAACGAGAGGAACGGTGGGTCTTGCTGAGGTCTCCTCGGGGGAGGGGCGGCACACGCACGTGGCACCTGGGTGTCCCCGTTCCCAGAGAGGCTGCCATAGACTGGCGGGTGGAAGCTGTCCCCAGGCGGCCCCGAGAAGAGGGCCGTGCGCTCCAAGGCCGGCGGCGATTCGGCTTTGCCTGGGCCCGTGACGACTGTGCAGGGTGTGTTCCTGGGCGGCTTGGGCTCTTGGGAACTGGCATCCTCGCCATCCTGGCAGAGGCCTGCCCTGATGGCCGGCGGGCTGTCTGGGGCTGAGGACTGGGAGCCCAGGTCTTCGTGGCAACAGCCAGCCAGGTCTTTGGGTCCGAGGAACAATCCGCTGGGAGGGCTGCTGTAGGGCTGAGGCCCCTTTTTGGCAGTTGGAAGCCCCACGGAGTCTCCAAGACCAGGGGTCTTCAAACAGAGGGTCCTGGGTTCGGGGTGGGCCGTGTCGGCTGCGTTGGCCGCGGGCACCAGTGATTCTCCTGGCGGGGGGTCAGGGGGCTCCTCTCCGTCCTGGGAGACGGCAGGCTCCGAGCACCGGGGGGCACCCAGCGCGGGTGAGCTCGCGCGGGCCAGCACTGCGTCCTCCTGGCGGAGCTGTGGTCGCTCTGGGGCTGGGGGGCAGGGGCCTCCTCCCCCACAGGTGGCTGGAGGGGAGCTCAGAGCCTCTCTGTGAAGTCCTGCGGCATCAGGGGGAAGGTCTTCAGCAATTTCAGGGCTCTCGGTGTCTTGGGGGAAGTCCAGAGAAGGATGGCTTTCCTCTGGGGTCTCGGCGCCCGTGAGACCCTGCAGGAGACGCTGGGGGCCTCTCTGCTCAGGGCCCACTCCAGCCTCTGGGCCGTGAGACGGGCCCTGGGCCTCAGGACCCTTGACGGGACCTGGCCACGGCCCGCCCGGCTCCTCTGGGCCCGGGGAGCCCCCAGGCCTCACGGCCTCCTGCCTCACGGCCTTCCTGGGCTTCTGCTGCTGTCCGCCCTCTCTGGGACCCGGGGCCAAGTCCACTTCCTTCCTCTTCTCGCCCCGGCGCCATCGCCGGCCGCTGGGGCGGGGCCGGCCTCTGAAGCGTGAGCCTCGCAGCCGCGGGCCATCCTCCTCCTCAGACTCGGAGGCGCCGTCGCAGTCCTGGGGTCCGCCGTCCGCGGCGCCTGGGGCTGGGCCGCGCTTGCCCGCCCGGTTCTTCTGCTGCACGATCTTGTGGATGAGCTCCTTGCTCCAGGTGCCGCCCCGGGCCCGCCTCCGCCTGCAGTCCTGGCCGGGGGACAGTCGGAGGCGCCTGGAGCTCCGCGTCTCCACCAGGAGGGCCCGTCCCCCTGGGTCTGCGTGGCTCTTGGGGGCCTGGGTTCTGAGGTCCCGCGGGCGGGACAGGGCCGGCTCAGCCGGGTCTTTCCTCCTCGGCCTCAGGCGGCTGGCCCTGGAGCCCCTGCCCGGCCTCTTGGCGGTGCCGACCGTGTCTAGCTCTTTCTGGAACAACTTAAACCGCTTTCCTCTTCTCTGCTGGCCGGCCAGGCTGGCCCCATCTGCCTCTGAGGGCGCTGGGCCCAGGGAGCGGGTTTTGGGCCTGGGGCCGGCCGCGTAGCCCCCGTCGCCGGGCCGGGGCGGCTGGGGCTCCAGCGGGGCAGCCACTGCCGGGAGCGGGAGCTGGGCTTTGTTCTCTGGCGTTGCCCCCAGCCTGGTCTTGGGGGGCTGCCCAGTGGCGGGGCCCCTGGGGCCGGAAGGCTCGTCGTCGGTGAAGACGTCGATGAAGCTGCTGTCGATCTCAGGGTTGTCTGACTGGTACTCCAGGCCGTTGAGGGCCTCCGTGATGAGGCTGTCCAGCTTGGCGGCATCCTCCAGGTCCAGGTCCCCTGCGGGCAGCGGGAAGGGGGCGGTGGCCGGGCTGGGCAGGAAGCTCATCCTCAGGGGGTCGTCTCTGCCGTCGGGCCGGACGTCCCCACCCAGCAGGAAGGGCGCTGTCCTGGTGTGGCTGAGTGGGCTCGGGGTCCCGCGGGCCGGTGTCTTGGGGGCAGCCAGCGCGGAGGGGGTGACGGGGGGCGTGGGGAACCCGGGGGGCTGCTGGTGGCCGTCCTTGGCCCTGGCCGGCAGCAGGCTGCAGAACTGCCGGTGCCCCAGGAAGGCGGCTAGGCTGCTGTAGTTCCGGTCACACTGCCTACAGGTGAGCAGCACATCCAGCTGGTCCAGGCTGGCGCTGCTGAGGGGGAAGTGGTGGGCGGAGTAGGGGGGCGGCTCCTGGGGGAAGCCCTCCAGGCCCACGCTGCCCACCTCGAGCCCCGAGCTAGGGAACGGGGTCTCCTCCAGCCCCTCTGTGGGGAAAGGGAAGGCCTTGAGTGGCTCCGGCTGGTAGTGGATGGGGAGGGCGTGCGAGGGCTCAGGGGACGGGAAGGGGCTGCCGGTCTCCTGGGGGCGGGTGGGTGGGTGGAAGAAGGCGGAGGACCCGAGCGGCCCGGGGAGCTGGCTCTCATCCGAGCTGGGGTTGGCTGGGCTGCTGGACAGAGGGGACAGCGACGAACAGGTGCTGCTGGCCGTGTGGGTGGCCGGCGAGGGCAGGGGGGACTCGCTGGGGGAGGCTCCCACCACCCTGGGCGGGGGCGGGCCGGGGGGGCCCCGGGGGGAGGCCTGGGGCTGGGCCGCCCCGAAGAACGGGGGCTGGGCTCCAGGGTCCTTCAGCCCGTTGTAGGCGAAGAGCCCAGGGGATCCGCCGCTGTGCTGGCCCGGGCTGTTTCTCAGGACCGCCAGCTTCTCGCCCGGCCCGGGCGTCTTCCCTGCGGCAGCAGCCAGGGCTCCCTGGCTGGCCCCCTGCCACTCGGGGACTTCCGGGGGGAAAGACAGCTGGCTCATCATCTCCATCTGGCGGGGGCCGGGGCCGGTGGCCGGGAGCACCTGGGGCCAGGGCAGCGGGGGGCTCTGGGGGAGGCTGAGCTGCTGGCCTGGGCCGGGCTGGGCTTCGAAGAATGCGCTCCTGGTGGTGGCCAGGGGGCCCAGGGGAGGCGTGGGGTAAGGGGCTGGGGCGGGGTCCCAGAGCGGGGGCAGTCTGGCGGCGGGGGGCCCTGAGGCAGTCAGCTCCGTGTCCCGAGGCCCTGGGCTGGTGCCCACCCCGCCGGCTCCGGGGCTTCCATACGCCTGCCCGGGAAACTGCCTCTGGGCCAGTGAGTTTGGGGGCCCCCTGGGGCTCCCCAGCCCATCGTGGGCCGAAGGCGGCCTCTCAGGGAGCACTTTGGTCATGCTCTCGTGCAAACTGTCCCGGAAGGTGGCCGCGCTCTCCGAGAAGGGGCTGGGGGCCGGGCGAGCCGCACCAGGGGGAGGGAGCGCACCGCCAAGGTCGCCGGGGGCGTTGAGGCCGCCGGGCCGGCCGGGGTAGCAGGGCAGGGCTGGGGGGCCCGAGCGGGCGGGCAGGGGGTAGGCTGGGCCCGTGCCCACCGGCTCCTCGGGCCACACTCCCCGAGGCTGGTGGAAGGCGAACACCAGTGCCCTCTCGGCGTACTCGGGCCCAGCTGCGTCCTCGGGGAAGGGTTTCGGGCCGGCTCCGTGCAGCTCTGGGAAGGGGTACTGGAAGGCAACCACCCCGGGGCTGCCGCCTTCGGGAAAGGGCTCCGGCTCAGCGGGCGGCACCCCGAAACTAGCACCTGGGAAGCTGTTCTCAGCCGTGGGAGGCCAGGCATCGGCCCTGCTGGCCTGGAATTCCACGTAGGAGGCCGGCCGGCAGGGGCTGGCGCCGCTGCTCTGGGGGGCCCTGAGGGGCGGGGGCCCAGGGGTGGCGCTCGGTGAGGTATAGTTGGTGGAGGTAAAGCTGGAGGGGGTCTCCTGGAAGCACTTTTGGAAGCTGAGCTCTTCCGGGCCCGGTGAAGCCTCGGCCCTGGGGGGGCCAGGCCTGAGACGGGCTCTGGTTCCTTGGCCCCGGGGGGCCTCGGCCTCTGGGGGCCGGGGGGCCTCTTGCTGCGGGCCCTCAGGGGTCTTCTCGCCCAGGGCGGGTTTGGGCCTTGAGCTGGCGGTGCTCAGACCGTAGAGCTGCTGGGGGCCGCTGTCCAGCCTGCTCGCCCGCCGCGCGCGAGCCTGCACCAGGCTCCGCCCTGCTGTGGCCTGGGGGCCGCTTCCCTTCCCAGGGGCGCTGCTCAGGGACTGGGTTCTGGGGAGCGGGGCCTTGGGCCCCACCTTCCCAGCCTGCCGCACCTGGGTCTCAGGGCTGTCCACGGCTTGGGCCCCGCTGCCCGTGGCCTTGGTGGTCCTGTTGGCTGGGGCACTGACCTCACTGGGAGGTTGCAGGGGGCCCCCCGTGCCACTGGCCGCTGGGCAGGGCTGCAGGTCTCCGGTCATGGTTGGGGGTGGCGCTCCGAGGGGCTGCTCCCCAGGCATGGCCCCTCCGTCCTGGGTGCTAGGAGGATGCTGTGGTCCGAGGCGGGCCGCGGAAAGCGGGCTGGGCGAACATCCTCGCCCCTCGAGGGGCCCTGGAGGGGCCTGCTCTCATGGTCCTGAGTGGAGCCTGCAAGGAAAGGACAGAGTGGGTCGGGGACCGTGGGGCTTCGTGGCTCCCACCGTGGCGTGGCAGGCTGGGAGCGGAAGCAGCGGGCACGTAACCTGTACTTTTAGGGGAGGGGGCTTGGCTCCGTCGGCACCTTGAGAGATGAGAGGGGAAAAGAGTTGCTGCCAGACTGAGAAAGGGCTTAGTGGGGGGGCGGATTGGGGTTGGGGAGGAAAAGGAAGGAAAAAGAAAGAAAATACTGTTGGGGCCTGAGATCTGAGAAGACCCCTGGCCACCCCCAAGCAGCCCTGCTAGGCACCAGCCAGGCCCTGAGCAGGAAAGCCCCATGTGGCATGTGGCTCCCAGACCTGCAGTGGCCCCGTGGTGGGGTGACGGGCACCTGATGGCCAGGGCAGAGAGCCTAGGAAGGACGGAGGGGGCGTCTGGCTGAGGCTCCCACCTGGTCCTTCACCTGCCCCATCCCCTGCCCCTGGGATCACACAGGATGGCCTCAAGGCCCTCGCCCTGCGGACCCCTGGTCTCCAGAAGGTTCCGGCTCCTTTCTTGGGCCCCTGAGCTTAGCTCCTGTTTTGGGGCACACGTATCTGGCCTGTGCCTGTGACCCTAGCCCAGAGCACAGCCCCATGGGCCTCTGGAGAAAAGCCCTACCCAGAACACTGAGCTTTTGGAGCACTGGGTGAGGGGAGCCCCCGGGGGCACGGCCCTCACCCCTCCCTTCTGTCTCCATGACCCCACTCCCATCCCCCTAGCGGCTCTGGGGGTCTCGTCCACAGAGCAATCCCGGGGCTGGCTGTCAGCATCACTGACTTTCTTGGCTCTCCCCAGACGGTCCCGGGAGCTCAGCCCCGTGCTAAGGCCACCAGCTCTGAGGTCGTGGCAGAGGCTTCCTGACCCAGGTTGGGCGTGGTTCCGGTGCCGGCCAGCAGTGGTGCCACGTCGCCCCACCGCCGCCCCCTCCTCTGCCAGGCCAGCCCCGCCTTTGGATCCTCCCCATCCCATCAGCCTGGGGGCGCCCTCCATCCTAGGTAGAGACCTCCCCCCTCCTCTGGGCCCCACTGCCCGGGGCAAGTCCTCAGCTTCCCTTTCCGCATGTGGACTGAGAGCCCTTGGGGCAGGGCTCGCGGGTGGAGTCTGTTGAATGAATAAGTGATGGCGGCAGCAGTAGCATGAGCTCCTTCCGGGCCCTCACCGCGGGCCAGGACACCGAGCACTTCCCAACCGCTCCCCTGGTCCTCACCGTGGCTCGAGAGGTCAGGAGCGCTCCTGTCGTCGCTGATCTACGGGTGAGAGTATGGAGCCCAGGGAGGTGGGTAACTCGCCCAAGACCTCACGGCTAGTGAAGGACACTGGGGGTTCCTGCGGGGCCTCCTCCCAGCCCCACACGGCCCTGTCTCCGGGCTCGCCCGGGCCACACGTGGTCCGGACACCTGCTCAGGGCCGGGCTGTGCCCGGTGTCGGGGCAGCAGCAGCCAGGGCCCCCAGGACGGCCCCCGCACGAGAGAGCTGTGGGGGCCAAGGGGAGGGCGGGCCCCTTGTGACGCCGCTGGGGCAAGTCCCTTAGTCGCTGTGTGCCTGGGAAATGGGTATCCCAGTGGAGCCCCCGGGTGGGGCTGTTGCAGAGATGACCCTCTGCCAACTCTGGATCAGCCCCTCGTGGGACGTGTGCTGTTCGGGGGGGGGGGGGGGGTTGCCGACTCGCTCTGTTGCCGCCTGAGCCTGGGCCCTGCGGGCGAGTCTGCATCTGCTCCTCTGCCCGCGCCCGTGGCCTGGAGTCTGGCGCACGGTAGGCGCCCAGGGCTGGGGAAAGTGGGTTTGCACGCCCTTGGAGTAGTGATGGTAACAGCCTCCCTCGCAGGGCCGTCCTGAGGTTCAACAATGCACAGAGCCTGGCCGGCCGCTGGCACGCAGGGGCTCCCCCGGATGCCAGCGCCTCCCGGGCCTCCGTGTCCCCGTCTGTGCACGGGCTGCTGAGCTGCTTCTCCCTCGCACTGCTTGAAGCCACGTGAGAGTCGGGGTCTGTCGGGGTCACCTGGGCCGTCCCGCGTGAGTTCTTAAGGAGGAGCGGAAGCCCTGAGCCCAGGCGCCCCTCCCCTGCTCTCGGGCACCTGGGGCCTCGGGCCCGCACGCTCGTCACTCTGAATGCCAGAAGCCCGGGCTCTGCCCAGAGGGCTCCCCATTGGGCTCAAGGCGGGAAGACTGCATCATGACCCGAGAGTCCGCTGTGCCCTGTGGAAGGACTGTCTGTGTGTCCTGCTGCAAGCAGGACAGGCCACATGGCTCCTTCTGGCCGCTGAGCTGCAAGCAGCAGTGGCTCATGCTTCTTTCAGGCAGAGACGTTCAGAGCCAGGACTCGGGGATCGCCTTGCTGCCTTTCAAGGGCCGAGGTCACAGGCTGTGGTGGGCTAGCCGCCTGGCTGCCAGGATCACTGCCCACCTGCTGGCCCCCCTTCTCCATTGGCGGAGGGGGGTGGTCGGACCTGCTGGTGGGAAGGGTCCTTTCAGTTACAGCAGCTGTGAGTTAGCTGCTCCTGGTGGAAAGGCCCCATATGGGCGCTGACCCCTTGTTCTCAAGTTCAGGTTCACACGGCGCTTCTGGACATCTGCCCCATGCCCAGCGTCCAGGGGAGCAGACACAGCACAGCTGTGGAGACCTGACCCTGGCTCAGAGCCCCTGGACGACCCAGAGAGGCTGGGCATGGGGGCCAGTGGGCAGGGAGCACCTACTGCATGCTAGGTGGGACTTAAACTCAGGGCCTGGAGGGTCAGAGGAGGGGGCTCCTGCGTGGCAGGCATCAGGGGCTCTGAACCCACTTGGGGCTGGTGTCCGCCCCTCCCTAGGAGCAAGGAAAGAGCAAGGAAGGAGCAAGGGCGGGCTCTGGTCTGTGGGGCCTCTGCTCCTGAATTTGCCAGGTAGTGAAGCCCAGGGGCCAGGTGGGTGGATGTGCAAGGGTCCCTGAGAGGGGCCTTCCTCACCACCCCTACACACACTGCCCCGGCGCTGGTGTGAGGAGTGGGGAGGGCCCAGGGCTTGGCCTCCCCACAGCTTCTGGAGCTTTCTGAGGGTGGCCGGTCACGCCCAAGTAGCTGTCAGACACCATGGAGGCCCCGCAGGTCCAGGCTCCGAACTGTGCCCCCTGAGAGGGATGGGTGGGCGGGGCTCGGGCCTGGGAGGCCGATGGCCCTGGTCCTGATCCCCCGGCCCCTCCCCCGCCTCCGCTGGGCTCGGAGTCTCCACCCACGCCCCGGGACTGATGCTGGCCCCTAGAGAGTGCAGTGGACAAGCTCCTCACGGGGTGTTTAGCAGACGGTGGTGGGGGGGGAACCGACGTATTTCCCTGTTAATACCGTAACCGCTAGGTCCCGTCACCCCCCGAGTCCTGTTCTGCTCATGGGCACAAAGCAGATGTAGGGCGGCTTGTGCGGAAGGCTGGGCAGGGTCTGAAAACAGGAATAAGAGGCTCATTTGCTGGTTTGAATCAGCTGTGCTGCAGGCCCCTCAGGAAAGGAGGGGTCTGGCCCGAGTGGCCTGATGAGCTGGCCAGGGGACAGAGCGTCAGGTGACAAGCCCGGCCCAGGGCTGCGGTTCGGAGCCAAGTGCCGGCCCTGACACTCGGCTCCGGAGGTGGCTCCGGGGAGGCAGCTTGGAGCCCCCGTTACTGCCTGAGTGAGCGAGACGGAAGGAGACACGGATGGCGGGGCGGGGACGGGGCAGCTCCGGCCGCGTGCGGCCCGCCAGCCTCCACTCCAGCGGCCCCCTCTACGCACCTGGGAGTCAGCCCTCAGCTGGGTCGCCGTGCAGCTTCCACGGGGATGGGGATTTCTTGGCTGCAAAGAAAATGGGAAGCATGTCAGCATCAATCTGGTGCTTGGCCGCGAGCCCCGGGGGGGCGGGGCCCGGAGAGAACATGGAGCCGGCGGAGCCCCAGGAAGCCGACGCGGGCTGCGGGGAGGTGGGTGACCGCAGGAGGCCCGCGGGCAGCTCAGCCCGGCCCGGCGGGTGGGGGAGCCCTGCAGGGGTGGGGTCAGCTGGTCGCCTTCCCGCTGGGCTGATGGTGATCTTACGTTTTTTGTCGTGGTATTTCGTGTGCATAGATCACACGTTCCTGTGGCTGAAGTTCTGCAGTGAGAGGTCTCCCCCCTCCCGGCTCCCCCGGCCCATGGACCCTCTTCCGCTGCCCTGCTGGGTCAGCACACGGGGCAGCTTCTTGTGTTTCCTTCCAGAGTTTCTTGATGCAAATACCAGAAAATATGAATAAATATTCCCATTCCCCCCTTTCTTCAATAAAAGATAGTCTACTATACGCACTGTACTTTTTGCATTAAACGGTGAATCTTAGAGGTAATCCCACAGAACCTCATAAAGCGACGCCTGGCTGACGTCTGCCTGTCCATTGCTCCACCCACACGCAGCTACGGAATGTTCTGCGGAACGGCTACTCGTATACCCAGATCCCTCCGGACGGGTGGATGCTAGGTTGTCCTGTTTGGGCCTTTACAAATAGCAGAGCAACGAATACGCGTAAGTGAGACCAGCAGGATAAACCCAAAGAAGAACTGGCACCGTCAAGGGCAAATGCGTTTGTGATTTGGAGAGAGATGGTCAAATTAAGCGCTATTGCGGTTTTAACATTTGGCCACAAATTCTTTCATCCTCCTCCCTCCAAAAGGTGGAGCCCAAATCCCTCCCCTTGAACAGGGGCTGGACGTGGCGACTCGCGGCTAACGCACAGAATACACGCCCAAATTCTGAACCCACGGAAACGGTGTATAACGGTTCATTGTTTCGAGCTGCTGTGTGTCACACAGACTTACGGAACTATCGGGACAACCCTCGGGGGCTGTACTGACTTGCATCCCTCCTGACAATGTGGAGACTCCAAGGCCTTAAAGTGAGTCCCGGCGTCACAGGGCGGGACGCGTGCCCTTACCCGGAGGTGGGCAGGCCGAGGCCGGGCAGGGCTGTGCCTTCCCTGCAGCTTCCCATTTGCTCACTCATTCATTCATTCACTCACTCATTCATTCACTCACTCACTCACTCATTCAGGGATCTCCACGTTTCTGCTGGATGATGGGCCAGGCGTTGGCCACACAGTGGTGAGCGACTGATTCTGCCTCTGCTGTGAAAAGTCAACAGGAACTATGGCTGAGGAAACGAAGGCTCAGAGAGGTTGTGTGACTTGTCCAAGTCACACAGCATGTAGTGAACACGTAGGGGTGTGAGGCAGGCCCCTGGGGACCACGCTTGCCCCGTGCAGGACAAAGTGGCTCTGCACCTCAGTCCCCGCCTCGGGGCCCCTCTCCTCCCTGGGGCGGCCCTGCCTCCACGTGCTGACCTGTGGGCAGAGCTCATCCACTCCGTCAGCCCCTCTCCTCTGTCCCAGGATGGTGGGCCTGACGTTCTCTGCCGGCAGCACCCCATGCTGGCTGCCCCTCCGGGGGCACAAGGGCCCATCGTGGGTGCTCAGACTGTGGGGCAGGTTGGGGACAGCGTGTGCCCGGGTCTCGGGTTCCCGCCCCTGCCCAGGCTCTTGGCAAAGCCCCTTGGTGCTGGCTGGTGTGGGTTTCAGCAGGCCGGGGGCCCCTTTGAAGAGGGGAGATCCAATCCCCCAGATCCCGGCCTGCCCCCAGGAACCCCACGAGTTCAGGCGTCTCCTTTTCGCTGGGAAACACCACCTGGCCCCAGCCTCTGGGTAACTCAAGCCCGCGGTGGTGCTGGCTGGCTCCAGCTGGGGTGTGGGCGGCAGCTCCTGGTGAGGGGCGTCCCGCCGTGGGCCTTGGGCCCCTGCCCTCCGGTGTCCCCTCCCCATGGACCCCAGGCCCTGTACGGTGTCCGGCCTCTGCTCCTGACCCTCTGCCCTCACCTCCCCTTTCAACCTGCCCCGTTTCAGCTGGGGCCTCTCCGTGCCCTCCTCTTCCACCTTCCCGATTCTCACCCACTTCCAGGGAGACCGTGGAGGGGGTGGTGTCAGCTGGGCCCGGGCTTGCATCCTGGCTCTGGCACCTCCTGGCTGCAAAATGGGGTGATCACAGCTCTGGTGTCAAAGGGCTGTGGCCAGGGGGTTGGATGGAACAGCAAATCATTCACGCGGTCCTGCACGCACTGAGCCTGCAGATGTTTGCTCCGAATGTGGTCACTCTTCCTCCAGGCTCCTCTCCAGCCCACCTCTTCCAAGAAGCCCTCCAGTTATGTGTGTGTCCACCTGCGAAGCAGGTATGATCTCGGGAGCCCTCGGGGGTGGCACTTTCCCCCCACACCGGGGGACTGGGCAGCTCAGCACACAGATAGATGGCCCTGTCTGGTCAGAGCTCTGGGCCCCCCGGCCTTAGTTTCCCCAGCTCTAGACGAGGGGCTCGAGCTGATTACCCCTCAGGCCGCCCTGGCCCCCATCTTCCATGACCCGGTGACACTGCCGCTTGGGGGCCCGGCCAGCGCCTCGCTCTTGCCCTGCGGCCTCCTCGGCCTCCCTGCTGCTGACGTGCCCAGATGTGGGAGGGTTTAATTTTCCTGTTATGATGCTTTCTCAGCAGGGTGGGGCTGTACCTTCTTAACCGGCAGGGGCCAGCCTTCCGTTTCCCATCCTGCCAGAGAGAATGAGGCCACATGGCCCAGTGGGGTAGAGGCGTCTGCCCTTTCGTCCCCTCGTCCTGTCCTGACTTTGTCCCAAATGTGTGCTGAAGCCCTAGCCCCCAGTGCCCTTGGAGGTGCTCAGGGTTGGATGAAGTCGTGAGGGTGGGCTGTGTATCTGCTCTAGCCCAGCCTCGGCCCGGCAGCGCCCGTGTGTGGCGTGGCGCTGGGTGACAGGACGGGTGTGCAGAGGAGGGCACGGGTAGGGGCAGGCCCAGGCTGCTGTCCCCTCTCCTTCACCAGCCGTCCCTCCCTGAGGAGCTCACAGCTTTAGGGGACGGCGCCGAGGCAACAGCAAGGACCACAGAGGACAGGGTGGACACCGCCTCGACCTCATGGCCTCCCTGCAGGGTCAGCGCTCACCCCCGCTACAGCCGGGAACAGAGGCTTGGAGAGGGGAGGTCGGGCCCCAGAGGGGTGTGGGCAGGCACAGGCATCGTGACGCCCGTTAGGACGGAGCTCGCAGCAGCCCGTCGTGAACCGGGCAAAGGGAGCGAAAGGGGTCTGGCCGAGGGGGTTGGGGACGTGGGGTCGGAGAGGCCCCTGTGAGGAGGTGACCCTCAGCGATGCGTGGCCGGGCCTCGGGTGAGGTCCCTCTGGCACAGCGTTGGGGACGGGTATCCCGGGTGGGAGGCTCGGTGAGGCTGGGGCGGTGAGTGCACGGTGCTGGCGAGGGGGCGGGCCAGCGCGGGTTTTACTGGCGGGTCAGGGGTGCTGTGGACACACACACCCACCCCAGACCCCCGCCCCCCGTCCCGGACGCCCATCAGGAAGCAAGACGTAGGCGCTGTTGGGTGGGCCCAGGCTGTGACGGGCAACTCGGCTCCAGCCTGACCAGGTGCAGATGGGGAAACCGAGGCTCCCAGGGGACTCCAGCCTGTCCGAAGAAGAGCCTGGAGCAAGACCCTGCCTTCCCCACCACAGTGGGAGGCACCAGCCCGGCCCACTGCGCTGACGCCCCATCCTGGCCGAGTCTCCTGAGCTGCGCCTCCCTGGGCGCTGGCCTGTGGCTTGGTCCAGCCTCCCCCGCCGGCCCGCTCCCCGATGGGCACCCTGCGTGCCAGCTCGGCCAGGCAGGGGCCTCCGCTCCCGGTCAGCCGTGACTAGCGCGGCTGGAAAAGCGTGAGGGGCGCAGCCGTGGGCACCGGCCCTCGCGGCTGCACCCATAGCCTCCCCCGCCGGCCCGCTCTCTCGGTACCCCTGAGCCCATCCCTTGAGCCCATCCCTGCCCCCTTCCTGGCCAGCCCAGTGACGGCCCCAAATCCCGGGCAGCGAGCGGAGCGGTGCAGCCGAGGACGACGCGGGGTCTCCGTTGGCTGACCCTGAGCTGAGGGGCTGTGATGGCGGCTCGTTCTGACATTTATTTTACAAATATTCCCTTTTCCTTTCGCTTCAAAAGCTGCCGCTTTGCTTAAAAAACTATCTGTTACCCGAGCGCTCAGATAAACCTCTGCAGGTAAAATTATATCTGAGATATGGCCCGAGGGTCTGTTTAAGAATACCGGGCAAATTATCAGCTGCATTTATCTTAATTACTTTGGGGGAAAGTGGAGGCTGGCGTTGGACGGGGCCGGGAAGCGGGGGTGCGTTCCGCCTTATCGGGGTGCATATTTGAGATCCTTTAACAGGAGGGAGATAAGAGGAGCACGTGGGAAGAAAACGATGTCTTCGAAATTGACAGGGAGGCGGCCGCGGGGGTGGCCAGGATTCGTGCTTAAAGGCAGGACCCGTCGCCCGCGGAAGCCGCCGAGGGCTGGCGCCGGGTACCGGCCACTCGCCTCCGTCCTCGTGTTCCTCTGAGACCAACATTTGGAGGGTGTGAAAAGGCTCCCGACCCACATCTTGGCCGAGTCCTCCTAGAACAAACCCCACAACCTGCCGACACCACACGCCCTCACTCTGGACACGACGCAGAACCAGGGCCTTAACTCTGAGGGTGCTGGGAGCCCTGGAATTTCAAGCAGGGCCTGGAGGGTCCGGCGGACGCTGCACAGGATGGAACCGGGGGTGCAGAACGGTCTGGGGCAGAGTGGACATGGGAGGAGACGAGGCTGGCTGTCCACGCCTGGGCTCTGCCCAAGAAGCCGCTCCCTGACCTCAGCCCCCAGGTGGCAGTGGCTCGCCTGGCGCATCCCAAAGGCCCATGTGGATCCGGAACGCGCTTGCTGGCGCTGCTGACCGCCGGCTGGCATCAGGAGGGCTGCCAGAAATCAAAGGCAGGATCCCCGCCTGGCCACCACTCCCGCGAGGGACCGTCCCCGACACCTGTGCTGGCCGGCGCTCTCTGGTCCCCTGGACACCAGCAGCTCTCCAGGGGCCTCGGTGCCGGAACTGCAGGATGGGAGTGACCACACTGGCCCACACAGGCTGAGCAGGCAAGGGCCGAGGAGTGAGACCGGAGACTTCAGAGGAAGAAAGGTGCACAGTCTGTGGAGGTCAAGACACCGGGGACGCACGCTTGCCTGGGGCCGCGGGGAATCCTGCACCCTCGTCCCTGAGCGCCTGCTTCAGTGCCCACCTGCGAGAGGTCTGCGCCTGGGCTGCCTGGGCCCTCCCACCCCGCTGCCCTCTGCCCTCACCTGCCGCCACTCTCCCGGGCACCTGCTCGCCTCTGCCACCCTCCGTGTTGCCGCGGGCCAGGCGTGCTCCTGCCCAGGCACCGGCACGGGCCGGGCCCTCCCTGGATGCCTCCTTCCCTCCTCCCCGGGGCAGCCCCAATGCTGCCTGCGCCTGGAAGCCTCCCCGAGCTGGGGGCTGGCGCAGCCTCTGCCACGAGGCCCGTCTGTCAGTCGCTTGGGGGATGTCCTTTTTTGCCCTCTGCCTACTGCCGCACCGTGCCCCCTCCGCACAGCTGCCGCTCGAGGTGGGCCCAGGCTGCAGTGGCTCAGGCCCCGCTCTCTGCCCCTCCCGCCCAGGGTCCGGCCCAGGCTGGAGAGGGGCCGGGTCTGCCCAGCCCTGCTGCCGACCTCACCGGGCGCCTCGGGAAGCACTGCGGCCTCCGTCGGTAAGGGGGCGCGCCCCGACCCCTCAACACAATGCCACAGAACAGGACGAAACGCGCATCGGGATCCTCTTCAAACCTGGGGCTCCAGGTCTGGGGGGCCAGCAGGGGCGGTGTGCAGGGCGGGGTCAGTTCCCCCTCAGCACACACAGCTGCACACACGTGTGCCCACAGGCACGCACATCCAGAAACGTGCGGACGCACGCCCAAACACGCTGATTTGGACACGTGCACGCACGCACACGCACGTTCACACGCACACGCATGCCCCACACCCGCACACCCCTCCCGGGGCCGTGCAGGGGCTGCCCGCTCTCTGCCTCTGGCTCTCGCTTCTAAATGAGGCCTCGGGGATGCTCCACGCACAGCGGCCAGCGGGCGGGGGGGGGGCTGCCGGGGCAGGCAGGCATGGAGGTACAGAGACCGTGCCCTGGGGCTCCCCATCTCTCCACGTAGCGCCCGCGTCCAGGAACGTGTGCTGGCAAGGCGTTCTGGGAACACGTCTCACACCCTTGAGGGTAGCAGTGTACCAAGCTCAGCCTAGCGCACTCCGGCTGCCCCTCACCTGGCCCTTGGAGGGTCCTTCTCCCCTGCTTAGAGGGACCACCGGGGTCCCGTGTGCGGGGAGGATACTGGGACTCAGCAGCCCCGGGAAACCCGCAGCCGAGTCCGGGGTGGACGAAGCTGACTGTCCCAAAGCCAAGAGGCGGCTCGTCCGGGGCAGGCTGGTCAGGGCGTGGAGGGCAGCGGGGCTGTGAGGACCTGGGACGGTGGCTTCATGGAAGCCACTCGGAAAGCCATGGTGGACGGGGCGTTTTCTTCAGGTTCACCCAGTGGGCAGTTTGGCCTCGGAACTCCAGTACAAGGACCTCTGGGGGCACCTCGTCCAGTGTGCTCACTTCACAGATGAGGAGTGGCAGCTCAGAAAAGGCACTGGCTTGCCCAAGGGCACACAGTGGCAGAGCCAGGCCAGGGCAGCGGCCCAGCGATGCTCAGATCAGCCGACAGCAGAAGCTGGGGTGTTGGTGGGACCAGCCCCGGCCTCCCGGAGAGGGGAAGGGAGACACCACTCTGAATGCTGAGTGGCGGTTCTGGAAAAGCACCAACAGCGCCCAGGCCTGCCCTTGTCTCGGAGCTCCAGCTACACAAGCACCCATCCCGTCCGCAGAGGAGGAAAGGGCAGGTGAGAGGGAGGGGTTCTGAGGGCCCCGGAGGGGACGTTGGAGGGTGGAGGCGGCTCGGGCCCTAGGTTGGAGCCGGCCCCCAATACGGCTGCAGACCCAGGCCTTGGGCTCTGTCCGGAGCAGACGTCTCCTCTTGGAGCCCTGAACCCCTGCTGTCCGTAACTACCCTCCCCCCACCCAAGGGCCCCAGCAGAAAGGCAGGAAGCCCAGCACCCCAGCCTCAGCGGGCCCTGGACCTCGGGCTCAGGGTCATGCTGGGAACACCCCGGAGGGTGAACGGTGTTCAAGGCTCCATGCGACTTCGATGTTGTGGGAAAGGCTGCCCCGTCGTTTCCCCCAGACGACCCACACTCGGCTGTTGGTTATAAACATCGAAGTTGTGCTCCATCACTTCAACCGTCCAACCCGGAGTCCTGCAGGCACCGTCGTGACGGCGCTGGCATCTGCAGTGGCTCTGATCGTGGCCCTCTCTGGCTCCACTACCCTTGGGTGAGAGAGGGACCTCCAGACCTTTGCTGCCCAGGGTAGGCCAAGGACCAGTGCCCAGAGGCCCAGTCTGGGTCTGAAGCCCGAGTCTGAAGCCTGGGCTGGGGTCAGAGTGTGCAGGGAAGTTTACACACCGTCACCCCCCTGTGACCCTGACGTGTGACAGAGAAGAGCTGGGATCCAGGCGGGAGGAGGGAGAGGTGGAGACGCTGCAGAGTGGGGCTGGGGAGCCCGGAACGCACCGGGCCTCGCCGCGTGCTCTGCGGGCTTATCTGGGGCCGGGCTTGCTTCCGGCTCCTCCAGGCCGCAGGAAAGGGTGTCCCGGGCAGTCCTCTCACCTACCAGCCAGCCCGGGGTGCACATCTACCCATTTTACAGGAGAGGAAGCTGAGGCTGCGGCAGGTAAATGAATTGGGACATGGCTGTGGGATTCCCAGCCTGCGCCCACAGACCCCCGGATGGGGTTTGGAAACTTCCTGGCTTTTGGAAGCGGCCCGTCTCGCCCCGAGCAGACCTCCACATGAGAAATGGGGGCCCACGTAGAGGTCACTGTGCTCGGCGGGGACCTGGGGATGGCGGGCTTTAACGAGCTATCTCCTGAGTGACAAGATTAATGAGCTTCCTTGGCTGCGTTAATTACTGTCCCCGTCAGGTTCAGAATCCTATCAGCCTCTTTTCTCAATTAAAAGTGATTATGATTTCACATCCTCAGGACCAGAGATCAGTGAATCCCCCCACTCGGGGTTCTGAGTTGGGGGCCTGGGGGAGGGCCGTGTGCCAGGCAAGGCATCACGGGCAATCGGTCCGACGAGACGCCTGCCGCCTGCCGCACTCAGGGCTGTACCCCCGGGAAGCAGGCAGGCGCTCAACCCCGGTTGCAGATGAGGAAACTGAGGCTCAGCGTGTAGGGGCCGGGCTCCTCTTTGCTGGGCTGGGACGGGCGCCCCGCTCTGGCCACTCTCCTGCTGCCTCGTCCTCCACGGACAAGCCGGGCCCGCGTCCTGAGAGGGACACAGGGGCTGGAATCCTGCTGCGGGTCCTGGACGCGGCAGGGGCGCCCTCGGCTGCAAGGGGCGTCTGCCATCACCCCAGTGCCCAGACGGGACACCGAGGCTCTGGGAGGGGATGTGATCCGTCCACAGCCACACAACCGGAAGTGGCCCTGGACAGGACTCTCCCCCGGTGTTTCCTGCGAGGCTGTCCTCTGGCAGTGCAGCGTCGGCCAGTCTCTGGGCTGTTGGGCTCTGAGGGCCTGGCTCAGCTCTCCGCGGGCCTGCCTGATCCAGCTGACCGAGTCCCCCCGTGAAGCACCCCGAGGGCGCCCTTGCTGTGGGCGGGTGACCTGGGCTTGGGAGGGGCCGAGCTGGACCTCTGGCTGCAGCGGCCTGGCTCCGAAGAGCCCCAGATCCCAGGAGCGGGGGTGGCTGCCCTCCCTGGGGCGTCCTCCAGGCTTCGCTGTTCCAGAGGGCGGGAGGCCACAGGGCAGGAGGGTGGAGGTGCGTCCGCGGCCAGGCCGCCCTCCCCCTGCAGCCTGGCGGCCTTCTCTCCTGCTCCATCACAGCCCTGACCCACCCGAGGGCCTCGCCCCTGCTGCCGTGCCCCTCCCGTGCCTCCTGGCCGGTTCGCTCCCACCTGGCTCTGGACCCCGGCTCGGTGGCCCTAGCAGCCTCGCGGGGCCTCCGGGGGCCCCTCTGGCTGGAGCGGGGGAGGAGCGCATGTTTCCCTCTCACTGTTCCTTGCCAGGCTGTCCAATGGGCCAGGCCGACCACCTTTGGCCACATTCATTCCTCGTTCCCGAGGCCCAGCAGGTGCTCACGTCTGGGGAGCCCTCGGCTTTTTGGGGTGAAGCCTGTGGGTAGTGGGGTGAAGCCTGTGGGTAGAAGCCTGTGGGTAGTGGGGGGCATGCAGGCCGGGGGGAGGAGGCCAGGCGGGGCAGCCCCTTCCTTCCTCCTGGAGACGCTTGGGACTGCGAGCCCAGGGACATGAGGTGTGACAAAGGGCAGGGAGCCAGAGGCCCCACCCGTGGCCTCCAGCCCGTTTCCCGCCGCAGGGCCAGCTTGCCCCACTGTCCAACCCCAGCCCTCACGCTCGCGCTGCCAGAGCTCAGTGTCACCGGCTCACCAAGGCCCCTCCGGCATCCTCCCTGCCGCTTCCTCCCCTGACGGCGCCTGTCACCTCCCCTCCTAGAACACAAAGCGGGGCGGGGGGGTGGCTGGACTGGGCCCTCTGTCCCCACAGCTCACCCGGGGCCCGGCTGCAGGGGGCACCACTGCCCACAGATGGGAAGGCCAAGGCCGCGGCCACAGGGCCCGGCGCAGCGCGGGGACGGAGCCACGCCTGTGCTAAGGCACCCACCCCTGCCCCGGCAGCCTCACCCCAGGCCCGGGCGGGGAGCCCCCCCATCACGGCACCCACCAGCGCTGCGTGCAAGGGGAAACCAAGACCTGGAGGGTGAACGCAGAGCCAGCGGGTCGTGGAGCGGGGCTGCAGGCCGACGGGGCGGGCGCTCCCCACGCAGCCCGGTGCTGGAGACGACAGGGCCGCCGGGCCTCCAGGGCAGCGAGGGCTCTTCCTGGAGGCTGCCCCGTCCCAGCCTCACGTCTACCGTCTGTTCACTTGCTCAGCGCCCTGCTGTCCCGTCCGCCCTCCTCTGGGGCCGTAGGAAGGAAGGAGGGCTTCAGAGCAAGACCTCCAGGCCTGTGCCGCTGCTGCTGCCTCGCGCCCCCCCCACCCCCGCCACCCCCGGGTGGGGCAGCCTCCCTGCTCTCACCCGGCCCCACCCTCTCGGACACGCCTATTCGGCCGCTTCTCCCCATGGACAGAGCTTTTCATCAGTTTTATGTGTTTCTGTGTCCCCCGGTGCCAGGGACCCTGCCCGGATCGGCACGTGTTTCTTCAGGGAGGGGGAGGGGGCCAGACTGCTGGCACCCGCCCGCCACTCTTCTTCCCGCTGACGGGTTCACGGCTGCATGAGCGCCTGGCGCCCACCCCGCCTGCCGGGCAGCTGCTCGAGCCAGGAAATCCAGCACAGAGGCAGCTCTCTGATTTTTCAGGAAAAGCCAGAAATCTAGGTTTTAAAGTGAAATCTCCCCATTTTGAAACTCTGGCAACAAATTCATATAAGACAAAATAAGGACTGTGGGCCGAAGCGCCTGGGGCGACGGGCCTGTGGCTGGTCTCGTGTGACGTTTCTTTGGGCGGGGTCCCTCCCAGACTGGGCCCACGGCGGGGAGGGGGTGGGCCGGGTTCACCCAACCGCTCATTCACTCATTCACCTGGTGGCCAGGCTCCCCTCCAGGCGCTGGGACAGGACCGTGGACAGAACAGGACGGACACGGACCCCACCCCACAAGGCCCAGTTTAGGGCCATCAGGATGTGAGCACAGGTCTCCCGACGCCACGGCTGGTGAAGGCCTGAGGTATCCTGGAAAGTTCTAGGATTCCCGGAACCCCTACTGGAGTGGGAAAATCCTTCACTATGGGTCAGAGAGGTTACTCCACGTGCCCCAGGTCACACAGCAGGCTGCATGGGCTGCAGAGAGGGCCGGCTGGGGGAGGCTAAGCAGACGGGGGGCAAGCTGAGCACTGTGGCCTTGAGCCAGGCCCCCACCCAGGCATGTTCCTGGCCTGAGGCTGGCCTGGGTTCCAGCAGGGACAGAAGCATTCAGGCTCTCCTCCCGGGTGGCAGATGCCAGCGGCTGCCTGTCACTGCCCGTCACCTGACCACCCACAACGAGCAGGCGGGCCTCGCCCTTTCCAGATCCACTGCCAGCCGCCCGCCTGGTAAGGGTGGGGTCCCCTCCCTGGGGAGGGCAGGGCTGGCTGGTGGCGCGGCCCGCTAGATCCCCAGGACACTGGAAGGGGGGGGCGGGGTCCCTTCCAGTGTGTGACAAGCAGGAGAACTTCATCCTCACTCTGCAGATAATCCCAGAGGGGTTGAGACAGTTGCCCATGAACACACAGCCGACAAGCTGCAGGGCCCGGAGACCTGGGTTGGCCTCTGTCTGGCTGCATCCCTGGTGCCCCTCTCTCGCTGGGCCAGGCACCATCTCCTGCCAGGTGACTGTGGTGCCCCGTCCCTGGTTTCCCTGGTGGCCCCTGCACTTCCCTCTCCCCAGAGCAGCCAGGGGGTCTCTGCAAGCACAGACGGGGCTATGTCCCCCCTGTAAATGCTCCACAGCATTGCTGGTATTGGAATCAAGTCCCACCCTGGCCCATAAGCCCCTGCACCATCGGGGCCTTGCCTCCTGGGCCTTCTAGAAAGCCTCGAGCTCACGCACACACATCGGGGCCTCTGCTTTGAGGTTCCCCGTGCCTGGAACGTTCCTCTTAGACCTTCCGTGTCGGCTGCCTGGGCTCTGGACCCCTCAGCTCAATGCACCTCCTTGGAGAGTCCGAACAGGAGTGATTCACCTTCAAGTCTGTGTCTCGTTGCTTGTGGCTCCTCCACCCCCTGAGTCCGTCTTTGTCCAGGCAGTGTGAGGGGCGGGGGACAGGGGTGCTGTGGACTGAACTGTGTCCCCGGCCAAAGATATCACCAAGTCCCAACCCCTGGCACCTGTGAATGCAGCCTTATTTGGAAATAGGGTCTTTGTAGAGGTGATTGATTTAAGATGAGGTCCTCCTAGGTTAGGGTAGCCCTAAATCCAGTGACACCATCCTTATAAGAGACAGGAAAGGAGAGACACAGACCCGGAAGAGAGACCATGTGAAGATGGAGGCAGAGACTGGAGGGATGTGGCCACAAGCCAAGGACGCCTGGAGCCCCAGGAGCTGGAAGAGGCAGGAGGGACCCTCCCCCAGAGCCTCCAGAGGGAGCGCGGCTTGACCAACTGTCCACTTCTCTGTGAACAGTCCACTCTGGCCGAAATGCTTGGGGTCATGCCGTCCCCCCTCCTCTCCACCCCAACATCCAATCCATCAGCAGCTCCCGTCGGCTCCACCTTCAACCACATCCAGGGTCTGACCTCCTCCTGGCATCTGCACCTCGGTGGCCCTGCTCCCACCTGCTGGACCACTGCGGTCACCTTCCTGTACCCGTCACCACCTCCCCATTGCCTTCTCCCAGCAGCTGCCAGAGCAAGACCCCTGCCCAGATCCCTCGCACACCCGACCCACGGCCTTCACCTCAGCCTCCTCTGCCCAGAGCCGGGCTCCCCAGACAGCCACGGATGTCTCGTCTCTGGCCACAGGCTGGCCGCTCAGCGGGCACCTCTGACCACCGGGTCCACCTCAACACCTTGTCCCCAGGACTTGCTATCTCCTCGCCCTGCTTAATCCAGTTTTAATTTAAATTTCAGAGACTTCCGTGACTCTGCGCTCCCAATGCAGGGGGCCTGGGTTCAATCCCTGGTCAGGGAACTAGATCCCACCGCATGCCGCAACTAAGAGCCCGCATGCCGCAACTAAGAGCCCACATGCCGCAACGAAGACCTCGCGCGTGGCAATGAAGATACCGCATGCCGCAACTAAGACCCGGCACAGCCAAAGGAATAAATAAATAAGTAAATAAATATTTAAAAAATTTCATCACGAAGTGTATCATACGTAAAAAAGCACATATTTACATATATTCATAGAGCATACACGTGTATACAGCATATACGTGCGCGTACGTATGTGTACACACACACACACATGCACACACAGCACGTAAGAGGGAGCACGCTGCCCTGAAGACCCCTGTGTCCCCACTGCCCCTGCGGGGCTTCCCCACGCGGGCAGGCCGCCAGCCTCCATCACAGACGCCAGTTTTGCCCGGGTGAGTTCAGACTCCACGGTCTCGCGTTCCCCTCCTCTGTCCCCCACTCTGTTTGCCAGCATCCTGCCATCTCATGGCTAGCTCTGCGGCGTCCCCCAGGGCGCTGACATCGCACCTGCAGAGCTGCAGGGGGGGCGGGTGGGACTGAGCCACAGTGAGGTCGGGGACGTCCTTTCCCCGCACACTGACCTGAGCTCAGGGTTCCTGGGGGGACCTCCATGGACCGCACTCTGGGGGTCTCTGGAGGCATGACCCACGCTGTGGTCCTGGAAGGCGAAGCCCCAGTCCCCTCGCCTCCCTGCAGAGGGGCCCGAAGCAGAGGGCTGGCCAGGGAGGGGCCCTGGCCCCACGGGGTGCAGCCCGAATAACGCGGATATTCATCCCAGACAAGCCCTGGCTCTGTTGGCCTCCGAGGGCGGCGCTGGCGGAGACCCGAGGAACGTCCCTCCCTCCCCAGCCCTCTGGCTGTTTTTCTTTCATCAGTTGGAGAGAAGGAGGGAAGAAAGGAAGAAAGTGGAATACTTTGCAGGGACCGAAAAGGCACTGTGACCATGTGTTTCCTTGATGGCCACGGGGTGCCCGACCTGGGGAGTCCTCTCCCTCTGGCCTTCGAGATTGTGGTGGAGGGGGGGCCGGCCTTGAGCCAGCAAGGGTCTGCGGGGACTGGAGAGGACAAGGCCCGTCCAGGAAGCCTGTGTGAGCCAAACCCTGGGGACCGGAAGGGGGCCTGAGAGAGACACGGAGGAGCGAGAAGATTCCGGAAGGGCAGTGCTGTGCATAGAGTTGGTGCTAAATGAGCATCTGCTGGAATGACTTCTGGGGGGCTGGCAAAGCCGTTCTGAGCCCCCTGGAGTCTGTGACCCTGACCTCTCTTTAGGCCTGTCCTCTCACACGGGCCTGATGGCAACAGGCCTCTCCCTCTCTGTCCTCAAGCTTTAATTCCCCTTTGTTTCTGTAAAGCTTGTACTGCTGCTCCAGAAACGGACTAAAGGGGGCTTAGGAAGAATGATGCCTACACCACAGGTGGTCAAGACAGAAACCAAAAGCCAAAAACCACATGGGAGGTTCAAAGTAAGCTCCGCGCTTCCGGGCCACCAAGGCGAAAAGGAAACAAAGCACGGTGCGCTTCTCTCTTCCGTTATCTGACCAGAGGGGAGCACACATCGTCAACAGTTTGCCTGCCACCCTGCTAATCAATCCCTACCTCCCAGCATCGTGGTGAGATTGAAAGAGACGCCAGGTGTCATACGCCGGCCCACAGCGTTTGCTCAGCGGCTGTAAATTCCCTCCTCCGCGTTACAGGTGAGGAAGCTGAGGCTCAGAAAGGCATGTGGCTTTCGAGGTCACCGTGCAGCGAGCGAGTGCAGGAGGCCAGCTGCTGGGACTGGCAGCCAGCGCTCGTCCTCCGCTTTCCCCGCTTTGCGGGGAGGGGAGTCTCGGCCCAGGTGCTGCCTGTGTCTGACCGCGTGCCCAGCCGAGGGCTTGGAGCTGCCATGAGCCTGGAGGGGCAAATCACCAGGGCCAGTCTCTCCCCAAAGCATGCGTGGCAGCTCTGGGGGCCGTGGGCACAGGGACCTGCCACGCGTGGTCTGCCCTCCTAAGCCGCTGGGGGCTTCTCATCTCGCTAGGAGGGACCACTGGAGACCCAGATTGTTAGAGGGTCTTGAGCGGGGAGAACATAGAGTAGGGAAGGACGGGGCAGTGCATGCCTTTTGCCAGGAAGGTGACCCTCCAGGGGTGACGCCGACCCGGGGGTGGCCATGACCTGGGGTAACCCTGACCTGGGAGTGCTCTGGGATGAGGGGACCAGAGCCTCAGGGGCTGAAGGACATGCTTGCCATGGGCTCCAGCTGACGGGAGAGGAAGGGGAGGCAATGTGCTGTCCCACTCCCTGCCCAGCTGGCATGTCCCCATGGTCGGTCCCCTGGCTGTCTCCCAGGCAGCGGGAGTGAGCCCCACTGCACGCACTAGAAAGCCAGACCCTGCCCTTGACTGGGGGCTCTGTAGCCTCCCCAGTATGGGACCAGGGACCCCGCCCTGGCCATTGTCCGTAGGGGCAGGTGGGGCGAGCGGCAGCCCGAGGCAGGTGGACCCCAGAGAGAAGGGTCCTGGCCCCGCTCACGAGCTGGGGGTCCAGGCCAGTCAGCTCCCTCTCAGGAGAGTGGGACCGAGGCCGTGTGGTGTCGCGGTCAGAGCACATGCACCACCATTTCCTTGCTCTGTGACTTCAGGCAACTGACCTAACCTCTCCGAGCCCCATTCAGCCACCTGTCAAAGGGTCTGACAATCGTCCCTACCTCACAGGGTCTGTGGGGTTACATCAGACAGTGTATGTAAAGCACTGAGCTCATTATATGCTTCAGTGAATGTAAACTATTATTTCGTTATTATTATTTTTGTACTAATTCACCTCTCCCATTGCCCGGAGGATGCACAGACAGGCCTGGATGTAAGAGATGAATTTAGATATTTTAAAAGTGATGTTAGGAAAACATCTCTCTGGGACCCCACTTCCCCATCAGAAAAATGGGTATGACACCACCAGCCCTGCCCACCCCCGGGGCTCCGCTGGGAGGGTGGTGTCTCGGCTGAACCGGTTCTCGGAGGCCTGGTGACCCCCTCCCAGTCTGTGCCCCTCCCCTGCCCCAAGTGTCCAGCAGATCGTGCCTGCCGCAAGGTTCCTGCCCAGGCAGGCTCTGAGGCAGGCAGTGTGCATGCGCGCATCTGTGTGCACACGCACGTGGGGATCTCTGGTGTGCACGCACATGTTCAGGCACATGCACTGGCATACACACACCGGCAGCTCTGGGCCAGCCGCTTCTGCCCAGGGACACCGGCCCCCCAAGGCCCTGGCACCTGCCCGGCCGAGGCTGCCCGCTGGCTCCCGCTGGGGGTCACAGAGGCTGGAGAGCGAAGGCTGGGCGCCATCCCGACAGGCTGGCCTCGGGCACCTGCAGGGGACGACTGATAGATGCCACCGCCTCCAAGCCTGTAGGCACAGCCTGTTGATCTTTTTTATCCCTAAAACAATGTGTTTATGCTAATTATAAGAAAAAGATTGGAGGAAATAATAGAAAAGCAACCTGGCAGCCCAAAATGCCATCCATCGGACTCGGTCACCGTGTCACAGCCCCCAGGTGCCCTGGGGGGCCGTCTTGGAGATTAACGGGGAGTCAGTGGGCTGCGGCTGAGACGCCCACCCTGTGCGGCCCCAACAAAGAAGCGAGGTGCCAACGGCGCACGCGGTGTAATCTGTCTCGTAAAAAGCAAACGGAAGCCGTCTAGGCACCGGACCCGTGCACACGGAGAGGCTTCTGGAAGTTTGTGGAGGGGACTGGAGGGGACTGACAGGGCCTCGCCTGCTCACTTTTTAAACATCTGTGCCTGAGCTTCTGACACAGAGCAGAAATTGCTTTGATGATGAACGGAGTCCAAGAGGCACCTTCTGAGGAAGCGCGTCCCCCTCTGCTGAGCGCGAGATGCGGGTCCCCGGCCGTGGGGGATAGGGGATGCGGGATGTGGGGTGCTCCTCTGGGGGAGGGGGGCTGCACCCCAGAGGCTCTGCAGGGCACCTTCAGGGAGGGGCAGGACCGCCCCCCCGCAGGCCCGGAGGTGAGCAGCCATGCCGGCCCCTCCCCCCCACGCCACCCGAACACCCCCCCACCGCTGAAACGCAGCTCTGGGCTCCACGCATGCGCAGTTTCCTGGCTGGTGTGTCCTCTGGCCAGGCCGGGCTGTCGCGGGGTCTGGCTGGGCACCATGGCTGGCGGTGGCAGTGAGCCAGCTCTGAAGCCCCGTGGAAAGTTGTCCCTGGCTCCTGCCACCTTCCAGCTTTTCACATCTCAGCTGCTTTTAATTAGTTTCCTTCAAAGTCCCCAACAGCAATTCAGCCACGTTAGCGCTCGCCAGCTGCCAAGATGTGTGTGTGCGCGCGCGCGCGCGCGTGCACCCCGCGCATCAGCCTTTGGCGGGGCGCGGGTGGGCGGGAGAAGATTGCAGGAACCATCTTGAGTTGTTAAAGTGCAGGGGCTTTTCTGCTTCTGGGGCCGAGAGCTGCGGGCTGGAGGGCGTTTGGGGCCTGGGCCGTGGGCGGGCCGGCAGGGCTTGGATGGGCTGTCGACGGCCAGGACAGTGTGGCCACGCTGGGGCGGCTGGGAGGGGCTCGTCTTCACTGTCCGACACTCCAAACCTTGTCTGCATTTCCTGGGGGCCTGTAGGGCCCCCCACACACTGTGCTCTGCTCCTGTTCATGCTAACCGGGCTGGGGACCCAGGCCCACCCTCTCTCAGCCTCTCCCACCCAAGATCCCCTCCAGCCCCTGAGGTGCAGATGCAAATGCCCAAAGGGGCGGGGCGAGAACACAGGTGAGGTGGGTGCGCTGGGGGTGGGCAATAGGGAATGCCGGGGACCGTGGCCAGCGGGGGCTTCAGGCCCAGCTGACTGTTTCCTGGCGGCATGATGGGCCCAGTGTGGATGCTTCTCTTGGGTTTCCACCAGAAGCTTGGATATCCTTGTGGAGTTCTATGGTTTTAAAAACAGCTGGGGCCAACTAAATACACAAGGTGGATCTGACCCGGGGCTGCCAGTCTGCAATCCCCATCCTGCTTGTGGCCGCACCCGAGGTTCAGGACTTGATCCTTCTTGTTCTGCCTTATTTCTTCTCCTGGACCCTTCCTGCACCTGCAGATGTCACCTCTGTGGGTTTCCCCTGGGAAACCACCCTCCCCTCCACTGTGAGCGTGTGGTTCTGGTGGGGCTGACCCTCCCTTGTTCTATTAGACTGAATTCTGATGCCACTATTTGAGCACCTGGATCCAGCTATGCCTGAAGCTTGCCCTGCATAACCCAGTTATGTGAGCCAACAGAGTCTCCTTTTTACTTAACCTATTTTGAGTTGAGTTCTAGTCCCCTGTGGCTGAAAAGCATCCTGACCAATATAACCTCATGGGGGTGGGGGTGGGGCAGTCACAGGTGACCCTGCTGGGTGTCAGTTTTGTTTTGGGTCAGCCGCTGGCTCTCTGGAGGGGCCCGACGCGCCCAGTGATCTGCTCGTTACCTCTCTCCTCACTCGGCCACCCGGCCTCGCCTCTCTCTCCATGGTCTGAGCCTCCTTCCCACTGTCCCCCACCTGCCAGCTGAGAAGAAACGAACCACCCCTGAGTGCATTTGTTCACACACTGGCACATGCCTCCTGCCCCCCGTGGGCTGC
Organism: Balaenoptera ricei; assembly: GCF_028023285.1. Classification (NCBI taxonomy): domain Eukaryota; kingdom Metazoa; phylum Chordata; class Mammalia; order Artiodactyla; family Balaenopteridae; genus Balaenoptera; species Balaenoptera ricei. The sequence continues at coordinate 62,877,104 of NC_082657.1, read as the reverse complement.
GAAGCAGCATCCTGCACCAGAGATTTCCAAACTGTTCTTGTCCACACTCCCGGAGCCCCATAGCTTCTGAGGCCCAGCCCTCCTTCTCTCCCCCGAGAGGGCCTAAGGGGATGAGACCATAAGGGGATAGAGCGACAGGACGACCTCCGATTCGTTCTCATTTAGGTTAAAAAGGCAAATAACCCTTCACATCGGAAACTCACTAACACACCATTTGAAACGCCCCTGCTGCTGAGCGCCAGTTTGTCTGGCCTCTGAAGGGCTGACTGCTCTTCTTGAAGTCTTCACAGGCGAAATGACGCGGCATCTGGCATTTGCTTTAGAAAATGCAGCAAGAATAAGCATGGGGGCAGGTCACCAGGTGTTAGTAACCATCGCAGCGGGTGATGGGCAAGAGCTCGCGATGCCTTTCTTGCTACCTTTGTTTATATTTTTAAAAGTCCACCATAAAAACATGAAAACAGTTATCCTATAAAACAACTACCACCACAAAAGTTCCAACTGTTTTTCTAAGGATCCCAGAATTGCCAGGGAGCTTTGGGCCACCTGACAGCATGTGGACACTGCACTGTCAGCTCCAGGAGGAAAGCTTTCTGGAGGGAGGGTCCCTCAGCACGGTGAGGGCAGTGGGCGGTCCCTTCTGGGCCTCTACGCAGACCAAGAGAATGTACGGTCCAAACTGGGCACCTGTGAGAGTGCAAGGGTAGTAAAAGAATCCAAGCTATTAATTCATAATAATTGCAAAATAGAAAGGGTCCCCGATCAAGATGATAAATAGAGATTCACACAGTAGAGAAGTGGGATGCACTCGTGGGGCACCTGTGCCTTGTTCTGGGGGCTGCTCCCCAAGCCCAGTGTGCCCTCCACAGGCAGCCTGCAAGCTCCCTGACCCCATCCGCCCCTCCCCCCCTGCGTCTGGACCTTGTAAAAGTTGAGTGTCCTGATCTCTACGTATCTTCCACATATTTGAGCTCTGGTATGTATGGCTGGGTTGGCATTTATGGTCTTATCTTCCTAGGCTGAACTGGTCTTTTTATGGGGTCTTTCTGTTCCCCTCCGGTTGGTCAGACGAGAGAATCAGCAGAGCCCGGGGAAGCTTAACTGGCCATGTGATGCTGGGCGCACCCCGCCCCACCCCCCGCCCAGCTTGTTTCCCCACCAGGAAAATAGCCCAGCGAGGGTGACGAACGGCCGGTGGGCCTGCACGGACTAAGGGCCCCAGAGACAGCAGAGTGAGGCCGTGAGGGCTCAGAGAAAGCGGTGAACACTGGAGGCCTGGGGCACAGGTGTGGACCCAGGTGGACAGTGGAGGAGTCAGACTGTGACTGGGGGCCAGGCCCCACCGGGACGCCAAGTGCCTGTCTCCACGGGAACCTTCGAACACTACACGTCCACACGGCATTCTCATCCCAGCACACTGTGCGTCGGAGAGTTTACCATCCTGCCGCGGGGCAGCATCTACTCCTGGTGCCCGGAGTCCTCCATCCACCTCTCCAGCTGTGTTACTCAGCCTTCTGAGCTGGATGGGAAGCTCCTGGAAGACACGGCCTAGTCTGAAGGGTTCAATCTTGTGTCTGCTGCTCGGCACAATGCCTGGCAAATGCAGTCATCCGTCTACCCACCCATCCACCCACCATCTACCCACCCGTCATCCACCCATCCACCCACCCATCATCCACGCATCCATCCATCCACCCATCCATCCACCCATCCATCCATCACCCATCCACCCATCCATCCATCCACCATGCATCCATCCATCCACCATCCACCCATCCATCCACCCACCCATCATCCATGCATCCATCCATCCACCATCCACCCATCCACCCGTCATCCATCCATCCATCCATCCATCCATCCACCATCCACCCATCCACCCGTCATCCATCCATCCATCCATCCATCCATCCACCCAGCCCATCCATCCATCCATCCACCATCCACCCATCCATCCATCCACCCATCCATCCATCCATCCATCCATCCACCATCCACCCATCCATCCATCCACCCGTCATCCATCCATCCACCCATCCACCCACCCATCATCCATCCACCCATCCATCCATCCACCCATCCATCCATCCATCCACCCATCCATCCATCCATCCACCCATCCATCCATCCATCCATCCACCCACCCATCCATCCATCCACCATCCACCCATCCATCCATCCATCCATCCACCATCCATCCATCCATCCATCCACCCATCCATCCATCCATCCATCCACCATCCACCCATCCTTCCATCCATCCATCCACCCATCCATCCATCCATCACCCATCCACCCACCCACCGTCCACCCACCATCCACCCATCCATTCATCATCCACCCATCCATTCATCATCCACCCATCCATCCACCATCCATCCGTCCACCATCCATCCATCCATGCACCCATCACCATCCACCCACCATCCATCCATCCATCACCAGGACTAGAATTCTAGTCTTGGGGCCCTGAGTGCTGTACTTTACCTCCCAGCTCAAAGTAGGGCTGACAGTGCTGCAATGCTTTGGAGTAAGCAACTGCCCCCATCCCCCACCAGGTGAACCCCCTCCCCCGAGAGAGGACCTGACATGATTGGCACTGGATGGCATGGGTGCCCGCAGCACAGACACCATCTGTGACACTGACAGCTCTGTTCCAAGGCTGGGAAGGGGACACGCCCTCCTTCTCCCCAGTGCTCACTCCTGGTCAGCTCTGTGATCCCATGGGGGGAGGGACCTTACGCAGCCACCTGGGGACTGGGTCCATTTTCTCCTTGAGCCTATGGAGGGTCCCAGGGCCTCGTGGGCCAAAGAGCCGGCAAGGGGCTGTGGGTGGGGGAGCCAGACCAGATCCAGGACATGGTCCGTCCCTCTCCTCAGGGAGACGCTCCTGCATCTCCCAGAGGGAGACACTACCTTGCTGGCTCCGGGCCCCTTCCCACCCTCGTCCCATCCCTAGGCACCTTCCCTGGGCTGGCGCAGCCCCTGGCCGCAGTAACCCGCTGTGCTGGGGGTCCTTGAAGACCCTCCGTGCCACCTGGAGAGCAGGGCACCTCTGCCTGTTATCAAGATGCCAACAGGCACAGACGGAGCCAGGGTGCGATACCAGCTCACCCTCGCCTCTGACTGGGGTCCCTGCACTGTGGCCCCTAGCTGACCCACAGCCGAGCCGGCCCCCCTGTTGCCTCTGCTTTGTTTTCACAGCTGAGAGGAGGGACTGATTGGAGAGGCTGGGTCCCAGGCCCCGAGGAGGCCGCTGGGTGCGGAGGTTCCAGAAAGCAGGCATCAGTGAAGTGCTTCCAGGAACCACAGTGACCACGGGACTGTGCTCCTTCCTGGCCAGCCTGGGTAGAGTGCTCCTAGGAGAGCAGAAGTCACCCTCAAAGGCCTAGGTGTGGGCCCCTCTGCCAGCAGGTGCAGCCTCAGTTTCCCCATCTGGAGAATGGAGCCAATTTTCGAGCTGCCAGACCCCGGCGGAAGCTGGGGTCACGAGGGTGCTGAGGTTCAAAGGCTGCCGCAGGCTGGGGCAGCACCCAGGCTTGGGTGTGCGGACCCTGGAGGTCAGGCTCGTCCACTGGTGCCCCCGTCCCCTCCCACCATGAGGGCCAATGGCTCCGGGCTCCCCAGCGATGGCCACGACGGCAGGCGCTAACGGGAGCAGCTCACCTGGACCCTCCATTCACCCCAAGCTGCCACCTCCATCGCCTGGGCGGATTCTCACGCTGATCTGTGAGCAGGAGCGATGACGTAACCCCCAGCTCCTCACTGAGGAAGCGAGGTCCAGAGAGGTGGGGAGCACTGTCTGGGGCCACCCTATGCTTGTGTCACGTAGAGCCTAGCGGGGCAGGGGACTGGAACGTGGCTCCCACCTCCTGGGTGCCCTGCCCCTGGGGTCCCAGTGCTCCTGCTGGCCTGTGGGCACGGTCCAGCCCTCCCACTCAGGTGGCCCTGGGCCCAGCCCTGGGGAAGGAACACCCGTGAGACAGGGCTGCCTGGCTGGGGTGTTCTGAGCTGGCCTCTGCCCAAACCACCAACCACCAGCCACATGAGCACAGCCAGCTGGGACTAGCCGGCCTTCCACCAACCCAGTGCTGCCCCCTGAGGGGCCGGGGCAGGGCCAGCAGAAGCACTGCAGAATCATGAAAAGTGATAAACTGCAGTTGTGTGAATCCCCTAGGCTGGGGCTGCTTGTTACAGAGCAGTGGGTAGCTGTAGTCCTCAAAATCTCTCAGCTTTAGCTTTCTTCTCTAAGTGGGGTGTTGAGTGGATTAAACAGGATGGTGCAACTCAAGCTCTCAGCACAGTAAGTGCAGACCAGTGACGGCTGTTGTAAATTTATCACCATCAGCTGTGTCCCAGGACCCATGAAAATGACTGTTTTCCTGTGGGAAAGCGACTTGGATCCCGCCTGACCGTCTGCTCACAACCCCTGTCCCAGACGCTCCGGGCTACTGCCAAGGATGCAGATCCAAGTTCATGTGCAGAACTCCTGTCTCCCTTCCTCGGGGTGCCGGCCAGCCCATCCTCCTCCCCAACGAACGCATCTTTGCACCCAGATGTGTCCTGAGCAGGGGGACCTCGGTGAGAAGTGAGGGGAGGGCCCCGTGCCCCTCTCGCTCCCCACCGCGGTCACTGTAGGAGCCCCTCGGACTCCGCAGCGGGAGGGGCAGGGATCAAAGGCCTCATCTGAGGGAGGGGACACTCACTTCCTCCAGCACTCTCTTTATTTGCTGATAGAAAGCGCTTTCTGAGGACTCTGTTTTGTTTCCTCTGACTCAGCTTTGTCCAGTGTGCTGATGGAAGCGGCGCCGTCTGCCATGCGCCAACCCGGCCAGGACAGAGATGCCTCTGACCTATGCCCCAGGGTCCAGGAGCCCTAACACCCAGGGGCCCGCGCCCCAAACGGGAGGCTCGGGGGTGAGGGCCAGGTTCCTCTCTCGATTGTCACGCCCAGATGCCAGGATGCCGGGACGTCTGGAACAAGGGGTCTGAGGTCGTCTTAGCCTGGGGGTTTCCAACTTTTGTAGCCACTGAAACCTTGGTTCACGTCTAAAAGAAATCTCACAGAGAGAATCTATCTATCTATCTATCCATCCATCCACCATCTGTCTGTCTCACACATACATACAGGATACCTATATAAATAAATATTCAGACTCATATTTACTGACTTAGGAAGACGCACAGCCTTGCCCTTCCCCCCTCCTGAGAACCCTGAAATCTGCCCACCTCCCCCTGTCCTCACCCTCCCTTCCCCAGCAGCCGGGAGAGGGGCGGGCAGACCCTGTGATGAGGGACGGAGGATGGGCGGGGGAAAGGCCCAGGCCATGAGACTGGGAGGGCCGCTCCCACCTCGGGTCCGGGGGCGGGTGCACAACACAGACCTGCCCGAGGGCATCCTCAGGCCATGGAGACCGAGGAGTCTCCGGGAGTCACGAATCCACCAAGGAGAGGCTTCCCAGGACCTTTTGCTGGGCTGGCGGGTGGGACAGAGGCCTGAGCCAGGGGGGTCTCTCTGCCCCCCTCAGGAGGGTCTCCTGTGAGGCCAGTGCAGCAAAGGCAGAGCCAAGCGGCTGAGAGGCCGCCTCCCAGGCATTGCCCGGGAACCTGACCATCCCAGGGCCCTCTCAACCCCGCACGCCAATCAGGAATCGTTCTGTCACTTGTACTCAAGAGAATCAATGCATAAGAATGCGGTCAAGCTAAAAGTGGGGTGACGAGGAGAAAGGACCCAGAGTGGGGTGTAAGACGGGAACGGAAAGTGAGCGGACGGACAGCAGACATCCCTGCGGGTGGCTCCGCCCGTGCGGGGGCCTGGGTGGAGGGGCCTCGGCCGGCAGCAAGATGACCAGCGTGGGCTGAGGCGGCAGAGTCCACCTGGGACGGCCCAGGGCCGTGGCCTTCGGGGACAGGTGTCCGGAGGGGAGGGACAGTCTCAAGGCAGTGAGTGCTCTTGGTGGTGGGGGCCATATGGTGGGACGGACAGACGGCCTCCTGGAACCGACATCGGGGTTCCAACCCCTACCCCTTGCTGGGTGTGTGACCTCGGACGAGTCCCTGCAGCCTCGGAGCCTCAAATGGGAATTATAGTGTCTTAATATTACCTGCCCGGAGGGGTACAGTGAGAGGAACACCAATCATCTGGGCAAAATCCTAGCACGGTGCCTGGCACGTGGTACATGGAACGGCACAGGATCCCAGTAACCCAAATGTGCAACTTATATAACATTACATATATACCTGCACACAATTAAATATTGAGTGTGATACACTGTATACAACACTATATAATGTACAGTGTTATACATGTAACAATATATCACGTACAATAATACATCACGTACAATAACCTGTGCACCTATGTGTCGTCTATGTGTCTACCCACCCACCTCCAGAGCTTCCTAACTGGCTGGCTGTAGTCACAGAGAAACTTCCTCCCTTCCGAAACTTCCTGAGGACCTGCCTGCAGAGTCTGTCCCAGGTAGAGGGGTCCCAGGGCTGATCCAGTCCTGTGGGGGCCGCCTGAGCCAGCCTGAGGCTGCCCGGGCCGAGGTGGCATCCAGGGGAGTAGGGAGGGGCTGGGCGGGAGCAGGTGCAAGGCAGGCCGAGAGGTTTGGGTGCCCGGGGTGGACACGGCTGTCCGTGAGGACGGAGACCCCATGTAAACCATGACGCCGGGAGTCCCCGAGCCCTGAGTCCCCGAGGACACCGCGAGTCTCCATCACTCACCCACTGGAACCTGCATGTCCCCTGGCCTCCGGGGCCACGGACCCACCAGGCACAGCGGGGCTCCAGGACACGCCAGGCATGACCCGAGGGGGCTGGGATGGGAGCGCGACCCCCTCCCCCCGCCCCCAGGCTGCCCTGAGCGCAGGCAGCCACGCTCCCCCTCGCCCCCCACACCCGGCCTTCAAAGATGAGCCCAGAAGAATGTGAAATGGCGCTCTGGTCACTTTTACAGACGACACGTTGAGATGCTCGCTAGATAAAACACATGACGAAAGTTCACGCCACCTGCTGCTTTTCCTCGTGCAGCCACCAGAAAATCAGAAGCGGTCCCTGTGGCTTGCACCCCATTTCCCTCGATGGCACTGCTTTCTTGAGGTCCCATCGCTGCTCTACACTTCAGGGCCTGACAACCTCTCTTGAAGGCACATGCCCGAGACGCCTGGTTGCCAGATGGCGTCCACTCCACCTTCTGGTGGAACAATGTCCGCTGCCGCACACCAGGCCTGGCCCGTGGCTGGCAAAGCCCCTGCAGACCGATTGCCGGCCATACAGGTCTGCACCCCTGTGCCAGGAGGCACAGCTGTGCCGCGGGGCGAGTGGGGAGACTGAGGGCCCAGGAGGGGACACACTGAGGACCCCAGGCTGGCTGACCCTTCCCGAGACCCTCGTCCTGCCCTACACGACGGGGTCCCCTGGGCCCTGCGGGGCTCAGCTCACAGCCACCTGAACACCAGCCTCAAGCTCTTGCTCAACAGGTCTCGGGCAACACGGCACAGGAGGCTTCAGGCCTGCACACACAGATTCAGCACCTACGAACAGCAGGCAGGCCCTTCCGGAGCCTCTGAGGCTTTAATTATTCCCCAGGCACCAGCCCGGCATAAACACAGCCTAGACATCCAAGAAAAGCACGCTGCCGGCACGGGGAGCCTTTCTCAGAGCGAGACGCAGCCGGGGCACTGGCCTGCCGGTGAGCTTGTTCAGATAACAATCGGATTCGGGGGCCCTGAGCTGACCCTGGAGCGGGCACGCTCCCGCTCGCCAGGAGCGACCACCCCGGCCAGGCCTGGAGGGCCGCCGACTGCCTTTCTTCCGCTGGGAGGGCACTCCGGGGTGGGGAGCAGGAATGCATGTGGGCTGGTCCGAGTTTAGAATGTATTTATAGACGGCTGCCAGCCGAGTGGTACCCTCGAGGTCAGCTTCCTGCCAGGCCCTGTGGCCAGATGTTTACTGAGATTGCAGAGACCGACCCACCCACGCACGCCCGGATTCATTCCACATCCATGCTCAGAGGCCGCTCCATGCTGGGGCCTGGCCAGACTCCGGGAGCTCAGAGAGGAGCTGGCACCGGGTGCCAGCACACCAGGGACTTGAGACATGGAACCACTGTGCGCAGGGCAGAATTAAGAAGGAGCAACGGAGAGGAGGGGACTCATGCTCCCTTGGAAGGGAAGCCGTCTCAGAGGAAAGGCAGGGCAATGTTAGAGGTGGGTTTTGAAGGATGAATAGAAGTTTTCCATACATCCCAAAGAGAGAAAAATAGCATGTGTAAGGATATGGTGGTGAGCAAGGAAGTGGTGTGCATGGGCACAGCTGCTGTCCAGCGTACCTAGAACATGGCATCTAGGGACAAAAAGATAAGGGCTTAAGAGGGTCTTGAACTTCAACGTGGGTAAAGCCTTATAGTCACCAGGGGAGCTTATGAAGATGCAAACCCCAGGCCCTCCTCTAGCAGTTCTGATTCAGCAGACCTGGGTGAGACGGGAGTCTGCTCAAGGGTCACAAACCCCACCTTGAGAGACTGAGGCCCAGAGAAGGAAGTGCAGTCTGGAGAGGCTTCCTGGAGGAAGCAGGTGAGAAGGGTGAGGAGGGCTTGGATGGGGGAGGGGCCCTGTGCTAGGGGTGGGTGTCAGGGGTTCCACAGCTGAAGGGCACCTGGAGACCAGCATTGCACGGTGGCCACGACCACACGCCGGACCTCAAGAACCTAAACTGCCTCACTGATTTTGTATTGATCCCATGTTGGAGTGACGGCCTTTTGGACATACTGTATTAAATATAATTAATTTCACCGGTTTCTTTTTTTGTTTTTAAATGTAGTTTCTAGAGCATTTAAACTTACCTGTGTACTTTGGTTATATCGTATTATATGTGTACATGCAATACTCATGACACAATGTCATACACGCACACAACACTCACATATGTGCACACAGGCACATACATGTGCACACCCACACGCACACAAGCGCACTCACATGTACCCACACGCGTGACACACTCGTGTGCACACTCACCCAACACGTGCACACCCCACAATACACACAGGCACACGCTAACAGACACGCCCCCACACACGCACACCCCTGCTCCGACGGCTGCACACGGCCACAAGCTGCGACGAGGGCAGGCCCTGGTCTCGGGCTCCCTCGATCTGAAGGCAGCCCCGCACGGCAGGGGTGCGGGCAGCGAAGCTCCGGCCTCTCATGGGCTCTACAGGCCAGGAGGGGGGCCGGATGCGCTGGCGGCCTGACCTGCCCCTTGGCCGGGCCCAGGCCCTCGGGGTCCTGATGCCGGGGCCTGGCCCTTCCCTCTGTGCCTCAGCTCCCCCGCCTGTAAAACGGCACCAGCGGGCCCGCTTCCCGGGGGACGGGGACCCGGCACTGGCCGCCGCCCTGTCACCTGCCAAGTGCCCACCTTCCCATCGTGGTGCAGACCAGCCCGACAACTGAGCGGCAGTGTGACTGCTGGAGGGGGGCCCCACGAGGGCGTCACCCTCCCCGCGGCTGCTCTCGCGTCGGTCCCCGGGCCCCTGGGACAAAGAAGGCTGCGGTAAGAACCAGGGCGGGTCCGCATCCCCGCCCTGACTCTGAGCTGTGTGAGGGAGGCGGCCGCTTCACCTCGCCTTTTTCTCCCCAGGGCGGGGGCTGGCCGGGCCCGTGCTGCCTCCCGGCCTCCCCTGGTCCTGCTCTCCTCCTTCTAGGATCGGCCCCTGGAACACCTTCTTCCTCCCGGCCTCCCCTGATCCCGCCCAGACGCCCCCTTCGCACCCTTCCTGGAGTCGCTGCCCCCAGGAGGACGGAGGGGGTGGCCCGGTCACAGCGGCCCAGGCCTGGAGCACAGCCTGGCCCGGGCAGTCCCGCGCAGGAGACTGATTGCTAGACGCAGGCGCGAAGCACAGAGGGAGCCCAGCACGCAGGGGTGTCGCGCTGCGGCCACCGGGAAGGACCCCACCTCTCCCCAGTCTCCGCACGTCACAGCTAAGGAAAAGCCAGCCTGCTGGGTCGGGGTACTGGGCCCCAGCGCCTCGCTCCCTGTGCTGTGCCCAAGCGTGACGTGCCTGGCGAGAGCCAGACTGGGAGTGCCCGGGGCAGGGCACGACCCTGGACGGAGCTGGAGGGCACACCTGGCCGCAGCCCTCCACCCCTCTGACTGCGCTCTGCTGGGTGGGCTTTGGGCAAGTGTTGTAACCTCTCTGGGGTGAGAACCGTGGACTCCGCTAGTTCCTGGGCTTGTCTTTTCTGATCGTGTGCTCTGGAACCACGGAAATCATCACGGAACAGGTTACGGGGCCCACTCTGGGACGGACCTGAGCTAACACTCCATAGGTCACCTGACCTCAGCAAGCGATGTTGGCATCTCCTGGGAACAGTGTCCATTCAGAGCCAGTGTCCCTGAGTGATGTGCTTGGTCCCTCTCGGAGGGCACAGTCACCCTGGGAAGAAACCTCTCGGGAAGGCTGGGGGAAGGGCAAGCAACCCTACATTTTTAGCAGAGCAGCGGGGTCTGGCCTCAAGGGGACCTGGCCTCCCTTTCCTTTAGGGGAGATGCCTCTGGGAGGGGCAGGGGCCAGAGGACAGAGCCTCCTGCAACACTGTCCTTAAAGACATGGCCTCGGGGTCATGACAGCCACTCTTTGCCTCCGTCTCCCCTTTGCGTCCAGGCAGAGGTTGAATCCGGGCCCCTCTTCCTGGCAAGTGACCCCAAGCCAGCGCCTCTGCCTCCCTGCCCCAGTTTCCTTGTCCACAGAAAGAAGGTTAGGTCCCCATCCCCTTACCCACTGGCGGGAACGGGAAACGGTGCAGCTGGAGTGCGGAACGGTCCGGCGGCTCCTGGACAGGTTAGAGTGACCACGTGACTCCACGGATGTCTACCCACGAGAAACGAAAACACACGTCCACACAAACGCCTGTGCACGCATGTTCACAGCAGAGTCATCACGCAGCTCAAGGGTGAAAGTGCCCGTGTCCATCGCGGATGATGGATACACATAGTGTGGTCGTCCACACGCTGGAATACTATTCAGCCTTAAAAAGGAACAAAGTTTCAATCCCGGCTGCAATGCAGATGAACCCAGCGAACGCCACGCCAAGTGAAGAGAGTCATGGAAAGAAAAACACTGTGGTTTCGCTCATGTGAAACGTCCAGAATGGGCAAATCCATAGAGAAAGAAAGTAGCTTAGCGGTTGCCAAGGCTGGGGGAGGGGCAGGAGTGACTGCCAGTGGGTACCAGGTTTCTTTTTGGGGTAATGAGAATGTTCTAGAACAAGACGGTGGTGATGGTTGCACAACCTTGTGAACACACTAAAAACCACTGGCGGCGTGTACACTTTAAAAGGGTGAATTTTATGATACATGAACTATATTTATATTTTTAAAAACAAGGTTCCTGCTGAGTAGGGCTGATGTAGGACACGAGACGCCCACTAGCCCGCAGCGCCGCAGCCTCCGCCGATGGGGCCACCTCCTCCAGTACCAGGACCTGATCCTGGCTCCCTCGCCCCGTCCAGCCACGGCCGTGGCAATTCCCCACTGACCACCCCCCGGCCCCGCCCCTAGCCAGGAACCCAGTGAGACCCTGTTCTGCAGCGTCCCCAGAGGGCAGCGCCCGGCCGGCCACATGCAGGGCCCGGAGAAGCAGTCCCCGTTTACACATGGCCACCTTGGCCCGGCCACCCCGGAGGAATTCAGAAAATGCAATGGTCACATTCTGCAGGGCGGCGGGCCGGGCCTTCGGGAAGACTCAAGGGCCGCTCATGAATGTGGATTCTGTTTAGCTGCTGGCTGGGACGCCGGCCTGCGAGCAGCCCAGAGTCAGGACAGAGGCTGTTAGCAGACAGCCGGCTGCTGGCTCCCGCCTGCCTGCCCACCAAGGGGCTGAAGACGGCGCAGGAGGCTCTGTTCCCGGGGCCCTGTCCCATCCACCTGCTCTCACCTGTGTGGTCCCTCACTCCTCCCTCCTCCACGGGCTGCTGACTCTGGGTACAGGTGGGTGGCCGAGCCCAGGCCAGGCAGCTGCGTGAAGACGAGCACCCTGAAGGCCACCTCCCCTGGCCCTCTCTGTGATGCAAACTGGGGCCCCCAGGGGGCCACTGCCTAGTCACGGCCTCTGGGGAGGCTGAGCGGGCCTTGACCCAGGGCTCTGAGTTCCCCCCAAACCCATTTTTCACTCGAGTGACCCCCACCCCTACGTGGGAGGGTGAGAGCTGTGGGTGTGAGGACCCCTCTGGGGGAGGCAAGGACAGCTGGGCCGCCAGCTCCTGGGCGGCGGGCCGTGCTGCCCTCTTGCTTCTAGCTCTGGGTGATGGGGAAGACGGGGCGGGGAGGGGGCCTGGGACGACGGTGTCGGGGTGTGGCAGGTAAGCCCCCAGGGTCCCCCAGGCTAGCCCCGCATTCTGGAGGGAGCCCCCTCCATCCCCAGGCTCTCCTCACGGTCATAAAGGGAGCTTATATTTGGAACTGTCCTTCAAAAAGCCAGCTTTATTTAGACAAGGATGTAATTCTAAGAGACCACTTCAATCCTGACAAGAACTGGGGTGAGTAATGAGCAGGAAACCTATAGTTTGACGCCGGGGTCACGGCCCCCGAAGTCCTGCCAGGGCAGACACCGATCTCACTTTCTGGCCACTGGGAGCCAGGCCGGGCGACCGCAGGCCGGCCGTGCGCAGGGGCGGGGCCGCGGGCGCTAAAGACCATCTGGAGGCAGGAACTCGCAGTGCAGGCCACAGCCAGGCCCGGCCCCCGCCTGCCACCCTGCCGCCTACCCTTCCCCAAGTTGGCCTGGCAGACCCGGTCCAAGGGGGCATCTGCCGGAGTGACGTGGACCCATGAGAAGGCTGAGGGGCCGAAGCGCTGGATAGCACCCGAGGAGGAAGGAGGGAATCCCAAGTCAGAAATGACAGCGGCCTCAGCCCTGCTGGAGGGCGGCTTCCAGGGTACACACGCGACGGCACTGTGTACGCAGTCCTCACGAGCAAAGAAAGCAGCCCGTGCAGGGCATACACGGCTACGGTGGGGCCGCCACTCACGCTTCCAGGACCTCTGGGTGTGTAGGACAAGGCCCCCCAGGATGGACGCAGCCTGGGTGTGCGGAGGGAGGCCTGCTGAGCAGAGCACAGGCTCGGCGGCCTTGTGCACTGAACAACCTGCCCAACCATACAGGCTTACTTTTCTTTCCACCCAGGGAAATGGTGGGGCTGAGTGACGTACAAGATTGCAATCAGTCCCTGAGGACGGCGTCCGCCACCCCAGCCATGGCCACCAGGTGAAAGGTGAGGATAAACTAGCCCCAGGCAATTGCAAGGATGTCTCACAGAGCTCACCCCGCCCCCACCCTCCTCCCTCCACCAGGCTCAGTTCAGCCCCCAATTCCATCAGAGAACGAGGTTGGCAATAGAATCCTGAAAGTCCCCCCGCCAGGGGTGCTGTGTGCACGGCACGGCTTGGCGGGGACAGAGCTCTGAGCACGGCATCACCTTCCTGTTCACGGGGGACAGTCTAGCGGGGGATGGGCAGGCCCACAGGTGATGACAGGTGGGGTGCCAGAAGGACTGCGGGCCGAACAAAGGAAGGGGTGTCCTGATGGGGAAGGTGGGACGGTGGAGATGGGGGACAGGACGCCAGGTGTCCAGGCCGCGAGGTGGGAAACAGGAGCCAGCATCCTGGATGCTGAATGGACCAGGAGGGCTGTCCGGGAGAGGACGGGCTGGACCGTGGCTGTCTTTGAATGCTGGGCTCCAGCTCTAGCTCTGTCTGCAGCGGGCAGGAGAGTGGGCTGGTCATGCACTTTCCCAGCTCTCTTCCCCACCACGTATCTACAATGAACCAAAGCCAAGGTGGGCAGGCCAGCCGGGGTGGGCTGGGGAGGCGGGCCCACCGGGACCCAGGCTGCGTCCTGCCTTGGCTGCACGATGGTTCCCTACAACCTCCCTCTGTCCTGGACTTGCAGCTGGCACCTCGCACCCTTTCAAGTATTTTGCATCTTCCACACCCCTCCCACAGACCCCTCGGAGTCTCCGTGGCCCCGAGGGCAGTAACCACGCAGCATCTGCCCACTCGGCATGCTTGCCTGTGCCCCGGCGCTCTGTCCCTCAGCCTGTCCCATGACGCCCTGAGAAGTCCCCCACTGTCCTGGTGACTTGCCCACACAGCCCGTGGACAGCTGTTTCTGGAGCCTGCGCTCTTGATCTGCACTGCCTTACCCCTCACTCTCAGCCCCTCCTTTTGGATGAGGAAGCAGAGGGTAACTGAATTCTTACACTCAAAACCAACAGGGATGGGGTGGGGCTTGGCTCGGAAGTCTCAGGGCTCTGGAGGAAGCAGAAGTGTGAACCGATGTCCAGGAGCACATGTGTCTTTGGCACCATCAATGGTTGCAAGGTTCCAGAAGAAAGGAGGTGAGGGCAGGTCTCTGTTTCCCGGCCACCCTGGTGCTCACAAATGTGAAGCCAGGTGGAGACCCGCTGACCTTCTCCCAGGGAGGGAGGCGGGAAGGTGCCTGGCCTGGAAGTTAAGTTGGAAAAGGCGCAGGCCCTGAAAAGAGGAGGCTAACAGGGGACATAATCTCTCTATTAACATTCTGCAGAGGCAACCGCGTGTGAGAGTTAACCCAAGTGTGCTGCCCCCGGATGACAGGACTGGAGCTGACAGAAACCACAGGTAGGAGGCTTTCTGCTCTACTTGCAGCAGAGCTTTCTTGGAACCCTTCGGCGGATTTCAGGGGTGGGACCTGGCTGCTGTGACAGGAGTGAGTTCCCCGTCGCCGGGGGTATTCAAGCAGAGTCGGTGACCCAGAGGCAGGGTCTGGTGGAGACCGAAGCCCGGATGAGGGGGTTGAAGTTCATGACCTCTAAGTTCCCTCTGACTCTGAAATCCTGGGACTTGCTGCTTCCACACTGCCCGGGGTGGCAGCCAGCCAGGGGTTCAGGTGCGGGGCCACACATGCTTCACCAGGCTGAGACACTGCTTCCCAAGCTGAGACGCTGTAGGGGCCACGGTCCCCCTCGAGATGGCCTGGCCTTCCTATTTTCTTCAAACAGGATTCCCCCTCTTCCTCCTCACAGGGAGGCTCCTGGCAGGCTCTGCCCCGTGGTTCCGGACCTGCCAGGCCAGGCACAAGGTACACGAGGGCATGCCCTCCCAGGCCACTTTCTCAGAGGTGGCCCTGGCTGTCCTTCCTTAAACTGTAACTCCGCCCCACCTCCCCCCCACCAGCTCCCTGTCTGATACTGTCCCCGGCATTTTGCCTGTTACCTTGCCTGTTATCAGGAAGGCAGTGGTCTTTGCTGGGTCAGGGGATGCCTGGGACATTGTGGGACACTGAGAGGGCTCAATGCACATTTCCTCAACCAAGAGGCAGACGTGGAGTCCATCTGATGGAATGGAGAGGGGCTATCAGCCACTGCTGCTCACTAGCTGTGCTGCGCTGGCCCAGTTACCTAACCTCTCTGGCCCTCAGTTTCTTCATCTAGAATATGGGGCACCACCTAGCTCATGATATGAGGATCAACACAGTAACACGTGGCACAGTCCCTACACAGCAAATAGTGTCCGCTCAAGCACCAGTCCGGAAAGGGTTAAAGGCCTCAGCAGCTGCCACGGCGCAGGAGCCCCCCACCGCCGCCGCTGCACCCAGAGGCCTGTCCCTCCGACCCCGTTGCCCTCACCCCCACCCCCGGGCGGACGGTGCAGGGGCAGGGTCTGGTGGCCGCGGTAAGTCCCCGCGAGCCCGGCTGGCCTTCCCTTCCGGCCGCCGCCGTGCGGCGCCGCGTCCCCACGGGTCCCTCTGGCCCGGTTCCCTCGGCGCGCCAAGCCAGCCAGGGGCGCGGGCCGGGTTGGGGCGCCGCGTGGCCTCCCCCCGCAGGAGCACAGCGGCGCGGAGCCCCCCGGTCGGAAAGACCCCACCCCGCTCCGCGCGCTGCCTCCGCCGCAGTGTCCGAGTGCCACGGGGCCAGCACGCCCGGGGGCGACCCAGAGGAGGCAGCGGCCCAGCTCGGGGACCAACTGCTGCGATCCGAAATGAATGGCCGGCCCACGGCCGCTCGCGCCCCCCCTCCCGGCCCCCGCTCCCCGCAGTCCGGCCCGGCGGCTCCCAGCTACCCGGAACCCACCGCTCGGCGGCCACTTGGGCTGCACTTTGCAAAGTGTCCCGCGGAGCTGGCCCAAGCTCTGTCAAGGGCGCCGGACAGGGCTGAGGCCAGGCGGCACGGCCGCGGCCCCCGCCGAGCCCCCGGCGCGCCCTGGCGTCTGCGGCGCTGCACGTCCCGGGCCGGGAGCGAGGTCGGGGCAGCCGGGCCGCGGAGCAGCGAGGGCCGGGAGGGTCCGTCCGGCCCCGCCGGGGCGCGCCACCGAGGGCGCGGGGACGCGGCGGGGAGCGGGCAGCCCGGTGACCCCGGGGGCCAAGCCCCGAGTCCCTCCGGAGCCGCCCGAGCTAGTGCCGCTGCCCGGGAGCCGCGGGCGGCGCGGGGCGCGGCGCGTCCACACTCACCTCCCGCTCCGAGGGCCCCGCGCCGCTCGCCGCGCTGGCGGATGCGAACGAGCTCCCGGAACGGCAGCGGCGGCTGCCGGCGCCCGGCCCGCGCGCAGCGCTCTGCGGCGCGGAGGCGCAGTCCTCATCCCTGACCGCAGGCCCGCCCGGGCCGCGCAGCGCTCTGCCCCTCCGGGGCGGGGTGGGGAAAGGAGGAAAGCAACCTCCACCCGCTTCCCAGGTCGGGCCGCGCGGGCCAAGTCCTCTCCAAACAAGCTCCCGGCAGCCGGCTGGGTGCTCCGGAGGGCCGCGGGGTCTGCCCCCAGGCAACCGCGGCGGCTTCAGTTACAAACTTTGCTCCCCCCCGCCCCCCCCCCCCGCTATTTTTAAGCACCGCTCTTCCTAGGTATTTGTTTCAGGGGGATCCACCCTAGTGATGGGGGTCCTGATGGGAAAGGTACATAAGCCAGCAAACCTTGCCCAGGCCCCCTGCCAGCCCACCCCAAAACTGGCAGGGCTTGCTGCTGCTCAGAGGCAAAGGCTGGATTTAGCACGACTTCCCAAACTGGTGGCGTGAGTGTACCCATGTGGTTTCCAATCGCTCCCCTGTCTCCATCCCCACCGGGCTTCCTCTCCAGCCCTCACCTGGTACCTGCCCGGTAAACATTTCCCCCTGTGCCTCTGGCGGGGAGGATGAGTGGTGGGGGGGGCACACCACTGTCGCTTTGCACCTGCTTGGGGAACTTCAGCTGGAGGTCTCTCCACGCCTCGAAGGTGGGAGTTGATGGTCCCTAAAATCATAGTGCCTTGGCTCTGGGCCCCCCCGTCCAGCCTCTGGCCTGTCCCAGACTGGAACACAGATGGTGGGGAGCTGGAACCATGCAGGTCCCTAGAGCCGGAGGGACCCTAACAGGTCAGCTGCTCAGTGGTTCATTCACAAATGAGGACATCCAGGCCCAGAGAAGGCAAGGGATCTGCCCAAAGCCACACAGCCCGGTGTGTGTGACACAGGCTATCCTGGGGCAAGCAGGAGCGAGAGGCTGGTCCCTGGTGTAGACATGTGGGTCCTTCAAGGTCAGGGGGCAGCCCTCACGGGGGGCGTCCACCAACAGATGCAGCCCCTCCCCACTTTAGACAAACCAAGGCACGGGCTTAGGGCACTTCTGAGAAGTGAAATTGAGGGGAATTCTTCACTTTACAGAAAGGCATCCTTTCAGAACTAGTCGTTTGAACCGCGTTCCCCCTGAGAGTGCTGCCAGCACTGCTCCGACTACAAAGTTCAAGTTTCACACCCTCTTAGGAACACCTTTATTATGTAAAGCAAGGTATAGGTAACACAGGGCCTTTGGCCCAGAATCCTGCACACGGGTGTGGAAATGAGGGAATGGGTCGCCCGGTCCGCCTGTGGCCTACGGTTTTGCATCAGTGGTCGAGCGCTGAGCTCTGCACGTATACAATTCATAACCAACTAAAACACACGGCAAATCAAAGCTGATTTTCCTATGGCTGCTCATTACAGCGTCTGAGGAGGTTCCAGAAATTCCTGCCAGTTGTCTTGAAAACTTGAATTGAGCAAGGGGCTAGGGGCTCAGAGGCCCCGCCTCCTGGCCCTGCTGGCGCTCAGGGGCTCCGAGCCTCAGCTCACATTTCCGTGGCATCATTCTGGGCCTCAGGGTCCTGGGATCGCCCTCTCCATGGAAAGCGGCACAGGAAGGGGCTAAGAAACCCCCTCCAGTTAATCGGTATTTCAATCAGTTGGTTTCCTAAAGTTTCTAATGCCGGGGGTCCCCTGGCTCAGACAAAGTTCCCAGAAGGTATTTCCTTCCTGATCCTTCCTAATGGGTCTATTCTTGTTTCTAAGAAAGGCCACAGTTTCAGAGCTCACCCGTGTGTGTGTGTGTGTGTGTGTGTGTGTGTGTGTGTGTGTATGTGTGTGTCCAGCGTGGTACACCCGTGCACCCCTTGTGTGAGAAGCGCTCTCTCTCTCACGAGTGTGCAGAAGCAACAGAGGGCCTCGCTCCGTGCCGCCACTGTGACCACAGTCCTAAGAGCTGGTGCACAGGTGCTGCACGAGTGAATGAATCTGACTACCCTAGGAGGTAGCCTACTACCCTCCCCATCTCACAGGGGGGCTTAGGACACGCCCAAGGCCGCACGGCGCGCCTCTCCTGCTCCAGGGCCACCATCCCACACAACTGGGAGCCCAGCACTCCAGGTTGGCGACTCTGGACAGCCCCCAAGCCCCCGCTCCAATCCTCCAAGCGCACCTGCTTGGGCGTGAAACCCAGCGCTTCTCAGTCGGGGGGCTGCTATGACAACCATCAGGCAGACACCAGAGATGTTACTGAACCTCCTGCGAAGCTCAGGTTGGCCCCCAAACGAAGGATTACTGGGCAGTACCGAGGGTGAAAACCCCGGGGCCAGCGGCCTCCAGGCGGTCAGTGATCTAGGCCTCTGGGTCCCAGAGCCTCCTCTTCCTCCTCACTGCCCCCTCAGCTGGACGTGGAGCTGCAGCCCCCTGCCCAGGAAGAGCTGCCCGACAGGACACCCCCGTGGGGCTCTGTGGAGGGGGCGTGGCCGGCAGGGTCTCCTCAATGGGAGGCCCAGCTTCTGCCTTGAGAAGCAGCAGAGCTGGAAGCTTCCCAGCTGTACCAAGCCTCCACTCTCCGAGAGGAGACAGCCTCGCAGGGGTGCCGACCCGACCTGCCCAAAGTCACAGACACAGAGCCCGGCCCTCCCACTGCCCGTCTGTCCCCTCGCTGCCTGCCACTGGCCACCCCCAAGGGGCAGAGGCTCCCTGGGCCCCCCGCGTGCGCTAGGAGAGCCAGTCAGCTCCTGAGTCATCCCCTAACTTCTGCCTGATGTCAAAATGAAACCGCGGACCCAAAGCCAGAGCAGGGGCGGGAGGAGTGAAACCTCCAGCAAATTCCAGGGGTTAGTGTCACATGGCCGTTCCAGCTTGACACTGACGGTGCCTGGCATGTGGACACCCATCCGTCCAGGCAGCCTCCCACCTCGAAAGTGATGCCCACCCCTGCCCTGAGGGTGGGTCCTCTCCAGTGGGGTCCCCGAGGACGAGGCCCTTGTCCCTGGGAGACGAGACCTCAGACCTCGGACCAGGCCTGCAGCTGTGACATGCCGGGTCGGGTGTTTCAACCCTCCTGGAGTTTTCCCGGCAAGTGTCACCTGCCATCTTGGGCTCCTTAGCCCCCTTTGCTGGATGGGGAGACTGAGGCTGGAGGAAGCAGGGGGCCCACCTAAGGACACAGGAGTTCGTGGTAGAGCCTGTCCCATCGCTGACTGCCTCTGCCTGCCGCTGGCCTCCTGGCCGAGTCCAGGGTGAGGGCATGGTGACAGGCGGCTGCCTGAGCCCTGGGAGCCCGCTGCCAGCCTCACAGAGATGCCTTCTGGGCGCCCCTCACTTCTTCAGGGGTCCTGCTGGTGAATGGGGGAGTGTGGATTTGGTGGCTCTTGGGCCCCGTCCCATGAAGAGCCTCTTCGGCACGGACGCAGCAAACATCGACGTATATGGAACCCAAGACCTGCCCAGGAAGGTGTGCCCTGTGCACCGTCCCTGTGGGCTCCAAGGAACCCACGTTAGGGACATAATGTTGGCAGAATTTGCCAAATAGTCCGTGAACTCAGAGAGGCTGGCACAGGCAGGCCTGGCCTCTGTGCCCCGCTGCGCCCTGCCAGCTGTGTGTCCTTGCGCAAGTCAGCAACCTCTCTGAGTTTCTGCCTCCTGGTGTGGGAGGTGGCAACAGGGATGCCCACCACTCGGGAGGATTTGAGAGGCTGGGAGGGCAAAGCAGGACCCGTGGGGCGGCGGGGCAGCCCCAGCTCCTCCAGACAGTGGCCGGGGGTGGCTGAGCTGTTGGACATAGTAGCGGTGTCCAAGGGAGGAGGAGCAAGTGGTCCCAGGACATGAGGGACCCTGATGACCCCTCTGGCCCTTCAGGCACCCGGGGGCAGGGCCTACCTACAAGTCTCCTTCCTGACATCAGGGAGAAAAAAAATCCAGGCTCTAGAGGACATTAAGGAAAGTACAAAATGGAAATGAATCAGTCTTTATCTATAAAGCATGGCGTGAGCTTTCCTGCCCGAGTGCAGCTCAGGTCCCCAACAGGCATGCGTAAAAGCTGCTTTGATGAGCTGTCTGGGGCCTTTGCGGGGTCTGCTGTGATGGGGGTGGGTACCCCAGCGAAGGTTGGGGGGGGGGGGGGAGGGGGAGGGCGGGAGGCCTGAGCGGTGGCCGCGCGGGTGGGGCCAGAGCAGAGGCAGCCGCTTTCCAAGGAGACATTCCAGACTGACGGTGGCGTGACTCAGACACCCGCCTGGAGCGCGATTGTTTCTGCCTGTCTTCCTGTCTTCCCAGTGGCCCCGTTTGTGAGCAAAGAGAGGGAGAGGAGAGGGTGCTCTTCCTGAGGAGGGTGTCACACGCAGACACAGGCACACCCTCCCGCCACACGCCACGACGCACAGCCCCGCGCTCTCCCACGTGGGGGCTGCACACCCCTGGGCCCGGCGGGGGTCCAGCCCAGGCCGAGGGACCCAGGACTCGGCGGAGGGTTGGGCCTGCAGGACTTCCCGAGGCAGACCCTCCCAGGTCCTGACAGCTCTGCTAATCCCCTCCTTGCAGCACCAGCCCCTACGCCTCCAGAAAGACCTCCGTGCCCTGCCCACCGGCTCAGGACTCCCGTCTCTCCTGGGCTCCGCCCAGCAGGGCAGCAGGCAGCTGGTGGCCCAGGTCCAAACCCCAACCCCGCCATCTGCCGGCCACGTGGCCCGAGCCTCAGTTTCCCCAACCCCAACCCCGCCATCTGCCGGCCACGTGGCCCGAGCCTCAGTTTCCCCATCCGCCGCCGTAAGTCCGACTCGCTCATGGAGGTGCTGGGCCCCGCGGGCGGCTCTTCAGCACCCGACATTCTCAGCCTGAACATCCTGAATTCAGCCTCTCGCAGGCCTTCAATACGGGAATCCTTCTAATGAAAAGAAAACAGAGGTGGCGGAGACCAGCCGGCCGGCCGAGGTAACCCAAGCCAGCGGCCTGGGGCATGAATGGGCCCTTTCATGGGGCAGCCACAGAACGAGGGCCTGGGGTGGAGATCACTGCGTTCGGCCCAAGGAATGGCAGTGCCCGGGGCAGGCCCGGGGCAGGGAGGAGACGGACAGTGGCCTGCAGCCCCGGCCTCGGGGCCTCGGGGCCTCCGGGCCCAGCCTCCTCCCCTTCCCCGTCCTGGACGCCCCCCTGACACCCATCCTGGCTGCAGGAAAGAAGCCAGCCGTCCCCCATCCAAATGCCACTGTCCTTGTTTTTCTCCTATAATTATGTCTCCGAGGGCCAACTACAAATTTACATTTTGCTCAGGTCGGTCATTTATCTGGAGCCTGCGAGGAAGGCCCCGGCTGTAAAAGGCGCATTTATGTGTGTTTTTGTGTTGCTCGGGGTGACCGGCCGCGGCGCGCGGACACAACTGGCCCTTTTAGCCGGGGCGGCTGTAGGAGCAGCGGTGCCCTCACCGCCTGGCCTGTGTAAACGCCTCCATGCCACTGGCCATGAATGACTTCAGTGTACAGAGGTTTTCTTTTTCCATACCTGGCCACCAGAACGTCCAACATTCTTCTAGAAAAAATGTGGCAAGGTCCCTGGGATCATTTTCTCTCCAAATGGCTGATCCATCCCAGTCTGGCCCCGACACAAGCCAGCTCTTCTTCCACTTAATGATGTGAAAGAAAAATCGTGCTTCCGTTTTTGCCACCTGCTGTGATGGCCCCAACCATAGTTCCCTCTGACTTCCTGGGGGCGAAGGTCAGCGATGAGGCATTCCTCCTGGGTCTTTGAAGAGACATGGCGGGCTGGCGTGGGCCAGCCTGCAGGGGCAGGTGGCCCCCGTCTGGGTGCAGAGCCGGCGGGCCTGGGTCTGGGACCAGCCCAGGGAGCGGGTCCCTCTCTGGACGCCAGTGGATGTTCAGGCGGCCCTGGGCCTGGGCACAGCTGTCCCTGATGTCCCCGCATGTCCCTGCCGGGCACGGTCAGGACGCTGCCTCTCCTCCCCAGGGGCCATGCCTGTCATGGACGCCCCCTCAGGGGAGAACACTGAGGCCAGGATAGGAGGGAACACGCTGGGTAGGTGGGTGGGTGACCTGACCTCAGCTCGGTGTGCGTGTGTGACCGTGTGTCCGAGTGTGTGTGTACACATGCACATGCGATTGTGTGTACGTGTGTACAGGCATGTGTTAGGGGAGGTGTGTGTGTTCCTGAGTGTGGGTAGATGTGTGTTTACACATATGTTAGGAGCATGTGTATGTGAGAGTGCATGTGCATATGTGAATGTGCATATATATCCACGACTATGCATGAATACATATGTGTCAATGTGTGTATGTGCGTGTGCATGCTTGAGTGTGTGTGAGAGTGTGTACACGTTTATGTGAGAGTGCATGTATATTCAAGAGAGTATGTGTACACGTGTGTCTGTGTATATGTGCACGTGTGTGCATGCCCACGTGTGTGAGTGTGTGTGTGTGCGCTCACACCTACTCTTCTGGAACTCAGGATCCCTGAACCAGAGGCCGGGCCTGCTCCCTTGCTTGCCACCCCCCACCCCCCGTGCCTGCAGCAGGGCCGACGCCCAGGAACACTCGTATCCGCGGAGAAGTGAACCAGCAAAGCGCGTACAGTGAGTGTGTCCCCGACGGCTCCTCTCGCGGCTGACCCCGCGAGGATCTCCTCCGCTCACCCATCTCGCTGGGACCGCGCCCACGCCAGTGAGGGTCCAGAGGTGCTGAGCGGCACCAGTGCGGGCTCCGGGTCGCGCCCAGGCCCGCCTCTTCCTTCCACCCTGTGCCCGGCTTCCCTGCCCCGTCCCCGTGGCTGCGTGCGAGCACTAGTGGACGGTACCTCGCATGGCCGCCATCAGTGACTTTCCTGCCTGACTTACTTCCCCATCTCGCGCCCCCGTTTCCCACAGTGGTCGTGACTCAGGACAGCCCGACAGTGATCCCCCCGCCCCCTTCTTCCCAGGACCTGCCCCGAGTCTCCCAGCCGGAGCCCCACCTCCAGCCCCTGCGTCGGCAGCGGGAGCCCAGCACGTGAGTGTGGGGACGTGCGGAGCCCAGGGCCCCGGCCCTGCAGACACCTTTCACAATGGCCAGGGAAGATCAGTTCAGCTCCCGCATCGCCCGGCCCTCCCTGCCTGTCCAGGCCTCGGTCACCAGGGTCCACCCGGGACACACTTCCACGGAGGGCTGGACCCTCCCTGGCGGCCTGCCGAGCACAGCGGCTTGAGCAGTGGGCTTTGTGGGCAACACGTGGGCCCGAGCACAGGGCGGGCAGTGGAGAGGCCTTCTCGAGTGGACCCTCGGTAGCCCAGGCCCCACCCTGACGCCCAGGCTGCACACTGGGGGGCAGGAAGCACGGCCCTGCGGCTGCGGCCTGACTCCAAAGAGGCCTCGCGTCCTCAGGCTCCTCACACCCCCAGGTCCCCCCGGTTCCGAGCCTCGGACCCCAGCATGACCACTACTCCTTGCCCACAGCTCTCCGCCACGTCCTGCCCGCCGGCCTCCAGCTGGCCCCGCTCCCCGCCCCTCCCCCTGTGGTGCCAGCCTGCGGAGAGCGCAGAAGGCTTACCCGGGACTCCGTCCCCAGGGCACCCCCTTCCTCAGGAGGACCTGGGGGGGCTACGGAGCCTCCCGGGGGCAAAGCGAACCGCGGGAGTGCGGCCTCGCTCTGGCCTCCTCCGTCATCGCGGGGAGAACCTGGCCCCCCGCCCCCGAGCTGTGCCGTCTGCATCGGGGCCACAGGCGGTGGTTTGTGTTCACGTGAAATAAAGTAGGAGTTCACTTGCCAGCTGTGCTCGCCCCATTCCCAGTGCTCAGCGGCCACGTGTGGCCGAGGAGCTGGGCCGGACAGCGGGACAGCACGCCCACCATCGCAGGAAGAACCATGGGGCCTGCCGGCCGGAAGGTGTGCATGTGGCGGGCCCGACAGGCGTTAGGGAGACCCGAGCAGCGCATTCTAGTCAGCGGCCCCGTTTCCTCTTCCCACTGTATCTTGTAGAATCAGCAAAAAGCCAGTCACGCACCTACCCAACCCTGTGCTTCACCAAACGAAGCCACCGCCTCCCCTTTGGGCCCCAGCCCTTCCGACGGCATCGGATGGAAAGGGCAGGAGCAGGGCCAGCCCAGCACCCGGGGTGACGTCACCAATCCACCGGGTGCCCCTCCCCCCAGTCCTCCTCAACCTCCCAGGCAGCCCTTCCACGGAGGGGCGTGGGCATTGGACGCCTGCTCACACCTGGGCCGAGGCTGTCACCCGGCCAAGGCCCTCGAAGACCTGACTTGGGCGAGCAGATCACCTGACCGCTGCCTGCGCGGTCCTGGTACCCTGCGCATGCGAGGTCGGTGGGAATGCAGTGGTTCCTGCCCTCCGGGGCGGTCACTGCCAGGTGCTGACTCAGATAAACAGGACGTTCACGTGTCGTGCAGGCTCTGGAACACACAGGGCACCGTGCCCGGCTCACCCTGCACGTGGTGAGCCTGCACAACTCCCCGGGCTCGAGTGCAGCCGCTCCAACTCAGCGGCACCCCAGGCCTGGCACAATCCCACAGGGTGTTTGCTACCGAGAGTCTAGCTGTTCAGGGTTGCAAAGGTGGGTTAGTGTCAGTAATGGAACAACTCATTGCAAAAACATCCAGGACATCATGGGTGGGGTGGTCTTTCTAAAACATGGACTCCGTCGCGTCACTCCCCTGCTCACAGGCCGCTCGTGGCTCCCTAGTGCCCGTAGGACAACACGTACTCTCAGCTGTAGACTCAAGCCTTTTGCCGCCAGGGCCAAGCGCATCCCGGACTCAGTGCCTTCCCTCCTCTCTGCCTTTCCCACCCCAACTCAGGCCACACCGAGCTGCTACACGTCACTCTAAACACCCCTGCATCTCCCCCACCTCACTCTGCATTTCCTCACCTCCTGCCAACTTTGCCAGCCCAGCAAACTCTTATTCATCCTCCAAGACCCACACAAGAAGTCCCCTCCTCCATGAAGCCTTCTCGTAGACCCTTAGATTGTGGCACGCATATACCACGCTGTGCATCAGTCTCCCCCCTGGGCCTTATTCATGTTCGCACACCTCACACCTCAGCTCCATACGTCCACAGTGGTCTAATTCTGTCCTTTCATTCTTCACCACACAGTCGTCCCTCAGCCTGGGATGCTCTCTTCTCTGTCACTTGAAGCCCCTTCTCTCTTTTAAACCTCTTCAGGATGCACTTCACCCTCTCCAGGGAGCCATCTGTGCTTAACACAGTGTGACCATGTGACACGGGCAATTGTACAGAGCATCCGAGGACGGCAGTGCCAGAAAGACTCTTGGGGATGGTCTGGTCCAGCCTCTTCATTTTACAGGTGAAGAAACAGAGGCCCAGAGAGGGAGAGACAGCTGGGGCCCGGCTGGGGAGGGAACAGCTCTCCCGGGGCTTCATGCTCTGCACCGAGCCCAGAGGAGCCCCCTGCACGGCCTCTCCCCAACCCCCAGGCAGGGCTGCAAGGCTGACAGGCCCTGTCCTGCTCTGCTCACTCTCCAGGCATCTTTGCTTCATTTTACTGCCCCCAAACCGCCTTACATATGCCCAGCGCCACAGTGAGACACCTCCACGACCTGTGCACCAGGCAAACTGTGACTGTGGGCAGTGGAGGAGGGCAGCCCTGCCGCTCACCAGCTGTGGGACTTCAGACACCTGCTATTTTCTGAGCCCCAGGTTTCTCCTTCGAAAATGGGGATAACACACATTGGTTGTCAGGATGATTC
This sequence comes from Balaenoptera ricei, assembly GCF_028023285.1. Taxonomy (NCBI): domain Eukaryota; kingdom Metazoa; phylum Chordata; class Mammalia; order Artiodactyla; family Balaenopteridae; genus Balaenoptera; species Balaenoptera ricei. Next base: position 62,850,826 of record NC_082657.1, on the reverse strand, counting down.
AAGGAAATGACATTTGTAAAGTGCCTAAGAAAGAGCCTGACACAGAGCCAGTGGACTGCCACCATCGTTGTGATGTGATGATGGTGGTGATGGTGATGGTGATGGTGATGGTGGTGATGGTGGTGATGGTGGTGATGATGGTGGTGGTGATGGTGGTGATGATGAAGGTGATGGTAATGGTGGTGGTGGTGGTGATGATGGTGGTGATGGTGGTGATGATGGTGGTGGTGATGGTGGTGATGATGAAGGTGATGGTAATGGTGGTGGTGGTGGTGATGATGGTGATGATGGTGATGATGGTGGTGACGGTAGTGATGATGGTGGTGGTGATGATGAAGGTGATGGTGGTGGTGATGATGGTGGTGGTGATGGTGGTGATGATGGCGATGATGATGGTGGTGATGGTGATGATGGTGATGGTGATGGTAGTGATGCTGGTGGTGATGGTGATAATGGTAATGATGGTGGTGATGGTGATGCTGGTGGTGGTGATGGTAGTGATGATGATGGTGGTTATCATGGTGATGATGATGGTGGTGACGATGAAGGTGATGATGGTGGTGATGATGGTGATGATGATGGTGGTGATGGTGGTGATGATGAAGGTGATGGTGATGGTGATAATGGTAATGATGGTGATGGTGGTGGTGGTGGTGGTGGTGATAATGGTAATGATGGTGGTGATGGTGATGGTGATGATGATGGTGGTGACGATGAAGGTGATGATGGTGGTGATAATGGTGATGATGATGGTGGTGATGATGGTGGTGATGATGAAGGTGATGGTGATAATGGTAATGATGGTGATGGTGGTGGTGGTGGTGATGATGGTGATAATGGTAATGATGGTGGTGATGGTGATGGTGATGATGATGGTGGTGATGATGGTGATAATGGTAATGATGGTGATGGTGGTGATGATGATGGTGATAATGGTAATGGTGGTGATGGTGATGATGATGGTGGTGATGGTGATGATGGTGATGGTGATGGTAGTGATGCTGGTGGTGATGGTGATGATGGTGATGATGAAGGTGATGGTGATGCTGGTGGTGGTGATGGTAGTGATGCTGGTGGTGGTCGTGATGATGGTGGTGATCATGGTGATGATGATGGTGGTGACGATGAAGGTGATGGTGGTGGTGATAATGGTGGTGATGATGGTGGTGATGATGAAGGTGATGGTGGTGGTGGTAGTGGTGATGATGATGATGGTGGTGGTGGTGGTATGATGGTGATGATGGTGGTGATGATGAAGGTGATGGTGATAATGGTAATGATGGTGATGGTGGTGATGGTGACGGTGATAATGGTAATGATGGTGATGGTGGTGGTGGTGATGATAATGATGGTGGTGACGGTAGTGATGCTGGTGGTGGTGGGATGATGGTGATGATGATGGTGGTGGTGATGGTGATAATGGTAATGATAGTGATGGTGGTGGTGGTGATGATGATGGTGATGATGATGGTGGTGGTGGGATGATGGTGATGATGGTGATGGTGGTGGTGGTGGTGGTGGTGGTGATGGTGATGATGGTGGTGATGGTAGTGATGCTGGTGGTGGTGGGATGATGGTGATGATGATAAAGATAACAGTGATGGTGAAGATGATGTTTTCACTGTCTCCAAATTTTCTCCTTCAAGGAATGCTCCTGTTTTCTGCCTTCTCTGCTTGTGACACAGAACTTCACAGATGTGATGATCTCTGGGTGGATGGCAGGTACGGGACTGTGGGTGAGAGGAGAGCTCTCAGTGGCAGGAACAGACCTGTGTCCTGAATGATGTCACCTACATCACCTCGCCTTCTGGGCTCTGGTTTCTCCATCTGTGAAACAATGAGGTTGAACTGGGTGATTCCTAAAGGGTCCTTCTGGGTTTAAGCTTTTCTGACACAGTTTTTGTCTTACAGCAAGTGGTTTTGCAAGGATCCTTCCTCCTCCTTCAGATATTTATATTTTCTGCCATCATTTCAACAAAGCCTGTCTTGGTGGTGCCTTTACCTGGACATCCAACAATAAGCTGGCATTTGACATGCAGAGATACATACACACAGGGTTACTTCTGTGAGAGTGTGTGTGTGTGTGTGTGTGTGTGTGCACGCACACCCAGCAGACCCCCGACATCCCAGAATGCAGACACCAATGCCTCCAAGACCCACAAATTCAGCACAGCAAATGCACTGACTTCACCGAGAACAAACAATCAAGCTCCGGTGTGGCTCCTGGGTGGCTGGCTAGGTTCACCCATAGCTACACCTCCCGGGAAGGGCAGGGACAGGAGCACCGCACCCCCAAAGCCGCGCCCACTCCAGTGGACCTGTGAACGCGAGTCGCTGGAGAGACGCGACTTTCCAGCACAGACCTAGGGGACTGGAGTGGAGCTCTTCTTCCAGGAAGCGTGGCTGGAGACCTTGAGCAAGTCGCCTCTCCGCTTGGAGCTCAGGTCTCCTCCTGTGCCCTGCGGGGACGGTCAGTCCTGCCCGGCCTCTCTCGAGATCATCGCGAGGACTGAACTGCTGGATTGTCAGGTCCCGTGTGAGCATGGGCTGATTTTCCAGGCGTGTGGTTGCACGCATTTTAGGGTAAGTTAGCACCTGCGATCCCAGACCCCCTCCCAGGGCTGTGCTAGGGAGGCAGGATGTCACGATGCTCAGTGCCCAGCTCACAGCGAGAGCTTCGAAAATTAATCTCCTTCTCCCCCTTCCACTCCCTCCTCCTCTCCCCCTCCCTCTTCATTATAATCATGATTATTAACTGTTATTCTACACAAAGCAAAGACATGCTTCAGGTAAAAAACACGGAAAGGGACCAGTGATGTCTTCAAATGGACACCACCAGCTCTTAGCTCGCTCCAGAGCAGATGCTTCTAAAATAGCCTACAGGTGGTGGCGGGGGTCTGAGGCCCCCGCCAGCACTGTCCTTGCTGTGAGTACTGGGGCTGAGGGGCTGCGGGTGCCGTGTGGCTGTCCCCTGGGGAAGCTTGTCTCGTCCCCATCCTGTCTTCCTGTGGCCAGGGCCTCCTGTGAGCTGCCTGCTGAAGGGGTATGTGGGCGGGGGCTGAGCAGAGGGTCCGGGGCCCGAGAACATGCAGAGTGTCCCTCTGTCCCAGGGCCCCCCGGGACAGGACACAGGGGACATTACTCTGGGCTGGCTCCGCCCCAGGCAGTGGTTTTGTTTTGTTTTTTTTAAGCAGGAGACTAAATGTTTGAACACGTGCAGACACGTGTGATGGAGTGGCCGCAGGACCTGGGAGCTGGAAGCCGGGGGCACCGGGACGGGCGGGCGAGCGCTCAGCGTCTTGCTGGGCTGAACTGTGCCCAGGCGGCCGCGGAGACGGGCCTCAGGGCTGTGCGTCTGAGGACCGGCACACAGAGTGGATGTGGGTTGGAGGTTATGGGGTTTGGAGGGACGTGATGGGGAGCTGCAGTCAGGGGAAGGGCCTTTGCTGCAGCTGCTCCAGTCCTGGCTCTGAGGCATCTTAGCTGTGACCCCCGCGAGCCACCCGGTCTCCAGGGACAAAGGAGTGAGTGGTACAGGAGGGCTTCAGGCGGCGGTGACAGTGTGCTGTGCAGCTGACCATCTAGCTTAGGTGGCCTGGGGCACGTTCTGAACGCCCTGGACCTAGTTCCCTCCTCGGGGCGACCATCCCCACCTCTGGAGGAGGGCTGGACACACGGGTTACAGCAGGAGAGGGCTGGGCTCCGCAGACACGTGGGGACACCCGCCCTCTGCCCGGGACACAGCCAAGGAGACGGATGTCATCCCCGTCCTCACGGGATGACCGCCCCAGTGTCCACTCCCTGGAGGGGGTGGAGACCCGGGAGGGGTGGGTCCCGAGGTGCTCAGCCTGCGGTCACCTGAGAGCTGGGGTCTCAGGTCCCCTCTCTGAATCCTTCTCGAACCCGACAGAGCCCCGCTCGGAGCAGCTCGTAAGAGATCTCTGCAGGGAGACACCTCTTTCATTCACCAAGAGAAAAGCAAAGTGTAGCGGAGTGAGTTGTGTCCCCCTGAAAGATATGCTCAAGTTCTCACTGCCATTACCTGTGAATGGGCCTTATTTGGAAACAGGGTCTTTGCAGATGTCATCAACTTAAGATGAGATCATGCTGGACTAGGGTGGTGATCCCAATAGCTGGGGTCTTTATGAAAACAGGGGGATTTGGACAGACTCAGGAAAAAGGGCCATGTGATCATGGAGCCCCCCGGAGCTGGAGGAGGCAGGAGGGACCCCCCCCCAGAGCCTCTGGAGTGAGCACGGCTGCACAACACCTGGATTTGGGGCATCTGGCCCCAGAACTGTGAGAGGATACGTGTCTGTTGCTTTAACCCACCCAGTTCGTGGTGATTTGTTATGGCCACCCTGGAAAACGCAGGCACCACCCGGGCACCAAGAAACAGGCAGTGACACAAACAGGCGACTTGAGGAAGAAATACCATGGCCGATGCACAGAACACGCTGCTTCCGTGAAGCACGGAGACATCAGTGATGTGACACCGCTGTTTTTCTTTAGCAAATTGTCAAAGATTTAAAACACATAGACTCTGCGAGTCTGGCCAAGGCATGCGACGGGGATAACTCACAGGGCTGTTTCCCAGACCCTTCTTCCCTTCCGTGAGTTCATCCTGGAAGCAGTCAGACTAGGCGAGGTGTGTCCTCCCCCCACCTCGTGATGTCTAAGGCGGACGTGATCTACATAAAAGCCGCGGTAGAGCCTGACGCCAGAAAGCACTGGAATCCCGCGTCCGCCGCCCAGGAAACTGTTCCTTCTGTGTCAGCGTGAAAAGCCGCTTACAAGAGACATCGGTGCTAATTTTATGAAAAAGCAATGAGACCTGTGTGCTCGGGGCACAGGAGCCTGCCGAGTCAGCAGTGGGCATCCCTGGGCTGGAGAATCAAGGGTAATTTTGAAATTTTCCCGTTCGGGTTTTTGCTGTAGTTTCCAAACTTTGTGTAAAAAACAGGTATTATTTTTGAAACAGGAAAACAATGCAATTAAAAGCAGTGGCCTTGGCCCAAGAGCTCAAAGCCACCACCTGCTGGCCGGCTGGGGCTCAAGTTGGCGGCGGGGGGGTTCCCCGGGACGGAAGCAGACAGCTGTGGTTTCTGAGGGCGCGGCGGGAGCAGCTTGTTGTGACTATGCTGAAGTCCCTGAGGCTGGGGTCGATGGTCCGGCGTGGCTTCCGTGACTGCATAGCCCTCACCCCCCCAGCCCTGTGACAGCCTGCTTTGTCATCTGAGAGATGGGGTGGTGGGACTGTCACCCCATGGAACTGTCACAAGAATGCCCATGTGCTCGGGGAGTGCTATGTGAACTGGGCACCCCACCGCCAGATGAGGGGCTGGGCCCAGAGAGGCCAAGTGATTCACCCCAGGTCACACAGCAATGGGCTGTGGGCCAACATCAAACCCTACTTTGTCTGACCTCAATTCCCATGTTCTCTCCACATGGAGAAGTGGGAGAGGCGGCCTCACAGGCCCAGGTGTGGATGGGCGGCCCCCTGGACTTGCTGCGCCGACCTCAGGCTGATTTGGAGCACCACAAGGGCCAGCTCGGCCCTGCCTACAGGCCGACGGCGTGGAGGGGCCCAGGGAAGAAGCAAGCAGGCCTGATCCCAAGGGCTGGATTTGCATGTCATTTGCATGCCAGACTGGATGGGGTCCCCCGATGGTGGGTGCAGGGCATGGCCTGGGAGGTGGGCTCCTGTGTGAAACGGCCAGGGAGGGACTCCTGAGGTCAGCTGACGTGTGGCCAGAGCCTGTGTGGGACTCAGTGTCACCGGCTCAGTGTTGGCTCCTGGATACTTGTTACCCGCCTGGGGTCAGCCGGACTGGGTCCTCTTGGAGGAAGTGCCACTGAGGCCAGGGGGGCGAGGTGACTTGTCTGAGGGTGCCCAGCAGGAAGTGGCGCCTGCTCCAGGAGAGACCGTCGGGCTGGACCTACCTCCAGGGAGGGCGTATTCCCCGGCGGGGGAGGGGGAATCCCTGGCCAGAGAGCTCCCTGAGGCTGGGCCGCTCCCCACTCCCCTCAGAGGAGGAGAACGGTGGGGACAGGCCCTCAGGTTCAACAAGGAGCACAGCCACCGCTGAGGCCACGCTCTCTGGGCCACACGCTCCCCGGGCTGCTCCCAGCCAACGACCAAGCTCCACCCCAGGGGAAGCAGAGCCCGACGGCATCACAAAGCCTTCAAAGGCGATGGCAGAGCCGTCAGGCCTCTGAGACTGGGCAGGGGGCTCTGCTTTGTCTGCTGCTGGCGCGGGGCTGCGTCCATCCCCAGGGGAACCCTCCACGGACTCGCAAGCACACAGGGTCCTCGTCCCCACCATCCTCCCCTCTCCTTCGTCCGTCAAGGCTGTCACAGGCTCCGGAGCCCGACCCAGAGGCCCGGCCATCTGTCCAGAAGGCCCAGGCCCTCGATGCCAAACCGCCTTCCTGGAGCAGAGGCGGGGTGAGCGCACAGGCCTGCTTGTGTCTGATACAAGCGCTGGATTGTTCTCTCTGCCCTCGTCGGCTCTTATGCGGAGGCCAGTCCTAAAATAATATCGCATTTCCTCTCTCATCATTTGGACGGAGGATGTGCATCCGGGATCGAGCTGGATGGCGTGCTTTCATGTGTGGGCACCGGGGGCTTCCGTGCCACCTCCCAGGGGCTCTGTGCCGGCCGCGTCCCCCGAGTCCCCAGCGTGGGAGCTGCTCTGAGGGGGACACTGCTTGTGTTTTTTCAGAAATACGTCTCTTGGAAAGTTGGTCTCTGCACCGGATTGTTGAGCATTCCAGACGGGGCCCCGGACCCCAGGGGCCGGAGCCAGTGACTGGCTGGTGACAGAGGGCAGGTCTGGCTCGAGAAGGCACCCCTGGGAGGCGGTGGCGCCTCGCGCGTGCTAGGTACTCAGCACCCACTCGGGTGGACCCGGCACAGGGGGCATTCCCACGGGCAGCCTCCCCTCTGCGGCCACGGTCGCTTTGCTTTGCTCTCTAAGTGCCTGCTTTAGTTTACCATAGCGCCTGGGATGCGTGCTTCCTTCTGAAAGCCTCAGGGCCTCCCCGTGCTCCTTGCTGGGGCAAGTGCTCCGGTGCCCTGAGCGCGAGGGAAGAGGGCGGAGGCCGCTCCTTGTGGGCCTCCCGGCGCAGGGTGAAGCCCAGGCTTCCGCGCCACTCAGACCGCTTGCAAATCCCAGCCCGTCACTAGTTCCGGTACGTTGGGCTTCAGCCCTCCTGGTTAAGCAGTTTCAAAGGCAGGACGCGGGACGGAGACCCAGCTGTTTGCTCCCGTTGCTAGAATCACTGTGGCGGGGCAGCCGCACCTGCAGGGTGAGGGGGCTTGGCGTCCGGAGCAGCGCTGCCCGCGAGGTGTCCCAAGGGAACACGGACTCCCGATTAGCCTCCAAGAAGCAGAATTAGCACCTCCTCAGATTCAACTAGCGGTTGTGTTCCTGGAAAAGTCGGTGCCTTAAGATCATGCATATCGTGATGCAAGGAAAACAGGAGCCAGATGAGGAGATGCCTGCAGGACGCTCCAAAGGCAGGGGGTCCTGTGACACCTCCTCGCGCGGGCTGGCCTGTGCGTGGCTGGACGTGGAAGAGCCCGGCCCCAGGGCCAGCAGTGCCCTCCGGGCCTTGGCAACCACGGTGCTCCGATGGGACGGTTCCACTGTCTCTGAGAACCCCTGGCTTCGGCTTCCCGTGCAGGCCCCCCCAGACCTTGCCAGGCCCTGGCCGGCGCCCGGAGACCCCCGTTACGATGTCCCTTTAGCAGGTGCTCTAGTGGGAAACAAGCAGCCTCGTAGTTGGGACTGTGGTCGTGCCGCTGGGGACCACGGAGACCGCGGCCGGGGTGACTGGAGAAGGCGCCCACCCTCTGCCCCACTGACCACCCCTGGAGCACAGAAGTCCGCTTTGTGAAACTCCCAAACCAAACGTGGACACGTAAGGGCCAGTTTAGGTGGGCTGAGGTCGCAGGTAAGACGCATTTTCATTTTGAAAGAATGACAGCAGCTCCTGCAGTTTGGGGGACCCCCAAATGGTGCCTCCATTCCTCCCCCCGTCCCCCACAAACCTCCCTTGAGAGTTGAACACTGTCACTGGGGTGTCGGCCGTTCGGTGTGTCCTTCTGAATTGTCACAGCCCCTCTGAGGTCTACGAGCCCCAGGCAGAGACGGTCCCGTGTGGTCTGCGGGGGCCGAGGGCCCCAAGCAAAGGAGAGTTTGCTTTCACTTTGAGCACAAAACCCCAGTGATGGTTCCTATTCGAGTGCAAAAAGGCCAGGCAAGCCTGGGACAATTTCAGCAACAAAACTAATAATGACAGTAACGGAGTAATAACCAGTAATTACAGGAATGATGACAGTAATAACCAGTAGAATAAAACAATGTCCGTCAGGCCATAATGGTTCAGAGCATCGCTTCAGTCCCTGCGTGCGGGAGGGCAGACCTCTCCCAGCACAGCCCGGGCAGTCGGTGCAGGGGAGTCCTCATGCCTCACACGTGGCAGGACGAGATGCTGCCGGCAAGGACCATCGATGGATGCTAAAATCAGCACGCCAGAGCTCCACGGGAAAGAGGATGTTTACATAGTCACCTAAGACGCTCCTTAATTACAAAGAGAAAAGGAGCAGCTTACAGCACAGCCGCGCGGCACCACTTAACCAAGTGATGGACGTTACCACGGCCGGGAGCGGGACCCACAGGCACGGGTGACCCCAGGCCCACGCTCCGAGAAGGACACGACATCACTTCTGCGGGATTCCTGCCAAAATGCACAACTACTGTCTCATGGTGAAAAACATCACACAAATGCAAACTGAGGGACGTTTTCAAAATAACTGGCCAGTACTCCCTTTTCAAAAGGGTCAAGGTCACGGGCGACGGAGGAACGATCCCGGATGGGAAGAGACTAACTAAGGGGCCACGACCAACCGATGCCGTGTGGGACCCTGGCTGGACCCTCAGCCAGAGAAAGGAGGTCACGGGTCGGCTGGTGAGGTTCCGCTGAGGCTGGAGGGTGATGGATTGCCGTGAATCAGCATGAATTGTCCCGCTCTACGTCCCAGGTCGATATCAGGAGAGCCCGGGGGAGGTATCCCAACTCTGTGCTATTTTTGCAATTAAAATGGTTTCAAAATAAATAAATAAGTGAATGAGAGAGAAGGCCAGGGTCAAACGCCTCACAGCCTCTGGCTGGAATCTCCTAGGTCTTCCGGAGCGTGGCTCTGGCTCCCGCGTGCATGCCTCCACCGTCCCGGCCACGGCCTCTGAATGGACTCCAGGTGGCAACATCCCTCCCCAAGGCAGTGTAGACACAGGGGGACTGGGGCCAGGGGGCGGAGAGCTGACCTCCCCCATCCCCATCCCTCCGTGATTCTCTTACTGGAGCAGCTCCGGTAAACTTGTAAATAGGATGAGTCCCTGCCCCAGCCCCCCGCCCCTAGCTCGAACCCTCTCCCCCTGGGGCCCCGGGGGAAAGGCCTTGTGGAGAACGGAATAATGAGTCCCAAAGATGTCCATGCGCTGACCCAGAGCCTGTGAATGTTACCCTGCACGGCAGAATTCCTGTGCAGAGGGGGACAAGTTAGCGACCCTGAGATGGGAGATGACCCTGGATTACGGGGGGGGGGAGGGTGCCCAGTGTCACCACGAGGGTCCAGGTAAGAGGGAGACAGGACGGTCTGAGTCCGTGAGACGTCTGAAGACTCTACAGGGCTGGTTTGGAAGGTAGGGAAAGGGGCCACGAGCCAAGAAACGCAGGCGCCTCCAGAAGCTGGAACAGGCAGGAGACAGACTCACTCCTGGAGCCTCGAGGGCGTGTCGTTCTGCCGACACCTTGATTTTAGCCCAGTGAGATTTCTGACCTCCAGAACAGTAAGGTAAGAAATGTGTGGGGCTTGAAGCCACTCATTTTGTGGTCGCTTGTTGTGGCAGCCACGGGACACGCGTGCACTGAGTGAGGTGGTAGTGATGATAATGAATTAGGTCATCTTGAGTGTAAACCATGTGCCCAGCTGTTGTGCTTTGTACACGGTAGCACTTGAATCCCCACAAGAGCACCCAGAGAGTCGGAACTGTCCCCACCCCAGAGATACGGCAGCCTGGGAGTAGCGACGTAAAGTCAGCGCCCATGGTAACCAGATGCAGGCAGAATAGGGAGGAGATGGGGTTTGGATCAGGAACCTGAATGCTCTCCTTCTGATGGCTTGTGAGGTGGCACCCCCTCTGCTGTGATAAGTTAAATGGGACCCTCGGTCCTCCTCACTTGCCCCCATCACAGCTCCTATTTGCCAAGGATGGTGGAGGACATTCATGACCAATCTCAGCCCCCAGGCCAATCCAGTCCCAGGGAGTTGACTTCTCACGGCCAGGACCCTCTGGTGGCAAGTGACAGAAAACCTGGCCCACATGGACCAAAGCTAGAAAGGGAATGTTTGGCTCACGTAACGGGAAAGACCAGTGGCAGCCCTGGCCCCTTGCTGGCTGCTTTCTCCCATGGTGCAGCCTCAAGCCCTCCTGGTCCAGCAGCAAATGGCCCCTCCTGATAGCCCAGAGTACGTGGTCACAGCCTCTGGAGGGCCACAGTGGCCCGGGGACGGATGCTCTGATCCCTGGAGCTGTGGATGGAGACGACAGCGGCCTGAAGCCCAGCAGGTAGGGAGAGTGACATAAACCAGAGAAGGAGGGAGACAATGTTGAGGGTTAAAAACTCAACAAATATCCAGCACCTCGGCTTAGCTTCCACTCTGCAGGTAAGAGAACTGGAGTCTGGATCTGCCTGAGATTACGTGGCAAATACGCAGCAGGGCTGGGACTCTGCTCAGAGATCCCAAGAGTGCTATTTTAGTGTCTCCACATACAGCTGGAAAATGAAAGTTAGAACTCGATACCATCTGAAACATCACAAAACAGCAACTATCTAGGAATAAACTCATGAAAGATATGCAAAACCTTCAAGCAGAAAAACTGCATCACATCACTGAGGGAAGTTCAGTAAGAACCAAATAAATGTAGGGATACACCACATCCATGGACTGGGAGACCCAGCGGTTTAAAGAGGTCAATTCATCCCAAACTGATCTATGGATTCAATGCAATTCTAATCAAAGTCCCAGTAGGTTCTCTTTGAAGTCAATAAGCTCATCCTAAAATTTATGGGGAAATGTAAAGGAACAAATATGATGGAGTCTAGAGTTTCTAAAACATGTCACTCACAACGTCTGGGATACAATCCAAAATTACCCGACATATAAAGAAACAAGAAAATGTGACTCTTTCTCAAGACAACCAACAGAGGCCAACCCTGAGGTGACCCAGATGTTAGACTCAGGAGACAAGGATTTTAAAGCATCTGTTTCATTAGGCTCAAGGATGTAAAGGAAATTATGTTTGTATTAAGTGAAAAGACAGGAAACCTCAACAGAAAAAATAGAAACTTATTATAAAAAGGAAACAAACGGAAATTCTAGAGCTAAAAAAATACAATGTGTGAAATAAAAAAAATCACTAGATGGGCTATATGGCAGAATGCAGATGACAGAGGAAAAAAATCAGTGATCTTGAACACAGATGAATAGAAATTATTTAATTTGAAAGCAGAGAGATAAAGATTGAAATTAAAATTCACAGAGACTCAAGAGACCTACAGAACAATATCAAAAGGTCCACTGTACGTGTACTTGAAGTTGCAGAGGAGAGGAAGATAAGAATGGGGCAAAAATATTATTTGGATAAGCAACAGCTGAAAATTTCCCCAATTTGGTGAAAGACATAGATTTACAGATTTAGGAAACTCATCGGATCCCAAGCAAGAGAAATACAATGAAAACTACACTTAGGTTTGTCACAAACTTCTGAAAACCAAGGATAAAAAGAAAATCTTGACAGTAACCAAAGATAAGTGGCACCAAAAAGCCAGGGGAATAATGACCCAAATTACTGCTGAATCCTCACTAAAATCAATAGGAGCCAGAAGCCAGTAGAACATCTTTAAAGTTCTAAAATTAAAATTAAAAACTGTCAACCCAGACTTTTGTCTCCAGCAAAAATATCCTTCAAGAATGAAGGTGAAATGAAGATATTTTCACTAAGAGAATTCGTCAGAAGTCATATTATGAGAAATACTAAGTTCTTAAGGCTGAAGGGAAATGATACCAGACAGAAATTCAGATCTTCTGGAAGGAAAGAAGAGCAACTGAAATGGTAAATAGGTGGGTGAATTGTTGTGAGGATGGCAGCAAAGCTCTTTCCAGATTCCTACATCCTATGCAGAAGCCAGAGGTCTTCAACTGATCTTTAAGCTTACACAATTCCAAGGATAATCTTACCAGGATTTTTGTGAGAAACTGACAAGCTGATTCTAAAATTGATATGAGAACGTAAAGGACCAAGAATAGCCAAAGCAACATTGGAAAAGTAAGAACAAAGTTGAAGAACTAATACTCGTTGAATTCAAGACTTATTCTAAAGCTACGGGAACTAGCCAGTAGGGTACTGACACAACAGTCAATAAATAGGTCAACAGAACAGAACCAACAGTTCAGAGATAGAGCCACACTTAAGTCATCTCATTTTCAACAAAAGTGCCAAGGCGATCCAAGGAGAGGCTTCTCAGAAAATGGTGCTGGCACAGCTGGGTGTCTACACACCCAAATTCATTCAAGATGGACCACAGATCTGAGGGTAAAGGTGAAAACTATAATGCTTTTAAATAAAATTTCGATGAATATCTTCACAACTTGGGGATTGGCAAAAGTTTCTCAGGACATAAAAAGCAGTACCATATACTAAAAATGTTTATAAATTAGATTTCAATAAAATGAAAAACTAGTGTTCATCAAAAGCCATCATGCAGAAAATGAATAGGCAAACCACAGACTGGGAGGAAACATATGCAAAGCATATACCTGACAAAGGATTAGCATCCAGCATATATAAAGAACCAGAACAAAATTTTTTTAAATGGGCAATTTGAACATTGAAACCTTCACAAAGGAAGATATACAAATAGTCAATAAGCATATGAAAAGGTGCCAACATTATCAGCCAACAGGTAAATGCAAAATCACTCTGATTCACTTTTTGGATTTTTCCCATCAGAGATCAGTTTTGCTTGTTCTAGCTCTTTATATAAACAGAATCATGCAGTGAGTTCTCCCTCTGGGGGTGCTGGTGGGGCCATGGATTGCCTGGGAAGGGGCATGAGGGCATTTCTGGGGTTCAATATCTTGACAGATATTGGCTTATATTTGTTGGGACTTTTGAATGGCATCCTTAAGATCTGTGCATTTCACTGCATGTAAATTTACCTGAAAAGAAAATCCAGACCATAAACAAATATTGACCCTTAGTTAATGATGCACATGTTCAAGTATTTTTGGCAATGCGTACTAATGTCGGCAACTTATTTTGAAATGCATCAAAAAAAGATGCATTGATCGGTCAACAGATGCACAGAGATATGCTAAAACAATTATACTCAGAGTTAATTGTAGGATCCGGGTGGTGGGTATGTGGGTGGTCACTGTAGCATTCTTTCAAGCTTTATGTTTGAACATTTTCATAATCAAATGTTGGAGAAAAAAGAAGAAAATGCAAAACAGAGTTTGAGAATGTATTTGCAGCACTTTTTTTCTGGAGCTGGTATCTAGAAAATATTTTAAAATACTTCTAAAATCAATAAGAAAAAGAGAACAGCATCTTAGATAAGTGGGCAAAAATTGGGGCAGATACTTCACAAAAGAGGATATCTCAATGGACAACAATTTTTGGAAAAGTTCTCAAGGTCCTCAGTCAACAGTGAAATGAAACACAAGATGTTCCTTTGCACACACAAACCACAATGACTAAAATGGAAAAAAAAAGCAAACAAGAAAACAAACCATAAGAACAGACAATACCAAATGTTGGCTGGGAGACAGAGCCCCCGGAATGCTCACATGTGGCTGGCTGAGTGTAACTTGCTACCAATACTCTGAACAGGTGTTTGGTGGCCGAGCATATGCCCGTTCAATGACCCAGCGGTTCTACTTCTGGGGACAGTCCCGACAGAAATGGGTGCACCCACGTGCACACAGGCTATTCAAGAATGTCCATCGCAGTGCAAGCTGTAATCGCCCTGTGCTGGAAACAACGCAAATCTCCACCAATAGCAGAATCGCTACTAAAACGTGGTACCTTAACACAATGGAACGTGACACACCCCAACATGTGGGTGAATCTCAGAGATACAATGTTGGCTAAAAAAAAGGCCAGACACAAAAGAGTACATTCTGAATGACATCACATACATAAAATTCACCATCGTGGGCCTGCCCTCTGGTGATGGAGGGCAGATGGTGGGTACTAGTGGGTGCCTTTGGGGTCCTGGCTGGGAAGGATTCTGGGTACTGGAATGTCTGGATCTCAGTGGCCGTTACATGGGTGGGTGGTTTCTCTCTGTATATGTTCCAGTTGTGTGGCCTTCTGTATACAAGTGATCCTACAACATCCTACAGGAAACACGCACCAGCCTACAGAGTGCTCACTTAGTGGGGCTTTGCTGGAGGCGGGTCCCCGGAGGCCAGGTGGGAAGGCCAGCCCAGCCCTGGTGCGTGGGCCTTCCAGCTGGTGGGGTCCGGGGGTCAGGGGTCTGAGGCCCTGGGCACTGGGGAGACCAGGCCTGTTCTGTTTGCTTAGCTGGGCCTCCTCCCAAAGCCCCCTTCCATTCTTCCTGGGCTGATGTCACCTGCTGCGGCCGGGGCAGGGCTGGGGGCGCACGGAGGAGGTGGCCCCTTGTGCAGCACAGCCGCGTGATGGTCCCACCCTGCAGGAGGCCGGATGGCGGGGCCTCAGCCTGCCCAGAGCCCGTGCGTACACGTGATGCCTCCCTCCCAACGCCCCGCCCTCCGGTTTCCTCCTGGGCTAAAAATGAACATTTGGGGCAGAGTCTGCGCCCCGAGCAGCCCGAGGGGGTGAGGAAGGCGGCCGGGAGGGGAGCGGCCTCTTGTTTCCGCCCATCTGCTCCCACCCACGCTGGGTCCTCACGGCCCGCTCCCGCCCGTCTCCCTGTAAACACCTCCCGCCCGAGCCACTCACTTAATAACTAACACCGCGTGGGAAACATTTAAAGCACGCCGCACGTTTTTTTCATCACATGAGTAACAAAAGGATGCGTTGACTCATGATCGCCCACAAATGTGGACGGGAAGTAAAATATAACTCGCACGGGCTGGAAACAGAGTTGGCGCAGTTTAAGCCGAGCTGTGGCTAACGCAGACCAAACCTGCGGCTTCTTCACCGGCTCCGCTGCCGCGCGGGGTCAGCCCCGAGGCCCCAGGCAGGAAGGGGCTCCGGGGCCCCGGGCGACGGCAGCAGGTCCTCCTCTGGGGGTCTGGGAAGCTCCGCACAGCCCCTGGGGTGGGGTCACCGTGCCCACTTTCCAGGTGAGAACACTGAGGCCGCGGGGCCGCCTAAGGGGGTAGCAAGTGGGGAGCAGCATGCAAACCCGCCTTTGAGCCTCATGCTCTCTGTCACTCCAGGCTCAGTTTTTGTCCCCCAGGGAGCACAGAGCTGTCCCCGCTGCCCCTCACACTGACCTGGGGACACACCCCAGCCTCCCCCACCCCCCACCTCCCAGGAGAGGGCAGCCTGGGAACTCTGTCCACACAGAAGCAGCCCAGCCCGGCTGCTGGGGGCTCTGCAGGGAGCCGGCCGGGCGCCCACCACCTGCCGGGGGCGCGGTGCTGACAGCAACCCTAAGCCCACTTGCATTTCACAGCGGAGGGAACCGAGGGACCCGAGCTTCCCAAAAGTTCTCTGGCGCTTGCTCAAGGCTGCACCGCTGGCAAGAGGGGTAGAGATTCAGCACAAATCGCCAAGCCCTGGCCTGGAGCTTCTCGCCCGTCTCCACCGAGCTGGACGTGGCTCCTGCAGACGGGAGTCTGCCCGGCTGTCCCGGGCTCCGCTCGCTGCCCATCGCGGGGCCACCAGGAGGGTGGCGGCTCCCTTCCGCCATCTTGCCTCCTTCATTCACCCCCCACTCCCTGACTTGGCCCTCCGGAAAATTCTGATCCAGATCCACTAGCAGCTCGTAGGAAAACGATGATGAAGACAAAAATAACGGGGTGCACACACACATCCACACGGGTAGACACACGTGCACAGGTGCGCGCACACGTCCACACGGGTAGACACACGTGCACAGGTGCGCGTGCACGTCCACACGGGGAGACACAAGTGCACAGGTGCGTGCGCACGTCCACACGGGTAGACACACGTGCACAGGTGCGCGCACACATCCACACGGGTAGACACGCGTGCACAGGTGCGCGTGCACGTCCACACGGGGAGACACACGTGCACAGGTGCGCGCGCACGTCCACACGGGTAGACACACGTGCACAGGTGCGCGCGCACGTCCACACGGGGAGACACACGTGCACAGGTGCGCGCGCACGTCCACACGGGGAGACACACGTGCACAGGTGCGCGTGCACGTCCACACGGGGAGACACACGTGCACAGGTGCGCGCGCACGTCCACACGGGGAGACACACGTCCACACAGGGAGACACACGTGCACAGGTGCGCGCACACGTCCACACGGGGAGACACACGTACACAGGTGCGCGCACACATCCACACGGGGAGACACACGTGCACAGGTGCACACACAGAGGTACACTCCCACAGACTGTGCCCCATGCACACACGCAGGTGCACACCAACACACATGCGCAGACGTTCCCCCCACAGGTATACACACACCCGGGTACATACACAGGTACACACACACAGCTACGCACACACACACAGTCAGAACCAGCTCTTCCTGTGGCTCAATTCATGGGATCCTGACACCCCTACAAGCGGGGCTGTGTTTACTCCCACCCCCTGCAGGCCCCCCGAGGCTCAGAGAACAAGATCACAAGGTCACAGGGAGCCAGTGGATCTGACCCCAGAGCCTCCGACCCCACCAATCCTCTCCGACCTCTAACCTATGGCTCCCACATTGGACCTGCAGGCTGGCAGGGGAGGACACTGGGCCTTGGATGCCCCCTGAGCCCCAGGGAAAGGCCCCAGTTGGGGAACCAGCCATGAGCCGGGTCGGGGGGAATGAAGCCTGGGGATCTGATTTTTGTGAAAACGGAGAGAGATAGAAGCGGAGCAGCGCGGGGCGTGGCGGTCCCCTGCGCTGACGTTTGATGGAGACGATGAAGGCCAGCGGTGCCAGCTGCAGGGAGGCCCACCTGGAGGCCCGCCAGAGACCCCGCAAGACCAGGGCTTTGCCTGAGTCCCGCCTCCGCTGCCTCTGCAGGACCCACGTGGCATCGGATGACCGGCCTGCCCCGAGGCCGGCCGCCAGGGACCCGGGCCGGTCTGGGTCCTCCTCAGCTTCCCGTGGGCTCTGGACTCGCTGTGCACTCCCTCGCGGTGGGCTGGCCTGGGGACACCTCTCGTTGGGGCCTGGCCTCAGGCCCCTGCCAGCGCTGTGGGGTTTGCGGCAGACCCTGCTGGCGGGCTGGGTGCGGGCAGCAGGCAGTGGGCCCACGTGCGGGGGCTGCCGCCACTGAGGGGGCAGGAGCCCGAGTCCCTCGAGTTTTCTCACGCTCCTCAGCTCCGTCACCGGCTGCCTACAGGCCGTCGGGGAAATAAAGGCAGAGCGGCCTTGTCTGCGGGAATGGCTGGACACGGGGAGGCCATTGTGCGGAGCCCATGTTTCAGTTTCAGGTTTTGCAGTGGGGAAACCAAGGCCCAGGAAGGTTAGGGGTTACTCAGGGTCACGGAGAAACCAGACGGCCCAGATCTCCAGAGCCACGGGCGTGGTACCCAGTGCTTTGCACCGTGGATTCCGAGAAGGAGGCAGGATGGCCCCATTTCAGAGCCGAGACACTGAGGCTCGGCGGGGCCGAGTGGCCAGCAGGTCACCGGACGGGCCCAGGTGGACCCAGCACCCTGTTCTGTCCAGTGTCCTGTGTCCCGGTCCCCTCGGCACACCTGAGACGTGTGGGAACAGGGCTGTGTGTCCACATTCCCTGCATATCAGCGGGGAGATGCGAGCCCAGAGCAGATAAGTGGGGCTGGAACCATGGACAGAGAGTCTTTCCAGCCCAGACGCCCTCCGCTCGGGACCCCCCAGACCTGACGCATCTCCAGCCCTCCCCTGGCAACACCCCGATCTCAGCGGCCCATCAGTTGTGCAACATTAGAACTAAGAGGCCCCTTTGAAGCCGACAGAGGTGGTGCTAGGACACAGAAAAGGAAGCACTGTTTAATAGGCTGCGCAGAGGCTTGGGGGACCTGGTCCCCTCGGGAGGCCGTTTAGGCTGAAAACAGAAATTAAACTCAAGGAGGGTGTAGATAAATTAGCGCACGATAGTAACAGCTGCTGTTTCATTTGTGTCGGTGAGCCAGGCCCAGCGCAAAGCCCTTTCACAGACACCCTCTTAATCCTTAAAAAAAAAAACGTTGCTCTCAAGCAGGTCTCAATCTCCCGACTTGACGGGGAAACCAAGGTGTGGACGGCTTGTGTGGCTTGCCTGAGGTTACATGGCTTGCAAGTGGGCAAAACAGGGACTTGATCCTGCTTCCTTCTCATTCTAGAGATGGGGCTCGTAGGTAACCACTGTGCAGATCGCCAGCGCCCCCGTCTGTGTTCTCACCGGCCTCTCCACTTCAGACCCTGCATCCTGGGCTCAGGGGACCTCAGAGCTGCAGGAAGCCGGGCCATCAGCAGGTTGCCCCTCATCCCTCGCTGCCCTCTTAGAGCTGTGGCCGTGAATCCGCAGGCTGGCAGGTCCTGCTGTCCCGACCCACAGTAACAGGTTTCCACCCCCCGCTCCCCGAGGGCTGACTTTCTTCCCATGGAAGAGAACTCTTGGGGTTGAGGGTGGGGGCATCACAGGGAGCTGTCTTAGTTTTTGACTTATTCATTCGACAATTGAATCCGCTCGTATTTATTGAGCGATTACCATGTGTTAAGTAAGCACTGTTCTGGAAGTGCTCAGAAGGAAGGAAACAACAGAGGTCAGAGGAGAAATGAAGGAAATATAGACTAGATAGACAACAGAAAAGACCCACAACACAAGAGCTGGTTTTTTGAAGAGGTAGACAAAATTGACGAACCTTTAGCTAGACTTAGAAAAAAAGAGAAGACACAAATATATAAAATCAGAAATGAAAGAGGAGACATTGCAGCTGATACCATGGAAATACAAAGGCTCCTAAGAGACCACTATGAACAGGTTATACACCTACACATTGGATAACCTAGAAGAACCAGATAAATTCCTAGAAACATACAAATTACCAAGACCGAATCATGAAGAAATAGAAAATCTGAACAGGCCAATAATGAGTAAGGAGATTAAAGAGGAATCAAAAACCGCCCAACACAGAGAAGCCAGATGGTTTCACTGGTGAATTCTACCAAACATTTAAAAAAACAATTTAACACCAGTTCTTCTCAACTCTTCCAAAAAATTGAAGAGGAGGGAACACTTCCACATTCATTTCACAAAGCCAGCATTACCCTCATACAGAAGCCAGACAAAGATACCACAAAAAGACTACAGACCAATATCTCTGATGGACATAGATGCAAAATTCTCAGCCAAGTACAGCTGACCTTTGAACGACAGGGGTCTGAACTGTGTGAGTCTGCTTGTATGTGGGTTTTTTCAACAAATAAACAGTTGGCTCTCTGTATTCGTGGGTTCCGCATCCTCGAATTCAGCCAACTGCGGCTCAAATTTTCCATCCTTGGTTAGTTGAATCCACTAATGCAAAACCCATGTACACGAAGAGCCAACTGTACTAGCAAACCACATTCAACAGCACATTAAAAGGGTTATACACCATGATCAAGTGGAATTCATCCCTGGGATGCAAGGATGGTTCAATACACCCAAATAAACAAATGTGATACGCCACATTCATAGAATGAAGTATAAAAATCATATGATCATCTCAATAGGTACAGAAAAAGCATCTGACAAAATTCAACATCCTTTCATGATAGAAATACTCAATTAGGTATAGAAGGATTGTACCTCTATGTAATAAACCCCATGTATGACAAGCCCACAGCTAAAAGCATATTCAGTGATGAAAAGCTGAAAGCTTTCTCTCCAACATCAAGAACAAGACAAGGGTGTCCACTCTCACCACTACTATTCAACATAGCACAGGAAGTCTTAGTTCAGAATAATTAGGAAAGAAAAAGAAATAAAAGTCATTAAAAATTGGAAGCAAAGAAGTAAGCTTGTCTCTGTATACACGACCTGATCTTATACATAGAAAATCCTAAAGACTCAACCAAAACACTGTTGAACTAATGAATTCTGTAAAGTTGCAGGATACAAAGTTAACATACAAATATAAGTTGCGTTTCTATACACTAACAACTAACTATCTGAAAAAGAAATTATGAAAGCCATCTCCTTTACAATAGCATCAAAAAGAATGGAATGCTTAGGAATAAATTTAACCATGGATATGAAAGATCTACACACTGAAAACTATAAAACACTGATGAAAGAAATTGAAGAAGACACAATTCATTGGAAAGATATCCTGTGTACACAGACTGGAAGAATTAATATGGTTAAAATGTCTATACTACCCAAAGCAATCTACAGATTCAATGCAATCCCTAGCAAAATTCCTATGGCATTTTTTACAGAAATAGAAAAAACAATCCTAGCATTCTTATGGAACCACAAAAGACCCAAAATCCAAAGCAGACTTGAGAAAGAAGAACAAATCTGGAGGCATACACTTCCTGATTCAAACTATATCTCAAAGCTTTAGTAATCAAACAGTATGGTGCTGGCATACAAACAGACACATATATCTGTTTAGAACAGAAGAGAAAGCCCAGAAACAAACCCAGGCATGTATGGTCAGCTAATCTTCGACAAAGGTGCCGAGAACGTACAATGGAGAAAGGACGGTTTCTTAGATAAATGGTGTTGGAAAAACTGGACAGCCACTTGCAAAAGAATGAAATTGGACTCTTATCTCACTAAAATCAACTCAAAATGGATGAAAGGTTTGGATGTAAGACATGAAACCATAAAAGTCCTAGAAGAAAACATAGAGGAAAAGCTCCTTTATATTGGTCTTGGCAATGACTTTTTGGATATGACATCAAAAGCACAGGCAACAAAAGCAAAAATAAACAAGTGGGACTGCATCAAACTAAAAAGCTTCTGCACAGCAAAGGAAACAATTAATAAAATGAAAAGACAACCTACAGAAGGGGACAAAGTATTTACAAACCCTGTATCTCATAAGCGGTTAATACCCAAAATATACTAGGAACTTACATAACTCAATAGCAAAAAAACAAATAACCTGATTTAAAAATGGGCAGGGACTTCTCTGGCTGTCCAGTGGTTAAGACTCTACGCTTCCAATGCAGGGGGCGCTGGTTCGATCCCTGGTCGGGGAACTAAGACCCCACATGCTGCTCAGCCAAAACAAAAACAATTTGGGAATTCCCTGGCAGTCCAGTGGTTAGGACTAGGCACTTTCACTGCCAAGGGCCCGGTGTTCAATCCCTGGTTGGGGAACTAAGATTCCACAAGCTGCGCTATGTGGCCAAACAAACAAACAAAACACCGTTATACACCTTTAATATATACGACGATTACTTGTCAGTCAAACCCTAACAAAGATGAAAAACAAAGATGAGAATACAGCCACAGTCCAATGGACTACATCCCTGATCTTGTGTCCTTATATTCTGGGGGTGGTGGGGGGATGGATCGTAAGCAGGTAGACACCACATAGCTCGGGGGGGGGGGGCATTATCAAAGGGGCGGATGGAACAAATTACCACAAACCGCATGGCTTATAACAACAGAAACAAATCTTCTCATAATTCCAGAAGTCCCAAGTCCAAAGTCAAGGTGTGGGCAGGGTCCCCTCCCTCTGGAGGCTCTTGGGGAGGATCCCTCCTGCCTCTTCCAGCTCCTGGGGGCTCAGGTGTCCTGGGCCCGTGGCCGCGTCCCTCCAGGGCTGTCTTCCCTGGGTGTCTCTGTGTCTCTCCTGTTCTTGTAAGGACATCAGTCATTGGTTTTAGGGCCCACCCAACTCCAATACGATCTCAGTTTGATCCTTAACTAATTACCTCTGCAAAAACTCTATTTCCAAATAAGGTCATGTTCACAGATTCTGGGTGGACGTGAACTTTTGGAGGCCACTGTTCATCCCACTACAAAGAAAGATGAAGCAGGGAAGGGGCTAGAGTGACTGGGGGGGGGCGCTGTCTAAGACAGACAGGTGGGTGGGGGCCTCTGGGAGGAGGCCCGAGAGAGGGGAGAGCGTGAGCCTGTGGACGCGCCAGCCGTGCAAAGGCCCTGAGGCAGGAACCCACGGCTCCGAGCAGCGTGATGGAGGCCGGAGGGGCTGACTCCTCGCTCACGGGAGGAATGGCCTGTGTCGCGAGTGTGGGGAGAGAAGCCGCCCATGGTTTCTGACCAGAGGGGAACCCCGCTGACTGGCTGCCAGTGGAGCTCTTGGGAGTGTGTGAACTTGGGGGCCAGGGGCCCCAGAAAGCTCGCTCTGCCATGAGAACGGGGCCTGGAGAGTGTCACTGTCTGCCTGACTGTTCCTTAGGGGCCCTGGCATTTCCCGCAACCCCCCACCCCTGCCCGAAGCTCCTGGGCTCCCAGCCTCTCCGCAGACTCCGTCCCGCTCTGTGCTGCCCAAGGTTGCCTGGCCCGAAGCCTGGTTTCTCCCTTGGCAGCCCCAGAGAACTAGCATCGGTCCAACTTCCCAGGCTGGGCCGGCGCTCGACCCCCGGTGCCCAGGCCCCTCACCCCGATGGGTCCCCATTGGGGACCTGCCTCAGGCAAGAGCCCAGAGGAGCCGATGCGCACTTGGCAGGCTGGGGGGGCCAAGTGTGCGTGCCCACGGGCGCCCCACGGCGCCCACGGGTCGGGTCCACGCTGAGGGGCCGGGGTCGCCGTCAGAGCTGGGAGGCCAGGGGTGGCCAGATGCGGACATCTTCCTGAGACACAGAGCTGCCCAGGGAGGGTGAAGGGGGGCGAAGACCCTCAGGATGCGGCTGCGGCCGCCCTGAGGGAGGTGACGGGCGCGCTCCCACGCTGGGCTACTCAAGGCAGCTCGCGACCAACGTGCCGGTCACCCAACCCCCCCAGTGACGCTGTGACATGAGCCCCACAGGCATCCCTAAGGCACACGTGAGGACGCGGGCTGCACGCCCCAGCCCGGCACACGCACGGCCCCGCCACGCGCATTTGTATCCAGGGCCCCTGCGCCTGGTGCTCGGTAGGGGCTGAGAAAACGTCTCTGCTTCGGCCGTACCCACCAAGGGTGACGACTCCGTTTTTTCAATTAAAAATAGTGTTTTTAGTTTGGGTGCTAGAGCTACGTAACGTTGTCATTTCTCTATGTTTGCACGGGCTTTATTGTCGTCGTAAAATGCGCGTACGTAAAATTTCCTATTGCAACCATTTTAAAGCGCACAATTCAGCTGCACCAGGTACATTCACGATGTTGTGTAATCATCTCCTCCACCTGGTTCCAGGACTGTTTTTAATCACCACAAAGTCAATCCTGAACCCATTCACAGCGATCCTGGCAACCACCGATCTACTCTCTGTGTCTATGAATCTGCCTATTCGGACGTTTCGTATAAATGCAATCACACAGCATGTGGCCTGTTGTGACTCTATTCTTGCACTTTGCATAAGGTTTGAGGCCCATCCATGTCGTAGCCTGTGTCGGAGCTTTGCTCCTTTTAATGGCCCAATAAACATTCTGTTATATGGACAGACCACATTTTGTTTATCGATCATCCCTTGTACAACCTGGGTTTAAACCCACTTGTGGATGTCAAAATAGCACATCAGAGTGAAAATCGCTTCACCCTCACAGACAAGCAAGAGCATGGCCTGGACCCAAGTCCCTGGGTGCTGGGCCTGGACCCCTAGGCTGGGCAGCTCCCCAGCTCCCCAGAGGAAGCCCCCTGACAGCCCCCCTCCAGGCCTGTCTCCAGCACAAAGACAGCTGCTGGGCCCTGTGAACGGTGAGCCCTGGACCTTTCCTGGGGCGGGGTGGGGGAGGAAGCCAGAACAGCACCATCACCGTCTGCTTCAGGGCCTTCCTGACGCCTTGTCCTTTGATTTAAGTTCTCTTAACAACAAACCCCGAAGCCTGGGGAGGAAGCCAAGTGAGCCAAGGGGCGGAGAGAGGCCTGGGAAAATCACCACCTCTGTCCCCCCCATCTTGTGGACGGGGCGACTGAGGCCCAGGCCGCAGGTGATGTGCTAACGGGCGCCCGGGGCCAGCAGCGGGGAGGGACGGCGGTCCAGGCCGTGGCTCCTGTTTGCAGTTGTGCTGTGTTGTCGGGGCCCCTCGGGATGGCTGGGGCGCGTGAGGTCCGGGAGGGGCTCCGTGGACAAGCGTTTGTCACCCTCTTCCCTGCGCGCCCAGAATGCTGGCCTCACTGAATCCCCACCCTCATGAGGGACGGACCACTGCTCCCCACTGATGACAAGGAAACCGGGGCCCAGCAAGGTCACGACACGTTTCCAAGGTCACACAGCCATGCGGGGGGCGGGGTGTGCGAGGTTCCTATGAGCTGTGACAAACCACCACGTCTGTGGTTAAAAATAACACGCGTTTATTCTCTGATAGCTCTGGGAGTTGGAGCCCAAATCAGTGTCACTGATGGACGACCGTCAGGCCGTCACAGGCTGGTTCCCTCTGGAGGCCCCCGGGGGGTCCGTTCCTTGGCCTTCTCCAGCATCTGGAGGGGCCGCGGTCCTCGGCTGGCGGCCTCCCCTCAGCCCGGCCTCTGCTCTCGTTGTCACCTCTCTTCTCTGACCTCCTGCCTCCCCCTCGTAAGGACCCCGAGATGACACCAGGACCCCAGATAACTGTCTTCCATCCCCAGGTCCCCCTGCCGTGTGGTCACACACTCCCAGCCTCCAGAATTAGGGTTTGGACGTCCTTGGGGCCTTTATTGCACCGACCAGGGGAGCCTGGGCTCTAACCCAGGCTGCCGGCCTCCCAGGTGGCCTCTCACGGGGGAAACTGAGGCTCCAGGCGGCCAGGCCAGCCATCCAGTCGCAGCTGGAGTGATGGTGGGCTGCCCTGCCCTCCCCAGAGCGCTCCTGGCCGAGGCGGGCGGCCACGGTCTGGGGTTCGGGATTGGGGGCCGAGCCCACGTGGTCCCTCACGGGCCGAGGAAAGGGGTGGCGGAGGAGAAGGGAGCCGGTGGGAGGCCGCCCTCGGCATCAGTATCTGAGGGATCAGATTTAGAGGGGCCGTTGCTGGCCGTCTTCTCTTTAAACGTGGAAAGTATTTTCCTTCCGTAACTAGAAGCAGCTCTGTGTTTACAGCGTCGGCCCCTAGGGTGGGGCAACGGGAGGGGTGACCTGAACACGGGGTTGCCACTGAGAGGCTGGCTGCTGACTTCCGTGCGGGGATCCCTTGGGGTGTCGGGGCGGAGTGGGTGTGCGTGTGCCTGTGTGTAGTGTGCAGTGTGCCTGGTGTGTGTGCGTGTAGCGTGTGCGTGCACCACTGCGCTGAAGAGCACCCGGGCCCCGTGAACCTTTCTCCCAGCCTCAGCTCCCTGATCTGTCCAGTGGGGACGTGGTCTCTGACTGGCTGTGCGTCTGCCCTGGCGATGCGGGCACGAGGGAGGCGAGGGGCGGCCGGCTTTTTTCCCAGCTTGCCGGAAGCTTCCCCTGCCTCCCGGCTGGAGCCGTCCGTGCTGGCCGGCAGCATCGCGGCCCCTGCAGGTCTTTCCCGGTGAAGTGATGGAAACTGGGGTCAGAGAGGCCCACAGCCGGGAGGCAGGGGATGGCATCGACACCCTGGGCACGTGCACACAGGCCCGCGTGTGATGCTCGGGGCCCACGCTCTCCCACATGGCCGCTCACTCCCACAGCCCCGGGGGCTGCTGAAAGGGAGGGGTCCTCGGCACCTCCCACCTGGAGAGTCGGGGTCCCAGCGCAGGTAGGACGGCTTACCCAGGCTCTCCCACATCCACCCCAGGTCATGGAGCCCAGATGGCACCATCACGAGGCCCCCTGGGGCCTCAGGTGCTGGGGAGGACCTGGCTGGGTCAGCACCGCCACTCCCGGACCCGGCTCAGCCCTGCCCCTCACCCCTCTGACTCGTCCCTTGGGACAGAATTTGCTTGCTCGAGGTCCCTGGGCAAGGTCCCTTCCCTGGTGGGCCCACACCCGGCACAGGCCTGAAATAAAGATCAAGTGGCTCCGTCTGGATGGGTGGGGGTGACGGCGAGGTGCAGCAGGTGGGGTGGTGTCCCAAGGGATACGTCCACGTCGTCACCCCTACCTGTGAATGCGGCCTTATCTGGAGATGGGGGCTCTGCAGATATAATCTGGTTAAGATGGGGTCGCTACGGTGGGCCCTAATCCAACATGACGGCTGTCCTTATAACAAGAGGAGAAGACAGACACACAGGTGGAGCCCACGTGATGACGGTCAGAGCCTGGAGGGACGCGGCCACCAGCCAAGGACACGTGCAGCCCCCAGGAGCTGGAGGGGGCAGGAAGGACCCTCCCCCAGGCCTCCAGACCTGGGAGGGGATAAATTCCTGTTCTTCCCCAGTCTGTGGTGCTCGTTACAGGCCCCAGGACTCCCGTGCAGCCGGGCGGGGCAGCGGGGGCCGGCCAGGTAAACGCCGCTCAGCCGTCCTCGGGGAGCGGATCTGCGCACCGCATCACGGCCCCGTTCCCCCAGGCCAGGCTTCCTCGAGCCTCGACATCGCAGGGCAGGTCCACGGGGCCCCTGGGGATCGGGGTCTCTCCGGGATGTGCACGGGGGTCTGAGCGGCTCCGCCCACTGCCCCTTGGCTCCCTCCTTCCCTGAACAGCTGGGGTCTTCCCCTCCCCTCAACCTCTGGCAGGACTAGCCCCATCTCTGTCTCTTCTAGGGACCTGAACTGATCCTCTGGTCCCCAGAGGTCTGGGGGCTGGAGAGGACCCTCGGGTGGAGATGGGAAGTTTAGGAGACGATGGAATAGCATGGGCGGAGCCCCAGAGCTGAGAGTGGGGTGGGGCGAGATGGCCATCATTTCTTGGACTCTGGCTGCCTGAGGGCTCGTCCTGTGGCTTTGAGGTGACACCGTGAGGGGCCCCGATGAGGGTCAGGCAGAGGAGCACTGGGTAGGCTGATGAGAGTTTCCTGGAGGGCCTGGCCAGGGCTGAAAGCCTTGGCTGCAGAGACGGGCCGAGCAGGGACGCCGACCCCCCCACCCACACGGGCTCCCCCCCCAACCGAAGGCCAGCTCCTCCCCGCTCAGCTCTCCGGCTGCCCGCCCTGCGCCCGGGGGCGGCTGGACCAGGGGTGGAGAGAGGCATCTGGAGAAATGCGCGTGGGACGGAGCCAAGAATTCCAGTCCCCAGAGATGTCAGCCGGGCACCAACCAAGAGAGAGCAGAAACAGAATAAAAACTCTCTTTTAATGCTCTCGGCTGCTAAGTTCAGCCCTTTAGCCAGAAATCCGAGCGCAGCGCTCACACTGAATCCCGTTCCAAAGCTCGGCCTCGTCCAAGAATCTCGGGAAGAGGGGCGCCTTTCCCGGTCCCTCCGGGGCCCTGTGCTGCCAGGTCGGCACAGGGATACCAGATTGGGGAGCAGAGCAAGACCGTTCTCCATGAAGGACAAGCAGGCTGGGCACACAAAGGCACAGTCAGGACCGGCCCCCCAGGTCGCCCCCGGGCCGGCAGGGGCGGCCACGTGTGAAACCGAGACCGGCCCGGGTGGGCGCACTGGCCCAGCATCTCCACGAGAAAGCTCTCTCACAAAATCTGCCTCTTTCCAGGCCTCGGGGGTTTCACCAGCGAGCAGAGAACCCACGCCAGCGTTCCAGGGAAGCCTCTTGGAAAGGGACCGTCAACCGCACCGCAACCCACGAGGTCCCCTGTGAAGGCGTAAAAAGGCGCCAGAGGATCCCCATGTGGGCGAGGAAGGGCAGGTCCAGCCTGCCCAGGACCGAACCTGAATTCTGAAACGCCGGCTTGGAGGGGTCCTGGGGGCGCTGTCATTTTACAAGGGGGAGCCTGAGGCTGGGTGGGGAGTTGGGTGCCCAAGTCACGTGGTGAGTGACCACCGAGGGGCCTCACCCAGCTCTCCTCATGCCTGGTCATCCTGAACCAGCACCAACTTATAACGAAAAACGGCACCCATGACCACAGAGGCCTGACCGGGAGATTAGCTTTTTCAGCAAAGGTTCACTCTTTCCTCCCCAGATTTGTGGTAGCGTCCGATTTCTCTGCCCCGTGGATGCTGGCCTTGCCCAGTAAAGTGTGGGCGGGTGAGGTGACGTGTGAGTTCCGAGCCCAGGACTTGCCCTCAGGCCAAGAGGAGCACGCCCTGGGTGTCCCACTGGACCAGGAAGAATGTGGGGCGGACCTGGGTGAACCCACAGTCTGGAGCAGGTACAGCTGAGCACAGACCGCATCAGTTGTGTCCCAACGGACCCAGTGAGCGAGAAGGAAGTGCGCACTGCTCGGAGACGTTGCGGTTATTGTTACACAGCAGTAGCTGATGGATAAAGCCTGAAACCTGGTAAAGACACAGGGAAGACGGGGGGGGGGGGTGGTGAAATCTACAGGGTGCTTTCTGAGTACCAGGCTCTTACGAGGATGGTTGGTAGGGCAATTTGCCCCATTTTGAGACAAGGAAACTTAGGCTCAGGTTGGTAAAGTGACCTGCTCAAGGCCACAGAGCAGAAAGCGGTGGAGCTGCGTCTGAACCCTCGTCTACGTCCCCAAAGTGCACGTGTTCAGCCATTACATCTGCACCGTCCAGTGCGACAGCCGCCAGCTGCCTGTGGCTACTTAAACGTAAAGACTTAAATTAGACAGAACGACAAATTCAGGTCTTCACTCGTACCTGCCACCTTCCAGGTGCTCCAAGGCCACGTGTGGCTGGTGGCTGTCGCAGGCGACAGCGCAGACACAGCACGCCCCCAGCGGCCAGGGGGCAGGGCCCCCGGGGATGGGTTCAGGCTCGCCATCCTGACCGCCTGGGAGACGGCTCGCCGCCACCTCTGCCTCTGCCACCAGTCTGCTCTGCGAGTGAACCAGGGGCCTCCGAGGGCAGCGGGGCAGACGGCGCATGCACAGCGGCTGCGCAGCGGGGCTGACTCCCCAGGGACGTGACCTCACGCGCGCCCCCCCCTCGGGCCACGGAGCCTGCGCGGAGCTAGGGCAGCCACGCCAGGCTGTCGGCTCATCTCGGGACCTGATCACCTCAGGTGCTCTGTCACCACGCGGGGCGGCTCAGTTTATCCCTCGGTGACTTAGCCTCTTGCCACCAGGCCCTGGGTCAGGGGTGGCCCAGGTAGGGTCCCTGCTGGGGGGGGGGGATTGAAGCTGGGGGCCAGGAGCGAGGGTGGGGGCCCATGCTGCCCAGGGGTTAGACACATCCCCAGGTGGTGATGCCCCAAGTGGGGACGCTTCAGCTCTGCGGGTCACTCAGAGCACAGAAAAAAGACAAGGGTCTCCATGTCCCACAAACACATGTGCGTCTACGCTCGGCTGCCCCAGTGAGGGGCAAGGTTCAGACCACTGTCTTCCTCTCAGAGGCAGGCAGGTCGTGGGGTCACTTCCCCTGCCAATGGGCGTGCTGCCCGGGGAAGGAGGGTTGGAGATTAGGGGTGTGGGCCCCCATAGGCACCAGCAGGCAGTAAGCGCTTCATAAACAGGGGTTAACACCGCTACAGAAAATAGCCCCCAGCCTGTTGTGTATACCCTGTGAATAAAGAATGGCCTTATGTTTTTAAAGGTTCATAAAAAAAAGTGACAGACACCATATGTGCCCTGCTGAGCCTGAAAGATTTACCGTTAGCCCTTCACAGGAAAAGTCTGCAACCTCTGGGATGGAGAAAGGGACCTGGCACACAGGTCCCACGGGAGGGGGTCTCCTAGGGTAGCCAGGAGCCTGCAGACGCGCTCCACACCTTGGACACCAGCCCCGCACCTGCCCAAACACCTGGCGTCTCTAGACGGTCCACGTCCCCACGCAGATCCCTGGAGACTCTGGAGGGTCCACCTCCCCCACCCAGATCCCCGGCGTCTCTGGAGGGTCCACCTCCCCTACCCAGATCCCTGGAGAGTCTGGACGGCACACCTCCCCCACCCAGACCCCTGGAGACTCTGGAAGGCACACCTCCCCCACCCAGATCCCTGGCATCTCTGAAGGGTCCACGTCCCCACCCAGATCCCTGGAGACTCTGGAAGGCACACCTCCACCACCCAGATCTCTGAAGTCTCTGGAGGGTCCACCTCCCCCACCCAGGCCCCTGGCCCCTCTGTGAGGCCCACCCCCCCTGCCCTCTCCATGGCCCCTAAGGGCTGGTCTGCTAGCAACATGTGTTCTGTGGACAAGCTCTTAATTCCACCCCCCCTGGCTGACCCAGGCCCACAGATTCTGTTCCAGGAGCCCCACCCTGCACGACCACTGCCTCCTTGGAGCTGTGGGCCCTAGGCCTGTTGTGCCTCCTTCGGGCCTACATTTCTTCATGTGCTTGGTGTGTCGGCTAAACTCACCTTCCCGGGGGGGTGGTCCTTCCAGCTCCCAATGCCCGCATTCCCTAATCCCCCCAAGCTGAGGACCACACCTGGCTTCAGGGTCTGACACCTGGCTCCGGCGCCTGGCCTGTGGCCCCTGGCCTGACCTCTATCTCACTCCCACCTGTGAGGTGCTCTGGCCTGAACCAGCGACCCCATCCTCGGGCCACGTCCACCAGCTGGCCGAGTGGGCCTAAGCGGCACACGGGGAAGCGCCTCCGTGATGGATCTGCGACGTCTGCTGGAGTTGGGGCGGCGGTGACAAGGAGTGCTGGGTACTCGCTGACCCCGCTTTACAGTGTGGGCTGCTTTCCTGAGCTCCCCTTCTTGGGCCCTTCTTCCCTCACAATAGAACCCCAACTCGTAACGTTGGTAACGAGGCCTCCCGCTCACGTCAGGGCCCCTGGGTCCAGGGCTGATGGCTCAGCTGCTTCCCTGTAATCGCTGTCCTCTCTCCCGCCCCCCCTCAGGCTTTGTGACTGTGTCCCACCGTGGCCTGCAGCCCTGCCGGGCACAGGGGCCTCTCACCCCCTTGGGAACTGCGGTGGGTGTCAGAGTGTCAGTGTGGGTGCTTGGTCGACACTGGGTGCCTTGGAACAAAACGAGGTCTTCCAGAAGGACGACAAGCACACAGGACGGTTACTATTTACGGGGACACGCGGGGGGTCGGGGCGGAGGGCCCGGGGGGCAGGGGGCTGAGTGACTGGGGGCAGGCGGGGGCGTCATCCGGCTGCCCTGTCGTGTTTCCTGAGCGGGAGGCGCCGGGAGGTTGGGTGGGCTTGTTCTCGACACCTTGCAATATCACCAGAATATTGCAGAATAATAGAAAGAGAGCCGGCGGAAGAGAAAGGGGCACACGGGCGGCTCCGACGTGCCCGGGGGCATTGGCGCAAGGGGGGCGAGGGGTGGGAGCCCCAGGGAAGCACCTCTTCACGCTTGTGGGAGCAGAGGTAAGAACAGGGCCCCCGTCTTCCATCCGTTGTGACTGCTGCAGACAAATCAGCGTCCCCTGTCTGGAGGCTGACGCTGCAGGCCACAGCCCACCCCCGGGGGAGAGCCCAGGAGGAGACTCTGCTCGCAGGCTGGTGTCGGTGCCCCCACGGCGTCCCAGCTCTGCCACCGCCATCACATGGTCTCCTCTGTGTGTCTGTGCCCACCCCCACCCCCCACTGCATAAGGGCACCAGTGTGACCGCCTCTTAACTAATTACATCTGCCAAGACCCCATTTCCAAATAAGATCACCCTCACGGGCGCCGGTGGGTGTGGCTTTGGAGGGACTCTGTCCCCCCGGCACAGAGGCCATGCCTATCCCAGCTCTGACTTGTCTGCTTGTCTGGGACCGGGTGGGTCTTACATGGTAACAGCCATAGGAGAGAAGATGGCCCAGTACCTCTGAAGGGGACAAAAGTGTCCTGGGGGGATGGGGCCCCGGTGTATCCAGGAGATGGCCCTTCTCTACCAACTGGCCAGCTTGTCACCAGAGACACTAACGAATCAGTGGCACTTGGGCTGCCAGGCCTCATCTGCTGCCAGGACAGACGTCACTAATAAATCCCAGACCCCCTTCCCTACGGGCAGCAGCCAGCACCGCCTGGGGGGCCTCCTTCCTGGAGCCAGAGGGTCCCCCCAGGTAGTCAGGGGGACCGCTGGGAAGGCGCAGCCGGGCAGTTGGCACGTGGCCCCTGGAACGTCCTGGGGCACAGGCAGAGCTCACAGCTACAACCGCCGGTTACGTTACATCATTTTTCTGAGATGTGTCACCCAAAACGCAGGCAACCAAAGAAAAGCAGATAAGCTGGATTCACTGAAGTTGAAAATGTTTGTGCCTCAAAGCATACCGTCGACAAAGTGAAAAGACCACCCACAGAATGGGAGAAAATATTTACAAATAGTGTATCTGATAACAGTCGAGTATCTACAGAAAATCTATAGGACTCTTAACGCCCAACAGACCTGAAGAGACATTTCTCTAGAGAAGATGCCGGAATGGCTGAGAAGCACAGGAGAAGGTGCTGCACGTCGTCAGCCGCGGGGGAAACAAGTCCAAACCACAGTGAGAGGCCACTTCACGCCCCCTGGGGTGGGCTAGCATCAGAAGCGTGGACAATAAAAAGTGTTGGCGAGAAGGTGGAGGAATCGGAGCCCTCCTACTCAGCTGGTGGGAATGCAAAATGGTGCAGCCGCCTTGGAAAATAGTTCAGCAGATCCCTGAAATGGTAAATGAACAGAGTGACCCCAGGACTCGGCAATTCCACACGTAGGTATACAGCCAAGAGAAATGAGAACACAGGTCCACGCAGAAACTCATACCCGAGTGTTCGTAGCAAACCAAACACTCGTAAGTGATCAATGGGTAAATAAAATGTTTTATCCACACAATGGGATGTGATTCAACCCTAAAAAGGAATGAAGGACTGACACATGCTACAATGTGTACAAACCTTAGCAACATTATACTAAGTGAAAGAAGCCCGATACAAAGGGACAATAGTATATGAATCCACCAACAGCAAATGTCCAGAGAGGAAAATCCAGAGATAGAAAGTAGCCTTGCGGTTGCCAGGGGCTGGGGAAGGGGAAATGTGAGTCACTTGGGTTCAGAGTTTGTTTGGGGATGATGAAAATTTTGTGGAATTAGATGGTGGCAGGGGTTGCATAACTTTGTGAGTACACTAAAAGCCACTGAATTGTACACTTTAAAAGGAAGAATTTTATGGTGTGTGAGTATATCTCAATTTTTAAAGTTTCATCCATGCTTCCATCTGTCCATCCATCCATCCACCTATCCATCCATTCATCAACCATCTGTCCATCCATCCATCTATCCTCCCATCCATCCATCCTTCCATCTGTCCATCCATCCTTCCATCCATCCTTCCATCCATCCGTCCTTCCATCCATCCATCCTCCTATCCATCCATCTGTCCATCCATCCATCCATCCATCCTTCCATCCATCCGTCCTTCCATCCATCCATCCATCCATCCATCCATCCATCCATCCATCCATCCATCCTTCCATCTGTCCATCCATCCATCCGTCCGTTGCTGCTGGCTCTGGAAAGCTGTTAAGTTGGTTCTGTGTGAGGCGGAGATGAGTGGGCTGGATCTGGCCCCCACGGGGCTTCTCGTCTGGGGACTCAAGATCAGGTTGCTGGTCACATTCCCCCATCAGCCCATCACTGCTCTGATGAACCGAGAAGTCCTGTCCCGTGAGCCATCCTCAACCAGGTGAGAGTAGGGACAGCGGCTCCGAGCCCACCCCTGGGCGACCCAGACCCCCAGGGTGGCCAGAGATGAAATCATCCTCTGCTCCTCCTCCCACTAGCCCCCCCTCCCCTGCGTCCACATGCTTGACCAACGGGGCGCGGCACAAGGGAGGCGCTGGGAAAGGCGGGTGAAGGTCCAGGCCATCAGAAGGCCCCGTGGGATGCTCATTATCAGCCCTGAGCTGCCGTGGAAGAAGTCTGGCCGCCGCTGGAGTCCAGCCCACGGTCACAGCTGGCTGGCCTCCCAGCTGCCCCTGCCGAGGTGCCCACTGCGGGAGGGACGCCGTCTCGGACCTACCGCGGCAGCCTGTCTGCCCGCTGACCACCACGGAGGAACGCTTGTTGACACCACAGGGCACTGAGGAACTGCCTGGAGGTCCTGCCCATGTTCCTGACCCCGGGGAGCAGGAGATGCAGTGACCCGGGCTGTCCTGAGTGCTAAGTTTTGGGGGGTCGTCACGTAGCAGCAGAGAGCTGCCCCTGCACTGCCCGCCGCCACCTCCCTCCCTCCCTGCCTGCCCGTGGAGCAGGGGATGCACCCCACGGGGTCGATCTCACCTGCCCCGTCCCCGCCCTCACCCTGGAACCAAAGCCACGTCACATGGCACGCTGATGTGACTGCCGAGCCACGGCTCAGGTGGGAAGACGCCTGCTGCACCTCTCGGGGCCCAGAGCGCTCGCCCTAAGGCAGCAGCCCCCGCCCCGGGCCCTGTGAGCTGCTGTGCCCACGTCGGTCCCTGGGGTACCGTGTGGTCGGTTCTACGGCTCTGCCAGGCATTTGGTCCTTTGGGTTCCCCTGAGAAGATGCAGCTGTGTCCACACCGCCCCCCCCGGCCACCGCGGGCCCCACCTGGGGGCTGTGATCCTTGCCCTCTGTGGCCGGGGGTGTGGGCTTGCCTGGGTGAGGAGGGGACACAGGAGGGGCTGAGGACTGAGCGGGCGGGAAAGCAAAGTGACCGGCTGACGTCAGGCGCCGTCGTCAGCAGAGGCGGCAAGGCCTGACCTGATGCCTTTGCCAGGATGGCCCGAGTGTCGCCCCAGGTGGGCGGGGAGGCCAGTGGCCAGCAGGACGCACCTGCACAGAGCCCTGCCTGGCCCTGCACCTGCCCTGCGGGCCGCCTGGCGAGCTGGGAGCCTCCAGAGCCGAATTCCCCGCCAAGGCTGGGGCCTGGTTCTGGTCCCATCTGTCTGGTGTCGCCGGATTTGCCCAGACACCTTCAGGTTCGGCTTCCGGGTGGCTTATATGCAGTCCCTCTCTGCACCCGTAGTGCTGCCCTGGAACTCACGTCCACCTGGAGCCCGTGAGGGTGACATTACTCGCAAAGGGTCTCTGCAGATGTGACTGAGTGAAGATGAGCTCACACGGGACAGGGTGCGCCCTCGCCCAGTATGACTGGTGTCCTCACAAGAAGACAGGCACAGAGGACAGGCCGTGAGGAGACGGGGTGGGGCTGGCCTCAGGCCCAGGGGCTCAAAGGCCTGCAGGCAATAGACCACTCCTTTCAAGCTGGTTATTTACATAAATCCATGCATAAGAACCCACAATGGATAGACAACATTTATACATTTTATTTCCTTTAAAATGAAGATGTCCACTCTTATTTTGTCTTATAGCTAAGGTGACACATGTCTGGGTTTGGCAGGGACAGTCCCGGTTTATGTCTGTTGTCCCAGCACCCCATCCAATTTAACGTGTGACCCAGAATTTTAAATTTTAATATTCTTCTGTTAATAGTTGAATTAAAATAGGCCTAGATAAGCTTGGTGTAACTCCCTATATTTTTTCCTACTAGCTTGTGCAAGGTTCTTGTCTAGTAGGGTGTGAGGTGCACGGGCAACGAACAACTTTCATACTTTAACATGTGGCAGAAACTGAAAAACAAGGGCTAACCTATCACTTCTTTTGACCTGTCTAGACAGATTTAAATTAGCATCTTGCTTTAAAGGACAGCATGCAGGGGGAGGCGCAGATCAAACAATATATCCTTAGACACGACTGCGGTGGGGTAACTAGCTCTTTCCAGTCTCTTAGCGGAGAAAGAAGTCGCGGCAGCAGGCGGGAAGGACCTTCCCCGGAGCCTCTGGAGGGCACAGCAGCCCGGGGAACCCTCGATCTCAGGCTTCCAGCCTCCAGACGGCGAGAGAATAAAACGTGTGAAACATCCATTCTACGAGACAAGGAGAACTGGGGGAGGGCTGGGGGCTCAGAGACCCCCCGGCAGGGAGCGGCAGGGCCACCCCATCTTGCTGAGGAGGGAAACGCCACCCAGTGTCCACCTGGTGGAGGAGCCTGGCGCCGGGCGAAGTCGGGGTCTGGGGCCGTGCCGGTGGCAGAGGAGTGAGCAAGGGGCTGGGCTCCTCTTCCCAGGACCAGGCCCCCACCCCCCACCCCCCCCCCCCAGCGTACCCGCTGCAGCCCCTCAGCGCACCGCACCCTCCTGTGAAGGCTCCGGGCCTGATCACCGGCTGTCGGCCGCCCCGGCCCGGCTCCAAACCCCAGACTCCTCATCCCCGCGCTCAGAACGGGGAGCCGCCGGCCGGCAGAAGAGGGAGACTCATCAAACTGGAGCCAACGGGACCGAGAAACGCACGGCGTCCTCCTGAGCAGGGCCTGAGGAGGCGACGGGGCATCCTGACACAGAGGACCACAGCCGGGCACAGGGACCCTGATTAAAGGGCGGCAGGAAGACTTTAAAAAAACAGAGCGGCCGCAGACTTGGTGACGAGTCAATTAGTGTTGGAGAAACACCCAAGAGGACGCAAACCCGCAAAACCTGGCGACGTGTCTCACGTCAGAGCTTTCAGGCTGAGATCGAGGGCTTTTAAGAGGCGCCCTCCACGTGCCGTGGGCTCTGGGCTTGGTTGCCCCCTGGCAAGTTCAGCTGGTTTCCCTGGTCCGAGGACGCATTTGGGGTGAGTGAACAGAGGAGATCCCGGGAACCTGACCCAGCCACTTCCCCCTGCTGAGGGAGCCGACCCTCCTAGGAGTGACCTGCAGCTGCCACAGTAAACTAACACAAACTCAGCAGCTTGAAACGACAGAAATTTATCCCCTCACAGTTCTGGAGACGAGAAATCCGAAGTCCAGGGGTCACAGGGCCGGGCTCCCTCTGGAGGCTCTGGGGGAGGGTCCTTCCTGCCCCCTCCAGCTCCCGGGGGCTCCAGGCGTCCTTGGCTTGTGGCTGCAGCCCTTCGGGCTCTGCCTCTGTCCTCACATGGCCTCCCCTCTGTGTCTGTGTCTCAAATCTCCCTCTGCTTTTCTCTTCTAAGGGCACCTGGATTTAGGCCCATCGTGATCCAGGACGAATGCTCTCATCTCATCTCATTACCTTAACTACACCTGTAAAGACCCTTATTCCACGTAAGGTCCCATTTGGAGGTTCCAGGTGGACCTATACCAGGGGCCACATCTCAACCCCTGCCCCCTCCTGGCTGGTTGAGCCCGTGAGGCTCACAGGTTCAAGAGGCCCTAGATTCTCACCCTGCGTTGCTGGTGGTTTCCTGAGAAGGCGTCCCCATCAGCGGGCTGTCACTCCCTTCGGCTGTGTTATTTACCCTGATATCCCCAGAATGGCTGCCAGGCCCAGCAACGAGGGGTCCGAGGTGGGACCTGAGGGACTGAGCCAGCTTTTCACCCCTGCTCCCGGGGGGCAGGCTTCACGCACGTGATGCTGCTGAACCCCAGGTGCCCAATCCGGCTGCTGCCTTACGGCCTGTGTCCTGTCTCCCGGGGCTGCAGGGTTCTGGCCTTCCAGGGCATCTCCAAAGATGCTGGCGGTGGTCGAGTTTCTGTGGGTAGAAACCACCGGGAACGACATCCACAGACCTATGGGCGTTCAAACGCTGGATACAGGAATCCCACTGAAGGAGTGAAAACCGAGGGAACAATCAAAGGGCGTACAAATTAAAGCACACAGATGTTCCCTGCAGTGTGCTTTACGGGAGCAGATTCTGAAGCAACTAAGGTTCAACACCTGGGCAGCGTTGAGGGAAGTGACAGAACAGCCCCCCAGGGACGTACTGGCAGCCAGCGAATCGCGTTCAGGAGGCCTTTTCACGACCCGGAGGAGTGAGGGGATGGGATGCAGCACGTAATGCAGCATGATGTCATCTGTACCGTGTGCATGTGACCCCCCCCCACGTGTCCACGGAAGCGCAGTCCAGTGTCCGAAAAATAACTGTGATGTAGCTTAAGTCTTCAGTTTCTTAGGAAAAGGGGGCGACATCTGATGCAAGAGCAAAACTCCTTGGGACTTCCCTGGCGGTCCAGTGGCTAAGGCTCCGCGCTCCCAATGCCGGGGGCCCGGGTTCGATCCCTGGTCAGGGAACTAGATCCCACGTGCATGCCACAACTAAGCCTGCACGTGGTGACAAAGCTCCCGCGTGCTGCAACTAAGACCCAGTGCAGCCAAACAAACAAACAAACAAATAAATAAATACTAAAAAAAAAAAAGAGATAGAGAAGGACTTCTTAAACTTCCCTCCTGCGCCCCCTTCACTGAACTGAGCCCGCCAACACCACATTCTCTCCAAGCCCAGCTGCCCTGTTTGTTTTATCCTCTTCAGATCTTAGGAGCAGAGCAGAACCCCCGGCCCGAATCCGTGAGAAGAACAGAAGCTCCTCCGTCTCGGAAGGAAGGTGAGGCCGCGTGAGCGATCGTGCGGAACCAAACCGACTTTCCCCACATCTCTCTCCGTTGCTCTCTCCCTGTCTCCGTCTCCATCAGGCTGGAAGGAAACGCCCCCAACTCGTAACCGTCACTGTGAGTCACCTTGGACCCCTCTTCCATGCCCAGCCAATCCAGAGCCCTCTCTCAGCTGAACCCCAGCACCTGGTTTCTGTCTGGGTTGGTGCTGAGCAACAAGGACGCCTGGGCGGGCCGTGGAGGCCAGAGCATGGCTGGGGGTGTGATGTGAGGCCGGCCCCTTCCCCTGAGGCTCAGGACCAAGGCAGCGAGAGGCAGCAGCACAGACATGACGACAGCTCACGGGGTGGGACGTCACTCGCTGGAGGCTCAGCTCAGGGGCCCTGAGGGGATGGGAAGGCTGCAGGCTTTGAGGCAGGACCCCTGGGTCTCAGGTGCTTGGACTGAAGGGGCACCTGGGGCGCCTTAGTCTTCTCATCTGCGGAACGGAGCAGACACTGTTTGCATAGGTCCTCCACACGAAGATGACCTCTGCAAACTGTGAAGTGATGGTTCTGGGCAGTGGGTACCACAGGGGCCCCCACCATGTTCCTGGGCCTCCTTCCCTCCAACTGGCCCTTCTCAGCTTACGTGTCACGGGGTCAGCCTTGCTTCATTCACTCAGGTGGTGCCTTCCTGCTGCCCACGTGCTGCAGGACGTGCCTGGTGACTGCACAGAAAGGGTTTCTTCTACTAAACAGCCCCTAGTCAATGTCTTGGACTCGGGACCAGGTCAATGCCAGCCCCAGCCCTGCCCACGAGGACCCCTGGCTCTGAGGCTGTGCCCTGGCATGGAGGTGCTTGCGCCCCCGTGAGGGTTGGTGGGGACGGGTGCAGAGCGTGTGCTGACGCCTGTGTCGAGGGTTCCCACGGGTGTTTCCAGGCGGCAGGCGTTGCCGCCAGCTCCCCACACTGACGGCACCATTCCCTGCAGTAAGCCGCAGCATTCTTGGCTGCCGCACCGAAACCTGACCCACTTAATACCTAATGGGAAGGCGCACTTGGAATATGCTTCCTATGAGTCATTTTCCATCCTCCATCTGTCAAAAATGCAAGTTTGTTTATTTCTGAGAGATGCTCTCAGTGGTTTTACTGATGACAACCAAACACAAAGGAAGGGCGGCAAGAACCCGTCTCACTGTGCCTCTTCTCAACACTGTGAGGAGAACCATCTGCTGGAGGAGACTCTGGAGATCCAAAGGCCCACCTGGAGGGAGAGCGCCCAAGACAGAGGGGCTGGGGCCAGACCCAGCTCTGATCTCAGAACAAAGGGGGAACTGTCCCCAAAGCCTGCATCTTAAGGTTTCAGGACACAGGGGTGTATCCACGGAGGGGAATATGAGTGCTGCTGCTGCTAATGGTGGTGATAATGGTGGTGATGGTCGTGATGATGGTGACTATGGTGATGGTGGTGATGATGGTGACTATGGTAATGGTGATGATGGTGGTGATAATGATGGTGGTGATGGTGATGATGGTGATGATGATGGTGATGATGATGGTGGTGATGATGGTGATGGTGGTGATGATGGTGATGGTGGTGATGGTGATGATGGTGATGATGATGATGGTGGTGCTGATGGTGATGACGGTGACTGTGGTGATGATGATGATGGTGGTGATGGTGATGGTGACGGTGGTGATGATGATGGTGGTGATGATGATGATGGTGATGGTGGTGATGATGATGGTGGTGCTGATGGTGATGAAGGTGATGATACAGCTGCCCAGTGTTTAGTGAGCACCTACTACATGCCACGTGTTTTCTCACCCATGCTCTCTTGCTCGGTCTGTGTGCTCCCTTTTTGTGGATGAGGTTCCGATGAGTGAAAAGGTAAGTCCAAGTTCACAGGCAGCAAGGTGGTGTGAGGGTGTACCCAGTCTGGCTGGCTCTCAGTAGCAGCTTTTGTGCAGGCAGCTTCAGGAGTGGAGGTCAGGGGAGGGTCAGAAGAGGGAGGTCAGGGGAGGGTCAGAAGAGGAACTGACCCCTTTCCCAGCGGCACGAGACCTGCTTCCCCCACCTCTGGAGGCAGTGAGCCAGATGGGGGGGTTCTTCCTCAGCCCTGCGCCCCACCAAGTGGAGGCCCAGAGGAACTGAAGAAAGGCAGAGTGAAACTAGGAGATGCCCTCTTGGTTTTTGATTTTTGTTCCAACATGGGAACACTGGTAACTTGCAGGGCTAACGTAGGGGTGGTGACGCAGCCCTCTTGGCTCTGGGGTGGTAGCCTAACTGGTCCAGCTTTTCGGAAGGCTTGGCAATAGGCATGAATATTTTACAGTCCCACATCTAGGTACTGATCCTACAGAAATGCTGGCAAAAGCGTCCACACTTATACGAACAGAGGATGCTGGCAGCGGACAGCTAGGAATAGCGAGAAACGGCAGCAATCTGAATGGCCGTCAACAGGCTGGCTCAAAGCCTCCCGCTGTGGGAAAGTGTCCCCTGGTGTCATAAGCGAAGGACATGCTCTCAGATCCCGTTAGTAAAAACACTATATACCCATGAAGGCATGGAAAGTTCTGGGAGGTTACACATCAGTGTTAACAGCATTCTCTCTGCAGAAGGGGAGGGGCTGGGGCTAGTTTGGGCAGGAGCTGAGTCTTACCTGTGTCTACGCATCCCTGGCCCTGAGCATCGTGTCTGGCAGGGGCAGGTGGGTGAGGCGCGTGGGGTGAGTGGGTGCTGGGGGGACGAGCTGGATTTAGTAGGGCCTAAGTGAACAGCTGGGCAGACAAGAGCAAGCCCAGGGCTTACTGCCGAGGTCTTGGTCAAACTGCTTGCCCTCAGCCTCGGTTTACCTCTCTGTGAACCGGGGTGTGACAAGCCCCTCCTTCCTAGGAGAGCTGTGAGGGCTGGAGCCCGAGAGGGTATGAAGGGTGGGCACCAGGTCTATGAATGGTACTACCATTGCCCGGTTTCTCCCTGGCTTTGCCAACTACTTTTAACTAGGGAGGTGAGGGAAGAAATCATGGTTGAAAAAGATGGAGAATGGCCACGAATAAAGGCACTGGCCCGAGGACCTTCCCCTGGGCTGGGCTTTGTCCTGCACCCCCTCCCCGAAGCCTGCAGTGAGATTCCTAAGCAGGAAGGTCAGCCCCTCTCCCCACCCCACCCCTGCTCACCCAGTGGAGGGTCGGGGCTCAGGAAGAGGGTTCAGAGAGAACCAGAGGTGGAGCTGCCAGGAGGCCGGGGTTCTGCACCCTGCAGACAGGCCAGTGGGGCCTTCACAGCGGTCTCGAAGGGACCTGTGATGGCAGGACGCTGGCCTGGGCCTCGGGGGAGGGAGTGGGAGGCCTTGCTGGTGGGGTCCAGCTTCGGGCAGGTCACCGGGGCGTCTGGAAATCGGGGTGTAGCCGGAATATCTGCTCGGTTTGCCCGTGATGAGAGGGTTTCCGGGATGTGGGATTTTTCAGTGTTTAATGTGGGAATGCCGGTCACCCCCGGCCGTGGTCCAGGTTTGCGTTACTTTTGGGGCCTCTCACCCCACGCCCCCGAGGCTCTGTTGTCTGAAGGGATGGGATCAAGCCACGAGGGCTCACCCCAGCCTTGTGGTTGGCCTGGCCACCGGGGGTCCTAGGCGAGGAGGACGCTGGGGTCTGTGGAGCCCCTGGTCTGCCCTCCAGGAGGTGACTGGGGAGAGAGTCGTGGGGAGGGGGCGGTGACCCCGGTAGACATGCTCTGGCCCCTGAGGGACGGACACAGAACCCCCAAACCAGGCAGGTCAGCATGAGCCAGGAGCCACCGGGCAGGTGGGGAGGGGAGAAGGTGCCAATCGGGGGGGTGGGCACAGAGCTGGGAGGCGACGTCAGACGCAGAACCAGGAGCGCCTGCACCGCGGGTAGGTGGCCGCCGAGCCACCGCCTGGTCCCACGAGTCACCCCCTTGATCTTCTCTGCGGAACCCCAGGGCGGACGTGTCGGCTGGATCATGTCGTTTTGCTGGAGGATGCGGAGGCCTCACTGGACACCCTGTTGGTGCCGGGGTCTCAGAAAGTCCAGCGAGCTCTGCTCTCGAGTGCCCTCCGCCGGCTGCCAGCCCTGGGTCGGGACGAGTGCCAGCACCTGTCCCCATCCCCACCCTGCAGCTGTGACCGTGCCTGCGGCCCGGGGACATCCCAGAGATCTCGGCAGTACCGAGAGGCCCACCAACTCGTCGGGTCCCGGCCTCACGCTGACCTCGCACGTGTGTTTCCAGGCCCATCTCCTGGGTCATGGAATTTCCTGGTCAGTTCATAACCAAGCCAGCCGCGGTCCCTTTAAAAAGAAAATGACCCCCTTAATCCTCAATAAGCCCCTCCTGGGATGCGGTTGCAAGCCAGGATTCCTCTCTGAGATGTCATCGCTTTGCGGAGGCGGATCTGGGTCGGGCGGGCCATCCCGAGCCGTGGCAGGAGCCTGTCCAGAGGGGCGGCCGCCCTGGGTGAGGGGAGGGCAGCCGCGAGGGCACGGGAAGGCACCCCTGACCCCACCCGGCCGCCTGCCCTGGGGGAACCACCGTCGGGACGGAGCTTGCCGGGGGAGAGGCCTGGCTCGGGCTGGGACGTGCTGAGCAGCATGGCCTGCAAAGTGCTGGGTCAGCTGCAGGGGCTGAAGGCGCGTGGCTGGAAGGGGAGAAAG
Organism: Balaenoptera ricei; assembly: GCF_028023285.1. NCBI lineage: Eukaryota > Metazoa > Chordata > Mammalia > Artiodactyla > Balaenopteridae > Balaenoptera > Balaenoptera ricei. The sequence goes on along the minus strand of NC_082657.1, from coordinate 62,807,709 downwards.
AGGAAAGGCGGGAAAAAACAGAACCCCCGAGCGGCAAACCCTGCCCCACGGTCTCCGGGGCCGAGTGCCCTTCGTAGCCCCCAGGGAACCTTCCCGCCAGCAGGCACCTGCAGTCTCCTTCCCTTGCCCCTGGTTGGGGGTGCCAGGCCCCAGTTACGGGGGGCAACATCCAAACGGCCCCCTGTGTGGGCTCTGACCCTTCGGAGGCCTGGCTGCTTATCCCCCAGGGCATGCAGGGGGGCAGAGGAACAGAGCAGCCTCGGCCCGTGCCTCCGGGACCACGGAGCTGACCCTCTGGTGGCCCCAACCCCACGTGCGGATCGGCCTCTGACAGCAGCCAACTACCCAGGAAAGAGAAAGTCTGAGCTGGATTGGAAATGCCTAAATTCTTCGAATTCCCGCCTTCCAGCAGGATTCTTAGTTCTTTGGCCAAAACAGAGTCGAAGGGAGGGCACGACCTCCACTGTCACCTCACCCAGTAGCTCAGCGCGCACAGGCACACAGAGCTCACCTCTGCGTGTGCGTGTGTGCACGCGTGCAGCGCCTGTCAGATCCCGCCCAGACAGAAGCCAGAGCTCGGGGCACGGCCCTCTGCTTGGGCTTCCACACTTTCTTTTGTAATTTAAAGACCATCAAAGTCATACTTAGTGCAAGGAAGAGTCAAACATACAGAAAAGGATGTTTCTCTCCCACCAAATGGGACCGCTGCCAACAGTTTAGGGCTTATTATTATTTTAGTCCGTATAATTTTCAAAACCATGAATGCATGCCAATCACAGAAGAAATCCACGCTCATGAGAACAATTCAGGAAGGAAAGTGCTGGCCTGGGTCCCCATGGCCGAGTCGGGGGCTGTGCCTGGTGGCCCCTGGCCCTCTACCCCACTGGCACCCCAGGGGGATCCCAGGAAAGGGCTTGCTGAGAAAGCAGCCCCGGATCTGCAAGGGCTGAGTAGTCATGTGGCTTTAACTTTTAAATTTTGGGGTCTGTTTTTAATGGAGATATAATACACACACCATCAAATTCTCCCTTTCAAAGTGCACGATTTGGTGGCTTTCAGTATATCAACAATGTTGTGCAACCATCACCACTACCGAATTCCAGAACTTTTCCATCATCCATAAAGAAACCCTGTTCCCATTAGCAGTCTCGCCCCTCCCCCTCCCCCAGCCCATGGCAACCACCCATCTGCTTTCTGTCTCTGGATTTTCCTGTTCTGGACATTTCACATCAATGGAGTCATCCAATATGTGGTCTGTGTCTGGCCTGTGTCACTCAGGCTGATGTTTCTGAGGTTCACCCATGCTGGGGCGGTTCGTTCCTTTTTATGGCTGAGTAGTGTTCCATCGGGCCAGCGGGCCGCACTGTGTTACCATCAGCGATGAGCATCTGGGCTGTTTCCACTTTTTGGCTAGTGATGTGCTTTGAGAGCATCCTGGGTGAGCTCTCCCACTTCTTGGCCTCGGCTGTGCTCCCCCTTTGGACCCCATGAAGTTTTAAGCCCAAACATTGTCCAAGAAGTTTTTCCTTGACTCCCTCCCCCGGGACAGTCAAGAGACCAATATTTTCAACAAAAGCCAATCCCAGCCAGAGTGACCAACCTTCCCGGACTGTCTGGGACCCAAGGGGTTCCCAGGGTTCAGGTGGGGACCCCATCCTGGGACGCGTGACCTGGAGTTGCCGAGACCCTCTGAGGAGCGCGGGGGTCAGGCCCCTGGCGTCCCGCCCCTCCGAACTTCCGAACTGCCCCCCTGCCTGCTCCTCTGGGCTGGCCTGGTCCCCACACCCCGGCCCCCTCCTCCCCTGCTCCAGCTCTGCCGGCCGAAGCTCCTCAAGGAAGCTTCCCCCACCGAGGTCGTGATGGGTGATCCGTGGAAGGAATTAGACCACATCACGTTTGTCCGCCCGTCTTATCTGCCAGCTGTTTCCACGTCTGGACCGACTCTGACCCAGGCCTCTCCCTCTGGAGGCACTTCTATGAGTTCTCAAAAGATGAGGAAGCAGAGCGCAGGAGAAAGTCAAGCCCTCTGGAGTCCCCTCACCAGTGGTGACTGTGCTACTCCCCAGCTCATGAATCTTCAATGGCTCCCTATTGCTGACAGTAGCCGTTACAGGCAGACCCCTGGACCCCATCGCCAGGGTTGGGTCAGTGGGTCAAGGGCAGGGCCCAGGAACTTGCATTTTAATAAAAACCATGGGAAATCTGTGTCGGGTGTTCTCCAAGTTTCCTTTGACTATTCCAGCTACAGTCGAAAGTCAGCAGTAAAGGCCTGGAAAAGTCACCCGACCCTCCTTCCCACTCCCTGGGCCTCTGCTCCCTCTCTGCTCCTCAGCCAAACTGCATTTCGTCTGCCCGTTGCTGTGTCCATGCCGTTCTCTCTTCCGGGAACCTGATTCCCCTGCACGTGGCTATGTTCCAGCCGAAATGCACGAGTGCCATCTCCCCGGACTGGTCGCCACTGTCACTCACAGGCTTGTCCCTTCCCCAGCACCCAGCTCCCCCACCACCCCACCTCCCACGACTTAACGTCCGCCTTGATTCACTCCCCTCACCCGGTGCCCGCCACGTGGGGGTTGCCCTGGGGGTACCTGCAGCGTCCCTGACGGGGTGTGGTGTGACCACTGCCCATGCTCTTCCTGAACTACCTCCCCATTTTCCTAGCAACCCGGAGCGACACGTGCCTAGTTCTGTCCTAGTGTGTGGAAGCGAGGTGTGCGACACCAGGGGGAGCCCTCCCCTGCCTGCATCCCAACTTTTGGGGAGTGGAGCGCAACTGTGATGGCAGGAGCTGAGGCAGTTATGTTAGGCCGCTGAAGAAATACAGTACCAGGGAGAAGGGGCAGGGTCCCGGACCCTGCAGATGCCGTGTCAGCCCTAGGCTGCCTCTGCTCAGACTCCTCAACAGAACAAGGCAACTGCGCTCCGCGTGGGGCTGTGGCCACGTCCATTTCAGCAGCACAGACTTTACATTAGCTGACGTGGCCAGACCCTGGGCTGAGGGCTCCAAGGACATTTTCTTAGGGGCTGTGAAGAAGGCACTATTATTAATCCCATTTCACAGGTAAGGAAGTGGAGGTCTGAAGCAGTTCCGTGGCTTAGCCAAGATCAAATGGTCGATGGCAGGGTGAGAATGTTGTTCCTTTAAAAAACATTTTACACGACCTTTAAAAAGAAGATGGTGAAAGTGGCGCCCCTTCAGTGAGGACTCTGGGCGAGAAGCAGCAGGTGTCCAGCCCGGCCGCCCGCCCCACGGTGCGCTCCCCCCACCAGGACCTCCCTCCCTCTTCTCAGCTTCAGGGCCCGGAATCACACTGTGGGCGAGCTCCACCACGTCGGGGAGCTTGGTCGTGTGTGTGCCCTCGCAGGCTGCTGCCAACGCCCTGCTGCCCCCACAGTGGCCTCGCGTTCTGCTGCCCATGGGCAGGCGGGCTTGGGCCACGATGAACTGTCACGGGCGTCTGACGCTGAGCGTGGTGGGTACAACCCGCCTTCCAACACGGCCAGCCCACTGCCGAGCGGCGAGCTCCAGCTCTTTCCAGGCGGAGAACCGTGACCCCAGGTCTGACCACACAGCCGGACCCTCCCTTTTGGGCTTCAGAACGTGTGCAAGGAAGTGGGGGGGCGGGCACAGAGCAGAGAGGAGGCATGAAGGGCAGGCGTGGTGCGACTGCTCCGCCCCCGCTGAGTCACGGAGAGCGTTATCTCCTTCTGCCCCAGACGACCACGGGCCAAATGTCAGGACGGCCCTACCACGCGGCTGTCCTGTTTGTATGACAGCACAGCGTGTGGGCCCAGCTGGCCCTGTGAACGTCCGTGTGGACACTTGGCTCCCACAAAGGCCCGGCCCTGCCTCATGCCCTGCAAATTCCACTCAAGCAACAAACACCCACGGCCATCCTCACCTCCACATCACAGATGGGCCGTCCCAGGCCGAGGGGCACCAAGGTGCCTGACCCAGCCAGGCCTCGGCCTGCCCTCGGGGAGTTGGAGGGGGTGAAACGGCCTGGATCGTCCATGGAGGGAGGGAGAGAGGGAGGGAGGGACACGGCAGGGCCTGATAACAGGCCTGGGGTCTCCAGCTCCGTCCCTGACGCTCCCCACCCCAACCCTGCTCTCTGCTACCAGGAGTCAAACCTCCACTCAGCTGAGTGCTTGGGCCCGGCCCACCGCCGCTGGGGGCCATTCCTGCGACGGGGCTGCCTGCTGTCCCCCAGACACAGGGCTCACGCTCCATGAAGGGGCGGCCACAGCCAGGACCCGGGGCCCCTCACACCAGCGAGCAGGATGGATCCCACTCTCCGGGTGCGGAGCGTCGTTTCCCCGGAGACCCCACAGGGAGGGTGCTGGGGACAGAGGAAGGAAGGACGTCCCGGACATCGGCCTCACACCAAACGCGACTGTTCTTACGGGGCCTCGACACGAGCTGACAGCATCACGCCAGAGACGGAGAGACGGAGACACAGAGACAGACAGAGAGACAAGGGGGCATCAGCGGGCATCCTTCGGGTGATGAAGGGGTGAGTCAGGAAGTGCTGGGCATCAGGGCCGTGCTCCAGAGAGCAGCCTGCCTGGCTGGGGGAGGCCTGGGTGCCCCGCCCGGCCCGGCTGGAGTCCCTGCGCCAGTGAAGCGGACGCGAACACCCTCCAGGACTCCTGCCGTTCCGGTGCTGCTGCGCTCCCACCTGCCCCCCCCAGCTGGGCTCCTGACGGAGGCTCGGGACCCCCCCGGCCGTCAGTGCAGCGGGATGCGGGGAAGACCAGGGCGCCGGAGTCCCAGCCCTTCTCTGCGGACACGACTCAGCGGAGCCGCCGCCCCCCGCCCCGATGGCTGTAAGTGGGGTCCGCGTGCCACAGATGCCCCATCCACACTTGCCCTTGCTCTCCTCTCTGGGCAATTCCGAGGCTCAGTGAACCCAGAGGCCCGCCCTTGGGGCCCAGACTCGAAGCGCCCCGGCCTGTCCTTGGCTGGGGGCTGGGAAGGCCCGTCCTTCTGCAGGAGACAAGGGGGAGGATGAGGGACTCAGGGTCCCTCCTTCCTCCGTAAGGGTCCTCCCACCCTCCCGCTGCCATTCCCCCAGCAAGCCACAGCTCGGGGACTTGATCAGGTTCTGGCCCTCCGGGGACGCGGGGGCTGAAGGCCAGATGGCAGCTGAAGGGCCGCGCCCAGCGGCTCCAGGCAATTTCTGACCTCTCCCCAACACTCCCCACGCCACCCCACAGAATCTGATCAGCTCCATCTGACCAGCTAAGGCCAGCGTGTGAGTGATAGGGACCTCGCGGGTGCAGGCGTGGCACCCTGTGTGAGCGGCTGGGGCCCCCGCCTCTAAGGTGCAGTTACAGACGGTGGCGGCTCAAGACCACACCCTGCGGTGGCCCCCCACCAGCCCCTGGGCCAGGGCTAGGGTGCCAGCAGGCCCAGGCACGCCTAGTGGACCAGGGTTTCTACTCGCAGAGGGGGAGTCAGAAGCTGGCAGCTGTAGCCGCCGTCCTCGGGCGCTAACTGGCCCTGGGGCGAGCCGCGCAGGAGTGGGTGCCCAGCGGAGAGGCGTGCCTGCATCCGCACTGGGCCTCTGGGCGAGCAGGTGCCCCGCTGCCCCATCGCTCTCAGCACACGCGCCGCAGACACCGGTCACTCATCCGAATCCCATGACCCAAGACACTCTGCGGCCCCGATGACTGGGGGAGAGGGAAAGGGAGGGGGACGTGATGGCAGGAGCAACAGCCACTGAGACGAGGGCTCGAGTTGTCACAACCGCGTTCATGTCACAATCCCGATTGCTGTGAACGATCTGCAGCCGGGGGAACCGAGCCCCAGGGGTGAGGTGGGGACCTCCGAGTCCAAGGGGGCGGAGTCCAATGTGTGTTGAAGTGGGCAGGGAGGCAGGGTGCTGACCCATCACTTAGCGGGAAGGGCCGTCCTGGCTCCGCTATGGGTGTGGGGGGAGGCCCCGGGGAGGCACTGACGGCAGTTGCGTGGGAACCGGCAGCCCTCGGAGGCCTCTCCAGCTCTAGTGCTAGGGCCCCAGGTCCCTCCCGGCCCAGGCCATGGGGCGCCACCCCTGTAGTGCCCCCTGGTGGCCGACGGCGGGGCCACACCTTCTCCTGGTCCTCTGGAAAGTGCATCCCTGCCATTTGGGCCTAAAGGGAGAATAAAGATGCTTTCCTAGAAGGCTGTGCATCTCCCTCTGCAGCTCCACAGCCACCTCCACGTGGTACCGGCCATGAGGCCCGGCGGGAACGTCCTGGGTCTGAGCCCCGGAGCTCCTGCTTCCTAGAGGTGAGACCTGGGTGGCCCCGGGCCTCGCTGGGCCTGTCTCCCCATCTTAGAATATGTGAGGACTGAGGTCACAGATGTGAAAGTAAGGAGTGGGAGGGGATGGAGCCGGGAGCTGCAGCTCCTCCTGTGGTGATGGAAGGTTCCAGGTCTGCTCTGGCCAGTGGATGCCACCAGCCACGGGGGCTACTTGGAACGTGGTGGGGGTGGTGCAACCAAGGCCCTAAAGCTTCCATTTCACCACGCTTTAGCGAATTCACGTTTAGGGGCCCCATGTGGCCAGTGGTGATGCACTGGACGGCCGAGGTGGGGGCGGGGAGACCGCAGGCAGAGACTGAAGGTGAATGCTGTTGTTCGTCAGCAGAAAGCAGCTTGGGCTTCCCTGGGGGCGCCCTGGTTAAGAATCCGCCTGCCAATGAAGGGGACACGGGTTCGAGCCCTGGTCCTGGAGGATCCCACACGCCATAGAGCAACTAAGCCCGTGCGCCAAAACTACTGAGCCTGCGCTCTAGAGCCCGCGAGGCACAGCTACTGAGCCCGCGAGCCACAACTACTGAAGCCCGCGTGCAGCAATGAAGACCCAACGCAGCCAAAAATAAATAAATAAATAAATTTATAAATAAATAAATAACTTAAACAAACAAACAGAAAGCGGCTTTGAGAGAGTTATCCATCATCTGAAACTCTGTGTCTGAGAAACAGAGTTTCTCAAACTCTGAAACAGGGCTGTTTGAGGACAGCCCTCAAACAGGGCTGTCCTCCGGCCTGGCCAGCAGCCAGGGTCCTGGACAGACCACAAGGGCACAGAGGTGGCTGGGAGCGGGGCAGTGCACGTCCGCTCGGCCAGCGCTGCTGGGACCCGGGAGGGGCTGTTCTCTGGGGCGGCTGGAGTGGAGCTGGTGGGGCTGGGAGGCCGTGGCTCAGCGCCTTCCGCTAATGTTTAATGGTGACAACTGACTTGATGGGAACCAGGAGCTGACACATGGGCCCAGGAGCCCATGTCCCAGGCGATCACCATGGGCAGGCACCAGCCGGCAGCGGGGGGCCCGGGCCCTACTGGGCAGAGGGGCTCTGCTTCCGGTGGGCAGCAGGTGCCGTGCGGGCCGGGGCACAAGCTGACAACGCCTCCGTGGCCCCTGCCCTGCACCTGCCCCTGCACCCCAAGCAGCCCCCAGTCGGTCCTGGGGTGAGGACGGACATGGTCGTGACACTTCAAGCTCAGGAGTCAAGCAGCCAGCATGTACGGCAGCAGGACGTGGCCCTATCGTGACAGAGCTCTACGGACCCACTGAGAGGCCTGGAGGGGGTCAGGGGCTGGGGCACGGGACCAACTAGCGTGGACGGCAGGCGGGTGTGGGAAGATAGCATGGCCGCGGCAACAAAGTCGGAGGAGATGGCCTCAGCCCCTCAGTGCCTTGGCACTGTAGAGTTTCTGAGGAACTTCGGGGACTTGGGACTCAGGGGACTTGGCACTTTACAGTTTACAAGGACAGAGAACCTGGGGCAGGCGGCGTGGAATAAAAGACGTGGCCCTGTCGCCTGGCGCCTGCTTGCTCGGGGTGGGAGCCCAGGCCAGGCAGCTCTGAGCCGTCACTTTCCCCGCTGCGCAGACGAGGGAGACTGGCTCTGGCGTGGCCGTAGCCGTGGCCAGGGGGTGCCTACTAAGCGCTCCCTGCCCATCCGGTTCCCTGGTCCTCAGAGGACACCAGCCCTGAGCAGTGACTCGCCCCTTTACGCAGCAGGTCCCCCAGGCTCCAGAGGGCTGTACACACACAAGATCACTTGGCTCTGGGGCAGGGTTGAGCCTAGCCTCCCATCCTGGGCCAGCCTGCACCCCTGTGGCACCTGTCACGTGCACTGTCCTGAGGGGTGGGGAGCGATGGAGCCAAGGTGACAGGAGACTGTTCGGGGGTGGGACCGGGTCTCCACGGGTCCCAGAGCCCCTCCGGGGATGACGGCCCCCGGCCGACTGCACAGCCCTCCTCAGCACAACTGCTCCTGCTATCTGGGGCCGGAGCCACGAGGGACCACTGTTGATTTCGAGAAAACTGAAACTGGCATTCCCCGTTAATGAGGGCAGCTGTGGGCAGCTCCTGCCAAGAAGCTGTCAGGACAAATGTGCCCAGAGTAATTACGTGTGGGAGGGGAGAACTGGGGACTGGTAAATGCCATGAAAGCCAGCGAACGATCAATGGCTCCCTAGGCCAGCCTCACATGCCACCTTGTGTGACATGAGCCTGCCCAAAACTGGCCACGGGGCCCAGCCAAGTCGCTACTCCTTGGGCCTTGGTTTTCTTAGGCGGAGTGGGTGGGGACTCGAAGACTCCAGCGCCAGAGTCCTGAGGCCCCCTGTGTGCACGGAGATGCCACAGGAAGCTGGGAAGATGAGGCTCAGGGCGGGGGAGAGTCAGAGGGGGCTACGGCTCCTCTAGCTGCCACCCTGTGATGCCGGGACCTGCAGGCCTGTTGCCTCCACCCTGGCTCAGAGGGTGCGATGGTCAGGGCTATGTGTCGGCTTGACCAGGCGTGCTCCCTGGGGAGCCAATCAGATGCTCGTCTGGGTATTGCCACGGAGGTATTTGGGAGACAGGGTTACTCTCTACAATCGGTTACCCCAAGCGAAAGAGGTGCCCTCTGTATGCGGTGGGCCTCGTCCGATCAGGTGAAGGCCTTACCACAGAATCGGGGGTTTCCCTGAGATGAAGAAATTCTGCTTCAAGACTGTGGCATCAGCTCCTGCCAGAGGTTCTAGCCTGCCCTATGGATTTGGGACCTGCAGGGACACAGACGTGGTCCCTGTGACATCCCCCGGGGCTGCCTTTGCCCTCGGGGCTGCCGTGACCAGCCCACCCCTTTCCCTGATCACGGCCTGTCTGGGTCACCCTGCTGTATTGAATTAGACTGAATGTACCATTGGACGTGGAGGGGGCTCCTGTCCTTCACACTGTAAACAATACTGCCTGGTACATCTTCTACCATTAGCAATAAAGAGTAGCAATGATGATACCACTTGTCTTTGCAGAATTTTTGGCGTCTCCTTGTCTACCAAGCAAAAGCTTTGTGGGATAGTGTCAGAGGGCATTCCATCTCTGACCCTTGATCTGCCACGCAGGTAACTTCTGGATCTGGGAGCCTCAGTGTTCCCATCTGTAGAGTGGGAACAGTCCCACAGCCCTGTCGGTAGTCGTAGGAAGGCTCGGCATCCTGGGTGGCTGTTATTCTGGCAGCTCTCAGACAGACTGAGGTGCTGAAGTCTGCAAGACCCCAAAGGGGTCGTCTTCATAAGGGGGGATTGAAATACTGGAGGGGGGAGGAGGTGGGATGGGGGCGTGGGTGGAGTGCGTGCGGAGAGATGCCCAGAGGGCCGTCTTTGGGCGGGTGCCTGTACCGCCTCTCGTCTGAGCTGGACACCTTGGCAAGTGAACAGGGGGATAACACAACGCCCGGAGCAGCGCCACGCTGGCCCGCGCTCCTCCCCGACGCGGTCCAGCAGTGCCCCTCCCGCGCGGCTCTGCTGAGAGGACCCCCCGCTGTGCAGAGACGCCGCCTTCAGCTCCACGGGGGCCTGCGGGTTCCGTTTAGAGAACACAGGGTCCAGGTCCAGCGTCTGTAAGGAGCCCCTCTCCGAGGTGAGGCTGAGGGGACACAGGCCCCTGTGTGGGTTCCTGGGTGGACTGCACTCCGTCCAGATCTGCCCCGCACGCGCACCTCATGGGGGTGATGGACGGCGAGCCCCTCGTTCCTGGCCACCTGCCCCAGGTCCCGCCCCTGAATGTTCAGGACCACCTGGTCCCACGGATCAGAGGCTCTCAAGCTGGAGGAAGGGGGTCCACATGCTCGCCCTGTCTGGATGGGCCGGACCCTCGATCCCTGTGCCTCCAAGCAGCCTGAACCCCCACTCCAGCATTCCAGTGCCTCAGGCAGGATGTGGCACAGGCCCCTCGAAGACCCCTGGAGGCCAGGACTCCCCCCAGCCCCGCCCGATGTCCGCAGGCCCCGTCCAGAGCCTGGCAACAAACAAGGCAGCTTCACGCCGTGAGATCCACCGAAAACACCGGGCCACATGGCCGGCTCTGGCCGCCACGCGGGAGTGTCCACCTTCTCCGTGAACCTGGGCTCCCTGCAAGAACAAGCTTCTCCCTGGGCTCTGCTCGCCTGATACCGAAGATCATGGCAAGGTGATGAGCACGTGAGCGAGCGGCTGTCCCCCCCGTGACTGTGGCAATTGTGTCCCTTGCCGTGTGGGTCTCCCGTGACCCTGCCCTTTTGGATCCCCTCCTTGCACGCGATGCTTTCTTTCCTCTTCTGAAGGCCATGATCCCAGAGCAACAATGAAACTCTGAAACACTTCTCATTATGTCCATTACACAGATGGGAAGGCAAGTCCAGGTGGCCATGTGACGGGTCCAAGTGTCCTTATTTATGAGAACAGAACTCAAGGGGCCCCACTTCCTGGATCCCCGCCCTCTGCCAGCAGAAGCCACTGCTTCTCGACTTTCTAAAGGACTTGTGGAAAAATCACCCGACTCTGTGATGCCATTTCTAGTCCCAGGGCCTGTGAGAGGGCAGCTGCCCTGCAAGGCTGCTTCCTGCTCTCCCAGGTGGCCGAAGGGCACCAGGAGGAGGGGTTGGCGGTGACGTCCCGGGAGGAGGTGGCTTCAGAGGGAAATCCTCAAAGGGGGAGCAGCTTTCACTCCACGGAACGTCCCTGCAGCCTCTGTCCCAGCCTGGGCTCGGCCCAGCAGCTCTGGAGGAAAAGGGAGCCTGCTGAGACAGAGGTCACTGCTACCTGGCCATCCAGACCCGAGTGGCCGGAGCCCGGACTCCCGGGATAAAGGCCCCTCTTGTCACACGTGGGACACACCTTTGATGCTGGAATGTGAGGCCATAACTTGTCGAGAGGAGTTGCAGACTGGGGACAGGGCTGGGACCACAAAGCCCGACTTGCCAGCTGCCGCAGTGGCCCCACTGCACGTGCGGGAACCCCCCCCGCCTGCAGACGGCCGAGCTCGGAGCCAAGCCAGGCTCGGCGGCTCAGAAAGCAGAAGGACATATGGTGAATCTATAAACGGAGCCAGAGGGGCTTTGGGAAATAAAGGGAGATTCCTAGAGGTTCCCATGGATCCTGGGGACCGGGAAAACGGTCACTGAGAATGAGGTGGGGCACGTCCACACGAACGTCCTGAGGTTGGAGAGAAACCAGGGCTGGAAATCAGGATGGGAGAAATCAAAGACCACATAGGGCAGGAGAGAGGAGGTGCCGCCACCACGGGAAGAATAGGACGTGCCTGGTGCGTGCTCTGCCTTGGGGAGAATGAAGAGGAGGGCTGCACAGGGAAGGTGATGCCTGGCTTGGGCTTTGACGTATGAATAGGAGTTCATCGGGCTGGAGGAACAATTGGGGAACTGCTCCTTCCTTCTCTGCTCCTGCTGTCCAAAAGAGGTTTAATTCTGCCAATGGCTCCTGCCTGACAGGGAAGGGACCAGGTCAGCCTGTGAGTAACAGGGCTTCAGCCCTGTGATTGATTTGATTCTATCAAACTGGGAGTGGGACGGGGGCTGCTCATATAGTTCAAGCCAGGGGCAGTCTTATGTGGCCACCCTCCTAAAGTATCCTGCTAGCCCATTACCCTGCCCCAAATCCTGCCATTCAAGGCCTGCTTATTTGGGTTAAGCATGGCGATCCCAGCCTGGCTGGAGAGGAAAGGGCCAAGGCCAGGGGCTCTGGGTTTGGGGCTCGCAAGCCTGAGGGACTTGGAATTTTATGTGTGTGTCTCTTCCATGGAGAGGATTCAGCCTTCAGCAGACCCCGCAGCGTGATGGGGACAAGGTGGCCTATTCTCGCTGGCTGAGCAGCAGTGGGCCCAGGCCAGCTGTCAGGGACGCTCTGTTTCTCTGCTGGTGTCACCCTCACGGACATCAGCCCCCCAAGGAGTGCTATCCCAGATTCCTGGATGAGGAGAGACGGGGCAGAGGATGGAGGGCCTGCCCCGAGGAGGGCGGGGCAAACCCCTGTCCTGTCCCATGCGGGAGCGGCTCCGTCTGGTCCCCAAGGTCTTCCACTGGAGTCAAACGCTGCAGAGGACGAGGTGGCAGCCTGCATCACCTTTGCCCAAGGTTTAGAGATCCTCCCAGCTTCCTGGGAGTTAAAAAAAATAAACACTAAACCGCCCTGGAGATTCAGGCGGGAGGGACTGAGTCGTGGAAGCTGCTGTCTGCATGTCAGGCTGGGGGCTGGCGGGTGTGGGGCGGCTGGTCTCTGCCATCTCTGCCCACCGGGCCGGCTGGGATGAGGGAGCGCGGCCGGCCGGGCTGCGGTGGCCTGGTGGCCAGAAGCTGAGCAGGGACAGCAGACATGCTCCGCGGGCTGAGGGTGCAGCGCTGCAGGTGCACAGGGTTGACGCAGGTCCCCAGCGGTGGGGCCTGACTCCAGCCAGCTCCTTGTGCGCTTGGCGGTTTCCTCTGGAACATCCGGAGCAGGCGGCCAGGGGCGGAACAGTGGGGCAGATGTGGAGGCGCCCTGGCTCTCCGAAGGCCCTGGCCTGGTCTCTTGGCGGCTCAGCAGGGGGTGGAGGGTAAGGAGACGCACCAGCCAGCAGCCGCTCCACATCCCCCCTCCTCCGAGGACCCGGCTGGGACCTGGCCTCTCCCCTCGGTCTGCATCTGACTCCCCAGGCCAGAGGCAGGACAGGCATCCTTTGGAACCCTGGGGTCTCTAGGGCTGAGCCACGGGGCGAGGGTCTTTCTGCCCCTCTCTCCTGCGTGGGCAGACGCAGCTGTGTGTTTCTGCACGGAGGTCGCAGCCATGGAAACATCCCCACACTGGGAAGGCCACCGCCTTCCGTGGCTGCGGGAGAGCCTCAGAGCTTTCCGGGTCTGCTTCCTCACCTGTGAAGTCCCTCCGTCACCCTCTTGGTCACAGTGGGGATGAAAGTGAGCCGGCAAGGGTGAGTAGGCTCTGCAAAGAACAAAGGAAGCTTCCAGTTCCCCCTGGTCGAGAGGCGAGCACCGCCCTGCAAGGTCCAGCCAGGGGCCAGGCACACGTGTGGCCAAGGTGATGGGAATGGCAGCGGCTACTGCTTGCTGGGTCTGTGGCCATGGGCACCTCACTGTGCCCGATGGTCCCCCTTCACCTGCACCTGTGGGCCCTGGGCACCTGACTTGGCCTTTTAAAAAAATTTTTAATGTATTTATTTATTTATTTTTGGCTGTGTTGGGTCTTCGTTTCTGTGCAAGGGCTTTCTCTAGTTGCGGCGAGCAGGGGCCACTCTTCATCGCGGTGCGCGGGCCTCTCGCTATCGCGGCCTCTCTTGTTGCGGAGCACCAGCTCCAGACGCGCAGGCTCAGTAGTTGCGGCTCACGGGCCCAGTTGCTCCGCGGCATGTGGGATCTTCCCAGACCAGGGCTCGAACACATGTCCCCTGCATTGGCAGGCAGATTCTCAACCACTGCGCCACCAGGGAAGCCCTGACTTGGCTCTTTGGGGCCTCGGTTGTCTGTGCTCTGAGATGGGACAGCAGCACCCACCCCGTGAGGCTGTAAGGATTAAATGAGGGGTGTGTTTTGGGACATGGAGAAACAGACCTTTTAATTTGAACTCATAATTGGAGAACGGTTCTCTAGGTCTCCCACAAACCACCCAAAGAATCATATGCTTTTAAAGTCCCATTTCTAAGTCAAGGTAATTCCTTCCACCATCCCAAAGCTGTCTTTTTTGCCAAAGTTGCCGAGTTGATCCTAAAATTCACATGGAAGTGCACGGGACCCAGAAGAGCCAAAACAATCTTGAAAAAGAGGAACAATGTTGGAAGACTGACACGTCCCAGTTTCAAAACCAACTTCAAAGCTATAGTAATCAAGACCGTGTGGTATTAGAATAAGAACAGACACACAGATTAATGGAATGGACTAGAATTGAGAGTCCAGAAATAAACCCTCACATTTACAGTCAACTGATATTTGACAAGCTTGTCAAGACAACTCAGTGGGGAAAGGATAATCTTCACAACAAATGGTGTTGGGATAACTGGACATCCACAGGCAAAAGAGTGAAGATGGATCCCTACCTCACACCATACACAAAAATTAACTCAAAAAGAGTCAACAACTTATATTAAATATAAGAGTTAAAACCATAAAGCTCTTACAATGAAACAGGAATAAGTCTTTGTAACCTCGAGTTCGGCAATGACTTCTTGCTATGACACCAAAAATGCAAACAAAAAAGAAAATAGATAAACAGGAATTCACCAAATTCAAAACTTTTGTGCTGTGAATGACACCATCAAGAAAGTGAGAAGGCAACCCCCCAAAGTGGGAGGAAGTTCTCGCAAATCATATATCTGATAAGGGAGCTGGATCTAGTATATATAAAGAAGGCTTGCAACCCAAGAATAAAAAGACAAAGAGGGGCTTCCCTGGTGGCGCAGTGGTTGGGAGTCCGCCTGCCAATGCAGGGGACACCGGTTCGAGCCCTGGTCTGGGAAGATCCCACATGCCGCGGAGCAACTAGGCCCGTGAGCCACAACTACTGAGCCTGCGCGTCTGGAGCCTGTGCTCCGCGGCAAGAGAGGCCGCGATAGTGAGAGGCCCGCGCACCGCGATGAAGAGTGGCCCCCGCTTGCCACAACTAGAGAAAGCCCTCGCACAGAAACGAAGACCCAACACAGCCATACATAAATAAATAAATAAAATTTAAAAAAAAAAAAAAATCCCTTTAAAAAGACAAAGAATACAATTGAAAAATGTGCAAATTATCTGAATAGACATTTCTCCAAAGAAGATGAACACACGGCCAGTAAGTACAGGAAAAGATGCTCAACATCATTAGCCATCAGGGAAAAGCAAATCAAAACCACAGTGAGATTCCACCTCACACCACTAGGATGGCTAGATTCAAAATACCAGAAAACAACAGGTGCTGGTGAGAATGTGGACAAACTGGAAGCCTCATATTGCTGGTGGGAATGTGAAATGGTGAAGCCCCTTTGGAAAACAGTCGGACAGTTCCTCAAGATGTTAAATATGCAGTTATCATATGGCCCTAGGTACCTACCCAAGAAAAATGAAGACCTATGTCCACATAAAAACTTGTTCATGAATGTTCGCGGTGGCACTATTCCCGACAGCCGAGGAGTGGGAACAACCCAGACGTCTCTCCGCGGAAGGACGGATGGATAAACGTACCGCGGTGTAGCCACGCAGTGAAGAGTCCCTCAGCCTAGATGATGCAGCGCTGATGACCTGGGAGACTTGCAGGCATGACACTGACCGAACGAAGCCGGTCACAAAGGGCGCTCATTTTAGGTGAAATGTTGAAACCCTCGGAAACAGGAAGTGGATTCGAGGTTGCCGGGCTGGGGTGGGGGCTGAGGGGAGGCACAGGGGCTGAAGGGTACGAGGAGTTTTGGGGGGTGATGAAACGTCCTGGAATTCGATGGTGGCGATCGTTGCACAGCTCTGTGAGTACAGTGAAACCCACTGAACCGTACTCTTTAAAAGGGTGAGTTTTACGGTATGTGAATTGTATCTAAATAAAGCTCTTTGGAAAAAACCCTCAGTTCTTCTCCCCTCTGCCTGCCCTTTGCTTGTAGCAGAGAGTGAAGATGGAATACAGCCAGAGGCCCTTAAAACCCGTTTCTGGAGCAAAGATCCAGGTGGGGGTCTGGGCGAGGGCCACCCCGTCTGTGCCTGGCTTGGAGGCAGAAGAGCTGGGCTCCTGCCCGGCCTGATACCAGCCTCCCCGGGCGCGCTAGAGACCGAGCGGGATGTTGTGTGTGACCCACCTGGTACCCACAGGAGGCCAGAACCTGGCCCAGCGTGCAGCCCTTCGGCTCCCGCATCAGAGACGGGGACAGAACATGGGTCCTCCCCCCGGGTGTACGGACGCCCAGGGACACGTGCACGTGGAGCGCCCAGCAGCCCAGGTGCCGCCAGCAGCTGGTAGAGCAGCGCTGCGGGCACGAGGCTTCTGCGCGTCTTCCTCAAGCCCAAGAAGCCCTGGAGGCGCGTCTGACTCTAGCATCTCCAGGTGCTCACGCCGCATGACGTACAAGCCAAGGGGTGTGACGTTCCTACCCACGTGTGTGAGTGCCTGGGATGTGAGTGTGTGTGGGCACACATGTCACACCACTTGTCAGGCACGTTTATGAATACGTGTGTTAACTGTGCGTGCCTACGTGCACGAACGCATGAGTGCATACGTGTATGAGTGTATATGTGTGCACACGTGTGAGTGCACGTCTGAGGGCGCATGTGTATCTGTGTGCACGTGTGTGAGCGCATATGCTCACGGTTCCTGGACTTGCGGAATTCCCCCGGCTTGGCCTGCCCTGCCCCCTGCCAGGCGTGGACGCCAGAGGCCTCCGGAAGGACTCGGAGGTTTTCGCAGGACATCACGCCGTTTGATGTTCGCTGCTCTAAGCTCCCTAGTGTGGGTGTCGGGCGCGGTCTGTCCCCAGCGTGGCCGGTGCTGCCCTGGCACTCAGGAGGCCCCTGCACGGTAGCCGGGGTTGAGGGGAACCCTTGATGGAGTATGGGTGTGGCTTGAAGAGCCCAGAGTTCAGGACCTCACCTGGGGAACCGACCCCCAACCCCTGCACGAGGAGCGAGCCGCAGGCCTCCGGGGCGCGGCGCCAGCGTCCGCCCTCGTGGACGGCCTGTATCACAACCTCTTCCTTAGCCGGGGGAGGCAAAGCACGTTCCTCAAAGAATCACTCCCGAGCCAGGACCTGCAGGAGCTGGAATCAAAGGCAAACGCCGCTGGGAGAGAAGGCACCGGGGTGGCGGTGGGATGCTGTCTTTAATACTTTATTTATTTATTTTATTTATTTATTTATGACTGTGTTGGGTCTCTTAGTTTTCGTGTGAGGGCTTCCTCCAGTTGCGGCAAGTGGGGGCCACTCTTCATCGCGGTGCGCGGGCCTCTCACCATCGCGGCCCCTCCCGTTGCGGGGCACAGGCTCCAGACGCGCAGGCTCAGTAGTTGTGGCTCACGGGCCCAGCTGCTCCGCGGCATGTGGGATCTTCCCAGACCAGGGCTCGAACCCGCGTCCGCTGCATTGGCAGGCAGATTCTCAACCACTGCGCCACCAGGGAAGCCCCGGATGCTGTCTTTAGATGCCCCCTGGTGTCAAACTCTCAGGGCTGAGCAGCTGGGCCCAGACCAGACACGCAGATTCCCAGGCACATCTGGTGACCAGGGGTGACTCTGTCACTGCCAGTCAAATGCCCTCCCTGCCGCTCTCGTCCGCCCTTTCGGAAAGGGAGCTCTGGGCGGAGGCCAGGTCCCTGCCTCCTCTGTTGGCTCTCCTCAGCTTCCCATCTTCAGATGGTTCCAGGCTGCCGTACGATCTCGCTCGCAGCGGCGCGGGTGTGGAGACTCCCTGGCGTGGGGCCTGGTCCATGGCGCTGGGCATCGGGCATCGGCGACCTCCAGACAAACAGGCCAAAGATACGTCGTCTCACCCCTTCTCTGGCCTCTCCCTATACCATTGGAATGGGCTTTCTGAGAGCGTCCTGTGTAGAGTCCCCAAAAGCCCACAAAGACTCTTCCCGCAACAAGCCTCCACTGCACTCACTCCGGGCCGTGGACCGGGTCCGGAGTCACAGTTCCCCTGTCCGCCCTGCAAAGCTGCCCAGTGGCCAGCAGCTCCTTGTAAAGGCTCGGGGGCTGCTCCCAGATATTACCTGCAACTTCGACGAGAGTGGACGACACCCCGCGCGGGCCACTACCCTCTCTAACCCGCACGACATCCCCGGGAGATGGAGACTGTCCTCGTTCTTCTCCAGACGAGGAACAGGATCCCGCGAGGTTCAGGATGTGACCAGAGACTAAGCTCTAAATGACAGGGACCCCGCGTCTGCCCGTGGGAGGTGGCCATGTGGCCGGGAAGACGAGTGAGGAAGAAACAAGGCAAAGTGGGCAGCGATCCCGCAGGGAGACATCGTCCAGGAAGGGGCAGCTGAGCCGATGCCCCGTGGGGGGTCCCTCCCGGCACCGTGCTCCTGGGGTTTTCTCCCGAGGTACCTCACAAGGCACAGGGAGACAGTTCTGGCAGTGGCGTCCTGTGCCTGGCGGGCAAGGGGAGCCGGCGCAGGCGGCTGGTGGGCTCGGAGGAGGTGGGAGCTGAGGGCTCTGGAAAGCGGGCACCGGGGGGCAGGCAGGGATCTGGGGTCGGGGAGGGCCTCGTTGGAGCAGGTGCACCCGAAGAGGTGCTGCGCAGGAGAGCACCTGTCGCCAGGCCTGCGGCCCTACTGCCCAACAGAACTGCCGTGATGAGGCTCTGGAAGGCGGCCGGAGCGGCTGAGGACAGGGATTTTAAGCTTTATGTCACGGTGATTCACTTAAATGTTAAGGAGCCCCACGTGGCTAGTGGCTGCCCCATCTCGAGGGCAGCTCTGGCTACTCTGATGACGATGCCTGTTAACACGACATCCACAGACACAGTTTCACGCTTCACAATCGGGCTCAGAGCCCCCGGGGGACTGACGTTTTGGCTTCACCGAGGGAGATCAAGAGAACAAGGAAATCTGCCCTCTGACCTTCAGGTCCGATTTTAATTGTAAGGACAAGGGTTTGAGGCGGGGCCTCCACGCCGGTGCTGGGACCGAAGCGCTGGCTTCCAGAACGTTCCCGCACCGCCTGTGTTTCCTGCAGTGTTCTGGGGTCACTGCGAAGCCTCCCCTTTGAGCAGCCGGGGGCAGAGGGTCCCGTCGTGGAGCCCCCGCACGCCCACCCCAGCCCCTGTAGCGCAGACTTTGGAAAGTGGACAGAGGGGGAGCCAGAGGAGAAGCAGGTAGTTAGTCCGAGCCGGGGAAGAGCAGATGCGGGGCCGCCTCCCAATGTCCTCACATCTGCTCACTCTCGCCCAGCGAGCATCTATGGGGCGCCCTCTGTATGCACAGCCCTGGCCCGGCGTCTCCTCCGCCAGAAGGACGGACGGCCCACCTTCCCCAACCGCAGACCCACGTGAACAGAGGGAGAGAGGTAGGAACGCAGTTTCCTTTCAGAGCAAGAAGTTGAGACAGGGTGCTGGGAACCAGGCAGGGCGGGCCCCGCTGGCTCGGCCAAAGGAAGCAACCACTGAAACAGATTTTAAGAAGCACCACATTTAAACATATTTGCTCTTAAAAAAGGAACGAACTTTATCTTGAGAGACTCCATCAGCCGGACTCAGAGATGAAATATTTTTACCATTAATACTATCTTGGCTCCTCTGTCACTGTTTCGTAAGCGCTTGGGGCCCCACCAGCGGCAAGGACAGCGGGTCAGGACACAGGTGGCCAAACCCTCGTCCCCACCTTTTCTTACCTCCTCCGGTGTCCATGACTTCCTGGAAGCGACGACCACCACGCAGGAAGCCCGGGCCCCTCGCGACCGGAGTCTGCAGAGGCATTGCTCTCTGTGGGCACGGCCCTGCTGGGGTGGAGCCCGGGGCTTCGCTGAGCCTCAGTTTCCTCGTCTTTAAAGTGGGCACAATTATACCCATGCCACAGGTGCTACTGTGAGGACGAGGGCCTGGAAGTCGCTGGTGAACGAGGAAGCAGCACCGCCGCCAGACTGTCATCCTGACAGTTAACCCCCTCCCCCTGACCCCAGGCCTGGGATGCCCAGCCCTGCTTGGGACCCGGAGGGGCTGGGGGCAGAGGGCGAGACCCGCTTCCCACCAACCCGCCAAAAACACGTGCAGAGACACAGTGACCGACGAGAGGGGCAGTGGCTGAGTCAGCCTCACCCCGGGCACGGCTGCAGGGATCCCCCACCGACACCCCAGCAGGCTCCAGGTTCCGCTGGCGGAACTCTCCACGTGCCCCACGCAGGCCCCGTTTACAAATGACCACCCGCCCGCATCTGTGGGCGACGTCTGTCCCTCACACAGCCCTCTGGTCCCGAAGGCTCCTACAGAAGCTGCCCCGGGATCGTCCTCCTCTCACCTCCCATGCTCCGCTGTGCACACGGCGGGGCCGGGCACGTGGGGGGGCTCTCGTCGGAAAGATTATCATTAGAAAAGTGAGGCCACCCCTGCGAGCCTCACCCAGCCTCTCACGTGTGAGGCAAGCTCCCGGCTTTGTGGGGTCATCATGGAGGCCCCCAGAGGGCTGCTGCAGAGTCACCTGTTAACTATTCCACGGGACTCAAGTCGTCCCTGCCAGCGTTCGACCTGATGGAGGCCAAGCGCCAACGCTCCCTGTGGGCACCGGCGCGTGGCCCTGGGAAACTCGCGCTGCCCTACCGGGGGGTGGCAGGGCCCAGGGCACCGTCCAGCGCAGAGCCAAGGGTCGCCAAAGCTCGCCTCCTCGCTGTGCAGCTTCTGGTTCGGCAAAAGGAGCACAGGAGCCCCACCTCCAAGGGCCGGGGATGAAGACGGAGACATGGCTGGCCGAGGCGACTGGCCTGGCTCTGAACCTGGGTCTCCCAGCCATAAACCCAGCGTCCATGCACGGACACCTTTCACGCACCCCTGAAAGCAGGACATGTCTGCACGGAGGGGGAAGTGCTTCCAGGAGACCCATCAGCTGTTGGAGCAGAATCGGCCTTGTTGAAATCAAAGTGACCTCAGGCCACGGGGAGTCGATCTGACCTCGGAGAGTGGAGAAACTCCAATTTCTTTTCCCACGTCAAACAACCAAGGTCAGATGGTGTAAGCAGACCTCCCGGAGCTGGGCCCTCCTGGCCGGGCTCCGAGGCATCCGGGACCCGCCCCGCTCCTCCCTGGTCTGCTGCCTGCCCGTTTGGCCCAGCCACATCTTCTCCATCACAGCCTTGGGCCAAGCTGAGAGAGATCCGGCGGAGGGACTATGTCAAAGGCTCCACATAAATACCCTGTGACACTCCATTCCACCCTGGGCAGTGCCAGTCTCACGAACCGGGGGCGGGAGGCTCCAGGCAGGGCGCTCAGGACGCTGGTGGCAGAGTCTGCAGAGCGCACGGCTGGGCATCCTGCTGGTACGCGTCCCCGGCCGAGGGAAAGACGCGGGCCCCCAGCCCGTCCCTCGGTCTCATCCAGGGGAGGCACAGTGCAAGCTGGCGGGACCCCATTTACCCACCCATCTATTCTTTCATCCACCCGTCTATCCATCCACCCATTCATCTATCCACCCATCCATCCATTTATCCACCCATTGGTTCACCCATCAATCCATCAGTTAATTTATCAATCGATGGATCAATCCCTCAATTAATCCATCCATCTGCCCATCCATCCACAGGCCTCAGTCAATGCGTGAGCACGGAAGTGGGTCTGTATTTCTGGCTGCTGGTCGGCGCCTGCCGTTGACTGCCATCGCTCTGTGTGAAGGATGAGGAAGACTCCAGGGTCTCCCCTCAGGAGGTTGGGGTTGGAAGTGTCAGCAGTGCTCTGAGAAAGACTACGTCCAGTAGACCAGTGTCAGATAAAGGATCCAGGACCAGGGAACTAAAGTTCAGAGGAGGCTGGATACAAAGCAAAATCAGCTAGAAAAAAATTTTATTGTACAACGCCGGCTGGAAGCGGCTAATATATGGAAAAACTGACTTAGGCAGCGCCTGGAGACACTGGACGTTTCCCCGAGCAGCAGACACAACTGCCAGTCAGCGGCGGGAAGGGACTCAGCGGGGCTCTCATCTCCCCATCGCCCCCACGTCCACCCGCATCCAGCAAGCCTGTTCCTTCCTCTTCCAAGCCTTCACTGTGACCGGATGCGGCTGGGACCTTCACTGTGACGGGAGGCGGCTGTGACCCTCACCACGTCTCACTCTGCCCGGTGCTCTCCAGTTGAGCACGTCACACGCACAAGCCCACTGGTCTCCCACTGCAGCCCGGGGTTGGGGGGCTCTATGAGCCCCTTTCACGGACGGGCCAGCTGAGGCCTAGGGAGGCTCAGTTACTACTTCTGGGATCACCCTCAGGCCCCAGCGCTCGACCTCCCGTGCCCTGGACCACCCCTCCCTCGCTGGAAGTAGAGGGTCCCCGGATTACTGTCTGGGCAAAGCCCCGCTGGTACCACACTGACCCGCCAGCTCCATGCCCACCGCAGGCTCATCCGGGGGCCTTTTGAAGCTCCCCTCCTCTGGCTCCCCCGCCGCCTCAGGGACGCCCCTTAGGCTCATTCCCTAACCTCAGCCCCACACCCCGCCCGACCCACACTCACTGCGTCTCCCTCGCCTTGGGCTGCGACCCCGTACCCAGACCCAGTTCACAATCTCCAAACTCCTTCTGGGACCAAAGCCACGGTTCCCGAACCTTCCTGACCCAGGATGTGGACTTCATGCCCCCAATACGGGCACATCAACACCCACTGAGGCCCAGCCCCAGACCCTCGCCTGCTGCAGGGCAGGAAGCAGGACAGACAGACAGTAACTAAGCCCCGCAGCCCCCAGAGGGGAAAGGGCCAAGGAGGCTCTTCTTGGGAGGGAAACAGAAACCAGGGCGGTTTAGGGCTTGTGTCAGTGATTCAGACGCAGGGCGGACTGGGGATGGAAAGTCTTCCCTTCCTTTCTGTGGGTTCTCACTGCCCCTTGGAGCAGCTGGGGCGGGAAGCTGCCCACGCAGGCCTCCTCCAGGCTTGGGCCCCGGGTGCAGGGGGGTACGGATGAGGGCGGGGGAGCTGTAGCTGGTGGGACAGAGCTCATCCCTGACTCTCTTTCTGTCCTGGAGACGCAGGCAAGTTACAGTCTGAGCCTCAGTTTCCTAATCTCTAAAGTGGGGAAATAATAGCCGCCCTGAAAGGCTGCCGTGGGATTAGCAGACTCAGTTACGAGGAGACCAGCACATGCCTCGGCAGGCGGCAGCGGCTCGGCCAACGGGGCTGGGCTTCCTCGATGCGTCTGGTTGGGCAGAGGACTGGTGGCGTTGAAAGCTGACCCTGGAGCTCACGGCCCAGGTAAGCCCCTTCTGCGGGTCGACCTGTGGCCGTGCCGGGTGGCAAAGCCCCCGAGAGCTGTCCCCACTCAGCGGCAGCCGAGGACGCCGGGCTCCCGGCCGAGCGCTGAACGGGAGGCCTCGGCTCTGCCCACCTCCTCCTGGGTCCAGCCGGCAAGAGGGGCTGGTGGGTGAGGGGCGCCTGGCCAAGCAGGCTAGTGCCCGACCCATACCCACACCCACGTCGGGAACAGCAACACGGGACGGGGGCCCCGGGAGAGTGCTGAGTCCGGAAAACGAGGCTGGCCTGACGTCCACTAGCTCACATCTGGTCAGGGCCACGATCAGCCGGGCACTGGCCACATGTGACTTCATTTGTTCACTCGTCCATCCGTCCAAAAATCCTCTGGGTGCCAGGGCCCTGAGATGGCTGCAAAGTGGGCAGGAGCAGACCTGGCGGCAATTCCGTGACCACTGAGTCTGGTGGGTGGCGGGGGGAGGCTGAAGAAGCACCGACATCAACAGTCCCACCTGACGCAGACCTCTCAGAGCCAGGGCTGTTCAGATTCCCACGTTTACTTACGTAAATGCGTATGTAAGAGAACAGAGCCCTGGAGTTCTTTTTTTTTTTTTTTAACATCTTTATTGGAGTATAATTGCTTTACCATGGTGTGTTAGTTTCTGCTTTCTAACAAGGTGAATCAGTTATACATATACATATATCCCAATATCTCTTCCCTCTTGCGTCTCCCTCCCTCCCACCCTCCCTACCCCACCCCTCTAGGTGGTCACAAAGCACCGAGCTGATCTCCCTGTGCTATGCGGCTGCTTCCCACTAGCTATCCATTTTACATTTGGCAGTGTATATATGTCCATGCCACTCTCTCACCTCGTCCCAGCTTACCCGTCCCCCTCCCCGTGTACTCAAGTCCATTCTCTAGTAGGTCTGCGTCTTTATTCCCGTCTTGCCCCTGGGTTATTCATGACCTTTTTTTTTTTTCTCTTACATTCCATATATATGCGTTAGCATACGGTATTTGTTTTTCTCTTTCTGACTTCACTCTGTACGACAGACTCTAGGTCCATCCACCTCACTACAAATAACTCAGCTTTGTTTCTTTTTATGGTTCTTGGGAATCTCCCGGGAAGGGAGTGACTCACAACCCCAGGGTGACGTTGCCCGGGGCTCTTTGAGGGAATGCCACCCACTCACGCAGTGAAGTCCCGACACAGCCACACGTGAAGGGTCTGTGAGGAAGGCCATCCCCTAGCACGCCAGAGGCAGGCTGCCGACGCCCACCCCTGTCCTGCCAGAAACGCACCTCTGTCTCCCCTCTACGGGCACAGTTGAAGAGGAAGAGGGACGCGACCCGGAGATCAAGGGCGCAGGAAATTTCGCCTTTCATCTGGATATCCATCAGCTGCGGAGGAAATCCAGAGCCCGGCGGATGCCTGGGCAGTGTCTCAGCGCACATATGGGCTCCTGCTGGTGTGAATAAGCCCGTGGTGACGGCTCCCGTCTGCGGTCAAGGCCTCGTCCCTCTGGGAGGGGCTGCCCCACAGGCAGGGCCCCCGCATCCACTGCTGCGGCCCCAGCTCCGTGGGGGGCAGCGCGGCTGGGACTGGGAACAAGCTGTTTTCCCAAGCAGCTCCCAGACAGAGCCCGTCTCCCTGCCCGCTGACACAGCCCCAGGCTCTGGACACTCAGGACCGTCCATCCCCGGGAACACCAGAATGAGTTTTCTTGTCCCCGGAGGGCTCTTCCGGGCGAGGCAGAGCTGCACAGACCCCCTCCCCTGCACATGAAACACGCAGCAGGCATGCGCCTTGGAAGGCCCCATACTTGGTCCACGCATCCTAAGTGAACATCGGCTGGTTGCGTGTGCCAACATCTGTTGTCAGGACCGAGGCGCGGGGACCGAGGGACCGGGCACACACTCGCCCGCAGGCGCCTCTATTTGGAGTCAAACTAGCCGGAGCGCTAGCTCCACCACTCACGAGACGCTCATCTCTCTCTGCCTCAGTTTCCTCATTTGTAAAACAAATAAAACAACACTCGTGGCATGCGGGTGGGGTTTTTACAAGCATCTGTCGTCTCTCTGTAGACAGCTGTCATCACAGGAAGACCAGGGGCCTGGAGGTCAGGGGACCTGGGCTGGGTCCTCACTGGACGAGAAGTCCTGTAATCCTGGGGACCTCCGTCTCCCCACCTACATGACAGGGGTTTTCACGGGTGGTACCAGGGGGTCCCTTCTTGTTCCAATATTCCAAGACACTCCTGGATGGCAGGGCTTGTTTTAAATTCACTGTGAATCCTCCAACACACACAGTAGGTGCTCAAGGAACAGGTGCTGAATTAATGACTAGATATGATGAGTGTAGATGCCAAAGGTGTGATGCAGAGAATAAGTATCACAGGGTTACAAGCAAGGATTAATCATCACTCAGGACTGAGGAGGTCGGGCCACCTGGAGGAGGTGGCCATTGAGTTCGGCGTTAAAGAGCGACTTGGATGGGTGGAAGTGGAGGGGTTAATGTTCCAGGCAAGAAAAATGGAGGGAACAAAGGTGAATGAAAAGCAAGTCCTGCCACCAAGGAGCCTGAGTGACAGAGTAGAACGAACACATTGGAACACATTCAAATTCTCAGCAAATGTACCTCCCCGGCACCCTCTCTCGGGAAGCAGCTGGGGGAATGTGCTCCAGGAAAACAAGGGAGTAAACCAGGAAAGTGAGATACAGATCTTGGAGGCAAGGGATCCAACACAGGAGGAAGGCAGACACTCCCCGGGGAGACAGAGAAAGGGGGTTCCTGGCACCTTCCTTGGGCACGAGGCACGGAGAACGTCCAGCCCTGACTGGAGCAGCAGAAGGGTCCAAAAAAAGATTTCTCCCCAGAAATGAGACGGACAGATCACCTGATGGGTGTGAAAGTACTGACAGGAGATTCACACACCTGGCGGAGAGCTTGGGGTCAAACTGGTGACCGGCCCACACAAGAGCAAGCTAGCCAGCCACAAGCAACCAACAAAACCCCCAAGACACTTACAGCAAAACGAGCAGTAAAGAAAGGCTATTACGAGGTACGACAAACTCAACTACGTATCATGGCCGGCGGTCCCCGTGAAGTCAGTGCTGACCGTGGGTGGGGCTGATCACGGGGCAGGCGGTATAGCGTGGACACAGCACACCTGTGTCTAGAACGGGACATCCAGAGGGAGCGGTGCCCGAATATCCTTGGTGACGTGGAGACAAAGGCCCTGAGTCAGCTCCACGGACTGCGTGCGATCACACGAGGACAGCGGGGCTGCAGGGAGGGGGGACGTGGCAGGGGTGTGCTTTCTTGCACCAGCCTTACACAACTGTTCCATGTTCCAGACGTGCGCATTTATAATTGTGACAACAGGATGAACTAAAGGAAAAGTGAGGGACGGTCTTGCCACCCCTCGGCTGATGAGGACCAGCCAGCGTGGGGACGCCTGGGGCGGGGCTGCCCTCTGGGGGTGTGGTCCGTGGTGCCGTCCTCGGCAGCACCCAGCTCCGCCGGCGCGGACAACCTCCATCCACACGCCGCACCCACGTGTGCGCTTGCGCTGAGAAACCCTCGCACACTGGGGGCTCGGGGTGTTCGTGGTGGCTTTGCTAGTGACGGTGAAACCCTGGAAGCTCCCGTGTCTGTGAACAGGAGAATGGGGTAAACAAACAGTGGTGCTGGCACACGAGGGAATATTTAACAGCAGTGAAAACAGAAGCCCCCTGGCTACGGACATCACCCCAGATGCACCTTAGAAACAGAATATTCAGTGGAATAAAGCAAGTCACAGAATAAAATACACCCCAGGTTAACACCATGTTAATAAAATTCAAAAACAAGCAAGACGCACTGTAGGATTTAGGGATGCTACATACATAGTAAAACCGCAAAGAAAAGCCAGAAAATGAGAAAGGCATGAGGACGTGCCTATTTCCGGGGGCACAGCCCAGGGAGGAGGGTGGGAAAGTCCCAAGGAGCGCGATGGGGCTGGGATGCCCGGGTCTTGGCTGGGTGCTGGGCACTTGTGTTCACTGCTCCCCAAGGCTCTGCACGGGTCCACTCAGCTGCATCAAATGCACCCTCACAGGAACGGGTAGCCAGAGCCCAGTCCAAGGGGCCTCAAGAGGCCTGAGCTGCGGGTCTCGAGCCGCCCTGGAAGCAGGAGGGCATGCTTCACTCCTCCCCAGCTCAGCGGTTCACCTGTGCCCCGGGCGCCTTCATTCCAGCCCAGCTGAGAGATGGCCTCTCACTGACACTGCAGCCCTCACAGTAGCTGGAGACAAAGCCCTGGCTGGGGCCCAGGCCAGGTGAGTGCGGGCAGGGGCCCGGGAGGGGGCAGCTGTCATCTGCAGCCCAGATCAGCCCCCATGTGCCCAGCAGCCAGAGGATGGCATATGGGCACGGGCTCTTGTGAACGGACAGGTGTGATGGACAGAGGACAGGGAAGGGGGGGGACGTGCTGAGTGAGCCCACGGCAAACAGGCAGGTTCAGAAAGCCCCGACCGCCACCTGGGGACTGAGTCTTCGATGACGGCAGGCGTCAGCACCCACGGCCGCTGCCGCAGGACTCAGAGGAGCACGTCAATTCTGCCAGGCGGGGGTGTGGGGGGCACGGCTGAATCCTGAGTCTTAACCTGTGAAGGGCTCTGTGGGGAAGGACAGGGCTGCTTAGGGAGCAGCTGGAGGGGGCTGAGACGTGGAGAAGTCTGTCCACCCCAGGATCCTGGGCTTCCCAGGAAAAGAATTCCGTCGGCAGGCTGACCAGGACCGCCAGGCATTAGCAAGTGTAGATGGTCAGAAATAGAAATGAAGTGCTGGTGTTCCAGACTGCGGATCCCCAGAGGGTGACGACAGGACACAGGACCTCCCTTCGAGGCAGCAGGGAGCTCTGTGTCTGTAGAATTAAGAGTCTTTGTGACGGACACCTGCAGCCATGGTCCTTCCTGCAGCTGCAGCCACAAGACGCTCACTCCCTCTGGTGGGTGAAAAGGACCCCACCCAGATGCAGGAGCGGGCACCGGCCTGAGCTCAGGCAGCCCTTCCAGCCCCGGCCACCAGGCTGGTGCAGGGCCAGGTGCCTGGCCTCCCCAGTGGCCCTGGGGTTGTGGTGATGCGTGGCCCAAGCAAAGGGCAGTGGCAGTTGAGGGAGAAGAACCAAACCCCAAAGGCACTGCTTGCTTGGCCTCAGAATCCAGCAGTACCTGAACCTGGGCGGGTCAGTCATGTGGGTCAATAAGCTCCCTTGCTGCCTGAGCCACCTCAGGTGGGCTTTCTGTCACTCATCACCAAAGTTGACCTGGCTGAGACACTTGGCCTTGATGCCAGAAGGTCGGGATCCAGCCCAGTTCTGTCCCACCCAGCCTCTGGACAGCCCCACGGGTGTAACCACCAGCTCTCCTGATGCTAAGAGTCTGTGAACGAGACTGTTATCTGGGTTTGATCAAAACAACTTCTTTGAACTTGGAAAAGGACAACAAAAGAAAATAAAGAAGGTCAGGAAATAGAACTCTTCCTACAGATGTGGCCTCTGGCCCCAGGCAGCAGCCACCGGACTCCACGGTCACAGAATTTAGCCAGGAGGGGGCATCCTCTCGAGCCAGAGTGGGCTGTGACGCTGCCCGTTAGACTGGGCGCCCGCACCAGGCCTCATTCTTGCGTGGGGCCTGAACTGGTACGGGCAACCCTCGGTCTTCCTCTGCGAGCCGGCCGGCGGGGCCGAGCCCCTGTAGGCTGCAGATGGTCACGAGAGGGAAGGTGAAGCCTTGGCTGGTCAGCAAGGAGCGCGAACTCCTCCCTGTGGGGAGCCGGGGCAGTGGGCCTGCCCGGAGTGCCACCTCGCGGGGCAGGGACGGCGCATTTCGAGGCGGTGAGTCTACGTGCCTGGACCACAGGCCGAGGCCGGCGCCCCCCCCCCCCCCCCCCATCAAAATCCCCAGAGCCCCACTCACCAGCACAGCTGGGTGCACCTGAGGCGGAGGCTCCTGGAGAGACCAGCGGGAAAGGCACCTTGAGAAGCCACACAGGCCCCACGAACCCCAGTGGGTCCCACAGTAGTTCACAAATACAGAAAGGCCTAGAAAATGGATACACCAGGCCCCCAGAAGCCCCGTGCAGAACTTTTCTCCAACGTTCACAGGAATGGACAGCTGAAAAGCGTGGCAGGCAGCACCCACAGACTTGAACTCAGGTCACAGCCGCTCGCATCTTGCTCTGTCTGCCTCCTCACAGGGCAGCCCACCTCCCATCCGCCCACCTGCGCGCCGACCCACCTTATCTTTTGATGCGTTTCAGAGGAAGCGGCAGACGTCCGCGTGCGCCATCCCTGAACACTTCAGCCTGCGCTGCATTAGCTAGACTTCAACCTTTGCTTATGTTTTTTAGGGGAAATTTACACGCAGTGCAAGCCACACCTCGTAAGCGCACCAGTCGAGGGGTCTGACAAAGGCACCCCCCATGGGACCCAACGCAGTCAAGAGAGAGACGGGGTCGGTCCATCACCCTGAGGTTTCCCGCACGCCCCCTGCCTCTCATGCCCGCAGCCGCCCACCCAGCGCTCGTCTCGATACACATCAAAGCTGAAATAGCCAATGTGTGCAGGCACGTCCTGAATCATCAGCAACGGGAAAGCGGGCTGGCAGATTTCATGGCATAATGAGTTGGCCACATTCCTGACGGACCCACACAGGCCCTGCCGTTCGTTCCCTTTAAGCTAAACGTCAAGACTCTTTGGGTCCTGCCCGCTCAGGGAGCAGCCCTGCTCGAGGCTGCCAGGGGGGCGCGCTCGCTGGCAGGAGCCCTCCCCTCCCTGCAACCTTATCTGAAACAAGCCCAGGAAGCCGCTTTCCAAGGGCAGGTTTTACAGACAGTGAGCAGCTGCACCCATCCCACCGGGAGGGTGAGACGGGCTGCTTCCCGGAACAGGGATGACCGCCGTGGGCAGGGCGACCTTACACATTTACGGTCAGGTCCTTGCTCACACCCCGCGCGGCCGGCGGGCGGTCACGGAGGCCAGTGCCCAGGCCAGGGCCTCGGTTGGAGCGTCGCCACGTGGGGGAGGGCAGGCTGCGGGCTCTGCCCACCCAGCCACATTCCGTGCTTCTTACCCACACCCCGCCCACGTGGGCTCTGCCCACCCAGCCACATTCCGTGCCTCTTACCCACACCCCGCCCACGTGGGCTGCAGATGGCCCTGCGGCAGCCTCGGCAGCGCGGACGTCAGGAGGTCACTGCTTCCCAAGGAGCACTGGAAGGCGGGCCCGAGGGCCAGGGTGCAGCACTGATGCAAGCACGCCCCACCTGCGCCCTCCTCTCCATGGCCGCCAGGGGCGCCCCCGCCAGGCCCAGGGATGGCCCGGGGGGCTTCTCAGCGCAGCACCCAGCCCGGCTCCGGGTACGGCCCCCGCTCTTCCTCCTGCAGCGCAGGGTGAAGGGCAGACCCGGAGGCACAGCACACAGAGCTCACCCAGCACAGCCGCCCGCCCTCCTGTGGACGGAGCTAGCACTGCCCTCGGAGCCACTCCCGGCAAACACCTCGGAGCAGCTGGAGACAAGCCTCCTGCCGCTGGTCCATTGTGAGAGCCCCCAAGCGCCTGGGTCACGTCTCTTTGTCCACAACCACCCCAAACCGTGCTCCGACATCAGCTCAGCGCTGACCGTGCACCAAGATCTGTGCCACACTGACCCGTGTACAGACGCCGGCTCCGCACTAACCACCTACCAGCACGGACACAACTGACGTGCGTACTGACACCGGCTCCGCACTGACCACCTACCAGCACGGACACAACTGACGTGCGTACTGACACCGGCTCAACACTGACCGTGCACAGCATAACCGGTGACAATAAAGAGTGAGTGAAATAAGACAGGAAGTGGCAGCAAATGAAACTCTGAAGAGGAAGCTGTCTCCTACCTTGTGATCCCCGGTCACAGGCGGTGTTTCCGCTCGAGGGACGTGCTGGTCTGCCCGCTGTTCCCCCTCCTCACGGCTCTGCTCTCTGGGCCACCAGCCGACTCTGTGAATGACACACGAGCGTGTAAACGGGACACTGAAGAAGCAGCCCCGGACGGCGCCCAGCTCAGGAACCGCTGCAGCCAGACCCCTGGGCACGGGGGTGGGGTGGGGAGGGACCCACCACACGGCCCCCCTCCTACGCTGTCCTCACGGGTTGTTCTCGGGTGCCCGCCTCAGGCCCTGCCAGCCACCCAGTGTGTGCGTGTATGCACGCTTTCCCCACGCCCTCACGGTCACACGCCCACGTACGCGGGCATAAACTGCCATCAGCAGGCACGAGGTTCCTACGGCATCATTTCCCTGGCACCTTCTTTATTTTTCTACCCCGCACACCCGTTGGAAATTCCTGTAAGTCAACGGCAGATTCTAGCGTGTTCTTGTGGGTCACTGCAGTGTCCCTGGGAAGGAGGGTGTCGCTCAGGAGCGGGGTGGCTTCCCCTGTCCTATCCCTCCCCATGGACGTCCCCTTGCTGCTCTGTGCGGGGCCAGCTGAGGCTGCCGCGATGCACCTTGTCCGGGGGGTGGGATGCCACTGTCCTGGTGGGACCCTCCCAAGGGCTCCCGGGAGTGGACCCTCCTCCGTGGTCTCTGCTTCTGCTTCCTCCAGCCCCTCTGGTCCTCTTCCTCCAGGATTCGGTGTCTCCCTGTGGCCCTTTCAGCCAGCAGCTCGTGGTCTGGGGGGCCCCTCCCCCCGACTGTCCCCCTCCCCTTGCCCCGCCGCCTCTCAGTTGCCCTTCTGACTGCTAACGCATCCGTCCTCTTCTCCCCTGGACGGTGAGGGCGGCAAGGCCCCGGACACCAGCCAGGACCCTTCTGTTCCCATCCACAGTCCCAGGAGGTTTGGGGAAGAAAGGAATCAAAACTTGTAACAAACACCTCTTTAGAAACTGCACTGAATTCGGAGACAAGAAATGGGGTTCCGTCCCAGCCTCTGGGCTGACTTCTGAGGGTGGCCAGCCAGCCACGTGCCCTGTCTTTTGGGGCCTCAGTGGGTCCATTTAGGACACGAACATAAAGACTTGTGCTCCCTCAGGACTGTCACAGAGACGGAGAGAAACTGCGAGGGTGTGAGGCGCTCTTCAGCGCGACAGGCTGTGGAGGCGTCCCCCCCGCCCCAGCTGCCAGCGACGCCGGGAACGCCCGCGGCAGGAATCAGGCCCCACGGTGCTCCAGGGGACGCGCGTGATTCTCTGCGCCGTCACCGGCACCCACGATCCACACTAACTCTCAGGAATCTGAAGTGCTCCCCGAAAGGCGTGGTTTTCCTACCCTGCGCTCGGTGGTTTGGGCCTGCCCGTCGCAGCTGTGCTCTTGCAGAGCCGGGGGGTTTAATCTCTCCAGGTGCTGGCCGGCTCCCTACACTCTCCGGTTTATCTAGAATCGTTTGGACTGTCAGCAAAACATAAAGAATAACTGCCTTCAGAGGCCAAATACACCACAGGCACCCATCTCCTTCAAGGGTTAAGTAATAGTTTCCAGGTCGCCGTGGCCCGTGGCAACATCTGGGCCTCATCTCTCCAGCCCACAGAAGTCGAGGCGGGGACAACGGGCTTCCAGAGACCCCCCCCCCTCATGCTCACTGTTGAAGGCGTGTTTGTTCCTTTTCATCTTTAAATTGGAGAACGCTGGTGTGCGTATGTGTGTGTGTGTGAGCGTTTGTAAAATAGCCCTGTTCTTTGAAGGGGGCTGGTGGGATCCCTTAAGCCTGCTTTCTCCAGCACAGGTCTGTGGACCACGCGGGGCCACGAGGGTGTTCTCGAGACCCAAGGAGATGAGGGACGACTAAAGACGACATGGCTAGCCTTCCAGAAGCTGCAGCCCTTTATTCTAAGACAGCCCTTTTGTTAATTAAAACTCTCCCCAGGTATAGGAGACACACATAGGCAAAGAGTTCACGGCACTGCCACATCCTGCACACACCCACGGAACCAGAGCCCCATCGGGAAGCAGAACACGGCCCCCCTGCCCTGGGGCCCAGCCCAGCCATGGGCCTTCCTCCCGCGGCCGAGGGGGTCGGTCAGCTGGGCTACTTCGTTGGTAGCCACAGTGTGTGGCTTCTTTCATTCGACGCTATGCGATTCATCATATTTTTATTTATAATTGCCGTAAAATATACGTGGCATAAGATTTACTGTCCCAGCTGTGGTTAAGTTCACCGGTCAGTGGTATTAAGCACATTCACAGAGCTGTGCCACCATCACTGTCATCTGTCCCCATAGCTCTTTTCATCTTGTAAAACCAAAACTGTCCCCATTAG
The DNA here is from genome assembly GCF_028023285.1 of Balaenoptera ricei. Classification (NCBI taxonomy): domain Eukaryota; kingdom Metazoa; phylum Chordata; class Mammalia; order Artiodactyla; family Balaenopteridae; genus Balaenoptera; species Balaenoptera ricei. The sequence continues at coordinate 62,774,290 of NC_082657.1, read as the reverse complement.
ATACTCACTCCCCAGCCCCCTCCCCCAGCCCTGGCACCCACCATCCTACTTTCTGTCTCTATGACGGCGACTCCTGTAAGGGACCGCATAGCAGTGCAATCCTACAGTATTTATCCTTTTGTGACGGGCTCATTTCACCGAGCATAATGTCCTCAGGGTTCATCCAGGTGGTAGCAGGTGCCAGGATTTCCTTCCTTTCTAAGGCTGAAAAACATTCCACTGTATGATGGACCGCGTTTAGTTTATCCATCATCCATCAGTGGATATCTGTGTGGCTTCCACCTCTTGGCTGCTGTAAATAACGCTGCTGTGAACACGGGTGTACAAATATCTCTGAGACCCTGCTTTCAATTCTTTTGGGTATATATACCTGAAAGAGAATTGCTGGATCATATGGTAATTATGTTTTACATTTTTTGAAGAGCTGCCATGCTGCTTTCCACAGTGGCTGCACCACTTTGCATTCCTACCAGCAGAGCCCCAGGCTTCCAATTTCTCCACATACTCGCCAGCACTTATTTTCTGTTTTTTACGGGAGCCATCCTGATGGGCATGAGGTGCTTATCTCCTGGTTTGGATTTGCATTTTCCTAATGATTAGTGATGTTGAGCATCTTTTCATGTGCAAGACTGGTCCACATTTTTGTGTAAATTCTATTGTGTGAATACAATTTATCTACCCACTCCACTCCGATCAGCACGGAGGTAGTATCCAGCTCGGGCTATGAAGAACAGGGCTCTGAGAATGTGCCAGGGCACGTCCTTTGTGAACATACGTGAGTGCCCCCCACCCCTCCAGCTCCCGGGAGTGGAGTGGTTGGCTGTGGGTGGAGAAAGGAGGACTTTTTAAGGCTTTTGCCCATTTTTCTGTTGGGTTGTTTGTCTTTTCCTTGTTGGTTGGTAGGAGTTTTGTGAAAGTAGAGTCTGCATAAAAGTCCTTTATCGAGTATGTCCTGAGAAATTCTGTTAAAAAAAAAAAAAAAAAAGAGCCACAACCCTCCCTCTGAAGGTCATTCCTTCCCCAGCACGTCATCTCGCCGATCCATCCACCTGTCCGTCCATCCATCCGTCCGTCCATCCATCTGTCTGTCCACCCATCCATCCATCCACCCATCCATCATCCATCCATGATCAGGAGCCTCTGGCCTGTCTAGACCCTGACACTGCCGCCCCCCCTTCCCTGCCCAACCAAGCATCGCTAACTGCTGCACCAGGGGCCCCCCTTCCACATGCTGCACAAGCCCCCCTCGCCGTGAACACGCACCCCTCTCCAGGTGCTGGGAGCACCCATGCCCTGCACCTCTGCCTGTGCTGGTCCCGCTGGACCTGCGTCATCCCCGTGAACTCACCTTCCACAGCCTGTGGAACTGTCTGAGCCCCTTGCCCACCCCACCCTGGTGACGAGGAGCCATGCCTGTCCTCGAATTCCCATGTGCTCTGTCAAGCCTGCTGCAGAGTCTGTTATTAACGAAGACAAAGATGACAGTGGCCGAGCCCTGCTGGAAGGCAGCCCTGGACTAGAACATTCCATGACTCCCCCCAACAACCCCACGAAGCAGGTTCTACTGTTACCCCATCCTACAGATGAGGACCCTGGGGCCCAGACAGGTAGAGTCACTCTCCCTAAACCACAAATCGAGTAAGTGACGAAACAGATTCTACGATCCAAGAGCGGCGGCCAGCCCTGCACAGTGGACCACACCTGAACGGTCTCTACGCTCCTGAGCTGAAAACCAGAATAAATGAATGAACTGAGGGTGAAGCCTCAAGCAAACGGCATGACCTCAAAGCCAGAGGACTGAGCAGTTAGCCACGAAATGGGGGCCTTCCCGTCGACACGGGCCGCCTGGAACCAGACTTTCCTTCCGGTAAAGGAACAAGAAGAAGAAAAGGTAAAAGCCAAGAGGAAAATAACAAGCAGAGAAAAACTGCCCGGAAATTTTCCCCTGAAGTGAGCGTGATTGCTTTGGACGTTTGGAATCTGGGTGCAGTTGGAGAAACATCAGGTCGTGATAAGTGTTTTATTTCACTTGCTGCAGGCGGATGGGATAACGGCCATCTGGAGCCACCCGGGAGCGTGAGGCCGCGGAGAGGCTGTCGTGATAAACAGGCCCGGTGAAAGCTGCCGGCACGCCCGGCCCGCGCCCTTGGCCGTTCCCACTTCCTGCTCACGCTGCAGGCAGAGGAGCCTCACGGTCGGGCTCCCGGGAGCTGGCTCTCCCGGCGGCCATCACCAAGCCATCAGCGCACGTCTGTGCAGGGCCTGGGCCTGGGCCAGGGCCGCGGGCAGCGTCCTAGGCTTTGAGCATCAGCCGGGCTCCGAGGCTGTCTGTCCCGATGACAGGACACGTCTGTCCTCAGGAAGGTGGCCCAGAGTATGCGAGTGTAAGCTGCGGTCAGGAGGGGCAGGGCGGGGACACACCTGGGCACCCTCACCGCTGCCTGCCTCCCTCCCCTGCTCTGCTGGGCGGCTCCCCCCCGGCACCCAGTCACCTGGGATTTAGGATTCGGGAGAAACGCCACCCCCTGGGCTTGGAGTCTGCTCCCTGGACAGCCCTGGTGGACGTGCAGGGGCTCCCCCCGCACCACGGGACCCACCCAGCCAGCAGGAACAAGAGCGGGAGGCTCTGTATAGATGTCTGCCCCCCCCTTCCTCCTGCGGGCCGTCAGAGGACCAGATCCTTCCCTCCCAGGCACCTGTCCACTGACCTGCCACTCCCGCTGGGTCACTGCCTGGCTCTGGAGTCCCAGCCACAGACGGGTCCCGGCCGGAGACGCACCAGCAGCACCGTGGCACCTCCTCTCTCGCTTCCCCCGGGGCCACCCCTCCCCACCCTGACTCACATGTCCCAAGCAAGAGGGGCAGCCCTAACCTCCCCTCAGCTCAGCTCAGCCCTCTGGAGCACACGCCCAAGGCAGCCAGAGGCCACGGACGCAGAGCCACGGATGCAGGGCCACGGACGCAGGGCCACGGACCTCCGTGCCTGAAGATCCACAGGGGGTGGAGGAGCAACAACCAGAGGGAGACACAGGCCTGTGGATGGGGGGGGGGGGAGGGGATGGATTTCCGGGGCAGCGGGACCCTCACCAGCAGCCCTCTCCCAGCGACACCTGGGGCGAGTCAGTACCTGCTCCAGGGTCACCGCGACCCACACGTTCTCAGGTGTAAACTGGGCAGAGAAACATGTCACATGAAGGAGTGAGGACCAAGGGGACGCAGGATTTAAAAGTGGAGGGGCCAGCCCAGCGGGATGCAGCCCCGGGAAGCCTGGCCCGAGGGCTCTGCCCCCCGTGGGCCGATCATCAGAGAAGCAAAGACCCACCCTTCACCTTGGGAACCGGAGCGCTGGACGCACCTCCGCGGCCCCCGCGCGGCCTCGGCGAGGGAAGCAGCGGCTAGCGAGCGCTTGCTGTCTACCCAGCGTGGGGCGGCAGCTCAGTACCCTCCACGGCGTCCCCACGGGGAGGGTCGCTACTGTCCCCAGGGCGCGGGTTGAGGCCGAGACCCAGAGTAAATGACTTGCCGAGGGTCCGCACAGCAGGTTCCGTCTCGGTCACTCGACCTGTCGGGAGGGAGGCTCAGGCGCCGCCGTGCGGAGGCTGCCGCCAGGTCTCACCCGAGGTGACGGAGGGTAGCCCTGCAGACCCTCCCGTGACACCCACGCCGGGGACTTACTCAGAGATCAACACATACACAGGGCACGTGTGTACACAAATGAGCACGCACACACGTGCACAGCCCTGCACACACGTCCACACCGGCACGCACGTGTCACGGGGGGACCCGCACCAGCTGGCGGTGGCTTGTGCTCAGCAGGGCCCGGGCCGCCCGCCTGCCTCTGGACCCGGCTCCGGCTTGCGGCCTCCAGGGTCACCGGGGCAGACGAGGCTGTGACCCAGGCTCGTGGCGGCCGGCTCCCCGTGTCCCTCAGTAGCCTGGCACCACGCCTGGCAGAGGGGTGGCCGCCGGAAAGCAGGCGAGTTATTGAAAGCAGACCTGGGGGCTAACCTCCCAGGCTCCAGACGGGGCCCCAGCGCAGGGGCTGAGCTCAGGAAGCAAGCGTGTCGGGGACTCTCCTCCCTCCGTCGGGCACACTAGGGCCCGGTGGGCAGGGGCTGCACACTCAGAGGCCCGGGTCCCTGCCTGACCTGGCGAAGCGAGCTCCCCAGGGGCCCGGCCAGGCCTGTGCCTCAGCCAGCTCCTCGGTGCTTAGGGACGACGCTTCGAGGAGCACGTCATCAGGCAGCACCCAAGGGTGGGGACCCGGAGGGCGGGGCCTTTGGCTGGGGACACAGCGCCACTGCGGCCCCTTCCCCCCCGCCACGTGGGCTTGGAGGCTGGGCTCTCCCCTCACCAGGGCCCCGGGCCCCCTGAGCAGGTGTCTGCCTGGAGCCGCAGTTCTCAAAGCGGGGCCTCAGCGCCAGCGGTAGCAGCAGCCTCTCAGGCGCTTGCTGGAAACAGGACCCCGCCCCAGAGCGGCCCCCGAGTCAGCGGCTTCGGGGCCGACTGGGGTCTGCGTGCACCTGCCCTCCAGGGCACTGGCTTGTGTGGCTGGACCTGTGCGCTGGCAAACAGAGAAGGGGCGTCTGCTCAGCCCCTCGCCTTTGCCTGCTGGAGGTGATGGGGTACGGGGTGCTGACGGCGTGGGGCCCAGCAGGCTCCTCCGCGAGTGACGCTGTCTCGTGGGGGGACCGGAAGGTTGTTCTAGAGTGATGGTCTGTATCACCTGTTGTCCAGGTGTAGCATGCATTTGTCAGGACTTAATGGATAGGACTGTGAAGATTTGGCATTTCACTGTGTGTTCAATTTACCTCCCAAGAAGGAAAGGAACCTCTAACAGGTGCCGACCTCTGGTCTACGAGGTGTCCGGGGGGGAGCACCCTGACGCTGTAACTCACTGACAAGCACACGGAGCCTTCCCAGACCCTCGATCCTGGCTTCTGGAGGACATTCTGTCGAGAAGAGGCGCGGCCTCCAGGCCCGGCAGGGAAGGCGGAGGGTGGGGGGGGGGTGGTGTCTGGTGTCGGGAGGGAGGGAGGAGCTGGGCTCACGACAGAGGACAGGACAAGTGTGACAGGTCAGGGAGCGAGCACGGACGGGAATGCAGGCACTGCACGGGTGACCCACGGTCCGTCCTGGAAACATAAACACATGGGAGTGGGGATGGGACAGCTCTTTCTTAATGTACGATGCCAAAGAATAAATGCATAGGAAGTGACTTAGAAATGCACCCCAAAGTAGGACGGACAAAGCAACGTGGAGACGGACACACACGTAATAAAGCACATGCAGCCGGTGGTGACGGGAGAATGGGGCAGTGGGCACAGGGGTGTCCAATGTACAGTTCTTTCGTGGTCTGTACGTCTGCAAAATTTCATAACAAGATGTCAAGAAAAGACAAAAAAAAAAAAGGATGAGAATTGGGAAATAAAGACAAAAGAAGGCACCGCAGTGTGAACTCGGGGAGATGGAGGGGACTGGCTCCGCGCGGTGACATCCACCCCGCTAGGTCCCTGCAGCTCGGTCCCCAGCACAGACACTCCCACGGGCTTGACGTGGGCCGGGCAGACCGCTCAGACTCAGACGTGGGGCCCCAGGAGGGCTTGGGGCCCGGGAATGAATAAAACTCAGAGCCACTCATGCCTGGGGACCCTTGCTAAACCTGGCCGGGCCAGCAGGACCCCCAGGGCCTGGGAGCGTCACCGCGCCCTCCTGCCTGGGGGAGCACGATAAACACGCCAGGGCCAACAAACAGCAGCCTTTCAAAGAGTCGCGACAGAAAACAAGGCAAAAAGCACCATCAAGGCCCAGCCAGCCTCACAACAGAGCCAAGCAGGGTCGGGGGGTGCCCCTTGCTGGAGTTCAGGCGGAGCTCACGGAGGTCGGGGACCCCAGACCAGACGCGGGAAATTCAGATTAGGCAGTGGAGGAGCGAGGCACTGGGCCCTCTCCTGGACGGCGGGTTGGGCCGGTACCGCCCTCCCCCGGCAGCGCACGCTCTCCTTCCGAGACCCCCCGAGGACCCCACTCCCTAGGAGTCCCCACGACCTGCTTCTGCTCGGACCCCGCCAGGCCTCCCCCACTGCGTGTCCCAGTCACCCCCTGCCCCACGCCTCCCTTTCTGTCTGGGGGTGAAGGGCTCGGAACCCCGGCGGCAAGCACGTCAGTCCCGGACAGCGAGGTGCTTGCTGACAGCTGTTCCCTTTATTGTCTCTCCTCCTCTCCGCCCTTAGTTGAGCTGGCCTGGAGCCCAGTGGTCAAGCTGGTTAAAAAAAATTAGCAAGACAATTATCTGTCACCGCCACCCGCTGCCCTGCTGCTTTCTCTAATTAGCCTGGAGGGTCTGAGGGCCACCCCCCCAAGCTGGTGGGGCTGCCTGCAGCAGGACAAGGCCCAGGGGCTCAGGGTGCCACGGGAACCAGGGCGGGGCGCCAGCTCCAGCCTCGCTCGGCCTTCCCAGAACTGCTCCGGGGAAGTCCCGCCGCCAAGGTATTGAGCTGGGTTTGAACAGCATCCGTGTGAAGAGTGTGTCACATCTCTCCCGACACCACTGAGTCTGAGAAAACACACCTGTCATGCTGCCATCACCCGACAGATGCCTCCAAGAGCCACTGCCCAAGGGCTCTGCTGAAGCCAAAAGCGAGACGCCCCAGGCTTCCCGTGCTCCCTGGTCCTCCTTGGCACCGGCCCAACGTTCCAGTTGGCCTGGGAGCAGCGGCAGTGTTTCCCCCACTTCTCCACCTGACTCGCACTCTCGGGTCTGCAGTCGGCACCGGATGCAGAGGGCAGACACGGTCACGGCCACCGTTTCCCAGTGGCAGCCCCAGGGCAGCGGCATTCACATTTGGTGTTCTCTGCCAGCTTTGATAAATGTCACTCTATGTTTGAAAGCTTTTTAGTGGAGGAAACAGGTCAGCAAACCCTTTGTGTTCTTTGCCAAGTGAGACCTCGCCCATCTGCGTCCTGTGCCTGCTGGATGCGTACACGGCTGACACTGAGTCACTGTGATGTTACTGTGGAGGGCACAGAGTCTCATCAACAGCTGCTGAAGTTATCCAAATCTAAAGATAACCGACATTCCCTTCATATATAAAGAGCACCCAGAATCAATAAGAAAACCACCATGGGTGGAGGAGGGGTAAAGGATATGAGCAGCTGATTCACAGAAGTGGCTCCCAGTCCTAAGAGAAGAGATGCAAGTTGCTCTGAGCTCTGCACTGTCTCATTCAGACAGTGTGCTGTTGGCAAAAGGGCAGATACGGAGATCAACGGAGCAGACGAGAGCTCAGAAACAGAGTCGTACGACACACAGTCAACTGATTTTTGGCAAAGGCGCAAAGGCAATTCAAAATGGGTCATATATCTAAAGCGATAATGCGAAATAGAAACTCTGCATTATAGATTTAGAAAACAAGGAAGAAAGTAGGAAACGAGGGAGAAAAATCTGCTTGAACTTGAGGTCGTCAATGAGTTTCTGTATATGACACCAAACACGTAATCTGTGAAAGAAAAAAGTTAATATACTGGATTTTATCAAAATTTTAAAAATTTGCTCTGTGAAAGACACTCCTAAGAGAATGAAAAGACAAGTCACAGACCAAGAGAAAATGTTTGCAAATCATATTTCTAAATATGGACTTATTTCTAGAATATATAAAGAACTCTAAAAACGCAACAGCAAAAAAACAAGCCAATTAAAAAAGAGCTGCACAGACACTTTACCAACGAAGATATACAGATGGCAAGTAGGCATATGAAAAGACGCTCAACGTCAACTGTCAGTCGGGAAATGCAAATTGAAACACAGAGATACCTATACACCTATCAGAATGGCTGATATCCAAGAAACCAACAACACCAAAGGCTGGAGAGCATGTGGAGCCACAGGAACTCTCACTCATCCCGGGTGGGGATGCAGCATGGTGCAGCCACTGCGGAAGACAGTTTGGCAGTTTCTTACAAAGCTAAACACAGACACACCATATGCCCCAGCAACTGTACTCCTGGGTATTTAATCCAATGAACTGAAAACACAAAAACTTGTATGTGAATGTTTATAGCAACTTTATGCATAATCACCCCAAACTAGAAGTAACCAAGATGTCCTTCAACAGTCTATAGAGAAACAAGCTTGGTACATCCACACAGCAAAATCATATCTGGTGATGAAAAGGAACAAGCTACCGATTTAACAAACATGGATGAATCTTAAATGCATTTAGCTAACTGAAAGAAGCCAGACCCCAAATGCTACATATTCTATGATTCCATTCCTATGACATCTGGAAAAGGCAAAACTATCGGGATGGGAACTGCCAAATCAGGGATTGCCCGGGGCTGTGGGAGAGGACAGTGGTTGATTACAAAAGACACGCACTGGAGGACATTTAGGGGGATGCAATGGCACTGGGGTGATGCTTACATGACTCCAAGTATTTATTACCCAGAGAACTTTATGCCACAAAGAGTGAACTTTAATGTATGCAAATTAAATCTACTAGGATGGCAGCAGATCCCAGGATGGGATGCAGACGCTGATCAGAGAATCCAATTGTATTACAAACGTTAACACAAGCTCACCGAGGGGAGGGGGGCAGAAAGGAGCTGACCTAACTAACTTAGGAAAGCGGACACTGAAGGCCGGGTGCTGGTGCTAAGACAAAGGGCCCACTGCATATCAAGACTGGAGCTGGTAGAGCTGCTTCTCATGGGAAGACAGGTTAGCCTTCAAACTGTTTTACATGGACACGGGGGTCTGACAAATAAGTAAACTGACGCTGGAAGGAGGGGCCATGCGTCTCACTGCAGATAAGCAGGGAGGAAGGCTGGCATGGTCCACGTGGCGCTGGGTTACTCAGAGATCTCAGCACAAACTCGTGCTTAGCCTAATACAGATACAGAGGGACAGAGAAACAATTACAGGTCTGTGAGCACACACAGGTAGTGCACAGGCACACACACAAGTACACGTTCCCTGGCTCTGCCTGCTCAGAAGGCCTAGAAAGAGTGACACCCCAGTAGCACCGAGCACACCTGGGGCCCAGATCTTGGTTTCTAACACCATTCTCCTAAAGGAACCAGGGCTTCTTGGAGCAACAGCTGATTCTAGGGTAGGACTGGGGAATATATGAGGTGAGCATATTATACCGCATCCTATAGAGCCAGAAAGCGAGGAAGTGCCCAAGAAACAAAAGGAGGGCAGTCAAAGGGACACCGGTGCCACCCTGAAAGGGCTGCCAGTGAAGCTGGAACATCTGAGAAACAAAACCAGTGACACGGGATTAGGGCCCAAGGCAGGAAGTACACATGGGTGAGTCCAGACTGAGACAGTTAAATGGCCGAACGCATAAACACATAGGAAAGAAGAGACAAATCTACACCAAAAACTCCAAATAACTCATGTAGATACCGCCCCTCTAAGAGGGAGAGTTTAATGCCTCCTTTCCCTCCTAAAAATTGAGGGTGGCCTGGATTTAGTGACTTGCTTCTAAAATAGAGCAAGTGACGGCAGAGAAACCTGGCAAACACGACCTCAGCCAGGAGATCAGGGTCAACGTCAGCAGTAATGGGTCACGGTGATGGCGTGTCCCCCCATAGCACGTGAGGGAGCTCTCTCCCTCTGTGTGTCCTTTCCCCTAAACCCATAATCTCTAACCACGAGAAAAACATCAGACCAACTCCAGTTGAGGGGCATTCTACAAAACACAGCACCCGCACTGCTCAAAACTGTCAGAGTCATGAAACACAAGGCAAGTCTGAGCAACCGTCACAGCCCAGAGGAGGCTGAGGAGACCAAATGCATCCTGTATGGGATCCTGGAGCAGGAGAAAAGACTGCAGTGAAAACCTACTGAAATCCAAATGAGGTCTGGCCTTCGCTTCCCAGTGAATGCCCTGCGGCTGTTCTCTGAGTTTTGATGAACGTGCCATGGTGACGTGAGGTGTTAACAACAGGGACGGAGGGAGGGGACACAGGAACTCTCTGTACTACTATTGCAACTTTTCTATAAATCTAAAACTCTTCCAAATTAAAAAGTTTATTTTTAAGAGACCTGAATAGATCTTTTGCCAAAGAAGACATATGAATAGCAGGTAAACACACGGAAGGGCCCTCAACCTCATTAACCAAAAGGAAGATGCAAATTAAGCCTCCAGGAGACACCCCCTCGTACCCACCGTACAGCTGAGCAGGACCCTGCAGGGCCTTTCCAGGAACCCCCTCCCCATGTCCCCTGCCTCTTGTTTATTAAAAAAACTTCAGCTTCCCAGGCCTCACCCGAGTTCCAAAGAGCAAATTTAATCAAAAGCAAAGGAAAGCAGTGAAGCAAGACAAAATAATAACAGTTTAGCCATTAAACAAAGTCAAGGACCTTTAGTTCCTCCTCAAGGGATACAGATGACATCCTGAGCCATGTCCTTGAGTGATACTGAAACGCCATCAGGTGGAAGAAGTTAACTGTCTGCTGCCCACCAGCACACAGACCCCAGACCCGCTGCAACCAGAAGGTTGATGACGTTGCCTCCCGATGACCTCACCACCAACCAGTCAGAAGGACATCCACGAGCTGACCACGCCCCCACCCCCCTCCCTCACACGGTCTTTAAAAACCCTTCCCTAAACGCCACTGGGGAGTTCAGGCCTTTTCAGCAGGAGCTGCCTGTTTTCCTTGCTTGGTCCCACGTCGGACACCTTGCCACAAACGCTGTACTTCCCTTCACCACAGCCCGGTGCCAACAGACTGGCTTTACTGCACAGAGGAGCGGACCCAAGTTTGGTCTGGTATCAGCTAGGAGAGCCCTAATCACTGCAAAGATGGGCGGTCGCAGGGGTCAGCCCAACGAGGAGATACAGGACCTCCTGCACCGCCGGGTGGCGCCTAAGACAGAAGAGCGCTTTGGAAACAGCCTAATACCGTGTGGAAAAGTTAAACGGACTGACTTAGGACCCGGCCATCGCACGCCTAGGAATCCGCCCAAGTGAAGTGAAACACGTGTCCGCGTAGAACCCTGTTCGTGCGTGTTCACAGCAGCCTTGCTCACGACTGCCCCAGGGCACCCAGATGTCCACCAGCTGGGGAACGGATGGAGGACACGTGGAGAGCCCACACGACGGATACGACTGGCCACAGAAAAGGACACGCTTCTGGTACATGCTGCACGACGGACCAGCCGTGGAGACATCGTGCTCAGGGAAAGAAGCTGGACGTAAAAGGTGGCACCCGGTCTGATTCCGGTCCTACAAAGTTTCCAGAAAAGGCGAATCTCTAGAAACAGTAAGCGGCTCTCTAACCCCTGCGTTCCACGAGGGCCGTCCCTCACTGGCACGGGGACTCTGGCCACCCGCAGTGCACCCGGCCCACTCCCCCCTCTCCTTTCCTGACCTTAACACTCAGAATCAAACTGCAGGCCAGTCCTGAGGGCGGGGTTGCCCCTCACCAGCCCTACAGCCCCGCGGGGTACTGGCGGGCAGCTGGGCCCTACGGGTGTGACTTGGGCAAATCCCTGTCTGTCGGATGAGCACGTGGGACCTCGCCCGAAGCCCAGAACGCGCCCCTGCCCCTGGGGGGCCTGCGTGCAGGGCAGCAAGTGGAGGAGCCGGCGGCCGGTACCCCCAGGGGGCAGGCCCACCAGGGGACCCAGGAGGGATGTGCCCCCCACACCCGAGAGGGGCCGCAGAGACCTGCAGCCACAGCCCTGTGGACCAGGCCCCAGTTCACAGGTGGGATCCTGGGGCTCAGAGGCGGTGGTCTGCCCGGGGGGCACCTCCCCAGAGCACCAGGTCGTGCGAGGGTCCCGGGGCGCCCCGTGTGCTCCCCAACTGCTCGGATCCCCTTCCTGGGCACTCTCCTCTTTCTCTGAAGGGTGCTGGGCCTCAGAGCCAAGCCGGGTGAAGTCATGCCCTGGGGTTGTTAGCGGACACAGCCACTGACTCAGCTGCACGAGAGAAGGGGTGCTTCCAGACGGGGCAGTGACAGACCGTCAGCGGGGCGGGTCCCCTCGCTCCGCTGCAACCCAAAGCAGGCCTTGCCTGAGGTGTCCCGCAGGGACAGAGGAGACGCAGTGGCCCCTAGAGCGCATGGTCTCTCCCCACCCCTCCCCGAATCCTTGACCCTGGCCCTTCTGAGCGTCCGTGTTGGGGGACAGCGAGATTTCTGTCCTGCGTGGACAGTAAGGTCCACTCTGCCCTCTGTCCCTCCGCAGGGAAGGCTCACATCACCTGGGCTAGGCCCCCTGCCCCCAACCTTCCTGTAGTGACCACCTCCCATAAACCCACCAGAATCGCACCGCAGAAGCCCGATACCTGCAGCTCGAGAGCTGGCTCGGCAGGGTGACAGATGGGGGCCCAAGCAACACTGGGCACCAAGTGCTGGACGGCGCAGGTGAGTGAGAGCTTGGAGACCGAGGGAGGCCAGGGAGGAGGCCCACCTGCGGGGCCTCAAGGAGGCGGGGGGGCTGATGGGCGGGACAAAGTTGGTGGCCTCCGGCCTGTGCAGACAGGTGAGCGCTCACAGGAGGCACAGGAGGAGAAAGTGCGTTTGGAGCGATAACCGTGGGGCTTGAAGCGGGGTCTGGGGCCGGTCAGCAGGCAGTGGGGAGGCTGGAGCGGGGAGACGGGAGCTTGTGCCAGAGTTCCAAGCGGGGAGGGGGAGGGGCCCGTGGAGCGTGCCCCCATCTGCCCTCCCTGGGCAGCAAAGGGACCACCGGGCCGTGCTGTCCAGTGAGCTGGTCCCAGCGTGGCTGAACCAGCACCGGAAGAAGGCCTCAGCCGGGCACGGGCCCCACCGCAGGGCCTGAGCTCTGGGGGCAGGTGGCATCGACGCCGGGGTCGTCTTTGAAGGGAGGCTCCCTGGGAACTGGGAAGGTGGGGGCAGGCCACGCCTTCCTCATGAGCCGCTCCCCCCCGGGGGGGCCCGGCCCCCGGGGGCCTCTGGTCCTCCCAGCACCAGTTCGGGCCCCGCAGCTCCCCCTGCCGCGGGGATGTCACCTCGTCACAGAAGACAGGGATTTAGGGACGGCAAAGCTCACCCACTGCGGAGTTTTGGAGAAAACAGGGTCCCTCGCACTGACAAACGAAGGAAACGCTCCAGGTGAACCGTGTGCAGACGAACTTCTGAGCAAGTCGGCGGGAAAGCTGCTGAGCGTGGCCAAGGCCCAGAACTTCCCCTGACGCTCCCCCCACCCGCCCCAGGCCTCGTGGCCGTGAGTTATGCATCCAGGTTCCCTGTACAGGAGGGTGTTGCGGTCCCTCCAGGGCCAAGAAAGGCTGCTGCCTGACCTCCGCCGAGCTCCCCGCAGAGGTGCTTTCCTGCGGCCTCGGGGCCGCCCCCTCACCCCCCGGCTGTTTCATCCTCCCCTGTGAGGGGAGATAGCTCCTGTGCGTCCGCTACCCCTGCTGGATGGGGGACAGCCACAGGATGGTTCCAGAGCTGCTCCTGGGAGGTGACGTCTAAGCTGTCCACTTCTCTCCCTGAGCTGCTTGTGGTAACTCTCAGCGGCGACACTGCAAAACCCAAGATCCTTAGGCGGACGGGGCCTTCTCTGCTTCCTGCGCCGGCCCTGCTCCCACCCTGCCCACGTCCTCCCCCCACGGCCTTGCCATCACCCCTCCGCTTAGCAAGCAGGACCCAGGCCAAGTGCCACCCCTCTGGGAAGATACCTGACAGCCACTGCTGACCCTACACAGGACCGTTCTCATCACCGCAGCGGTCCAGCCGAGCCCGGCAAGAAGAGGTGTGTGGTCAGTGAGTCCGGGATAGGCCTCTCCTCGTGGCCCCATCCCAGGAGGGTCCTGCTCCTCTCAGGGCCCCCAGCCCCCGACTCCGGGGGCTCTAACGCGTTCCCAGAGAGACTTTCGGTCCGTACACGGTCCCGATCCTTTTCTCCACTTGGCAGACTGGATTTTCACAGGGTTACCCACTCAGGGGCCACACCTATGTTTCCGCGGAGATGCCGCTCCACTGTCTCTGACGACGTGGATCCGCCACCAAGGACTCCAGCCCGTCGCGGGGTCAGAGCCCGGCCTCACGGGCTCCCTGTGCCACCACGCGACGCCGGTCTCCTTTGCCAGAATCTCAGTTTTATTGCACTTTGAATAATCTCCGGAGATAAACCCTTGAGAGTTTCCTTTGTTTATGGGAATCTTTGATCCCCTAAGAGTGTTTAGAACTCGCTGAGGTGTCGTCTTCCTGCCCCCGCTCCCGGCCCCGTGGGGCGGCAGGGAAGCCGTCGGCCTGTCCTCGGTCTGTGGGGATCCAGGGCCCCAAGAGAGAAGCCCTCAATCCGGAGCCTTTGCCCCTGGGGTGGAGGAGGGGCCCCTGCTGGGACCCTACAGGCTCGTGGCTGCTTTTCCAGAATAGAAGCTCCGGGGGAGGGGCCCATTTCCTACATCCTACGTGAGCAACTTTGCATCCACGCCTGGCCTTCCAACCACAGCTGGGGGTGGTGGTCTGCTCCCCCCAGCCCCGTGAAAGCCGGCCACCTGCCGGCCACCTGCCGGCCACCTGCCGCCACCCGGGCTTGAGGCAACCGCCTCCCCAGCCCCCTGAAATGCGGGACCGGCTCCCGGGGCTCCGCCCCTTTGCCTCTTCTGGGCCACCTGCCCCTCTCGCGTGGTGTGGCTTCTCGCCAGAAGCCTTTGGAGTGTGCCCAGTTCTTCTGTTATTTCAGGTTGTTGTGCTTCCAGCACAGATTTCCACTCCGCTACCACCGGGATGGAAAAGGCCTCTTCCATCTGAGCCCTGCGGTCCCAAGATTCCGACCCCTAAGTAGAGCCGGCGCCGTTTGGGGCAGAAACGAGCGTGAGGGTGGGCGGCTACCAGGGGTGCGTGTCCTCTGCCACCGGCCGGGTGGCTCTGGGAGCTGGTGCGCAGACTCAGAGAGCAGGCAGCCCCGAGTCCTCGTGCACCAGCGGCCTTCAGTGGTGCCCCCGTCCTTGCAGCCGGCAGGGAACCCTCAGGAAGGCACTGCCATCCCCAGGACCCCCTGGAGTTCTTGTCCCTCGTCGCTGCAGGCCTCCCTCCGCCACCCACAGGCATGGCAGCGACCCGCGGCGGCCCCACCCCCAACAGGCTTGCTCCCTGGCGGCCCTCAGCGGGCAGGATGCCCGAGGGCGGGGGGCACCACGGGTGGATGCGGACGCACTCAGTAACTTATCCTCTGTGCTTTCAATCCCATCCTAGTCGGTTTCAGGGCCAGGTCTGCGTGCGGTGTGGACTTGGACAGCACAGGCCTCCACCCTATGCAGTGGGTTCATAATTCCCAAAGGTCAAGGTGGACTTTTCTCACGAGGAAAATGGGCCCTGTGTACCTTTGTGGACTCCCTGGAGTGAGGCCCCCTTCATCCTACCCCCTCACTTACCACGGCCCCCAAGAGGCCATGAGATGCTTGAGAACTCTGGTCCCCAACCCTGCCCCCCTCCCCAGGTCACAGCATGCTCTAGCCTCTCCAGACGCCTCTACACAGGGGAAGCCCCTGCGGGCAGGAGACCCTCCACATGCTGGCCCGAGAGCCCCATTTTCAGCTGAATCCCGGCAGAACTCGCCTCCTCCCGCTTCTAGAGGCTGTAGGCACTCCTTGGCTTGTGGCATCATGGCTCTGATTTGTCTCAAGTCTCTGTCTCCTCCTTATAAGGACCCTCCTCTCCCCCTGGATGAGTCAGGCTAATCCCCTGTCTCAAGGGCCTTAACTCAGGCACACCTGCAAAGTCCCTTTTATCGATTCATGTGCCCAGCTCCAGGGATGAGGACCTATTATCTCTCGGGGCCATCAGAGGTGGGTTTGGATTTGATAACAGAGGAAAGAAATGATGGCATTCAGATCAATGGCATAGTAAAGAGGGGGCACTGTATGTCACAGAGAAGAAAAATACCGAAAGTCAAGCGGTTTTGTCAAAGAATACTCTCTCTACTCTGTCCCAATTCCAGACAATTTCTCAGAAAACAGGGCTGCCCCTCTGGGCAGCACGGCTGGTTTTCCAGGAAGGGTGCTGGGTGGAAAGAGGCCTGTGGGCTCTCGGGGAGCCTTTGCCATGAGGGCATCACCCTAAATCAGTGCAAGGCAGAGGTTCGGGCTCCAAACTCCTGTGAGGACCTGATGGTGGCTGTGAGCCCTCACAGGGGTAGCTGCCCCTTCCTGCTCCTTCCCCCTCCCCCGTCACATCTATGGAGAGCCTGCTTCAGGGCAGGTGTCATCCCAGCCACAAACACGATGGGCTCGTATGTACACCCACGCTGGTGCCTGCCACCTCAGCCCCCAGTGCCTGGTTCAGAACCGGATGGACCCCAGGAGAGACAGCTCAGACCCTGACTCTCCAGCGCAATGTCCTCCTAGACACACAGCCACGGTGACCAGGTCTTGCGAGAAGCCACAGCGTGTCAGAGCAGGAGAGGCCCCGGGGCCCACTGCAGCTGAGCGTCCGGCCCCGCGAGGGCCTGGCCAGCCCAAGGCCACATGGGGCCAGCTCCTCACCCAGCACAGCCCCGAGCTCTCCCCACTCCACCCCGTCTAGATCCCCGTGGTCTGGAGTGATCTGAGACGGGGAAGATTTGGAGATGGTGAGCGTGGAACTGACTGCCAGCAGGGCTGGGAAAGGGAGAAACCAGTGGTGACTGAGCAGAACCCGGGAGGGCCATCCCAGAACAGACCACCCCCCACCATGTCCTCTGCCTGCCTCTTGTCTGCAGAAGAACTTTAGCTTCCTAGGCCTTACCAAGTTCCAAAGAATAAATTTAATCAGAGAAGTGAGAAAACGCAGAAAGAAAGGAAAACAGTCAAGCAAGACAAAATAATAACAGTTTAGCCATTAACAAAGTGAGAAAACGCAGAAAGAAAGGAAAACAGTCAAGCAAGACAAAATAGTAACAGTTTAGTCATTAACAAAGTCAAGGACCTTTAGTCCCTCCTCAACAGCTGTAGATGATACTCTGCACCATGTCCTTTGAGCTGTTTTGCAGATACGGAATCCCTCTCCAGGTGGAAGAAGTTAACTACATGCTGCCACCAGAATGCAGACTCCAGACGGGCTGGAAACAGAACGCTAATGACTGAGATTCCCAAAACATCACCCCATTACCTCACCACCAACCAATCAGAGAATTGTTCACAAGCTGATCACGCACCTGCGACCCTTGCCCTTACCCTGTCTTTAAAAACCCTCCCCTGACAGCCATTTGGGGGTTTGGGTCTTTTGAGCCTGAGCTGCCCGTTCTCCTTGCCTGACACTCTGCAAATAAATGCTGTACTTTCCGTTACCACCACCCGGCAGCAGCAGATCGGCTCCCCAGTTTGGTTCGGTAACAAAAGCCTGAAGCCTGTCTCCACCTACAAAGGAGAACCTGTGTTTTTACTGAGAGCAGTTCTCCTGGAAACAGGGGTGGTTTTGTTTCACAGACTCTGGGGAGATCTGGCTGCTCACCACCCTGGCTTCCTGGTGGGAGAAGGGGCACGGGATCCCCTTGGGGACGTGCCAGGGACACGGGGATGCTGGCAGTGGTCAGGCCCTGCCCCCGCCATGGGTACCTCTGCGAGCCTCCCCCTGGAGAGGCCTGCTCGCCATGGTCCCAGGGGACGTCTCCTCTCCACGAGCTGGCGGGCAGCCGCGAGGCCTGGACTCTAACAGCTTGATTCCCAACACTTTCTTCTGCTTTGTGGGCATGACTTTCTTTAAAGACACGTTTGCTTAAAGAGAAAGAAACAAATACATCACTCTCTGGTCCCTTTAAGGGTCGAGCTCAGTTGGGACCAGAAGAAACAGCTCAGTCACTCCTGGGGAGGGAAGTGCTCCCATGAAATTGTCCTCACCTGCGTCTCCACTCACCCCATGGGCAGAGGCTTCAAAGCCAGTGATTCAGGAAGTGATTTCAGGAAGGCACAGATTATCTCCGAGGCCCAGCTCCTCGAGTATACAATAGGAATGAGAGTAACTCCTGTGTCATAGGACGACTGTGAGAAAATTGTTTCCTGGTGTGTCTCCTGCTGCCAAGAGGCAAGCTCCACAGGCTGGGGTACGTCCTTTCCAGTCACTCCTGAAGCCCACCGGAGAGTCAGCTGCTTTGTCACCACCCGCAACCACCATTATTATTTTTACTAACCCAAACTCTTCGAGATCCTCAAGCTTCTAAAAGAAACAGAGGGTTCATGCCAAATGCTACAAGGCTTAGCATCCCCCAAGCAGCTTGACCCCTGAGGATGTCTGCCCTCCTACATCACTGCCTGAAATTTCAAGCCCAGAACCTTGAATGAACTTGGATTCCTCCTGGGCTGGACCTCCTCCAGCCCACAGCTCCAGGGCCCCCAGCTGCATCGGGGAAAGCTGATCGGTGATGGGGGACGGAGCTGCCGCTCTGCGAGGTGAGGGTTCTGAGCTACTGAGCTATGCTGAGCCATCTCTTTCCTTCCAGGAAATCTTCCTTGAACAAAATAATCAAACGTCATCCAAGTGGTCTTAAAATCTCTTCCTTCCTGTGTGACCCAGTAACTCAGAGATCCTGATGCTGTTCCCCCAAAGCTGGCATAGAGTGGCCGCTCCCCAATCCACACACACATAAATCACCTTGGTCTATGATGTCTGTCTCCTACAGCTTTTCATTTAATCTGTCAAAGTCTATTTCCATTGGTCTGTGCTAGATTCTACTGAAATAACCTCGTGTTGGGACAAAATTGCACATTTAGTTATTTTAACAGTGTTTCCTTATATTACACAGAGGGCACCAGCGCCCGTGTGGCACTTGAGGACAGTGATCAGAAAATACAGATTGCGGGAATTCCCTGGCAGTCCAGTGGTTAGGCCTCCACGCTTTCACTGCTGAGGACCCGGGTTCGATCCCTGTCGGGGAACTAAGATCACACAAGCCCCGTGGCGTAGCCAAAAAAAAAAAAAAAAAAAAAAAAGGAAGGAAGGAAGGAAGGAAGGAAGAAAGAAAGAAAGAAAGAAAGAAAGAAAGAAAGAAAGAAAATGCAGATTCAAAAGGAAGCTTCTGGGCCATCATTTTTGTTTAATCTCATTCTGGAGCCAAGGAAGGGAAGGTGTTAAAAAAAAAAAAAGGGAAGTGATTCTAAAGCATTCCTTGGTGTCAAGTTCAAACACATAGCTCAGTTTCCACAAAGCTTAGCCCTATGGGTAGGAGCAGGGTTTGGGGCTCCTTTGCTGATCAGTTGGGGGACTTTGTCCAAGACATTTAACCTCCCAAAACCTCATCTGTAAAATAGGCATAAAAATATCACTTGGGTATGAATGACAACTTGTCTTAAATTGCTTGGAGTCGATGTCCAGGTTTTAGGCTTCTTTCCAATACCAGACACTAACAGAGAACAGGACCCACGCCTTATATGTCTATATCTTAAGGAGGGGCTTCTGAAGATTCTACATTGAAACTACAAAATATTATTGAAAGAAATTAAAGAAGACCCAAATCAATGGAGAGGTATACCATGTTCATGGATTCAAACACTTAATGCCCTCATGATGTCAGTCTTCCCCCCAAATTCAGTATCTATAGATTCAAAGCAATCAAAATCACAGAAGACTTCCTTTTTGGGTAGAAATTAATAAGCTGTTTCTAAAAGTTATATGGAAATGCAAAGGATCTAGAATAGCCAAATGACCTTTAAAAAGAAGCACAAAAGGGAGTTACATTGTCTGATGCTAAGTCTTACTATAAATCTATAGCAGTCAACGGAGTATTGTGTTGGAGTGTAGATAGGCAAATGGTTCAATAAAACCAGAATAAAGAATCCAGACTAACTAACACACACACACACACACACACACACACACACACACACACAGGGAAATCGGGCTGGATGTGGGTGCACCCCTGGCAAGATCGTGGGGGCAGAAGGAAACACACGCAAGACTCATAACACAGAAGAGCACCACCTCCTCCCAGAAGCCCAAGTTCCAACCCCAGCTCCGACAGCTCAGCTGTTTTGCTTGCACAGGTAGCTGTGTCTCTGGCCACCTGAGCTTCCTCATCGGTGACATGCAGGAATTGAGATAAATGACTGCAAAGGTTCCCAGCTCCATAGTCCTCTTATACTAAGTTCATAAATGTGCTATAGTAACACAATTAGCCTACCACTTCCTCCTCCCCAGCACTATTCTAGCATACTCTCAGCTTCATAAATTCTACATAAAGTAAAATTCATTGGAAGAATTTTTAAAGAATATTTGCAACCCTTGGAGAAACTGGAGCCGTAGTGGGGATTTTGCAAAATCCAGGAACGTCCGCTCGAGGCTTTTATTGGACACAGATCCAGGGACTCACTTTTTCACATTTGGCCACATCTTGCCTGATTCACCCATGGAATTTTTTCTTGATAACATCCACGGTGGCTTCTAAAGGCCTCTCCACATCTCAGCGAAGTTCAGTCACCCCGAAGCTGCTTTCTCTGTTCTCTGAGAAGTAGCCCATCACATTCCTTTCTGTCTGTCTCGCGGGTCCATAAGCCCCAGTGTCCGGGACTGGGCCTCATCTAGATTTGGACCCGGCTGTTGAATGGACTATTTGGCTCCATCCGGGCAGTGCAAGTGGCCTTCCCATTGGTCAAAGCTGGACAGCTGTGGCAGCCTTCAGTCTCGGTTACTTCACAGTCTTGAAACCGCATTGAACCATGCCCACGGATGCTGGGCGTCAGGGTGGTGGACGTCTGGGGCCTCGGCTGACATGGGGCTGGAATCACCGGGGGTGGGGGCTCCTTCTCTGGCTTCTGGAGCTGGACTGGGAGCCCCTCAGGCGAGAGCAGCGCCCAGGGCAGCATGCTCCCCACACACAGCCTCTCTCATGGGTGCCCAGGCCACGGTCCAAGAGCTCCACCAAACAGGGGAGAAGCTGGCGCTTTCTGCCTGGCCTCAGAAGCCAGCTGCCTCTTTCCCGTCATACTCGGTTGAAAAAGACACACGCTCTCCCAGTAGCAAGGGGGGAAGACCTAGATGAGCCAAGGCTGGTGAAGGCACTTGCCCTGTGCTGGGCAGCTGAGCTGCAGCTTCCTGTTTCTTGCCACGGAAAGTGTCCAGAGTAACTATCCCAACTGCCCTGCCACCCCTGACCCTGAGCTCCACTGAGCCCTGGACCCACTCGTCCCCTACAACATGCCGAGCTCTGGGGGATGCAGATGACAGGTAACAACATTCTGAACCTGGGGGTATAGAAAGTAGCAAGCACAGGGAGGGTAGGGTTTGATGAACAGAGGGTGGAGTCAGCAGGAAGGAGACCCAGGGAAGCCGCACGTTTGAGGGGTCGCCCACATGGCGGTCCTCTCTGGGGGTCGCAGACACACATCCTCTGCTCGTCCCGGGGAGCTGCCCAGCCTTAGCCTGGGGGTTGGGGGACCCAGTCAAGGCTGACCTTCAACCACAGGATTAACATGGTGATAGGCCTCAGGCTCTATAAATGTGACCTTGTCCACTGGGTACGAGAGAGACGAATCCACGTCGACCCAACTTAATGGTGGGAAAAGCAACTCCAAGCACATTCACTCATTCACTCATTCACTCATTCATTCATCCACACTGTCACCTCCATCCTTTGCGCATGTGGCTCCCTCTCCCTAGAACGGTGGTTCTCAAGGTGAGGTCCCTGGACCCCAGCATCAGCATCACGGGAAACTTGTTAGAAATGTAAATTCATGGGCTTCATCCTGACGAATGGATCAGAAGCTCGGGGGGTGGGGCCCAGCTATTTGTGTTTTAACAGACGCTCTGCAGACTCGTATGCATGCTCAAGTGGGGACCTCTGTGCCAGAACATCTCCCCCCGCCCCCCTCTGCCCAGCTGACACCTACTCATCTTCAACAGTCCCTCCTCCAGGCAGTCCTCCGTGACTACCTGCCCCAGCCCTTTCTGCTTCCCCCACCACGATCCCTGTCGCTGTTGCTTCTGCTTGTCTCCCGGGGTAAATTCCCTGAGGATAAAACCTGTAGCTAGCACAGCAGTGGCACAAGAAATGTTGAGTGAAAGAATACAGACTTTGATGAGCCTTTTCTGGGGGCAGAGTTGGGGTTAGGAACATGAACACATGAATGAGGTGGAGCTCTCAGTCCCTCATGGGAGGCAGAGGAGAAAGGGATGGGCCCCTGGGGGCCGCAGGGCCATGGACACTCTGGGAGCACCGCCGCTTCCTAAGCGCTTCTGCCGGGGGCGCCAGCGCCACCACCTGCCTGCGGTCTCAGCTGGAGGACATCCAGGTGGCACGCGCTGCTTCGGCCTGGCCCCTGTGGTCTGGCCAGGCTGCCATTGTCCTTGTCGCAGAGCAGGCCGACTTCCTTGCTCTTCGTCTTGGGGCCGGTGGTTGGGTGGAGCGTCCCCGGAGCAACTCCGCTCCAGGGTAAACGAGCCACCATGACAATCCAGAGAAACAGCCTAAAAATAGGCCAGGAGGCTTGACTCACGGGGGAGCGATGCTTGGGGATGAGAATTCCCCTCTTCGGGGATGATTTATTCGGGCCTGTGGAGGATGAGGAAGGGGGCCGTCACGCAGTGACTCATGTGGGAACTCAGCGGTGACCACTGCCCATCAGCCTTTGATTTCCCCAGGCAGCTGACCTCCCAGCCTTGGACGCAGCTCCAGGACCTGCAGAGGAGACCGCGGCAGGGAGTGTGGGAGGACACGGTCCAGGGTGGGAAAGGCCTGGAGCTGATGCACCCTCCCCTTGCCCAGTCGCCGCTCTTCAGGACCAGGAGGGATGGTGCTGCTGCCGGGCCGCAGAGGCCAGTCAGGTCTGCCTCACTACTGCACCCCCTGCACCCCCGAGTCCTGACGGGTGTCCGCCCCGCGTTCCTCGTGCTGCAGTGGCCTGCGCCCATGAGAGTGCCTCTGCCGACCCCGGAAGGACGTCCTCATCCGGAAGGCGGTGGTCCCCTCAGAACACACTCCTGTCCCCTCGCAGCAGCGAGACTCCGTCGGCATCACACAGAGACCAAATGCCTGCGCTGGAGGGCAAGTCTAGTCTTCTGGGAAGTCCTGTGGTTGGTTCATGGTCGTCCCTTCAGCAGTGGTGTGTGGGAGAGGATCTCCTCTCGCCACTGGCAATAAATTCCAGGTCTCCTGGTGGAAGGTCAGTTTCTGTGCTTTCCCAGATCATGGGCTTTCCAAGCCAAATCCCTGGGCACAAAACACGGCCTGGTTGTCACAGTGAGGTGCTGCTGTATGCTCATCCCTCCATCCGTCCACCCATCCATCCACCCATCCATCCATCCATCCACCCATCCATCTATCCACCTGCCCACCCATCCATCTGTCCATCCATCTATCCAAAAAAATGCAGATGAAGCAGCTACTCTGATCTGCTCCCTACACTTGCCCTGGGGGCAGAAGGCTGAATGAAATGCTCCTTCCCTGTGTTCACCTGGAACCCACACTGGATGAGACGTGTCTCTCCCTGAGAAGTGCAGTCTCGGGGGGTCTGTCAGCACACAGCTACAGAGCAGGGAACAAGCACCAAGTGTGAACACAACTGAGGGGCACCCACTCCACCCAGGGGGACTGAGGGGAACTTCCAGAAGTTGTGTACGCCTCGCATCCCAACTGAGGTCCGAAGCCACTTGCAGACAGGGCCTGGACGCTGTCCGTGTGGGCGCAGGACCGCTCAGAGTTCGCAGGCTGTGAACGACGGGCCGGCACTGGTGTCCACGGTACCAGCACGGTCCGCCTCAGGTGGGTGCCCGGGGACGGAGCACCCACATGCAGCCAATGAGCCAGCTGCCGGCCGAGGACGCTGCACTGTTTTTCCAGCCTCTGCGAGCCACCTCCTGACATCTTGTGCCATTATAAGCAGTGACTTAAGCATCTGGGGAGCGGATACAGGGGAATGCAGACAGCCCAGGCTGGGGCAGGGCCGTGGATGGGGGCAGTGGATGGTAAACATTCCCAGCCCCAGTCAGCGTCTCCCCACGGGGGTTCAGTGAGCAAGTCAAACGGCTTTTGTTCCTTTTGTTTTCGCTCATTCCTTAAAGGATTTTACTTGACTCATGATTTCCCAACTGGCTCCTTCTGCAGCTTAAGAAAGCAAGAGTGAATGACTGCTCTGGCTTTTTGCTTCTTGGGTTTTTTCCTTCATTACAGGAATGTGTAAACACCCTGAGTTTTTAAAGATGGGTTGCCAAACCTTGTGTGTTAGAGAGTCCACATGCTTTTGGGCAGTGGCTGGCATCCTCGCCGGGAAACTGGCCTGACCCTTCTGGCAGGTCGACCCCCACCAAGCCGTTGAGGACCCTGGCCTGGGGAGGGTGGTGGGGGCCACGCTGGAACCTCTTACCCACCTGTTGCAGGCTGAATCATGCACCTCCCCGCCAAACGCATATGTCTTAAGTCCTAACCTCCAGGACCTCAGAATGTGACTGCTATTGGAGATAAGGTCCTAAAAGAGGCAGTTAAGGTAAAACGAGGTCATTAGGGTGGGGCCCTAACCCAACATGACTGGTGTCCTCATGAGAAGAGGGGATCAGGACATGGACACACAGAGGGACGACCACGTGAGGACACAGGGAGAAGATGGCCGTCTAGGGAGGCAGCGAGGCCTCAGGAGGACCCAACCTGCTGGCACCTTGGTCTTGGACTTCCAGCCTCCAGAACTGTCAGAGAATAAACTTCTGTCGTTTAAGCTGCCCGTCTATGGCGCTTCATTACGGATGTGAGCCTTCCTGCCCCTTCAGCACCCCCACGAATGGGCAGCAACCCCCCAACTGGGCCTGGGCGTGGCTTACAGGCCCCGTCCCCCCACCTTCCCCCCACCCCCACTCCTGCTCTGGGGTGTAGCCACCCTCTCGACAGCTCTGGAGGAGAGGGGAGCCCAGCGGACTCGCACACGCAGAAAACGGGGGCGGAGGAGGCCGTGTCAGCCTGCCCCACTGGCCGGACAGGGTGACCGCGCTCTGGAAGGACCCTCACCCTGCTCTCTCTAGTGTCCCCTGGCTCTCTGCCCACCTCCCTCCCCACCAGAACGCCACCCAGGGCTGCACGGGCCATGAAGGGCACACAGACTCTCCTCCCTTGTCCTCCCCTCCAAAGGCACAGCATGAGGGGGCGGCAGGTCCTCCACGGCGGGTCTGAGCTGCGGTGGAGGCCAGATGGAGCCGGCCTGGCGGGTCGGTGATGTGCTCTGGGGGCCTGGGAGGCGGGTGCGTGGGCTGGCCGGCTGCTACGAGCGGGGGACGGGCTTCTCCACACGGCGCAGGGCTTCCCAACCTCAGCACTACTGACGTTTGGGGGCTGTCATGAACCGTGTCCCCCCAAAGACGTGCTCAAGTCCTAAGCCTCAGAACCTCCCGGAAGAGGCAGGAAGGATCCTCCCCCAGGGCCTCTGCCCAACATGGTGATCTGGGACTCCGGCCTCCAGACCAAGGAGATAAATTCTGTTGTTTTAAGCCCCCGGTTTGCGGTCCTTTGTTGCGGCAGCCAGGGGGAACTCATAAAGGATATAATCCTGTGTGGGGCCGTCCCCTCACTGTGTCCCGCCCTGTGTCCCCCGCCAGGGGTGTGTTGGGCAGCGTCCCGGGCCTCCACCCACCAGACGCCAGTAGCTCCCCCCAGGTGGTGACAACAGAAATGCGTCCACATACTGCCAAGCGTCCACGGGGCAGAGCTGCCCTGGTTGTGGCCCCGGGCAGAGGAGGAAGCTGCCCGTCAGCCCGGGGGCCGTCCTTCAAGGTCAGGGCCAGCCTGCCTCCTCTGGAGCTGCCGAGGTTGGTACTGGGAAACCCCCAGCCTTCGCCCCAAAATGCCTGCTCTGCCCTGAGTTCTGTGTCTCAGGATGACAGTGGGGTGGGCCTGGGGACACCTGTGTCCAGACTGTGTGCCCCTGAGGACAGATGTCCTGCTCCCCACGGAACCTCAGGCACAGCCTGCCCGTGGGGGTCTGGCCACCTTGTCCAGGTGGGTCACACCCGCTGTGGTGACGCCCGCCTTTCATGAGGCCCACGGTGGGGTATGCGCAGACCTCAGGGCACCTGGCCCGTCACGCCTGCCCCAACTGCCTTCAAGCCTCACCTCTGCTCCCCTCCCACCTCGCCCCTCCCAGCCATGCCAGCCTGTATCACAGGCACTCAGGGGACCACCTGTGTCACAACTGCCTGGGTGCTCACAAAACATGCTGACTCTGTGGCCCCACCCCAGACACCCCAGTCAAGGAAGTGACCTTGAACCTGCATTTCAACAAGCTCCCCAGGCATCCCTGTGCCCACGGAAGCTGGAGCAAGCTGCTCTCCTTCCCTGCACACATCCTGCTCTAGCCTTCCCATGCTCTCTACCCAGCAAACTCCTACTCATCCTTCAAAACCCATGTGAACTGTCACCTCCTCTGAATCCTTAGAGGCTCTGCCAGGCATATACTTAATTTTCACTCTGTACTCGCCTAACACCTTGCCAAGAGCTCTACTAAATCTTACACACTGGTGTATGGACTCTGTGTGTGGTTTGAGTGTGACCTTGTGACTATGTGAGTGTGAGTGTGTCCGTGCACGTCCTTTCAGTAGGGCAAGAGTTCCGAGATGGCTCTGGCCTCGCAGTGGCTCTGTGCGCACGTGCAGGACGCGACTCAGTGCCTGGTGTGTCACTCAGGGATTGTCACGGGCACGTCCATCTTTTGGGTCGTGTCCCTGGCCCTCCCCCGGGCCCTGATGAGACGACCCGAGTTCACCCCCCTAACAGCAGAGTCATCCACAGGCCGAGGACACACGACATCTGGGGCCCACTCTCCTGAGCCTCCCAGGTCCCAATAAATAAACTTCTCACAAAGTCACAGAAGCACTTTTAATCCCTGCCACTGCCCGGTGGATACACATCCACCAGCTGAGCGTGTGAGCTGACATGCAGTGTGCAGACTTGGACATGAGCGGATGAGCGCATGAGAGGTGTGTGTGCAGGCACACGTGCCTGTGAGTGCATGCATGGCGTGTGCACGGGAAGTGCTGATGGGAGATGTGTGCAGACGTGTGCATGCACAGCTGTTCCAGGGCTGAGAGGACGCTGGTGCAGGCTGGGTCTGCGGGAGGAGAGGGTCCCTGCCACGGACATGCTGAGGGTCCCTGGTGCAAAGCAGGAAGCGGCCACAGGCCAGGGAGCTCTGGGGCTTTCCATGCCACAATGTCCGTCTTTTTGTAACAGGCCCGGAGCCAGCTGGAGGGGGCCTCACAGATGCCGGGAGCCAGAAGACGCACTGCCTCCCAAATGAGGAAGGTTCACGCCTCCCCCCGCTGAGGGCTCTGGAGTCTGCAGAGGCCCCTCTGCGCTGTCCCGCGTCGCCCGTCCCAGCCCTGAAGAGAGTTCGTTGAGCTTTCTGGTTGATGCCTCTGCATCCCATGGACCCCGAGTGCCAAGCTGCACTTATCACCACACCGCCCTCTCAGGCCTGGTCTGTAGAGGGTGTGTAATGGACACTGAGGGCGAGGAGACAGCACACCCTGGATGGCTGACCAGCTACGTGAAACCCAGCACTGCCCCCGGCTGCCAGCTGTGACCCCCCCCTCCCAATCTCTGCCTCCTCATCACACAAGTATTAGAGGAATGGCTTGAATCTGCCCTAATGTTCCTCAAGCAAGGCCTTCCTAAATGTCAGGGCTGGACTGATTGGGCTGGGCTGGGCTGACCAGGCGCCAAGACTCACCACTCACAGCACCATGGGCAGCTGGGTCACCGGCCCAGGGTTGGCAGCGGGCACAGGCCTTCAGGTCCGCTCTGCACGGGGAGCAGACAGCTCGGGAGGATGGGGTGGAGGCCGGTGGGCTCCAGAACAGGCCCCTCCTCCGGCGGGTCCAGCGGACCCACCCTTGGTGCACCAGGGCCTCCTGAGACCAGCCACTGGGCCACGTGGAGCCTGAGGGATGAAGGGGCCATCGAGGACACGTGGAAATTCACGGGCAGACACCACACCAGCACATTCTAAGCCCCATCCAAAAGCAAAGCCGCACACAAAAAATCCCGTGGTTCTCCGCACACCTGTGTCACAAGTCAACGTTAAAAACATAAAGAATCCTCTTCTTCTTCTCAATCATAAGAGGAAAAAAATGAGACCAACTTAACCACTTCTCAATTTTTTCCTGGCCTACTCAACCAACTCACCTTTCTGGATTGCAACATAAACAAAAATCACGAGGGCGTGTAGAAAAGCTCTGAGGATGTGGAGGACCAGATGGCAGAGTCTTGAACGCAACCCCACTGCCCACTTCCGCACCAGGTCAGACCTGTCTAATCCACCACGGAGTGTGGACCCAGCGCTCTGGGCAGCCATTATCAATCGATCCCAGCTGACTTGCAAGATGAAACCTGTCACTCATCCATCATTTGACCCAAATCAGCCAAGGTCAGGAAGGGGAGGCGACTCACCAGAGGGGCTGGACTTGTCTCCTGACGCCTGGCCGAGGGCGAGGGCCACAGAGGGGAGCAGTGCCCAGGTCTGTGGAAGACTAACCACGGGAACCCTTGGCCATGTGGTCTTTACCCAACGATTCTGCTACAAAGCAGAGCAGCTGGCTTTTCCTGACAAAGGACAATGGGCGTTGGGAGCCCACTTCTGGTGGGGCAGAAACAGTGGAGGCTGGCCCCAAGCCCCGTCCGTGCCCTGGCCCCGGCCCTGACCCTCTGTTCCTGGAGAAGACTGGGATCTAAGTGGTCTTCAGTGGACCCATAGGAAGATATCAACTTCACTTGGCTGCCCTTGGGTCCTGATTGTTCTGTTACGTGCATTTTAAAGAGTTTAAATTGAGTAGAGATTTGCCAACCCCAGGCTCCAACCTCAGGAGATCAGAAGGGTGGCTTTGAGCTGCCAGAGGCCTGGGCAGCGGCCAGAGACGGGTTTGGGCTTCCCGGGCTTCTGTCCATCCTCATGCTTTCCCCACGAACGTCTCTCATGTGGCTCTGATCCCCACACAGGGACACAGGGTCGATTCTGCTCTCCCTTCTCACGTCAGACTCTGTCCTCTCTTCACTTCCTCACTGTTCAGCTCAATGATTATTGATGGGGCAGCTGCCAGGTGCCCGCCTCCCCCCGAGCGGGGCTGCCGGGCCTATGGACGCAAACAGGCCGAGACCCCTCCCCCGGGAACTCAGTCTGGTGTGGACGACAGGGAGGCGGACAGATGGAAACTTGGGGTTGGCTTCGTTCATAATTGCCCCAAACTAGAAGCAACCGAGGTGCCCTCCTAGGCGAACGGGTAGGTAAGCTGTGCACACCAGAGAGCGGGATATTACTCAGCACTAGAAAGATATGAGCAGTCCAGCTGTGAAAAGACACAGGGGAAGCTTAAATACACACTACTCCGTGGTACAATCTGAAAAGGCTGCAGACTGTATGATTCCAACTCCAAGACATTCTGGAAAAGGCAAAACTATGAGACAGTAAAAGGATCAGTGTTGGCCGGGGGTCAGGAGGGGTGAACAGGCAGGGTTTTTAGGGCACTGAAACTACTCTGCTTGAGACTGTAAAGGTGAATACATGTCATTATACATTTGTCCAAACCCACAGAATGTACACCACCAAGAGTGAACCCTAACGTAAACTGTGGACTGCAGTTAATAATAATCTATCAACACTGGCTCATACTTATAAAAAACACCACACTAACAGAAGATGTTAATAATAGGGGAGAAGGAGTGGGAATCTATGGTAACTTTCTGTCCTTTCTGCTCAATCTCCGGGAGATCTAAAACTGCTCTAAAAAAGAAAATTATTAATTAAGAAAAAAATTGGAGGGATGGTGGTTTGCCATCTCATCCTGGATACGTGGTGGATAGTCCACTCATCCTGTAAATCCTAACGGTGAACCTTCTCTCCTCAGATACCTAGTTGTTCGGTTTTTTTGTTTGTTTGTTTTTAATTAATTTTTATTGGAGTATAGTTGCTTTACAATGTTGTGTTAGCTTCTACTGCACAGCAAAATGAGCCAGCCATACGTATACATATATCTCCTCCCTTTTGGATTTCCCTCCCTTTTAGGTCACCATAGTGCATGAGTAGAGTTCCCTGAGCTATTCAGTATGTTCCCATCAGTTGTCTATTTTATACATGGTATCAAAAATCTACAAACAATAAATGCTGGAGACAGTGTGGAGAAAAGGGAACCCTCCTACACTGTTGGTGGGAATGTAAATTGATACAGCCACTATGGAAAGCAGTATGGAGGTTCCTTAAAAAACTAAAAATAGAATTACCATATGACCCAGCAATCCCACTACTGGGCATATACCCAGAGAAAACCATAATTCAAAAAGACACACGCACCCCAATGTTCATTGCAGCACTATTTACAACAGCTAGGTCATGGAAGCAACCTAAATGCCCACTGACTGACGAATGGATAAAGAAGATGTGGTACGTATATATACAATGGAATATTACTCAGCCATAAAAAGGAACAAAATTGGGTCATTTGTAGAGATGTGGATGGATCTAGAGAGTCTCATACAGGGTGAAGTAAGTCAGAAAGAGAAAAACAGACATCGTCTATTAACGCATATATGTGGAATCTAGAAAAATGGTATAGATGACCTTATGTGCAAAGCAGAAACAGAGACACAGATGTAGAGAACAAATGTATGGATACCAAGGGGGAAAGGGGCGGGGTGGGAGAAACTGGGAGATTGGGATTGACACATATACACTATAGATACTGAGCTGTCTGGAACACTGACCTCCAGAACGCTAATGCAGGTGGCAGAAATTAAAGACAGGGATGGGCATCCTTTGGGCGTCTTTTCTCCCGCTATTGAAAACCCTGTGATATAGTTGAAGGAAAAACAGTATTGGATCCGACAGGGCTGGTTTCAAAGTCAGCTTTGCTGTCTTGTCTGGGGTGAACGGATTTGGTCCTTGGAAGAACCAGCAGATGCAAAGACTCCACCTCCAGGCCTGGCTGGGTGGGGAGGCGTCCAGGTCGGGGGGAGGCTGTGAGGGGCCAGCGTCTTCGGGCAACACCTCCCCGGCTGCCGTGTGTGATGGAGGGGTTTGTGGCAACTCACACGGGGGCGTCTGTGGAAAAGGAGGGAACTGGGGGCACAAGCCCTGCTCTGAAGCCAGTATTGATAGGAGAAAATCCCCCAAAATGAGCTATTCTAAAAAGGAAAGAAACGGGGGCACGTCAGTGAGGGACTGAAGAGTGACTCTGGGGCTTGGACGTGGCGAGCAGGCCAGCCATGTCACCTGTGGTGCAGACTGAACACGTGGGCCCCTGACTTCTAAGAATATCGAGACCGGGTGGCAGCGCGTCGCCCAGGCCTGGCCCTCCTGTCACTCGCCCACGTCACGAGGCCCTCGACCTTCAGGACCTGCGACCTTGCCTGACCTTCTTTCCCTCCTGGGGTCCTGGGCACATGGCAGGTGTCTTCTCAGAGGGACGCTTGGGCGTGCCAAGGAGGGGGAGGCAGGGAGGGCAGGTGTGAGGCCCGAGGGCAGGAGAAGTGGAGGGAAGCACCCCTGTTTTACACCCTCCTTGTGAGTCAGGCGGGATAAACTTGGTCCAGCCCCTGTGTGTGCAGAATGGGGCTTTGCTTCCAGACCAGAGGGGTTTCTGAGGCTTCAGGACACGGGAAAGATCAACACCAGCGACGACTTGGCTTGCCCTCCCGTCGAGGAGAGGGCTGTGGTCCTTCGGAAAACACAACCGCCAACTAACCCAGCGAGGGCTTCATCCAACCTCCTCCAAACAGAGGAGGTGGAGGGGCCCTGGAGGCTGTCTGGGTTCAAGGCTGACGCGGCCGGTCCCCTGGCACCCCCGGTGGACGCCCCGAGCTGTGCCCCGCACCCAGCTTGGCTCCTCTGCGCCCTCTTCACCTGTAGGACCCTGCCCCACGTCACAGTGTTCCTGGCTCTTGGGAAGGCTGGTCCCGTGGGATGCAAACCCCAGCCCATGAGTAATATTTAAAGTGGAGGGTTCTTAAATCCTTTGGCTCACTCAGGGATGGGGGAGCCAGGACTCACCAGCATCTTGGAAATCCACAGGGATGCAGAGGGGCCGAGGCCCCCTCAACCACTGACCGCCCACGGGCACCCGGAGATCCCAGCAGCCCTTGGTTCCACGGCGTGTCCAAGTGTCCGCCTCTGGGTTCAGAGGTCCACGGCCCCCCAGATGAACCAGCCCCCCCCCCCCCGCAAAGCCAGTGATCTCACTCGGTTAGGAAAAAGATAATTTCATGTTTCAGAAAAGCACTTCAACAGCAAAGTTCCTGTAGAAACCACACATGGAAACCCACTGACAAACAGGCCAAATCCCCAAACCGAGGTTCAGACTCACAGAGGGTGCGCGTGGCGCCGGGGGGTGGTGGCAGAGGACGTGTATGAAGGCGGGGGGTCCACCACACGTAGCCAACGGCAGCGCGGCACATCCCACGCCGGCCCCTGCGTCCCGCCTCCCCGTCGAGGGACAGGCCCCAGCACTGATGCTGTTGAGCCGTCCCCCCGAAAGCTGTTTGTCTCCTGAGCGTCTGGGCACATCCAGGCCGCGGCCCCGCCGGGCCTCCACTCCCCCGGGAGGAGGGCGCCGATCGGAGGCTCAGGGCTGGGCCCCTGCTTCACACCCGGCCAGGTGGAATCGTTTTAAAGCTTCATCAAACTCTCTCATCAAAACCCAACTTTCAAGTCACCTGTCGCTGGGGAGACCAACCGCTGTACATCTGGACGCCTATGCGCGCGGCCCCTCCCTCCTGTGGAAGCCTCCAGAACGAGGCATCCAGTGTTTCCCACTGCCGTGGGGCCCTTCCAAGGTGGCTGTTACCAATTTTCCAAAAGGCATTCCAGGGAGATTCCAAGAGCCAGACAGGGAAGAGAGCTCAAGGCCAGGCTTCCAGTGGACCTGGACCCATCCAGCCTCATCCTCAGGGACGCAGGCAGGGAGGGAGGGAGGGAATTAAGGACCGCTGACCTCGGTGGGGTCATCCCAGCAAGAAGGTCAGGGGTCTCCTCCCAAGACACACAATAGAAACAAGCAGACTCGGGCTCCGAGTACAGAGGATGGGAAGGAGCTGCCGCGTAGACCACTGCGGGCAGAGGGAGACGCTCGCCCAGCCTGCAGCCCGTGGCAACCTCCACCCATCTGTCACACGGCAGTGTGGGTGGCCTGGCCAGTCGCCGGGGCTGGCAGGGGCAGGGCTTCGGGAGGCTGAGCGAGCTCCCGGGTCCAGCAGAGGAGGACAGGGTGCCAGTCAGGGTGCCAGGCCCCAGCCAGCCTGCACTTGGCTGGGAGGTGGCCACGTGGGCCTGCTCTGCTGCCAGACCCCGAGCCTCGTGCACCCCTGCTCCTGGCTGTCACTGATCTAAGAATGGCTTGGACACAGGTAAGTGAGGTGCTCAGAGCCTAGAAGAGCCGCTCCGAATGTCACACGGTCAAGGGCTCGCAGGGAAAACCACGCAGACCTAGCTCAAGGTCACGCCCACTGTACTCCAGGCAACTTGGCCAACGTGCCTGCCCAGCCGCCAAGGAGAGCGTCCCCAGGGGTCAACACAAACCACCGCGGCCTGCCCACTCTCCAGTGACCCTCTTGATTCCCAAGAGGGCCTGGAAAGCAACAGGCCAACCCACTCCCCACTGCGGAGAAGGCACCAGACAGCCTCCTGGGTAGGTGTGGTCACGCCCCGGGTCACCTCTTGTCACGGCGAGAAGAGTACGGACCTGGATGGGACTTATTCTTGACAAAAGCGAGACCCACTTGGGACTGAGGGCAGCTGTGGGTTCACCGCGCTCCTTCCGAACACGGCAGCGACAGTGGCCTGGGTGCCCCGACGTCCCGGGAACCGGGAGCTGGTAAAGGACCGCAGAGGCCACGTGGAAGGCGGACAGGCTCCTGCCGTGACTCTTCCACCCACCAACAATATTCTGGGGACTCAAAATCTGTGTTTTAAACGTCGCAGTAACAACTGATACAGCCAAAACGGCCATGCATGCAAAGCTTTAATTCTACCCTCACGTTCATACTGGGAAAGAAGGGAGGCTGCCCAGACCTGGGCCACTACCCAGCGTGCTCTCTGCCCACAGGATGGGCCATCGTGCCTGCGAGGAGGTGCTGGGGACGCAGCCCCCCACCAATGGACGGGAGTTGAGGACAAATGTTCTGCACCACCTCGGGGTCCCCAGCTGCCCACTGCTGCACCCTGATCGTCCACAAGGCTGCTGGCTCCTCCTCCTCCCAGAGCCGCCAGGGGTCCCCTTCCCAAATAAAACTCACCCCCAATCCTCATCCAGGGCCTGCCTGGCGGGTCACCTCCCGGGCCATCTCTTCTCTGCAAACCACCAGCCACAATTTTCTGACCTCCTCTAGGTTTCAGCGGGAAGTATGAAGACAGTTCTGCTGCCCTCTCCCCACTGAGAGACCTCGGGGAAAAAACAGTAAGTGGGATTAAAACCAGAACCACCGTTCTGTTGTCAGTGATGGCGCCTGGAACTTGGAAACACAGCCGTGAGGATCCCGTCCACTCGGAGCGCAGAGCAGGACAGGGGTGGAAAGGACCCCGAAAAGGACACGTGTGGCTGTGGATCCCTGACTCAACCAATGCAGCCCAGAGTCCTCCAGAGTGGAGCATGCCCTCAGGGGAAGGGCCAACCACCCCATCGTGCCTACCAGGGACCCACCAGGGACAGCAGATCAGGGAGTGCGTGACTGGATGGTCACTGGACCTCTTGGGGCCCCCAGAGTAACAGGAAGAAATGGACAGAGACGCCA
This sequence comes from Balaenoptera ricei, assembly GCF_028023285.1. Lineage (NCBI taxonomy): Eukaryota > Metazoa > Chordata > Mammalia > Artiodactyla > Balaenopteridae > Balaenoptera > Balaenoptera ricei. Next base: position 62,739,650 of record NC_082657.1, on the reverse strand, counting down.
TTGTTGCAGGAAGCAGTGTGTTGGTGAGGTGGCGGGAGGGGAGACCGAAGTCCTGCAACACAACACACACCACGTGTGCACACACCACCTACGCTCACCCATACCCACATAGCCACACACACACACGCCCACCCTCCCGCGGGCACAGACTCTGCGTCACACGGAGCCCCGCCGTCCACTTGGGAGAGCTCCCGCCAGCCCTGGGCCTGGCTGTGGCCCCTCCCCACAGCAGCAGTCGCTCACGCAGGGAGAACTCCTTTCACTTAAAGACAGCTAAGAACTCAGAACCAGCCGTGGGAGCTGCACCAAACGCTCACAAACACGTGCCAGCAGGGCTTGTGCCGCCGATTCCTCTGTCCGTCTGTGCGTTGATGTCGGCGTTGACGCCCTCCACGGCCAGTCCTGCCGGACGCGAGGCCTCACCGCCTCAGACCGCCTCCTGCGTCCTTTTCCTCCAAGTCACTGCTGATCACGTCTCTTGCTGTGTGTCCGCAGAAGCTGGCCGTCCCCGTCGATGGGCCGTTTGCTTCAGAAGCGATTTGTCCGCGGGACGGTGGTTTCGGGAAAGACTGGGGACTAGCGGCAAACACACTGTTCAGCCAAGGCCCTCAGCAGAGTCTCAGTTCTCTCCTCTTGAGGAAAACATGGGGAAATCGGTGAAAATATTTACAGCAATTTTATCTCTTTATCCTAGCTTTGACTTTTTATTTTCTTTTTGGTTGATTCATTTTAGTGAAATGCAAAATAAGCCTCTTTGTGTTTGACGTCTCAGAAAAGACTGCAGTGCTTAGAGACATGAGGGGGATGCCGTCTCTCTCGAGCACAGACTGCAGATGGTTTGGCTCCCACCTAGACAGATGGCCCGCGGCCCGCCCCTCCCAGCCCACAAGCTAACCATCCTCACACGCAGCCTCAAACCCCGGTCCCACCGGCGCACCGGGACCCACTGCCGAACTCTTATGTCCTGCCCTGAGAATAAGGCCCATTTACGATACCTGACCAGGCCAAGCCCCCCGCGGGCTCTGTAAAAATTGTTCTCGGGGTCAATCTCAACTGTTAAAACAACTTGTGGGGGAAAAAAAGGCTGAAAATAAATACACCAAAACATGAATAATCATTGTCTTTGGGTGTCTTTTTGCTCATTTATCTACTTTTCTGTGTTTTCCAAATTTCCTAATGAGAATGGGTTACAAAAAACCAGAAGTTGCAGGTTCAGAAAGTTCAGGGTCAACCTCCACGTCTTTTTCCAGAGAGCTCTTCTCTGCTTGAACCAACCACAGGGGAGTAAGAGTCAAATGGTCCCTGAGCACCCCCCGCCCTCCCCGGGAATCCTGCGACAACCACGCCGGCACCGTGATCCCCACCTTCAGACGAGGAAGACGTGGCCGAAGACGCACGGCCGGGGTCCCACACGGCTCTCGTGCGTGCCCTGCACCGGGCTGCAGAGCCCGGGACCGCCGGGGCCCCCGGAGACCCCCGAGGGAACAGGCCCGCCACCAACACCTTGATGCTGGATTTCTGCCTCCACGTGGGGAGAGAACACGTCTCTATGGTTTGAAGCCCCTCGGTCTGCAGTTCTTTGGTTCCATGGCCCCACGACACAAACACACTCTCTGTCCCTATGGGCACCTGGTGAGTGAGGTGCTGGGGTCCCGCAGAGATGCCATTACGGAGTCAGGGCGGAACCCGAGTGGGCTTCTGGGGGCCTGCGTCGGCCACTTGGGCCAGGTGCGGGGAAGACAGCGCGGAGCGGGCCAGCCCAAGGCCCTGCCCTGCCCTCCACGGGTGTGTACACAACTCCAGCTGTGGGTCAGGCATCGTCCCAGGCCCTGGGGGTGACGCACACAAGCCCAGCTCCTGCCTCACGGTCAGGGTTTGAGACACACCCACAGGACCTCACCCCGTCACCTGAGCAGCCACTGCAAGGCATGGGGCTCCAGAGACGAGGGAGGGGCCGCGGAGAGAGGCCTTTCCAGGTTCTAAGGACGGGAATCGCTAATTGCAACCCGCTGTGGAATTGCTTCCCAAACGTCCTTTGCTCTGAAAGCACAATTCTGACCTCTAAGGTGAAGTGAGTAGGAATGGGAAATAACCAAAGGCCAAAAGAAATAGAATCAAACAAGAAGAAAGCACATGGGCAGCGGCGGGCGGCTCCCCTCCTCGGGACGGCCGCACTCGTCCATCCACCTAGACCCCGAGCGGATGGCACACATCACCGCCAGCTCAGCTCCTGCTGTTCTGAAAGGACTGCCCCAGGGCGGCCGTCACAAATGACCACAGACTGGGGGCTTCAACAACAGAAGTGCACTCTCTCCCCGCTCTGAAGGCCAGAAGTCCAAACCCAGCAGCAGCGGGGCTGGGTCCTCCTGGAAGTTCTGAGGGAGGCCCTGCGTCCCCAGCCTCTGGTGGCTCCCGCGGATCCTTGGCGATCCCTGGTGATCCTGGGCTGGTAGACCCAGCACCCCAGCCTCTGCCTCATGGCCTCACTCCGTGTGAATTTTCTCCTTTCCTTAAAGGACCCACCCTAAAGACCACCCTAATGCGAACATCTGCAAAGAACCTATTTCCAAACAGGGTCACATGCACAAGCAGGGGGTGTTAGGACTGCACATGTCCTCTGGGGACACAGTTCAACCCACAACCACTGTCCCAAAAGACAGGCTGGAAGGTGTTTAGAACCTTGCACGTGCACACACACACTCCCAGGAGAAGCTCTGGGTGTGGCTTCAGGGGTACGAGCCCCGGAAGCAGGATTCCCACAGCAGGCGTGCTGCAGCCCCGGCGCCCCGCCACCAGGCACTGACTGGCACCCCTGCTCTGCTTGCTGGGAACCTGGCCGCCAGAGCCCCACAGGCCCCTTGGGGAGGGCACGGCAGCTCGTGTCCACCCTTCGTACCCCTTACACTCATTCCCCCCCCCCCCCCCCCCCCCCCCCCGCAAAGGCTGGAGCAGACGCCAGTTCCGCCTGGGGAATCTCCCCGTCCCCGCTCGTCCCTGACCCCGCCCTGCCCACGCCTCTCTTCTTTCAATTAGAAAGGGGCCCCTTTATCTGAACCCTCCCTTGAAGTGCCGACACAGTACAAGATTCTAGGATAAGAGGAACGGATGCATCTCTCCCGTTTAGGCCTTGGGGAAATCTGAGTCCAGTCACCGCGGCACTCCTCAGGGTTCAGCCGTGGAGAAATCAGGAGCAGAGCCTCACCGGGGTGCCATCAAAGGTGATCTTCAAAATATTTAAAGAAACTCAGGAGATCTGGGCGGGGAGCGGGGAAGGAGGCCGCGGAGCGGGGGTGGCACAGCAGGGACGCGGGGCCCCCGTGCGGGCACCCCAGGCCCCGAGGCGGGGCGAGCGAGGGGGGCACCGAGGGGGCCGGCGGTGCAGACGGTGGAGCCTGGGCCTCGGTCCTGCCTCCGCTCCCGGGGCCACGCGGTCCCGGCCCAGCTCCCGGGGCCACGCGGTCCCGGCCCAGCTCCCGGAAGTGACGCCGGCCAAAGGGGGAGGAGCAGAGGCCTGCACCCGGGGGCCACGTGCACATGCACACCCGTGCACACAGTCACGCTGACCCAGAGTCACATACACACCTTCGCACTCACACACTCGCTCTCTTCTCCATCACCCCCCACCCCCCAGGCCGTCCCATGATGATTTTCCCTAGAACGCTGCACATCGTCTCTGAAACGCCCTCTTTTCTCCACCCCGTGGCGCGCCACAAGCCAGTAACCGCACACCACTCGGAGCGGCAGGCGGTCCTGGTCCCCCGGCGGGTCCCTCGCCCCACGCCTACCCAGCCGTTCGCTCGCTCTGTGCCGGAACGTCGCTGCCGTCGTGCGTTCAGGACCGGGTGTCCCGCGTCTGCGCGGTGAAGACCACACGTGGACCCTGCATCTCAGCGCACCCAGCACGTCCTGTGGTTTCGGCGAGGCTCGGCCGGGACGCAGGCCGTTGCTCTGTCCCACCCGCGTGAGTGGCTGGGCCGGTGCGCTTGGGCCCTGGGTCCATGCTGCCGGCCGGGCTGGGCGGGGGCAGCTGCGGGCCCCCTCCCCCCACCTCCCGTGCCCCTCTCCCGCCCTCCCCTGCTCCCACCCCTCACACAGGCCCGCGGCCCAGGTGCCCTTTCTCTGTCTCACGCGCTCCTCTGCTCCGCGGCATGTGGGAGCCCAGCCTGGGTTCAGGCTGTGACGACGACCCCAGCCCCCGCCTCTCTCATCCAGACCCCAAGGTCAGCTTGTAAATCACTGCTGAGTGAACGAGTCAATGAATGAATAAAGATGCCCCAAGGGGACGCTGACCCCGTGCCCGGCTGGGGAGGCACGCGTGGGCGGCGGGAAGGGTGCCCAGCTCCGGCCAGGTGAGGCGCCTGCCGTGATGGGCCCCGGGTCCCACTCCTGTGCGGCTTCGCCCGCCCCTCACCCTCTCTGAGACGGTGTCCTCCCCACCCCTTCAACGGAGCTGCCACCTTCTCCCCGACCTCGCGCGTGGGCAGCGCCTCGTCCACGCACCAGTGTCCCCATGTGGGGCCTCGCGTGTCTGCGGCACGAACTGGAAAGGAAGCCACCTCCATCGCGGTACCCCATCCCGAAGCCCGATTCCCGCGGCACCTGTGCGGCGGTGACACCGAAGCAGGAAGAAGCAACTCCCGTGGGGTTACTGGATCCCCGAGTCCCGGCTCCCTCCGCGGGGCTCGCTGGCGCCAGGCCGGATGCTGCGCCCTCGGGCTCGGGGAAGGACAACCAGCCTGGCGCCAGGGTGGCCACACGTGCCCAGGTAGTGCGCTCCTCCCGCCTGCCTCTGGCCCGCGGCCCCCGCTTCTCCAGGACAGAGTTGGCCCTTTCGACTCCACGGGGCCGTGGCAGGTGCTTCAGCTTTATTTTGTGTAGTTTCAAACATGGAAAAATAAGCCTCACTCTTTCCGTTTGAAAGAAAATGATCCACATTACAAATGATCAGGCCAGTAGGGGAAACAATAAAGACACCCAAACCGTCACGCGTTGGTCACTCAGTCGTCCACAAACTCTCCCCGGGCCCCGCGTCTGGGCTCATGCGGGGCTCCCGGTGGTGGCACACGAGGCACACACCCTCAGGCCAACCACGGGCGAGGCTGGGGGGAATGGGCAGCAGGAGGGGCCCGTCCCTCCCTGAACCGTGCCCTCGGCCACCATCAACAGTGCACTGCGACTGCGGCCGGGGCCCAAGCAGACACCCTCCTCTAAGTTCTCCACTCGGCACCGTCCGGACCCTTCTCCACATTTCTAAGCCATTTCCAACCACGGTCGTTGGGCCGGCACAGCGCTCAGGGGGGCCGACATCCCGCACTTCACTCGGCCTCCAGCCCGTCCCTGTTATAAACACCACTGCCTGGCGGCTACCGGCCTCAGTAAGACGCATGCCGCTGGTTTTATCCCCTTCTCCAGCTGACACGATGCTCTGTGTGGAACCAAGATGCCAGCACCACAGGGAGAGCTGGGGTTCAGACGAAAGGCCATTCGTACGTCGGGAATCACTCAGCGAGTTTGCAACTGGATCGAAGGAAAAGGAGCAGAAGTAGCACAGAACATACTGCATCACACGGAACAGTCTTGTGTGAGGCTGTTTCAGCTCGGTGTGTGCAGATCATGTTTAGGGTCAAGGTGAAATAAGTAGTCCTGACTGTGAACTCAGTCAACAAAGTGTGTAAGCGTGATGCGGTGGGTTGAGTGGTGACACCCCCCTCCAAAGAAATGCCCACGTCCCAGAAGCTGTGAATGTGACCTTATTTGGAAAAGAAGTCTTTGCAGGTGTGGTTAAGTCAAGGCTACTGAGATGGGCCCATCCCGGCTCAGGAGGGGGGGGGGGGGGCCCTGAACTCAACGTCCTTAGAAGGGAAGAGGGCGGAAGGGACACGGAGAGGCCTGGGGACACCGGGAGTGGAGATGGAGAGATGCGTCTACGTGCCAAGCATTACCTGCAGCCGCCAGGAGCTGGGGGAGACGCAAGGAGACCCTGACGGAGCCGGGCCTGCCCCCACCTGGATCTCAGACTCGCCCCCAGAGCCGCAGAGGAGAGGTTTCTGTTTTTTCAAGCCCCCCAGGTCGTGGTCAGCCATGGGAAATGACGACCTAGGCTCTGGGTGACCTCAGAGGGCACACTCTGGGACGCAGCAGGCTGGACGGTGGCCGTCACCGGGGCTGAGGGCCGGGCATGGTCCCCCCTGTGCCACAGTCTGGAGGGAGCATGCAGAAGGCATCCCTTCCCTCCAAGACCGCCACATTCCTGCTCTTCTGCGAGGCCCTGGACCCTGGCTCTGCAGGCCCATCGAGGGGAAGTTATCCACGTGACCAGGGGCCTGTGCCGGGCCGCAGGGGAGGTCCAGCAGCCAGAGCAGGTAGCAGCCCAGAGACAGCGTTTCACAAGAGGCAAAGCATCTCCTCTCACGTCATCTCGCAGGGCCCCCCAACCACGGGAAGCCGGTTTTATAGATTCGGGGACGAGGAAACCAAGGCCAAAAAGAGACGGCTTCCTGAGGCTGACCCGTCCTCCCCCAAGTCCCCAGTTCTCTCCTGTGAGTCCCACCTTACCCAGAACACATGAGGGGGCTCTGGGCCTGTGCTCGGAGACTGAGCGTCCCAGGGCCGCACACCCAGCGCCCAGCAGGCACTCGGCCAGTCTGGACTCCTGGACCGACACCCTCACCAGGCCATGCAGGGCACAGCACCAGCCAGGCTGGGAGGGTCAGTGAGGCACCGTGGGCAGAGAACGTGGAAGCCAGTGTTTCCAGCTCCAGGGAGCAAGTGGAGCTGGATCCAAATGGAGACAGAGGAGGCAAGAGTTGACCTGGGAGGGCAGGCAGGCAGGAAGGACCCCCAGGGCGACAGGTCCCGGGGAGCTCACGGCCCATGTCCACACCGGGAGCTGTGCACCGCAGGGGTGCAAAGCTCAGGCCCTGGAGCCAACAGACCCACTTCCAGTTCCAGCCCTGATCCTTAAAGTAGTCATGCAGCCTCCCCGCCTCACCTTCCTCATCTGTGAAATGGGACCATAACAGTAATGCCTTCACAGCTGTTATCAAAATCGAGATGAGCACAAAAATCAGTGAGCTCTTGGGGCTCCGTGAGCACTGACTGAGAACACCCGATTCCCCCGAGTCCCGCCACATCATTAAATCCTTCCACCTGGTTTTGGCTTGCCTCCAGGGCACTTTGGTGGGACAGGAAAGCAACCCTGTCATTCTCACAGCGAGAAGTTAGGGATTCATGGCACTTGCTCCCCATTACGGAACCCCCAAAGCACCTTGGCAGAACCAAGACCTCGGGAGTTCTCTATTGATGAGCAGTGCTCCGGGTTTTGTAGCACAGGTGGGGAGTGTGTGACATCTGGCCCATGTGGCAGGTATCATCCCGCTCATGCTGAGGGTTGCAAACATTCAAGGGAGCCCACAGAACCCGCCTGCTTCAGAATCCCGACAGGTTGCAAGTGGCAACAGGAGCCAGCATGATGCCATCGCTCTTGCTGAGAACAACTAGAAACCTCTACAGACACAGAATCGTCTGTTGCAAGGCACCAGGAGCTGCTGGGAATGGGAGGAAGGCTTTGGAGAGGGCAGGGCCGGGACGGTGAGCAAACTCCAGCAGCTCCTTTGTCTCGGGGGCATCTGCTGATTGCAGGCACTTGGAGGAGGCTGAGAATCTCGTGGCTTTGTACCTGGGGGCCACTGGAGGGGGCAGAGGGTCAGCGGAGCTCTTGGTGGAGACATGGGGGGCCTGAGGGCCTGGCCAGTTTCCCCTCATGGTCACGCGGTGAATTCTGGGGTTATGTGGAAATGGGATCTATGGAAGGCCCTGGAGAAGCAGAGTCAGCACAGTTTAGACTTTAGGACCCACCAAAGGGAGGGGAAAAGAACACATCAGGCTCTCAACTGAAACCCTAAAGGATCAGGGGGCATCTAGAGGGAGACCGAACTTCCAGCAGAGGGAAGGGCAGACCCTCTTAGAGGAACAAGGGGCTCTACAATGTGCTTTATTCAATGTTTATCATTCAATCAAAATTACTTGTCATGACAAAAGAGAGGACCACACGATCAAAAAACCAAGAGAAAACACAGATCTCAGAAACAGACCCAGAAGTGATCCAGGTATCAGATTTATTAGCCAAGGCCTTTAAAAATAACCACGCTGAATAAGTTCAACAAAATAGAGGGAGAGATGGAGCAATTTCCCAGAGGGCATTCTAGAACTGAAGGAGAAAATACTATATCTGAAAAGGAAGAACACGGATTAGACAAAGCAGAAGACAGAATTGGTAAATTGGAAGACAGGTTAATAGAACGTAACCAACTTGAAGCAAAAGAAAAAATAATGAAATATATAGAAAAAACTGTTGGAGACAAGTGGGGTATGGTTGAAAGGTAAAGACACAGTAATTGGAGTCTCAAGAAAAGAGAAAACAAATGACAAAGGAAATATTTATTTTCCTTATTTGAAAAGATAATGAAAGGAATCAACTGTCCAAACCCAACAAAATCAGAACCATGATAAACACAAAGAAAGTTGCATCTGGGCACATCATATTAAGAACTCTTAAAACCAAAGGCAACATCTTGGCAATAGCCAGAGAAAAGACTCATCACCTTCAGAGGAGCAGCAATGAGACTGACAGCCAACTTCTCAGGAGAAATGATGGAAGTGCTGAGGCAATGCAGTGACATCTTTGAAAGACAGTATTGGGACTTCCCTGGTGGCACAGTGGTTAAGAATCCGCCTGCCAATGCAGGGGACATGGGTTCGAGCCCTGGTCCGGAAAGATCCCACATGCTGTGGAGCGACTAAGCCCATGTGCCACAACTACTGAGCCTGCGCTCTAGAGCCCGCGAGCCACAACTACTGAGCTCATGTGCCACAACTACTGAAGCCCGCATGCCTAGAGCCCGTGCTCTGCAACAAGAGAAGCCACCGCAATGAAGAGTAGCCCCCGCTCACTGCAACTAGAAAAGCCCGCGCATAGCAATGAAGACCCAACGCAGCCGAAAAATAAATAAATAAATAAATAAGAAAAACAGCATCCACCAACTTAGAACTCTGTGCCTACTTAAAATATCCTCCAGAAATGAAGTAAAATAAAGACATGTTCAGGCAAGCAAAAGAGAGTTCTTCACACAAAAGGAAAATGACCACAGAGAAAAACATGGAATTCCTGGAAGAAACAGAAAGCAACAGAAGAGTAAATTTATGGATAAATATAAATGAATATCTCCTGAATATTGGCTGCACAAAGCAATGATTGGAGTGAATTGTAGGGTTTAAGGTAGATGTAGAATTAAAATGCATGACCACAAAAACACAAAAAGCAGTAGGGTTTAATGAGTTAAGTTATTCTAAGTTTCTAGCATTATCAAAGAGTGGGAAAGGTAATAATTTATATTCAACTGTAATAAATAAATGTGCCTGTTTTAATCTCTAGGATAACCATTGAAGGACTAGCAAAACTTAGTAGAGGGAAGTAGTGAAAAAATAAAATTTTTAATTGATACCCAAAAAAAAGGCAAAACCTGAGAGAAGGGAGAATACAAAAGAGAACAGTCAAATAGGAAAAAGTATAGTAGATATAAATCCACATATTTCAGTAATTCATTAAATGCAAATAGACTACTCCAATGTAAGATTATTAGAGACTAGGTAAAGATATAAACACCCAAGTCCACCTATATGCTGATTACAATAGACACACCTTAATCATAAGGCAGGAAGTTTGAAAAATCAAAATATACAATAAGAAATCATTCAAACAGTAACTAAAATAAAGCTGGTATAGCTATACTAATATTACATAAATGAAGCTTTAAAGAAGGAAGCAGAGACAAAGAGGGACATTTCCTCATGATAAAATGGTTAATGCACCGGAAAAATATTAGAATCCTAAGTCTGTGTTTATTCATTAAAAAGTCAACAGAACTAAAAGGAGAGGTAGAAAAACTACAGTCATAGTTGGGGACATTAACACACCTCTTTCAGGATCCCAAGAGTGGTCCTGGGTCCTCTCATATAGAAATGCATATCGAAATGCCTAAAAAGGCCAAGCGAAAACCCAGGCTTCAGGGAGGGTGTCCTCTTTGTCTGAAATCCCTGCTGGGAGCCAAGTGCAGATGGGGCAACCACTGAGACAACCCCAGCATGCTCTTGTTGAGAGGTGACCAGGGAGTCCTTTCTAAGGGAACACAGCCTCGTTATGGAGTGGGTTACTTTTCAGTGGACACATGCCCCTTGTTTTTCATTCATGTGCCCAAATTCTTGGCTCTTTTCTTTCAAAGGTAACCTCAGTACTTCCTCAAGGTTACTCATTTCAAGGTGTGAGCAGTTTCCTATAAAAAAGACATGGGCAGGCACTGGGACTTTCTGGCAACGAAGATAATAGCAGCACCTGAATCGAAATCTTTCCAAACATCCTCTAAAATTCACTCAGATCGAGAGCAAAACCACAGAAGTTCCACACCTTCAGCATATCTACATGACAAAGAGCACCAAAAAAAAAAAAATAAATTACCTGTAGATGGAAAAATAAACACTGGTTTCAAACAGGCCTATTTCGTGAGCTCCCACTGCAGAGAGCTGGGTGGGAGTAGAAAGAGTCTGGAAAAGCTGCATGGACCATACAAGTGGAGGCTGAGCTAAAAGCACTCCCAGAAAGAGAAAGTCCATCGTAAATGTGAAAACAGAAAAAGAGTCCTAATAAACCAGAGCCCTGACAACAGGAAGGACCCTTAGTAGTGCACATGGGATGTGAGGAGGCAACCTCAGAAGGCAATTCTTCTGGGGGCTAAGAAGAGGGGCTCCATGGACAGGGCACAGTGACACGAAAACTCAGGAGAGAAATTTGGGATCTCACAAGACATGAACACCTCGGGGAGAGCACAGCCCCTTCACCACACTCGCCCCAAAGGCTCTTGCTGTCTGAACAAGAGACAGTATTCTTTGACTCAGAATTGTGTAAACAACTCCAACTTGCCAACCCTGCCCATAAAATGCAGATATGTAAGAAGTCTTCAGCTATAAAATGAAGAATTTGACCCCTTCGAAGGGGTCAAAAAAACAGAAAAAGGAATAGTCTAGAAGCCCAGGCTTGTAGATATTCCATTCTCATCCTGCTCAGCTACTTTCAGAGCCATCATACAGAAATACAGATCTCTCTCTTCATGTGTGTGTCTGTGTATGTGCCCACAGACACACACACACACTGTGAGATGGAGGGGCTGAGATTTGGGGACAACGGTAGCAAAAGGAAAAAAAAAACGGGACTTCCCTGGTGCTGCAGTGGTTAAGAATCCGTCTGACAATGCAGGGGATACAGGTTCGAGCCCTGGTCCAGGAAGATCCCATATGCCGTGGAGCAACTAAGCCTGTGTGCCACAACTACTGAGCCTGTCTGTGCTCTAGAGCCTGCGAGCCACAACAACTGACCCCGCATGCCACAACGACTGAAGCCCACGCACCTAGAGCCCGTGCTCTGCACCTAGAGCCTCTGCTCTGCAACAAGAGAAGCCACCACAATGAGAAGCCCACGCACCGCAACGAAGAGTAGCCCCCACTTGCCGCAACTAGAGAAAGCCCGCACGCAGCAACAAAGACCCAACACAGCCAAAAATAAATAAATAAAATAAATAATAAAATTTATTTTAAAAAAGGAAAAAACACTATTATAACTTTAAAATAACACATGGGTCAAAAAAGAAATCTCGAGAGATTTTAAAATGTTTTGAACTAACTAAAAATGAAAACACAACCTAACAAAATTTATAGGATGCAGCAAAAGCAATGCTTGGAGGGAAGTTTACAGCATTGAATGCCTACATTAGTAAAGAAGAAAGGCCTAAAATCAATAATCTATGTTTCCACCTTAGGAAATTAGGAAAAGAAGAGCAAATTAAATCCAAAGTAAGCAGAAGAAAAGAAATAATAAGAATTACAGCAAAAATCAATGAAATTGAAAACAGGAAATCGATAGAGAAAATCAACAAATCAAAAGCTGGTTCTTTGAAAAGATCAATAAAACTAACTAATAAGGCTCTAGTCAAGCTAACTAAGAAAAAAAGAGAGAACACAAATTATCAATATCAGAAATGAATCACTACAGATCCCATGGAAACTAAAAGCGTAATAAAGAAACACTATGTTGTTATGAAGCAGAAACTAACACACCATTGTAAAGCAATTATACCCCAATAAAGATGTTAAAGGAAAAAAGGAAACACTGTGAATAACTCTGTGCTGTAAATTCGATAACCTACATGATATGGACCAATTTCTTGAAAGACACAATCTGACAAAACTCACCCAAGAAGAAACAGACAATTTGAATAGGTCTATATTGTATTAAAGAAATTGAATCAGTAATTGATAACCTTCAAAAATAGAAAGCATCTGGACCTGGTGGTCCAGTGGTTAAGAATCTGCCTTCCAATGCAGGAGACGCAGGTTCGATCCCTAGTCAGGGAACTAAGATCCCACATGCCGTGGGGCAACTAAGCCTGTGCGCCATAACTACTGAGCCCACGGGCTCTGGAGCCCGTGAACCACAACAAAGATCCCACGTGCCGCAACTAAGACCCAACGCAGCCAAATAAATAAATAAATAAATAAATAAATAAACAGAATTGGGTCTTAAGAATGCATTTAAAAAAAAATTAGGGACTTCCCTGGCGTCGCAGTGGTTAAGAATCTGCCTGCCAATTCAAGGGACATGGGGTCGAGCCCTGGTCTGGGAAGATCCCACATGCCGCAGAACAACTAAGTCCATGCGCCACTACTACTGGAGCCTGCGCTCTAGAGCCCACGAGCCATAACTACTGAGCCCGTGTGCCACAACTACTGAAGCCCGCGTGCCTAGGGCCCATGCTCTGCAACAAGAGAAGCCACCGCAATGAGAAGCCCCGCTCACCGCAACTAGAGAAAGCCCGTGCAGCAACAAAGACCCAACACAGCCAAAAATTTAAAAAGAAAATAAAAAATAGAAAGCATCTGGCCTAGACAGGTTCACTGGTGAATTCTACCAAACACATAAGGAAGAAATTACATCAATTCTCTACAATTTCTTTCAGAGGACAGAAACAGAGGGAATACTTTCTTACTCATTCTATGAGGCCAGCATTACCCTAATACCAAAACCAAACAGAGACATTATAACACATGTATGTGGAACCTAGAAAAATGGTACAGATGAACCGGTTTGCAGGGCAGAATTTTAGACACAGATTTAGAGAACAAACGTATGGACACCAAGGGGGGAAAACCGCGGTGGGGTGGGGATGGTGGTGTGCTGAATTGGGCGATTGGGATTGACATGTATACACTGATGTGTATAAAATTGATGACTAATAAGAACCTGCAGTATAAAAAAACAAACAAAAAAACTAATACTAAAAAAAAAAAAAATAATAATCTACAGCTAACATCAAGCTTAATGGTGAGAAACTTAAAGCTTTCCTGACTAAGGTCAGGAACAAGGCAAGGGTGTCCTCTCTCACCACTCCTTTTCTACATCGTACTGGAAGTTCTAGTTAATGCACAAGAAAAGAAAATTAAAAATATACATATGGCGAGGGAAGAAATAAAACTGTTTGTTCACAGATGACATAATTGTCTATGTAGAAAATCCAAAAGAACTGACAAAAAAATAAACACTGCAGGGACCAATAATCAATTATAGCAAGGTTGCAGAATACAAGGTTAATAGGCCAGAGTCAAGCACTTTCCTATATACTGCAACATGCAAGTGGGATTTGAAATTAAAAACACAATACCGTTTACATTAGCACCCCGAAAATGAAATACTTAGGTAAAAATCTACCAAAATATGTATAAGATCTGTATGAGAAAAACCACAAAACTCTGATGAACAAAATCAAAGAACTAAATAAATGGAGAGGTATTCCATGATCATGGATAGGAAGACTCAATATTGTCAAGATGTCAGTTATTCCCAGGTTAATGTACAGATTCAATGTAAGTCCAATTAAAATCCTAGGAAGTTATTTTGTAGATATTGAAAACTGACTGTAAAGTTCACATGGAGAAGCAAAAGACTCAGAATAACCAACTCAATATTGAAGGGGGACTTGAGGACATGGGAAAGGAGAAGGGTAAGCTGGGACGAAGTGAGAGAGTGGCATGGACATATATACACTACCAAATGTAAAATAGATAGCTAGTGGGAAGCAGCCGCATAGCACAGGGAGATCAGCTCGGTGCTTTGTGACCACCTAGACGGGTGGGATAGGGAGGGTGGGAGGGAGACGCAAGAGGGAGGAGATATGGGGATATATGTATATGTATAGCTGATTCACTTTGTTTTAAAGCAGAACCTAACACACCATTGTAAAGCAATTATATTCCAATAAAGATGTTAAAAATAAACAAATAAATAAAAACACCTATAAAGACAAAAAAAAAATATTGAAGGGGAAGAAGATGACCCTACCCAAATTCATGACTCACTCTAAAGCTACAGTAATCAAAGACAGTGTGGTACTGGCAAAAGAACAGACAAATAGATCAATGGAACAAAGTAAAAAGCCCCACATTAGACCCCCATAAATATAGGCAATTGGTCTTTGGTCAAGGAGCAAAGGCAACACAATGAAGCAAAGGTAGCCTCTTCAACAAACAGTGCTGGAACAACTGGACATCCACATGCAAAAGAATAAACCTGGACACAGACCTTACACCCTTCACAAAAATTAACTCAAAATGCATCACAGACCTAAAAGTAAGATACAAAAATTAAGCCTTCTAGAAGATGACATAGGAGAAAACCTAGATGACCTTGATACAATGCCAAAGGCATGATCTATGAAAGAAATAATAATAAGCTGGACCTCATTAAAATTAAGAACTTCTGCTCTGTGAAAGACACTGTCAAGAGAAGAGGACAAGCTCAGATTGGGAGAAAATATCTGGAAAAGACGCATCTGATAAAGGACTGTTATCCACAATAGACAAAGAACTCTTAAAACTCAACAATAAGAAAACAACCTGGGGGCTTCCCTGGTGGTGCAGTGGTTGGGAATCCGCTTGGCAATGCAGGGGACATGGGTTCAAGCCCTGGTCTAGGAAGATCCCACATGCCGCGGAGCAACTAAGCCCGTGCGCCACAACTACTGAGCCTGCGCTCTAGAGCCCACAAGCCACAGCTACTGAGCCCACCACAACTACCGAAGCCCACGCGCCTAGAGCCCGTGCTCCGCAACAAGAGAATCCACGACAATGAGAAGCCCGTGCACCGCAACGAAGAGTGGCCCCCCGCTCGCCGCAACTAGAGAAAGCCTGCGCGCAGCAACGAAGACCCAACGCAGCCAAAAATAAATAAATAAATTTATTTAAAAAAAAAAAAAGAAAACAACCTGTACTCAGCCATAAAAAAGAATGAAATAATGCCATTTGCAGCAACATGGATGGACCCAGAGATTGTCATACTAAGTAAGTCAGACAGAGAAAGAGAAATATCGTATGATATCGCTCATATGTGGAATCTAAAAAAAAATGATACAAATGAACTTATTTACAAAACAGAAACAGACTCACTTCAAAAACAAACTTGTGGTTACCCAAGGGGACAGCAAGGGTCGGGGCGGGGGGGAAGAGATAAATTAGGAGTTTGGAATTAACATATACACACTACTATATATAAAGCAGATAACCAACAAGGACCTACTGTATAGCACAGGGAACTATATTCAGTATCTTGTAATAACCTATAACGGAAAAGAATCTGAAAAAGAATACATATACATATACATGTATAACTGAATCACCTTGCTGTACACCTGAAACATTGTAAATCAACTATACTTCAATAAAAAACAGAAATTAAAAACAAACTAAGACAATGCAATTAAAGAATGGGCCAAAGGAATTCCCTGGCGGTCCAGTGCTTAGGACTCCGAGCTCCCACTGCCAAGGGCCTGGGTTCAGTCTCTGGTTGGGGAACTAAAATCCCACAAGCCGCGCGACAAGCCAGAAGAAAAAAAAAATGGACCAAAGACCTGAACAGACCCCTCACCAAAGAAGACAGACAGACGGCAAACAAGCGTCTGCAAAGATGCTCCACTTCCTGTGTCATCAGGGAACAATGAGACAACAATGCGATACCACTACACACCTATTAGAATGGCCCAAATCCAGAAACTGACGACACCAAATGCTGGCGAGGGCGTGAGGAAACAGGAACTCTCATTCATTGCTGGTCAGAATGCAAAGTGGTGCAGCCACTTTGGAAGACGGTTGGGCAGTTTCTTACAAAACTAACCATCCTCTTATCATATGAGCTAGCAATTGGGCCCCTTGGTATTTACTCAAAGGGGTTGAAAACTTATGTCCACATACAAACCTGCACATGGATGTTTACAGCAGCTTTATTCATAACTGCTGAAACTTGGAAGCAACCAAGATGCCCTTCAGTAGGTGAAGGGATGAATAAACTGTGAAATAAACATCCAGGCAGTGGAATATTATTCAGTGTTTAAAAGAAATGATCCGTTGAGCCATGAAAAGACACGGAGGAATCTTAAATGCATATGGCTAAGTGACAGAAGCCAATCTGAAAAGGCTACAGACTGCATGATTCCAAGTCTGTGACATTCTAGAAAAGGCAAAACTATGGAGGCAGTGAAAAGATCAGTGGTGGCCAGGGGTTGGGGGGAGGGAGGCTTGGACAGGCGGAATGCAGGATTTTTAGGGCAGTGAAACTACTCTGCAGGAGACTGTAAAGGTGCATACACGTCATTACACATTTGTCCAAACCCACAGAATGTCCAACACCAAGACTGAGTCCTAATGTAGACTTTGGACTCGGGTGATGGTGGCGTGTCAGTACAGGGTCATCCTTGGTAAATTCTCTGAATATGCTTGTGTGTAGAGTTTTGTGGAACCCATGTTAATATTTTACATATGCAAAAAAAAAAAAAGGATGGAGTGGTGACTCTCAGCAGATTCTAGATAGAAACAAAAGAACCAAACCGTGTTTCACATGAGTAACGTTCGGGCAGGGAAAACTCACCCACGTAATTTTTGAACAGCCTTCTGATTAAAGACAAAAAGAAATGTAAGCAACATTGAAGTCTGGTGAATAGGTTTGTTTTTCACAGTGGTGTGGGTCAGCAATTCTGAAACTATTTTCTGTGTATTGTAGGATTGAGCACAGAAGTAAATATGTGGAGGCCAATGGAAGCCAGGTTCCTTGCTGTCGGAGGAGGGAGCGGCGAGCGTGGAAAAGGGGGGCAGCAAGAGGGCACCGGTGGTTCAGGACGCAGGTGGAGGTGTCGGCGGGAAACGCGTGATGCGTGTGCAAACACTACGGGGAAATTCGGATGCAGGCGTGTCTTGCCCCTTTCTCTCCTCCTCCCGCCTCCCTCTGTGCTTCCCTCCCTCTCTTCCTCCCTTCTCTCCTTGCCTCAGTGCAGCCACTGAGAAGCCTTAGAAGCACAGGCACAGCGGCAGCAACCACGCCCAGCACCAGATCCTGGTGTCCAGGTACACCACTCGCCACTGAAGGGAGGCTTCTTGGGAAAAACGCCAGCTCGAAGGGCTGCGACAGAGGATGCCCAAGATGAGCTGGGAATGTCTTTTTTTTTTTGCCAGAAAATAAGGGAGTGTTTGAAGAATGATGGGAACATGTCAAAGGGACAGAGTCCCAGCGGCCAAATCTGTGACAATTTGGGCGTCAAACTGCATCAGTAACGGATTATAACCCACAAATATATAAAAACCCAAGAATCCATACTGATATAAGTAAACAGATGAAAACATAAGTGGGAGAAAAGAAGACCTCCTCCTCATGGTAGAAACCCCACTAGTGCATGTCAAAGAAATGACAGAATTGGAAAATCACAGTTGATGAAGTTCAGGACATTTGTCCGTTCCCAAGGCATCTCACCGAGTAGTTATCCATCACTACGGACAGGCAGGCTAAAGACTGGCTCCCAAAGACACATCGGGCCCTAACGCCCTCACCTGGGAGCGCATCCTACGGAGAGAAAGGGTCTTTGCAGATGTGAGTGAGTGACCTAGAGGTAAGGAGAATTTCCTGGGCCCTGACTACAGTCGTTTGTATCATTTTAAGGAGGCACAACCTGGGGTGATGCGGACGTGAGCCCAGGAACACCTAGACCCCCAGGAGCTGGACGGGGCAGGAGGGACCCTGCCCTGGATTTCTGACTCTGGCCTCCAGGACTTGGAGGGAGTAGATTTCTATTCTTTTGAGACTCCTTGTGTGTGGCGCTTTGTTACAGCAGCTGCAGAAACCTCATACGACTGCCACCTCCCAGTGGAGAAACCTGGGGGCCCCGTTCAGCAGGTGGTCAGTTACCATCACAGCAAGGGGCCCCTGGGCACCCGGTGCCTCAGGTCGGGGGTCGGGACACACCGAGGGGCGCCGCCTGCCTCACTTGCTGCCATTCCCGCCGCAGACGCCCAGCGGAATCTCAGCTCCAGAGGCACCAGGCACGCCAGCGAGGGGCATCCTACCTGCCAGCCCCCCGCAGAGCCCCCGCGCCCCTGTGTGGAGACAAGGACAGGCCGAGACTGAAGGACGACAAAGAGCTGGGCAACGCGTGCAACACTGGCTCCGGGTCGGTTCCCAGACCGGGAATAACTCTTTCTTTTTTCTCTTTTGCTATGAAGGGCCTTATTGGGACAGTAGGCAGGATGTGAACAAGGTCTGTAGATTAGATGCTAATTTTTCAATCTCAAAAGTTGAGCTGTGGTCATGGAAGGGGCTGTCCTTGTGCTGAGGAAACCATGCCTGAAGTATCTGGGGGTGAAAATGAACAAAAACTTCCAGGGGAGGCGCCCAGACCTGCGTCCTGTCCTGCTTCCCCCGGGTGGCACATCTGCCCAGGACGCACGCCTGCACCCCTTCCTGGGGCAGCAGGGTCCTTACAGATGCCTGCACCCAGGGCCAGGCAGTGCCCTCACCCCGCCCCCCACGTGTGGGCCGTGGGGACTGGCGCCCCTCGGCCACCCCAGTGCCCCCCTACCCCCCCAGGACCCTCCACGGCCCCAGCCCCATTCCTCCTTGGAACATTCTTGAGGCTTGGCTCTGCTGCGGACCTTCCTTGGTTTTCAGGCCTGCTTTCCAGATCTGTGTTAACCCGTCATTCATCTGGCCTGTGCGCGCCCCGAGAGACACCACTCTCCCCTCCACGACGGCTCGGGAGCCCCAGCTTCCTTCTCATAGAGGAGGAGGGGCGGTGCATCCCTGAGGCCCCGCCCCGGCCACGGCAGGCACTGTGATGGGAGACCCCGTCCCCGTCCCCGTCGCCTGTCACGTGCGGGGCCGGCTCCGGCCGTTCTCCCTCCTTGTGCAAACTTTTCTGGGGAATTCCAGCACGACCCCAAGGCGCCTGACCCCACCTTCAGGATTGCCACACGGGGGCTCAGCGCGTTACACTGATGTGAAGGGAAAGGCCGGGACGCGGGTGGTGGATTGTTACTGGCTGCTGACCAGGGGATCAGAATCCCGAGAAACGGCTCTTGCGCAACAGTCCAAACGGGGGACTCTGCTTGGCAACAGATGTCCAGGCACAGAGATGCCCCAGGAAACCTTCTCCGGCTCCCCCCGCCCGGGGGGCCCCTCAGATCTCCCGGAGGACACGGGGAAGTAATCAGGGGACAGGAGACACTGACTTTGTTTCGGGAACACTTTCCACTGCGGTTTGAGGTTATGTATTCGGACATGATCTTCCTCGTTCACCATTTATTTTCTTAAAGTAACGAGCTCCCTCAGATTCTCGCGGCCAAGAGCTTCGAGGACGTCAGGGGTGAAATCGGGGTGCTGGGGAGGTTGCAGGCTTTGGGCGAGGCTGCCTGCCCTGTCCCCCAGCAGGACAGGGCAAGACTCTGTGGCCTCAGCAACCCCTCCGAATGTGCTCCCCACTTTCCACATCAGAAACCAAGAGCTGGCCCCGCTCCGGTTCCTGCTGGACGCCTGCAGCCCACCGCCCGCCAGCTTCCTGGACGCCGGGAGGCTGGTGCCAGCACCCCAAGTGGAACTCCTTCGCTTCATAGCAACTGCTCCGCTGCCCATGTCGGGCTGCTCCAGGTCTGTGGGGTGACGGTGGGAAGCTGCAGACTTCTGAAAAGCACATGGCGGGCCCCACCCCACAGCCACCAGCTTCCAATAGCCAAGTCCAATCGAGCGGGGACCGTAGCAGAGATGTCTAACCGCCCCGCTCTGTCTGCATCTTGTGCCTGGTTCCCTCCTACAAAGGTGATCCTGAGCTCTGGCCCACGAAGCCTCTTGTCTGCTGGAGAAAATCCTTCAGAAGCTTGAAGCGGGACCTCTCTTCCCTCTTGTCCGCCCGCCTCCCTCTGGACAGTTTTCTGCGCTGAAGGGCAGGAGGGCCTGATGTGAGCGGCTGAAGAGAAGCAGAGGGGCCGCATGCAGGCCCACAAAATTCTGCTTTGCTCTGGTTCCCAGGAACCTCAGGGCCAAAGCTCTGGTCGCCTCTAGCCACTCTAAGGGGCTAGGACGTACTTCCTAAAAAATTCTTCTTACTTAAAACTTCATACTTCTTACGGGTTGAATTATGTCCCCCCCCCCCCACCACCAAATACATGCCCAAGTCCTAACCCCCAGCACCTGTGAATGTGACTTTATTTGGAAACAGGGTCTTTGCGGACGTGATGAAGTCAAGATGAGGTCGTCAGGTGGGCTGTAAACCAATGACTGGTGTCCTCATTAGAAGAGGGAGACTTGGACGTGCAGACACAGAGAAGGAGGCCACGGGAGGCCAGGGGCAGAGACGGGAGGGAGGCGGCCACAGGCCAAGGACGCTGGAGCCCCCAGGAGCTAGAAGAGGCAGGAGGGACCCTCCACTGAGCCTCCTGAGGACACTGGCCCGCTGACACCTTGACTTTGGACTTCTGGCTCCAGGACTGTGAGAGGATAGACTTCTGTTGTTTGAAGCCCCTGGTGCATGGTCATTTGCTACGGTGGCCCCAGGACACTAGCACGAGGACCTGCTCGGTTGAGCTCCCACGAGGACTGAAGACACAGTGTGGGTGAGACCCGGGCACACCCAGTGCCCCCAAGCAGCAGGCTGATGGCAGAGGCTCCAGGGCACAGACGGAGATGGGTAGCCCCCGGCTGAGGCTCTCGGGCACCCGGGCCAGGTCGCAGCCCCTGTGGAGGCACCCTGCCTCCTCTCCGCCTCCCTCTCGGCTCCGACTCCCTGGTGGCTGACCTGAACCTTCCTCTTGTTCCCAAAGTATCCCTCAGGCTGCCCTTGTCACAGGGCACTTTACCCAGCTGTGCGAGGCTGCAGCGCTGCTCAGCAAGGCCCCGTGCGGTGCAGGACACGTGCCGCACGCCGAGGGCCACACGGGCAGAGACCCCTCCTGGGGCCGTCATCGCACACCCCTGTCCCCGTCACCTCCGCGCCCCGGGTGCTGGCCCAGGGAGACTCCGTCGGGGACAGTGTGGGGCCTGAGGACACATCTAAGCGGGCAGGAGGATGAGAAATGACGCACGCCCCTCGGGGCTGCCCTGGAAGTGCAAGCTCGGCTGTGTTCCCCCAAGTTCCTCCCCAGGACCGTAAACCCGTTCTGTGCCTCAGGTTCTAAGAGGAGATGAACCTGGATCCTTCAGGGTCAGAGCAAACGTGTCCTGCTGGGTGGCTCCATCGGGGACGAGGGCGCCGGGTGAAGGGCGAGACGTCACCGCGGCAGGCACACAGGGCACCTGGCCCCAGCTCGCCCGGTGCAGCTGAGCCGACCGCGGGAACCTCGGGGACGCCGAGCAGGGCCCACCGGGGCCTCCATGCCTACACGTGGCCGGACGGCCGGAGCCCAGCCCCCAGGCTGGGGCTGCAGGCACCTCCTGAGGGGCAGCGAAGCTCGGTCCCTTCTACGTGGCCTCGCCATGAGGGCTTATGGGACGTGGCGCCACCCTCACCTCACACGGAATGATACAGCAGCCGACGCACGCTGTGGGTCACTGGCTCCCGGGCCCCTGCGCCCTGCTAGGAGCTCCCTGAGGCTGCCCTTCCCTGGGTTAGGCGCCGCCCTCTGGGGACTCTGAGATGCAAATCTCCCTGGAGGGGCCACTAGTTTGGGGCGTCTGGGGAGAAGGGAGGGGGTGGGGGAGACACCGGAGAAGGCAGGGAGGGGAGAGCCCGGCGGGCAGGCGGGCTGAGGCCAGCGGGGTCTGTCGGCCAAGAGCACGGAGGGAGCAGCCTGGGGCTCAGCAGGGCCCCGCCCACCAGCAGCCGCGGCACTTCTGGGACATTCTTAGCCTTTCCAAGCCTCAGGTCCCTGACTGGTACAACACGGGGCCCAGGCAAGCGACCGGGGGAGCCGCGCCCGCCAGGCGTCGCGCCGCTCGGGGCCTCTGGGGTCCCTCCGAGACAGGCGCTGTCTTCACCCCGCCGTCCACTCCAGGGGTTGCAAACTGCTGCCCACGGCCGAGTCTGACCTGTGAACTGAGACCGCTCTTCAACCCTGCATTTTTAAAGAAAGAAGCTGCAAAGCAAGAGTAAGTGACAAAAACGTATTTACCCTTTGGCCCTTTGACAGAAAAGAGCTGCTGCCTGGTCCAGACGGGTGAGCTGGGGCGCAGAGCAGGCTGGTGGCTCTCAGGGCCAGGGCGAGGCGCGCGGCCCGGCGGGGACCACGACAGCGCTGGCGCCTGGGGGCGTCTGTGGACACAGCAGGGACACAGAACTGCCCAGGCCCCTGCCCAGGGACAGTGTGCTCGGACGGACGGGCCACCTCATCGCACACACAAGGGACTCACTCTGTCCCCAAGGCCAGGGCC
The DNA here is from genome assembly GCF_028023285.1 of Balaenoptera ricei. Classification (NCBI taxonomy): domain Eukaryota; kingdom Metazoa; phylum Chordata; class Mammalia; order Artiodactyla; family Balaenopteridae; genus Balaenoptera; species Balaenoptera ricei. Next base: position 62,716,873 of record NC_082657.1, on the reverse strand, counting down.
ACCGCTCCCCCTCCTGCACCCGGAGCAGCTGCTGGGAATGGCATCGGGGCCGGGCCTGAGCGTGGGCGGAGGGCGTCTCTGGGAGAACCTGAGGAGCCGACGGCTATTCACGCCCAGAGGCTAGGCGTCAAGGCTCTCAGAAAACTGGAAACACGTCTTGCTTGTTAGGATTTTTCTCCAAAGTCACATCCCACGCCATGGCTTTAACAGTGAGACCAGGCAGAGTAAACCGGCTGCCCTTACCTGGTCGTGCCGTGACATCCAGCCCACGGCCATGCACACGACAAGCAGAGGCACGGCCGGCCGTTCAAAAATACGTCCTTGTATCGTAGACCACTGGTCCGGCGACGGGAGAGGGTCGGTCTTCCTGCTTATTAGCTCGGCTGTGGGAGCGGGGGGCCGAGGCGTGCAGAGGATGCGCTCTTCCTGGGGGGCCTTCGGTTCCGGTGACAGAGGGCAGGAAGCCACCCTCTGAACGAGGGAGCGACGGTTTCTCGGTCTCCCAGGCTCCAGGGAAGGCTTCTGTCCGAGCCCCAGAGGCAGTGCCTGGACCCAGAGTTGCCCCTCTTCCCGGGGCACCCTGGACAACCTGGCACGTCGCTGCTGAGCCTGCCTCCCGATTCCATCTTCTCCAGGAAAGCCTGCCGGGGTTTGGCGGTGCCAGCGCTGCGTGCCTGCCCCATCGCCGGCCCCTCACTTCGTGCACGTGTCCCTTTCATCCACCTGCCGTCCACGTTGCCAGGCGGCAACACCTCCCCTTGCTTGCTGACAGTCCCACTGCCGGCGGATGGGACCCGGAGGGGCTGGCCGAAGAGCGCGGCACGAACGGCCCGGTGACGGATGCTTGCCCGGCATTGGCTGGATTTTTCCTCTGAAAACACCTGTTTTATAATGAAAAGGTCTCATCTTTTCTGGAAGCTCCATCGTCCACTGTCACATGGGCTTTTCGTCGCAGGGCTGTCAGATGCGGGAACCCAGGGGAGGCCACTGGGGACAAGCTCACAGGTGCAGAGCTGCCCAGGCAGGCCAGGCTGGTGCCCTGCAAGGCTCCCAGACCAAGGAGTCTGGGGCCCCAAGGCCACCGTGCTGCGGCCATGAACCCACAAGCACGTGCGCCCAGGACCCGTCTATGTGCCTGGCAGGTGCACAGCCATTGACAGGCAGCCCTTAGAACATCATGTGCAGCCACTGCCGAAGAGCCGGCCAGGGTTCCTCGTGCCTGCGAAGCCAGAGTGGGAAGCCCAGGAGGAGGCATTTTTGGGGGAGAGGGAGGGCCAGGCCTGGGCCATCAGGCCACAGCACAGAGCCTGGCGCGCCCCATAGGCACCAAGGGGAGCCCCTGTGGAACCTGGGCTGACACCGGTCACCGAGGAGGCAGCAGCGTTCCTGTAAGTAGAATGAGCGCGATAAAGAGAGGGTCTCTCTCCCCAGCCGGTGCTGGCTCGCCCCGCGTTGACATGTACAGAATCTGAGCCACGCGGGCTTCTCACCATCACCTCTGTGCTTCATGGCACCCCTGAGAAGCCAGCAGAGCGACCACCCCTACTCTTAGGAGACTGAGACTTGGCGAGGTTTGGGGACTGCACCCAGCCCACAGAACCACCCGTTAACGAAGCCGGAATTCAAAGCCGGGTTTCACAGTCCGGAGGCCTGGGCAGCGAGCACCCCATTCTGCTCATCACCCATCCATCAAACACCTGTCAGCCCCACGCTCAAAATATACACGGGCTCTGGCCGCTTCTTACCTCCTCCCATGCTGCCACCTGCGCCCAAGCCACTGTGGACCTGCACTGTCCACTACAGCCACCTGGAACCACAGGTGCTATTTAAGTTGAAAGTCATTAGAATTAAATACATTTTAAATTCACTTCCTCAACTGCACGAGACATATTCCAAGTGATCGAAAGCCACATGTGAGTGATGGCGATTGCATTCGTGCAGATGTAGAACATTTCCACTGTAGCAGTAAGTTCTACTGGACGGTGCTGGTCTGGACACTGCCGTCGCCCCAACTGGTCTCGCTGCTTCCACGCTTGAGCCCCAGCCCAGCCTCCCGTCCACCAGCAGCCAGAGCAAGCCTCTAGACACGGGAGGTAGAGAGCCCACGTGGGTCAGCACCTCCTCGGGTTTCTGCGCTAGTGTCAGCTGCCAGAGGCTTCCCTGCCTTCTCCACCTGAAACAGCATCTTACCCAGCCTTTACCCTTTAAACCACACAATCTGGAACACACCCATGTGTTGTCTGTTCACCCGCTGCCATGTGAGTACGTGATGGCCACTTATGTCTGCTCTGTCCCCAGAACTGGGGACATAGCAGGTGCTCATTAAATATTTTTTGGATGAATGAAGAAATTCGCTTTATCTAGCTTTAATGGGCATGGTGGTTTTAAAATATGCTGTGAAATGCATGGACACTCCTTCCTTTGAAAGGTGGAGCCTAATTCCCTTCCCTTCAGTGTGGGCTGGGCTTAGAGATTCGCCTCTAATGAATAGAGGTTGCGGACATGACAGTGTGTGACTTATGAGGTCAACAGGCACCACCTCGCTCCCGTGATTCATGGCTCTGGGGGGCGGGGGGGGGGGGCGTCAGCTGCCAGGTTGTGAGGAAGCTCAAGCAGACCCATGGGGACGTCCACACGGCAGGTGACCCCAACAGCAGCCAGCGTGAGTTCTCCAGGCGTGAGCTTGGAGGTGGACCCTCCAGGCCCCGCAGGCCTTCAGGTGACCACAGCACAAGCCCATCTTGACGGAGAGGCTGTGAGGCCAGAGCCACCCTGCCAAGCTGCTATCAGATTCCTGGACGGAAACTGTGAGATGGAGCACAGCTGCTGCATCTCGGGGTCATTTGTTACACAGCAGTGATAACTACCACAATGGGAACGGGCTTCGTCTGTGCCTTGAGTCCCATGTGACACGTGGTGCCTGAGCACCGGCTGTGCGCCAGCGCTGAGAATGGAAAGAGGAGCATCTAGATGGCGGGTGGTCCGTGGGAAGAGGCATCCCTGCCAGCTTCTGTCCCACTGGCCCCAGAGCCTGCTCCCCGTCTCTCCGTACAGGGGGCAGGACCCCTGAGGCCACGGCTGGTCTAGGCCGCTGTCTCCCCACTCCCCGCAGCACGGTTCACACAAAGGCCTCGAGAGAGGGCACAGCCAGCCTCCTAGATGGGGTGCCCGGTAGCGCTGCCCAAGGCCAGTAAATCACGACCTGATTTACTGGGGCAGCAGCCACGAGGCTCCGAGGACCGTCAAAGGCAGAAACCCACGGACAAATTATGAACAAGATGTTTCTCCTCTAGAGACCCTTGGGGACCATGACCCAGGTGAGAAGTAACTGGCTGTTCAAGAGCGAGATGTCCCCTCCACGACGTCCCGCTGGAGGCGCAGGCGGGGCTGATCCTCAGGAGGCCGCGTGGCCCCTGGGGAAGAGCTCTGTGTGGGGCAGGGCCTCGCCTTCCTGCTGTGTGGCCTTGGGCACCTGGCTGCCCTCTCTGAGTCTCACTTTCCCGTCTAGGACGAACGGTGACACCAGGGTGCGAAGGGCCATTGTGAGGACCCAGGCAGAGAGTGAGCGTGAGACGGGCCTCGGGGTCCACGGCGCGTGACCACTACATGGCCCCCCACACTCCCTGGTGGCCTCTGTGCAACCAGTTCTCAGTGGACCCGCCAACCCCGCCTCCTCCTGTTTAAGCCCCGTGGGCGGAGCCCAGGCTTCCCTAGTCGCGGTGCGGGCAGACCCAAGGAGAGCTGAATTGCGCCGGCCCTTCCCTCTGAGAGTCACAAAACCGTCCCACTCAGAGCCAGCCCCTTACCTGGTCCAGGCAGCAGACCCGACCCCGGACCGGCCCCTCTGAGCTGGCGGCCGACGAGCTTGGGTGCCGTCCAGATGAACCCAGGCTGGGATTCAGGGCACTCGTCTGCGAAGCACAGCTTCACACACTCAGTGCCCCTCGGCGCGGGCCACAGCCCTCTCTGGGCCTCAGTTTCCCCCCAGACTGAAAGGGTAGGGCTGGCCTCAGAGGTGCCAGCGTTCCAGGTGCAGCCGGGCAGGTGGGGCTGAGTCAGAGCCCAAACCTCAAGTGAGAATAGACTATTGCTGATTTGACCCGAGGCCTCGGGAGAGGCTGTGGATGGCGCCGCGGCCTCCTCTGGGCAGGATGGTTCCAGATGCCCAAATCAATCATTGTGGGACCGGCTATCTGCCCGTCAAATCATCCTCTTTGGAGTTCCATCTCATCTTCCCAAGCCCACAGAGGATGTCCTCGACCAGTTTACTCAGAATATAAATCACTCTGGAAGAGATTTCTGTTTAGATAGCTCAGGGCATGAAAACCAATAAGAGAGTCATCAGGCCCTTTCTTGATGTCCACAGCTCTGCTCTCGTTGGAGCCTCTGTGGTACCCCAAAGTCCCAGAGCAATTGTCTGTTTCTACCCTTTCTCTAAACGAAATTACACATGCCTCACCCATTCGGCGAGGACTGTTACTACCTGTGTGTCAGGCCCTGACGATGTGCCAGGGGCACCCGCCAAAGCAGGCCTGACTTCCAGAAGCGAACTGCAACCCATTCCTGGACCAGGGTGGGCAGCGGCCACAGCCTCACACCCGCTCCCGACCAGCCTCTCCCTTCCCCAGAAAACCCTCACGTCCACAGCCTCATACCAAACCATCAGTGTGAACTAAACTGTGGATTTTCAAATCACCACTTACCACGGCCCCCAGACAGCCCTGGTCCACCCCTCCTGGCTTCCTCTAGCTGTCTCAAGGCTGGGAGATTTGTTTGTGCACACTGCAGAAATTCACACTCATCTGAGAGCATGTCCGCGCACACCTTATTTATTGCCGAGATCTGTGTGTGATTACAACGCAGCCCAGCTGTGTTCTGAGACTAGACGGTTTGCAACAAGACTGCCACCACGCCGCGAAGCCTGGGCCCCCTTGCCAAACTGGCCCCTGACTGGGGCTCAGAGAGAATTACTTCCTGGGAGAGCAGCGGGGTCTCCCGAAGAAGCCTTCCGTGAGTGTCCACGATCGCCGGGCTCCCTCGAACTCCTGAAACCCGACGCTCCCTCGTCCCTTTCCAGGACAGAACAACAGGACGTTTCCCTTCGGCCGCACTGTCCTGGCACCAGAAAGGTGGATTTATGCAAGTCTACTGAAACGTTGACAAACCCCTGGACTGGAAAATAAAGAAGGGCTTAAATCTGCCCCAGAGCGAATCACAGTGGGCGGGGAAGGAGGAAAGGACACAGCGTGAAATTGCAGACCTTGCCCCACGCCCGTCGGAGGAGGCTACGTGGTGAGGCCACCCTCTCCAGCAGGAGCTGAGTGCTTCCAGACGCCGGCCGAGCACCTGGTGCCCGAGGCCACCAGGCCTGGGAGCCACAAGCGTCCTGGGGGCAGATGATACAAGTTAACACAGACCGTTTCTTCCCCATCCCGCTGCCTGGTGTGTGCAGGGAAAGTGACCTCTGCCAAGTCTTGGGACAAACCTGACTGGCGTCCCATGTCTGCACCCTCCCCCCGGGGCTGGGATGACCTGACGGGACCCTGAAGTGGTTAAGAGTGAGCTCTGGCGCTGGCCAGCTCAGTGCCATCTGCTGGCCACGTGACCTGGGCAAGTGTCTTCATCTCCAGGTCCCTGATTTCTCATCTAGAAGAGGAGGATAATCAATAACTCCAAGCTGGCTGATTTGTGAAGGGAAATAACCAGGTAATCAAGGTCAAGAGCTCAAGAGAGTGGCTGGACCAAAGCCCATGCTCCAAGGGTATTGACCCTCATCATCACCACCACCATCATCACCATCACCAATATCATCAACATTGTCAGCACCATCATCACCACCATCACCATCAACATCACCACCATCACCACCATCAATATCATCAACATTGTCAGCGTATCATCACCACCATCACTGCCACCACCATCAGCAACACCATCGTCACCACCATCACCATCACCATCATCATCATCACCACCATCAATACCATCAACATTGTCAGCGTATCATCACCACCATCACCACCACCATCACTGCCGCCACCATCAGCAACACCATCGTCACCACCATCACCATCACCATCATCACCACCACCATCACCACCATCAATACCATAAACATTGTCAGCGTATCATCACCACCATCACCACCACCATCACTGCCGCCACCATCAGCAACACCATCGTCACCACCATCACCATCATCATCACCACCATCACCACCATCAATACCATCAACATTGTCAGCGTATCATCACCACCATCACCACCACCATCACCATCACCACCGCCACCATCAGCAACACCATCATCACCACCACCACCATCAGCACTATGACCACCATCACCATCATCATCACCAATATCATCACTGTCACCATCATCATGACCACACCAAACTACCTTCCAAGGCCCCACCTCCAAATACCACCCTGCTGGTGGCTAGGGCTTCAGTGAATGAATCTGGGGGTGATGCAAACATTCAATCCTCTCTCCTTGAGAGAGGCAAAACTGACCAGTAACTCACCACCAAACACAATCACTACTTCCTATCTGCCTATATTCCATGAGAGCAGGAATTGTTATTCCCTTTAAAATTCTCAGCTGGGCCTATTACCGTGTCTTGGTGTTTGGGGACTGACGAATGAATGAATGAATGAGGCTTATCACTTGGCTCCCAGGAGAGATGCTGGAAGAATTCTGACTTTTGCCCCAATACATACCTCTTCTTTTTCCTCTCCCTCAAAGCTTCCTCCCCTACTCTTGTTTATTCAGCTCCCTTGGCCCTTTCTCTCTTCTGTGACCGAATGAAGAAAAATAAATATATTTTAAGAGTTCAAAGTACCTGCGGATGCATCTTGTCAACTAATCGTCCCGAAACCCTCGGGGTGGTGACGTCATTACCCCGTTTGCCAGAAGTGAGACAAGGCCACACTGTTGAGGCAGCTTGTGATCTCAAATCCAGATTTTCAGACCCCAAATCCAGTACCCACCCAACTGCAGGATGCAGTCTGGTCTGTTCATGGCCTGGGAACCCCTGGCCCCAGCTGGAACCTGGGCCGCCTTTGTGCCTTCCGGAAAGAAGCCGGCCTGGTGCCTGCAGATGCCGGACGACGCTACAGCAGCAACTAAGGACGCATGGGACGAGCTGGGGCCTCGGGGCCTCTGGGGAGATGCTGGCCAACCCTAGGACCGCCCACCTCCGTGCCTGGCACCTGAGATGTCAGGTGTCCTGAGGGTCGAGCAGCACCCATTGGGCCTTGGGTTTTCGGCAGGCTGGAACCTTTGGTGGAGCCTTCAGGCTCCTTCATTATGGTTCGCCCAACCCAGAGCCCCTTTCCTTAGGCCTGTCCCCAACACGCAGGGTCCAGCCACGGCCAAGTGCTCAAGCCATGCGGGAGCACCCCTCAAGACCTCAGTGCCGGCAGTTCCCAGGGCTGGACTGAAGTCTGTGGACACCAGTCCTGCTGGAGACCTGGTACAGATATTGACAGATATTCTTTCAAAATAGCGAGTACTTCAGGAGGGCTGTTCAGACCCTGACTCCATCTGTACAACTGGCACTTCTCTTCCTGTTTGCAACCTTCAGGCTCTTCCTCAAGCAGCCTCCCAAACACTGCTCTACTGGCCAAAGGGCATAAGGAGCCTCAGAGGGATCAAGTCAGGAGCCCCCAAGGGGATCAGGACAGGAGCCCTCAGGGGAAGTAGGACAGGAGCCCTCAGGGGAAGCAGGACAGGAGCCCTCAGGGGAAGCAAGATAGGAGCCCTCAGGGACTTGCAGTCAGGTGGAGAGAAGGACTCAGAGCAAAAGCCAACGACCTCTCAGGTAGTCGGGGCTGGGGCCATGGTCATTGCCCCCAGTCCACTAGTGATGGGTTTCCCAGCAACAGCACACACGGTTCTCTCAGGACCCCGTGTCCATATCCCGAGGCCCAGGCCCCGGCCACTGCAGACGGAATGCTCCCCCAGCAGCAGCAGACAGCCCCTCATGTCTCCCTGCCCTTGACGGCCTCCTGGACCCATGCCACTTGGCCATCCACGGCCCTCCCACTTGGCGGGACAGTGCCAGCAACACACTGTGCTATGCTTGGCGCGAGCCCTGACACGATGAAGGATGAGTTGGACAGCAGCAGCCACGCTGATGCCAAACGAACTGATTTCACAACGCAAGGGTGACCCGCCAGGGCACCTCCACCCCAGCGAGGAGGGCGCCAGCCCCTCGTCCTCATGGTGGGTGCGGGGACAGAGGGGAGGGGACGGCACGATGGCACGTCTGCTCTCAGCGATAACACACCCACCTCTGGCAACGACCCAAGGGTGACCCATGCCTACCTGGCAGGCCTGCTGCCACAGCCAGAAGGGCACGGAGACCCCGCCGGGAAGCCGGGGTCCAGAGGGCACCTCCACTTAGCGCACACAGTGTCCACGGCCGCTCTGATCGTGCAGCTGCCTGGCAGGAAGCTGAAGCAGCTGCAGCTCCGGCTGGGTGGCTGGACTTCTGGGTCTCTGGGGTCCCGCCTGCACAGGGGGGCAAGGACGCTGGCCCCACAGGGATGCCCGGCCCGGGGCGGGCGAAGGCGGGGGGGCGTGTGAATGGAAAGCCAGCCTCGAACCTTGTTTCCACCACCCTCCAGAGCCTGCAGAGCTGCTGGGACCTCTAGCCCTGGCGTGTGGGATGCTCATTACACGGGGGGAGACGGCACAGCAGAGCAGAAGCGCAGACCTTAAACCAACACGCTTATCCCGCGGCTAAGCAACATGGGGCACCCCCGGGAAATCTGAAGACCTGAGTTGGAATCCGAGCCCAGGCCTTCCAGCTGTGGGACCTGAGTCTGGGGTCATCGTGTGGGAAATTGAGATCCCGGCACCCACGGTGCAGGATTTCGGGCCCCACTGCTCCCCTTCCCCACTCTGTGACGTGGGGTCACAGCACGGGACCCAAGGTGGGCAGGAACTGAGGGGGGTGCAGGGAGGACTTGCCCCTCCCGCCTTCGCCGTGGCTGGGATGGGGGCCCAGCTTCACCACAGGGGCGAGATTAGCTTCCCCAGAGACTTGGGGAGACAGTTCAAGGCACCCAGATCCTGCTCATCCAGGAGAACTCCTTAGACCCAGCACCCGTGCTAAGCCCACATAACTCTCTCCAGCGTCTAAGAGAACCCGGAGGCTCTCCAATGCTGCACGCGGTCCCCTTTGCTGCAAAGGGACAGCATTTGGGAGCTCGCCTAGAACGATGACATTCTAATCCAGCCGCACAGGAGGACACAGAAAACGTTGTGATTAAAAAGAGACATCGGCGACACACAGCACAGCCTGCCCTGCCACCTGCTGCTGGGCGTCCCTGGACAAGTTGTCGAGCCTCTCTGAGCCGCAGTGTCCTCATGAGGATGGGGTTGGCCACACTCCTTCTGAAGGTCGCTGAGGACTGGAGAGCAGACGTCCGATGCTCAGCTCGGCGCCTGGCACGCAGCGGATGCTACGTTCCCTCCCTGCGCGTGACGTGAGGGCTCAGACGCCCACACGTGGGACAGTGGTGACCGGGCAAACAGCTGAGGCTTCTTCCCACAAAGTTCAGAACGTCCCTGGTGTCAGAGAGAAACCCGAGCTGCCTGCAGACGTGTGATTGCATTCACATGGAGCGCCTTTCTTTTTTTTTTCCCCAGTGCACATTTGATGTGGTCACTGGAGTCTTAAATGTTTATAGCTGTTTGCAAACACGCTTCTGCCCCACACTCAGGAGGGAACAGCTAAGTGGAAGCTGAGCATGTGTCCCCCAGCCTCGTGGGACACAGACTCCACGCAGGCGGGAAGGTCATCCTCTGGTGTGGTCAGAAGCTCTGCCACTCAGGGTCTCAGGACCAAGACGCCCCCGGGGTGGACACACTCCCGAGGCACAGCCTTCTGCTGGTCAGCGTGTTGGCCAGGACGGCCACGGCTCCACGGGGTCCGTGCCCCAGCTTCTGGGACAGCACTTCAGTCGCCCCCGTGGCACCCCCGCCCCCGCCCCCATCTCTCCTCAGGTCACGTGGCCTGGGCAGAGCTGACCAGCTCCGAGAACTGCCACACGATCCAGCCCATCCGAGCAACCGTCGCCTGGTCTCGGGGACTGGTCCAGGGGGCAGTGGCCCATGAGGTTCTGGGACACGGCTGGGAGCCCTGGAGAAAGGAGCTCGTGCCACACAGGGGCGTGACCAGACCCTGCCAGACGCCACCCTGCTGTCATGAGGGCCGGCCCTCCTGAGAAGGAAGCAGAGCCTCGAGCCGGACACATGCCCTCAGGGCTCAGGTCAGCAGGTCCGCTTGTGCTGGGGGCGCCTAGGCTGGGTTTCTGCCCTTGCAGCCAAAGGGCCCCGAGTGGTAAACGGCTCTCCTGGCTTCCCCGCGACGCCTCCCCAGGTGGCCCGGCCAGCCTGCCGCCCTGCCTGCAAGCCCTTCCCCTGTGCCCTCATCAGAGCACAACGCTCGCATCTGTAAGTGCCGCTGGCTGGGCCACCTGGGGCCGGTCACAACCTCCCTCTGAGCCTGTCCTTCCTCTCTCCAGGCAGGAGTGCAGCTGCCTGCCCCTCTCGTGGATTCCTGGGAGGGTCAGAGGTCATGGACATGGAAGCACTTCCCAACGGCAGGTCCAGGCTAGGCCAGGGACCACGGAAGCCCCTTCCAGCTAGCAGGGAGCCAGCAAATGAAGGTGAGCCCTTTGGCCCCATGTGAGGGGCTGGACTGTGGCCCAGAGACGTCAGGTACTAATCCCTCAACCTGTGGATGCCGCCCTACATGGCAAAGACGCTGCGGGTGTGAGTTAAGATGAGATGCTCCTGGATGACTTGAGTTCGGTCACAAATATCCTTAAAAGAGGGAGACGGAGGGAGAGGAGAGGAGGCAGGGATGGAGGGATGCAGCCCGGAGCCCCCGGGAGCCGGAGGAGGCAGGAAGGAGCCCCCGGAGCCTCTGGAGGGAGCTCGGCCCTGCGACACCTGGATTCGGGGGCTTCCGGCCTCCAGGTCTGGGAGAGGACAAATTTCTGTTGTTTAAAGCCCCAAGTTTGTAACAGAGGCAACAGGAAACTAATATTCCACGGAAGGCAAAGCATGACTGCAACAATTTGCAAAATCCCATTTACACGTTTATACACACACCGCCCCCGTTCAAGCAACCCCGTCGCTCTCCCGGGCTCTGCACCAGCCTCACCTCAGCCTCCGTCTCAGCCCTGCCAAATCCAACAGGGATGCTTATAAAGCACAGTTTTGCTTGTGCTACTCCCAGCCTAGAGCCTTCAATGGCTCCCCATTGCCCTCAGGACTAACGACGAATCTCAAACACGCATCATATGGCTGTGTGTGATCTCATCCTCATCTACTTCTCCAGCTCAATCTCTGCTACCCTCTCCTTCCCCGCCCTCCTTGCTCCAGCTAACACGAGCCTCTGTTAATCTCACAAACATGTCATCTCTTCCACTATGCGAATCAGAAGTGTGAGGTGTGCAAAACGCCCAGCATGGCGCCCGGCGTGTGGGGGCCGTGGAGGGGAAGGGTGTCAGTGCTGGTTCAGCTACTACCCAGGCAGATGCCCAAGGGTCCCTCTTTTCTCCTCTAAAATGTGTCGGTGTTGGACCTGAAATTAGCCTTTAAAGTCTTCCCCACTCTTGTGAGTCTATACTAATCAAAACGTTTCAGACCAAGAAAAAAAAAAGAGAGACGCCCAGAAAAGTGGGAAGGTTTGGGCCTGATGTATCCAGATTAGCTACATACGTGGATTCGGACCCACCCACCAGTCCGAAGCCCGAAGCCCAAAGCCCCATGTACGAGCACCCACCTCGCAGCACAAAGGATCAAGATGAGGAAACAAGACAGAAAAGTCAAGGCAGGACAGGCAGGGGTCGGAGTTAGGAATGGTGCATGAGGCTCTCCAAAGTTCCCTGGAATCTGCTTCCCTCCTGGTTGGTTAGTATTTCTGTGGCTTTTTCTGCGGTGGCAACCAGCACAGGGAGCAATTCCCCACCCCCAGGATCCAGCCCAGTGCCCCACATACAGCAGGAGCACAATAAATCCGCGTTGGGTATACCCAGTGCTTTCCAGAGAGGAGTCCCAGGCCTGTGCAGGCACACGCGTCCACGTGGCCCAACATCCCTCCCCGAGTCAATTCCTCCCTGACCTCACGAGACCTCTGTACCCCACCTACTGCTCGGGTACGGCGTCCAAGCGTTACCACGTTCATCCTTCTGGTGCTATTTTGAGAAGTGCACTCAGACGCTTTTGCTGTCAGAGGTGACGGGGCAGGTACACAGCTCAGAAGGTACCACTGAAGGCGTGCCCTCCCCCCGATCTTATCCACGTTTGCTGAACCTCCAGAAACTTTAAAAAGTGCTGCTGTGTACGTAATGCCCTTCAGTGTTTTTATTTTTTTAAATTAATTAAATAATTTATTTTTGGCTGCGTTGGGCCTTCGTTGCTGCAAGTGGGCTTTCTCTAGTTGAGGCGAGAGGGGGCTACTCTTGTTGCGGAGCACGGGCTCTAGGCGTATGGGCTCAGGAGCTGTGCTCGTGGGCTCTAGGCGCACAGGCTCAGTAGTTGTGGCGCACGGGCTTAGTTGCTCCACGGCATGTGGGATCTTCCCAGACCAGGGCTCGAACCTGTGTCCCCGGCATTGGCAGGCGGATCCTTAACCACTGCGCCACCAGGGAAGCCCACCCTTCAGGGTTTTAATAGAGCATCTTCCCCTCACTGGGGTCAAGGTTCGGGAAAGAAGGGTCTTCCTTTTCAAATGGGAAAATGAGGCAACACCTGGCTTACGGAGCATCCGTCCTACAAGTATGTGCAAAGACTGCTAGAGACACAGGACGTGGTCGCTGCTCCAGGGAGCTGAGGGGCTAAGCCAGCACTTCTCAAACTCTGGTAAACACAGGAGCCCCCTGGGGATCTTTTTAAATGTAGAGTTTCGCGCAGTAGGTCTGGGCAGGGTGAGGGTCTGCATTTCGCACAGGGTTCCTGGGGAGGCTGAGGCTGCCAGCCCAGGACAAGCATCAGTGTCCCCACCTCCAGAACCAGAAGCTCTGGGACTGGGGTCCATGCTTAACGAGCCTCCAGGGGTTCTGGTGCTCTGGCAGGTTCAAGCACCACGGGATCCAGACCGTGTTCAGCAGACGTCTGCCCGGGAGCTGCCGCGATGGCCTCACTAAAGAAGCCGGCAGTGCCCTACCAGGTCACACAGCCTCAGAATCCTTCTCAACACAGCAGCTGGGGCAATCCCCGGGAGTCACACTCAGGATGACGACAGACAGTCTCCCACGATGTCACAGACGCTACAAAGTGACATGGGACCTCGGGGGAGGGAGCCAGTCGCGGTGCTTGGGGTGAGGGAGATGTCACGGAATTGGTGAAACAGGAACAGACACCGGGAGGATGGGGGACGGGGGCATTCTCAGGCTAATATGGTAGGCACTCGGGTGGGAGAGCAGCTTGGGCAAAAGCGGGGCGGGGCGTGTGTAATGAATGCTCATGGTTTGCTCGGAAACAGTGAGCGTGAAAGAGCTTAGGGCCAGACCAGAGTTCCAGAGTGGACAAGGGGTCACGGAAGGAGAAACGGTGGCAGAGGCAGAGCCCAGCGGGCTGGAGGCCGCGATCCCAGCAGGAGGGTCTGGGAAACAGACCCCAGCAGCCGCCCCTACCCCTGCCTCCCTGCCCAGGCGGCTTCCTGAGACCCTGCTAGGGGGAAGAGAGACCGGGGACGCCACGGGAGGAGGAGAAAGAGGATGGAAGAGATTCGAGCCACTCCAAGATAAACACTCAGAGAAACTGAAAAAGTCGGGACCGATTACACTAGCCATGGGAAAAAAATTAGCATTAGGCACTGCATTTTAATAAAGCATCTGTCTGGTTTTGATTTCGCAGATGTAAAAAAAAAAAAAAAAATGCAGGCAATCTGGAATTAAGTTGGACTACTTCAAACTGCTATAAACCACATTTGGGATTCGCTCAGCATTTCTGAGGTTCAATTTACAGAGACTTCTTCAAGTCAAAAAAACCCTAAATAAACTCGGGGGGGGGGGGACGTTGTCAGGGTCGTGATTCATAATCTGTTTCCACAAAAAGCATTATCCACAGAGTGAGGCAGGCTTTCCTTTATTATTCTAATTGGCATAAGCTAGCCTTGTTCTAATTACAGAGAGGCTGTGAATTGCTGCATTTAGAAGGCCTGCAGGAGATTTTCCAATTTTATCAAGGAGAACTTGGTTATTAGTAGAACGTGTGGGTTCTTGGGTTGAACACAAGCCTGCACAGTGGGCACAGAGGGTGCTGGGGTTCTGGGGACGCCAGCAGGACGGGCGAGGCCGTCAGCTTTGCGGGTCTTTCGCGGGCAACGCCGGGCAAGCACGGGACCACTGGGCGTCCACACCCCTCCACGTTCAAGGGCTTTCCCACCAGGAGCGCTGGACCCCCGGCCGCCTCTCGCGGGAACGTGGCGGGGCCTCAGCAGGAGCTGACCTCGGGCCAGACTCCCACCCGCTCCTCCTGCTAACGGAGGGCACTCCCCACGCCCTGCCACCCCCCAGGACCCCCCTCCCTACCCTGGGCAGTCCAAACTCACGTGGACCGTCCAAAGTCCAGGGTCCCCGAGGGTCCGTCTGACCAGCAGCTACTCTGGAACCCACCCTCCGCTCGGTCACGGGCTGCTTCCTCGAATCCTTTGGCCAATGCACCGCCAGCCCGACCAGCCCCGGGCGGGCCGACCCTCCAGCGAGGGCAGTTTGCCCCCTCCATCCACCTCCCAGCAGCTCCCTCACCCGGGCTGGCGCATTTGAGCAGCCGATGCCATCTGGGCTGAACTACCTCTTCTTGGGAAAAGGGGGAGCCCTGCCACATTTCGGGGGTACTGGGGCTCGCACTTATTGTTTAGAGCTATCGTCTGACTCTTCAGCCCCTCTGGTGCTCTCCGGCAGAAAAGGCTGGTGCCAAAAACAACTCTGCAGCACGTGACCCAAGCCTGGCTCACCTCCCCGCAAACACGTCGAGTGGAGCCTGCGGGTGGGGCGGCCCGACCCTCCACACTCGCTACCCAGGCTGGCTGCGGAAGAGCAACGCTTGTTTCCAGAGGCTCCTGGCGAAGCCTCCCATTACGGGCTGATTTATCAGGAAAGGGGATAAAGAGGCCAAGTTTGCATACCCGTCAGCATGACCCAGTTTGACAAATCCAGCGTCCCAGCGGGAAAGAGACGTCCTTGGATGTGGGGGCCTGGAGGCGGAGCTGGTCCTCCCAGGAGGAAGGTCACTGGGCCAGGCTGGACTCCTCCTCCTGGGGCCCCAGAATCTAAGATACTGTCACCGTCATCATCGTCAGAATAACAAAGGGCAACCACCACAGCGTCTACTTCAGGTGGAGCGACTTCTAAGCGTGCAGGATACTTGTGTTGTCTCACTCCCCCCGGGGCCACCCCAGGCAGTGGGAGTGGGAGCGGGTCCACACGTCTGTGCGCGTGTCTTGTGTATGCACCAGCGTATGCACGTTTGTTTAAGCGAGCGTGTTTCCTGGGAGTACCCGCGCCCGCGTCCCAGCACAAGCCCAGCCAAGGCAGGCAGGAGCCGAGGGCCAGCGAGGGGGTGTCCCCTGAACACAGCCATCAGCAGCGCTTGCTTAATGACAAGATTATGGGAACTGCATCACGGGGGTCTGATGCCTCCGGCGCTTTCCACACACCCGTGAAGGTCGTCTTTGTGGTCCTGGAGTTTTTTCTTTCATCACTGGTCTTTTTGCTTGTGTAAACAGTGGCGCTTTATTGCAGACTTGAGAGGTGCCCGCAACCTGAGATGGGGAGGTGACGGGGCATGGGCGCCGCCCGCTGCCCAGCACCACTGCTCGGCAGTGATCAGAGAGCAAACAGCCCCGACGCCAAAAGCAGAGGAAACCGAGACCACGAGGCCAAGAAAAATTGCCTTTTTCTTTCCAGTCTCCTGCTAAGATAGCTTTCCAGTTGGCTGCGCCTTTGGGGGGATGGCACAAAGAATACGTTAAATAGCCGGTTCCTCCCCCTTTCCAAAGGGATCTTCCAGCGGCAGGCCGGCCGTGGCTCTGCTGTGCCTCCGTCATCGCTCTCCCCGTGTCGCTGGGAGATCTGGGCCCTTTGCCCCGACGCTGCCGGGCCGGGGACACGCCAGGCTGTGGTGCCACCCCAGCACGGCCCGGGGAGCAGGCCTTCTTCAGATGGAGCCGTGTTGAGGACTGCGGAATCAGTCAGAGACGCGCGGCCCTCCCTTTGGGGGAAGGCAGCACTGCCACCTGGGAGGGGGTCTTCCCGGCTGTGGACACGAGGCCGGGACAGGTATCTGCCAGCTTGGAGCCTCTGTGTGTCCGCCTCACCTCCACATAGTTAGGGCTACTCAAACACTGGCTTGCTTGCATCTGCTCTCCCAGTACACCCGTCATTTTGTCATTTTGTCAGCGGGTTACCGATCACCGCCTGCCTCGGTTCCCTTAACCATTTCTTGTCCCGGCCCCAGTCTCCACTGAACCTTTCTCCATGGCTGCACCTGGCACAGTGGCACTACAAGGTCGGGTCCTGTTTCCCACATGGCACCCTTGTATGCCCAAGAGCTGGACAGGAGTGGGGCAAGAGGGCGGGCATCTTCGGGAAAACGAGTTTGCTTACTTACGGGTGAGCTGTCAGGGGCAGAGTCAGTTGGATAAATCCTCAAATGTCTGGGCTCCTTCCCGAATGCTGTGGACCTCTGACCCCCGTGCTGGAAAGTCCCAAAAGAAAGTCTCACAAGCTGGGCCCCTTTTGCCCTCAGCATCTCATTCAGCCTCGTAGGAGCAGAAGAGGGGAAGGGAGCAGGTGGGAAGGAGGTGCGTCCTCAGGCAGGTGGGCTGGGAAGGATGGCTCCAGGCACAAGTATGAGCGCCTGGGGGAGATGGGGGCTGGCATCTCTGGGTTTGACCTCGGTCTCTGTGTCCATACGGTACCCGGTTATCCACACGGTACCCGGTTAAATAGATACCAAAGGCAGCGGCATGGAGCCAGTGAGGGGTGTGTCACTGGGCAAGGGCGGAGGCGGGTGGGCCAGCCTCACCTCCCTGACCCACGGGGGAGGCGAAGGCAGGAAGGAGCAGGGAGAGGGGTTTGTGCCAGAACCTTTGCCTCTGCTGCTCAGCTGCTCCCAACAAAGCTGCTCCTTCCCTCCTGCCTCTGGAGGGGCTCCCCCTCTGCCTGGAGCACCTCCTCACATCCAAGCCCACAGGGTCCCCTCCTCCCATGGGACATCTTTCCTGTCCCCCCCCAAACAGACAGGTGGGCTGCAATGATGGGATCCCCTTTTAATTGAGCACCTACTACATTTGGCAGGTCCTGCCTGATGGCTTTACACATTTTAACTAAGTTCTGGCTTCCTGAGGCATAATTTACATACAGTAAACTTCACCCCTTTCACACGTGCAGTTGGATGACCTGACAAGTGTGTCTGGCGAGGCTATCCCTCCCCGGCAACAGAGACACAAAACACCGGTCCCTTAACAGACGGTCCCTCACCTAGCGCTGGCCCCAGGCAACCACCTCTCTCTTTTCTGTCCCTGTGGTTTCACTGTTCTGGAACGTTCTGTACGTGGAATTCCACAGCACGCAGCCTTTGAGTCTGGTCTCGTCCACTTACTACAATACTCCTGAGACCCACGTGGTTGTACCAGCATCCTGTTCCTCCTTATTTCAGAGTAGCTTCCACTGTATGGACGCACCACTGTCTGTTCATCTGGGCACCAGTTGACAAGCACTTGGGTTGGTTCCAGTCTTTGGCTACTTTGCATAAAGCTGTTATAAACATCTGTGTGCAGATTTTGTAGGAATGTAGGTTTTCATTTCTCCCCAGGAGACACCGAGAAGCAGAACTGCTGGATCCTATGTAAAGGGTACTTTAACTATTTAGGAAACTGTCAAACAGTTTGCCGACAAGGCTGTGCCACCAGTAAGGTGAGACATTCCTGTTGCACCGCACGCCCGTCAGCGCGTGGTATAGTCTGACTTTCTTTACCTTTCCTTTTTTAAAATTTTCTTATTTTAGCCATTCTAGTAGGTGCCTAGTGGTAATTCACAGTGGTTTTAATTTCGATTTCCCTAACGACTAGTGATGTTGAGCATCTTTTTGTATATTACTTCATGTATTATTTCAAATCTTTTACCTGCTTCTTATTGGATTATTTGTCTTAGTATTGAGTCATAAGAGTTCAGTATTCTGGCTACAAGTCCTTTGTCAGATGTGTTTTGCAAATACTTGCTCCTAGTTTGTGGCTTGTCTTTTCATGTCCTTAAACGTGGCTTTTAAAAGCAGATTTTAACTTTGATAAAGTTCAATTAATGAAGTTTTTCTTTTGTGGTCATTTTTGGGTATCCTAAGAGTCTTTGCCTAACAAATTATCACAGAGATTTGTTTCTGTTCTCTTCTACATGTTTTATGGTTTTAAAATTTTACCTTTAGATTTATGACCTTTGTAAGTTGAATTTTGTATATGGGCAAGATCTAAGTCAAGGTTTATTTCTCTCTTTTTTGCATATTAATATCCAGTTGTTCCAGTACCATTTGTTGAAAAGACTGTCTTTATTCCATTGAGTTATATGGGCACCTCTGTTGAAAAATCTATTGACCATCTGTATGTGGGTCTACTTCTGGACTTTATTCTGTTTTGTTGATTTACATGTCAATCTTTATGACAATGTCACACTGTCTTAATTACAGAGGCATTATAGTATGTCTTAAAATCATATAGTGTGTCTTGCAACTTTGTTTTCCTTTTACAAAATTGTTTGAGCTATTTAAGTTCCTTTACATTTCCACGTAAGTGTTAGAATTAGCTTGCCAATGTCTACCAAAATAAGTCTGGTGAGATTTTGATTGGAATTGCACTGAATTGATAGATCAGTTTGGGGGGAATTGGTATCTTAACAAAACTAAGTCTTCCAATCCATGGACATGGTATAGCTCTCCAATTATTTAGGTCTTCTCATATTTTTTCTCATCAATGTTTTGTAGTTTTTAGCATACAAACCTTGAACATATTTTGTAAGATTACCACCAAGTATTTCAACTTTGTGATGTTACTGTAAATAGTATTGCCTTTTAAATTCAACTTCCAATTGTCCATTTCTAGTATATATAAATACAATTAATTTTTATATATTGACTTTGTGTCCAGCAACCTTGTTAAATTTGTTAGCTCTTGAACTTTTTTTTTTCTTTTTTGGCAGATCATTTGGGATTTTCTACATAGATGATCATGTTGAATTACACATAAAGGTGATTTTATTTCTTATTTCCAATTTGAATGCCCTTTACTTTTTTTTTTTTTTTTGGAGTGACTTCACTGGCTGGAAACTCCAGCCCAACGTCAAATAGAAGTGACAAGAGCAGACATCCTACCTTGTCTCTAATCTTAGGAAGAAGCCTTCAGTCTTTCACTGTGAAGTGTGATTGTGAGCTATAGGTTCTTCACAGATGTTCATTATTTGTCCATTATTATCAGAGCCTGAGGTTCTCTTCCACTCCTAATTACCACAGTTTTTTTTTTTTACAAATCAATAATGGATACTGAATTTTGCTAAATGCTTTTTCTGTATATATTTAGGTGATCATATGTTTTTTCTCTTTTAGACCACTGATATGATGAATTACATTCATTTGTTTTAAAATGTTGAATTAATCTTGCATTCCTAGGGTAAACAGAATTGGTCATGATGTGTCAGTCTTTTTATATGTTGTTGGATTTGATCTGCTAAAATTTTGCTAAGAATTTTTGAGTCTATATTTATGAGGGATATTGGTCTGTAGTCTTCTTTACTTGCAATATCTTTGTCTGGTTTTGGTATCAGGGTTATTCTGGGCTTGTAAATTGAGTTGGGAAGTGTTCCCTCATCTCCTATTTTCTGGAAGAGTTTGTGTAGAATTGCAATTGTTTATATCTTAAATATTTGGTAGAATTCACCAGCTACCAGCTATCTGGGCCTGGAGTTTATTTTTGTAGGAAAATGTTTAAGTATGAATTCAAATTTTATGTTGTATAGAGAGCTGTGTGTGTTATCTAATTCTCCTTTAGTGACCTTTAATAGTGTGTGTCATTCAAGAAATTTGTTCATTATATGTATATTATTAAATTTATTGTCATAAAGGTTAATAGTCTCTTATTGTGTGCCTTACTATTGCAGTTTATGTCTGTAGGATCTGTAGTGATGTCCCTCTTTCATTCTGGATATTGGTAATTGTGACTGCTCTCTTTTTTCCTTGATCTGTCTGGCTAAGGCTTTTCAATTGTTGTTTTGCTCAAAAAACCAGCTTTTGATTTTGTTGATTTTCCTCTACTATTTTTCTGTTTCCAAGTTCATTGATTTCCGTTCTTATCTATATAGTTTCCTTTCTTCTGCTTAATTTGGATTTATTGTGTTCTTCCTTTTTCAAGGCTCTGAAGGGTGGAAGCTTAGATTATTGCTTTGAGAACTTCTTCTTTACCAACAGGTACATCTAATGCTATAAATTTCCCTCTAAGTGCTGCCTTACCAGCATCATCCTATAAATTGTCATATGTTGTGCTTTCTTTGATATATACATCTATCTATCTATCTATTTATTTATTTGGCTGTCTCAGATCTTAGTTGTGGTGTGCGGGCTCTAGAGCATGCAGGCTCAGTTGCCCTGCGGCATGTGGGATATTAGTTCCCTGACCAGGGATTGAACCCATGTCCCCTGCATTGGAAGGCGGATTCTTAACCACTGGACCACCAGGGAAGTTCTGTGCTTTCTTTTTTGTTCAATTAAATTATTTTCTAATTTCTCTTGATTTTTTGACCCGTAGGTTACTTAAAAGTATGTTGTTTAATTTCCAATATTTGGAGTTACATATTATTGATTTTTAGTTTAATTCTGTTGTGGCCAGATAATATACTTCACATAATTTCACTTCTTTTAAATTTGTTAAGATTTGTTTTATGGCCCACCATACTTTGTGAATGTTCCATATGCACTTGTAAAAAAATGTGTACTCTGCTGATATTGGGAAAATTGTCCAATAAATATCAAGTAGACCAACTTAGATGATATTATGATTAAGATTTCTACATCCTTACTGATTTTCTACTTGTTCCATAACTTACAGAGAGGCATACTGAAGTTTCCAACTATATTTGTGGATTTTTCTATTTCTACTTTACTTTTTGTTTCACGTGTAGATGAGGGCACATTTACAGTGTTACGTCTTCCTGCAGAATGACACTTTTTTTTTTTTTTTTTTTGGCTGCGTTGGGTCTTCATTGCTGCGTGCAGGCTTTCTCTGGTTGTGGTGAGAGGGGGCTACTCTTTATTGCAGTGCATGGGATTCTCACTGCGGTGGCTTCTCTTGTTGCGGAGCGCAGGCTCTAGGGACGCAGGCTTCAGTAGTTGTGGCTCGCGGGCTCTAGAGCGCAGGCTCAGTAGTTGTGGCGTATGGGCTTAGTTGCTCCGCGGCATGTGGGATCTTCCCAGACCAGGGATCGAAGTGTGTCCCCTGCATTGGCAGGTGGATTCTTAAGCACTGCGCCACCAAGGAAGTCCCCAGAATGACAATTTTATTCCTATAAAATGTCCCTGATCATCTCTGGTAATTTTCCTTGTTCTGATGTCTACTCTGTATGATGTTAATATCTTTACCCTAGCTTTCTTTTGATTTGCATTTTCATGGTGTGACTTTCTCTGTCTGTTTACTTTCAATCCACTTATGTTTTAATGTTAAAAAAAATTTTTTGAGAGAACATATATTTGTGTCTTATTTTCTACACAATCTTATCTCTATCTTTTCATTGGGAAGCTGAATTTAAATCTATCATCTTACTATTAATTTTCCAATTTGTCTTCATCTGTTCCTTTTAAATTTTTGTCACTATTTTCCTCCTTCTATTGGATTGAGTATTTTTTATGATTCCATTGCTACAACCTTATTGATTACCTCTCCTTTTAGTTTTTAGTGGTTGCAACAGGGCTTAAAATATATAACTTTAACGTATTAAAGTCTGTCCAGATAATATTAAACCACTTCACATATAGGGAAATAACTTTACAACAACACATGTTCTCATTTCCTCTTTCCATCCTTTGTGCTATTGTTGTCATATATTTACTTTGACCAGCTATAAACCCCACAGAACAGCACTATAATTTTTGTTTCACATGGTCTATTTTTGTGTGTGTTTTTGAAATCTTCACTGAGCATAAAATTCACCCATTTAAAGTGCACAGTTCCAAAGGCCAGAGGTTCTCAAACTGTGTCAGAATCACATGGAGGGCTTATTAAAAGGCAGATGGCCTGGCCCCTCCCTCTAGAGTTTCTGACTCAGCAACTGTGGGGCTGGGCCTGAGAATCTGCATTTCTAACAAGTTCCCAGGTGACGCTGATGCCCTTGGTCTGGGGCCACCCCCACCATGAGAATCACTGCTGTAAACAAAATTACTTAACACAGGTTATCAACCTAACTTGAATGATGATATATCCATACTGGGAGGATGGGGAGAGGTGGGTTGGGGTTTAAGGGAAAAATTCTGATGGCCCATTAAGTGGTCTCATCCAGTGGGTCTGTGGGAACCCAGGACACCTGGCTGTGAAAGAGAAAGGGCCTCCTCCGGTGACAGCGCTCAGCACCCTCTCTTTGCCCAAGGCAAGACTGCTATTCTAACCCAATAATCACTTTTAATGAATGAAGGAATCTTTCTCCTCCTTCTCCCCTGATGTGGTCCGTCTCCTCTTCAAGCAAACCTAACATGTGGGGAAACCTAAGTCTATCCAAAATATTAGTTAGCCAATGAATATTTGTTTTACAAAACATTATTTTTTTTTGCTTTTCCAACATAGCAAGTCTAAACACCTCCTTTAAAAACAGAGTCCAGGGTATACTGAAAACAGGCAGAATGATGACAAAAGTTTATCTCACGCTCTACCCTTTGGTGGCAAAATGAGGAGTCCTCTTGAGGGTAAGAAGCAGGCGATGGTGCTCCTTTTCTGCATCAGTGCCCTCGGGAAGGGCCCGGCGTATCAGCGGAGCAGATGCCACTCAGGGGCACGGCTCCTTTCACCCCAGCCTTCAGAGCCCAGTTCATAACCTGTGGCGCCCCTTCCCTCCTCTCCCCCAATTCTCACAGCCCAACCCCTAAGCCCCTTTTACCAGAGCCCCCCCAAACCTTCCCCCCTATTCTCCCAGCTGTCATCCACCCCCCAAGCCTGGGGCCGGTCCTCCCCTCCCATCTCCAATTCTGCATCACGTGACAGAGGGAGGGGGCGGCGGGGTGGTCTCGAGAGTTCAGTCACTGGAATAGGATTGAAAAGTCACAGAACTCCTAGGAGAGAGAATAAAGCGTCGCATTCCCCTGTGGCCTGCGTTACAGACCGAGGAGTTTTCAGAAGCTGTGGATCACAAGTCAATACGACCTCCGTGAGAAGCGAGCCAGGCAGTGCTTTAAAAGTGGAAAGAATTCGGTGAGTGAGTTTCACTTTGCTGCAATAAAAAAGCCTGGCTACGTCCTGACGGTGACTGGCCCTGGCAGGAGGAGTGGAAGCGGGGTACGAGGGCACATCCCCAGGCTGCCTGGGATGCCAAGTGCCAGGAAGGAGAACGGACACCTCCCCGCTCCCAGGGTAACTATAGAATATGTTGCTTCCTGTCGAGGTAGTGTTCTGATTTCGATGGACTCCCGTGGCAAGAAAAACAAGTTCATCTGCCAGTGGGGAGTGAGGCTGGGGAGAGGGGAGAGGGGAGAGAAGAACAGAAGGGACAGAGGAAATTCCACAAGCTACAAAAAGTTGGGCCCCTCCGTTCCTCAATAAATAGTGTTTTAATTTGTTGTGATTAATTCAACGTTTCGTTTTAGTTATGAAAGTTGGGTATGTGTGGTTTGGCAAACACGTTCAGCTTAGCCCCCCCCAATCCGCTCCCATTTTCTCCTTCTCTCCCTGGAACTCCCCCCACCCCTTTTAACCCAGATGAGTGAAGGAATAAATTAGTCCGGAAATGTTTCTGCTCCAATAAAACATTATCACCTGTCAATCACCAGATAAGTACAGGAAGGCCTCTCCTTTGCTCTACCATTTCTATGGCCTTGGAAAAGCGTGCCGGGTTCCAAAATTAGAACTTCTTTGCCACATGCCACATGGGAATGAGCCACACCCCATTCTGCCAAAGCTTTTAGGGCCACGCATGAGAACCCATCATTTCACCATCCACGGTTCACATACGTATTTCACGTAACATCTGTTTGGATTTAATTGACTCTTTTTTTCCAAAGCTGCTTTTTACCCAAACTTACTACAAAAGCAGATGAGTATGCAAGATGATGTGCCGGTCATTTGCGAGCTGTGATAGATGCTCAGATGGCCTTTGGGCTGACAAGTCTGGAACGACCTGCAGCAGGCAGCTGACAAGCCCGCCAGGGGACAGAGACGCAGTGATAACAATTAAAAATGTGCCCACCTTAACACTGGTATTTCCCTCAGCTGGTTTCCCCCCACCCCACATCTTTATTGGAGTATAAATGCTGTACAATGTTGTGTCAGTTTCTGCTGTACAACAAAGTGAATCAGCCATATGTATACATATATCCCCATATCCCCTCCCTCTTGCGTCTCCCTCCCACCCTCCCTATCTCACCCCTCTAGGTGGTCACAAAGCACCGAGCTGATCTCCCTGTGCTATGCGGCTGCTTCCCACTAGCTATCCATTTTACATTCGGTAGTGTATATATGACAATGCTACTCTCTCACTTCATCCCAGCTTCCCCTTCCCACCTTGTGCCCTCAAGTCTGTTCTCTACATTTGCGTCTTCATTCCTGCCCTGCCACTAGGTTAATCAGTACTGCTTTTTTAAATTCCATATATATGCGTTAGCGTATGGTATTTGTTTTTCTCTTTCTTAATTACTTCACTCTGTATGACAGATTCTAGGTCCATCCACCTCACTACAAATAACTCAGTTTCGTTCCTTTTTATGGCTGAGTAATATTCCATTGTATATATGTGCCACATCTTCTTTATCTATTCATCTGTTGATGGACATTTAGGTTGCTTCCATGTCCTGGCTATTGTAAACAGTGGTGCAATGAACATTGTGGTACATGTATCTTTTTGAATTACAGTTTTCTCTCAGCTGCTGTTTTGAGTTCCAAGTTCAAGACGTTTTGGAGCAGGACCTGCTCTATTATTCTGTGGGAGAGAGGGCAATGTGTGAAGCCCGCTGCACTGGCTCAGGGCACCACCACTTCCACCACCCCGAGCTCTGTTGGAGAGGGTTCTGGCAGTGTCTGGAGGGTACTGGACAGGCCTGGGCTTGCTCCTCGGCGTCCCAGGACAGATCTCCTTCTCCGGCGCCTCTGCGCCTTGACTGACAGGACACCGGCTCCCCAGCCAGCTCCCTTGATGGCCCAGGTCCAATGCATCATGTTCTCTCTACTGCATCTCTGGGTCCTCAGAGAGAAACGCCGGCCGCATCAGTTCACCCTGGCATCTCCGAAGACAGAAGCACCCAGGGGTGGCGCACACGAGGCCCTTCGTGATGATGGATGTGAGCCTGAATTCACGAGCGTTTGCACAGGCTGGTCCTAATAACACAGGATCACCAGCAACTGTAAGCATGTGACAAGATGCAACTGGAGCCAGGTGCCAGACATCTCTAGCCCACCAGGCACAGACCTGCTCACCCCCAGGAGTCGGGGAGGCGTAACAGGAAGTGGGTGCATCTTTCAAAGGCAAGAAGGGCTCTGTTCAAATCCTAGCTCCACCACTTACCAGCGGCCTGGTCTTGGAGAATTCTCCTGACCTCTTTGAAATTAATCCCCTCGTGATCAGAAAACATACTTTGAAGGCTTTTAATCTTCTTAAATTTATTGAGCTCTATTTTATGGTCCAGAATGTAGTCCATCTGGATGAATCTTCCATGTGTGTTCTACTGCGGTTGGGTGGAAAGTTCTGTAAATGTCAATTAGGTAAAGTTAATTGATAACGTTTTTCAAGTGCTCTGTGTCATCACTGATTTTCTACTTGTTCCCTCATTTGTTGGGGGAAGGAGGGTTGTGATGCGCTTCCTGATGTGTCTGCTTTGCTGGGATATGGTCTCCAGTTACCCAGTCAAACACTCATCTGGGTGCTGCTGGGAGGGGATTTTGCAGATGTGATTACAGTCCCTCATCAGTGGACTTTAAGTAAAGGAGATGATCTAGGTGGGCCTGGCTTAATCAGTCAGAAGACCTTAAGAGCTGGGCTGAGGCTCCCCCAGGGAAAGAAGAAATTCCTCCCATGAACAACAGCGTTGGCTGTGTCTGCACCCACGTCACCCTGCTGTCACACCTGCTTTGCAGCCTATACGACTGCATGAATGGACTTCTCATCTTCTTGATACAAACACACCTCCTGCAGGTTCTGCTCCTCTGGCTGAAGCCTGACTAAGCCCAGGGTATCGAAACTGCCGGCAATAATTGTGATTTCTCTATTTCTCCTTTCAGCTCTATCAGTTTTCATTTCATGTATCTTGAAGCTGTTACTGGGGGTATACACATTCAGCATTTGTGTCTTCTTGATGAATTGACGCCTTTATCTTGATGAATGGACTTCTTTGTCCCTGGAAATACTCTTTGATGTGAAATCTACTTTGTCTGGTGTTAGTACGGTCACTGCAGTTTTCTACTGGTTAGTGTTAGCAAGGTACATCTTTTCCCATCCTCTTACTTTTAACCTTTGTGGCTTCCTATGTAAACTGCACTTCTTGTAGGCAGCATTTACTTGGGTCTTGCTTCCTTATCCTACCTTGCGATCTCTGTCTTCATTTTGAACGTTAGACTATTTAATGTAATTATGATATAGTTGGGTTTAATTATGTAATTAATGTAATTATGATATAGTTGGGTTTAAATCTACCTCCTTGTTCTGGGTTTCTACTTGCCCCATCTGTTCTTTGTTTTTCTTTCTTATTGTCATGTCTTCTTTTAGATTAATCAAGGGTTTTATTTTAATGATTCTCCTTTATTCCCACTATGGGCTTATTAGTTACCCCTTAATTTTTTATTTTTACTGGATGTTCTAGAGGTTACAATATACCTCTTTAACTTATCACAATCTACCTTCAAGTAATATTATTCCCCACCACATTTGGTGTAATAATCACTCAACAATATACTCCTATGTCCCCCTCCCATCCCTTGTGCTATTATTGTCACAGATTTTACTTCCTTGTAAACTATAAACCCCCAAATACATTGTTATTATTCTTGTTTTAAACAGTGAAATACCGCTGCAGGAGATGTAAAAATTAGAAAAATATCTTTTATATTTACCTATTTAATTACTATTTCTGGGTAACTTCACTGCTTTGTGTAGATCTAAATTTCCATCTGGGATTATTTGTTTTTCTGTTGGAAGAACCTCCTTTAACACTTCTTGTAAACTGGATTTGCTGACAATGAATTCTATTGGTTTTTGCTTGCCTGAAATAGTCTCTATTTTATTTCCAATTGTGAACCGCATTTTCACTGGCTAATAAAATCATTGTTGACAGGCACCCTGCCCCCCACTGCCCTGAGCACTTCAAAGATGCTTCCCCATTGTTTTCTGGCTTGCATGGTTTCTGGCAAGAAGTCTGCTGTCCCTCATGGTTCTGTTCCTCTGTCTACAATGTGTCATTTTTATCTGGTTGCCTCTAAGATCTCTTTTTATTACTGGTTTTCAGCAATTTGTTTACAATGTGCCTGGATGTGGCTTTCTCAGTATTTACTCAAAACAGGCTTTATTTGGCTCCTTGGATCTGTGGGTTTCTAGTTTCCATCAAATTCAGAAAGCTTTTGGCCATTATTTCCTCAAAACAGGTTTTGTCCCTGCCTCTTTCTCTTTCTAGAACTCCAATTACACACAGGCTGGATGACTGGATATGATCCCACGGGTCACCACAGTTCTATTACTTTGTTTTTTAAGTCTTTTTTCTCTCTGCTCTAATTTGAATAGTTTCTATGGCTTCAAACTTGCTGATATTTAAATCTACAGTGTTTACTCTGCTGTGAATTCTATCCAGCATATTTTTCATTTCGGATATTAAATTTTCAACTCAAAGTTCCATTGTGACTTTTTTATATCTTTCATTTTGCTTCTTATTGTTTATTGCTCTTCCCTCTTGAATGTATGGAACATATTTTTAGTAGCTGTTTTAACATCCTTGTCTGCGAATTCCATCATCTCTGCCACATCTGGGTATTCTTCTACTGACTGATTTTTCCCCCTGGTTTTGGGTCTGAATTTTCTGTTTTTGCATGCATGGTTAATTTTGATTGAATGCCAGACACTGTGAATGTTCACTGTTGCTTTCTGGTTTTTGTGGTGCTCCTTTAAATGGTCTTGGATTTTATTCTGGTGTGCAGTTCTGAGTTATTTGGAATTAGTTAGACTCTTCCGAAGCCTTTTTATCAAGTGTCATTAGCGTGGGTCCAGAACAGACTTAGGCTAAAACTAACTTACCGCCATTATTCAGAAAATACTCATGAGGATTCTACTAATGCCCAGTGTATTCTAAGGTCTTTCCATCCTGACTGGTGTAAACAGAGACTACCCTAAGCCCTGTGTGAGCTCCAAGGATTGTTCTGCCTGCTCCTTTGGGCAGCTCTTTCCCCAGCCATCTGTCCTTCGCTCACATACATGCACACATCAGCCACGACCTGGTGGGGCCTCTCTGCAGCTCTCTCTGCCCCAGCACTCTGCCCTCCAAGTCTTGCTAATTTGGCTTCCCTGAACTCCAAGCTCTCTCTCCTCCACTCAGTGAGGACCACCTCTATTTCACTTCCCTTCCCTACAGTGAGCTGGTGCAGTCATGGGCCCTTGTTTGTCCCTTTCACTGTCTATTGTCCAGTGTGTGAGAGCTGTGCTTGGTACATTCCCTCCAGCTTTCTGGTCATTTACAGCAGGAAGGTAATTCCCATGCCTGTTACCCCACGCTGGCCAGAATCAGAGGTCCAAAACCAAAAGTCAGTAACGTTTTCAGAAGAGGTTTTTGGTCTAATGTAGAGCTGATTTTTTTCCCCACATTTTAAATAGAACCCCTAAGATCCATTCTTCTCTACTGTCACTATCATTTCATGAAATAACAAAAAGAGTACTATCTCAGGATAAAGGGTATTTCTCCCCAAAGTAGGACAGCTGTGGGTCTTACACCAGTTTATAAACTCTCTGCAATTTCCTTATTTAACCACAGACTTGAACGTTTTTTCCTAGGCTGACACTGAAGACAATATTGATCAGAGATGATGGAGATACCATGCTTGGAATAGGAGTTAGGAATGTGGTTTATTATTATTAGGTGTGTGTATGTGAAGCAGAAACTGTGAGCATGACCTTCGCATGTGTCTTCCTGGCAGAATCAAGGGCAGATGTTCTGCTTCGGAAGCCAAAGTGACACAGGGACAGGTACTTGTCACCAAGACGCAGGGCAGCGATCTCTAAAGCGGGCTCCACACACCTCTAGGTGCCCCCAGGCCGGCACTTCATATCAATATCGTATTGCATTCTCAAAGGGATCCTGGAGCAGGTGGCAGGTGGCCCACTGCCATGAGAGGTGGAGCTAGGGTGAACCTGGGTCTGCCAAGCGTCAGGTCAAGGTGGTTCCCAAATACCAGCTGTTCACGTACCTCCCTCAAATGTTTGCCAAATCTCCGCAATACCCACCTGTTATTCACTTAATATGTTTCTTTAACATCATTTCTAAAAGTATCTAAATTTATTTTCAAAAGAAATTTACGTCACTGCCACCAATGAGAAATCAGTATCATTTGCTTTTTAAAGAAAACCCTCAGGGACCCATGAAAATAATACACTATGATTAACTTCTAGCCAGATGCTCCTGCTTTCCTGGGACTTTCTCATTCTTCATTAAAAAGAGAGACCGGCAACTTCCGGAGAGGTATTAGAGTCATATTAATACCTAACTGAGACTTTCTCTTACATATAATTGGAAATTTTGAAAAAGATTCTGCAGCGCCCAGTTAAATTTGGCTGAAAGAACACACGCCATTTTTCTCTGCCCTTTTAACAAGAACAGAACTAGAGCAGAGGCAGAGACGGCACACGCCCACCAGGAGCAGTGGGGGTCAGAGGTGGACACTGTCCGATGGAAGACGAAAACCAAGTGGAGAGAAGGCTGGGGGGGGTCCCAGTGATGGAGAGCAGAGTTGAGGAGCCTGAGCGAGACGGAGGCCCTGTTCAAATAGAGAACTTGCCACTGGCTCACGAAGTGAAGACCCCAGGAGTCCCCGAGGGTGGGAGTGTGGGCTAAGATGGGGAGCAAGAGCCCTGGTTGGACCCCCGTGCCCTTTCCTTTCCACCCCCAATCGGCTGAGACCGTCCTTCTCCCACCCTGGCAAAGGCAGGGGTTGTTCTTGAATTGGGGAACCCAGGCACAAGTCAAGATGACGGCTGGCTGCCTCAATCCATCAGTCAACCACCAGGCTGCAGGCTGCCTGCCATGCCCAAGACCTGCACCCCCTCCTCCCACTCACTGGCGAGCAGCCTCTTCACCGGCAGATGGAAACCAGCGGACCCCCTCCAGAGAAATGGTCATCTGGGGAGCTGTGAGCACAGATACTGACTTTGGGAATCCTCCTGTGAAACAACTGGCTCCTGGGTCACTGTCCTCCTGGGAGGCCCTCACCAAGCCTGGCTTAATTCAGAGTAACGTGCCATCCTGCTCACACCCACTCTGAGAATGGAGGTCAGCCGTGGACCCCGGACACTGAGTGGAGACCCTCACAACAAAGACAGAGATCAAACCCAAAAGCTGGGAAAAAAGAAGAAGGCAGAAAGAAAAAAGAACTCTCAGGAAACAGAAAATGCAGGGAGGAGAAGAAAGCTCCAGAGGAGGCACCGTTAATAACTGTCCGGAAGGGAAAGACGGTGTATCGATGAAAGAAGAACAGGGTGCCGTAAGAAAGGAAGAATGATTCCAATAATAAGAAAGAAATCTTGGAAATTTAAAACATATTCGTAAAACAAAACCAAAAATATCATGGAAGAGTAGGAAGAAATTGTTTGAGGAAATTTCCCAGAAAGTTGAACAGCTAAAGAGAAAGAGATAGATTGAGAGATTAAAAATGGGGAGAAGAGGTACGAGAATAAAAGGACCAACCCAAAAGGCCCAGGACCTGACCAGTAGAAGTTACGGAACACACAAGACGGAGGCAAAATAGGACTATTTTAAATTAAAGGTACAGTAAAAGAAAATTTCCCATAAGTGAGGGGCAGGAATCGTCATGATGAAAGACACTGCCAAGTTCCCAGGCAGCTCCTAGAAGAGACCCACACTGCAGCCTCACACCATGAGATTTCAGAAGGGAGGGGGCCTAGAAGTTTCCAGACACATGAAACACGTCACAGAGGATCAGGAATCAGGTGGCATCTGTTTTTCAATGGCAACCCCAATACCCTTTAACATTTGGAGGGAAATTATTTCAAACCCAGTATTCTGTAGTCAGACAAGTTATCGAGTGTAAGGGCAGAATAAGGACATTTCCAGACACCCAAGTTCTTAAAAACTTACCCACCGTGCACTGTTTCCCAAGAAGCTAGGAAGGGAAGGCGAACACCAAGATAAGGCAAGATGTGAGACGCGGAGAAACAGTGCTCCCAGCTGTGGCCGAGGGTGGACAGAAGCGTGGGAGGAAACCCCCTCAAACAGTTGGACCATCACCTATCCGCAGGGCTTACCACGTGGAGAGAATCTGAGGGTTGAGATAGATGGATTGGAGAAGAAACAGGGGACCAGACGCAGAAAACTAAGCTTGTAGGAGAGAAGCGTCTATTAACCCCAGAGAAAACAAAAGGTTGTTGCAGAAAAGAAATGTGACTCTAGCACGTCGTGCAGCCTGATGGGAACGTGACTGACACTGTCCATAACGCTTCACACGCTAAATACTGCTTTAACCGAGGGGCACCATTTAGCTCCATGAGGATGGGGAGGTGGAAGAGGCTGCAGGCGGCGCAGGGTGGGGAGCTGTGCAAGAGAGATAAAGGGTGTTTAAAATGTGAAAGATCACGAAGTAGCAATAAAAGCAAAATACTTAGAGTTAGTGAAAAATAATCAGAAGAAACAACTAACAGAGAGAAGTGTGAGCCCGTCTGGGAAAGAGGGTTTGAGGTGGGAAGAGAGGCAGGGAATGGTCTTCAGTGGAAAATAACGTCCTGTTGGACTCTCAATACCATGTGGACGGAGAGCTCTGGGGGGCAATTACGTTGAAAAACAAAGAGACAGGAAAAGAATGGAAAGGGACTGAGTTTCACACGACGGCCGTCACCTTCCCAAATCAAGTTTGCCTTGTCTGGCCTGCAAGGACCATCTAAGGGGTCTTGACTTTCCTCTCCGTGAACTTTGTACGTGGTGAGCTGGCCAGTGGGCACTGTCGCCGGGCTTCCTCTGGTTTCTGGAGCAGACCTGGAGCCCACCAAGAGGAAAGTCCCTTCCCCCAAGGGTGACAAGGACCAGGAGAGCCACCGGCACCACCAAGCGGTCCCCCCCAGAGAAGAGTCTCAATTTGGACACAAATGACAAGTGGGGCAACGCAGTCTGTATGGGGAGGGGCCGTCCCGAACACTGTGGGGTGCTGAGCAGCACCCCTCCTCCCACGAGACGCCAGGAGCGCCTCCCTCAGCTGCAACGTCAGAGTTGTCTCCAGACACTGCCACGTATCCCCTCGGGACAGAGACGCCAGATTCAGCAAATAAAAATATAGGACACCCAGTCCAATTTGTATTTCAGATAAGCAATAAATAATTTCTAGTATAAGTATGTCCCAAGCAATATTTGGGATATACTCATACTGTTTAAAAACCCTATTTGTTCGTCTAAAATTCCAGAATTCATATTTAGCCAGGCATGCTGTATTTTACCTGACACCCCTACCTGGTGGGCAAACGTGCCCCTGGTTAAGACGCGCAGCTCTGGAACAAGTCTTTCAACTCTTCTCCTGGCACATCTCCATTTGTAAATAATTTTGTCCGCTTGTTTATAAGGCGTACACACGTGCTATCTGATCACTATATTGGCCAAACTGCTCAACACATATACACAGCGAAATTTTAAAAGAATGGTATTCAAAAGTCCATAGAAGTTTTAATATTTTCTTCTCACACCCAAGGGTCGCCCTTATTCAGCCCATTTGAGAAGGCACGTGTGAACCCACCTGAGACTGGAGGAGCATGACCTCCAGGGGCCACCTGCTGACCCCCTGGGGGTTTCAGGAAAACCGCTGCCCTGTGACACGGACCTTCACGCTGGGATAGGACCACCGTTACCAGCCCTGATTCCTCATCATTCACGTGCCTGTTGATGCAGCAGGTGCTCACAGGGCCGCATGTGCCGAGGGCTGTGTCCCAGGCTCCAGACCCGCAGACCCTCTGCAGAGCGGAGGGGTGACCTCCTGGATGCAGGACAGACCGTAAATACTAAATACATCCCGGCGGGGCCGTGTGCCGTGGAGAGAAGTCAGGAGGGAACAGGGACAGAGGTGTTCGAGGAGGTGGCCTTGGGGCAGAGCCCGAGTGGAGGGCGGAGCCGGGCAGCCCGGAGGGGTCTGGGCAGAAGGTCCCGGGGCGGCAGCCAGGATGCCAGCCCCAGGCGGGAGGAGGACGGGTCTCTGAGGGGGCGCAGGACCTCTCTGACTGCTTTCTGGAGAACAGACTATAGGGTGAGGGGACGGGGAGACCCATGAGCAAGCCTTGGCCGTGGTCCAGGTGAGAGAGGAGGGCTTGGGCTGGCAGCAAGTGATGGAGGTGATGGCAAGCTTCCGCATCTCTCTTAATAAAGGCGCCACAGGACCTGCTAGGTGACTGCATGTGGGCGCGAGCGCGCGGTCCAGGATGACTCGAAGGTTCTCGGCCGAGAAGGTGGAAACGAGGCACTGCCTGTAGAGCTCAGGAGAGCTCGTGGGAGGAGCCAGATGGGGCGGGGGCCGAGGCTGGGATGGGAGGACAGCGACGGTGAATGGTTTTCCAGAAAGGATGGCTCACCGTGTATGAGCCACCTTCCTGCACCACAGAAAATCAAACAGACGTGCTTGTGAAGGTGACCTGCAGGCTGGCCAGGCCAAAGATGGATTAAGGTCGGTTGCCCTCGTCGCTGATCTCTTGTGGTCGTGCTGGGGAGTGAACAAGGACGGAAGGGGTGTGCTGAGTCCACGGGCAGAGACGGAGCACAGGGCACTGGCGGCTGCTGTTCCTGGGAACCGTAACGACAACCGCACGACAGGCGGGCGGCTGGCAAGCCCCTTCCCACAGTGACCTCGGCCTCCATCCTCACAACAGCCCCGAGCGGCATTATCACCCCCAGCGAACAGCAAAGGAAATGAGGCAAGAGCGGGGAAGGAACGTGCCCAAGGTCACCCAGCGAGCTGGCGGCTGAACTGAGACCGGGACTCGGGCCCCGGCTCCCAGCCGGTGCTCCCCACACCCCACCCGAGACCATGGAAGCCCATGGGAAGATGCTCAACGCACCAGTCCTGAGGGGAACACAAACCAAAACCCCGGCGAGGGGCCACTGCACACCCACCAGGACGGCCAGGCTCACGGACACGGACAACCAGGACACGGGAACTCCTGGCCGTGGCAGTGGGCGTGCCTTGGGGTGCAGCCACTTTGCAATGTGTTCTGGTGGTTTCTCATGTTACATCTATCTCACCGTACAACCCAGAAATCCCGACGAATACACACAGAGCGCCGACTGGACGCTGGGGAGAGACAGGCAGAGACGCCAGCCCGAGTGCAAGGGCTCCTGAGCGCTCTAAGCGCGGCCCCGAGAACCAGCATCGCCCAGACGTCTGCGGCAGGTGGATGCATGCGTCTGTATCACGGAAGACCAGCCAGCAGTCACGAGGAGCACAGGACTAATGCCTGTGACAAGGTGGCCGTCGGATGCCTTGCGACCAGTGAAAGAAGACAGACCCCAAGGGCAGGTCCGGTCATTCCGCTTCAGGGACGTTCCAGAAAAGGCAAAACTGATCCCCAGTGACAGAAATCAGATGGGGGCTGCCAGGGGCTGGCGACGGGAAGGGTCGGCTACAAAGGGGATTCTGGGGGGTGACGGGGTGGTGACGGGAGAATTCTGTATGTTGACTGTGGTGGTGATGCAACTGGACGCATTTGTCCTCACTCAGAACAGCACAGTGAGAGGGGTGGATTTTAGTGATGTCGATTATATCCCAATAAACCTGGCTTAAACAACAACACACGTCAGACCACGTCCATCTCCTGCTGCAGACATGTCGGCATCTTTTCGTTACTCTTGGGATACGGCGCACGCTCCTCTCCTCAGCCTCTTCACCCGCCTCCCAGCCGCCCCTCCCGCAGGTCTTCCCGGTCCTCAGGGACCCTGCACACTCTGTTCCCCGCCCCGCCCACACCCTTCCTTCTCCAGCTGCAGACCCTCGTCCCACCACCTGCCGGAGGAGGCGCCTGTCTTGCGCTCAGGACTCTTTCCCTCCATCGCGAGCGGCAATCACATTCCCGCTTAGCTGTCTGCCTGGCAGGTATCCGTCTCCCCACGAAGGACACACGCAATGCCTCTTTCTCAACACTGATGCCCGGCCCTTGTTACAGCTCGTCACACAGTAGGTGTTCAATAAAAGTTACTGAATCAGAGAATGAATGAGCGAACAACTAAGTTCTGGAGACAAGAAACACACGAAGTGACTTCCCTACACCCCATTTCTTTGGCAAAAGAAAACTCTATCAAAAGGGACGCAGGGCAAGGTAACACAGCCACCCCTTGGGCCATCGCGGATCAGCGGCGGGGACAAGTGACCAGCCCTACCTGTCGCTGCGGCAGGTCTCCAGATTCACGGCTCAGAGCTTGCTGTCAGCCTGAAAAACAGAAGGGAAGAAAACAGTTAATAGCTTTGCTGAAGTCTAGGCTTTCCCAGCTGCCTGGCTTTGCTCAGCCTAAAATCAGCAGAAAATTTCAGCCAAGTCTGGTGCCTGCTTCACCACCAGAGCTTCTGAGTTTCGGACCAATCATCAGTCTTCTGAAGTCGAGGTTCTATTAAGGCTTGGCTCAAACAACAGGGTCAGTAAGAGGCTTATAAAAAAGATTTGAAAGGCTCTCCGCGCACCAATTAGCTCTTACAAAACTGTACTTTGATGAGCACCGTGCAGATGAATCAGCTCCACGTGGCTCCCTTTCCCTGGAAACACCCTCGGGCCTGAGAATTAAAGCTGGCGGTTGGGAGAGGTGAGGCCGGGGAGGGGAATCTTTGGGGCCCGACTGCTTCACAAGTTTTGCCAGATTCCTAGCGGAGGGAGGGGGTAAATAGTTGAGGACATCTGGCTGATATAAAAACACGGCTGGATTCATCCTTCCTCGAAGCAAATATTATTCTCATTAAAACATAATCAAATCATCTTTGGGGAAGAGCCGTCGTGGAGGAGGGCAGCACAGAGAAGCCCCTCTGGTTACATGCAGCCGCGCTCAGCGGCTGGGCTGGAGTAGGGAGGCCCAGGCACCGCCCTCCCACCCCCTCCCGCCCCCCAGCCTGGTCCCGGCCCAGCATGGCTCCCTCCACCGGCTGGTGAGACTCTTGACCAGGGTCCTGGCTCCTCCCTTCCAGTTGGGTCTCTGGGACAGGACACTGCCTTCCCAATTCTCAACCAGGTCCGGAGCGGGAGGTCTCAACACGGAGACATCCCACAGCGAGAGGGCAAGCTGTGCGTTGCTTGGTCGAATGCCAGCATCAAGGTTGTGTGAATTTGGTAGACGTGGTTACCACCTACAATCAGCCAGCTCCCAGTAAGGGAGATTACTCTTCGTAAGGTGGGTTGGCCCCATCCAACCAGTTGGAGCTCTTAGGAGCCAAAAGTGAGGTTTCCCAGAGAAGAAAAAAATTCTGCCTTGTGACTATAACAGACACCCTGCCAGGGTTTCCAGCCTGTTGACCTGCCCTACAGATTTTGGACTTGTCAACCCCCAATCCTTAAAATAAAAATAAATTTCTCTCTCTCTGCAGATAGATAGATTAGATAGATAATTGATAGATAGATGATAGATACCCTCTTGGTCCCGTGTCTCTGGAGAACCCTGGCTGATACACAGAGAAAACAAAGATCTGTCAGTCCCCCAAGGCTAGCCCTTGAAAACTCCTCACCCAGGTGGCAGTACAGACTGGTAGCTAAAAACGCTGACTCTTGGTTTATATGAAGTTCTGCAACAGGCAAAACTAATCAATGATGGAAAGATTAGGACACTGGCCGCCTCATTGGGGTGCAGGCAGGGACTGACTGGGGTGGGGGCACTTTCTGGGGGGATGGGAAATTCCACGTGCTGATAAGGGAGGGGTTTACAGGTGTCTGCTTACGTTAAAACTCAGCGAACGGTACACCTAAGGTTTGTGCATTTCACTGCACGGAAAGTTTACTTAAAAACATCAATACTGAACTCTAGCTGGTGAAATGTGAGCCCAAGTGTTAAGGGGTGAAGCGTACTGGAGTCTGCGGTGGCTGTTTGAAATGCGCACAAAAATAAGACGGATCCACAGATGCAGAGAGGGATGGAGAGCTGGATCACCAGCTAATAAAGTGAATGCAGCTCGACGCTAATGGTGGGATCAGGTGGTGGGTTATGTGGGTGTTCGTGATAAAATCAGGTCGACTTCCCTGTGTGTGTGAATGGTGGGGCCGGCCTGTCTGCGGCGAGTCCTTAACTGTGCTGAACGCCAGCTGCAGAACTGACCGGCGTCTTCACCTCTGCGCCTCTTTTCCCCCAAATAAAAATGCTGAGCAATGACAGCACCTGTTTTCAGGGCTGTGTGAAGGTTAAAAGGTGATGTGCTCAGAGCACGCTGCCAGCACCGGCACGACAGCAAGCGCTCAGCGTCCCCAGCCATTCTTAGCAGCCGTTTCTGCTTGCAACGCTAGGAACCAAGAGGCTGAGATGTGACTTGCTAGACGGCCCGAAGTCCTGAACCTCGGACGCTTCTGAACACCGGACTCCTGAGTGCGCACCGCGCTGAGACGGGGACAGGACAGGGAGTAACATCCTCATTCCATGACCTTCAACCAGCATCAGGGGACATCATGCTGGAGGCTCGTGGGGACCAGGATTAACAAGCTACGGTCACCTGAGGCAGCGTAAACCAAGGGCCTGGGGAGCCCGGACCGGCAGGAGCGTGTGCTACCGTGACAGGCGGTGGGAAGCCTCCTGGGGGAGTTATGCAAGGTGGGTAGGACTTCAGCGGATGGACGTGGTCCCAGACTGGATAAAAGATGCCCGGTGATGCAAGGTTCTGGTTCTGCATTCCATGTGGGTACAGAATATAAATACACTTGATTTTAAAATGTGGACCTCGTCAGAAGATTCTTCCGCTGGTCCAGAACATTCCACAGTGAAATGACAGCACTGTTCCCAAAGACCCCCGTTCCAGGACCACAGCGTGTGACTCCGCTGGTCCTCCTACGCTTTTGCAGGGAAACATGTCGGCATCCTTCCGTGAGCGACTCTGCTCTGTGATCACTGTGCTTCACTAAAAGCTTCCCGAAGTGAAGTTTTCTGGCACGACATTCATTGAAAAATTTAAGTTCCCAGTGGGTTTTGAATAAAATGCACCCCAAATGTAAAGGGCTTGTTTAACAATTAAATGCCACTGTGGGCCACTTTATTTACTAAGGACCCGGCAGCTCTGAGCCCGACGGATGAGGGTGGCAGTGAGCACAGGGGGAAGGACGACTGCCCGGCTGAACTTGCTTTTGCTTTTCAATTCAGCATCAGCCGCATCACACCGGTTTTGCGGTCCAGTCGCTCCGCTTCTTACTTGTGAACTGCGCGAGCCTCAGCGTCTCTCGCGATGGGGAGGATTTTCTGACGCAGTTATCGCTTGCTGGGTAGCACTGTCAATTCCAAGCATATTTCTGCTCCACAGACATCTCAGTTTGGCAAAATCTTGTTTTCAGCATGATGTGTGTTCCGCCAGAATTTGAATTTGTATTATCACTGCAAAAATAAATTACTGTACCTTCAACGTTGAACTTTTAAACTGGATCCGAGAAAGCCTCTGCACTGTTTCCTATGC
Organism: Balaenoptera ricei; assembly: GCF_028023285.1. Taxonomy (NCBI): domain Eukaryota; kingdom Metazoa; phylum Chordata; class Mammalia; order Artiodactyla; family Balaenopteridae; genus Balaenoptera; species Balaenoptera ricei. The sequence continues at coordinate 62,677,824 of NC_082657.1, read as the reverse complement.
GGCCCGCTGCCCTGTCGGCTGGTGGCGTGGGGCTCCTCGTGTCCCACAGGCCACTGGTGGGGACGGCACAACAGCCAGAAACCAGAGGCTGGCAGGGCAGCAGGCTCTACACGTTAAAAATAAATTCATTTTTTAAATCTTTAAATCCTAGCTAGATTCTCTTGCCACCCAAATCTCCGGCCTGATGTTTGCTGTCTTTGCTTCAAAGGGAGATTAGTGAATGTTAGAGACACGACTAGTTAGTGCCTGACCGAGTCTCCCTCCTGGTCACACTGCTGTCCGTGACCAGGGACAGAGAACGCCGGGCTTGCGTCTGTGACAACAAGAGAGCTTTTGCACAATGGGAGACGTGAAACATCCCCTAGAATATGGCAAATAATTTTAAATTATAGGAAGAATGTTAAGATAAATATTTAGAGGCTCTGAAGGAATGCAGCTCTGTTTCGAAGGAAAATGAAACACTGGAAAAACAGGCTCAACTGCTGTTTTCATTTCCAGAAGCTGCGTCGGATGCAAGAACCACGTGGGGGAGACGTTCTCCCCGCTCCCCGCACCCCAGACCGTGGCCCCACGGTCCTGATTCACCCTCTCCTTTCGCAGTCTCTCTCCGGCCCCCCTTCCAGGCGCTGGCGCTCTGCAGAGGGTGGAGGCCAGTAAACCGGCCTGTCGCCCAGGAGCTCCGAGAACAGTGGGGTGGACACCCACGCCCCTCACCCAACAGGCACCCCTGTGCCCGTGTGGGGACGGCCCGCCCCTCCTTCCGCAAGTGTCCGCAGGGCGTGTCCGGAGAGGGTGAGTGCCCAGCCCAGCGTCACACTGGAAAGCGCGGCACCCTTCCCCTCGGCCCCAGCCCAGGCCATCCAGGGCAGTCCAAGGACCAGGCCTCCCAACAGGCAGGGCGGGGGAGCACAGCACCTGCAGAGGAGCGGGCACGGCCACGTGGACGCACCGCCAGGACTGGCTCCCAGGGCTGGGGTGGGAGGCAGCAGAGGGCCGCGCGTCTTAGCCTGAAGGAGGGAGGAGCCGGATGCCGCTGAGTGGCTGACAGAGGTGCTGGAAAAGTCCCTCCTGGCAGAGGGAGGGCGGGGTCCCAGCGAGCAGAGGTCCTGGGGTCCCCACTGGCCACCAGCACTCAGCAGTGGCCAGGATGGCCAGTCCCTGCCCTTGTGGGGACGTACAGTCACATACTAACGCTGCAGACACGGGGGCTGCGGGGGAAGAAGGCGTGAGCCGGCGAGACCCGCTCCATCTCTGTGTCGGGGGGCTCTGGTCGGGGAGCGCTGCCCACAGGGAGGATCTGGGCATTTCTTCAGTAGTCCCACTTCGGACCAAATCAGACTTCCCGACGGCACCCACCCCGCCGAGGCACTGCCGATCCCCGAGAAGGACTGCGTGGCGTGGTCACCGACAGCAGGTTTGGGGGACCTCGGGAGGGGGAGGCCTGAGAGATGGGCACTGCCCACCCTTGAGGGGACAGCACTGCCCTTGACGGGAATGCCAGAGGTTGTAGGGGACAAGTCTCGACCAGCCCATGAGCAGCAGCTGAGATGGTAGAGTCCCAGCAGGACACAATCTACGGATTTTGCCAGGATTTTGTACAGGAAGTGGAATTTGGGGCGAACAGGACGCCTGGAGTAAAGAAGCAGCCCAGAGGCACGATGTGAGTCGTGAAACGATGAGCCACCATCACGCACCCAAGCTCGCAGGTGCTCCATCGATCCTGGGGTGGAAAACATGCTGGTAGAAAGAGTATCCAAACGCCAGGCCCTCCGGACGCACCACGGGTGGTGGTCTTTGCTTCATCCCCCAGCCCACGGCATAGCGACACGAGTGTGGCCCTGAGCTGGAGGTGGCCGCGGACGACAGCTGTGTGCCGGCTGCCTGGTGCCCGGCACGCTTCACGGGGGATTCAAGGAGCCGGAGGATAAGCCAGCCCCGCAGGGGAAGGAGAGCCCCCCACAGCCGCTCTGCGGGCAACGGGGGCCCAGCAGGAAAATCTGGGCCCGGCGGCCTCCCTGGAAAACATTGTCTGCGGCCATGTTTTCTCCGAGGCTTTGTTGCTTTGTTACCAAGCAAGGACGCTCTGTTCCAACTCCCTACCCCTCACCTAAGATCATCGCCCATCTTTGTGAAAAGTCAGAGTAATTCTTTCCATCCCCGCTGGCCAGGTCACGCTGGCATGGCAACGAGACAGGCTGGGAGGAGGGAAGCGTTACCCCCAAGCTCAGCAGTGGCCACGCTGCCCCCTCCCTCCCAGCCTGTGCCTCTTGCGGGGTGAACGCCTGGCTCCTGCGTCCACATCATCACCGACGCTCTGAGCGCCTGCTGGGTGCCAGGCCATGTGCGAAGGCTCCTCGGGGGAACTGATCACTGAACCTTCGTGACGGCAGTATGACGCAGGCGTTAATCTTTATCCTGAGCTTAAGACTAAAATCTGACCCTCTAAACCCTCATGAGTATGGTCATTTTGGTTTTCAACAAGGGTGCCAAGACCACTCAATAAGAAAAGGACAGGACTTCCCTGGTGGCGCAGTGGTTGAGAATCCGCCTGCCAGTGCAGGAGACACGGGTTTGATGCCTGGTCCAGGAAGATCCCACATGACGCGGAGCAACTAAGCCCGTGCGCCACAACTACTGAGCCTGCGCTCTGGAGCCCACGTGCCACAACTACCGAAGCCCGCGCGCCTAGAGCCCGTGCTCCGCCGCAAGAGAAGCCACCGCAATGAGAAGCCCGCGCCCCCTAACAAAGAGTAGCCCCTGCTCGCCGCAACTAGAGAAAGCCCACGCACAGCAACGAAGACCCAATGCAGCCAAAAATAAATAAACAAATAAATTTATAAAAAATAAGAAAAGGACAATCTTTTCAACAAATGGTGCTGACAACTGGACACCCACATGCAAAAGAATGAAGCTGGACCCCTACAAAACAGCATATGCAAAAATTAACTCTAAAAGGCTCAAAGACCTAAATGTAAGAGCTAAAGCTGTAAGTTGTAGAAGAAAGTAAAGGTGTGAAGCTTCGTGACCTTGGATTAGACAATGGTTTCTTGGATGTGACACCAAAAGCACAGCAATAAAACAAAAAAATAGGTAACCTGTACTTAACCAAAATTAAAAATTCTGTGACGGGAAAGGACATCATCAAGAAAGAGAAAAGACACAGAATGAGAGAAAATACTTGTAAGTCACATACCTGATAAAGGACTTGTATCTAAAATAAAGAACTCCTAAAATTCAACAATAAAAAGACAAACAACATATACAAATGGGCAATAAGCATGTGAAGAAGATGCCCACCATCATTAGCTTTCAGGGAAATGCCGTGAGATACCACATCACATTCACTATAATGGCTCTAATCAAAAAGACAGAGGGCTTCCCTGGTGGCGTGGTGGTTAAGAATCCGCCTGCTTGGGCTTCCCTGGTGGCACAGTGGTTGAGAATCTGCCTGCCAATGCAGGGGACACAGGTTCGAGCCCTGGTCTGGGAGGATCCCACATGCCGCGGAGCAGCTGGGCCCGTGAGCCACAATTGCTGAGCCTGCGCGTCTGGAGCCTGTGCTCCGCAACAAGAGAGGCCGCGATAGTGAGAGGCCCGCGCACCACGATGAAGAGTGGCCCCCCGCTTGCTGCAACTAGAGAAAGCCCTCGCACAGAAACGAAGACCCAACACAGCCATAAATAAATAAATAAATTAATTAATTAATTAATTAAAACAAACAAAAAAACAAGTTCCATAAAAAGAATCCACCTGCTTGCCTGCCAATGCAGGGGACATGGGTTCGAGCCCTGGTCTGGGAAGATCCCACATGCCACGGAGCAGCTGGGCCCGTGGGCCACAATTACTGAGCCTGCGCGTCTGGAGCCTGTGCTCCGCAACAAGAGAGGCCGCGATAGTGAGAGGCCCGCGCACCGCGATGAAGAGTGGCCCCCGCTTGCCACAACTAGAGAAAGCCCTCGCACAGAAATGAAGACCCAACGCAGCCATAAATAAATAAATAAAAACAAATTAAAAAAAAAAAAAAAAAGAATCCACCTGCCAATGCAGGGGACACGGGTTCAAGTCCTGGTCTGGGAAGATCCCACATGCTGCGGGACAACTAAGCCCACGTGCCACAACTACTGAAGCCCGTGCGCCTAGAGCCCGTGCTCCGCAACAAGAGAGGCCACCGCAATGAGAAGCCTGCACACTGCAACGAAGAGTAGCCCCCGCTCGCAGCAACTAGAGAAAGCCTGCACGCAGCAATGAAGACCCAATGCAGCCAAAGATAAATACATATATTTTTTAAATGCTTTAAAAAAAAAAAGACAGAGAACCAGAGTGTTGATGAGGATGGGGGGAAACTGGAACCCTCAAGCATTGCTTGCAGGGATGTAACAAGGTGCAGCTGCCATGTCTGGGAGCCCCTCAAAAGGTTAGACATGGAGCTACCATACGACCCAGCAATTCCACTCCTGGGCACATACACAAGAGAAGTGAAAACATGACCACACCAAAAATATGTGTTTATAGCAGCATTATTCTTAATAGGCGAATAACAGAAACAATCAAAATGACCACCAAATTAATGGATAAGCAAAATGTGGCCAATCCGTACACTGGAATATCATTCAGCCATACAAAGGAATGAAGCTCTGACACAGGCTAAACATGGTGAACCTTGAAAACATCATGCTAAGTGAATGATGCCAGACACAAAAGACCACATATTATATGATTCCATTTATGTGAAATGTCCAAAATAGGCAAGCGTAGATTCATGGTTGCTAGGGGCAGGGAGAGAGAGAAATGTGGGGAGACTGCTAATGGGGACAAGGTTTCTTTTCAGGGTGACCAAATAGTTCTGAAATTGATTGTGGTGATGGCTGCACAATTCTGTAAACATACTAAAAACTGTTTAATTGGACACTTTAAATAGGTGAGTTGTACAGTACATGAATTACTTCTCAATAAAGCTATGTTAAGAACAACTGAGGCCCAGGGCAGTAATCAACGGACCACGTTCCACATAAAGGGCAGAGGCAAGACTTGAACTCAGGCCCTTCAGGTCAAAGCTCTTCACTGCCGGCTCTGTCACCTCCTCCGGACTTACACCTTCACATAGGTTTCCCCTAAGCCTGGATTTCCTCATCACCAGTCATCTAGCCCCACGTGCTCCTCAAAGCATGGTCCCTGAGCCAGCAACACCAGCACCACCTGGGAGCCTGGGAGCAATGCAGAATCTCAGGCCCCGCCCCAGACGTGCCGGTCAGCATCTGCATTTTCACTAGATCCACGGGGAATTCGTGTCTACATTAAGGCGCTGCGATTGTATCCCTGAGGCTGGCTGCTTCATCCCTCCCGTGTGAGCGGGAGACATCTGGCTGAAGAAAGCAGAGGAGGCCTCCTTGCCTCAGGAGAAAGAGGCGGTTGCTGCCACTGTTCTGAGGCCAGAAGGAGCGACTCATGAGGGTGGAGCAGGAGCCCTGGAGACAGGCTGCCTGTCCTACACGTGCGCCGTAGGGGTTACAGCCACAGAGACTCTGGGGCACTGTGTTGGAGGGAACTTTAAAAATCACTGCGTCAGCTTCCCATCTCCTCCTGGAGACACTCTCAGTATCCTCAGTGGGGTCATCCACATCCCACGAGGTAAGCGCTACCTCACCTGCCGCCTTGCTGCACTGTTAAGCAGGACCAGTCATTTTGGAACTCAATCCCTGATCAGGCAGCAGTGACAGGGGTATGCCTAACACTCTAGCTGCCTGCCAGAAACTGAGATGAATCCTCTCATGGAGGAAGATGACATTGTCCTAGGCCTTGAGTTATCTCTGTATTTTTTCATGTACAATATCCAGCACATAATCAAAAATAATATGACATATAAGGAGATGGGACAACATGATCAAAAATCAAGAGAGGGCTTCTCTGGTGGCGCAGTGGTTGAGAATCCGCCTGCCGATGCAGGGGACACGGGTTCGAGCCCTGGTCTGGGAAGATCCCATGTGCCACGGAGCAACTAGGCCTGTGAGCCACAACTACTGAGCCTGCGCGTCTGGAGCCTGTGCTCCGCAACAAGAGAGGCCATGATAGTGAGAGGCCCGCGCACCGTGATGAAGAGTGGCCCCTGCTTGCCGCAACTGGAGAAAGCCCTCGCACAGAAACGAAGACCCAACACAGCCAAAAATAAATAAATAAATAATAATTAAGAAAGCAACTTTAAAAAAAAAAAAATCTCTGGTACTGTTTTCTCATTTGTCTAACAAGTATAGCAATGCCTTCTATGTTAAAAAAAAAAAAAAATCAAGAGAAACAACAGACAATAGAAACAGAGCCATGGATTATGGAAATGGGATCATCAGAATATGAACTTCTAATAATCCCTTAAAATACTCAAGAAAATGAAAGACAAGATTAAGAATTTTGGTATAGTGGAAACTATAAGAAGGAGTCAAAAAAAAAGTTCCAGAACTGAGAAATATAATAACTGGAATTTAGAACTTAATAGATTATGTCTAACTGAAGAAAGAATTAGTAAACTGGAAGATAAATCAAAGAAATTCTGCAGATGAAAATAATAACTTTTTAGCTATTCTGGTGAAAGTATATTGGTACTCGCTGTGGTTTACATCTGCATTTCCCTAACGACTGATGATATTGAGCACCTTTTCATATGCTTATTGGCCATCTGAAGATTTTTAAATGAAGGGCCTATTCTAAACTTTTGTGTATTTAAAAAATTAGGTTATTTCTCTTTTTTACAAATACTAATATTTATTAGAGTTTGACAACTCCTAGATACATATTTTAATTTCTATGGTAATTTAAAAGAATAAGAAAGGTATTTATAACTATCAAACTAACAAAGGGGGGTATAACATAATAAAAATAATTATTTTAAAAAGGCGAGAAAGGAGAGAAAAAGTGACACTGAATAATCAAGACAAATAAAAAACACACAGAGCAACAGTCAGCTCTACCCACCACCAGAGCCTCCCATCAAGCCTCTTAGATAGCCTCAACCACCAGAGGGCAGACAACAGAAGCAAGAAAAACTATAATCCTGCAGCCTGTGGACCAAAAACCACAGTTACAGAAAGATAGAGAAGATGAAAAGGCAGAGGGCTATGTACCAGATGAAGGAACAAGAAAAAACCCCAGAAAAACAACTAAATGAAGTGGAGATAGGCAACCTTCCAGAAAAAGAATTCAGAATAATGATAGTGAAGATGATCCAGGACCTCGGAATAAGAATGGAGGCAAAGATTGAGAAGATGCAAGAAATGATTAACAAAGACCTAGAAGAATTAAAGAACAAACAAACAGAGATGACCAATACAATAACTGAAATGAAAACTACACTAGAAGGAATCAATAGCAGAATAACTGAGGCAGAAGAACGGATAAGTGACCTGGAAGACAGAATGGTGGAATTCGCTGCTGCGGAACAGACTAAAGAAAAAAGAATGAAAAGAAATGAAGACAGCCTAAGAGACCTCTGGGACAACATTAAACGCAACAACATTCGCATTATAGGGGTCCCAGAAGGAGAAGAGAGAGAGAAAGGACCAGAGAAAATATTTGAAGAGATTATAGTCGAAAACTTCCCTAACATGGGAAAGGAAATAGCCACCCAAGTCCAGGAAGCACAGAGAGTCCCATACAGAATAAATCCAAGGAGAAACACGCCGAGACACATAGTAATCAAAGTGGCAAAAATTAAAGACAAAGAAAAATTATTGAAAGCAGCAAGGGAAAAACGACAAATAACATACAAGGGAACTCCCATAAGGTTAACAGCTGATTTCTCAGCAGAAACTCTGCAAGCCAGAAGGGAGTGGCATGATATACTTAAAGTGATGAAAGGGAAGAACCTACAACCAAGATTACTCTACCCAGCAAGGATCTCATTTAGATTTGATGGAGAAATCAAAAGCTTTACAGACAAGCAAAAGCTAAGAGAATTCAGCACCACCAAACCAGCTCTACAACAAATGCTAAAGGAACTTCTCTAAGTGGGAAACACAAGAGCAGAAAAGGACCTACAAAAACAAACCCAAAACAATTAAGAAAATGGTCATAGGAACATACATATCGATAATTACCTTAAACGTGAATGGATTAAATGCCCCAACCAAAAGACACAGACTGGCTGAATGGATACAAAAACAAGACCCATACATATGCTGTCTACAAGAGACCCACTTTAGACCTAGGGACACATACAGACTGAAAGTGAGGGGATGGAAAAAGATATTCCATGCAAATGGAAATCAAAAGAAAGCTGGAGTAGGTATACTCATATCAGATAAAATAGACTTTAAAATAAAGAATGTTACAAGAGACAAGGAAGGACACTACATAATGATCCAGGAATCAATCCAAGAAGAAGATATAACAATTATAAATATATATGCACCCAACATAGGAGCACCTCGATACATAAGGCAACTGCTAACAGCTATAAAAGAGGAAATCGACAGTAACACAATAATAGTGGGGGACTTTAACACCCCACTTACACCAATGGACAGATCATCCAAAATGAAAATAAATAAGGAAACAGAAGCTTTAAATGACACAATAGACCAGATAGATTTAATTGATATATATAGGACATTCCATCCAAAAACAGCAGATTACACGTTCTTCTCAAGTGCGCACAGAACATTCTCCAGGATAGATCACATCTTGGGTCACAAATCAAGCCTCAGTAAATTTAAGAAAATTGAAATCACATCAAGCATCTTTTCTGACCACAACGCTATGAGATTAGAAATGAATTACAGGGAAAAAAACGTAAAAAGGACAAACACATGGAGGCTAAACAATACGTTACTAAATAACCAAGAGATCACTGAAGAAATCAAAGAGGAAATAAAAAAATACCTAGAGACAAATGACAATGAAAACACGACGACCCAAAACCTATGGGATGCAGCAAAAGCGGTTCTAAGAGGGAAGTTTATAGCTATACAAGCCTACCTAAAGAAACAAGAAAAATCTCAAGTAAACAATCTAACCTTACACCTAAAGAAACTAAAGAAAGAAGAACAAACAAAACCCAAAGTTAGCAGAAGGAAAGAAATCATAAAGATCAGAGCAGAAATAAATGAAATAGAAACAAAGAAAACAATAGCAAAGATCAATAAAACTAAAAGTTGGTTCTTTGAGAAGATAAACAAAATTGATAAGCCATTAGCCAGACTCATCAAGAAAAAGAAGGAGAGGACTCAAATCAATAAAATCAGAAATGAAAAAGGAGAAGTTACAACAGACACCGCAGAAATACAAAGCATCCTAAGAGACTACTACAAGCAACTTTATGCCAATAAAATGGACAACCTGGAAGAAATGGACAAATTCTTAGAAAGGTATAACCTTCCAAGACTGAATCAGGAAGAAACAGAAAATATGAACAGACCAATCACAAGTAATGAAATTGAAACTGTGATTAAAAATCTTCCAACAAACAAAAGTCCAGGACCAGATGGCTTCACAGGTGAATTCTATCAAACATTTAGAGAAGAGCTAACACCCATCCTTCTCAAACTCTTCCAAAAAATTGCAGAGGAAGGAACACTCCCAAACTCATTCTATGAGGCCACCATCACCCTGATACCAAAACCAGACAAAGACACTACAAAAAAAGAAAATTACAGACCAATATCACTGATGAATATAGATGCAAAAATCCTCAACAAAATACTAGCAAACAGAATCCAACAACACATTAAAAGGATCATACACCACGATCAAGTGGGATTTATCCCAGGGATGCAAGGATTCTTCAATATACGCAAATCAATCAATGTGATACACCATATTAACAAATTGAAGAATAAAAACCATATGATCATCTCAATAGATGCAGAAAAAGCTTTTGACAAAATTCAACACCCATTTCTGATAAAAACTCTCCAGAAAGTGGGCATAGAGGGAAACTACCTCAACATAATAAAGGCCATATATGACAAACCCACAGCAAACATCATTCTCAATGGTGAAAAACTGAAAGCATTTCCTCTAAGATCAGGAACGAGACAAGGATGTCCACTCTCACCACTATTATTCAACATAGTTCTGGAAGTCTTAGCCACGGCAATCAGAGAAGAAAAAGAAATAAAAGGAATACAAATTGGAAAAGAAGAAGTAAAACTGTCACTGTTTGCGGATGACATGATACTATACATAGAGAATCCTAAAACTGCCACCAGAAAACTGCTAGAGCTAATTAGTGAATATGGTAAAGTTGCAGGATACAAAATTAATGCACCGAAATCTCTTGCATTCTTATACACTAATGATGAAAAATCTGAAAGAGAAATTATGGAAACACTCCCATTTACCATTGCAACAAAAAGAATAAAATACCTAGGAATAAACCTACCTAGGGAGACAAAAGACCTGTATGCAGAAAACTATAAGACACTGATGAAAGAAATTAAAGATGATACCAACAGATGGAGAGATATACCATGTTCTTGGATTGGAAGAATCAACATTGTGAAAATGAGTATACTACCCAAAGCAATCTACAGATTCAATGCAATCCCTATCAAATTACCAATGGCATTTTTTACGGAGCTAGAACAAATCATCTTAAAATTTGTATGGAGACACAAAAGACCCCGAATAGCCAAAGCAGTCTTGAGGCAAAAAAATGGAGGTGGAGGAATCAGACTCCCTGACTTCAGACTATACTACAAAGCTACAGTAATCAAGACAATATGGTACTGGCACAAAAACAGAAACATAGATCAATGGAATAAGATAGAAAGCCCAGAGATTAACCCACAGCACCTATGGTCAACTAATCTATGACAAAGGAGGCAAAGATATACAATGGGGAAAAGACAGTCTCTTCAATAAGTGGTGCTGGGAAAACTGGACAGCTACATGTAAAAGAATGAAATTAGAATACTCCCTAACACCATACACAAAAATAAACTCAAAATGGATTAGAGACCTAAATATAAGGATGGACACTATAAAACTCCTAGAGGAAAACATAGGAAGAACACTCTTTGACATAAATCACAGCAAGATCTTTTTTGATCCACCTCCTAGAGTAATGGAAATAAAAACAAAAATAAACAAGTGGGACCTAATGAAACTTCAAAGCTTTTGCACAGCAAAGGAAACCATAAACAAGACGAAAAGACAACCCTCGGAATGGGAGAAAATATTTGCAAATGAATCAACGGACAAAGGATTAATCTCCAAAATATATAAACAGCTCATTCAGCTCAATATCAAAGAAACAAACAACCCAATCCAAAAATGGGCAGAAGACCTAAATAGACATTTCTCCAAAGAAGACATACAGACGGCCACGAAGCACATGAAAAGATGCTCAACATCACTAATTATTAGAGAAATGCAAATCAAAACTACAATGAGGTATCACCTCACTCCTGTTAGAATGGGCATCATCAGAAAATCTACAAACAACAAATGCTGGAGAGGGTGTGGAGAAAAGGGAACCCTCTTGCACTGTTGGTGGGAATGTAAATTGATACAGCCACTATGGAGAACAATATGGAGGTTCCTTAAAAAACTAAAAATAGAATTACCATATGACCCAGCAATCCCACTACTGGGCATATACCCAGAGAAAACCGTAATTCAAAAAGACACATGCACCCGAATGTTCATTGCAGCACTATTTACAATAGCCAGGTCATGGAAGCAACCTAAATGCCCATCAACATACGAATGGATAAAGAAGTTGTGGTACATATATACAATGGAATATTACTCAGCCATAAAAAGGAACGAAATTGAGTCATTTGTTGAGACGTGGATGGATCTAGAGACTGTCATACAGAGTGAAGTAAGTCAGAAAGAGAAAAACAAATATCGTATATTAATGCATGTATGCGGAACCTAGAAAAATGGTACAGATGAGCCAGTTTGCAGGGCAGAAGTTGAGACACAGATGTAGAGAATGGACATATGGACACCAAGGGGGGAAAACTGCAGTGAGGTGGGGATGGTGGTGTGCTGAATTGGGCGATTGGGATTGACATGTATACACTGATGTGTATAAAACTGATGCCTAATAAGAACCTGCAGTATAAAAAAACAAACAAAACAACTAATACTAAACTTTCATTGGGTTATTTGTATGGAAATATGTTAATATAAATGTTTCAGACATTACATGAAATTTCTAAAAATCTTATATTTGTATTTGTATGGAAATATGTATGGAAATATGTTAATATAAATGTTTCAGACATTACATGAAATTTCTAAAAATCTTATATTTGTATTTGTATGGAAATATGTATGGAAATATGTTAATATAAATGTTTCAGACATTACATGAAATTTCTAAAAATCTTATATTTGTATTTGTATGGAAATATGTATGGAAATATGTTAATATAAATGTTTCAGACATTACATGAAATTTCTAAAAATCGTATATTTGTATCTGTATGGAAATATGTATGGAAATATGTTAATATAAATGTTTCAGACATTACATGAAATTTCTAAAAATCTTATATGTTCTGGTATAATGTTATAAGTAATAATCCTAGTTATTACTTTAAAATGTATATCTCAGAAATAACTAATTTTCTTGTCAACTGCATTATTATGAACTTTCATCAAATCTTTAACCATGGTCATTTTTAAGTCTTTTGTCATTTACAGACAGTTCTGGGTGTTCTCTGATGATTTTGCAAATATGTTCCTATAAAAGGGTTTCATCTTCAAGAAATTCATGGAAAAGACTCTGACAAGTACAGGTTTCTGGTAACTGACTGTACTGCTGAACTGAATGAATAAGCATTTTCAGAACTCTAATGAAAAACTGATGAACTCATAAAAGTGCTAACAAAAGATCAAGATGAAAAAAAAAATTAATTACATGGGACTGAGTGAACTGATGAGGATGAGTATAATTTTTGTGACTTTCTGTCTGAATTTAAAAAAAAAAAAAAATCCCACAAGGACTCAGAGGCAAAGAATATACAAATCAATTTTCACTGCAAAGTAAAGGAGCTGTTACAGTGGAGGATTACTGGACTGAATGTCAATATTATGACATAGTATGAGTGTGTTTCATGTTTGGTAATTGCAATCATTGTTGCTTTGGTTGTGGTCATCCATGTACAATGCTTGGTGTCAGTCTATTTATCTCTTGTAAAAATAAAATACAGTGTGTGTGTGTGAAAAAAAAAATGCAGGCAAACACTGGAAGACCTTGAAAAAGTCAAAAAAAAAAAAAAAAAAACACACAGTAACTTAGATAGATTGGAATGTTAGATGAACTCTCCAATATATTAATCAGCACGTTAAATGTAAACAGACTAAATGCTCAAATTGAAAGATAAAGATGGTATCTTTTATCAATAGGAAAATGTAACTTTTCATCCAAATAAATGACTTTCTTGGAAGCATGTTTTTTTGTCTTTGTCTATCTCCTACTGTCACTACACAGGGAGAAAGAAGCAACCTGCAAATCTGCTCTCATTTAGCTGGAAACATCTGATAATTATTGCTGATAGACTGTTTTGGTTTGCTACTAAAAAGTTAGTTCATTCTGCTAGACAAACTCCCTTTCTAAAAGAAAGGTTATCACTTCTACTTGTCAAGATCCTTTAAATAATGTGTTTTTAAAATCAGATCTGACATCCTTGCAGTTTCTCTTTACAATTCTCACATCTTAGTCCATCCTTGCCTCTAGAATATTGGTTAATGTCTCAAGTTCTGCCTAGGTTTGAGTCCTGACATTTACAGGACTCAGCTCAGGTTGAACAATTCATTTCATCCCCCTGGACCTCAGTTTCCTCATCTGTAAAATGGGATAATGGTCCCTACCTCAAAGGGTTGTTGAGTGGATTAAATAAGCAAAAGCACACGTCTCACATAATGAACACAGAACAAATGACAGCTGTTATTATTACCATAACATGAGGATTCTATTAGTGCTACTCTCCCATCCCCTTCTTGATCTGGTCAGTTCCTCCCGATCCTCTGTCAAGGCTCAATTCAGAAACTACTGGGACTTCCCTGGTGGTCCAGCGGTTAGGACTTCATGCTTTCACTGCAGGGGGCACGGGTTCAACCCCTGGTCAGGGAACTAAGATCCCACAAGCCATGTGGCTTGGCCAAAAAAAAAAAAAATTAGAAACTGCTCCTGTGAGCCCTGTCCCAGCCAATCAAGTCACCTCACAAACACACAAATGTGCAGCTCTGACTACCACAGTCCTGTGCTGCAGACAGGTGTTTAGATGAATTTAACTCACCCCACACTGGAAACAAAAGACCCACGAGGGTAGGAAAGGGATGATATTCTTTCCTCCTCCCTGACTCAATGCCATGGAGTCACATCTTACACGTGAGATTTTAAAGTCAAGTCACAGCTGTGTGGTCAAAGTGTCCCCTGGCACACGAGTTGGGTGTACACAACCCTGATGCCAGGTCTTGCCCTCCAAAGGTGGAGACCCACGGGGCCAGGCAAAGGACGGACCCAGAGGAAAGTCTACAAGCTGACGTGTGGACCTTCGAGCTGTTCCCCTTTGGAGGGGACCGGCCAGCCCCAAGAAGCAACAGCGGCAGTGGCGGAAAATGGTTCGGGGATGAGAAGCCCAGTGTCCTGCTCACCAGCAAGACTTACGCCATCCGTTCCCACGCATCTTCCCCGTCCTATGGCACAGGAACAGGTGTGGAGCTCGTGGTGAGGCTGGAAAGACGCAGAGCTGTGTCCTACAACGGGGTAAGTTCCCAGCTGGGGCTCACCTGTGTGTATGCCTGGCGGAGGCCGTGGTGCAGGTGGCCACGGAGCGCTACTGTGTGTCGGGCATGGGGCGACCCTGAAGGCACAGGACGGGTCAGACGGTCTGTTTCTTCCAGTACATTCCACTGTCTTCCTTGAAAACCAGTGGGGAGTGGACGTTTCAGGGGAGGGGTCTCTCCACCCTTCACCCCTAACATGCGGCAGGGGCTCGTCCACGTCTGTGGTTCACGGGAGCGGATGAGGAAAGGGAAGAACAGAACCCCACAAAGGGAGGTCCCAGGAGCACACGTGCCAGCCTCCTGCGTGCTCGGGGTCTGACCTCGCTCTGAGAACATCGAGGTCAGACATGGTCCCCGGCAGCCTCTTCCACGTCCGCACAGGCAGCAAGGCCGCTCTGCTCCATCCACCCATCCGCGGTGCCCCGAGCCACCCTCCGTCAGCCCCCGCGCTCCACTGTCACACTCCGGACCCTGCTCTGTCCCTAGACGGTGCCCCATGGCAGGCGCCCACATTTTAGGCGCTCTCCTTCCTTCCCTCAAGCAGGACCCCGAGCAGGGCCCGCGGCATCCCCTAGGCCCGGGGCCAACGGCACAGGTGAGGCAGGGAGGCCTCCCCTTTGACACAGGCCCCCGGGTCTCCCACACGTCCAGCCCAATGGCCCGACAAGGTCAGACTGACCCTCCCGGAGAGGCACCCAGACCGGGGAGGGACAGGAGTCGTGTCTGCAAGCCCGCAGACCACCTGCGCTGCGGAAAACGCACCCCGTGGAGGGGCAGGCGGCCCCCCCTTCTCTCGGCATCAGAGCTGCCACTAAGCAAAGTAGAGCCAGGAGGGGCCAGGTGAGCCCGTCAGATTAACAAGGGTCAGAAGGGACTTTAACACACAGCATCGGCCAAAGTACAGACCACCTTGAAAGTGGGCATCTGAATGCCAACGTTTAAAGGGCACCTGGATGCAGCAACTGCACTCCTAGGTGTGTGGGTACAGGCATTGCTGGAAACCTAGACCGACCTGATTACATCCAAGGGGGCTCAAGGGAAAGGTTTCGGCCAAGGGTGCAAGCTCCAGCCTCCCGTCCCACACCCGCCACGACGGCGAGAGACGTCCCGCCTGGGGAAGGCTGGTGTGGCCGAGCTGGCCCAGTGCCCTGTGCCCTCGCCCGGGTTCCGGCACGGCCCCTGGTCGGCTGGCGCACAGGCAGCCTCTGCACGTGGGTCGGTGGGAGCCCCAGAACGAAGCCCCTCTGGTGGGAGGGCCTGGACTCCCTCACGCTCCCCAGCCCAGGCAGGCTGTTGGTCTGGCCACAGATAACCGGCTGGGAGAGGGGACCTGGGCACCCACAGCGCCGGGTGCCTCCCCAGCAAGAAAGACAGAGGAAACGGCATTTGGAGCAAATCCGCTTGACAGAAACTTGCCCCGGGTCCAAAATCATCAGTGAAAACCCAAATGGTTTAAGTCTGGCAACTCATCAGATGGCCGTTTGTGTAGGAAATGTGTAGCGAATGTCCACAGCAAGGCCCTGTTCCCAGCGCTGCGTGCAGATCTCTAGAACCTCAGGATTCCCAGAAAGCGGCAGCCTCTCTGGAAGTGAAGTTGTTTTCAAGGAAGGGAAGGGATTTACCAATTGCTAAGCAGTCTGGCATTTTAAAAACATCCAAAAACTGAAAAAAATCCATCCAGAGACCCAGGTCGACGTTAATTGTTTTTTCCTGTTAGCAAGGACAGTCGGGATAAAGCATCTGGAGGGTGCCCAGCTCCCGGTGACTCAGTCGGGGCTGGCATCAGCCACGGGCCGGGAGCAGACCAGCTGGCAGATCCCAGCTCACCGGTGGCAGATCCCAGCTCACCGGTGCTTAGGGGGCCAGGCCGCCACCAGCCGTGCACATCCCGTCTCTGGGGCAGCGGAAGCCCATAGCTGCCCAGGCCCCATTGGCACCGGGAGGGGGAAACACCGTCGAGGGGACAGGACCCTCAGAGACCCTGTGGGGACTGGAGAGCCGGCCCACGAGGCTGTACATCAGCTCTAGAGCAAAGCAGTGCCTGGTGGGGAATTTTAGCCAAATGGTTTTTTTTTTTCACCACATTAAAAAATGAGATTTTCCTTGTGCTGTAGTTTTCAGAATTGTTTTTCCATCAAGGCCTGAGCCGCCCGCCCTCCCCTGCCCGAATTCAAGTGGCCGCACAGAGCACGTCCGCGGTTTGCTGAAGGACGATCCCAGTGAAGGATGAGGGTCCTTCGGGTCGGCGCCAGTGACCACACGGAGGACACTCGGGCTCTGGAGCGACAGACACGGTGAGGACAAATGACCTCAGCAGAGGCAGGTTCCACCCGCAGCCCGGAGGAGGGGTCTCGTCCGGAGCCCGGTGTCCCCAGGGACCTTCCAACACTCCCAGACAGAGTGGGGCGCCCGCTCTGGAGCCGGTTCGAAGCAGGGCACTCTGTGGCCAGTCCTGCTTCATGGCTCCATCGGGGACACGCACACACTTGCGGTGTGTGCTCCGGTTCTGCGTTCTAAGTTGTTGCTAAGTAACCGAATAAATCAGGCGGAGAGACACCTGGCCCTTCTGGGCCGACCCAGGTTCCCTGAGCCAGTTCTAAGAACCACTCTAGAGGGTGGGGAAAAAACAGATCTCTCTCTCTCCTTCTCTGTCTTCTTTTTGTTGTTGGATGATAAGAAATCTCCAGACTAATTTCCATCTCTTTTATAAACATCATGACAGTTAGTTGATTTTTTGCTCCATGAATTTTTTTTATCTTATTTAGGAAAAAAAAGCTGGCAGCGAGGCGCGGGTGACGTGTCCTCACTCGGCATGACCTGCGGTGTCAGCCGCAGGTGGCGGGTGCCGCGTCACCCAAGCGCCACGTCCAGGAGCACAGCTTTCACCGCAGGGTCTGCCCCCGACCGGACCGGCCGGCTGCGTCGCTCTCTGGGTTCTGCGTGCCTCGCCCTGCAGGCGTCACTCTGAAGGACGCTGGTTCAGGGATGAAGCATCAGGTCTGTGCTCTGGGGATTCGTGAGCTGTGAGCGCTCTGTAAGCACTCTCCTCCCGCATCTGAAACCCACCCGCTGGCCGTGACCGCCTCCGCGGCTGTGGGACGCAGACCCTGAGCCTCTGCTCTCAGCACTTGCACTACGCCGTAGGGTGCGGTCCCGCGCTCCCTCGCAGAACCGGCATTTCTCCAGCGGGGCCGGCTTCACACTGTTGCTTAAATGTGGCTTCTACACAATTAACGCCCTCCCGTCCTCGCCCACCACGACCAACCTCCTGCTGCCCCTCTGTCCCCGCTCTGCACTTGTGACAGCTCGTACGTAGCTGAGGGTCCTGCATCTGTGTGCGCCGGTTTGCCCCACACTGGACCCAAATCCACGGGGCGGCGGGGTCTGAGCTGAGCTGTGTGAACGCTCACCCAGGGGACGTCTGCTGAGGTGGGGTGAGGGGGAATCCCGGGCCCCGAGAGGCCCCAGGGGAGGCCAGGCCGGGCTCACAGCCCTGAAACCCACAGCAGTAAAACAGCTTCTGGGGCCGGGAGGCAGGAGGGGACGTGGCAAATTAGGAGTGAATTCTGGAAGGACTCCTCTGACAGGTGACAGGGAAGGTTTTCTCCCATGTCACAGAAAATGCTAATAACCGTCAGAGAAACCAAGAATCCAGCTCCGTCAAAAAATTAAAGTAGAATTTCCATATGATCCAGCAATTCCATTTCTGGGTACACACCCAGAAGAACAGAAAGCAGGGGGTCAAAGGGAGGTTTGTACACCCATGTTCACAGCAGCATTATTCATATCAGCCAAGAGGTGGAAGAACCCAAGGGTCCATCAGCGGATGATGACAAACAAAACGTGGTCCATCCACAACGTGGAATATTATTCGGCTTTAAAAAGGAAGGAAATCCTGACACGTGACAACGTGGATAAACCTTGAGGACATTATGCTAAGTGAAGTAAGCCAGTCGTAAAGGACAAATCCTGTAGGAGTCCACTTATATGGGGTCCCTGGAGTAGACAAATTCATAGAGACAAAACTAGCAGGGTAGGTGCCCAGGGCTGGGGGAGGGGGAGGGGAAGTGAGTGTTTGATGGGGACAGAGGGTCTTCTGGGGAAGATGAACAAGTTCTGTGCACAGTGGTGCTGGTGATGGTCGCACAACAACGTGAACGTACTTAGTACCTCAGAACTGCACGCTTAAAAATGGTTAGGACGGTAAATTTTATGGTATGTGTATTTTACTACAGTAAAAATGAATAAGTAAATAAACCAAGAGTCCAGATAGAGTCCTCCCCCCGAAGCCTGGTTCACCGGCCTCTCCTGGGGACTGCGGGCTCCAGACCTGGAAACCCACAGCTCCCACGTGGGCCCCACCCCGCTGTTATCAACCTGCTCACATGCAGATCTGGGCAGGGGTTTTTGCTGTGCGGTCAGAGGACCACCTACCACAGAGGCGTCTGGGGCCAGTTTACAACGCAGATTCCTGGGCACCGTTCCAGGCTCTGAATCGATCTCTGGGTGAAGGGGGTGCAACTACTTGTATTTTAGGAGGCCCCGCACACGGTTCTTGTGGCCACGTATATGTGAAAAGGCACAGAGGGCGGGTCTGTCGTTCAGCCAGAGGCTGCGGATCGCCCTTCAAAACACTGATTCACAAACCAAAACCCAGCGAAAAGCTCTGACTGAATTCCAGAGAGGAAAGCCACTTGAAATTGATTTTCACGAGCACGTCTTGTAATGTTTCACGGCCCCAGATCTCCACACTGTAATAACCTTTTTTAAAAGGTGTTAGTCTAGAGGTGACCCCCAAACAGCCAGGAATCGTGAGAATTTACAGAAGCAAGGAGTTTGTCCAGAGGGACCAATAAAACCCTGCCCTCTCACTTGCCGGGGAGGCGGCCCAGGCAGCGGGTGCAAAGCTGGGGCCCACAGAAGGCCCCGAAAATCCCAGCCCCCGCTGCCAGGACCACGTGCTGCTCCCGGGCTCCCACGGTGGCCCCAAGCCCCAGCTGCTCCCTGGGGAGTTTGCTGCCATGCTGTGAAGTGTGAGTTCTACCCCGATCAGAAGCGAGTCCACCCGGCATCCCGCCGGCAGGAGGGAGGCGACGGCGGTGGGCAGACAGCTGAGAAGTGGTCAGCCACCTGCAGCCAGCCTTGAGGGCCACGGCCAGCCCTGGGGACGCCGGCCAAGCAGGCAGCTCACCAAAGACAGTGTCCTTCCCTCCCTTGCAGAGCGCACACCACCCGGAAATCCCAGGCCCGGGCAGGAGCAGGCAGGCCCTGGGGGCCAACCCTGCGGCGGCGTGATGATGCCAGAGCTAGAACCAGGCCCAGGGGGAGGGGCCTGTCTGGTAGGGTGGGGCTGCAGTCACCCAGCCCGGGTGCCGCTCCAGAAGGCCACCCTCTCGGGCGTACTGTGCGCAGAAGAGAGCAGGGGCACCTCTGACAGCCCCTCGCCCAGGCCCCCGGAGACCAGCGGTGTGGAAGGCGGCTGGTACCCTCCTCTTCTGTCCAGGAAATGAATGGTTTTGGGGCCCACAGACGTGCCAGGGTTTGGGGGGCAGTAGGTACTTATCCACTGTGGAAGTGTCCCGGGCCTGCTGTCACAAGTGACCCTGAACTTGGCGGCTCAGAACTCCCATCTACGCTCGCACGCAGTCTGGGGCCGGAAGTCCTGAAATCGAGGCGCCGCAGGGCTGCCTCCTCTGCAGCCTCCGTGGGAGGGGCCTCCCTGCCCCCTTGCAACTCCCAGGGCCTCCGCAGCCTGCAGCCCGTGCTGCGGGGCCTCCAGCCTCCCTCCTGCAGGAGGCGATCACAGGTGACCCAGGAGGGCCTCCCCGTCCCGAGATGCCACATCTCCTCTGCATTCTGCCGTGGGAGGCCACATCCCCAAAGGTTCCAGGGAGCAGGACGTGGGCACCGCTGGGGCCATTCCTCATCCGACCACCCAAGGCAGGGGGTGCTTCTCTGCGCTTGGGACCTCCCTGGGGACACTAAACACAGCGGCCCACTGAATCGCCGCCGGAGCCCCGGCGACAGTTCACGGCGGCTCGTCCCTCCAGCCCCTGACCGGCCCTCCCATCCTGGCGGCCCGTGAAATCTGCTCCATCGCTGCGCTCAAGGCTCCGCCCCCGAGACACAGCCTCTGGATGGCCCCTCTCCCACTCGCAGGGGCACTGCCTGGGCTGACGGCCGCCCCTTGCCTGTCCGGGAGGATGGGGAGGGGCGGTAGGAAATCACCTCCGTAAGCCAGCAGCATAAAAGGAGACCCCCACTCTGCAGGGGGCCAAGAGCTGCCCAGCCCAGGGCAGCGGCCAGGGAAGGGGGTGGAGAGCCCTACCGTCCCCCGACAACCACGGGGGCGCAGGAGGTGGACGGCACAGGCCTTCCCCAGCCTCTTCTCAGGCTCCAGTCGCCCAGCGGGGATTTGTGGCCCGCCGGGAACTTCCCAGCATCTCGGGCCACCTCCTGACAGCAGGGCCGAGAGTCCTGCTGCAAAGGCCCGTCAGGAGTCTCGCTCACAGCGCCCCGTGTCCTCCAGCACTCGCTCCACGTGGGGCGCCAGCCCTGCCTCGGTCTCCCCAGCATGTTCCCCGCAGCAGCGGCCGGGCCCTGGAGGCCCCCTGGGAGGGGAGGGTGCAGAGGCCTGGCCCGGCGCGCTGGCTCCGTCGGGCCCCTGGGGGACCCAGAGCGAGGAGTCAGGAGCAACTGTGGCCCCTCAGGCATCTGGGACATGAGGCCAGCGAGCCCCCTGCCCCAGCCTCTCCCAGGAGGACAGCGGGTCCCTGGTGCAGAGGGGCCGAGCACGAGGCCACAGGGGTCAGATGGCAAAGCACGTGCTGCCCGAGAAGCCAGGATCTCGGTGCGTTACTTTGGGAAGGGCACCTGGGATTTGCCTCCGAACAGCCCAGTGGGTGGGGAGCGGGGAGGGTGGGGTATGAGGGGGCTATGAGGGGGACACGAAGCTGGGTGGTGGGTGCACTTGTTCTGTGTGTGCGAGTTTGAATCTTACCCAAATCACTGCTTCCGTAACTGCAATCGGTTCGACTGAACATCAGGCTGCTCCCCTGCAACGTGACTCACCACTGCCCCCGGGACTCGGGTCACTCAAGGTTTAAAAAATTCTGTACTTAATCTCTAAAAAGGCAACAATGGCATTTAACCGATGCCTGACGTGAGAGGCTCTAGCCCGAAATTTAGGGACATAGCCAGACAATAATATATAAAAAGTGCTGCAAAGTCCGCTATGTGGACTCCAGGTTTCATTAATTCAGCTTTGCCTTCTCATGAGAACAAGTGGGTTTTGCTGGGCCACACGGGCAAGCACAGAGGGCTCAGAAAACACATAGCTTAGAGCCTGGGATCAGAGGCAAAAATTAATCTAAAACACTTTCAATGCAGCACGTGCTACATCTGTGATCATATCTGTCCTTGAAAACAGGTAGAAAAATGAGCAAGAAAGGACTTGAAACGTAACAGAGTAATGGTCAGAGTAGGTGGAGGGATGAGAGAGATTCCACCTCCCTCTTCAGAGCCAGGCAGCTGGATTCATCATACATGATCCTTTATCTTCTCTCCGCCTCCCCAGGACATCAGAGAGCTAAGTTGACACCAAGTAAATATTTGGTCATATTTTATTCTACTTGCGGCCACACTGTGCGTGATTGTTGAAGCTACTCACGACCCAGTGGACAAACGGACACAGCTCACCTGGTAGCTCCCCACAGCCCCCCACGCAGGACCCGTCCTGGACCACCCCAGAGGGCACCCAGGCTATGCACCCAGGGGTCCAGCCTCCCCCGCCCAGAAGGTACTCCAGCCCAGGTGCACCGTCTGAGCTCCGTGGTCCGACTGTGGATCACCCACCCCTTGCCTTCTTCCAAATACCACTCCTCCTGACCCAAGGTGTTTGGAATCCTTCCCGGGAGCACAGGGCTTTCGTTCCACAATCACAAACCAAACGTAAAATGAGAATCAACCTACAGAAAGCAACACCTTGGCTTAAATTCTTACTAAAGTGTAAATGACTGATAGCCGACTCCTCAAGGCCCAACAGACAAAGTCTGGGCTTCTTTCTATTAAAGCCTTCAAGGCCTCCCCCACCCCTTCCCTCCCCATCTCTGCCATCTCACTCCTCCTGGGTGCAATCGCCTCTCCGTGCATCTCTCTCCCCAGATACACTGGTTCTGCTTCAAACACTTTGCTGTTTCTCCAGCGCCCGGCACATAGCTGGCTCCTGGTAAATGTTTGTGATGGAAAGAAGGGAGGCAGGGAGGGCGGGAGGCCCAGGGCCAGATGCTATCAGAGGCCTTGGGAAGAGTCAGGCGGCTAAAACACACACAGAAACAGCAGCGTCCTTGCTCTGGCTAAGGACACAGACTGTGTCACTGACCCCAAACTGTGCATAAGGAGGGCGGGGATCACATGCCAGCGCAGGTGTCACAGCTCAGGGACAGCTCCTGGGCCACTGGCGTGAGCGCCGCACGGTGGACCCCGGCTGCGGGGAGAGGCCTCGCGCTCCTGGCCGGCTCTGTGCTCCCCTCCCCTCCTAGCTCTTGGCAGCTCGGCGGGGCAGGGATATCTGCTGGGGTTCATTTGCATCCACTTTGGAACAAATGGATTTCTTCCATATTTATATCACAGAATAAACAGATTTTCCTGATCAAAGGCTGCCTGGGTCTGGAGACGATTACCAGGAGTGTTTTCCCAACTGAGTCACACTGCGCATTCGGAACACTAACCCTGTCTGTTTCCTTCACGTGATCCAGCTCGGTAACCGTCAGGATATTCCTGAAAGGAACAAGACTTCACACCCTTGGGGGCACGCACTCCCCGCCTGGAGAGCTAACGGAGCGCCCGGCTGGCAGAGTCAGAGCGAGCATGCCCACCGCCACCACGCACGCGCCCCCCACCACGTCCAGAAACAGCAGTCCACGAGGTAAAGAGCAGGGTCGCCCACCCTAGAAACAGGGGTGGAGCCTGGCCTGGCGACACCCGCCGGGTCATACGGCCTCAAGCGAAGGAGAAGATTTGAAGCCACGCCAGAGACCGCAGCCCTGCTATGGGTCACAGGGAGACGAGTGAGGCTGGTTTACAGAAATGTTCTGGGGACGCATTTCCATCAATAATGAGGGTGTGGGCACAGAGTCAGTGCACGGTGATTTGGGGGGACAAAAGGGAGGAGAGGAAGAGGGGCCTGGAAACCCAACCTCCATTCAGATGGGGAACTGCCGTTCACAGACGGGTAGAGGGATGGAATTCGGCCGTTCGCAAGCTGTTTCCCGGCACATCCCGGGAGCGGGAAGCGGGGACCACATGGCCTAGGGGAGGCTGGGCTACTGACACACCTGCCAGGACAGATGGCCGGCTGGGTCAGGGTGCCCCTCGGGCCTGACGGACACTGTCCCCACCCCTGGGCGGTGTCCCAGCCCCCAGCCCAGGTCTCTGACTCTCGATGCTGACTTCTTGTCACTTTCTAAGAAGGAGCCCTCAGGCTTTACCTTCCACATGCCCTCAGGCCATGTTTGTATTTCTTCTCCCGGAAAATGTCTTTTCGGGTCCTTGGCCCGTTATGGGTTAGTTTCATGTTATCTATAGAAGAGCTGGTCTGAATATATACATCAGATATCTGTGCGCCACACTTGATCTGAACATCTACGTCCGTATAAAGCGTCCTGTTGCTGCTGTAACAAATTCACCAAACTTATTAAGACGACGGCAGCTGATTCTCTCACGGTTCTGGAAGGCAGACATCCAAAACGGGTCTCTCACTGGGCTGAAATCATGGTGTCACAGGGTTGGTTCCTTCTGGAGGCTCCAGGGGAGAATCCGTCTCCTTCCTTTTCCAGCTTCTGGAGGTGCTGCATTCCTTGGCTCATGGCCGTGTGCCAGCCTGACCTTCACTTCCATGGTCACATCTCCTTCTCTGACTCTGACCTTCCTCCCTCCCTCCTGTAAGGACACTGTGATGACACTGGGTCCACCCCGCTCCACGATGACGTCATCTCAGGAGCCTTAACATCACCTCATCTGCAAAGCCCCTTTTGCCGCATGAGGTGACCTACCCATGGGTCCCGGGCATCGGGACACCGCTGTCTCTGGCGGCCGTTGCCCCGCCTATCCCCCTGCCTTCTCCACATGCTGCCAGCGTGTCCTCCTGGTCTGAACTTGCCTTGCAACGTCTCCTTTCATGTCTTTACTACACAACAGTTTAACTTTTTACATCATTGAATGTGTTCATCTTGTCCTTTATGGATTTGGGGTTTGGGGTAGCATGCCTTTCCTGCACCAGAATTATGAAAATACTGTATTTTTATTCTAATCCTTTTATATTTTGTTTTGATATTTTGCCATTTAATCCACATAGGCTTTATTTTGTACATGAGGTAGGGCTCCAACTTTATTTTTTTCCAAAAGGTGGATTAATTGTACTAACAATACTTTTGAATGACCCTTTCCTCTGTTTGAAATGTTTCCAAATTCCTAAATTCTCATTTAAAGGGCCACATGCTAGGTTCTACTCATTTTCTAAATCCACTTACCTGTCTCTGCACCGTGCTTCTGAGTTAGCGTGGCCTCAGGTTGTATTTTAATAACGAGGAGGGCAAGGCCCCCGACTTTCCCCAACATCTTCTAATCGCCTCTCTCATATCCCATCTACGCATTGTTAATCCCAGGAGTTGTCACTGGACTTTCCCACTCTAGCCTCTGTTTTCTACACAGTTCTGTCTTCTTTTCCACACCTCTTTTCTTTGTCTCTCTTCTGTGTCTTCAGATCCTTCTTCCAATTAGCTACTTTTCTCACTGGCTTTGCTAGAGTTTTTTCAGTGTGACTTACCCAGTGAGTTCTTTTATTTTAAAGGATACATTTTTCATTTAAATAAGTTCTGCGGGTTGGTCTTTCATTCTGACTCCTTCCTTTATAGTTCATAATTTTAAATAAACATACTTATTTCATTTTGTTCTATTATTTCTAGTTGACAGAGTGCTAATCCTAGGTTGGTTAGTTATTCCTCACAGGAGTTCATTTCCTAGTATGGTTTTTCACTACATGCCCATCTCAGGCAGGAGTTGTTTTTTTTGAGGGTGTCGGGGGACCCTGCATTCACCAGCCCCCTGGTCCTGGCCTCCATTTTACCCAAAGTCTCATCTGCTTGATTCTGTGCCACAGAGACAGTATAAATGCAGTTCCCAGATACACAGGGAGTAAAGGTTTGGGCTTATTTTTCGGGGCAAACTTCCTGCTCTACTCAAATCCCTGGAAGCTTCTTGCTCACTGGGAAATCTGCTTGTCTATTATAAAGTATTAAAGAATAGTTAGGGCTTCCCTGGTGGCGCAGTGGTTGAGAATCTGCCTGTCAATGCAGGGGACACGGGTTCGAGCCCTGGTCTGGGAAGATCCCACATGCCACGGAGCGACTAGGCCCGTGAGCCACAACTACTGAGCCTGCGCGTCTGGAGCCTGTGCTCTGCAACAAGAGAGGCCGCGACAGTGAAAGGCCCGCGCACTGCGATGAAGAGTGGCCCCCGCTCGCCGCAACTAGAGAAAGCCCTCGCACAGAAACGAAGACCCAACACAGCCATAAATAAATAAATAAATAAATAAATTTATTTAAAAAAAAAAAAAAACAATAGTTACGTTTTATATAGCTCTCTCCACACCAAACTAATAAAAGTTGAGAAAAATTTTACAGACATAACTCATATCAAAATCAACTTTTGAATTTGAGTTCAAATCTGTGAAGAAAACTGTAGGCCTATATTCTCTGATTCTCAACTGTGTTTAATGGTTCTACCTTTTAATTTACGTGAATTGTTTCTCGCTAGCACTGAACTTGTGCAGAAGGGTGTTGGCAGCTCTCGTCACTTTTTTTTTAAAAGTGGGGGGGGAGGGCTTCCCTGGTGGCACAGTGGTTAAGAGTCTGCCTGCCAACGCAGGGGACACGGGTTCGAGCCCTGGTCTGGGAAGATCCCACATGCCACGGAGCAACTAGGCCCGTGAGCCACAACTACTGAGCCTGCGTGTCTGGAGCCTGTGCTCCGCAACGGGAGAGGCCGCGACAGTGAGAGGCCCGCGCACAGTGATGAAGAGTGGCCCCCGAGTGGCCCCCACTTGCCGCAACTAGAGAAAGCCCTCGCGCAGAAACGAAGACCCAACACAGCCAAAAATAAATAAATTAATTAATTAATTAAAAAAAAAAAGTGGGGGGGCCGCTTCCTCACTTCCGCAGGAAAAGGGCAAAGGTTTTCAATCCACTTTTGATGGTGCTGCAGCTCTCTGGCGCTTCGAGCTTCATGAGAGGCTGCATTGTTCACGCCAGCTCCCCTGCAGCGCGCGTGGTTGTGGGTGCCCTGGTTGTGGGCGCCCTGATTATCAGGGAGAAGCAGACCCCCACCGAGGGAGCCAGGCCCCCAGCCAGGCGACGCCATACTGGGCAGGCAGCTCCCGCCAACAGCAGGCCTCCGGGTGGCCTCGGGGTGGCCCCCTCCCAGCTCCACCCCTCCTGGGGTGAATGCTCTGACGGTGTCACTGACAGCAGTCCGACCGGCCTCAAATTCTTCTCACCAGATGCCATCGGAGTGGGCTGGAGCCCCACTCAGAGCGGCCGGCAGGCAGCGGGGGCCAAGAAATTCCTCAGCAGACATGCACTCGGGATAAGGAAGCTTTGGGAGGCGAAGGGGGGGGAGAGACGGGGATGTCACCCGGGAGCCGAGAAGGTCCCTCCGGAGCCCTGCCCTGAGGAAGGCCCACGGCCCGAACCCCAGCCAGCCGCCTTCCACCTCCCACACGGGCGGGGGGGGCCCTGGCCACCTGCACCTCCTCGAAGACACACCAGCCAAGCAGCTGTCAGGCCTGACCAAGGGAGCAGAGAGCCCCCCGGAGCAGAGGCGTGGCAGACCCCCGGGCCGGCAGAACGGAAGCCGGGGCAGCAGGCTTTGTAGGAATTACTTGGATTCCTGTCTGAATGTTAAATGGCCTCGCTCCGGATCTGGGACCCCACCTCCAGGGCCGGATCCTAAGGCATTAATGAGATGTTTACACAAAGATGGATAAATAAAGATACTCACCACCACGGGGTTTGTAGTAGAAAAAATCCGAATTACCTACACCCATCAATCAGGGATCTACTAAATAAATGCCGACGCATCCGAGAAGACCCCCTCTTTCTCCTTCACTCCACGCCCCAAGCCCACCCGGCACACAGGAGCCAGTTACTCTCCGTCAGGGTCTGCCGACAGCATGAACACACAGAGTGGGGTGGCCTTCCCGTGACGCCATCACCCCCAGATGCCCCAGGAGACCTGAGCTGGAACCGACCGCGGGGCTTTGTGCCCAGAGCGCCAACCGTGCCCCGTCACCTCACAAAGCCCCCATCCGCCCCAGGTCATCTCCGTCCACGGGGTGTCTGCCGCGCGGGGCCCTGCCGACCTGCTGGCGTGTCTTAATTCACTTAATCCTCCCTCACCGGGGCCGCCAGGCAGCCTTCCAACCTCACTTACAGAGAAACGTGGGCCGACAGGCTGGATGGTCACTTGTCAAGGACACCAGCAAGTCTCTGCTCCAGCCATTTCCATCTGTCCTGAAATTTGAATCCACTCTTGCAAGATAAAGGTTTGTCACCACCGAGAACATCCAAAGAAAGGAGATACGGACGCTT
Organism: Balaenoptera ricei; assembly: GCF_028023285.1. Lineage (NCBI taxonomy): Eukaryota > Metazoa > Chordata > Mammalia > Artiodactyla > Balaenopteridae > Balaenoptera > Balaenoptera ricei. The sequence goes on along the minus strand of NC_082657.1, from coordinate 62,649,448 downwards.
TAAACGATTCCAAAAATGCTTTGATAAGTGGCAGCCGAGCCGCGGTGGGTGAGCGTGTGGAATCCGGGGCCGACCTGCCGCCCTGCCTCGTGCAAGTCCTGACGAGTTTGTGAAACCGGGCGGACACAGCTCAGGAGGCCTGGAAACGATCCCAACGCCAGTCAGAGAGACGTCGCCGAGCTCAGCACGCAGCAGACCTGCGGGCGGCAGGCCTAAGCTGAGCCCGTTGGCCACAGCGCGGAGCTGCCATAGCCACCATCCGCGGTCCGGTTCTTTGGTTCGTATTTGCAGCCAGGAAGGGAGTGGAGCAGGGCAGGGAGGTGTCTGAGTGGCCCGCGGCTACTGGAACAAACAGCCTCGAACTTGGTGGCTTAAAGCCACACAAATCGATCCCCTGAAGTCAGGGGGCCGGAAGTCGGACCCAAGCCTCACGGAGCTCCGCCGAGGCGTCACGGGGCCGGTTCCCTCTGGAGGCTCCGGGGGCCGGGGAGGGTCTGCATTCTTGCCCCTTTTCAGCTTCCAGAGGCTCAGGGCCCCTCCCTCTGTCCTCAGAGCAGCAGCCCCCAGCCCCTCTCTGACCCTCACTCTGCTCCCGTGACCATACCTCCTCTCCTCTCAGACCTCCCACCTCCCCCGTAAGGGTCCTGTGGTGACACAGACCCCCCGGACACTCCATCTCAAGGTCCTCAACTTAGTCACGTCCGCAAAGACCTCACGGCGTATCCGCCGACTCTGGGGGTGTGTGGTCTGGTGATGGCCATCCCTGGGGGCCATCACCCTGCCAAGCACGGCAGCAGGACCTCCTGGGCCGGGCGCCGAGGGACGAGGCCAGTGCACAGGTGGCACCGCCCCGGGGCCCCACACAGAGCTGCCCGGCAGGCGCCGGTCCAGCCCCCACAGGTGCAGGGCTGAGATTCAGGCAGACCCAGCGCCCACGGCCACACGGCCAGGAAGCCTGAGTCTCCTCCCGACACGACGCCGCTGCCCCAACCGAACACCCTGGCGGGCCGCACCCTCGCGCGAGGCCGAGATGGGACTGGACCCCAACTTGCCCTCTGGCCGTGCTGTGACCATCGCCACCGCTAACCGCCGGCCCGGCTTCTGAAGCTCTTCAGATCCGTCCGGGAAGGGCAGACACACACACAGAGACACTAGATGTAACAGTCCCATTTGTGAAGCACCTGAGTGGTCACTGCTTTCAGTCCTGATTTCACAGAGAAAAACCCTCTGGGAAAGGCCACGCCATTCACTCAGGCCGCCAGGAACGGGGTGATGGAGGCCGCAGGCCGGCCGGGACCCCGCCTCTGTGTGAAGCGCACGGGTCGGCAGAGCACCGGGGAAGGAATGATGAGAGGCGGTGGCAGCGGTGGCCGCAGAGGCCCGAGGTCAGGGCCAGGCGAGGGCGGAGGGACCCAGGGGGCCCCGAGAACCTCCTGGCTCTGAGCTGGGACGGGAAGCAGGCCGTGGTCCTGTGACATTACTGCAAGGGAGTGTGGGCTAGCTGAAGTCATCGGCAAGGCCGGTCCGCGGAGGGTAACTTCCAAAACGTGGCCGAGAGTGACTGAGAAGCATTGGAACTCCGGGCCACGATGCAAAGCAGATGGAGGGGCGGGACGTGTCCTCCCAGCTGACGGGGCCCCTCGGGGCCAAGGACAAGCACCACTGTCCTCAGCTCCCCGAGACGGATGGGGGACAGGCGCACGCTGCGTCCTGCCTGGCCCAGGCGTGCCATGTGGGGGCAGCTGGGGACACCCACCCCCAGGAGGTCACAGAGGTGAATCTGACCTCAGCTGTGTCCGGGGGGAGCACACGTGCCCGTCAGCAGTGGACAGGGCAACGGCTGGCCCCTGTCCCACGCGCCCCCCCTGGAGGGGGTGCCCACCGAGACGCCCAGCGGGGACGGCTCTGCCTCCTATTTCCGCTTTCCCACGCCCCGCCAGGCACAGCTGCCCCCAGCGCCCTGGCCCCGCCGAGCCCCGCCAGCCTCATCCCCCAGCATCTGCAGAACACTCGCGCCGGAGGGGGGAAATGTGAAACCACGCTTGCCCAAAAGCTAGAAGATCCGGGAAGGGGGTTAGGGAAGGGCTGCCCCCCCAGAGAGGGGAGGGCGGGGGGTACTAACCAGCCCCCGTCTGTGTCTGGACGGGTCGCGGGCTTAGCCAACACTCCAAGTCTTTGTTTTGTTTTGCTTTTCATTTTTTCAACAGTCTCTGGCAGAGAAAAGCGGTCATTTTTTAATTTATTCAGTGGGCGAGGATGACGTGTGTCAACTTTTCACTTTACAAAGACTCGACCCAGGATGGCCAGACAGCTCCCCCGCGAGCCCTGCCGCAACGCCCGTCGTGAAAACGCAAATTTGTTCAACACGACTGATGTTTTAGGGAACAGTCTGAAGATAAGACAGATCGCCTGTTTTTCTCATGCACGATCTCGCCCTCCGGAAACACTGGGGAACTCGGACACCCCGCTGAACAGAGCCTGGAGGGAACACAGACGCACACACACAAGCCTGCGGCCCCTGCGCTGGGCACACCCACCTTCACCCCAGCCAGCCCCCCTGCACCTACGTCCCCTGCCAGCTCCCGTCTCTGCCAAGCGCAGGGTCACCACGGTGGCTATGTGTGCACCCACTGGACGTGGGAAATGGTGCCCTTTTCATGGGGTTCTCATCTTTACGTGTCACTGATGGAGTTTTGAGGGCTATGCCCCCGGCCCCATCTTTCCCGCAAGCCCTGTGGTTTTTATTGCGTGAATTTGCAGGACAGGGTGATTTTTAGGAATTCGTGTGTTATAGTACAGCAGAATCATCCATGTTACATGTGATGTGCAGTTTTTCCAGAGAACACCCTTGCCTCCTGCATGGATTTGGATCGTGTATGACCGTGAGGCAAGGACCAGACTGTGGCGAGCTGTAGAGCACGACACCCTCACCCGCACGCTTATAATAGTCCTTTTAAGTCTGACAAGCGATTTTCACTAAAAAGAAAGCTACAAAAATCTCCTCCTGCAGCATGACCTGGTCTTGAGTATAAGAATTCAGTTACCAAATTGGTAACTTTTTCAAATCAAGGACCAAAGAACTTAAGGATTCCCTCAGAATAACTTCAACGGCTGGTTAAGCAAACCCTTCAATGGAACAGGAATTGGTTTATCACCTGAATTCTAAGCACCAGCCATCAAACCAAGCAAGACTCTAGAGTGAGAAACAGGCACTTGGACGAGTGGATATAATACAACACAGCGCCCTCAATAGTAAGCACATGTCAGAGGCGGGGCCACCTCCCCTGCCGAGTCGCACATCGCGGCTCAGAGGAGGAAGGACCGAGAGCAACTGCGGGTGGTGGGGACCTCCCGCCCGCCAGACGCCACCCCCAGCTCATCCGAGGAGCTGGGGGAAGTCCCCAGACAGCCCGAGCTTGACCCCATCCGAAGGCGAGGGCTCCAAGGCTCAGAGAGGGTTGGTGACTTGTGCAAACGTGCACAGTGAGGGGCAGAGCCGGCTACGGACGCAGCTCGCACTGCCAGTGAGGTCTCCTCGGAAGACGTGCAGGCACCTCTGGATTGCTGGGGGAGTTTATACTCTATTGCTATATTACAAATTGTTTTCATTAACTGACTTTACTCATTCTCAGCTATTTAGATGACAGGCGTAGCACAGTGGGAGTTTCAGGAGCAGAGGTGTGTGTTTCACTTGTTCGTCTTGGTGCAAGGCCTCCAGTAAAGAGAAAGGCTCCCTCCATTCTTTACCCTGTTACCTTGTGGCCCTGAACGAAGCCTGAGCGCTGTCACGGCGGCAGTGACGCACCGACAGCAGACAGCCTGCTTGCTTTTACTGCCGCCCCCATCTCCCTGTCCCGGCCGCTGCATCCTCGCAGCCCAGGTGAGCAGAGCCGGGACCGAGTCATGGGCAGCGGGCAGCAAAGGCCCCTGAAAGGCCCTGGCAGGGGTCCTGGCCCCTCCCCGGGCAGCCCTGGGAATCCACGGTCCAGAGGGGCTTGCTCTACCTTGCGGAGGTGGTGAAGAAGTGCAGAGGGCAGACGTCACACCGGGGGCAGAGGGACACCTGGACAGGTGGGGGGAGAAATCCCTGCTCCGCTGGGAAAGGTCCTCTCGCCTGGGCTGACGGTTTTCACACCACAGAGGGAGCACCCCTGCTTAGAAGCTCAGGTTCCGCAGGTGGAGAGAACATTCCAGAGGAGCCGGGCCAGCTCGGGAAGTGGGGCAAGTGCAGCAGGAAAATGGGTGAGTTCCCAGAGCATTAATTTCATCGGAGGATTGGAGGTGAGAACAGGAGGTTAAACTGCTCAATTATTTTAAACATTAAATATGGCTCTATGGTGGGATTAAATGTAAAACTTCAAAGAAGTGCCATCCTACAGAGCGCTGCACCAGCCCGTACCCCTAATCGCCGTCAGGGTCGGCGCCCAGGCACGGGCTACAGTGACCTGATCCCCATGTGCAGACCCCGCTCCTTCCCAGGACACACACATCTTAGCATGGAATCGCAATTCATACAGACGAGCTTCCTGCTTACATGTTCTGGCACGTGTTTCCAAGGGAGGCATTTGGGAAGAAACTCTGATCTGCAGGGTCGGAAAGACCCCTTTAAGACCCATGTACCCTCTGGTAACTCAGGGGTAAGCGCTGCTTCCAGTAACAAAGTTTTCCTCCGAAACACAGCTCTGGTTGTCACCAAATCTCATCTTCTTCGTCTCTAGCACAGAATCCAAATCAAAAGGAGACCCACACCCACCATTAGTCTGAATCCATCTGAATCCCACACACAACTGTTTGGGGAGACAGGGTGACCTGTAGGCCCCTCCTACTGCAGCCCAGCACGTCCCATTTTTCATACTTCAGTCTTTCTAATCTAAACGCACAATTACTGCCACGTCTGAATACACCCTGTCCTATAGCTCACTTCTTATCTTTATTTGTAAGCCCCAATACAAGTATTGAGAAATCAAACTTGACACTGCCGTGGCAAATGAAAAAATCAGAATCAACTGACTACATAGAAAGTAACCATAAGAAACACTGAAAACAGGTGAAACAACTACATTCTAGCTGGATCCTGAGGTCCACGTGGCTTCATCACTGAAGTCTACCAGAAATTTAAGGAAAAAAAATAACATCAAAATCACACAAACTGGGACTTCCCTGGTGGCGCAATGGTTAAGAATCTGCCTGCCAATGCAGGGGACACAGGTTCGAGCCCTGGTCCGGGAAGCTCCCACATGCCGCGGAGCAACTGGGCCCGTGAGCCACAACTACTGAGCCTGAGCTCTAGAGCCCATGCTCCACAACAACAGAAGCCACGGCAATGAGAAGCCCGCGCACCACAACAAAGAGTAGCCCCCGCTCGCCACAACTAGAGAAAGCCCATGCACGGCAACGAAGACCCAACACAGCCAAAAATAAATTAATTAATTTTAAAAAATCACACAAACTCATTAAGAAAATAAAGAGAGAGAGGGAATGATCTCTTATCCACATTATGAGGCCTGTTACTCTGATACCAAAACCAGACAAAGATATTACAAGGAAACAACAGGCCAAGACCCCTCATGAGCACAGACACAAAATTCCTTAGCAAAATATGAGCAAATCATCTCCAGCAACATATGAAAATGATAGCACATAATTACCAAGTGAGGTTTGTCCCAGGAATGCAAGGTTGGTTTTACATTTGAAAATCAATCAACAAAATTCCCCAATTCAAGCGTAAAAAAGGAGACAATAAGATCCTCTCAAAAGATGCAGTGAAAGCTTTTCACAAAACTGAGCAACGAATTACGATAAAAACTCCAAGCCAATCAGAGATAGAATAAAACCTCCTCAACCCGATAAAGGGCATCCATGTAAAATCCAGAGCACACACAGGCCTTAATGGTGAGATACTGGACTTTCCCCGCTAATGTGAGGTACAAGGCAAGGGTATCCGCTTGCCTCACTTCTATTTTAATGCTGGAGGTCCAGGCCAGAGCAGAAGGGCAGAAACAGACAACACGGGAACACAGGTTGGAAAGGAAGAAGTAAAACTTCTACTCTCATAAACAACAAGGTCCTACTGCACAGCACAGGGAACTATGTTCAGTCTCCTGTGATAAACCAGAATGGAAAAGAATATGAAAAGAATATAAAAAAATGTACACATATGTATAACTGAACTACTTTGCTGTACAGCAGAAATTAACACAACATTGTAAATCAACTATACTTCAATTAAAAAAACAAACTTCTATTCTTGGGCAACGTGAATGCCTACCTAGATAACCCCAAGGAATTAAAAAGAAGAAATGACTAGAACGAGAATTGAGCTGGGTCTCAGGATAAAGGTCAATACTGAACATAGGTTGCATTCCTCTGTATAAGCACAAGCAACTGGAAATTGAAGAAGAAACTTAAATATCACTTACAACTGAATCTTAAAATGCTCAGAGAAATGTTAACAAAATGCGTGCTAGACCTGACGATGAAAACTACCAAGCATTACTGAGGGAAGTTACAGGAGACCCAAGTAAAAGGAGAGGCGGACTATGTTATGTTCATGGACCAGGAAAGTCAATACAGCAAGATGGCAACTCTTCCCAAACTGGCCCATAGATTCAACCCGATCCCAGGCAAGGACAAGCAGGTTGTTTTCGTAGAAACTGACAGAGCAATTCTGAAGTTTAAAGGGAAATACAAAGGATCTGTAATAGCCAAGACAGCTTTGAAAAAGAAGAACAAATTCAGAAGATGGTATTTAAGGCACACTATGAAGCCACAATAACCAAGACAGGGTGGTTATTAGTTCAAAGACAGATATCGAGGTCAGAGGAAGAGACACAGAAATAGACCCACATGTAAATAGTCAATTCATGTTCATAAAGGTACCCAAGTAATTTGCTGGGGGCAAGGACAGTCTTTTCAACAAACAATGCTGACACAAGGGCATATCCATATGAAAAACAAATATGAATCTCAAACTTTACTTCAGACCATACACAAGAATTATCTTGAAATGGACCATAGATTTAAACATAAAAGCTAAATTAATAAAACTTCTGGATGAAAACATAAGAAAAATTATTCATGACCTTGGGATAGACAAATAGTCCTTGGAGAGGACACAAAAAAAGCATGAACCATAACAAAAATTGATAAGTTAAACATCATTAACTTCTGTTCTCCAAAAGATATTATTAAGAAAATGAGACAGCAAGGCCAAGACTGGGAGAAAAATATTCACAAAACACGTATCTCATCAAGGATTTGTGTCCAGACTACATACAAAACCTCTCAAAACTCAGTTAATAAGAAAAATATCCCAATAAAAAATGAATCAAAGATTAATGTAGACACTTCATCAAAGATTGCTGATAGGCTCATGAAAAAAATGCTCAAAATCATTAGTCACTAGGAAAATGAAAATTAAAACCACTACGTGTACCACTACACACCTATTAGAATGGCTAAAAAAAGTTTAAAACGGCTGACAGTACCAAGGGCTAGCGAGGATGGGGGGCAATGAGGCATGCGGGTGATCGTGTGAGGGGCACCCTCTCTGGGCTCATGCAGGCCTGGCCGTGGGGGACACCGAGAGTGGGCACCTCACTCACTCCAGCCTCCTCCCAGCCCTGACACCTGAACTCGGGCACCTTGCTGGTCCAAGTGCACAGGGAACAGCCACGCTGGAAAACACCTGGGCAGTTGCTTATGAAGCTAAGCCTACACTAGTCTAAGACCGAGCAATTCCACTCCCAGGTACGAGCCCAGAAGATGAAAATGGCAAGTGCACGCGGAGGCTTCTACATGGAGGTTCACAGCACCTTTATTCATCACAGCCCCAAACCAGAACGAACCCAAATGTCCATCAACACGGGAACACACACACATCCAAACAACCCACCACTGCCGACAACGAAGGGGGATAAACCTCCGCTAAACAACACTACACGGGTAGATCTCAGCAACGTTACGCCGTGAACGAAGCCCGACGCACAAAAGGTACACACTGGATGGTTCCGTTTACATGAAATTCTAGCTAATCTGTGAGAGGAAGCAGGTCAGGTGGGGGCGATATGACTGGGCTGATGAAAGCGATTTATCTCGATTGTGATGTTGGTTACACACATGCATAAATTTGTCCAAACTCATCAACGTGTAAAATTCAAAAGATTAAATAAAAGTATTTAACATGAAAAAATTAAAATTAAAACATTAGAATTTAAAAGGACTCAGGAGAATCTTGGAGGGTTCCCACTGGCCGAGGATGGATTTGAGCATCAAAAACATAAAGACTGCAGTAGATTTTAAAGCAAAGCAGCCTACGAACAACCCTGGCGTCACAACCACACTAAAACACACGCGTGGGTTTTGGAGGGTGCTGGTTCATCAGGATGAATGCTTGGTCTCCCCCTCCCTGCTTTACTTACCAACATGATCCTGTATGAAGCAGGAAAAGTCCTTCTCCGTAAAGAACCATCGCTAAGACACGCAGAAGGAACGATAGACAGTCAATCCCTGACGCAGCCTCGGACACAGGCTCACTGACCCGCCGCTGAAGCCCCCGGCGGAAGGCAAGTAGGGGCTCTTCCAGTGGACCGAGGGGCCCCGATGTCCCAGCCCAGCGGGCAAATCCACGCTGAGGTTCGCTTTAAGGACTTGGGTAGCAGGAGTGGGGTGGGCCGGAGAGGGAGGAATTGATGAAACAAAATTGCAAAATGTGGATAATTAATTGGCAGGGGCAGTGCAGGATTCATTTATACTATTTATTTCTGTGTGGGATTGAAAAAAGGGAGGGAAACAGCTGGGATGGGGAAGAGAGGCCACTCCATCTCTTTACACATTTTAATGAAACTCTAGCAGCCAGTGGAATAAGGAAGAAGAGGCGTCTTTTGACAAAATAAAGCCTGAATTATAAAGAGTAAACTCGACCAGAGCCGGGACCTAGCATGTTAATATTTACATAGTTACATCAGAACTATGCAATTTGGTGTTGCAACTGCTTTGCCAATTAGGGATTAGGAAGGCAGGACTTGAAGGTTACCGAACAACAGACAAAATGATTTATTATTCTGAGGTCACTGGAATAAAGTATAGATATGCTTAACTATTTCTGGAATTTCACCTACTCACTCTCACACAGGCCCAGGGCCAGACTGGAGCAGACAAGCCAGCACCATGGTCCACAGCCAGACGGAAAAGGCCGTGCGGCCAAAGCCGAATTCCTTTCAAGGACGATTTCATTCCTCTGCTAATAATGTCCTTCTGAGTGTTAAACGCATTTGCCCATCCAATAACCATAATCAATAGTTTTGAAATTTTCAGCCTGTGTTGTGGCGTTGGATGCATCAGCTGAGGTTCTATCTTCTGTGTGACTCTGGACAAACCTCTTAAATTCTCTGAGTTTGTCTTTTCTTTTTTTTTTAATCTTTGTACTAGGGTTAACCTCTTGGAGAGTTTTGATGCGGATGGGGGTCCTAGTGAGGGCGACACTTAGCACAGGCCCGTGCAGGACACGCAGCAGGCATCCGGCCCATGAGGCGCGGGGACAAAACATCCACACCTTATCATGGGGCTTTTCCAGGACCTCAAAAGGCAAACACCTGGGTCTGAGGTCCAGGAAAGCCCAGCCCAGGCTGAGGCCACGTGGGTGCCACGGGAGACCACGTGGGCACTTCGGCCTCTGTCACCCAGACAGGGGTCCCCGCCCCCAAAGCCCCTAGGAGACATGGCAGAGGTCCACCCTCCAGCTCCTCTGCCCCGTGCCTTCTGCCCGCCAGGAGCCAAGTGGAGAGGGTGCGTGGGAACCATCTGTCCTCGCCCATGAGGTCCACCGGAGCTGTGGTGACTCACGCTTTCTGGCAGACTGGACGCTACCAGCCCCGCCAGCCCAGCTGAGCGCTCTGCGGATGCAGCACGGCGCCTGCCCCGGTGGCGGGGGGGGGGGGGCGGGGGGCGGGTCTCGCCTCCACTTCGGGGTTCAGGCCTGGGACACCCAGCCTCCTGCCACTGATGAGTTTTCAGGTGACCCTAGTAACTGACATCGGGCCGCGTCCCCCAGCCACATGAGGTTCAGGGGAGCCCCTCGGCTTACCTTCCCAGCCCTGTAGCTAGTGACGCCTCCCGAAAGGGCCGATGACATCACCCCATGAAACGGAAACAAAGCTCAGAGGCACGAATGCGTTTATCATCTGCCGTTCCCGTGACTCGCACGAGGCAGAGGAAGGGGCCTGGAGCCCCTTGCCGAGCCCTGGAGAGAGCGCATGTCCAGAGGCACCGCCAAGGAAGGACGGCCCCGGGCCTGCTCCACACCCTCGAGGACGGGGCTCGTCACCCACGTGGAGCCAGCTTTGCTGGTGGCTTCTCCCTCCACAACCCCGTGTGGACGTGGGGGGCTCCGCAGCTCTGTCGGTGGGAGAGCCAGGCCCCCGGCGCTGTGAGCGGCCTCCCCAGAAGGGAGCCAAACTGCGAGCGACTTGGTCAGGACAGGCAAACCAGGCGGGCTCCCCAGGCCGGCCCGCGGCCCCCCACGATGCTCGGAACAGGCTGCGGGCGTGCACACCCCTCACGCACGGCGAGCTGCCTCCCCTCGCCCGCGCCCACTCTGACGTGTCCCAACTAACAAAGACCAGGGCTTGGGGAGTGGGGCGAAGCCTGCTTCCTCAAAGCGCTCCGCACGTGGGGGGAGGCGCTGGGAGCAGCGCACCTGCCCTGACATCCAGGCCCGCTGGCCGGCCAGCAGCTGCCCTGGCGGGTGGAGGCCGCCGGGCAGAGGACAGCTCCCGCGCCTGCGCCTCCAGCTCCACGGCGCCCCCCCCGCCACCGTGGATGGCATCCAGGCCCGGGCCCTGGTCCTGGCCCTGGCCCCCGGCAGTAGCAGGCGTCATGAATCTCTGCACACCGCGGGAGGGACTCCGCCAGAAACTTGGGTGTCTGGTTGCTTTGAGCAATTGGCTTGGAAAGGGAACCAGTGAACAAGAAAAAAAAAGGTGATTGCCAGCAGCCGGAGGGCATTCTCGCTATGCGCCACAGTGATAACGCACTGCGGGCGCCCGTGTGCCCGGCTTCGGGGCCAAGGGAACTTGCTCTGAAGGAGGACTGGGGTGGGGGTGGGGGGAGACAGGAGACAGGGCGGTAAGTTTTAACGGCTCCAGCCGAGCCAAGAGCTGACATGAAAGCACGGCTGTACCGCGCCCCCCAAGCCCCCCGAGCCCCTTGGCTTCTACAAACCTGATGCACATAAGCCTCTGCAGAGCCTTTCCTCCCTCCGTCTCTTTCCTTTTCACTCAGGACAACGTGGGGGCTGGGGGAACGTCATTACCATTCAACAGTTACCAGGGTCAGGAAACCTGCAAAGGCTCTGAAATGGAGAAAGTCCCGTCTGCCTCTCCGCCCTCACTGCCAGTGACGCTGCCAGCCCTGTGCCCGCAAGGGGGTGATCACGGCGCAGGGACTCTGGTCCACAGAGAGGCAGGTGCAGCAGCGGACGGCTCAGCCCACGTGTAAACCCGCAGACGTTCCTCACTGGTGCCTGCGTGTGGCGTTCTCTGAAACCTCTGAAACATGGGCGACATCTCCCTGTTTCCCTCATTGTTAACGAGTTACATAAAATCTCTGACATGCGTGCATTTTGTACTGTTTACAGTCCGAATTTTATCTTCTTTTTGAAATGATCCTTTTCCACTGGGGTCTCACTGCCAGGAAACGGCCGGGTGTGGCTGCGAGCCCAGATCAGCCCACTCGGCACAGAAGAAAACAGGACAGTGAACCTATCTGGTGCACCGATAATGGGCCGAACATCTGTGTTTCATTTACTCCGCACTCTTCAGACGAGGAAGCTGATGTTCAGCTTTACACAGAGATTAAGTGGAAAGTGAACCGAATGCAGACGGTGCTCTTCAGTCCATGACCGGCCCCGAAGCGGGCCCTCCGCCCCGCACGGCCGAACCCTGGGGCCTCCCTGCTGTCCCTTCCTGTGGCGGCTGGCGTGAGGCCCTAGCCCCAAGGCCTTCACCCCTCTGAGCCCGGCTGCGAACGGCCCTTGAGGAAAGTCCAAAGGCCTGAAGCACCGCCCAAGCCTCTGGAGAAGCCCCCCCACGCCCCCGCATACCCCGGAAGAAACACAGCACCTCTGAAAGCTCTAAGGCAACTTTTTAACACAGAGGTGCTGGTAACAGCCATCCACAGAGAAAAACATGTCTACAGGCGTGACTGTCGAGAAAAGAAAGACAGGAGGGAGGGAGGGAGGGAGGGAGGGAGGCCGGCCTCTCGCGGCCATTTGTCCATGGCCTGGGGATCTGGCTCCTGGTCTGCGGCAGAAACACACTGAGACTTTAGTTATTAGAACCCATCCTGCATTCTCGAAAAAGTCCCAAACTTTAGTGCTATAAACATCACCTAGGGGGCGTGGCTTAGAATGCAGATTCCCAGTGCTGCCCTTAGGGATTCAGGATCTGACCTTCTCCGGGGGGCCCAGCAATCTGTATTTTCGATGAGCAGGCCCCGTCGTCTCTGAATCAGCCTAACCGGGGGCCCATCTGCCGTCCCCAGGACGGATAAAGAACTCCATGACCTTGGGTGGGAAAAAACTACATCTTCATTTAATGAACTGGAGCGTTTCCTTCAAGTGCAAACGTCGGCCTCGACGTGGGGGAGGACCTGCGGCACCTGGGCCTCTGCTGCCGGCGGGGTCGTCCGTGCTCAGCACTGCACCCAGGTCCAGGAGCCGCTGGGCGGCCACGCAGCTCTGCGAGGAGCTCACGCCTCCCTCGCCGGATTTGCTTTGTCGGGAATCTGTCCCACGATGGAGCTGGGCCCCGCTGTACGTCCAGAAGAGAGTTTTTATTTTACACGTTTAGAAGTCTTTACTCCGAGATGGGGTCCATGGCACCCGGGGGTTAGGGGCTCTGGTCTGACCCAGGACCACCCGCAGCACAGCCGGGGAACGAAACTCCTGGGTGAGGGAACGGAAACCCCCCCGGGGGCTGCCGCTGGTACAGGTGCAGGGCGGTGCCCCTCCCCGACAGGAACGTGGCAGCACAGCGATGGGAGGGGTGGGAGCCGGCCCTGAACATGTGCTGTGTCCCTCTTCCTCTCATCCGGACCACTGTCTCTCAATCGTGATGCTGGCACAGGCGACCAGGTAACAAGACGCCATCCACAAAGGCCGGGTGCTCCTTAGAGAGAAGGAGATGCTCACCTTCGATCAGGGTGCAAAGGAGGGCAGAGGCCGCTGCACCCCAACCCACAGCCTGTCAGAGCCTGTCGGTGGGAGACTAGGGCCCAGAGAGGTCAAGGGGCTTCCTGGAGGTCACACAGCAGGAAGTTTCAAAGCTGGGCCTCTAACCAGGTTTCAGGCCCCCGACTGTGCTGCCTCCCCCTTCACTAAGCGGCCTCCCGTCCACAGCAGGACAAGCGCAGAGCCTGCGGGACAGCCTCTGGGCTCACGGGGGCTTCCCTCCCTCTGACACCTGGCGGTGCTCCCGACGGACAGCGCTTGTCGAGGCTGGGAGACCGCTCCGGTGGCCAAGGACCCACAGGCACCGCTGCGCTCTCGGGCCAGACCGGCTCCGCACTCTCTTGGCCTCCGCTGCCCGAGGAGCCCGGCCTCAGCACAGCCCATGCCCCGGGCCGGGTCAACACTCGGGGAGGACAGTGGGCTGCACCCCGCCGAGGGCTTCCCGGCTGAGCCACCGCTGCTCAGACACACCTCACCGCAGCCACCCTCCACGAGTGGAGCTGGGTGACCCGGGTGGACCCAGACTCGTCCGCACTGAGGAAGGAGGGTGACGAAGACCCCCAGGACGTGAGGCAGCCAGTCCAGCCGTGGCGAGTGGGCCTCCAGAAGCCGCATCTGGAGCGTGTGGGCTCCAGAAGCAGTGTCAGGTTCAAATTCCCGCTCTGCCACGCACTGGCTGTGTGACCTGGGGCCAGCGGCTTCACCCCTCTGCAACTCCGCTCTGCCTTCTGTGTCTGGCACACAGGAGGTGCTCAGTAAGTACCTGCTGGCTGGACAGAGTGCACACGTCGATGGCAACAGCCACAAATGTAACTGAACTACACAACCTTCAAAATGCTCCCCCTCCCAGCCCGCCTGACAACTTGGTAGGTTACTCACCCACTCCCAAGGCTCGGAGAGACAGGCTTCCCCTGGAGCTCAGCAGGGTCAAGGCCTTCCCGGGAAAGTCCCGCCTTCCCTGGGGTCTGATCAGCCTGAGTCCCCAGAGCCTCCCCGTGACTCAGGCGCCGGCTGTTCAGAGGACTTAGTCACTTCCCCAAGTTAAAAAGATTAAAGGGACAAAATAAGAATTCGTGGTGCTTTTCCTTCGATTCTCTCCTTCTTTAAAACGTTTAATTTCTTTCTTTCTTTGTTTTTCTTTTTTTGGCCATGCTGCATGGCATGGAGGATCTTAGTTCCCTGACCAGGGATCAAACTGGTGCCACCTGCAGTGGAAGCGCGGAGTCTTAACCATTGGACCGCCAAGAAAGTCCCTAAAATGTTTAATTCTTAAATAATGATAAATTCACAGGAAATTGGAAAGAAATGTGCAGGAGGTCCCGTACCCCCTTCCCCATTCCCATCTTCCCCGCAGTAACATCCTGCAGAGGCGGAGGAGGGCATCAGAGCTGCCAGACCAGGAGGTCCGTACAGGCCTCGTGCGTATTCAGGTTCTGCCAGCCCTACGAGCACATGTGTGCACGTGTGTGCACGTGTGTGCGTGTGAGCAGCTCTCCACTCACAGAGCTCGTTCCTTTTTATTGCCGACTAGTTTTCCATGGTGGTGAAGGACATCACAGTGGTTTCCAGTTTGGGGCTGTTAGAAATACAGCTGCAGTGACTGTTCTCGCGGGAAGACAGGTCTTCATTTCTCTGGGATAAGTGCCCCCAGAGTGTCATTGCCGGGTTGCTTGTTGAGTTTCAGAAGAAAGCGCAAAACCGTTTTTTCCAAGAGCTGCACCGTGTTGCATGCCCCCAGCGACAGACGAGACCCAGCTTCTCTGCATCTTCCCGGCACTTGGTGTTATCACTGTTTGGACTGTAGCCGTGCTGGCAGGTGTGTGGTGGTATCTCACTGTGGTTTTCATTTGCATTTCCCCAACAGCTAATGATGTTGAACATCTTTTCGTGCCCTATTTGCCACCCGTATCTCTCTTTGATGAAGTGTCTGTTCATGTCTTTTGCCCATTTTCTAACTGGGTTGTTTTTTACTGTTGGCTTTTGCGAGTTCTCTATGTTCTAGACCCAAGTCCTTTGTCAGCTCCGTGGTTTGCAACTGTCTTCCCCTAGCCTGGATCTCGTCTGTCCGTCTTCTCCACAGAGTCTGTCACTAAGCTGAAGCTTTTCATTTTGATCAAGCCCAGTTTATGGGTGTCAGTACATTTCTGACAACCCTTGGAGGGGCTGTGCTTTGCATGTCAGGTCTAAGAACTCTCTGCCTGGCCCAGGTCCTGAAGATTTTCTCCTATGTTTTTTTTTTTCTAAAGTTTTGTCCTTTTCTGTTTTACATTCACGTCCACGACCCAACTTGCGCTTACTTTAGTATGAGGTGCACGGTAGCTGGATGTCCAGCTGCTCCGGCACCAGTTGGTGAAAAGGCCGTGGTCCCTCTGCGGAGTGGCCTTTGCACTTTTATTGCCGGTCAGCTGGGCACGTCTGAGTGGGTCTGTTTCTGGGCCTTCTGTTCTGCCCCATTTTCTGTCCTCTGTCCCTCCGCTGACGCCACCCTGTCTTGATGGCTGCAGCTCTGTAGGTAAGTGTTAGCAACAGGTAGAGTAGTTCTTCCCACTTTAAAAATCTAGGTTCTTTGCCTTTCCACATAAATTTTAGAATAAATTTGTCCATGTCTACCAAAATCCATGCTGGGTTTTTATTTTCTCCTTTTTAAAAATAAGCATTTGCAGGGCTTCCCTGGTGGCGCAGTGGTTGAGAATCTGCCTGCCAATGCAGGGGACACGGGTTCGAGCCCTGGTCTGGGAAGATCCCACATGCCACGGAGCAACTAAGCCCGTGAGCCACAACTACTGAGCCTGCGCGTCTGAAGCCTGTGCTCCGCAACAAGAGAGGCCGTGACAGTGAGAGGCCCGCGCACAGCGATGAAGAGTGGCCCCCGCTTGCCACAACTAGAGAAAGCCCTTGCACAGAAACGAAGATCCAATACAGCCAAAAATAAATAAATAAATAAATAAATAAATAAATAAATTTATAAAAAAAAAAAAAAAAAAAAAAAAAAAAAGAAGGCTTACTTTCTGCAGACAGAAGAAAAAAATGCATCTAAAAAAAAAAAAAAAAAAAAAAAAAAAAAAAAAAAAAAAAAAAAAAATAAAAATAAGCATTTGCAATGATCTACATTCATGCAGGCATGTTTGCAAATCCCTGGCCAACGGTGCCCCAAACATTTTCCCAAAGTCTCAGTAAATGTGAACGCAACGTCCTTGGCCACCAGTGTTTACCACTTAGTAAGTGGCCTCCTGGGTGGCCCTCCTTTGGGCCAGTGTCCCCTGTCCCCTTGAGCTGGCCCCTCCCCCAGCAGATTCGCAAAACCAGGAACCTCTCCCAGCAGCGTGGCTGGTCCTGGGAGGAGCAGGTAGCAGGCTGGGAGGAAGCATTCCTTAGAAAAGTGGCTGGCCACCTGTGCTGCAGCAGTGTTCTGAGGGCTGTGAACGGCCAGCCTCACCCAGGGCTCCTGAGCCAGGAGGGCGGGGCAGGGCCCGAGAATCTGCATTTCCCAGGTGATGCCGCTGCTGGCCTGGGGGCCCCACTTTGAGAACGCCTGCATCACATGATAGACTGCTGTTGCATTTTTAAGTAAAGACTGTATCGTTCATATTATTTAAAGGAAGGGTGGAGAAGTGAGGAAAATGCTTTCTTGCAAAGTAAGTCTAATTTTAATCATATGTTGGCGACTCATAGAATCTTCCCTGAAGGAAAAATCACAGAGTGCAGGACACGTAACGTGAAAGCAGCTGTCGCATGTCACACGTGTGGCAGGACTCAAGTCACACGCACGGAGGGCTCTGTGGTATCAGTCCATGCATTCTCCTGTCGTCCACTCAGGGCTGGAAGGTTACCTGTTCCCCGAGCTGAGCCGGGTCGGAGATGGGGATAGCCAGGCCCTTCTTACAGGAACAACTACGCACTACCTGTGTGGCATGATAACGCCCCAGAGACGTCAGGTCCTCGTCCCAGAACCTGTGATGTGACCCCACCTGGAGAAAGGGACTCTGGGTGTGACTGAGCTGAGGATCTTAAAGTGGGGAGATGGCCCTGATTATCCGAGTGGACCCTGAGTGCAGTCACAGGTGTCCTTAGAGATTTGGCACAGAGCCAGGGAAGAGGCCAGGTGACTACTGAGGCAGAGGCTGGAGTGATCCGACCACAAGCCCAGGACGCCTGAGCCACCAGAAGCTGAAGAGGCCGGAGGGATCCCCCACCCCCGGAGCTGCCAGCGGGAGCGCGGCCCTGCGACACCTCAATTCCAGCCCTGTGAAGGTGATCTGGGGTTTCTGGTCCTAGAGCTGTGAGAGGGCACGCTTGCTGCTGTAACTCCCCAGGTCCGGGGCGATTTGCCACAGCTGCCCCAGAACACTCACACCGCATGTGGGCACCTGCATGTCTTATTTAATCCTTACGAGAGGCCGGTGAGGTGGCAGAGACCTCGGTCACCATTCGGCACAGGAGAAAACCTCTTTCTCTAAGCTCAGTCAAGTAACTGGCCCACAAACCCCAGCCTGCCTCCAGAGCCCCCCCCGCCCCGCTACCCCCCACTTTCACCCACGTGCCCAGGGCCAAATTCCCCTCCCGCAGAGCAGAGCTCCCCAGGCTGCTCTTGGGCCACCACTTCTGTGGCCACAAGCCCACGCTAGGACATCCCCACCCAGGAGGGCAGATGCTATGAACTCAGCCTGTCCTAGAGTTTACCCCCAAGGCCTACAGCAGCTAGGGACCACGTCTTCAAGGAGGAAGCAAAATGAGAAGATGTCTTTTGGAGACAGTTGTCGTGCTCAGGGCATCTTTATTATACTGGGGCCACCAGACACTGGACCAGAGAATAGACAGGAAGGGGTATCAGTTAGGATGGAGCAGAAGTCCAGTGGCAGAACGGGGCCCGATGCCATCAGGGACCCAATTCCTCTCTTGCCACTCCACCATCCTTAGCGTGTGGCTTTTGTCTTCATGACACAAGATGGCTGCTGCACCTCTGAGCATCACATCTGCCTTCCAGACAGGAGGGGGAAGGGTAAACAGTGCTCGCAGGCTGAGTCTGTCCCTTCTAAGCAGGAAACTCATTGCTTCCCTAAAAGCCTTATGAGGAACACTCGGCTACCATCTCCTTGACCTGAGCTGCCACATGACCAGCCCTAACCACAAGGGAGCCTTGGAAGTATTTTTAACGGAGCCCACTGTCACCCCAGACAAGTCAGGGCTAAATCAGGAAGGGAGGAGAGAAGGGATGATGGCGTGTGCCAGAAAGCCCTGACCACACGGCTGCACGCGGGGCCATCAGTGGTTTAGACGCCAGCCTCTCTCAGGAGGTGACTGCCCCACCCGCCGGGACTCACGTGATTAGCACATCATGCCCTGTGTTCTTAAAGATCCTTATAACATTTTTTCTGATTATGAAAATAATATATATTCACTGTAGATAAATTAGAAACTACAATGACGCATAAAAATAACCCAACCCACCAGGAATAAATACTGGGACCATCTGGGGCTTGCGCACTCCCATTTGCCACCTTTGCACACTGCTATTTTAAGTGTGGCTTCGACTGAGTCATGCCCTAAACACAAGAAAAGGCAGTGTGGTCGTAACAAGTTTGGGGTTTCAGGTAAGATAATCCCGTCTTCATCCGGGATCCACCATCTGCTGACCCCGTGACCTTGGACAGCATTTTGTTTTTTTATCTCTGGTGGCGTCTGTGTCCTCACCTGCAGAACAAGGACCGGGTATGGTGAAAAGCATAAACAGCGCGGGTCAAAGCCCTTGGAACAGGCGCGTGGAGTCGATGGCGGTGCCAGTGCAGGTCAAGGGGGGCCCACTTATCCTCCAAATGGTAAACTGGGATTTAGCTTTTTTGTTCGGTAGATTTGATTTTTCCAAGTGTATGAGGCTCGTGCAGATAGCTAAGACCCTTATCGGAACCGGTGCACAAATCCCTCCCCCAAAGCAGGAAGGGGTCTCTTCTGGGCTGTACGTTTGTGCCCCCAAATCCAGATCCCTGCCGCAGCGGACAAGCTGAAGCCCAGAGCCCTCTTCCGGCCGTGCCCTCTGTCCCCCCCGACAGCCCAGGAGGGGTGCGCCCTGCCCAGCAGCCTCGAGGCCCAGGGCCCCAGGAGCTCAGTCCAAGCTTCACGTTCAACGACCCACCTGCTCACCACTCTTCTCCCCACTTGCAGGTGGGGGCCAGGCTGGGCCCCGCTGTCGGGAAGGGGCACTTTTTTGGTGTCACCCAGACAATCAGGGGCAGTGGGGTCCGCGTCGCAAGGCACAAGCCCGGCACGGAGCCCGCCGTCCGCCCCCCAGCCCTGTGGCCGAGCAGGAATGCCCTCACAGCAGGTCCCCACGTTCCTGGGGAGGCCAGAACCTCTGCCCAGGGGACCGCGGCGGCTGCGCAGAGCAAACGCATCCCTCGCTCATCCTGTCGCGGCCCCGCCTCGCCTCGCCCTTCACCCAGCAGACACAGTGGGGGCGGGGGGGGCGGCCCACAGGGCTGGCCCTGGACGCGTCCCAAGAGCGGCCCTTTGCTGACCGCTTACAATAGGTCGGAGGCCACGACAGCCCTGCTGTATGGAGAAAACCGAGGGCCCGAGGTCATAGTGCAGCGTCCCACCAACACGCTGGGCTTCAAACCCAGCTTCCCAGACGCCTGGTCCCCTCTCCTCGCCTAGGGCATCGCCAATCCCGGGGAACCTGGCCACGCCACGACCAGCTGCCATGGGAACCGGCTCTAAGTAAAAAGAGCGTCTCTCAAGGTCCCCAAAGGCAGCAGCACCGCCAGCCCCACTGCAGGAGGTGGTCTGATGTGCGGGCGGCAACAGGCCGTTTGCTTCCCGGTTCCCTGCAGCTCCTTGGACCCCAGTGTCTCTCCTGGGGCCCCAGAGAGGCCAAGACAGGCGAGCACGTGAGACACAGGCCTACCTCTCCATCATGGCTGTACCAAGGTCGTCGAGAGGTTGGCACCTGCCCGGTGGGTCCTTCCCAGCTCACCTGGGCCCCTCATGAATAACACACTCAGGGTGAGCTCGCCAGGAAAGCCCAACCTGCACAGCTACCTATCCTGGTTGAAGGCCTCGGAGGGTCCGCCTCGCTCGAGACCCACTGCTCTGATGCCCACCTCTGACGAAGCAGCTGTCTCTCCTGGAGGAGGTATTTGCCATGAGAGGCTTTTAACAGCCACATGAGGATTCTTAGCTGGCAGCTGCCGCTCACAATAGGAGAACATCTTTTCCACGCTGGATGGCACGGAGGCAAAGGGACGACGGCCTGAAGAGAGCCCAGGAGGCCGGGCGCCAGGCTGGGTGACCTCGAGCAACTCAGGTCCTGCAGGTGGAATCGCTCGTTCGTGACACAGACCCTGTGAGCAACCTGCGTCAGAACCACCTGGGGACACCCAGGGACACTCCCGGAGCGTCCTTCCCAGAACCAGAGGTTGAGAACCCAGGGGCTGGGGGAGCCCCCAGTTCAGCCCAACCGTGAACCAGAGGGGGCTCTCCAAGTGTGGACCCTGGACCAGCGGCAGCAGTGCCTCCTGGGAACGTGTGAGAGATGCAGGTTCCCAGGCCCGCCCGGGCCTGCTGAATCACACATCCCGCGCTGTTTTACCCCTGCCCTCCCCATGGGTTCTGGTAAGTGGCGTCGCACTGGGTCATTCCAGAAGGGGCTGGAGTTGGACGTCCTGTGAAAGCCACTTCCCACCCTAAAACGTTAATGTTCCATGCGGTTTCTTCCTTGGAGGGTTTGCATTTCATAGCTGAGCAGTGAGGACAAAACAGGATTGTAAACAGGGGATCCAGGCCATGTGGTGTGTGCCTCAGGGACAATGTTTTTATAGCAGAGGGTTTTCTCAATTCGCCCCACGTGGGTGGCCACTGCTCGGGACACCTGCTCACACCCACCAGATGTTCGCAGGTAAGACGTGAACTCGCCGATGGAGCCCCCGTCCCGGGGGCTGGAATGGAACGCAACACCCACGTGGCCTGACGGGCCCAACGTCAGAGGCTTAGTCCCCAGCCTCGTATGAGGACCCCATGGTTATGCCCGGCCCACCCGGACGATTCACGAAACGCTCCATCTCCGTTCCCTGACGCAACCACACCTGCAAAGTCCTTCCGCCGTGTCGGGTCACATATCCGCCCTTCTGGGGATCAGGATGGGGGTGTCTTGGGGGCCACCTTCCAGCCCCTCACAGTCACCTCATCTCAAAACAGAAAGCCATAACCCGCCCTCATGGGCCTAAGAAGGCAGAGGCACGCGGGACACGCACCCGCCCGTGGGCCTGGCGAGGTCCACGTGGCAGGGGCGGCAGGGACCACGCTGAGGTCACCCTGCCACATGGAGAGCGGCAGCCACCTGGGGTCCCCTCTCCTGGCTGGCAGCGACCCCCTCGCCCCTGACTGCACAGGATAAACACCTCCCAGGCACTTAACCGGGACGGGAGCAGCCTCAGGCCAGCCTTGCCCACCTGCCTGCACGCCGCAGAGCAAAGGAAACCATGGGCGAGGAAGAGGTGGGGTGACACCCCAAGACAACCTCGTCAGCCCAGACAGGGACAGACTGACCACACCCTCCCCGCTCTGGTCACATTTGCTATCTGGGTTGCTTTTTAAGGGGAAAAGCTGACCTTTCAAGAGAAACGAATTAGGCCAGTAAAGGAGACGCATAATTAAGGGGACACTGAAGGAAAGCGCTGGGACCTGGCGGCGAGCATCCAGACACCTGACCCCCCGAGATGGTACACGGGCTCCTCCTCCGGCCTCATCCGTGGGCGTCTGCTGTACCCCCTGTCCCTCCGTTGGAGGAATACTCCTCAGGAGCCCCATCTGCCAAGGACTGTCCGTTAATTACGAGCAGGGGAGGCGCCGGGGGCAGGACGGAGCGGGGACGGGCTCGTAACGCCTCTGCAACGCGCTGACCTCAGAGGTGCGGGGCATGTGATGGGGGCTGGAAGCCGGCCCAGCGCTGGCGCCCATCCACGCCGCTCCCTCCGCGGGGACCCACCGGCCAAGAAGGAAACGCGCTGTGCTGGCCCAAACGTTGCCAGATGTGGTGAGGCAAGAGATTCTGGTTATTAAATCCTCGATTACTCAGAGGGGGATGACCTGGAAGATGACTTCCTCATGGACTCCCGAAACCAGCCTGCTGGGCCTGGGCCCAGACTCCGCCTTCCTGAAACTTGGCCTGGTCCGCGCAGCTGGGCCTGAGGACGTGTCCTTCCGTCCACACACACACGGGCTGGTGTAAACACTTGCCTTCTGAGTGTGCCCGGCCCTGGCTTCCAGGATCCAGGCTTCTCCCTTCCAACCAAATCTGCACCAACCAGAAGCCACCACACAGCTCACTGTCACCCCTTCCCCAGCCCACGGCAGACATCATCAATCAATCACCAAAATTCCAAAGCCAGGGCTTTGGAATCCTTTACAACACAGTGCTTCAGGCAGGTCCTCAATACTCTGTCCACCTGAAATGACACATATTCACTTATCTTGCCTGAGATGGCTGTTTGCTTTCAAATACACACCTCATACACTATTTTGAAAATGTCCCCCAGGGTCTCCCGGAAATGGCTTTTACACTTGCAACGGTGGAAATTCCCCTTCACGTCCAAGTGGTGAGGGAAGCCAGCAGGGTCCCACGCGTTTATGGTGAAAGGTGTCTGGGCTGCTGGCTTAGCAAATCTGGCCACAGGCAGCCAGGGGTCCACAGCCTTCTGTGTTTATTTGTCATGACATGGAGAACAGGGCAGAACATAGAATCTCCACGAGAAACGTGAAGCAGTGCCCTGGATGAAGCCCGAGCCTCCCCCTGAGTCTTTGGACGCCTTCGGAGGCTCTGGCGGGAAAGGCTGGGGTCTCACGTAGAGACCCAGGCTGCCACGGGGATGCACCTTGAAGATGTGATGCTGAGGGAGGAGGCCAGACACAAAGGCCAAATATTATCTGATTCCGTTCAGGGTAAACGTCCCGACCGGCAAATCCACAGAGACACTGAGAGGGTCAGGGGCTGCCAGGGGCTCAGGAGATGGGGTGACTGCTGGCGGGAACGGGGCTTCTGCTCGGGGTGACGAACATGTTCTGCAATTGTTATGGTGAGGGCTGCGCCACTCCACGAACACACTAGAAACCACAGAATTGGACTCTTTAAATGAGTGAACTGAATGGTACGTGAGTTACAGCTCAAGAAATCTGCTGTGTTTTCTTTAAGATCACATCTGGGAGGCAGATGACCCCTCTCCGCACAGCCAGGTTGCCGGGGGGCTCAGAGCTTCCGGCCAGGTGGCCTTGGCAAGCGCCTTAACTGCGCTGAGGTCCAGCTTCTGTGACCATAAAATGAGGTTAAGATAACTCACCCCGCTCGTCTATGGGGACTCACGTGAGGATGAAACACCACGACAGCAACGGCCTGGCGCGCAGGAGACAGGAAAGCCGGTCGCTCGGGAGCAGGCCTGATCCCAGAGCCAGAGCTAAGGGGCCGCTCTGACCACTCCTGAGGGATGTGCCCGCCCCTCGCCCACCTGGGAGGCAGGGCCCACAGCTCCCACGGGGTGAGAGCCGCTCCCTGCAGGAGAACGGGAAGCAGACGCCCACACCCATCCACAAGGCCCACCTGGCGCGTGTGCAGGGCGCCCAGCGAGGAGGGTCTCAAGCGGGTCCCGGGAGGGAGGCGGGGCTGGCTCCGGCAGCCTCGGGTAAGGGAGGACTCAGCAGGTTGGGGGAGCAACAGAGTGGGACCTGCACCCACGTGCCCCCCGTCACCAGCTAAGGAGTGAGGGGCCTGGCGGAGGGGACAGAGTCCAGCCAAACCCGCAGCCCTGCTGCCCGCAGGCAGACGCGGTAGCACCCGAGGCCGGTGCTCGGGGTGGAGGAACTGCAGACTCTGGAGACGGAGCCTCATGACCTCCCCGGCTGTCCGGGCCCAGGTCTGGGGAGGCGGACGAGGGCCCTTTCTACCTACAGGGCCCTCTGCACTCTGGCGACTTGGGACACCGTTGCCAGGAAAATCAGAACCGTGAAGTAAGCACTCGCCCTGGACCCTGGCAGTCTTCCCCCTTGAAAACTCACGCCATGGGACTCAAAACCCAGGGGACAGATCCCAGCAGGCAGCGGTGGGGACAAACACACTCGGCTCCCGGCAGCTAACACGTCAGCCGCAAGTGCCCGGGGCTTGGGCTCACCCGCCCAGCACCTCATTTCTGTCTTTTCAGCTTAAACCGAACTCCCGGCCTGGAGGGACCCTCTTCTTGGAGTCCAAGCCAGGAAGACGATGGAGGTGCCCGACAGCTGACATTTCCAAATCTGGAAGCCTGACCACCGCCAGGTTCAGACCCGACGGGAGCCCAGGGCATCAGAAGGCCCCAAGTTCCCACCCCATCCTCAGCGGGGCGGGAAATCCTGCCCATGTTTTCAACAATCAAGAAGCCGTCCCCGCCGTCTCTGCTACCACTCAGGACGCGGGGAGACTGAGTTGCCACCACATGGCAAGGGCTTCCCGAGATTCTACGTCACGTCAGATTCTTGCACAAAGCAAAGTAACACTTCAGGAGAAGCAACCTCTGAGGCTGGTCTCTGGCCAACCTCATCCATCTCCCTTCCTGTTCTGCCACTTGAGCCCCTCCCAGAAATCCCGCTAACAATCCAGGGCCTTCTCCTCTGTGACAGCATTTAGCGGATACAGGGCCCTATGGAAGCACACGCGGTACGTGGCAGAAGGGCCAAGAAATGCTTCCTAGCAGCTCGCGTTTCCATCTGTTTCCCCACTAGGTCACATCAGTGCTGCGTTCATATCATCATTCTGGGCTCTCTGAACTACCTACTAGTAGATGGTAGACATAGATCTAACCCCGTTAACTGTTGGATTTTAAACACACACACACCAAGTTTTCACATCGTAAGAGGCCTCCAGCTGGGCCTCACCTTCTGCCTAGCGGGGGTTTTCTAGGGTAGCACTCGGGTGTAACGGAGAATAACAAAGGAAGGGGCGAACGACTTCAGCACAAAACATAGGACTTATTATCGGAACCCTGGGATTAATATTTCTGCCACTCACTAGGTATGTGTCCTTGGTCAAGATCCTCAACCTCAATTTCCTCATTTGAAAATGGTAGTTGCAAAATCAAATAAGATAAGAAAAAATAAAAGCACAACACACAAGGCCTTTGGGAAGCTGTCTATTATTATCAGTGTTACTATGTTGTTATTACCATTACCATCCCAGCTCTGCAGGCAACAGGATTGCCAAGTCTCATCTTTCATCTTTCCTTTACCATTTAACAGGTGGGCTTTTGTATTTTAATTTAAAAACAAACAAATAAAAGAAACCAGAACCCATGGGGGGCTGCCATCCTTCATTGCTACGAAGGCCCGAGAGTGAGGGCGGTGGGTGCATCTGCACGTGTGGACGAGGCCTCCCGGGGTGTTTCAGAAAGTCTATGCACAGAAACTGCGACTGTCACTTTTGCTGGTGGCCTGACCATATAATGGGAAACAGACACATCAAAGCACCAGGAGGCGACCTGCTTTGAAACTTGCTCAAGTGAAACCGTTATGAAGAGACTGGTGGCCCCATGTCTGGTAAAATGGCTTGTTACCCACAGTGCAGGCTTGTGACAGGTTATATGCAACCACGAGCCCCCCATTCCGCCCGTGGTGGGTCGGGGGACCCAGCCCTGTCTCCACACTTGCTCAGAACAGCCATAATGAGATGCACATTGAGCAGAAAGTGTCGCTAATCAGGCCTGTTTGCGGCACATCCGAGCCTGGGTGGTGAGACAGAAGACTGTCACCGGGGACATATCACAGAAAAAAAAAAAAGAATAAATCGGGCAAAGAATAGAAGGCCCGAAGTGAAGGAGGGAGACCCTGACTGCGCCCTCAGAGCAGAGACCGCAGACAGATCTCTACGCGCCAAACGAATCTGCCTCTGGGCTCTGGCTTTCGGTCCAGCACTTGAATTGTCAACAGGAAAGCAGAATGCTTTGTTTTGCCATAAAGACGTTTCCAGACTGCATTTGTTGTCACGACTTGGTTGCAAGTCTGAATGCATTAATAAGAAGAAGACACAGCCAGCCCTATCACCAGCACATCCCACCTCCTAATGAAAGCACTTCATCTCACACCCCGCTGCCAGCCGGCGGGGACCCAGAGGGCCTGCACTTACCCCGGAGGCGGCCGTGGCACGTCTGCCGCGTGTCCTGCGGGTGGCGTGTGACGGGAAGGCTGTTGACGTGTCCTCCCCTACTCCGCGGGCCCAGGTGCCTGCGGAAACCGCAGGGTGGCTGGCGCTGCTTCGCCCTCAGCTGGGAAGTCTCAAGTTCCGGGCGGTCTGGGATTCCCTCTCCCCTCGCACACACTTAACCCTGCTCGTGCCTGCCGAGGCGCGGCTGGAAGAAACCCAGTCTCGTGTGCTCCCGGACGAAGGAGCGGCGCCTGGTCCCCAGCTGGCTTCCCTCCTGCTTCTCCTTCGTAAACTGAACACATGTGCAAGGAGCCGGAAGATGCTTCTCCGCAGAGCGGGCCCGCTTCTTAACCCTCCGGACCGCTTCCCCGGGCAGCGAGGGCGCACCTGCCGGCAGGGATTTCTGGAGACGTCCACCCCGGGGCTACCAGCCCGCAGGTCTCTGAGGGGGCTGCCTTTGGCCGGGCTCCTTTGGGGGGCTTCCCTCAGAGCATGGAGCGGCTCAGACCCACCCGCAGGCTCGGGAGGCTGGTGGGCGCGGGGGGCGGGGGGGCGGAGAAGCATGGCCGGGCGGATACCAGCCTCCCCGCTGGTTCCCCTCGCATGCTCAGCGGTCACGCTCCTTCTGGGACCGGCGTCCTCGTCCAGCAGCTGTTCACAGCACCGACACGCACACACCAGTGACCCCGGGGTGGGGAGGGGGGCTGTACGTGCCCGTGGGGGGGAGGGTCGCCTTTCCTCCGAGATGCGCCCCTGAGGTGCCCATTTTGTACTCCCACCACGGCGCCCTCAACTCTCGTGAGCCCCCGGGGAAACAGAGCCCGAGAGCTTAACACGGCCATTGTTGATGTTGACCCGAAGCGGGTCCTGAAGCCCCACCACCCGCCAGGCTGGGAGTCCACGGCCGAGGCAGGAACGGGAGCCGGCAGCGACCCCCTGAGCGCCAGCGGCCGGGGAGGGAGAGAAGTCCCCGCCCCTGAGGGCCCCCAGCCCCGCTCACGCACGCATGGCACGCACGCTCACGCACGCTCCCACACGTGCCCACGCACACGCTCACGCACGTCCCCACGCACACGCTCACGCAGCCCGCACACGTGCACACGCTCACGCACGTCCCCACGCACACGCACGTCCCCACGCACACGCTCACGCACGTCCCCACGCACACGCTCACGCACGCCCCCCACACGTGCACACGCTCACGCACGTCCCCACGCACACGCTCATGCACGAACCCACGCTCACGCACGTCCCCACACACGTGCCCACGCACACACAGGCGCTCAGGTCCTCCCTCCCGGTCTGACCACGTGGACCTTGGGAGGCCCTTGTTATTATGCTCCCCGGTCACACGAGGGTCACGTGATCCTCCCAAAGGGTCTCAGGAATCCTCCCTCTTTACTAAGACCCCTTCAGGAAGGACCCTCAGTAGCCATTAGATGGGGACCCTGAAAAGACGTGTCCCCGATCTTGGTTCAGATTCCTGGTTCCAGAATTCAGCTGATGCCCCAAGAGCTCCAGTCCACAGGGGACATCCCTGGGGTCTCCTTCAGTGGCTCCCCCTGAAGTGGCTCCTGCTCCCACGTGGAAGAAAGGGGTGAGACCGCCCTGAGCACGCACACCGTGGTGGAGAGGCAGCGGCGTGTAGGGGCCCTGTTGGGCTGCCTCCTGCAGGCCTGCAAGGCCTGTGCTTGCCCAGCCTCAAGACCAAAGAAGGAGCCCGGAGTCGGTGACAGAGACTTCAGTGGTTTCATGGGTGGCGGAGCTTACGTATCTGAAGCAAGAAGGTCCTGGAGCAACACCCCACCGAGTGCGGTGGAGAGTGGGCAGGACGATGTGGCAGCCACCCTCCGGCGGGGAAGGGGAGGTTACCAGTTACAGGGGAGTTGCCACCAGGTGGGCTCATTAGTTACCAGGGAAACCAGCGGAGGGGCACGAGGCCCCTCTCCTCCCCTTGATGAGAATAATCACCAGCTGGCCTGGGGCAAGTATGTAGAAAGGTCAGTCAGGTGCTTCGGGTGTAGGGGAAGCAGGCGCGGGACATGCAGGTCCATACAGGTCGGACCCTGACTCTGCAGCCAGCTGCCTGGGTTCAAATCTGATTCCACCACTTACTGGCTGTGCTGCTTGAGGCAAGTTGCTTAACCTCTCTGAGCTTCAGTGTGCAAATCCGCAAAATTCAGATGATAATAGTACCTCTCTAGTGGGGATGGTGTTCAGGATTAAATGACTTTTAACACATGTAACATTCTCAGAGGTGCTATTACTAGAAATCAAAGGAGAGATTCTACCATCCCCTGGTCCTGACACAGGGCTCCTGGGAAGCCCTGTAGTTCCAGCACATAAGAGCAGGCCCCAGGCAGTGAATCTGCCGACACGTATCTGCAGCCCTGAAAATGCTGTGAACCTCTAGGGCAGTCACTCCGTGGGCACTCCTCTATGGAAGAATTGCCAGCTCCAGGACACATGTTACAAGAATGCTGACTAACTGGAAACGAAAGGCCCCCACATAGGGGGCTGGTAAATTAGGAAACATAATGACACGGGTTAGCATACAGCTCACGGGGTGATGCTTGAGGGGCTGCTACCTTGTGGGCTTTATATCTGAATATATATTTTTAGATATAATTTAATAGGTTTAATAGATATTAATATATATATTTAGAATTCTATCTAGAATAGACAAAATAAGATCTCCAGGATGGAGGGCCAATGCATTAAAATAAAATGATTAGAGGGGGCTTCCCTGGTGGCGCAGTGGTTGAGAATCTTCCTGCTAATGCAGGGGACACGGGTTCGCGCCCTGGTCTGGGAAGATCCCACATGCCACGGAGCAACTGGGCCCGTGAGCCACAACTACTGAGCCTGCGCGTCTGGAGCCTGTGCTCCGCAACAAGAGAGGCCACGATAGTGAGAGGCCCGCGCACCGCGATGACGAGTGGCCCCCGCTTGCCGCAACTAGAGAAAGTCCTAGCACAGAAACGAAGACCCAATATAGCAATCAATCAATCAGTAAAAAATCTTTTAAATAAATAAATAAATAAATAAATAAATAAATAAATAAAATGATTAGAATTTTTAAATCATCTTAACTGATGTCTAAGACATTAAATGCTGAATCGGGGAGGTGGGGGAGGGTGGAGAAAAGAAGAATGAATAAACTAAAATACCCCCAGACTTTAATCTTGGACTTTTCTACAATGAGCAGGACTGCTTCTATAATCAGGAAACAGACATTTGCAAAACAAAAAGCCAACCCTGACCTCTCCCTCCTGTTGTCACAGGCTCTTCCTTTGAAATGTCTCTCTCGTTGCTCCCACTTTTCTGTTTCTGCTCTTCTCTGCCTGACCAAGCCACCTCCCTCCTCCAAAAGGCCACCCGCTGTCCCCTGCCTGGTCTGCAGGCCCGCAGCATCCTGGCCCGCTGTCACGCTCACCACCTAGGGTCTGCTGGTGTTCTTGCCCGACTTGCAGATGGGAGCCGAGGCTCCCAGAGGCTAAGTGACCTGCCCAAGTCACCCAGCTAACAGGTGGCAGGGCTGGGACTTGAGCCCAAGCCCTTGGCCTGTGAGGTGAGGAACTCCCCCGTGGGGACCAGGGCGAAGGTGCCGAGTCCCACGTGGGGCTTCCCTTTTGGGGCTTGTCTGGGAGTTGCCCTTGGGGGTGGTGGCCTTGCAATCCATGTCACGGTCATCCCGGCGTCCCCATCATCACAGGGAGCATCTGGGGGCAAGTCTGCACCGCCCTGCAGAGGAGCAGGGGACGCGGGCCCTAAACCAGTAAGGGAACATCACAGGCGTCCAGGAGTGGTGCGTCTGGGCAGAGAAGCCCAACACGGCGGCTATTTCAGGGTGAGTGTCCAGGGAAGGCCCCTCTGAGGAAGGGGCGGGAGGGACCTGGGGCGGAGCCGGCCGAGTGAGGGACCTGGTCAGGTTGGCGAGGCACCTGGCTGGGCTGCTGTCCACCCGTCATTCAATCAAACGCTCACCTGGGGGCTGGGGTGAAGGCACCTGCGGGATGTGGGTAGCCTCTGCCATCAGCCGACTTTAGGTGAAGGAGATCCCCCTCCGTGATGTGCGGGGGGCCTCGGCCACTAGGCTAAAAGCCTTTTGGAGAAATTGGAGGTTTCCTCGAGGAAGAAGAAATCCCGCCTTTGGGCCACAGCGTCAGCTCCTGGCTGTTCCCAGGTGCCAGCCCCACAGCCGTCTGCACCCAGCCCTGTAAGAAATCTTTCTGCATAAAAATGTCCTACGACTTCTGTCCCTGGTAGAACCCTGCCCAGTACGAGACCGAACCGGTCACTGAGTGTCAGCTGTCTGAAGGGACCTCATGAGTTAGTAAAACGTGGACGTCCCCGTAGCGCCTGCTTCCTAATGAGTTTCGTACAGTCGGGCAGCTGTGCTCCAGGCAGGTAGAGCCTCCGTGGTCGTTTACAGAGTCAGTGAACTAGGCTGTCTGTGGCCACTTCTATTTAAAGAGCCCAGCTGGGCAACCTGCCCTCCGCGCAGTATTTCCTGGGCCACTTTTTCCTGTGGCAAAATGCGATTAAACATAAACCATCTCAGTTTAGACCACTGTGTCCAGAAAAACCATTTCCTAAGATGTGGACTGCCTGATGTGTTGGAGTCTCCTTTTTAAACCAAGTGCTTGCTCTGTGTTGTAAACAAGGCCTGAAAACACTTTTAAGCATCAACGTGGCTGATGTGAACCAGCGGTTTCAGCCGCGGCTGCATTCAGAACGCCCGGGTAGGTCTGAGCTTCCTGGCACCCGATGTGTCCCAGACGCTGAGCCGGTGTCGGGCTGGGGCCGGCACCGGGGGCTTCGAGCTCCCCCCGCTTCTCCCAATGCATGGCGGAGGCTGAGTGCCTCTGGTCTACCCACAAGAGCTCTGATTTAGGCATTTCAGAGGAAGGCTTTTCCTTCGTGGGGCAGACACAGGCTCGCCCCCTGCTAACAGCTTGCCCAGCTTTGGGGAGGAGCCGAGACCCAAACCTGGCCTCCCAAGTGGTGAAACTGCTAGTCTGGTTGTCACGTGAGGGTGTGCCCTGCTTGCGGCCCTGCGGGTTGGAGTGGACCCTCCGAGCAGGTCACTGATGCTGATGGGAGTACAGTTACCCCAGGATGACTAAGAAGGGACCTGGGCAGGAAAATGAGATGGTTTTGTCTGTCCCGGGTGTATCCCCACGTCTAGGTTCTGTGCAGGTCTGGGTGCTTGTTCCAGCCACACCCCCTACTGTGTAATTAGTCACCCCCAAACTCAGTGGCTTCTCTCACACCGTCGGTCGGCCAGGCCTCTGGGGAGGGCTTGGCTGGGCGGTCTTCACTTGGGCTGTGACATGCAGTTGTGGTCCTGTGTCAGCCGGGGCTATGGCCTCATCTGAAGGCTGGACTAGGGCGGGAGGGGCACTTCCAAGGTGGCTCCATCACACGGCATTGCTCTTGGTACGTTGGTGCTCTTGGCCAGAGACCTGGGTTTCTGCAAGTGGCCCTCTCCGTGGGGCTGCCTGAGTGTCACGACACGGTGGCTGCCGCCATCCAAGAGGCCGAGGCGGAGGCTGCAGCGCCTTTTACAGCCTCAGAAGTCAACCCCATCAGCTCCGCCATATGCTATTGGCCACGTGGACCAGCCCTGATTTGATGCGGGAAGGTGAGGCTGCCCGACCGCCACAGTGCTGTCTGAGAGAGAGGGTTCAGAGCAAAGCAATGGGAGGGTCCAGGGAATCAGACTAATCAACCTGAAAGTGACCAACTCAGATAGGAGGGTGATCAGCATTAAATCATGGAAGGTGGGCTGACGGTGAGCTTACAGGAAGAGCCAAACTCACAATCTATGGGCCAAAGTCTTAGCCCTCCCACTTCCCGTCCGGGGCTGTGACCATCAAAATGGGGACGGTGGCGGTGCCTGACCCCCTTCTACACCCACCTGTTAGGAGTTCAAAGGAGCAACAGAAGGAATAATGAAGTGCCAAAGAGTGATGCCGTTGTCATTCGCAGCTTTACTGTGATGTAATTCACATGCTGTGCGTTTCACCAACACGAAGCCCGTGATTCAGTGGTTTGGGTCTGCCGTCACCACGACAGACTCATGAGGCCTTTTGACACTTGAGAGGGTATTTTCGGGCCCTGAAGAGAAATGCCAGTCAGTGTGGCTAGTTCAGCAGGGAACTCCTTGCCCCTGGAGGTACTAGGAACCATGAAGTTCAGGCTGAAAAGGACCTCGGTGGGAAGAGAGGTCTGGACGCCTCAGGGCCGAGCCACCTGTGCGTGGATATCACCAGAGAATCCGCTTCGCTCCCGTGATGCTGGCGTGAAGCCTGGTGGCCTGTCCCGAGTCAGCACCACAGTCAGAACCTGCTTCCTGAATCCAGCGCCGAGTTCACGGGCCGACATCCCTACCCACATTCTCTGGCTCTGTGGGGAGAGGGTCCCAGCGGCCGGTGGCATAATTCCGCCCTCCCCTCCTGCAGAGGCTTCCCAGCCCCTGCAGCTCACCCTGGGACCCATCCAGCCCCACAGGGTGGGGAGCTTGTGGGTGTAATGTCGCCCCCCGATCCGACCCTCCTTTCCTTTGTGCTTCTGGCTCCAGCCAGGCCGTCCTGCAGCCAAACCTGGGACAAGGGGTGGGTGGGTCCTACAGGCCAGAGCACCGGCGGGGGACGGTGGCGCAGCCCCGCAAGCTGGCCGGGCGCCTGCACAAAGGAAACGGGCACTGACCGTGTGACTTTCCTACCGATCGACCACATTCGGTGAGAGTCAGGGTGCAGCTCTGGCGGCCCAGGGAAAAGGGACGTAAACACTGGCTGACGGTACATGTGGATTCGGACTCACTTCTCCCGGCCCCTTTCCTCGATCCTTGGCAAGTCCAACAAGCAGAAGGCCCCGTGGGCCCCCGAGCCAGGTCACGGGGTGTGCTCCAGAGTGGAGAGCTGGGGGCTCCATCGTGACCCCAGGAAACAGCAAGTCCCAGCCACCCCGGACGCAGGTCAGGGGGTCACCGCACTGACCACTGGCCTGCCCTGGCCTAAGTGCAAGCTGTTTCGCCAAAACACTCCCTCCTCCCCTCCCCGGCTGCAGCCTGAGAACACCTGCCTCGCCCTCTGCCCCCTGGCCCTCAGTCGGGAGCCAAGAATTCCGTGACAGACGCCCAAGTCGTAGTTCACAGAATCACTCCCCACCACTGGACACGGAGGCCTGCTCAACCTTCTGCCAAGGTCAGGAGCTGCTGCAGAAATCTGCTAGGAGGGCCTCGAGGACGGACTCTCTTCTGAGTTCTGCCCCGGTCCAGGTTTCCCGCTGAGCCCAGGCTGCTCCATCCATCAGATCACAGCCTCGAGGGACAGCTTCCTAAGGCCCACAGAACCCTGCCAAGGACCGAGTGAGGAGCTCTGTGCATCAATAAACTGAACACACGGCCCGCCTGGCAGGGGAAGTGAGCCGGCAATGGGGAAACATCATGAGATAAACACGGATATAAATGTGAGTGAGTGCATTTGTGCGAGGCTGTCTGTGAGTGTGGACCTGCGTCTGTACAAGTCCTAGTTCTGTCCACTGAGAGGGCTGGCAGCTGTGACACCCCAGCGCCCAGATCATGGTTTCTAAACACCAGCTTCCACTGACAGTGGCCGGGACTCCTTGGAGAGATAGCCGATTCCAACCTGGGCAGGAAAACACCAGATGCTCCTGGAACATCTTGAAACACCAGACGGCCAGGAAGCCGTCCAGGGCCCCCGGGGGCCCCCAACGTGCTTGGAGCCAGCTTGACAGGGTGCCCTGACAGTGACAGACTACCCCCTGTTGAAGAAAATTGTAATTCATGCGCTTATACTCAGATGAATAGACACGTAAGTGGAAGTCAAAGGAAGCACGGGATGTTTGTGTAGCTTTAAAGTGCTTTCCTACAAAACAGTTACTTACAATAAAGAGCGAAGGAGTAACTCTGCAGGGGAGGTTGATGCCGTTTGCATAGCCAGTAAAGGGATGAACCGAACCACCCCCCTCCGCCTGTGCGTGGAGCTCATCCGCCCTCCCCGGGTGTGGGGCTGACCCGTCCACAGGCCCAGCTCTGCTCGTCCCTCCACCGGCCTCTCCTGACCCGAACCGAGCCCTCCTGACCATCCACCTCCTGCTCTGCTGCCCGAGGCCTCACACCGGACGAGGGCCCAGGCTGGAGGGACTGCAGGGCCTCCGGTCCGTGGGGGTCGGGTAGGGGGGTGGTCAGCAAGGAGGGCCCCCAGGACCATGGGTCTGAGCAAGGCCCCGAGGGACAGGCGTGTCCCAGCGCCCAGAGCACCTACAGGGGGCCCCGGGCCTGGTCCGTCCACCGCCCGCTCCTCCACGGACGCTGAGTGCAGGCACCAGGGTGAGAGGGCGCCCCTCCACGGTGCCTCTGCCCTCTTGCCCGTGCTCCACTGCCACCCCATCGTCCCCGCCGAGGAAAGAAGGGCTGCCCCGTGGTAGGAAGCCAGCTGTGCCCAAAGGGGTTCCCGGCCTTGCAGGGGAAACGGGGGCCTCCAGGGCTTTCTGGTCTCCCACCCCGCCCCCTTTTGCTCACAATAACTCCCGCACCTGACGTCCCAGGTCCCGCCTCCACCCACTAGATGCCAGTAGCACGCCCGCCCCCAAGCTGCAACCCCCCAGCATTTTCAGACATTGACCAGCATCTCCTACGGGGTCAGGATCACCCTGTTGAGAAACTCGGTTTCCTCCTATACCCACCCTTGTCCCCTCTGTTCGCTGGCAAGGCTCTGGCACCCGTGGCTTGTGGTTGAAACGACTCCACCAGCCCCACGTGAGCCAGGGAGGCTGGGATGGGGGCTCCCGCAGGCACTCGAGCGGTCCCGGTCCTCAGGGGCCTGGTCCCAGCTGGAGAAAGCAGCACGAGAATAAAGCAAACTGTACTGGGTGCACGAGATATCCATCTGCAGGGCTCGTGATAAACTCCAGCAAAGACCAAACACAGGCCTGCAGTCAGCTACACCCACGGCACTGAGATCATCCTTGAAAACAGCAAGGCCGGGGGGAGCGGGGCCGCGATAAGCCGGGTCCGGGCTCAGGGGTCCTGGAGCTGCCCCGGGCCTTGCGGCCTGGCCAGCAGGAGGTCCTCACTAGGCAGGCCGCCCGCGGGTGGGCGGAGAGGGCCTGGGACTCCAAGGAGCGGCCTTGCCTCACACCCACCAGCCTGGCCGGGAGCCAGGGCCCCTGTGTGGTCACACCCGGAGGTCCTCTCAGGGAGCAGGGCCAGCACGGTCCTCCAGGGGACAGTGCACAGGGAACGAGCTGAAGGCCAGCCTCGCCGCCCGCATCCCAGGCCAGAGCCCTCAGCCCTCCCTCTGGGCTCTTCAGCCACCAGCTCCCTCGAATCGGGGAGCTGGTGACTAGACGGAGAATAAATCCAGGTTTTGTGAGGCCAAGAGCTTACGCAACTTTGGGGAGTCCTTTTCAGGAAAAGCAGTACAAAGTCACGGACACCCGACCGGCACAGCGGTGAACACTTGGTTCCTGCTCTGCCGGTGCCGCAGTGGTGGCGGCATCCCCGCGTCACCACCGGGTGCATTGGGCCCGGGGGCGCTCAGACTCCCCCTGGGCGCCGCCCCTATCTACACCCAGGACAGCTAGCGGTGCTCAGTTCTACTAGAAGAGACAGCAAACCCGTCAACACACCCCACTAAACCCAGACGCTCCGTATCCCCCGCCTGCTGCCCCGGGACAGGCCTCAGACGAGCCAGAGCCACTGCAGCGCCCGTGCCAGGAGGGCAGGGGTGATGGGGGGTGGCGCGCACCGGTGGTCATAACCAAATACACCTACGACGTCACCGTGCAAACTTTACGGAAGGTCACGGCCATGGCAGTGCATGGCGAGGGCCCCTCCCCGGGCCTCAGGAGGCTGGAACTGGGGTGGGGGTAGGGAGTCCCAGTGGGCACCTCCCAGGGTCAGGCAGGGGCTCAGGTCCAGCCGGGCAGCAAGGGCGTCTGCAGCCAGTCCTCCCGGCTCTGCCCACTTGGGCTGGCAGCCTGGTTCCGGGGTGGCACTAAGCAGCCGAGTCCCACGGAAACCTCAGACCGCCATCCAGCGGTGCCGGCAAGCCAGGCCGCCCACCCTCCCCGACTCCCGGCTTCCTCTGGGCATCACGGCCCCTCGGCCCTCTGCCCGTCCTCCCAACGAGAGGGCAGCTGACCTAGAAACCCAGCCTGGGCGTATGGGTCCTACGCCTCATGGAACGAACCCAGTGGTAAAGCAACACGACAAGGACAGTCACAACCACTGCCTGGCAGCTGTGCCCACAGCAGTGACCCTCACTCCTGGCATCTGCCGGCGCGGCGGCTGGACACCCTCTGCTTCGCCTTCTCCTCCCGGCAACCGAGGAAGAGGAGCCAGGTCTGAGCCGGAAACGCTCGGATCCGCGGTTCTCTGGGCCAATCTCACTCCTTGTAGAGCCAGCCAGTGGCCGCTCACTCCCCCAGGGCCGCGGCATGTGGGTTTTCAGGGAGGGAGCAGCGAGGGCAGGTGGACGGCAGGCTCTGTGTGATGTGGCACCGTCCTAGAAAGTGGGCAGCGTGGGTGAGTGGTTTGATGCCGTTAGAGGGGGAACCAGAACCTGACCCATTTCCGCATTTTCTGGCAGAGGAAATGGACAGAGAAGAGGCGCGGCTCGCACGGGCCCTGCTCAGTCTGTTATTCCATCCGACTGGTAGGGCGGCCGCCGACTCCTTCCCCTAAACCAGCTGCTGGCCGCTGCCCCCAGCTCCACTCTGGAGGGTCGCCAGCCTTCTCAAAAGCCCCTGGGCACCTGGCACGCGTCCCCTACTCGGGGCGGGGGGTGGCGGTCACCGAGAAACCTCAAGGCTGACCGACCAGCCCTGCGCCCGAGCAGGGGGTGCTAGGGGCTCTGCTCTGACCCCTCCTCCCGGCGCCCACGGTCAAGGACAGGAACAGGCTTCCCGAGTTGGCCACCTCTGGACGCAGCGGGAGGAGCTCCCCCCAGCTCGTGTGTGTGTGGAGCTGGGCCCTTCATTACCCTCCGCCTGGCACAGTCCGGAAAGCAGAACCCAGGACAGGGTTACGGCCCGGTGACTTCAAATGGCTGGGCCGCGTGGGGTGGCGGGGAACAGACCCTTCTGAAAACGAGACTCACTGGGGGGATGAGAGGAGGCCCATCCAGGTGAGGAGGGGTCCCAGCTCTGAGCCCACCCAGGCCAGGCCAGAGCGGCAGCCTCCAAACTTCCTGACATGTTCATTTGTGCTGCAACCAGAGGATGTGTGTGGGAGGGAACGGGAGCGGCCGGGGTTGGGCTGAGGGGACACTTTCAAGGAAGGTACGTGCTCCCCGAGCCACAGCCACACCAGACCACGCGCTGACGCCAGACCACGTACAGCCCACCTCAGGAGACCAGGACAGCCGGCCAAAGGACTAACCCTCCGGGAGGCCCTGGGAAAGCAGGTTGGGGTACGGGGCATGGGGAGGGGGGCCAGGATGTGGGGCGGTGAGAGGCGGGGGTCAGGTCAGGGGCCGGTGCTCCCCGGGCCTGCTTCCTCCTCGCCTGGCTGAGATGGTGGGTGATTTTAATGCACAGTCAGGATTCCGTGGGATGCAGCACAGAGAGCGCTCAGCACATCTGAGGCTCAGAGGCTGAGTCCCGGTGGCTGACCTGACCCCAAGGTCACCTCCAGTGCGGAGCCCCACGCAGACACTGAGAGTGTGGGTTTCTAGCTGTGCTCCGACACTTGCTTGGCGGTGACCCCTGTGCTCGCCTCCCTTGATGAAACAGTGAGGCTCTGCCAGCAGAGTGAGGGCGGGAGGAGCTGGAACAGGCTGGGGAGGGGAGAGTGGGCTCGCCAGGCAGAATCACGCGTCCCCTGGGAAGCGCAGGGTCCTCCCCCGCTCATCTGTGCAGGTAGGCGAACACTGGGATTTTCTGTGTGGGCTTTTGCTAGATGAGTAAGAGTTCAAGCAGGTTGAGGAGGGAAGGGAGGGCGTGAGGGGCGAGGCGGTCAGCGGGTTATGGCTCCTCACTGGCTCCCGACTGGGTGAAGGATTCCTGGGCTCAGGATGCCAGGGGAGGGGGCCAAAGCCCAGCAGACTCCAGGGCCAGGGCCACAGGGCGCCTTGTGACCCACCAATGGGGACAGGTCTCCCTCAGGAGGTTCGTGATTTTCCCCCATAAACATCGTATGCATCTTTAATTGGATTTATTTCTTGATATTTTATATATTTTACGGCTACTTTAATGAAGGTTTTTTAAAGTTTCATTTTTATGTGACTGCTGATGGAATGTAGAAATGCAGTAACACTCTGTACAGTAAGTCCCCTACCTACAAAGCTTCAAGTTGTGAACTTTCAAAGATGCAAACATGCCCCTGTATGCCAGCTGTTGTACCGTACTACTGTACTTTTCAAGGTACTGTACTGTAAGATTAAAAATCTTTTATTTTTTGTGCTTGTTTTTTATGTACTATTTGTGTGAAAAGTATTATAAACCTATTACAGGACAGTATTATGTAGCCAATTGTGTTAGTTGGGTACCTAGGCTAATTTGTTGTACTTATGAACGCGCTCTCAGAAGGGAACTCGTTCGTATGTAGGGACTTACTGTAAATTGGTTTTGACCCCAAACCTTGCTAAGCTCTCTAACAGTTGCGATAACCTGTCTTTGGAAATTGTTTGGAATTTTCTAGAACACAACGGCATCACCTCAAATAATGACAGCTTTGTCTCTCCCTTTCCACTCCTGAAGCCTTGTTTGTTTCCTTCTCTCCCACGGCTTGGAAGGCCTTCAGCTCAACGCTGAACCAAGTTCCTGGGGTCAACGGTGAGCCTGCTGCCGGCTGGCCGGGCTTTGTGGAAAGCCTTGATCAAGGTGAGGAAGTTCCCTCTTATTTCTAGAATGCTGCCTTTTTTTTTCTTTAACATTTTGAATAGAGGCTGAATTTTTTTCAAAGGCTGGCTCTGCTTCTGTGGAGCTAATCATGTGACTTTCCCCCTTAATCTCTAAATGTGTTGCGTCACAAACCAGGCTGCACTCCTGAGCTAAACACACATGGGCACCAAGAAAACCTGAAGGATTTATTGTGTTCATGCTTGTGAATTCATGTATTTAGTTTAGGGAGCTCAGCCCGGTTCCCAGAAATAAAATAAAACCTCAAGCCCGATGTGTTTCTCGGTACCCGCAAGTCAGGCAGCGAATGATCTCCTGTCTGTACTTTGCATTGCCAGATTTGATTTGCTAATATTTTGCATAGAATTTTTTTTCTCTGAGTAAGACTGGTCTGTAATTTTCTGTCCCTACTTATCTTCTTAAGTTTTGATGCCAAAGATATATGAGCCTCATAAAGTGAGCTGGGAAATGTTCCGTCTCTGTTTTCTGAAGGAGCTTGAGAAAGGGTGGGATAAGTCCTTCTTTGAGTGTTTGGTACACCATTCTTCATTTTGGCTATTCTCTTCTACCCTATTTTCCAGTTCACCAATGATCTCAGCTCTGCCTAATCTGCCATGATACCTACATCCTGAATTCGTAATTTTGATTATTCTATGAAAGTTGTACAATGATGCTTTTGTACTTTGAGAAAGTTTTCAGGTCACTGTTTAAATTCTCAGTATTTCTCTCTCTGAACATCGTAAGCAGATTGTTTGAAAGCCTGGGATGAGTCCAACACCCGTGGTCCGCTGTTTATGTTGGTTTCGTCTGTGCTGCTTTCTCTCTTGTTTGCCTGCTTATTCCTGATTGTGTGCTGGGTAGTGAGTGTGCACAACTGCTTGTGGACTGAATTCCATGCTATCTTCCTTTCACAAGGATCGTGTTTGCTTCACCCGGCAGTGGGGACACAGCAGTGCAAGACCTCAGCAGCCCAGCGTCTGTACCCCAAGAGGAGCCCCCGTCCTGTGCCCCCTTCTTTCTTGCCTTCTTTCAGAGCCATTGGGTACTTTTCCTCACAGCAACTTCCCCCCATTAGTCTGGAAGCTATAGATACTGTTCCTAGTCTTTTAAGGGATAAGGAAGGACAACTTAATGGCCTGAAGCCCAAACTACTAGTTCCCTACCATCTTCCTGAATACTCCCTTCATCACACGCTACTTCTTTGTTTTTCTTTGTAAGCCCCACAGACATTACTTTCTCCTACGCGGCCGATTTTCTGGACAACTCACATTTACCACTTTCTCTGTGCTTCCTTCCTCCCCGAATCTCAGATCCTCCGTCTGGCACCACCTGCCTTCTGCCAGAAGCATAGCTTTTAAGATGTTTTAGTGCGGGCCTACCGGCAGCAAACTTTGGCCCTTTGTGTGTCTTATTTAGAAAGAAGAAGCAGAAAAAAAAAAAGCTTTTAGGGTGAAGAGTGACAAGGAAAGCATACAAATCACGGCACACCTTCCCACAGCGCCAGCGCACCCAGATTAAGACACGCAGAGATGCCAGCCCCCCGCCCACCCGCCTCACCACTGCCTCTTCCTCCCTGGATAATTCTAACGCCAGGGAGGAAGGAGGCTCGCCCTGCCCCCTCTTGAAATGGGCATAAACGGGGTCACAGTCCTGCCTCTGGCCCCACCCATCGGTGTGACGGCAGGACTCCATCCACTCCCACGGCTGTTGGCGTCCCGTGGGAAGGGCAAGCCAGAGGAGGCACCCGCGCTGCTGTGAAGGGTGCGGCGCCTGGAGGGGCTGCTGGACCACCCGCCGGGCGAGCTCTCCCCAGTAGGAAGTCTGCACGCTTCCGCCCAGCCCCGCCCACGCCTCGCGGGAGGCCCCACCCACACACCCCTCAAGGTCGTTAGTCTTTCGAATCTTGGTGATTCTGGAGCCATCTCATGGTGGTTTTGACTTGATCAGTGGAAAACTCTGTCATACGTTCGTTGGCCATTTGGAGGTCCTCTTGCTGTGGTCTGTTCATGCGCGCATGTCTTTTGCCTTTCTTCGGGGGAGTAGCATGGGGGCAAAACTCACTAATCATTAAATAATTCGGCAGCAGTGAATGAATGACCGTTATAAACCCCGCTTCTGAAAATGATCAGATGGTTTCCTTCCTCCACCCCGTCCCTCCTCCCCTGTCTCCCTAGGGGCACCCGCGCTTTGTCCATTTCAACATGGACTTGTCTGTCTTTATTCCCTTCCTGGTAATAAGAAACCTTATTATCTTACAGGTCCAGATATATGTCCTTTACTGGCTAGAAGGGCGGCAAACACCTACCCCGCTCTGTGGCTGCTGGGGTCAAGGTTATGCTGCTCACACAACAAGATGGAACATGAGCCTCTGTGTTTGTTCTGTGCAAGAGTTTATAAAGACTGCTGTTCTTCCGTAAACATCTCCAAGCACTTAACAGTGAAGTCATCTGCGCCTGGAATTTTTCTTGTGACAAGTTTTTAAGTTATAGATAAGATTTCATAAGCATAGGCGCTATTAAGAGCGCCATCAGGAGGGGGCAGTATAGGAGTTCCCAGCGCTCATCCCCTCCCAGGAATGTCCCTTTGAACAACCATCCACATGTGAAAATGCTTCCCAAGAGCTAAGGACTCCAGGTGAGGGATTACAGCACGTGGGCGGAGCACAGAAATAGGACAAGACACAATGAGGAGGGTAGAAAAGACAGTTTCACATCACCCGTCCCCACCTCCCCTCCCCCAGGCATAGGCTGTCCAGCAGAGACACACCCTCCCCACTGGGGAGGGCCAGTGA
Organism: Balaenoptera ricei; assembly: GCF_028023285.1. Taxonomy (NCBI): domain Eukaryota; kingdom Metazoa; phylum Chordata; class Mammalia; order Artiodactyla; family Balaenopteridae; genus Balaenoptera; species Balaenoptera ricei. Next base: position 62,607,403 of record NC_082657.1, on the reverse strand, counting down.
CATGAGCGCCCAACTTCACCCCGGACCCTAGCACCTGCAGGTGGCTGCAGACACACAAAAGACACACAAAAGGGAACTAATACATCCAAAAAAAACAAATCTTTATAAAAAAGAAAGGGAACTAATGAAACTCCAACGAATGACACCAAAAAATGGAGGTCTATGAAATGTCTGACAGAGAATTCAGAAAAATCCTCTTAAAGAAATTTAGTGAGCTACAAGAAAATACAAATAGACAACTAAATGGAATTAGTAAAACAATGCATGAACAAAATGAGAAGTTCGACAAAGAAACAGAAGACAAACACACACCACCCCTCCACCCCCAGAAACCCTAAAGTTTAAGAATACAGTGACTTAAATGAAGAATCTGATAGAGAGGTCCAACAGCACAAAGAATCTGTGAACCAGAAGGCAGCCCACTTGAAATCATCCAGCCAGAGGCGCAAAAAGAAAAAAAGAATGAAAAAGAGTGAAGAAAACATGTGTGAACTATAGGACACCGTTAAAAGAAATAATGGGTACAATACTGGAATCCCAGAAGGAGAGAAATAATGGCCGGAACTTCCCGAAGCTGGAGGGGAGATTTAGACCTCCAAGTTCCTAAAGCTCATAGATCCCCCTAAAATTTCAACCCAAAACTATCTTCTCCAGGACACAGTACAATAGAACTGTGTAAAATGAAAGCCAAGGGGAGAGTTTTAAAAGCAGCAGGAGAAAAAAAAATTCCTCACATACAAGGGAAGCCCCATGAGGCTATTAGTGGGTTTCTCGGCAGAAGCTGTGCAGGCCAGTGGGATGATATATTAGAAGTGCTGCCAACAAAGAACACCCAGTACAGCCGTCCTTCCGAAATGAAGGGGAAATAAAGTCTTTTCTGAAGAAATAAAAGCTGAGGGAGCTCCTCACCACTGGACCTGCCTTACAAGAAATGCTTTAAAGAGCTCTTCATGCTGAAATGAAAGGATGCTAATCAGTAACATAAAAGCACATGAAACTATAAAACACACCAGCAAAGGTAAGTATATAGTCAAACTGAGAATACTCTAACACTGTAGTATGGTGGTGTGTTAATCACTTAACTCTAGTATAAAAGTTAAAGGACCAAAGTATTAAAAATGACCTATAGCTACAATAAATTTGTCAATGGATACACAAGGTAAAAAGGTGTAAATTGTGACATCAAAAAGATAAAATGGGAGGGTTAAAGGGTAGAGTTTTTGTATATGGTCAAAGTTGGTGTCAGCTTTAAAAGGACTGTTGTTAAACCTACAGGGGATACACAAAGATGAAGAAAACGGAATCAAAGCACACAGTATAGAAATCATCAATTCACAAAGGAAGACAGCAAGAAAGGAACAAGGGAACTACAAAACAGTAAGAAAACAATAAGATGGCATTAGTAATTCTTCATTTATCAATAATAACTCTAAATGCAAATGGATTAATTCTCCAATCAAAAGTCACAGAGTGGCTGAACAATAAAAAAACAAGACTCAAATGTATGTTGTCTAACAAGAGACTCACTTCAGCTTTGAGGACACACACAGGCTCAAAGTGAAGGGAAGGAAACGATATTACACACAAACAGGGAACAAAAGACAGCAGGGGTAACTATACTTACATTTTTAAAAAGTTTTGACTTTGAGTCAAAACTGTAACAAGAGACAAATAAGGTCATTATATAACGATAAAAGGGTCAATTCATCCATTTATCAAAAGGATATAACAATTGTAAACGTATACAGTGCTCATGGTGCTGATATTTTAAAAAGATAAAATTGACAAATGTTTAGCTAAACCAACTAAGAAAAAAAAGAAGATTCAAATAAATAAAATCAGAAATATAAGAGGAAACATCCAAGTGACACCACAGAAATACAAGGGATCGTAAAAGACTACTATGAACAATTACACACCAACAAACTGGATAACCTAGAAGAAATGGATAAATTCCTAGAAACATACAACCTACCAAGGCTGAATCACGAAGAAATAGAAAACCTGAACACACCAATACAAGTAAAGAGATTGAGTCAGTAATCAAAAACCTCCCAACACAGAGAAGCCCAGGACCAGATGGCTTCACTGGTGAACTCTACCAAACATGTAAAGAAAAATTAATGTCAATCCTTCTCAAACGCTTCCAAAAAATTGAAGAAGGAATATTCCCAAACTCATTTGCAAGGCCAGCATTACCCTCATACCAAAGCCAAAGATACCACAAGGAGAGAAAACTACAGACCAATATCTCTGATGAATATGGTTGCAAAATTCTCAACAAAATTCTAGCAAACCAAATTCACCAGCACATGAAAAGGGCCATACACCATGACAGTGATCCCTGGGAGGCAAGGATGGTTCAACATACACAAACCTATAAATGTAATACACCATATTAAGAGAATACAGATAAAAATCATACCATCTCAATAGATGCAGAAAAAGCATTTGAAAACTAAAATATCCTTTCACAATAAAAACTCTCAACAAATAGTTATAAAAGGAACACACTTCAACATAATAAAAGCCATATATGACAAACCCACAGCTAACATCATACTCAATGGTGTAAAGTTGAAAGTGTTTCCTTTAAGATCAGGAATAGGACAAGACAAGGGTGCCCACTCTCACCATTTCTCCTCGATCTAGTATTGGAGGTTCCAGTCAGAACAATTAGGCTAGGGGAGAAAAAAAAAAAAGACATCCAAGTCAGAAAGGAATAAGTTAGTCTCTGCCTGCAGATAATATGATCTTATATATAGAAAATCCTAAAGGCGCCACCAAAAAACTGTTAAAACTAATAAACAATTACAGGATACAAAATTACAAAATTACAGGATACAAAATTAACATACAAAAATCAGTTGTTTCTGTTTCTGTACACTAACAATGAACTATCTGAAACAGAAACAAATAAAACAATCTCAATTACAATAGCATCAAAAACAATAACTTATTTAGGAATAAATTTAACTAAGTAAATGAAAGATCTGTACATTGAAAAATTATAAGACATTGATGAAAGAAACTCAAGACACAAACAATTGGAAAAATATCCTGTGTACATGGATTGGAAAAATATGGTTAAAATGTCTACACTACACAAAGCCATCTACAGCTTCAATGCAATCCCTATCAAAATTCCAATGGCATTTTTCACAGAAATAGAAAAAACAATCCTGAAATTCTTATGGAACCACAAAAGACCCGAATAGCCAAAGCATATTTGAGAAAGAAGAACAAAGCTGGAGGTATCACACTTCCTGATTTCAAACTATATCACGAAGCTATAGTAATCTAAACAGTATGGTACTGCCATAAAAACAGACACAGACCAACGAAAGAAAATCAAGATCCCAGAAATCAACCCACACATATACGGTCAACTTATATTTAACAAGGGAACCAAGAATATTCAATGGGGAAAAAACAGTGTCCTCAATACATGGCGCTGGGAAAACTGGATAATAACATGTAAAAGAACAAAATTGGACCCCTATCTTACACAACTCACAAAAATTAACTCAAGGGCTTCCCTGGTGGTGCAGTGGTTGAGAATCTGCCTGCCAGTGCAGGGGACACGGGTTCGAGCCCTGGTCTGGGAAGATCCCACATGCCGCGGAGCACCTGGGCCCGTGAGCCACAACTACTGAGCCTGCGCATCTGGAGCCTGTGCTCCGCAACAAGAGAGGCCGCGATAGTGAGAGGCCCACGCACCGCGATGAAGAGTGGCCCCCGCTTGCCACAACTGGAGAAAGCCCTCGCATAGAAACGAAGACCCAACATAGCTAAAAATAAATAAATAAATAAATTTATTAAAAAAAAACAACAAAAACCAAAAATTAACTCAAAAGGGATTTAAGACTTAAACGTGAGACCTGAAACCATAAAACTCCTAAAAGAAAAGAGAGAAAAAGCTCCTTGACATTGGTCTTGGCAACAGTTTTTTGGATATGACACCTAAAGCACAAGCAACGAAAGCAAAAATAAACAAGTGAGGCTACATCTAATTAAAACGCTTTTGCACAGCAAAAGAAATAATCAACAAAGTAAAAATGCAACCTACAGAAGGGAGAAAATATCTGCAGACCATCCATCTGATAAGGGGCTAATATACAAAATATATAAGGAATTCACATAACAGCGAAAAAACAAATAAATCAATGGGAAAATGGGCAAAGGACTGGAATAGATACTTTTCCGAAGAAGACACACATATGGCCAACAGGCACGTAAAAAGAGGCTCAACATCGCTAATTATTAGGGAAGTGCAAATCAGAACCACAATGAGCTATTCCTTCACACCTATCAGAACAGCTATTATGAAAAAGACAGAAAATAATAAGTGCTGGCGAGGATGTGGAGAAAAGGGAATCTTTGTGCACTGTTGGTGGGAATGTAAATTGGCACAGCCGTGATGGGAAACAGTATGGAGAGTCCTCAAAAAAATTAAAAATAGAGCTACCATATGATAAAGCAATTCCAATTCTGGGAATATATCTTAAGGAAATATAAATTTTTCTCTAAGCACAGCTTTCGATGTATTCCACGAGTTTTATATGTCGACCTGTTGTATTTAATTGTCAATTAGAAATACTTTTCCACTCTGATCTCCTGTTTGACCTTCTTCCTGGTCTGGTGTGTGGGTGACTTGAGTAAAGTTCAAAAGAGCAGGTGGGAAGAACAGAAAGCGTGCCCCGTGACCGCCACATGCTGCGTTCTACACGTCGATTAGGTCAAGTGCACTAATCACGCCGTCTGGACATCCCACACCTTACTGACTTTTTTTTCTGTGCTGTGTTTCCTAAACGTCTGTTATAAATATTGACTTTGATGCCTGACAATTGTACAGCATCCTGACCCTTTCTCTCCAGGGCAAGGAAAGGGGGCTTTACGACGATTTAGCTCCTTTCCTGCCTGCCCCAACCTGCAGAGCGATGTTTTCCAACACTGTATTGTGGGGCAGTTTACGTGGAGTACTAGATACACCTCCTCGTTGTTGTATTTGCTCCCCACCCCCAACCTTCTGCTCTCAGACTCTCCTCCTGGGTCCATATTCCTGCTCTTGAAGAAAATGTCTTACAGCTTCCTTCATAAGAGGGAATCGTCTGCAGCTGACACCCTCATTTTTGTTCCTGTTTTTTTAAATGTTGCCCAATTCTTTATTCTTAATAATCTTGAGATATAATTTATATCCCCAAAACTTCACCCCTTCGAGTGTGCAATTCACTGACTTCTAGTGAATCTATAGAGTTGTGCCAACAGCACCACTAATTCCAGAACATCTTCATCCTCTCCAGAAGAATCCGCATTTGCAGTATCAGTCACTCCCTACCTCCCCTCCCCCAGCCCAGGCCACCGCTCATCTGCTCTTCGTCTCTATGGATTTGCCCGTTCCGGACGTTTCATATAAATAGAACCACATAGTATGTGGGCTATTGGGTCTGGCTTCTCTCATTCAGCACGTGTTCAAGGTTCATCCACCTTGTAGCCTGTGTCAGTGCTTCCTTCCTTTTACGGCTGAGTTACAAGGCTGCTGTGTTGGTGGACCCCATTTTGTAGGCTGTTCCCAGTCTCCGGCTATCGTGAAAAGTGCCGCTATGAATGTTCGTGTGCACATTTACGTGTGGACATACGGTTTCAATTCTCCTGGGTGTACACCTCAGAGCAGAGCTCTGGGCCAGATGCCAACTGTCACCGGCGTTCTTGAACAGCTGTTCTACTAAAGACCCGATTCCGTGTAGAGCATTTTTCCCTCAACGCCTCTGCTTCTGATGTTCCCTCCCCCCATGAGGGTGGTCCGTCCTTCCTCTCTGGCTGCTTCTGGATTATGCTTGTCTTCGACGTTCTGCGTGTGTCCAGGCATGGCTTCCTCTGTATTTCTACGTGAGATCTGTTCTGCTTCCCCAGTCCTTTACGTGTCATCTTCCTTCTATTCTCTCCTTCTGGGATTCCAGACACACGTTAATTAGACCGTCAATATGGCATGCTCCTTCGGACACGACTTTCTCTAAGGAGCCCCCAGAGCTGGGACTTTCTGGGGCTGGAAGAGGCCATGCCATTCAACAGCGCAGCTTACTTGTGGGAGCGCCCCAATTCTGAAGGCTCACGCTGCCTCGAGGGACACGGCGCCTGGAGACACTCCATCGTGCAGCCCCCTGCACCCCAGGCCCCATCACGGGACTGCCAGGACAGCCACGCCCCTTCCTCTGGAAGGGCCCACACAGCTTCATCAGGGCCGCCACAGGCCCAGGGGCCATCTCCTAAGAGGAAACAACATGACAGCTGCTGTGGTCATAAATACATTTTATTCCATTAGAAATGCACAATCACAGTGCTGACAACATCCCCCTAGAAAAGTAGGTAAGCAACGTTTCCATCAAAATTGTTAGTCTTCTTTTGCAAATACCTATTCTCATTACGCTGAACAGAGCACACAGCAAAAGGCTTCTGCTACTCCACTTTTTTTTCAATTTTGTTTTTTGTTATAAACACCATAGCAAATTAAAAAAGCTGTTTGAACAGAGAAAAATATCGTAGTTCTTGATTTCCCGCGTGTACTTAACGCAACCGCGCTGTGCTTCCTGCTCCTTCCCCGGACACGGCGGGGTGATCGAAAGAAACAGGGTCTTCGGGCGGGGGCGGCAGGGGCTACCGTCGTCTTTATTTACCGGCGCGCTCTTCCCGAGGATGAGGCACTCGGATGCACTCGGGCAGAACGTGTGCGGGCCCCCTCCCGTGCGAAGCCGAGGGACGGGTGCGTGTGAACGGTGCGGGTGACGGCGACCAGCGCTGAGCGGTGGCTCTGGCCCGGGCCCTGTCTGTCCGGTGGCCGTCCCCTCACTGGATCTGGATGGCCCCATGCTCCAGCTGCATCTCGGACTGCAGGGTGGGCTGCAGGGCGTCGGCCGCCTGCAAGAGGGGAGAGGGGGCTTTCTATCAAAGGGCCCAGTGTGCGCGTCCAGGCCGCTCCCTGGTCACGGACACCAGCGGTTTTCAGGCACAGAGTAAACACACACCCGAGCTGGAGGGTGGGGCTGGGGGCCCGAGTGTCGCCCCTGCTCTGGGAGACGATGCTCCCGGCAGCTGTGACAGATCCAGGGCCATGGTCCGTCTCTGCGGGGCCCTGTCTTGGCCCCTGCTCACCCCCACCTACCCACCGCCTCCCACACGTGCCCCTCAGCTCCCGCCACCAGCACTGCGTTCCCATTCCCACTGGGCGTGCACTCCAAGTGGTCAGCATAGTCACAGTTTTAAAGTAGTTTAAAGGAAAAAAACACAGTCTTGGAATAAGTCACTGACCAGCCATCTCAGCCACCAAGAATGGGCTCCCAGATGGAGATCACTTGGGGGGTGTTTCAGACTCCCCTAAGCCGCTGGTCAAAGGCAACATCAGACTCTCAGAGGTGGGCTCCGCGGCTCCCCTGAGGACCTGTAGCAGGAGGGGCCCGGGGCGGTGGTGGGGGGGGGGGGGGTGGCACGGTGCGTGGAGGAGGAGGTGGAGAAAGCCGCACAGCGGAGGCAGAGTCCCGGGCGGGGCCAGCGCTCCGCCTACGACTGCAGCTCAAGGGGCCGTTTGCGGAGGCAACACGGCATTTTCGTAGCGGGGGGGTGGGGTGGGGTGGTGGGAGCGGTTCCCCACCCATCTGAGGACTCAGCACAGGCCTCCTCCGCGCCGACCCGAGGCCACGAGAGGGGCTGGGCTGGGCTGGAGGGACGACACAGACATGGACCTTCTGGAAAAGGGAATGGACTGGCGCGCGCTGGCAGCTGCAGGGGGGGCGCTCCAGCCCTGCCACAGGCTGCGGGGGCCCCTCCCCTTGAAGATCTGGAAGAGGCGGCTCTGAGCCCAGGCACCCGGGATGGTGGGGCAAGGGCAGGGGGTGGGGCTGGGCTGGGCACTCGGGAGGCCCACGCTCTGATGGGAAGCCCTGCCCTTCCCCCTCGTCCTCAAAACGCGGCAGGAGACCGGGGCCCCAGGCAGGAGCGGAACACAGCGCGGCGGCGCCAGCACAGACGGGGCGCCCTCTCCCCGGCCCGTGGCTGCTCCGGGGAACGGGCCCACCCCTCACGCAGCCGCGGGGGCTCGCGGGGCTCGGGGGCCTCGGGAGCCAGACCCGTCCTTCCCCAGGCACCAGGTGAGGAGTACAGCCCCGTTCTGAGCAGCAAACTCTGGAAGGAAACCCACAGGAGGGCGGGAGGCCTCCTGCTAATGAAGAGACCATCGGGAGACCCGTCCCCATGCATGAGGCGGGCGGGGGCCCAGGGAGGAGGCTGGGCCCTGGGGACCGAGCCCTTCTGCGGGGAAGACACCCCGGGAAGTGCACATGTCCCCCTCCGATCTACTGCTCTGTGTCCTGCGTGGTCCCCAAGACCTGCAGGGTGTGACTGGAGACCAAGACACTGGCGGGAAGTCAGGCGCTGGGAGCTCAGTGGACATGGCTCCCCTCGACAGTGACACCCACACGAAGACCACAGACCTGGGCCAGGAAGACCCGCCACATGACACGCACCCCAGATTCAAGGCACACATTCTGAGTACCCCCGTGCGTGTGAAGCAGCAATGACATGGGCGTCAGACCCGCCCAGCTCGGACGGAGCCCCGGGGTCCTTCTTTAGGGCAGATGTCCCTCGCACCACATCAATAAGCTCGTCCACACCCCCACCCCAAGTTCTGTGGGCTCTCTGTCGGCCTCATGCCCTCTCGGTCACTCTCCAGAGTGGCACATGCCTCTCTGATCACCGCTGCACAAAAGCACAAGTGTCCAGGCCGCGGCTGCTGCCCACGTGGCACAGTGGACAGGTCTGGGGAGAGCAGGGGGCTGCGCCTTCTCCAGGACACACGTTCCAAAACTCTGGGCCAGGTGGGGACTTGTTGTGAACCAGGGTTAAGTCCCCGCAGGACCGCTGATCACCCAGCCAGACACCTGGTCACCAGGGCCACCTTGGGCCACCTGCCTGGCCCTGCTGAGCCGCGTTCCTCAGCAACTACCAGCGGGGACAGGACACGACACCTAGCACGGCGAAGAGCGGAGGCCGGGAGGGGAGGGGGACCGCGTGGAGACTCGGGGCTTTAATTCTAAGCGTCAAGGCCGACGGCATGATACGCGCACCTCATCAGTGCTGGGCAGAGGAGGGGGTCCAGGGAGGAGGCAGAGAGGGGCCAACAGGCTGAGGTCACAGCGATGAGAGCCCCCCGCCCAGAGGCGCTCAGCAGTGAGTCAGTGAGTCAAGCCCACAGCCCGAGGTTTGAGGGCACCGTGTCACCCTGGCCCCAGCAGCCTGAGCTGCTCCAAGGGCACCCTCTCCGGACCGCGCCCTGACAGACCTTGATCACACTGCCCCCAAACAGGCTCAGGCACGAGCACGGGGGCCCATGCCTGGCTCCCCCATACCCAGGGGAGGCCACAGTGGTCGCCTGACCAAGCACACTCACTGGGGCCGAAGGTGCGAACGCTTCGAACATCTCGAGCAGCAGCCCCCACGCCGACCTGACGGCTCAGAAACTGTCCAGATGGAGCCCAAGCGCTGCTTTTCTGGGGCTCCCGGGAGAGCGCCAACCGCGAGCAGCGCGGGAAGAGGACCGCAGCCCAGCGCGGCACAGCTCGGCCCACCAGAGGCTGCCACGGGGGAAAAGGGCAGAGGCCACAGGCAAGGGTTGCAAACTGACTGCCCGTGGCCAGCAGGCGCGCAGACCCTGCGCCGGCCCTGCCCCAGCCCGAGGAACGAAGAGGTCTCAGGTACACTTAATTTGGCCTCTAAATGTATAGGTAAACATTTGCATGAGACAAGAGTATCTCAAGAAATGGTTTAAGGCTGGTATCTGGGCCAAGAAGTAACCTCTCACCTTTACACTTTCAGGCACTTACAAGACACGGAGTCCCAAGCGAGCGTCTACGTCCACACCATGCACCTCTCATGGATCACTTACCTTCCTCGCGGGAGAAGGCCCAAGGCAGAAATGCCCAAGCGTGTTCACTACCTGCAGGAGGCCCGGGCCCCGTCCACTTCCCAAAGGGAGGACCCACCTGGGCTGCAGCGGTGTGGTCGGTCACCGGTGCCAGCTGCACGTACTGGACCTGGATGTCGCTGCCCTGGAGCGGCGAGCCGTCCACCCCCGTGGCAGCAGGGTCCGAAGAAGCCACGGCTATCAGCTGGGCCCCCTGCAGCACCTGCAGACACAGAGCAGAACCGCGTCAGCACAGCCGGCGCCGGGGGAGGCCGCCCCGTCCTACCTGGACCGCGGGGCGGGGCACCTGCTGACAAGGGTGTGGCGTGCGGGTGTGCCGTGTGGACGTGCACGGCGGGACCAGGCCGCTCCACTGCATCTGCAAGTCGCCTCCCTCAAACATCCAAGTGCTGGACACAGAGAGGGGCGTTTAGGCCTTACAGGAAAAAATACCCAAAGAGCGAACTGAACGCAGGGACCTGGCCAAGCGCGGGTCTGAGATGGAACAGGAGCTAGAGCACCTGGAGACCTTCCCAGAGTCACCGCTTTCTCAGGTTCATGGAAAGGGGAGCCTGAGGGCAGCCAGGAGGACAGGCAGACGGCGGCAGGGCCTCGACCCTGGGGCAAGCAAGACACATTCACTCGAGCGTCGGGGAGGAGCGGCCCCCAGACAGTGGGCCACTGATCGAGTCTGAGAAACAAGCAGAAATGTGCATGTCAGTCACAAGACCCCAGGCTCCAGAGGGAGTCGAGAAGGGCTCTGGGTGTGAAGAGGAGACACAAGCTGGAGGGTGAGGCCCAGATCCCAGGGGAGGATCCGACTTGCCTCCAAGGAGACAAATCACGGATCACGGACCCCCGTCCTGCACACCAGGAACCCCACTTGGACTGTGCCTGGAGGGAGGGACAGATGAGGCCCCCGTGACGGGCTCTGGGTGATGCCATCACTCACGAGCGCCCACACCAGGCCCACCGCGCCCTCCAATAGGCAGGCAGGCGGACTGGTGCCTCGAGGCCCCACAGGGAGGATGGCGAGCGGCCGGGGGGCTCCGAGGCTCTGCATTCACGGGGGTGAGCTGCCATGAGCCGTGGGGCTTTTGACTTGGGGCTGCACTCCCACCCCCTCAAATTACATGCCCACGGCACCACCTCCTGGGGGCGCTCGTCAGCTGCCCTCGGCGGGGCAGCCGTAGTCACACTTCCTGACCAGCCCACGGCCTCCCACACGGGGTCAGAGCTGAGGATGCTGAAAATACAGTCTGCGGTTTCAAACGTGATTCTAGTTTTTGATGAGCTAAAGTTCTATTTCTTTAATAATGAATCCATCAGTGGAAAAAAACAGGAAAATTCGATTTTCAGGATAAAAGACGGAAGTCCTAACTGGTTTTCCTCTTGTGTCTTCAGAAGCCATCTGCAAACACAGTTTCACACCTCGCAGCGGCCAGCTCTGCTGGGCAGAGTGACGGCCAGAGACGGGTATGTCCCAATCCCGGGCCCCGGGCCGTGTGCCCTGACAGCAAGGGCACTTTACAGACGGGACTGAGCTGGGGATCAAGGTGGGGACAGCGTCCTGAAGCATCTGGTGGCCCCGTGTCACACAGGCGGCTCAGAAAGCAGAGAATCTTCCCACATAACAAAGCGCGGACACCACGCTGATCTGGAAGATGGAGCAGGGGCCACCAGCCAAGGAATGCAGCACCTCTGTCTCCCCGGGATTCTCCAGAGGGAACCAGCCCTGTGACCCCTAAGCTTCAGCCAGCAAGGCCCGTGCTGGACTCATGGCCTCCAGACTGTGAGAGGACACACTTGTGCATACTCCACCACGTGTGGTCACGTGTCCCCGCAGCCACAGCCCACGCAGACGGCCACGCTCATCTCCTTGGCTTCCTCCTTCCGGGCGGGAACCGGCTTCTAGGTCCCCAAAGAGCTGACCTGACAACAACGGCTCTCTGTAAAACACCACTCTGTCCTGTATTAACTGTTTGTACTAATGAGTTCACGAGAGGTTTTTAAAAATTGGAGAAAACTGACGTCCCCTCTATTATTCATTTTCTCTTCCCCAGAACTTATCCACCACCAGATCATTCGTGGTCAGAAGTAAGACACGGGCCTGCCCAGTTCTGCAGCTCTGCCACCCCGTCGCCAGGGAGCAGCCACGCCCTGGACCCCGTGGGGACGAGCAGCCTCGGGCAGCAGCCGGTGTGGCCCCAGCAGGGCAGAGGGCAGCGGGGCTCAGGGGCCACCCACACTCAAAGCCCAGCGCCCCCTCCCCAGGAGGCCAGGAGCGCCTCCGCTGGGGTTCAGTCACCCTCGTGGCTTTTTACGGAAGCACAGCATGTCCCAGGAGGGCCTCCGGCCCACACACTCCCAGCAGGGACAGGAAGTCAAAGGGTCCAAGCTGGGAAGCCAGCAGGACCTGAAGACAGGGGGACGGGAAGCTGAGTCTAGCCATTTTCCCACAAAGAGCAAAAAGTCAAAAGCCCACCCCAAATCACACAGCCACAACACGTTTCCTTACTCTGAGCAAACCGAACAGACGGGCCTGTTCCGCCTCTTACAAGCTACGTGTCAGGACGAGGGCCCCCGGGGGTGACCTCCACGGGGGCGGCTCTGCCAGCCGGGCCGGCAGTCCCCCACCCCCAGGCGCGCCCACTCCCCACTGGCCCGCGCCCCAGCCTCCTGCTCAGCCGTCCAGCCTGCTGGACCACCGCCCCCTCTCCACCGCTGGCCTCCCCTCCCCTGAGGACGGGGCCGGCGGCGGGGACCAGGGACTCCCGCGCCCTCGGGCCCCTCTGAGCCCTGGCTGCCTCGGCCACCGTGCACCTGACTCCAGACTCAGCCATCCCACGCAACGGGAACATGAGCTCCATGACGACACGGGTGGGAGGGGTCTCTTCTGTTCACTGCCAGATCCCCAGCGTCCAGCAGTGTACCTAACGCTCAGTAACTATTTCTGAAATAAGTGAAGATCACGCTGATGTTGATGAGGAAAGAGGACGAGGAACAGGAGGGGAGTGGAGCGGAGCTGGTCCCGTAGCGCAACATTCAGAAGCGTGTCCGCATGCCCTTCGCCCTGGCTCTCTTGTGGTCCGCTCTGCCCCAAGCCTGGCAGTTCTGGGGGAACTTAAGAGACTCAAACGAAAAGCTTTCAGAAGAAAACAGGAGGAAGGAGGGGTTAAGCGTTAAGGAGAGACCTTGTCAGCTGGAGGATACGGGCTGTTTAGGATGCCTTTCTCGCCAAGAGTGACAGCTCTGGAGCCGTGAGCCGGGGAGAGGCAGGAAGAAACACACAAGCCAGGCTCACGGCCCGCCTGCTCCGTCCACCCACCTGGGGCCTCGGGACCAGACGCAAGGCCAAGCCCCTGGCACCCTGTGAAGAGACGCATGCACATCCCCAGCCGGGCCCTGGAAAGGCAAGGTCAGTCTAGGGCATCTGGATCCCCAGGCTGGTCCTGCATCAAAGCCGGACACCGAGAACCCAAGGAGCGGGTACGCACACATGCTCTGCAACCTCAAAGCACCAGCCGAAGGCCGGCCCGGCACAGCACGGATGGCTCAGGCAGTCATCCGCTCATGGTGGGCGGGGAGGGGGGGGCGCGGGGCAGGGCGCAGACACGTTACACTGCGAGATTACAGCGAGTAGCTGACGGAGGTAGACGGAACTTACCGGCGAGTCTGAACGTACGAAACGGACATTGGCTTTTTCTCCGAGTCTGAATCTAGCCATGTAAACCATCTCGAGTTAACTAAGCTGTCTCTAATGACCGAACCCCAGCGAGCGGCTGGCCTTCGCCGGACACCCCCCAGCAGCCGCTGCCCACGCGCACGGAGACCCCACGCTGCCCCCTCAGTTAAGGACCCACTGCGTGCGAGGCACCGTGGGCAGGACGCGACCCCCAGGAGCCGAGATTCTGGAACAATCCCCGGGCTGTGAAGGGAAGTGACTGCTTCTCAGGACGAGCAGAGGAGAACTGGCTGGCGTCCAGATACTCAGCTGGGGGGACCTGGGCCCGTTAGAAGGGGGACAGGAATGCCCGGGGCCGGCAAGGGAGAGAGCCGGGGGAGGTGCCAGAGGAGAGCGCCACTGAGGGCTGAGGCCGGGGACACAAGCTGTGAGGCGGTAACCAGTGCTCCCCCGTGCCAACCCCACCCCCGCCTGCAGGTCCTGGACTCGACTACACATGTTAACTATTACAACGTCGTCACAGTTTTGTCACTGTTGTACACGGTGAATTTAAAGTCAAATCTAAGACTATCTTTTGATGAAACTTACGAAATCATGGAACTTCTTTCCGAGCTCTGCCTGCCCTCTGGTTTTGGGGATGAGCCACCCCTCCCTACAAATGGAAGGTGTGCTGCGGTACCTACGAGTGATCTTCTTCCTCTCCGCATTCTCAGTAAAGTGACTTTTCACGTGATCTGCACAGCTGATTAAATCTTAAGAATTACAGTGTCAGAAACCCCGGAATCTAAACATGCAGCGTTTATAATAAGGAAGGTAGGCCCATTACCAGCTTGGCGGGTAAATGAAACATAGAAGAATATTCTCAACCGGGAATTCTTTCAAAATGCCATGCCCTTTAAACGTTTCCACCCTGGTTTGGTCTTGATAAGCGATTCAGGAATGGGTTGAACACCTAGCGCTGAGCGAGCACGAGCACGGACAGGAGGGAAAGACCTTCCGGGCCTTTCGATATCACCCCCACCCTCCAGGCGCCGCCCTCCCCCGCTCCCCCCAGAAAAGTGCAGGGAGGGGGTCTGCTCTTCAGGTGGGGTGGCAAGGACAGCCAAGGGGGACAAGCGTCTCCATGGAAAACGGGGCTCCGACTCCAGTGGGCAGGAAGGGGCCCGCTTCTCACGTGGCACTCGCACGAGGGCACCGCCAGGCTGGGAGAGGCTGGCGGTGACACGGCCTCCAGGGCTGCTCCACCCACCAAAGCCGCCTCGCTCATCCGCGGTTTCAGTTACCCGCGGTCAACCGCGTCTGAAAATATTAAATGGGAAATTCCAGAAATAAACAAGTCCTAAGGTTTGGCTCGCGCGCTGTTCTGCACTGTGATGAAATCCCGTCCTGACCTTTGTCCTGCGTGTCCCGCCCGTGAGCCACTTAGCAGCATCTAGCTTATCGGCTCCACTGTCTTGGGATCACAGGGCTTGTGCTCAAGACACCCTTCTGTTACTTCGCAATGGCCCCGAAGCAAAAGAACAGTGATTCTGGCCATCTGGATGTTCTCTTACTGTGCCTAATTTGTAGAATAAACTTCATCATAGATGTGTACGTACAGGAAAACCCTAGTACAGGTCTGGTGTCACCCGTGGTTTCAGGCGTCCTCTGGGGGTCCTGGAACACATCCCCCGCAGACAAGGAGGCACGACTGCGGCGCCTTCCTGCAGCCTTGGGAAGGCACCACCGGGGCCTCGCCTGGCTTCCCTCCACAGCGGCACACGGGCCCCGGGGGCCTCCGCACTCGGGTGGGAGGGTCACACGGGCCCCCGCTGTGGGCCCCTGCGCCAGGCGCCTGTCCCGGGTGACCGGCGGGTACCCGGATGGGACAAACAGCTTGCTCGGTGAAGCCGTCCTGGACACGGACCCAGAGCAAAGCCCTGTTGGGCTTTGGTGGACGGGGAGAGCGGCCCCCACGAGGAGGCCCGGCTGCCCTATCCGCCTCCAACTCCGGCTTAAGAATATGTCTTCTCAAAACCGGACGAAGCTTGGATGCGAGAACGGCCGTGAGAAGGAGTCAGAAGGCCGGCTCTGCAGTGCCCCGCCCGCCCCCCGACCGGCCCCCGCTGCTCAGGGCAGGAGCGACCCCCCCAGCACCCGGAGCTGGGGCATCGCAGGGCAGCCAGCAGCACAGCCGGCAGGGACAACCCCACAAAGGACACAAAGGACAACCCGAAGGGCCTCTCCCGAGGGGGGGCAGGAGCAGACGCTCTGGGGGCAGGACGCTTCTCCTGAGGGGAAAACGAGCGAGCGAAGCCAGGACAAATAAAAAGAGCTCCGCGGGCCAACCTCACGGGCGCCCTCGGCGGGGCCACCGCGCAGCTCTTGACACACACAGTCAGGCTGACCTGGATCTTAGCCGGTGACAAGGACTCCCGCTGCGCAGAGCAGCAGGACCCCTGCGGCACCCGAGGCCGCTGGACGCCCGCCGGGGGCCTCGCTCTGGCGGGGGGACGGGGGCGGCCCCAGAACGAGCACAGAGTCAGCTTGCGGCCAGAGGTCCTGCCGGACAGCGAGGGCCTGGCTCACCTGGCTCCCCCTTCTCCCGACCACGAGCCGCGGCACCTTCCTGCTTCCTGCTCGTTTCTGTCTGCAGCCTTTTCCCAACAGGCGGTGGGGGGCAGAAACAACTATCTAACTGGAAGCAGCGAGCTCCCAGGACAGTAGCCAGAAGCAGCGCCTCCGGGCTTCCCAGGGCAGCTGCCCGCGGCTGGACCGGGCGAGGGAGCCGGCGGGGCCGCGCTGCCTCGGAGAGACACGCATGCGCGGACGCGGGTGCAGCTCGCGCCACCTGGCCGGCCTCGGTCACAGGCTTCCCTGGCGTGTTTCTGAAGCAGAGCCCATTATTTTCAGACCAAAGAAAAATGGCACAGTGTCCGAATCTGAAGCAGCCGACTAAGGGAATCCTGGATCTACAAGCGCTGTTTCTCTGGAGTGCACACATCTGGTTTTTCTCTATATTCTGCCAGTTCTGAAACGCTGTCTGATACCCAACTGAGATAATGCAAAACTGGTGCAAAGCCTAAAATAAATGCAAGGAGCCCAAGGACTTTCCAGTAATACTTAGAAACAAAACTCTCAATCCAACCAAGAATCCACCCAGACACACACACACACACACACACACACACACACACACACACACAAAACACCAAGCAAAAAACCCTCATGCACCCACAAGACAGGCATTGAGCACAGCTTAATTAAGTGTGTGGCCAGGAGAAGGACGAGACCCTCACACCTGAGGCCTCCGGGAGAAGCCAAGGTCACTGACCTGTGTCTGCATTTCCGCTTGAACCCAGCTGGTTACGGTAATGCACCCAACCAGTGGACTTTTCCAAACCTGGATGTTAATTCAAAGAGCAGCTTCCCCCACGACAGAAAGATGAGGAGGTGAGAGGAAGATGCCGCAAACCGCCAACCGGCCAGGAGACCCCGCGACACAAAATCTATTTTGTACATTTGTACAGCAAACGCCAGAAACAACCAACCATTCTTAAGCCTCTAAACCCAGGGACAGGAACGCTAATCTGCTTCCTTGGATCCCACTTGGAGTTCCTGCCCACGAGGGGGACGGCCAGACACAAGCACAACTGGCAAGGAACCCCAGAACACAACAGAACCGGACCGAACAGCGCTCCCCGGGTGTTCCTGGAGCCCTCAGCGCGAGGCCTGGCCTGCAGACTCCTCACAGGACTCAGGGCTCCAGCCAATGGATGCAACGTTTTAGAAAAGCATGCTACGGCCAGGCCAGCAAGCTGGCGCTTCCAGAGCTGACAGGCCAGCAGTCAGGAGGCAGATTTACAGCTCGGGGCGGTGGCTCCCGTCAACACAAGCGGCTTCTGCCCTCTGCTCTGTTCCTCCTTCCAGCATCGGGCATGAGCCTCAATCACAATCCGGAAGAAAGGAAAACAAAGCCTAAACATATGATAAAGCAAAAGCGGAAGTCTGGAGATGCGTGGTCTTCAGCTCATCATTCCAGAGAGGGCGGCGCTCCTGGGAACAGATCTTAGCCATGTGTCTTTAAGACTTCCAGTCGAGTGAGGTGGGGGTGAGGGGGAGTGGAATAACTCAGCCAGAGTCAAATCCAGGGCCTCCACTTGCCCGTGGGCTCCAGGCCTCTGGCTTCTAGAAGGGTCAGGTGGGGGTGGGTAGGGAGCGGGTAAGACAGCACTGGAAGAACAAAAAAGGTGTTAATTATGCATGTAAGTGACCTGTCCTGTCCCGGGGAAGGAAGAGGGTGCCCAGCCATCACCCTCACGGCGGCAAGGAGCTGAAACGCCAAAACGTGGACACAGACGCTGCAGCTGCCGCGACCAGGAAGCAGAGCGCAGGCCGGGGTCGGGCTCAGGCCGGCCTCCCTCCCTGCTCCCCACCCCCGACTGTGTGCTCGACTCCCACTGTTTCTTTATTTAATTTGGAAAACTCACCCTACAGAACCACAAAAATTATCGTCGTGTTCACTGTGATGGGATGAAAGAAAGAACTTCCAAAAAGAGATGACGCAATTTTCCTACTGAGCTCCAGTCAGCAGGGAGCATTTAACAAAGGACCCACCATGCAAACGGCCGCTGGGACCCAACTCCACCCCCGGGGCCGTGTCCTCCCCAGGAGCCTGCCCACCTGAGGTTGCGTCTCAGAACAATCCATGCTGATGTGAGGCACATGAGATTACTGTGTGGTCAAGAAGGTATATGGGGACCAAACAGCCCAAATCCCCTTTCTGCATCCACAGCAGAGCTGCCACAGGTCCCAAATCCTTCCTGGGAACAGACAGGGTGCTCTGGACTGAGTGTCGAAGCCCTGATTCCCTGAGTGATGGGGCGCGGGTGCGGAGGTGGGGCCTTCAGGAGGTATTAGGGTTGGATGAGGCCACGAGTGTGAGGCCCCTACGAGGGGTCAGTGCCCTTCTAGGAGGGGGAGAGACACAGGACTCCGCCCACAGGCACACCAAGGAAACCACGTGGGGACATAACCAGCAAGAGGGTCCTCGCCAGAACCCGGCGGCAAGGCACAGTGGTATCGGGCTTCCGGCCTCCAGAACCATAGGGCACACATCTGCCATTTCTGCCCCGTCCATGGTACCCGATTACAGCCGCCCAACCCAGACAGGGGGAGACAGGAGACAAACATCCCGGCCCCTCCCTGCGCCCTGCAGAGGGGAGCTTGGGGCTGCGCTCTGAGGCAGGTGTGCCATCCGCAAACACGCCCAGGCTCACAAAGAGAAGCTCCGTTCGTGTGTGACAAGTGCTTGTCTACACCGCACGCCGTGCTCAAGGGTCAACTGACGGACACCAGGAGTCAGAAACGGTGCAGACGTTTAACTTCGGGTGTAAAGAATGCCTTCCAACTTCCTCTAAGTGAAAAGACACCTGAAAGCAACCCTCCACGCTCAGCCAATAGGAGCCTGCCTCGGGGGAGGGCACGTCCACACTTCACTTTACAGTGCATTCCGCAGCGTAGCCAGTAGCCAGCGCGGGGCTGTGTTGATGACGCTGTCCCACGTGCACTGGAAACGAGACACCACCACCACGTGTGACCGCTAACGAGAGGGGGCTGGATGGCTGGACGGCGGGGAGCCTCACAGATCCCGTCCCACAGCTGCGGGCCCCAGCTGCACCCCCGGAGAGGAAGCACCCAGCCACTGGGCTCCCTCCGCCACGCTCCCTCACTGGGTAAGCCCAGGGAAGCCAGTGGACGAGGGGGCCTGGGGAGGACGGAGCCAGGAGAGCCCAGCTCCCACAAGAGAGTGGCCGACACCAGGGATATGTGTCTGCACCTGCCCGGCCGCACACGGGGGAAAGAGGGCATTGAGGGCTGCCGGCGTCAGGGTCACATGACCGCCAGGGCCAGTGGGTTTGCGTGGGAGCAGCAGGACAGGCCGGGGTCCTGGGGCCTCAGCCCAAGAGCTGCAGTGCTGGGCACTGGGCACAGATGGCCTCTTGTCTGTTATCGCGAGTGGCCAGGGAGGAAGCTGAGACTCAGAGGGTAACTTACGTGCCCAGGACCGCGAGCCAGAAAGAAAACCACCAAACAGAAGAGGCTCTGAAGGCGGCTGTTCCGACTCCCTCCAGGCTGCCCCAGTACAGCGCGAGGCCAGATCCGGTCACGTGGGACGGGGGCGCGTTAGAAAGAGTCAAAGAAGGGCCACACAGCAAATCAGACAAGAAGAAACCTCAAAAGCGTCATTTGACTTTAGAAATCAATTCCCTGTAAAATATAAGGAAGAGCCGCACTCTCCACCTCTCCCCATCAGCCTCCGTGATGAAAAGGCTTTGAGCCCTTTGTCCCATCTCCTTGCCAAACACCTGCCCATCTGGCATCATCCGCCTGGGGGGATCCATCTTCCGGCTCTGGGGGCTCCGGGGAGCTCAACTCAGGTGCCGGGGGAGCGCCGCCCTAAATGGAAGATAATTCTCTCAAAAAGACCCACCTGGCAGTTACATCACAAAGACCTACTTTTAAGGAGCCCCGCTTTCCCTCCTGTTCGCCGTGCCCGGTTTACCGGAGTGCCCCCCGTCCCCTCAGAGCCTGGTCTAGACAGCTGACGGCCGCGGCCGCGCGTGTGGCCTGGGAGGCACCTGTCTCCCCCTCCGCGCCCGCCCTCGCTAGGTAAAGCATCTGCTAGCAGGCGGGGCGGCTGTCACTGGGCTGGTGGCCCACGCCGCCCCCTTTCTAGAGGGCTCGGCTCCAAAGTTGGCCATCCACACCAATGTGCATCTTTCGCCGCAGGAAGGCCACCGTCAGAGTCTGGGCCGACCTTCACCGGTCAGCACGGGGGGCGTGTCTACAGAGCAAGGGGACAACATGGGAACGTTACGTGGGCACGGGGCTGAAAGCAGCAGCTCAGCGGGCAGCTCTGAAGCCGGGTTGGGGCCACCCGAGGAGCTGTCTGCTCGTTTTACTTTGGCGTCAGCAAGAAACATCGCCCGGATTCTTGAAATCAGTGACTGTATTTGCCTACACACGAAAATAATTCTAGATTCGTTTTCTACCCTGAATGCCTGTCACGCTCAGCGAGCCTATCGGTTCAAGGGTCCTTCAGTCCCTCCCTCCCTCTTCCTCTCTCACACGCCTGACAGGGGTGCCAGGTGCTACCCTCTCTCTCCAGTCCAAGCCCAGTGGCACGTCACACGGATTTCATTTCATTAGGGGGTCGTAAGTCCTCAGAAGAGACGTAAAGAAAGACGGGAGCGGAGTTTGCCAGCACACCTGCAAACGTCCCCCTCAGTCCCTGTGGGAGAGGAAACTCAGCGTGAGGGGACGCCGTCCCGATTCCTTGGGATCTTCTTCACCCCAACCCGACCTCTGCTCTGGAGCTGCATGGAGCCCGAACATGAGCATGGCACCGGTCCTGCCTCGGGGGGGGGGGGGTCAAATGTCCGAACACAACGCCCACGGGGCCCAGGCTGGGGGCCCGACCGCGTCCTCCAACTCTGCCAGGAATTCCAGCCCCGCCGGAGCAGCGGCCTGAGCCCACACCCGGGCGCCCTGATCAGACCGGGCCTGTGATTTCTAGACGAAAGATTCCTCACGAACACGCAATGAAGCCAACGGTCACCCTGAAGTGCACCCTCACAGGGAGTAAAAGTGGGAGATGACATTGTGCTTGAAAGGTCTGTCTTCTGCAGTAACTCTGCTGAGTGGCTCAAGGGCTCACTCGTGTCCCAGCCCCGTGAGAGCTCTCACATCACAGGCCCGTCTGGAGGCCCCGGCCCCCCGGCTCAGCTTCCTGCAACTTCCACCACATCCTCCTGAGACCTCCAAGCCCTGGAGACCCGTGGCGCCGGGAGAGCCCAGCGCCAACTCCGGCACCCCACCCGCCCAGATCCACTGTCTAAACTCAGACGCCTCACCCAGTGCAGCGACTCCCCTCTGGGCTGCAACCACCAGAGTCCACACATGACCCCACCAAGAGCACGCAGAGCTAGCCTCCAGTCTCTACAACATGGACGGCCAGAGCTCCTGAGGCTTGCTCGGGGAAAAGCCGGGCCTGGGCAGAACAGGAGGGAAACGTCCCCACGGGTACTTTCCATCCCCTATTTCTCTGACTGTAAGGGAGTGAACCATCTGGAAAAATGGCCAGCACTTCACGGGGCAGCCCCATTACAGGGCTGGCCTTCCACCCACCCTCCTCCACAGCTAGAAATCCAGAAAGTAAATTCCTGGTGCAGGAGTGGTAACTCGGTTCCTTCCAACAGACAGCAGCTGCCCTGACGGCGTCTGGAGTACAGTTGCTGGGGCACTTAGCTGCTCTGCACCATCACCCAAACGGCAGGGACACTGGTCCAGCACCAGGCATGGGCTCCACTGCCCGCTGCACGCACGCCCTTCACGGAAAACACAGACAGTGACAGAAAAGCTTCAGGAGAGCCCAGAGCAATCACCAAACCTTCCTTATGCAGAAGAAGTTCTACAACTTAGGCCTCACTAAAAAGAAATTTGGAATTAGTCAGTCACAATTTTTCAGCCTACTGAGCTGTAAGGTTTAAGTAAGTACTCCTCTGGACATTTCCAAGTTATTACTCATGACTAAAATCATCAGTGAACATATGCTACATTTTAAAAGGCTTAAAAATAAAAGTGTATCAAAATGCTTTCAACTCACATGCATATCTTACAGTTAACTAATGCTAATCTGAAATAATTACTATTGTATTCATTCATCAACAAGGAATCACTGAGTACTGACAACTGATACTACACTGGGTACTGTGAAGAACGGAAATGAACAAAATTTGGATCTAATAGCATTAAAGCTATTTAACTTAACATTTTAAACATATATTTGAAAATGATGAAATTGATCAAAAACGATTCTCGAATTTTAAGGCCTGTCACTCCTCCCTTGACCGTCTGGAGTCAAAGCCTTTGAGGTGGGGCTTGACCAAAGGGGCTCAGGGCCGTGGGCGATGCGTCCGAACAATCGGAAGGGCCTTTGGGGTTTTCTTGTAAAGCTACTCAGCCTCAACTGACATGAGCCTCCAAAGACATCGTGACTCCAATGACCTACAATACTGGAACCATACACGTAAGTAACCACGTGGTGCAACTTCTTCTAAAAACACCATTACAATATCCTTCCCAGCCCAAACCTCTGTCAACCTCCTCCTGGCCTTGTCCGACAGGAAACCGTCTTGTTTGTCACCAGCTCCAGGGACAAATGACAGGCCTGGACTGCCATGCCAGTGTCACTAACTGGTCATCCTCAGCCACACCTCCCATGGGCCCAGGAGGTGGCGAACAGTGAGTCCTGGGAGTCGGGTGCCCCCCCGGCAGCCCCACCCCCGCTGGGGACCAGGATTCCCGAGGAACGGAGCCGGCAGCAGGAGACGCCGCCGGGTCCCGACGGGGCCAGCTGCCCCGGGCAGGGCGACAGCCTGCAGCGCCACGCTCGGCTCCCACGGCCGGGCGGCAGGAGACACGCCATTGTTTCTGAGACTCTTCTAGGGTATTCTGGGGAACCATTCAACACCAGACTCCCTTCACATCCGGCCTTTTCTCATTTAAACGATATTTTCCACCATTTCTGGTAGAGAAGGCTTTTCCATGAGGGGTTAATTCCCTGAGCTACCTAGGTTCTCCAAGATGTGTGTCTGTGTTTTGGAAGGAACGTATTTTCTTGAAGGGAACATTTTTATTACAAGTGAAGTGACAGTGTGAGGGCTTCCCTGGTGGCGCAGTGGTTAAGAATCCGCCTGCCAATGCAGGGGACACGGGTTCGAGCCCTGGTCTGGGAAGATCCCACATGCCGCGGAGCCTAACTAAGCCTGTGCGCCACAACTACTGAGCCTGCGCTCTAGAGCCCGCGAGCCACAACTACTGAGCCCACGTGCCACAACTACTGAAGCCTGCGTACTTAGAGCCCGTACTCTGCAACAAGAGAAGCCACCGCAATGAGAAGCCTGCGCACAGCAACGAAGAGTAGCCCCTGCTCGCCGCAACTAGAGAAAGCCCGCGCGCAGCAACGAAGACCCAACGCAGCCAAAAATAAAAATATAAATAAATAAATAAATTAAAAAAAAAAAAAAAGAAGTGAAGTGACAGTGTGTACCATCTGCAAGGCTGAGACTGCTCTCCTGGCGTGCAGACCACTAAAAGTGGACTAGAGCCCCTGGGAATGGCAGACACTGTTTCACTGCTACAGATAAAGGCACCCTACACACACACCACACACACGCACGCACACACACACACACACACACACACACAGCCCTTCTTCTCATCCACCCCAAAAAAGGCCTACACTCCAAAAACGTCCTACACATAAAATGTTGGATACTTCCCATCTCTTCTAATCTTTTTCCCAGCTGGGTTTATAATGCCTCATTTTATGGAAAAAGTTCCGGGAGCTACTGAAATTTACTTTTAAGCAAAGTATCAGGATGGACACAAATGCCAAAGAACTCGAGAGAGGTTTAAGAGTCTCGAGAATGCCAGGGCTGTTTAGTTAGATACTGGTGAAGTTATCTCACAGATGCAGGATGAGAGTAACCTGGACACATCACCGTGTTGCCTTTTTTTAACACGTGACCCATGCATGTGTGTGTTTCTGTGTGTGTGTGTGTGTGTGTGTGTGGCATATTCATTATTGCAGAGACGGGCTTTGCCAGAACACACACAACTCCCAGGTTTCCAAGTGTCCTGACGTCGTTCAGCCTACAGACAGACAGACAACTTTTTTCATACACATCTTAGATGACGTTAACCACAACTGTAAAAAAATAAAAATAAAAATCTACCAAAATCTAGTTGAAACAGTACTAAACCATTTCGTGATTCACAATGTAAGCAACATGACTAAAGCTCCAGTCTTTAAAGATTCCCCATATGGCTGAAAATCTCCCAACTATGGAGAAAAAATTGACCCAGATTCAGATGTTCCAACAGACACGATATTGCCTGGCAATGGCGCTGGGACCAAGTGAGCGTTCACATCTCACTAGATCTGAATCGCCTGGATCCACATGCCCTCCGGAAGCAGCTCTGTGAATCTTCACGGCTCTGCTCCACACCTGAGTGCCTACTGAATGCACGATGCGACAGGCAAGGAACAGCGCGTGGATCTGCCCCTTACCTTTCTCACACACTCCTAGCTTAAGTTACCTCCCCCAATAAAACTCCTAAGGGCCAGGCAGAGGGAGCTCTGTCACTTTGGTCTCCACAGAACGAGGCAGAGAAGACAGATCACAGCTCACAATCATCAAAACTCGCTTGATCCCTTGATGGTGGTGATGGTGGTGTAGGGGGAGGTGATGGTGGTGGAGGTGACAGTGGCTGTGCAGTCCTGGTGGTGGAGGTGACAACAGTAGTGATGACAGTGGAGGGGAAGGTGACAGTGGCTGTGATGTCCTGGTGGTGGCGGTGACTACAGCAGTGATGACAGTGGAGGGGGAGGTGACAGTGGCTGTGCAGTCCTGGTGGTGGAGGCGACAACAGTAGTGAGGACAATGGAGGGGGAGGTGACAGTGGCTGTGCAGTCCTGGTGGTGGCGGTGACAACAGCAGTGATGACAGTGGAGGTGGAGGTGACAGTGGCTGTGCAGTCCTGGTGGTGGCAGTGACAACAGCAGTGATGACAGTGGAGGTGGAGGTGACAGTGGCTGTGATGTCCTGGTGGTGGCGGTGACAACAGCAGTGATGACAGTGGAGGGGGAGGTGACAGTGGCTGTGCAGTCCTGGTGGTGGAGGCGACAACAGCAGTGATGACAGTGGAGGTGGAGGTGACAGTGGCTGTGCAGTCCTGGTGGAGGCAACAACAGTAGTGAGGACAATGGAGGTGGAGGTGACGGTGGCTGTGCAGTCCTGGTGGTGGCAGTGACAACAGCAGTGATGACAGTGGAGGTGGAGGTGACAGTGGCTGTGATGTCCTGGTGGTGGCGGTGACAACAGCAGTGATGACAGTGGAGGGGGAGGTGACAGTGGCTGTGCAGTCCTGGTGGTGGAGGCGACAACAGCAGTGATGACAGTGGAGGTGGAGGTGACAGTGGCTGTGATGTCCTGGTGGTGGCGGTGACAACAGCAGTGATGACAGTGGAGGGGGAGGTGACAGTGGCTGTGCAGTCCTGGTGGTGGAGGCGACAACAGCAGTGATGACAGTGGAGGTGGAGGTGACAGTGGCTGTGATGTCCTGGTGGTGGCGGTGACAACAGCAGTGAGGACAATGGAGGGGGAGGTGACAGTGGCTGTGCAGTCCTGGTGGTGGCAGTGACAACAGCAGTGATGACAGTGGAGGTGGAGGTGACAGTGGCTGTGATGTCCTGGTGGTGGCGGTGACAACAGCAGTGATGACAGTGGAGGGGGAGGTGACAGTGGCTGTGCAGTCCTGGTGGTGGAGGCGACAACAGCAGTGATGACAGTGGAGGTGGAGGTGACAGTGGCTGTGCAGTCCTGGTGGAGGCAACAACAGTAGTGAGGACAATGGAGGTGGAGGTGACGGTGGCTGTGCAGTCCTGGTGGTGGCAGTGACAACAGCAGTGATGACAGTGGAGGTGGAGGTGACAGTGGCTGTGATGTCCTGGTGGTGGCGGTGACAACAGCAGTGATGACAGTGGAGGGGGAGGTGACAGTGGCTGTGCAGTCCTGGTGGTGGAGGCGACAACAGCAGTGATGACAGTGGAGTTGGAGGTGACAGTGGCTGTGCAGTCCTGGTGGTGGCGGTGACAACAGCAGTGATGACAGTGGAGGGGGAGGTGACAGTGGCTGTGCAGTCCTGGTGGTGGCAGTGACAACAGCAGTGATGACAGTGGAGGGGGAGGTGACAGTGGCTGTGATGTCCTGGTGGTGGAGGTGACAACAGCAGTGATGACCGTGTTCTAGAGACCTGGAGCCAAGGCGGGGGCTTGAGGACTCATATGAGAATTGGGGGCTGCATCCATCCTGGACTTGACCTCCCCGCACAACCCTGGAAGAGTCACTGCCTACTGTCCCCACGTGTAACGGGGAATAACATCCCCTAGTTCACATCATCAACAGCAACACAAGAGGGGCTGGGATGTCGGAGGGGGCACACGTCCAGCTCCAGAAAGGGACACCGGCCCCGTGGACAGCGGGCTGGCTCCTCCCATGGCTGTGGCACCAGGGGTGGCCCTGCCGCCCATGGGTCACCCACACATGGTGGGGAGGCCGGAGCATGACACTGGAGGTGCAGGGGGGCCCAGCCTCCTCCTCCTGGGTTGTGTTCTGACCTTTAGTGACAACTCAGTATTAACTAAAACAAAGGTGCCAGCGCCCTCCCAGGAACGGGCCTGCCCTCGGGTGCTGACGAGCCCTGGAAACAGAGGCGCTGCAGACACGGTGGCCAGGGGACCTCGCGGTCAGCAAGCAGCAGCTGCTGCTTATCCCAAGACAGCCTGCTCGGGAGCACTGCTTCTTAGTCACACGAATAAATGTTGCGGTCTTTGCTTTGTTTTCTTAAACTCCCCCAAAACCAAGATGAACAGAATGCAAAACTTAGAAATCGTATAAATCTAGATTTTAAAAATCTCAATTCTTTAAATGCAGAAAAGGACATTTTAAGACTGCTCTAACAGTTCAACAAAAATTTAACAATACACAATAATCATAAAAAATGCACCCAACTTTTACCATCAGCCAAGCTGACCCAATGAAGCACACAGTAAGTGTCAAGTTTCTCGATGCAGATTTTATGCCACTCGGGTGGGTGGGCTGCGATCTCGATGCCACCACTGACAGACTAACCCCCAGCCCACCAGCCTGAGCGGGGAGGCTCATTTCCGGGGCTCGTGGTGCGTGATTCACCCAGTAACCGTCTCCATGGAAATCCACCGGGCTGCTCCGGGCACTCAAGCAGGCCCCTGCCTCCCCGTGAAGGACACGGGCCCTGCCCTTCAGGAGCTCACGGTCAAGCCACACCGGGCCCAGAATGGATGCCGAGAGATGTCACATCCCTCTTTGCCAGCAACATCCTCTGGATTCAGACCAGGGCGTGGACATCCCACACCGCCCTCAGGAGCGTGGTCACCATGGGGCCTGCATGTCTGCACCCCAGCTCTCAAAAGCTGGTGACATCTGCCCCGTGGACCCTGCTACCGCGCTGTGAGGCCCTGGGCCACTGGGGGAGCCTTCATGGAGAACCGAGGGGCTGGGGGGACAGCCCAGCTCCAGGCCCGGGAGGGATCCCCTGGACAGGGCAGCCCCGAGCCTCCAGACGACCCGGTGACATGACGTGGAGCAGAACCACCTCCCTCCCACTGGGCCCAACGAACCCCGAATGGTGAAGGGTAATAATTTTTATTTATTTTTTATTTATTTGTTTTTGGCTGTGTTGGGTCTTCGTTGCTGTGCACAGGCTTTCTCTAGTTGTGGCGAGTAGGGGCTACTCTTCGTTGCGGTGCGCAGGCTTCTCATTGCGGTGTCTTGTCTTGTTGTGGAGCACGGGCTCTAGGCGCGCAAGCTTCAGTAGTTGTGGCATGCGGGCTCAGTAGTTGTGGCTCGAGGGCTCTAGAGCGCAGGCTCAGTAGTTGTGGCGTGCGGGATTCAGTAGTTGTGGCACACGGGCTCAGTAGTTGTGGCGCACGGGCTTAGTTGCTCCGCGGCATGTGGGATCTTCCCGGACCAGGGCTCGAACCCGTGTCCCCTGCATTGGCAGGTGGATTCTTAACCACTGCGCCACCAGGGAAGCCCCAAGGATAATAACTGATTGTCTTCTCTGGCCCCAAATTCGGCGGTGGGGGCGGGGGTCGTCCAGCAAGAGACGGCTGCAACAAGATGCCGACTAGCCCAGCAGCGCAGGGACGTGCCCCAGTGCTCACTGTCCCACAACAAAGCGTGTGGTTCCTGGCATGCGTTCGTCTACACAGCTGAAGGGTGACTGGTTCGGGACTGGCTCTAGCCGGAGCAGATTCAGAGCCAGGTGCCTCTGTGCCACAAGGCCAGCGCCAACGCGGGTCCCCAATCCTACGGTCTCACTGCCGGCTGCTGCCCCCAAACACGACCGAGCCGAGATGAGCCACTCACCCGGCTTCCCTTGAACTCACGCACGCTGAGCAGCTCAGACACTCAAAGCAGAACAGTCAGGAGATGGAGCAGGGGCAGTGCCTCGTCTGTGTCACTGCATGTGTCCCCTCGGAATCTTCCTGAACCACCCAGATGAACCCAACGCGGGGATCACACTCGTGGATGTGACGGACACGCTCGGCCCCATACCCGCTCCCTCCTCAGCAGTGGTCTCCACTTGAGGGGCCAGACGTGAAGCTCTAAGTGAAATAACACACTTCGACGCCTCAGGCAACCCGACCCCCAAGAAAACAGTGACCTTTAGAGAAGTGAGAGGGAAAGAATAAAGCACACACACACGTCCCAGGAGACATGTGGCTTTGATATGAAGTGCCTGTGACCCCACAGAGCCCCGCCACAGAGCAGGGCCTGCCCGGACCCACACCCGCCTCCTGCCAGGAGGATGCCCTCCGCTTCCCCACCACGATCTGCCTCCTGGAAGCCAATGTGACACGGAGAGCATTTCCAGAACAAACGTCCTCTTTCGGCCACTTCTTTCCTCCAATTCTCAGAGCTCACCTCCCGTGTAACATCTATACTTCCAGATTTAGTTCTACAACTGCACTGCCACCTCCGAAACTGAGTAAGATTATTTTGCTTTTCCTCCAACTGATTAGAGAAATCAGAAAGATTATTTTGAGTTGGCTAAATCTTCAACCACATCAAATTCATCAGAACCAAAGCCTGTACCTCTTGCTGTCTAAACTGAATACCCAGATATTCCCTATAAAGCCTTGGCCACGTTTGTACCCAGACTTCACCATGCAAATTCAGAGCCCACTGTTTGAGTCGCGGGTGATTTCTGAGAAGCCAGGAGGCGCTGTGGTTCCGTGGGAGCCAGCCCCCGTCTGAGAGCATCACCCTCAGCCTTCCCCGCCCTTCCTAAGGGTCGGATCCCTGAAGGCCCAGCACCTGCTGCGGCCAGCACCCGGGGACCCTGCTGACTGGGGTCAAATTCAGACAGTTACTGACAGTACACAGTCCTGCGGTGTGAAGAGAAAGCACCCGAAACTGTCATGCATTACTGCAAAGTCACCCAGCCCCGGCCGTGAGCGGCTGAAGCAGGACAGAACCCGTCGCGGTGCTTTAAGGGCCTGGGAGTGAGCAGAAACCCTCTGTGGACAAGACAGCACAGCGGTGGGAAAGGCGGGTGTCTGGGACGGGCAGGGCGGCCCTGCCACGCGCCCAGGCACAACATCAGATGGGAACGCCCCCTGCACGTGGTGGGGCTGTCCCACACCCCACCCTGCTGCCCACGCACGGCCAGGAGTCGGGAGGGAAACGGTGAGGCCGCCTCTCGAGGCCCGAAGGCAGACTCACACCCGCAGTGCACCTCCAAGCTCTAAGGAGGGCGGACAGACCTGGAGCCAGAGCCAGGTTTACCTGGCCCACCGGTGAGCTGGGACGAGTGAACGCCGGCCGGGGAGCAGTGGCCCCAGCTCGGGGTGTCCCCTCTCTCCCCCAGACGGGAACCCCTCCTCACCAGGAAAAGCTCCTCCGGGAACTGCAGGGTGGGGAGAGCAGCTCAGCAAGCCCCCACTGGGGTCCAAGGCCCAGTGTGTGCTGGCTGGACTCACAGAGGCCCCACTTTGGAGGCTCAAATTCAAGCCTTGACGGTTGAAAGCAGCCCCATGATCCGATTCCCCAGCGACGAGCCCGACTGAAGCGACCGCTCCGCCCACAAGCTCTGGGGCCTGCCTGCCAGCCAACAGCGCAGGAGGCTCACAGCACCGTGCCCGCAGCCAGGCCCCCGCTGCCCACACGCTCACAACGGCGGGCGGACGTGTCCGCTCCTCTCGAAGAGCAGCACCTTTCTGCTTGAACACAGACCCTCACTGTCCCCCCAAGACAGCCTGCATTTCGAGGGGCAGAACATCAGGCCAGCACAGCCCCGGAGGCAACCAGACTCCAGGCGTGAAAGGCAAACTGTTATGTGACTGAAGTCGAGGATTTACGGACAATGCGAGGAAAGGTCTCAGCAGAAGGACAGACACTGTGCTAAAGGGACACAAGGCACAATTTACTGCTCCCTAAACATGTTTTTAATCACATCAATCTTAATTAATGCACCAAACCAGGTCAACTTCTAATCCCGTATAATTCATTTAAAAAATTTTAAATATCTTGCTAAGGTTAAAAATGTCCACATAACCTCACAAACATCTCTAACGTATAAAACGGCAAAGCCAAGAAAGCACGTGTTGCCAGAGTGAACCCGACATGAACCTCGCGTGCGGCCTTGCTGACCGATGGAACCCTCTGGGGACTGTTCTGTCCGCACTCGGCCAACTCGACGTCCGGGTCAGGGAGAGGCATCTCAGCATCCGACCATGACTGTCACCCCACTGGCAGGGACAGGGTGAGAAGTGCGACTGGGACATTTTTCCAGTGACCGGAACCTGTGATCTCAGCCCAACCGGAGCTTCACCTCCAACCCCCATGCTCTCCTCTCCGCCACCCTCACCCCTCCACCCCGGGTTTGAGTGCCTAGCCTCACAGGGCCTACCTGGGGCTTGGGGGGCCCCTCAACCCTTAATCTGCTCCAACAGACGCAAGCGGTAGATCGCGGTATGTGAGGCCCAACGTGGGTGGCGGGGCCCACGTTGCAGTGTGGAGAAGGCCGCCCTCCCGCTGGCAGAGGCTGGCTCGACGCCCCTGCGCTGCTCCCCGCTGTAACCGACCCTCCAGGACAGGGCTGCTCTCCCTACACCTTCCCCGAAAGCACAGCGGAAAGGCAGGCAAACACAGCTGCCTGGAAGCGACATCCCTCCCCAGGGTCACCTTGGGCCGCCTCACCAGCAGCAGGAGCAGAGACAACCAGAAGCACAACTCTGGGAAATCAGAGGTTTTGTTTCAATGCTCAAGTGACAAAGGGTCTCCAGCTTTCCTGACCTGGAGTAAAAGCCCTGAGAAGGATGCTAAAGAAGAGGTTTAACTAAGGTTAAAACTCAGTGCAGCTTTTAAAATTCTGCAATTCTTTGGCTTTTTGGCTCTTTGCCAAGGCAGCTATTTTTATATATTAATACTGCTTTAGGACTTTGATTAAAACCTCATGACTGCGTTCAAGATGACACTTTAAACAAAGAAACTCCAACTTGGACGTCACACTCGTCCCAAGGCGCTCCGAGGGCTCAACGGGAAACCCTCGGGGCGTGATGGCCTTTGGTTTCGAGTCCAGCAACGCACACCCTGCGTGACCGTTTGTGGCAGACACGAGGCCCGCGTCGAGGACGTGGGAAGTGCACACAGTGTGCCAGAGGGGAGCGTGCACTCGGCTCTGAGAATAACGTCTGTGATTATCTCGATAGTGACTGAGCTCCATGTTCATGATTCCTAAATTACGTTTTATAAAAAGGGAAGATCCTCCAGACTCCCTTTCATAATTATTCAGGTTATAAACATCTCTAACAGAAACTCTTCATGAGGACGTGACAATGTCAATCCTCGAATTCACCAGCAATTTCACTCCATCTTAGAAGCAAATTGCCCCTAGAACGCCTCAGCCGGGCGCTTCACTCTGTAGACAGTTCACATCAGGTGAGCTCAATGAGGGTTTCAGGGTCTTTTTCTCAGGACCAGAAAAAAAGGCAGTGGTTGGAGTTTGACAGCAATGAACGGGAACGAAACCTGCCTTATTCTAACAGACAGCTGCTGCACAACAGCCCAGCGCCCCGCCGTCCACATGCCCCATCCCCGTGTGTCTCCGTGTGTCCCCGGGGCCAACGCTCCCGCTCCTGCCACGCTGGGATCCACCGCAGGTGAGCACTTACCTGCCCATCTTGTCCCACGTGGTGTATCTGTAGATTGCCCTGCAAAATGGATGAATAAGAGTGTGATCAAGGACAACAGCTTCAAGATGCACGAGACAGAGGCAGGAACATCCCCAGGCCATTAGTGAAAACCAGCAAAACCATTAACATCAATTCCAACATCGGTCCCTTGTAGCCATAAAAATCCCAAACTATCAATACTTAAGCTGAGTTTACAGGTGCTATTTTTTCTTAAAAAAACAAACAAAACAAACCAGTTAAAAAAACATTGTACCCATCCCCCAACCCTGACCCCCAAATGGAAATGTTTTTCTTCTAACTCTTCACTTTGAAACAATCTCAGACTCACAAGAAGAACCAAAGTAGTACAGAGAGGTCCTGCGTCCCATCACCCAGCTTCCCCTCTGGGACACCTGACACATCATGGGGCATTATGGCAACCACGAAATTAATGGGATGTAATGCAATTAACCAGACTACAGGCCTACTGAGATCTCACCAGCTGGAAATTCATTTTCATTTGTTTAAAAAAAATAATAGTTGTTTTAAGTCTGGTAGGCGCTGCTAAATGTCTCTTTACAGATATCCTCATTTTGACAAAATAACTACCTAATTTTTAAGTGAACAAAGTAAGGTTTCATTGTGATGAGAAGACTAATTGCGTATTGTAACTTTTTACAAAGTAATCATTACACTATCAGCAATTTTTTCTAATTCAGTGCATTCAATTCCTAATGGAAGCAAAACAGAAAAAAAACCCCACTGGATTATACAGAGGAGGAATTCAGTTAAGAAAACTTAAAAAAAAAAAAAGGGCAAAATTGATACCAAAAATTGAAATTCAAGAAGTATTCTAATGAATTTTGAGCAGAAACAATATAAAAGTGGATGTGCATTGATTTCTCCTTTTCCAACCCTAACCATTTTCCTTCTTTTCAAGGGCCCCCAGCAAGGCAGGCAGCAAGGCCGGCGTGCCGGTTGACGGGCGGCCCTCTGTGGGCGTGGCCTCCCCCCAACCCGTGCCCGGAGAAGGGAAGCCCCCCAGCCCCCAGGGGGCGTCTGCGCTTAGCTTGCTGCCCACTCCGCGCCCCCCCCCCCCCACATGCTGCTCTGTGTGAGCTCACAGACGCCCACCCCCGCCCGCTGGCCCCGCAGGAGGCAGGGGGAAGCCCACTCCTCAGCTGCGGTCAGGCCTCCCGGGACCTGCCCCCCACCCCCGTGCGCTGCTCCCCTTCACCGCTCCCCCGCCCCCGCTAGCCTCCCCACCCCCCGGGCACCCACCCGGCCGTGCGCCCCACCTTCCCATGGACACACCTGTCCCGTCATCTGACGACTCACAGGGATTTGTCCAGCTCGGAGCCGTCCCCTCAGAACCCGCCCGCCTCTTCCCTCCGACTGTGGGGCTGGGGGCTGGGGGCTGGGACTGAGAGGTCGGGGGCACTGACGTCACCCACTTAAGGAAAGCAGCCCGGTGCGCGGCTGGAACACGAGGAGCCAGCAAGCACCCCTAAACGAGTCCCAGGCTTCCCGGAGGACTCTCCTGAGACCCGGGGGCCAACAGCCCCTGGCGCTGGCAGATGCCCGAGGCTGGAAGCAAGCCCGGCCCTCAGCTCCGCCCACATGGCACACGGGGGGTGGGGGGGGGTGGGGGGGGTGGGCGTGGTATCCAGGGCGCACTGCTCCCAGGCGGGGCCAAGGTGCAGGAAGCCACGCCCCAATCTGCGGGCTGCAGCCCTGCGCCCCAGGCCCTGACCCGCCTTCGGAGGGTCAAGCTGACCTTCACACACCAAGCCCCCTGGGCAGGTACGAGTGCAGCCAGGAAGGCCTCCTGCCTCTGTCCTTACTGTGGAGTAACAGTAAAAGGACACCAGTGGGAAGAGGCCGGGATGGCGGGACGGCAGGCGGTCGAGGCTGAGTCAGAAAAAGCTGCGCCGAAGGCTCACAGGACCTTCACGGGCTCTCTCACCAGAGTCCCACCTCCCTCAAGTCCCGCACTGGCCCCACGAGGACAAGTGAGGCCACAGTCTCAAGGGCGGCCCCCTCGTGCTCCTCCCATCCCTGGGGCTGCAGAGGGCACTTCAGCCAGGAGCAAAAGCCTCCATATAGCAAGTGTTCACCAAGAAACCCAGATGGGGCCACGGTGCAGCAAGGGCAGGAAGGTGTGGAGGGCAGGCAGGGCCTCGGGTTGGTGCCCCAGGAAGCGGGAAGCAGGCGGTCTCTGCTGGACACCTGTGTCATCTGGGGATGCCCAGTTGTCCACCGCACTGGACAAAGGTCAGAGTGCAGAGGGCC
This sequence comes from Balaenoptera ricei, assembly GCF_028023285.1. Taxonomy (NCBI): domain Eukaryota; kingdom Metazoa; phylum Chordata; class Mammalia; order Artiodactyla; family Balaenopteridae; genus Balaenoptera; species Balaenoptera ricei. The sequence continues at coordinate 62,572,648 of NC_082657.1, read as the reverse complement.
CGTGGGCACAGAGCGGGCCCTGGGCTGGCAGCCAGACTCACCTCGCTGTCCTGCGTGATCTGCACCTGCTCCCCTTGAGGCACCTGGGCGATGTGGAGGTGGCCCTGTGGGATCCGCAGAAGAGAAGACACCAAGAAGCATCAGAGGAAACAAGAAACGCTCTCCGAAACGTCTGTTCCTGATTCTCCACTCGCCGTTCAAGAAAAGACAGCTAAGGCCTGAGTGGCCAGTATCACACAGGCATGGTGTGAGCTTACTAAACACCCTCTTGAAGTTCTACTTTAAGGACATAACACAGAATACTCTGCAGTAATTCTTAAAGGGGCAATGAGGCCTAGGAAAAATCTGTGAAATCTTTAAATGTTACTAAACAGGCAAATTTAAGAATGTGAAGGTCATACAGGAAAAAGGAGAAACCACAATTTTCCAGAAAACTAAACTGACAAGTTTTTTGTTTTTTTGTTTTTAAATTGTACTATCAACTCAGAGGGACCAGGAACCTCATGGACTTTCGGACAGGGTCCCTAGTGACCTGGGGGTGCTGGAGGCTACACAGCAGCATGACTAGGAGGGTGGGGGGCAGCTGTACACGTGTCTACACGGAAAACACGTCAGCCAACGCTTTTTAAAGCAAAGAAACACGTGGCGATTTAAACAGCTGAAGTAAACAGTAAACGTGGTTCCAAAGTATCAGACTCCAACTAAAATGCATTTGTGTTTGTAGATACAGGCAGACAAATAATTCCTGTAAATCTTAACTTAGCTCAATGAAATGAATATCCATTATCTTATTTAAAATTCTACCTTAATCAAAATGGACCTGAAGATAAACTACTGTTGAATTTTCTATTGCTTTCATTTGACTACATCTATGTAAACCCTGTACCACAGTTATCTATTCTGGAATTCTTTCAAAGAGCTTCCTTACTAACGAGATCAGAGTAACTGCTTTTGTGACTGTCAGCTAAACAAAGAATCACTGTTCATAACTGCTCCGTCTCCCCTGGAAGAAGAAGGACTCTTCACAGTCCTCCTCAGTGCTCTCGGGAAGCCCTCCCTTTCCAGACGGCGTGCTGAGTGCAGCAGCAAACCAAGGCCGCCTGGGTCAGAACCAGGTCTCCAGGAGGCAGCCCTGCAACGAGGCCCACGGCGAGGAGGCTGGGTGACTAAAGCATCCCCAGGATCCCCTGGAAGTTCCTGCCCTGCTCTCCCACGAAGGGTCGGGAGGAACGTCCACCTGGGCCGGCAGCGCACAAGGGCGACTCGTCACACAATCGAAGGAAACTACACAATGACTAAGGCCACCAGCTCTCTCCGCTGGCCCCAGAACGAAGTTATTCTTCTCCCCTCAGTAAAGGGTGCCCATGCCTCTGAACGGAGAAAATATCTATGATACATCTCGATGTCTCCCAGGAGGACAGGCAGAGCGCACAGGCAGGGGAGCCGCGAGGGGCCGGCAGAGAGGTCTACGAGACGTAGGAGGCCTACCTTAACTATTTCTACTTGGACCCCATCCCAAGGTGTCAGCGGGATCCAGAAGTGCAGGGAAAGCTGGTCGTGGCGCCCCTCCCCCCGCTTCCCAGCCGTGCCCTCCCCTTCCACTCGCAAAGGCAAACTGGCGAGAAGTACATACTACTTGGACCTGTCCGTCCTCCCCGATCTGGTGGATCTGGACCTGCTGCGCGTTGGCCAGGGCGTAGTGCAGGGCCTGAGGCGGGGGCTGCTGCAGCTCACTGGCGGGCGGCGGCGTGCTCATCATGGTCTCTGCGGGGAGATGCACACGAGCCTGAGCTGCCAGCCTGGGGCCGAGCCCACCTCTGCCTCCCTCTCTGCCCAGCCACACTGCCCCCGGAGATGAAGGGAGAGCCTTCGTTCCTGGACTTCCAGTGTGCAGCGTCGTGAGCCACAGCTGTTAAGACAGCGGGGCTTTCCCACCTGTAGTCAGCGTCTAAAGACCCGATGACCCGCAGACACAGACGGTTCCCACCCACTACGTAAGTAACTGAAGCTCCTCAGATGTAGCGACAAAAATGGAAAACGAAAAACAGGAACAAAGTGCATACTAAACTCTGTGTCAGACCAGCGCAAGGTAGGTCCATGGATAATTAAACTAACTTGGGGGGGGGGAAGGGACTTCCCCGATGGCGCAATGGTCAAGAATCCGCCTGCCAATGCAGGGGACACGGGTTCGAGCCCTGGCCCGGGAAGATCCCACATGCCGCGGAGCAACTAAGCCCTTGAGCCACAACTACTGAGCCTGCGCTCTAGAGCCCAGGAGCCACAGCTACGGAGCCCACGTGCCTAGAGCCCGTGCTCCACAACAAAGAGAAGCCACCACAATGAGAAGCCCGCGCACCGCAACGAAGAGTAGCCCCTGCTCGCCACAACTGGAGAAAGCCCGCGCGCAGCAACGAAGACCCAACGCGGCCAAAAGTAAATAAACAGACAAACAAACAAAAAACTAACTTGGGAGAAAAGCTCCATCCACTCAATTAAAGGAACACTTCCAATAAAAGTTTACTTTCCATGTTTAACCCAGAATGAGATACATTTGTTTTCACGTGTTGTGTATTACTTTTAACTGTAATACTATCTCAATCAGAAGAATTTTCTTAGATACTTAGAACATTAGGACTCAGAAAAAAAATTTTTTTTAATTTTCAATGTATATACATATTTTTGTTCTAAAGAATGGATTACTCAAAAAGACTTCTAAAGATAAAAACATACTACATTAGAATGAAATTCTGTGAGAAGTAGAATGCTGATATGAATGGAAAGAGGAAAAAGATATAAAATGTCTGATTCTTGAAGAAAAGAATTTTCATGCATTTTTTAATAGCTTAATGGTGGGTAACAAATTGACATGGTATAGATTCCACTGGCTGCCTTTTAAAAAGTTACAATAAAACAGTGTTAAGATGTTAATCCTTACAAAATTCAAGTTATTGAATTTACCACGTCATCAATAGCTCCCTCTAATTACGCAACGTGAAGACCAATTTAAATCTATGTTTTACAATCAATACTGACATCAAAGTGCAGTGCAAAAAATTGCATCTGTTACTTGCTTGTGGTCAAGAATAATCCAAGAGATACGGCAAGTGACCCCAGGCAAGGACTCACGCCGAGGGAGGACCACAGTCCCCGGCAGTGACACGGAAAGGGCAGCCCCTCAAAGGCCTCGCCCCACTGGCCGCGCTCCCCCATGTCCAGAGAGACACACAGTCAGGAGCTGGTTCTCTGCGACCCTAACGTTCTGGGCCCTACACGGGTGCTCCCCAGTGAGAGCTGTGGGGAAAAGCGCTGGGGGCGGAGGTTCACGCAGTAAAACGCAGCCACCTTAAACTCAAGCACATATGAAAGTTCACGCGGTGTGGCCAGACAGCAGTGTGAGATACAAACGTTTTAATAAACTGATATTTTAAAAATCCCTTGAAAACCAGTGATGTTGTGGTCTGTGTTCAAATTGGCAGTACTAATTCAGCTTTAAATACACCAGCCTCGGCTCAGAATCTCCCTTGTAGCATTTGTCTGCTGATACTTCAAAAGAGAACATGACAACTCCAGCTGGAATTACTACCAATTCCAAATTAACGGAATCCTGGCTAAATTACATGTTCCTGGATTATGTCTGTCACCAGAATAGCCTTAAGGACCAGATTCGCTGGGTCAGGCCACGAGTCCGCAGGAAGAACAAGGACGACATCCCAGAGGCCCTTTAATCAAGCACCCTGTGCTGTATCGAGTTTGGGCCAAGTAGGCAGTGCGTTAAAGTAGAAGAATATCCAGTCAACAGAAAGTTACAGAACAACGTACTTCCAAAAGAGTTTGATAAAAGAAGAACATGGTCCGTGTTTCCCTCAAAACTCCCAGGGCTCCAGCGCCCGAGGAGGGGCCGCCCTCTGGCTTCCAGCGGACCACCCGAGAGCAGTCCAGACCCGTCCCAGAGCCCGGAACTCGCCCCTCGTGCTTCCCAGACATACAGCACCTGAGGGAAAGCGGGTGCGACGGTGTCGGCCTCCCTCAAGTGCTCCTTAAAAAGGTGCACCTTGACCCCCGCCCCGACGCGGTGCCCCCTGCTGCACAACCCAGGCACAGAGACCGGGTGGGCGGAGGCAGCAAGGTGCCAGGTGGCACCACGGCGTCCGTCCTCCGAGGCCCAGAAGGCAGCTGGCCCATCAGGACGACACAGAGGGCCCCCTGCTCCTGAGAAAGCACCCATCACTCTGGCCATGGACGGTGCTGCTGGAGCCTGCGGACCTTCCCAAGCCACTGGGGCCGGCCAGAGTCCATTCTGAGACACACGTCCTGAGGCTCAGCACCTGCCCGGCCACGGCACTGAAGAGCCCCTCATGGTGGCCATTCGCCACCCGCAAGAGGCCACGGGACCAACAGCAGCACTGAGAGTTGCTCAGACCCACAGCCTGGGGACCTCCCTGGTGGTGCAGTGGTTAAGAATCCGCCTGCCAACTAAACCCGTGCGCCACAACTACTGAAGCCCGCGCACCTAGAGCCCGTGCTCTGCAGCAAGAGAAGCCACCGCAATGAGAAGCCCATGCACCGCAACGAAGAGTAGCCCCCGCTCGCCTCAACTAGAGAAAGCCCACGCACAGCAACGAAGACCCAACGCGGCCAAAAAGAAAAAGAAAAACAAAACCAAAACCAAACCCACAGCCTCTTAGGAGGAACCCTGACGTGTTTATGGACAGAAAAACAGAGGAACTGAAGACACATGACTACCATTAAACTGAATTACTGTCATTCAACTGAAAGAAACACTAATAACTGGAAGAAAAACAAACAACAAGTGAGCGAGGGTAAAGACAAAGCATGACATCACCAGCCCGTGATGGAGATCAGACCTGAGGGGCAAAGGCCACCTGAGTCCCCAACCACAAGGTCAGAAGCGGATGCAAGGTGGCCGGCCCAGCAGCCCAAGCACAGCTTCAGGACCCAGCACCCTCCTGCTCCCACGTGGTCCGGACAGGCTCGGGGCCTCACGCAGGTGCTGGCTGGCAACGCCCAGCCTCAGACCGCCGCCCGGAGGCAGGATCTGAACTGAACACGATCCCGAGCGGCCCGCCTGCAAGTCAGCTCGTCACGTGTCCCGGGCACCTCCAGAGGTGGGGACGCGGGTTCCACAGCCCGCCTCATCTGATGGGGACCGGCACTGAGCACGGCCGTGCTGGCCAGGCGGCCCCGGGGTAAGACGGCAGATCCCCGGCCACGATGAAACCTGCATCCCTGGAGCCACAGCCCCCACGCCTACCCTCTTAGGACCACAGAGCCAGTCCGGTTCGGCAAGGAGCCACCCCCAGCGGGCCCCCAACTGCTACCTAAGTTCCCATGACAGAATCCTGGTGGTGACAGAAAGGCCAGACTCCTCACTGAGAGACTCTTCAATGCAGGTCCCGCACAGAAGCTCTGCTCGGGGCATGACCTGTCTGGCCCACGAGAGTCGGCCACCCCCAGCTTGCATGATTCACATGGCAAGTTAAGGCCAAGTGTCCGATAACCACCAAACCACCGAGGAAAACCGCTTCCTGCGGTCTGGCTCAGAAAGATTCATAAACCTGCGAGGACTCCAGGTGACCTGGTTTGTCACTGCAGCGTTTCCAGAACGAGAGTTCCGCCCACCCTGCCCACTGCTGCCCCTGAATCCCGGTCCCGACCCCGGTCAGGGCTCAGGTCCTGAGAGCCACTGGCAAGGGAGCGTCTGCAGGAGTTAAAAAACCATTTCCGTTACAACGTTTTGAGACATCTTCGGTGACAAGCGATGCTGGTCTCCTTGTCACTCCTGGCGAACTTTCCCAGCTGTCCTTTCAATGCCTGAAAAGAAAGCCTAAGAGCTTCCCGTTATCTTGAGGATGAGTATAACCGAGGCTGCGTCCTCACCACGGCAGTAACGAGCACGACTTAGGCTTCACCCCAGCCTTCACCTGCAGGCGCCACACAGATGGTGACAGTGACAGCGAGTCAGCGACGTGCTGACCCCCCAGGCAGAGGGAGCAGCGCTCAGGGCGGCGTCCGAGGTGGTCCTGGCCCGGCTCCTGCCGCTACAGCTGAGCCCAGGATGCCCTCCACCTAGACAACTGCCACGCAAGCCTCTCGGGGTCCGGCCGAGGCTCCCCGCCTCTCACAGGGCACGTGCGGGCACAGAACCATGGTTCTCGCACTGACCGCCCCCGGGGCCACCTGCCTGGGCCACCCCGCGTCGTACCTGAGGCGCCGTACGAGGACGAGGACGGGGTTCTCCTGGAGAAGCTCTTGACGGCCAGGCTCTGGCCTCGCTGTTTTCGCCGCCAGGCCGTCCGACACTTGGAGTCGATGCTCTGTTTGATTCGATACCAGTCGGATTCCGTGATTCCAAATTTATAGAAGAGGTGACCTGCAAGAACACACCCGAGGGGAGGCTCTGTGAGGCGCGGGCCTTCCGCGCGGCCGGCGGTCAGGGCGCAGCGCCAACAGGAAGCGTGACGGGCGAGAGCCGCCTCAGGCCTACCTGTCGGGTGCAATGATCGCTTTTCATTTATTCAGCCTTAACCTATCTGACGTGATCCACCCCCACCAGATGGAGTCGGGCAACAAGCTGGAGGTGAGGGTTCCCACAAGCGTCCTGGAGGCCCCGCGCCCCAACTGTCCACCCTGGTTTCACGCGCGGCCTCTCAGGTCCTGAGGCCGAGACAGGACACCAGCTTGTTCCTCCTTGCTCGCGCCTGCCTGGCTGCCTCCTTCCCTCCTCTCAAGTCTCGGCTCCCGCATGAGCTCAGGACCCTCCCCTCAACCAGCCCACTTCACCCCAGGGTCCTCCCACCGCCACCCCTGTCCCGGCGCTCTAACACTTTAGAGAACTTAGATACTGATGGCGTTTACTCCGCCTCCCCCACAAACACAGGTATCTTTGCTCTCCTCATCCACGCCTGCCGAGAGCCCAGAATGTCCAGGCGCATGACAGATGCTTACGCATTTGTTGTCTAAATGCTGGTTACAACTCATCTGAAGACTTTCTTCCACTGCTACTTGAGTCTGAGGCTTGCGGAACTTCCCTTGCCTCTCCATCTGCCTCCCTCCATCAGAATGAAACTCCCTAAGGGCGGACATAATCCACTCCCTGGGGCCCCCACCGCACGCCCAGCCCAGCCAAGTGGGCATCACCTCCACTGAACCGCTGGCCGCAGAGGGCGGAGCAGCCCTCTGGCACCCACGCTGTCCGCCCCTGCGTTACGGCGAGCTCTCAGTGCGTGATGTGGGCATCTGAGACCCCTTACCGGCAAGGAGGAAACCGGGTGGCAAATGGAGACCCCTCCCTGCCAGCCCGCCCACCTCTCACTGGACCACTTCACCTCTTCCTTGTGCTGAATCAACAGGGAGTAATGGTCAGGAACACAGGAACCACAAAAAATGCTTTTCAACAGGGTGACCTCCTTTCTAGCTGGTCATGAAGCTTCGCAGATTAACGGGAAAATAAATGGATGAAATTCAAAAATTTAATAATAAAAAGATTCAGCTGGAAAACTTGCTGTTTTGGCTACGAAGAGCATCCAGTTTGGAGTGTCTGCTGAGAGATCATTTGAGGCCCAATCCCTAAACTCTGCTCTGTGGAGAGCACAGACCCTAGGAATAATCAAAACAAAGGAAGTCTTTGTTTTCTTAACTACTGTATTAAGTTTCTTTTGTCTTGGAAAGACACTTAACTTTTTTGTGAACCTAAGCCTAAGGCATTTTTGACTCCAAACAGAATGACAACCAAAATGTCTGTCACCTTGATAAAAAGAAATTGAGTTAAGGAGGGGCAGGGTTTACAGGATCAGAGAGAAGATGAACTGCAAGGTGACGTCTCAGCCCCACTTTGTCCTCCTGCAGAAAAGGAAGCACATAAGGAGGTGGCACCTCTTTGCTGGTTTTCAGGTCATCTCTAAACTAACTGGAGTCATCGCAACATTTACTGAGCCGGCTCAGTACCGGCTCCATGCCGGGTACGGCTCTAGATGCAGGCTTGGGGCTCACAAAGTTCCCGCCAGTTACCCACTTGAGTGACAAGAGAACCCAACTACCAACTGTAGTTACCACAGAACTCAAATACTGACTGAGCCCAACTATGAGAACAAGAACCGTATAGTCACAAGGGGACCCGACCACTAAGTACAGCTGTACAGTCACAGGAGGAGCCAACTACCCACTACAGCTACAGAGGAGCCCAAATACAGGCAAAGAAGTGGTGACCACACGTATCCAACCACCTCATTAGGTACCTGCTCCAATAAAGAAGGGCACCCTGCAGACCACCCTCAGATCCGCTCATGCCTTCCCACACAAGAAAAACACCTTCCGAATGCCTCTAGGGATTAATGAGATCATGCAAAATTCCAAAGCTTGTTAGTAATAGAAGAGAATATATACAACACACACGTGGGCACACAAACGTAAGAAATGAGCGAAAACGTTAATACTTAAATTCAACTTTGTAAAACCAATCTGCCAGTTCAAAACCTGGCTTACATCCTTCGAAGAAAAAACGTACATTCGTAGAGTTCTGCATTAGCCATTTTAAAATTCTTCTAAGACATCTTATTACATAGTTCCTTCCAACAGTGACTCAAGACTCCAGCTCGATGGCCAATGCCCCCGTGAAGGCTGCCAGGAAACACTAAGGAAGGCGCCAGCAGCACCAATGCCTCCCCCACCGAGAGCGTGGTGCAGGAGGGCACAGGGGGCTCGGCTCCGCCCCAGGAGCCTCATGGGTGGGCTTCCTCTGACTTTGCTAAAGGCGTTCAACTTTTCTGCCAGCCTTGAGCAACCTCAGCTGAGTGAAAGGAGGAGGAACCTCTTACAATGAGTGATAAAAAGATTACTTTGAATTAACTGGTATTTCACACTTGCTGAAGCATTTTATCTCCAGTCATTTGATGCTCCTAAGAAAACCTCCTGAAGTAAGAAGTCAATCTCCTCACTTCAGCTCCAAACCGAGTTATCAGTGAGGAGTGGGAACCAGCCTTAAAATTCCGGCCTCCGGCGCCCACCCAAGTGGAGAAGAAACGGCCACAGAAAGCCCAGCAGCGCCTCCCTCTGCCCGGACAGCAGGGGGCGCCCGGCCGGACGCTCGGGAGCCGGGGAGGAGGTGGCGGCACCCCCCCCCCCGCGGCCTGGACACGGTCTCCTCCGCAGACGAGCCACGTAGCCCCCCAGCAGCCCGGGGAGACGAAGCAGCGGGCAGGCCCTGCGCTGCTCCCAAGTGCTGCCCGGGCGCCCCCCGAAGATCTGAGCGGGGTCCCGTCCCTGCTGGCCACCTCCCCCTTTCCAGAACGCCCATCGCTGACACTGGTGGTTCCCGGCTCTCATGTGAGCCCCACGAGGGGGCTTGTAATCCTGTGTCCTTGCGGAGGGGCGTGGGGTGGGCTTATCGGTCACAAAGGAATGAAAACCAGGGCACTGCTAACATAGCCTCAAGTTCCAGGGAGAGGGAAGTAGAAACCTGAGCGCTGGCAACTGACTTCTTCAAGTGACGGTCTCAGCTCCCGTGTGGGCACCGCGGGGTCCAGCGTCCCGGCCACAGAGCCAGGCTGGCCCCCTCTCCCCACACAGGGGAGCCCCATGCGCTGGGCACGGCGCCGTGAGTGACGCCGCTCCTCGGTGCATGAGGAGAGCCCGGGGGCCGCGGTCGGCCGCTCCAAGGTGACTGTGAGCCGGGGCGCCCACTCGCCTCCGTTCTCACAGGCTCCGCCCCGCCACCAGCCCACAATGACCACGACTTCCTCCCAGCTCCCAGAGACACATGCTGGGCCCAGAGGAGCCTGATCGCCCAGGTTCCAAAGAACCCAGGCCCTGCGTACTGTGCTGAAGTGTCCCCCAGAATTCACGTCCGTTCCAGGACCTGGGAGCGTGACCTCCCTTGGACACAGGGTCCCTGCAGACGTGATTAAGTAACTGCAGATGCAGTCACACTGGAGTGCAGTGCGCTCTAAGTGCAGGATGACTGCTGCCCTCAGGAGGAGAGGAGACACACAGACGCACACAGGAGCAGACGGCCGCTTGACGACGGCCACGGAGACTGGAGCTACGCTGCAGGACACACTCATCCGCAGCCCTCGGAGGCAGCGTGGCCCTGCCGGCGCCGTGGCCTCAGCCTCGTGGCCCCAGACCCGGACAGGGCACCGTGTTGTCGGCGGAGCTCGGTACGGCAGCCCCGGGCCACTCAGGCAGCCCGCCGCACGCGAGTGAAGCCCCGGCAGCAGCACCGTCTGCCCCGGGGGACTGACCCGACGACAGTCCTCCGTGGACACGTGACTCCTCCATCTGCGCCCAAGCTGCTGGGGGGCTCGTGGGATCTCAGCACGTCGGCGCCCCGCTCACGGACGTCCTCAAGGACCTGCCGACGCTGGGGAGCGCGCCCACCTCACCTCTGGTCTCATCAGATCAGCCAGGCGTGTCCCGCAGCCTAAGCAGACGCCTATGCGACCCACCGGTAAAAACCCTAAGAACTAAGGCTATAACATTCTCAATTCGAGGGGGAAAAAGGCAACTGCTACATTCTTAGGTCATATGCCTTATGAAAGCATGGCCAATTTTTTTAAAGTTACAATAATGATCTACTTTTGCACAGAGCACACAAGCTACACGGCTGCTTATCCAAATTTCTGGGAGGCCCGTCAACCCTTGGGAACCCTGAAGAAGGTGGCATACCGCACGACTTCTCTCTCCCTCAGTAACTTTGTTCCCTTGCTAGAAGAAGTGCCTATGTGTTTCAAAATGCTGATTTTTTTCCCTTAAAAAAGAAAGGGAGGAAAATACTTCTGACAATCAGAAAAGAGAAATGTTAAGTCCAGCCTTGTCCACAGCAAGGTGGGCATGGCTGGTGGTGGCAAATGTACATTCTCTGGGTCAGGAATTCCTCTATTTTAAGGACACCCACAGGCTTCCCCTGCCTGAAAAAGAAACTGTAGGGACTTCCCTGGCGGTCCAGTGGTTAAGATTCCGCGCTTCCAATGCAAAAGGCATGGGTTCGATCACTGGCTGGGGACCTAAGATCCCACATGCTGCACAGCGAGACCAAAAACTCAGAAAAAAAAAAGAAAAAGAAAAAACTGTACGCTAAATGTACAGGGCGATTTGGGCTGCTTACACACAGCAGCTGTCCGCACGGCTCCCAGCCAGCCCCCAGACACCCCCCCCACCATTCTCCCAGGCACAGGAGCCTCCGAGAGAACACAGGCAGGCCGGCCTCGCACCAAAACACTCTCCAGCCCACCGCTGGCTCCACTGTAAGCACGACCACCCGGCTTGTAACTCAGAAGCTCGGGGCAGTAAACCTACCACCCGCTGCCTAGAGAACCGGTGACCCCTGCAACACGCAGCAGCCATGGCGGCCCCCAGGTGACCCTCAGGCCAAGCCTGACATCCCGGCTCATGTTTCCAGAAGCCCTGGCATCAGCCGGCGCGCTGTGAGGGTCCCGGCTGGCACCGTGCTCTAGAGCGGGGACGCTGCCTGCCATGAAAGCAACATTCTTTTGGAACACGGTCACGCCCATCGGTCCGCGTTGTGAGAACGGCTGCCTTCAGAGCCAGGTAGGCACGACCCAGGCCTCACAAAGCCTAGAACACAGACGGCAAAGTCCTTACGCATCTGTCAGTTGGCCCGGGCTCTGCCCACCGTGCCCGGCTTTCTTCCCCTCCGAGGGCTGACCTCAGCGTGTCCCACGGGTGGGTTCTCAGGAGCCACCCCACATGATTCCCAGGCTCCGAGACACACACGGGGACTCGGAATGGCCGGGGCCATGAGCTGGGGACCAGGAGGACGAGCCCCCTGGGGTGAGGCAGGGACCAGACGCCCTGCTGAGTACCTGTCAGGAAAACCTGCAGCCAGACCACACCCCAGCTTCCACCAAGGTCGGCGTGCAGACGCAGGAAAGACCTCTCCGCCCTGTGCGTGAAGGCTCCTGGAGAGCTCCTCTCCCTGCTTCTCACCGCCCCTCACCCAAAGGCCCGGGGATCGCCGTCAGAGCTCTGTGTGAGCAACGAGCTCCCCCGGGCAGGATGGCACCCCTTCTCTGTTGTGAGATGGTGAACTCTGGGTAACCTGTTTTCCATTCTGTCTTGCTAACTTAGATTTAAATTTCACGCCAGCCGCAGCGGCTCTCCAGCACCAGGTTTTTCAGACGTGGCCACCTAACCCTTCTGCTGGAAGCCTACTTGCTTCTTTCGTGTCTTTGTCGTAAGCCGTGTCGAACACCTTCTGGGTCGGGCGGGCTCTCAGGTGAGATCAGGCCAGCAGGTGCTGGCGAGAAGGAAGCGGGCAGGCCGCACCCCTTCCAGCTGTCGCCTGGACGATGCCGCCACGACCGACTCCAGCCTGCGCCACCCTCACAGCACGCGGGGGGTCCAGCTCAGCGTGACGAGGTCCCCGGCCACCACCAGCGAGCGCAGCCCAGAACCCCAGCCCTCTGGGACAGGGACGAGGCGGGTGGCCTGCCTGTGCCCCTGGGAAGCCCGGGAGAGGCCGCTGTCAACGGAGGGCAGGGAAGGCTCGGCTCTACCCCTCCTCCCTCCTCGAGGGCGGCCCCAGGTCAGGGGAGGCCAGGGTCTGAAAGGCCCCCACTCCCCGGTGTCTTTGCCGCAGGCCAGGCCCTGGGCAGCCCTTCCTAAAGGAAACGTTCAATCCACAAACTCCTCTCCTGGCTCCGTGACCAGATCCGACCCAGAGCCCCCTCCCCCTGACAGCATGGCAGCATGGGTCCCGCCCCGCTGCACCCACCGCCAGCGGAGCCTTCCCACGAGGGACGGGGGTGGCAGCAGACACAGGCGGCCGCACTTACAGCGGATGCCGTAGATGGTCAGGGGGTCGAGCTGCTTCTTGCCGTGCTTGCCCTGGCCCGAGAGGTTGGAGACGGCCTGCACCTCGCGGTGGAAGAGGTAGTCCAGCAGCGTGAGCGCCATCTTCTCGGCGGTGCGGCAGTTGGTGCTGATGTGCAGCATATCGGAGGGGATGATGGCACAGCGCACCCGCATCTCGGGGTTGTTCTCGTCCCCCAGCCACGTCCCGTTCGGGTAGTCCTCTGCAAGAGAGAGGGGTCTCGGTGAGCTCCAGCGACTCCCCCCGCTCTCTCTACCTCCAGCGAGGCAGCCCGGGGCGTTCACAGGACAGGCAGTGGGCCCACAGAGAGAAAGAGGGCAGCTGGCGCTCCTCCCGCCCAGGCGGAGAGGCGGGAGACCCCCTGTCTGCAAGCCCACCGGCACCCCGCCGGCTCCGTCTGGGATGAGGGACGATTTCGGAGGCACAGAGTGGGCACTGGGCTTCCCGGCTACACCCTGACCAAGTGGGCCAGTGCCCCCCGCCCAGCCTCCCTCTCTGTCACAGCCTGCCAGGAGCTGCAGGATTGACCCTGTGTGTGAAAGGGCTTGACGGTTGTCAAACAAACATCAACTTTAAAAAGCCTTATCCTTTGGCAAAAGGAAACTCCACTTATGATCACAAATCAAGAGAACTCTTGACTCTGCTTGGACACCTGGCCGCTTTCCAAACGCTCCCTTCTGATCCTAACGTGGAGGCAAGTTAAGGTGTGAGAGGCGGCCCCTGAAAGCACCAGCGCTGGGGCGGGGGTGGGGGGTGGCGGCGATAAGGGGGAGAGTTAGAACCTCTAAGAGGGACCCAGCTTCCTGCGGAGGCCAGCGGGCCTTTAAGTCGTGTCCCAGCCAGGGTCATCACTGTTTTAAGATTTCTCAGGCGATTTGTTTTGAAATGTCCTGATATTTACATTCTGGCCTCTATGCGCAAAGAAGGCCCCACAGAGGGCAGCCAGCCCCGCCTGGCTTTGCCGCAGGCCTGGAGCAGAGCACGAGGCCCAGAGGCCAGCCGGTCTGTGACTCGCACCCCCTGCCCTGCCACGCCACAGGCAGCGGCTCCCAGCCGGGCTCCTGAGTCACACGACGTCCTCCGACGCCAGGCGAGGCTCTGCAACCCCATCAGGACGACCGCGTCACCACTGGGCCGGGGCGGCCTCTGGAAGGGCCGGGGAGGCTGAGCTCCTGACTTTAGCTAAGGACAGAGAACAAATCACAAACCTGATTTTTGGAACTCGGAATAAGAGATAGGTCAGAAGAATCATTTCTCAGGAACACGGATGGTTTAGAAGTGAAGAGGGAGAGCTACGAGCACAGGCTCGGATACGTGCAGTTTTCTCGCCGGCAGCCACCTGTTACGTTTACCTGCCTACAGGAAAGCTAGTGGACACGTGATCTAAACGTGGATGGGAAGCGACTTCTAGAGGCGCTCTCAGTCACCCCTGGAATGCCAAGAAGGCTCCAACTCCTGGGGAGTTTATTAGTTTACCTACAGATACTGGGCAACTCTATGCCTGGCACTGGGTCTAGTGCTCAGGATCTAAACCCTCAGCGAGTGTAGAATCACAGGCTTAATTACGCCAAACAGAGTGGAAGGACCACCCTCCCTCCACCTGCGGCCATCAAGCCACGAAGCAAGTAGAGGGAGGGACAGGGAGGGGAGTGGGAGGGGAGGGGAGGGGCAGGCCGCTGCGGGAGGGGCGCCGCGTGGGGCACAAGGACAGTGGGCTGCGGGCTCCACCCCAACCGCCACGGGGCCAGAGAGCCTTGCGCTTTTCTCAGGAACAAGTATCATGAATTCTACAAGGCCGGCTCCCGCGTTTAGATAATACCTTTAAAGCAAAGTAAACGCTGGGCAGGAGCTCAGCATCCTTTTCCAAACCGTGAGTCAACGTCTCATCAAAGTGACGCTGAGCGTGCGTGGAGGTGGCGGGATGGCCGTTCCGTCCAAGAGGGAGGCTGGCTCGGCTTCTCCACCACTGACTCCAACTGAGAGCCGGCTTCCCCAGGGGCTGCCCGCACACGCGCCCCCTCCTCGGCTCCCCAGCCCCGGAAGCACCCTCTTCGCCAGGGCCCTCGCACATGCACCACGACAGAACCAGAAGCTGCGGGGCTGGGGGTTGGGGGGCAGGGACAGAGTCCTGCCAGCCCCCAGCAAGGGGCCTCGTCTCTCTGGCCGGGGCAAGGAGCGCCCCACCTGTCCAAGCCCCAGACCTGGCCCTACTGCTCCAACAGCGATGCACCAGAGAAAGGGCCACCCTCCTTGCAGATGCCACCCGGGACAGCCTCAGCCTCCCAGCTCCAGCGACAACCGAGAAAGGCGGGGCCACACCACGCCGTCCCACGCACACAGCGGGGGGCACACATGGGTAAAGGCAGACACTGTCAAACTGATCCAGGAGGAAGGAACGAAAAAGCGACCTCATCTATTAAACTTAATTCTTAGGAAGGCAAAACACCACGTTAAATGAATGAAAAAGTTCACAAAGGAAAGCCAAGCCTCATTTTTACGTAAAGAATAATCATCCTCAGACTGATCAGAAACTCCCCAGTCTTCATGGATGATCTCTGCGAGCTGTGCTGCAGACGAGAACATGGAAAGGGCCGGACGGGCTCAGTGAGGAAGCGACCGGCTGGCCACCGTGAGCGGGAGGGGGCGCATAGCCACTGGGACGGGCTCCGCGGGCCCGCGAGGGCTGTTTCCTCGCCCAGCTCCCCGCTGACACGTGGCCACGGACGAACGCCCAGCCCCAGAGCTGGCAGACGGGCCTCCAGGAGTATTACCAGGACATTCTGGAGGAGGAAAGATGGCATTTTAAATTCCTACAGGAGATATTATTTCAGGGAATACTGCTCCCCCCAAAAAATAAATTAGTCTAAAAATTAACTATTTTCCCTCCCTATCACTCCAGAAAATAATGGCTTAAACATCTCTGGTAACATAGGGAACTGTCCAGAAAGTTTCTTTCAAACACCTCAAAATGTTGGAAGGCATTTTATAACCTGTCTACAACCTAACTTCCTTCATGCTGTGAGTCTCAGGTGTGTGTGGTCATCTGACCAGCAAGAAGCCCGAGCTAGGCAGACAAGAAACACAGCCTGCAGCACGTCTGACCGACACAGCCACTGCCGTGGGAACAGGGGGCCCCTCCGGGGGCAGGGAGGACCAGGGCTGCACGGTCTCCATCGAGGCACTCCCGGGAGACGGCAGCACCTCCGCGCTCCCTGGCCCCGACGCTCGGGCGCACAATCCTCACCCAGGTGCGCGGGCCACACCTGCTGACTCAGCCCCAAGGCACCTCTGACCGGACCCGAGCCCAGCCTGGGCCCAGCTTCCCACCAGTGACAATGAATCATGTCTTTTAAATATAAAACAAGACGGAGCACCTGCCCACATAAATATTTGAGAAATTTGAGAAATTCGCCTTTTGACAATTCAGAAAGGATATATTTATTTTACTAAAATAGCTTGGTCCAGTTTTGGCATCTGAAACAATAGATTCTAGTGGCTTTATTTAAAAACTACCAGTTGGGTTATAAGAAAAATAAACTTGCTTTCTATTCCAATCATTTAAATCTTTAATTAAATTAACTGACACTGCTAAAAAACCTATTCAAAGAAAAACCTTCAGCAGTAGCTTGAACTTTCTTACCAAACAGTTCAGAATACAAATATTTCTTTTGAGGGTCTATTTTAGTTCTAGGAAAATGAAAGGAACAGGAGAAAGCCCCAAGATGAAAAGGATGACCACAGTCTCAGGGTCGCCAACTTGACATAGAGAAAAAGCAGCTGCCTGTGTCATGCCTCCCCTGCTCCCCACCCGCTGACACGCATGCATACATACATGTGTGTATACGGAATACACACGTGCGTACATGCACGCACACACACGCACAGGCACACGTCCCGAGGTAGTTGATGCACACACCAGCACGCCCACTGACACCAGGGAGCCTCGGTTCCGAGCCACTCGGCTGGGCCCGGGCCTAGGCGTGGGCGTCCCTCTCTCCCAAGTATGGAGCTAATCGCGTGGGGCAAAGACAAGACAGTATCTACTCCGCGCCTCCTACGTGCCAGGACGTCACATGCCTTACCGCAACTCAAGACTCTGAGAAAACGCGGCGCAAGGCGTCACCACTCCTCCAAAGCAAAGGGCGCACTGCGAGCCCTCCGACAGCAGTCTGCACGCCCTGCACGCGTCTCGTGCAGGCTGGGAGGTCACCAGGCCCTCCAGATGCCACCCCGGAACCACGCCCAACCCAGCGGCCGGGCTCTCTCCAAAGACGCCGGTGTTCCGTCCAGGGGGCCCCAGAAGCCTCTGAGTCCTGTGCGGGCAGCTGTGATGGAGGGAAGGGCCCCCAGGATGGGCCACTCGGACCCTTGCTGCCTCGGCTCCCAGACGCCCCGGGCGCCGGTCCCCCTCAGCGGTCACTCACAACAGGCTCGGTCTCTGCGGCCAGGAGAGGGGACCACCAGGGAGGCGTTTCAGTCTCCACCCAAGGGATGGTGACGACGCAGGCTCTGGGGTGAACGGGGTGTCCACACACAGCCCATGGGTCACATGAGGTCAGGTCCTCGAGGCCGGCTCCAGCACCTCCGGGCCAGCCTCCGAGGACACCTCGTGCCCCCCGAGCAGGGATCAGGCTGAGTTTCCATCGGGCTTTTATAAAGGCTGCCCAAGCTGGTTAAGAACTTCTCCACATGTGAGGTGCGGGCTGGGGGTCGGGGGGACCAAGTGGCCCCGGGAAGGGGCTCAAGGAGGCTTTCCAGAGCAGGCCCTGTGGGCCGCCTCCCAGCATGGATCACACTCCGTCCTTAGAAGCTGTCGCCTGTTTCTGAGCCCTTCTGAATTAAGGTGTTTACACCCTGACTGGGAGCCTCGTTCAAGGGTGACACCTGCAGTGAATCGGTAACACTCCAACCAACCACAGAACCTGACAGCTTGCCTTCCTGGCTTTAGACACAGTAAACTGTGTGCCTGTAGCCCAAGCACCTCTGCTTCTTTGGGACTGACGTGACATCTTTAAGCTATGGACAGACTGACAATTTGGGGTTTTTAAACTGGGAATTCGAAAGGGTTAGGTTACACACAGGATAATGCTGTAGGGAAAGGGAAAACACAACGTCTCCGGCACTGCAGCCGATTCCGTCCCCCGAGGCTGGGCCCATCCCACAGAACCACGTGGCCACACCTCGGACGGACGGAGCCCAGCCTCTTCCGGGGAATCCCGCCCGCTGAGCACAGTCATCATGAGCTCAACTGCGACGACAGCGGGTGTCCAAGGAACTTGGCAGGAAGAGCGGGAGCGCTGGGCAGAGACCGGGTGTCCCTATGCTGGGTCCCACGTGCCGACCCGAGACTCGGCGAGGGACGCTGTGACGCCACCCCCCAGCCACTCTTCTCTGATCTGGGACCAGCGACCATTCACTACGGGGTCCTGCACAGAGACCCACTGACGCTGTTACACTAATCCTCTTCCGTAACCCTGCTCTTGTCAGCAGCCAACTTATGGCGGCTGCTGAAATGCGTTTTAGTGTTACCAACCAAATACACAAAGAATTTATGCAGCGACTTCCCTGGCCGTCCAGTCGTTAAGACTTTGCCTTCCAATGTAGGGGGTGCAGGTACGATCTCTGGTCGGGGAGCTAAGATCCCACATGCCTTGCGGCCAAAAAACCAAAACATAAAACAAAACCAATGTTGTAACAAATTCAATAAAGACTTTAAAAATGGTCCCCATCAAAACAAAGCTTTAAAAAAAAAAAGAATTTGTGTTAAGAAAAGTTCATGTAAAATAAATTATGTGAACAAATTCTCAAGAAATGTTTCTGGCTAAATTTCCTCCTCAGCACACGTACAGCTGCAGTTTCGTGAACACAGCTATTTGTACTGATCTTGTTTCGTAGCCCACAGCCCAGCAACACCCCGGAGAAGATGCCCCGGGGTGCCCCCTGCTGTGCCTGACAACCCTCCCAAATCACCTGCTCCTCCCAGACTTTATCTCCCTGCCCTGCCCCCCACCCCAGCACATCACAAATATGTGCGTATAAATCATTTCACTGACTCGGGGCTTTGTAACATACACAAGGCTGATTTCTGACAATAATTCAATTATAACAGAAGTACTTCCCTGTTAAAGGCAAGTACCAAACATTTTACATGCAGGATTAGTCAAGTTCTGTAAGAATTATCAAATGCATAAACAGCAGGAATTTAAAAACTCTTTATTAAGAATCTAACTAAATCCCTTCATTAATGAACAGATCCCATTTTTGGTCCATTTTGGCTTATTTGTTTCTCTGACTCAGTTCACCAGCTTAATCTTTGAACGATGAACCCCCACACACTTTCAGTACTTACCAAAGGTCGGGGTAAACGAAGACCTTGTGCCAGGGAAGAGAAGGGCAAGAGCTAAGAAAGAAGCCTACGGCTCACTGCTTCCCACAGTCAGCGTTTCTCTGATCCAAATGGAGGTGGTGCCGTGACAGCCAGAACTGCCGATTAACGCACGGGTAAATCCCCTGGCACCTCTGCAGTATAATAAAGATCTGCTAGGGGACGGCATGCCAATTCGTGCAGACAATGCGGACTTCTTAAGAAATAGCCATTCTGAAACTCTGTGGTTCTCTGCAATCAGGCACAGAAATACTTTCATAAGAAGAGAAGAACATCTGTCTACGTGCAGCCCTGGGCTCTTATCAGGAAGCAAGATGACTGCACCTAAGGCCGAGCCTCCAGCCCTCCAGCGCCTACATCTTACCCCCATTTCTCTGATAGGAACTAGCTGACTGGACGCTCCCCAGTCGAGCAAGCTATTCTGGTCCCAGGAGGACGCAGGAGGGAAGCAGCGAATCCGACTCTCAGTGCTGCATAAATGTCACAGGATGTTGGCCACATGACGCCACTACAGGCCAGTGCGAGACGTTCGCAGATTAGCTCTTTTGCCCACATTTACGTGCACACACCGGCGGTCTCTGTTCCATCTTCCCAAACCCCGTGCCAACCGAGGTAGCTCAACCTGACATTCTCAGGACATAGAACTGCGGGGTGGGGGCGGGGGGTGGGGAGGGACACCTTCCCGAGGACAGTGGCAGCAAGCTTGCACTCAGACACACAGAAAACCTGTACTTTTTCCCTACAGATCTTAATACTAATAAGCTCAAATTTTGACCCCTTTTTGTAAGCTCACATTAGAGTCAGTCTGCAGTCCCCCCTGAAATATATTTCACATTAATCAGATCACATTAGGGAATACAAACTTAAAAGATGACATTTTTTGTTCTTATGATAACCCCAGACTCCCCCCAAATTATCCAATGTCATGTTTCAGAGCTGAGGCCGTTTAAACCAAACAAACTAGGCCTAAAGTACACAGCCAGACCTACAGGAGTATTTACCCAAAATCCACATGGAAAAAGAATAAGAACAATTAGCTTTCTCTGCAATTGTTGCAGATGTAATTTTCATTCGATATCCACTAAGATGAAGTCAGGAGCACCCCTCGTTTCCTCAAGTCTAATGAGTAAAGAGACTAGCTGCCCTGACCCAGCAATTCCACTCCCAGGTATCAGCCCAAGAAAAATGAAAACATACACAAAAACCTACCCATAAACGTTCAGAGCAGCACTGTTTGTGACAGTCAGAAAGTGGGAACAACGCCAGCGTCCATCGATGGGTGACGGATAAACAAAGTGTGGCCTATCTACACACTTAGACGGGCCGCCATCTGGCCATAAAGAGGAATGAAGGACTGGTGCACGTACAAAGGGAGGGCACCACGTGCTTCCACTCGTATGAAACGTCCACAACAGGCAACCCCACAGACAGGAAGCAGATCAGAGGTGGCAGGGCTGGAGGCTGGAGCATGGGGGTACTGCTGTGGCGTCTCTTTGGGGTGGTAAAAATACCCTGCAATTAGATAGGGGTGACATGCACGCTCTGTGAATGGACTAAAGCCCACCGGCACGTCTGCTTTAAAATGGTCAGTTTTATGGAATGGAAATTAGACCTCAATTTTTTTTCTAAGTTGCCCAATTTGCTTTTTCTCTGTGCCCTGCTGTGCCATCTCAACCCTAGCAACTTTTGTTAGAGGTGAATGACGTTTTAAGGAAAATGTTTTCAATGCTTCAGATGTGGTAACAAGTCTAACGGGAAAATCTTCGTAGAAAAATCTATACTGTGCTCTTAGGAAAAATCAATGACTCAGACGGAGAAGCAGAAACACCTCTCCGCCCTTCCTAGTTAACAAATTATAGGCTTGAGGACTCGGTGACACGATGGTACATCTGCCCGAGTTCCCTCCTCTCTCTCCGCGCTGTTTTGGGAAACATCGACTCGGCCCTCGAGAGAAGGACAAAGCTGCCAGGCGGCAGGAACCCTCTGGAGGGCATGCCAGGCCGCCACCCGGACCCAGAGCCAGGTGAGAGTGGACCCCAGACCCAGCAGGAGAGAGGACGCTCCCCCTATATCACAGTGGGCAGGGGCAGCGTGGACTCAACCTGGACGTGCAGCCCCTCTGAGTCTGCGTGAGGCCCTCGTCAGAGACACAGGACAGAGCTGTGGTCAGACAGGTGAGCCGACCGACAGCTCTCAAGTTACAGCTGTCCATCATCACAAAGCCTCCAGAACCAGATTCAATAAGCAAAACTGACTGAAAACGATTATGTAAATCTGTATTAACGTGGAGAGATTTCTACTATGCAATGGGGAAAAGCGAGTTACAAAATCGTAAACCTAGCGTGTATGTTAACGTAGAAAAAGCCCAGAAGATTTCTAGAGATCTCTGGATGACGAATGTCTCCGGTTACTTGTACTGTCTTTGTCATTTTCATATCTTATCATCTTTCAAAAACAACATATATTACTTTTCTAAAAAGCAGGGAAAAAAATTACAGCTGACCCCAGAACAATGTGGGGGGTTTCGACCCTCCATGTGGTCAGGGATCCACACGTAACTGCTAGTGGGCCCCCCGTGAACGCAGCGCCCCCATATTCACGGCCCCCCGTGTGCAGACCGTACAACGCTGTCACATCTACTAGTGAACAGGCCACGTGTCACGGACCCGCGCAGTCTCAGCCCGAGTTGCTCAGGAGCCGCGGCACACCCGTTACCGTCCACGCGGAGGAGAGGAGCAGCGTCGAGGACGCACCTTCCGAGTTCAGGGTGATGAGGGTGACGTTGCTGCCGATGCTCTGACTTCCTGACTGTCCACAGTTGGAGACAGAGTCGCTGGCCTCGGACCCGCTCTCCCCGTCCTCATTGTGGCTGTCCTCCTGACCGGGCACCTTCACCACGATGGTGTTCTGCCGACGCCCGGGCACCGCGCTGCGCGGGAAACAGAGACACCAGCGGTGTGGTGAGAGCAGCACAGCAACACGCAGAGACGGTTCTGTACCCCGACGTTCTCCCCTTCACGTCTCAGAGAAGCTACCCCTGCACGCGCGCTGGGCCACCAGCCTTCCCTCAGCTCTTTCTACTCAGATTAATAGCAGGAAACAGTCTGTGGCTCCAAGAAACTGTATGAAACTTGAAACGTTTAAAAAAATGTTTACATCACAAAAGAAGTGAAATCACAACTCGCTGTGACCCAAGGCCTAGAACGCTGCCTTCTGATCAGGGAGGTGACCCTACAAAATGCTGACGTCTGACTCAGGGTGAGATTGAGGCCGTGTCCAAGGAAAGGCTGAGTGAGAGAAAGTATGTCTGCAGACCCAGACTGACTGCACCGATCCACTCCGTCCCGAGAGGTGTCCTGGAAATGACCCGGCCTGTGAAGACGCAGCTCTCGCTTCCAACTAGCCCGCCGACAGAAACCACTCGAGCGGGTTAAAAAAGCCAGTCGAGGATCTCCTGGGGGGTAGTCTTACCACCACAGGGGACCCTGACACAGAACAGTAAGACGCTGCCAGGAAACCAGAACACCCGCCAGCTCCAAAAAGTGCTCCATTACCTGGAGACACGCGACCGCCTTCTGAACGACCTTTTCGACTTCCTTCGAGACGCTGCCGCGCACGGGGAAGGGGAGGTAGCGCGAGGTCCCTGCTTGCCGAGGCAAACCCTGGGGGGCTCCATCCTGGGGGCTGGACCTCGCTAAACACTCCAGACCTGGCCACGACTCCGCCCTCGTGGGCACGAGGCACACGGACCCTCTGCTGCTCTGCCGGCCCACGGCCTCGGCCCGGAGCGTCCACGGCCGGGCTCCTGGGGGTCTGGGGCCCTGGGGAACCCGGGCTACAGCCAGGAAGAAGCGGGACCGGCTGCAGGAGGGCCTGTGAGACTCGCCGGGAAGCAGCGCGGTGAGGCCGACGCTGGCGGGGCGCCAGCACACGAGAGGTGACGGTGCCCTCCACGCACTCCCGCCTCTGACCCAGGATACAGGTAAAGCGTCTCCAAAGAAAAAGGAGTGGAAAAGGCACCACCTCGAAACACCTCCACCACTTCGCCAACCAGAGGGGGCGTCGCCGACCCGACATGCTCGGACAGACAGACAGACAGACAGATGGGAGTGAGGTGAGAGGACGGGATCCGCGGACCGTGGTGAGCACACAGGGCACCTCCCGCCAGCACACGCGGCAGTGGACACAGGCCGGGCCGTCCTCCCCAGACCCTGGCCACGGAGAACCCCGGGCCAAACGACACGGGCGCCCCAGGACGCCGCCCTGTCCCCGGGGCCCCGGCAGTGGCAGTGAGAGGTGGGGTGTCGTGCTACTGACTTGCTAATGATATTTTCCAGGGGATCCGGCGCCCTGCCGCTCAGGGGGTCTTCCATCTTGGCTACAACGGCGTTCTGCCGATCACTGTTCAGAATTACTGTAGTCTGGGGGACGACGCTAGGGAACAAAAGAATCACAGAAAAAAGAAGACCTTAACACGACAGCGTTCATTGTCAGAGCACAGAGTCATCAAAAGTCAGCGCCCACGCCCCGAGCTCCAGAGGGGAGGCCCCGGCAGGGCTGCGCAACGTGCACAAGTGACACCGGGCAAGGGCGAGCCGGGGGTGGGCTTCTTAATGGAGAGTGTCTAGCTCTGCTCCTTGCTGGCACTGTCAGGAGAGCCGGGTTAGGAATATTTACATCTTTACGGAGAAGAGACGGAGGTGTCACAGCTGTCACTGTGCAAGGTTTCTGAAGGAGCAGGTCTGCATGAAAAACAGCTTGAGACTTACTCACTGCATCCGAGCGAATTCCCATCTGAAATCTAGGCTTTCGTGACCACTGTGCTTATCAGTTCCGTCCCAGGATGTGAGTGTCATGCACAGAAAGGGGCGAACACCCGCGGAGGGGCTGCGGGGCAACCGCCGGGCACTGACCTCTGGGTTCTGCTGGGCCAGTGCAGGAACCACAGCCAAGGGTCCGGGGACTTTGCTTCGAAGGGAAAGATGCTACAAAAGAATTGTGCCCCACCGGGGGCTCTTCCCGGAGGGAGACGTGTGTTTATTTATTTTTTTATTTTTTGAGACACGTGTTTAAACACGCAGGAGCCAACGGCTCGTCTCTAGGCACAACAGTCGTCGAGATTTTTTGCTCATTAACCTTCCAGCCCTCAGCGCTTCCCGCCGTGCTTTGTGCAGAAAGAACAGGCACTCGAGATGTACAGCAGTGTTACCTGAGAGCAATGTCATGCCTGGATCTCACTCTCCAAAAACCAACTCGCGGAAACCCTGATTTTACAGGAGGAAAGCTCATGAACCCAAAAGCACCCATGAGAACCCAGCCCCCCGTCCCAGCCACACCCTGTTAAATGTCCCCAAAATCAGAGGCACAAATGGCACCGTTTCATGCTGAAGTGAATGGCAGGACCACAGGGTATTTTCCTAAAATAGAAGCATAATCACCTGTATTCCACTCAAAGGCATTATCATTTTCTCAGCCGTGCTACTTAATCATCAGTGACACCTGAAATAACCCACCAAATCCTGACCACCTACCCACAGGTCAGGCACCACAAGTGACCAGGTGGCCTCTGACTTGGTACCGAGGTCACACACAGGGTACCCACACAAAGGCGTTCCCTCTCACCCCGATAGGACATCACGATGGACATGAGCACATTCAAGGTCTGAGATGTCTGCCGGAAATAAACAGGTTAAAATGGATTCATGCCAACATCCGGCAAAGTCGTTAGACTGAACATACCTCTGTTTCCTAAAGGACCTTAAGATCAAGGAAATGCTGGTCTGAGACAACCAGCTTCAAGCTGGAGCACAGGGAGCCTCGGGACGCCCGACTGTCGGGGGTCCCTGGGTGTACAGACCCCGCAGGGCCTCAATTCCCAGATGCCCTCCTTCCAGAACGTTCTATGTCCTAAAGATGATGCCCCAGGAGAGCACCTCTGGCCAATGTGGTTGTTCCCTTTCACAAAGCCTCCCCGCAATCATATTCAGGCACGCCGTCCATCCAGACGTAAGACAGCAGGCGCTCTGCGGGGGTCACTCCTTACCACTCGCCTCTAACGAAGCGCACGGAGGACCTACTTAGTGTTTCAGCTCACAGATAATCAAAGTAATCTGTGATGACAGACCACTAAGATTGCTGGCACACACCTGCAAGAAATGAGGACCTCCTTCATCTCCCACATATTTATCTATGTAAACAAAGTTTCTCAGAACTTCAAACTATAAAAACTGAAAACAGAAATGGAACCAACATTGAACCCTGCGTCATTTTAAGCGATAGATTACTCATAACCCTCCAGAGATTCAGGAATTAACTAACACTAAAGCCCCATCCATCTCAAGGGGAAATTCACAATACTGCATTGTTAAGAGTTAACTATAAACTGGTAATAATTTACCCTGTTTTGTTCAACTGTGTACTAAGAACCGTAATGAGACCTCAATCCAGAAGAGCTTTTTTTTTTTAACCCTCCAGGCCTCACGGTTACAGGAAATACATTTTCCAGCTTCAATTTCTATCCGTATTTCTGTTGCAAAGGAGTGTACCAGCCTGGTTGACAGGATAAAATTTTGTGAAGGAAATGAAATGGGAATGAAAGTTCAAAAAGCAAAAGGGACGATGTAAAATTGGACTGTCCAAAGCTTATTCATCAGGGGATTTTTTTTTAATGGATGACGGTATTTAGATTATAACGGAAACATTTAAGTGGGCAATGAATCTGTTTTTAAATACCAATACTAATATTACAGAAAATACACCTTTCCACTAATGCGATTACGTCAACCTCAAATTGTACAACTTAATGTTTTGTTTTTCAAAAATTATGGAACATCCACATCACATTAAGAAGACAGCAGTAGTCACCCTGAGCGTCCGTGCGGAGCAACTGTCACAGCACGTCAGGGTCCTGCCGAGGCCGAATCACAGCCCCAGGTACCCAGTCAGACGCGACTCTGAGTGCTGCTGGGAAGGGGCTCTGCAGATGTGATAGAAAGTCCCAGTTGGTTGATGCTAAATTACTCGAGAGGCAGATCACCCTGGGTGGGCCTGGCCTGATCGGGTGAGAGCTTTAAAAGGCAGTTTAGGGACTTCCCTGGCGGTCCAGTGGTTAGGACTCTGCGCTTCCACTGCAGGGGGCACAGGATCGACCCCGGGTTGGGGAACTAAGATCTCACATGCTGTGTGACACGGCCAAACTAAATAAATAAATTAAATATTTAAAAAAATAATAATAAAAGGCAGCTTAGGCTTCCCCTGATCTTGGAGACTCCAAACAGCTCTTGCCCATGGGGTGCCACCTGGTGACGGTGCCCCCTGCCTGTCCACCTGCCACACAGGCTGCGCACGTGCTCGGCTGCCTCCACAGCCGTGTGAGCCAATTCCGCGTGGGAAGCCCCTTAGAGTGGGTGCTGGCTGTCCCCAAACACACCCCTCCCACCGGTCCTGCTCCCCTGGGAATCCCGTGTAAGCTGCAGCGTGACACCGAGGGCGGGAAAGCGACACTGGGGCCCTGCTGGCACCGACCCCAGGCCTCGTTCAGATCGCACCAGTCTCCACGTGTGCCTGTCGTGCTGCCCCCCAGACACGCCCACCCTCCCTCCCCGGCGCGTCCCCGCACCCACTAACCTGCTCCCCGTCTACCGCTCGGACGCTCGGAGGATGTCACAGAGATGGGAGCATAGGGCGTGTGACCTCGGAGACGCCTCTGCTGACACCTCCCAGGCGGCCAGGCCCGAGCATGTGCCTAGGGGCACACTCGCATGTTTAACCTTTCACCCAGACAGGGGCTTTCGGGGTGTTTGCAGGTTTGGTTATTACAAACAAAGCTGCCATGGACATTCGTGTGGAGGTTCTGTGTGAACATGAGTTTCCATTTCTCTGGGATAAGTGCCCAGGAATGTGCTTCCTGCGCCACACGGTGAGGACATTTTAACTTCGAGAAATCCTTCCGATCTGTTTCCAGAGCTGCTACCCCGTCTTACACGCCTACCAGCAGCGGCGAGAGGCCCGGGGTCTCCGCGCCCCGCTGGCATCTGGAGGGGTCCCTGTTGTGTCTAGCTGTCTCCTAGCCTCGTTTCCCTTGCTGAGCGTCTTTTCACGTGCTTACTCACCGTCCACGTCTCCTCTCTGGTAAAATAGCTGTTTCTGTTTTCTGCCAACTTTCGAATTGGATTGTTTGACTTTTCACTGTTGAGTTTTGAGAGGTCTTTATTCTAGACATTCCACTAGTCCTTTATCAGATATGTGGTTTGCAAACAGTTTCTCCTGGTCGGTAGCTTGTCTTTTCAGCTCCTAACAGGTCTTTAAAGGAAAGTAAGTTTTTAATCTTGATTGAGTCCACTTTCTCTTTTATTTTTCGTGGATAGTGCTTTTGGTGTGACTGTCTCAGAAGCCTCTGCCTCGCCCCAGGTCCCAAAGGTTTTCTCCTGTGTCTTCATCCCAAAGTTTTACAGTTTTACATTTTATGTTGCAATCTGTGATCCATTTTAAATCAATTGCTGTTCAAGGTGTGAGGTTTCCACCGAGGTGCATTTCTTTCATTTTGCCTGTGGAAACTGCTCCCGCACCATTTGTTCAAAAAGCTGTCCTTCCTCCATCAAACTGCTTTTGCACCTTTGTCAAAATCTAGCCGGCATATTTGTGTGGGTCTATTTCTGGGCTCTCTATTCAGTTCCACTCATCAATTTATCTATTCCTCGGTCATTCTGGTTTTTAAAACTTTATGTGCTCAGTTCATTCTTTCACAATCTTAAACCATTATCTATACCTTTACTTAGAACTGAATGTCAGTTTTCAAAGTTCCTGTTAAATAAAAACTTAACCAAAAGGGAAAAGGGCAACGCCTAGACCTACAGACCATCCTGACTGTTTTAATTCTAAGATGAGGCTAATGTGCGAGCTGAACACTCCTGCCTAATTCTAAGATTATGCTAGTTACACACAGCTGAACACTCCTGCCTAAGTACATTATCATTCACAAGTAAAGCACGCCCTACAGCTTGTGACCTGTGACCCCGTGCCGAGGGCTGCCCGCCCCGGCAGACAGTGACCGCGAGCGCAGGGCCCCCACCACCTCCGCGGAGCAGTCACGCGGGGGCCGCCCCCCTCAGGCAGGACTGCCCCAGGGCCCCGCGTGCAACAAAGCCTCAAAGCTGGAGCGGGCACCGTGGTACCTTCCCCGCGCAGACAGCCAACAGCCCGTGCAAGATCACACAGCTACTCAGTGGCAAAGGCAGGTTTGAGCCCAAAGTCCTCAAGTGGCAGAGCCAAAGTTCTTTACCAAAGTCAGTGAAGCCGGACCTGCACCCCACGACTCCCTGAGCGTCAGAATCTCCTGGGGAAGCGAGGGCCTGCCCGGAGAGCCTGGACTTCTCTTTTTTTAACAATTCCCCCAGGTGATCCTGATGGGTGCCCCTGGTTTAAAACAACACCAAGCACAAAATCCCCGCCCACTGCTCCCAGTAGCACCAGCTTCCCCCAGAGCCCACCCGGTCCAGCCCACTGTGCGACGTGACCTTCCGTCTGCTTTGTTCAGTGATGCGTCCCGGCTGCGCAGATGAACGCCCAGGACACCGGCAAGCCTGTGTGTTCAAGGAGCAGCCTCAGATCTGAGGGGCAACCTCGGGCTCACTCGGCTGGTCCATACGGTGAAAAAAAAGAACAGAGCAGGCGCCCATAGACGCGAGGCCCAGAGCACAGCCCAGGATGCCGTCTACACTCGGGGCAACCTGCGTCCTGAGGGCTGACTGGGTGCGCCCAGCAGGCACCACGAGGCTGGCTGATGTCGGACGCTCGGTGAATGATGAGGGTTAGTGTTAGTGATTTCTCACCCTCCCGGGGTCGCTGAAGATCAAGGAACACTAAGCACTCACACGCGTCATCCCCTCACAGCAACCCTCGCTTACGATTTTTATTCTCCTTTGACTGATGAAGAAACTGATGCTTAGAAAGAGTAGAATCTGCCCAAGGTCTCATCACGTACAGGTGACGCAGCCTGGATTCAAAACCAAGAATCTCTCATGCCCTTTGCCACTTGTCGGTGGAGAACAGGAATAATCCTATTTCAGCTACTGCTACCACTTACCCTTTCAGTGCTGGGGATTTTAATGGTTTTATTTTGATGGATTTAAAACCAAATATCTTCAGCTTTCAGAGCTGTCCTGGGAAACATTTTCCAAGTTCACTTACAAAGTGGCCTTCAACTTCCCCTCAGTTTCAGGAAACTGCTTTGTGAGTAGGTCAGAACGCCCTGTGCTGCTGTCCTAAAACACCGACTCTTCTGCCCCTTGCCCATCAGTCCCACCATGTGACCATGGTTTGAATGGACACCGAGGCTGCCATCAGTGAACCAGCGGCCACGGGCGTGGCTCAGGGCGGGCGGGGGCAGGTCAGGCATGGGGTCAAACCCCACCAGCACTCCTTACGCTCCCTGGCGGAACGGGGTCCCTTGGGAAAAATCAGGTCTGTCCAAGCAGCACAGTCACCCCTTATTTCCAGTTTCCAAGGAGCAAGAAGAACGTCCACAAGCGCTGACTGTGAGTTCTCTGAGCAAAAGCTCATCCGGGAGAGGAGACCCGCCGCCACCCACAGCAACGCGCCATGGACACCAAGATGCTCTAGGGCTGGGGCCGGGCTGGCGCGTCCCGAGCGTCCACAAGTGGGCGTCCACACAGGCTGGGGGCACTGCCGTCTTAGGAGAAACTTCTAACCTTCCCAAGACAAGCCTAGGCGACTTAAAATGCCCAAAGGCGAGGCTGCGCGGCGGGGGGGCGGGGCCACGGTGTCTGCACCAACTCCCAGCCGGCAAAGCCAGCCTCCAGTGTGACCTGCGACCGCAACTGCGCACAGCACCGCGGTTCACAAGGAGCTGCCGCCTGCAGCCTGTGGTGAAAGGGACGCTCACGTACTGAGGTATGGGCATCACTCTGGCCCACACCTGCGTCAGCTGGACTTTGCGGCCTAGCGGACACTCACTGTACATATGCTTTAACCACTAAAGAAAAGGCCACAGTGCTCAGAAGCAGAGAGTGTCCATGCGAAAATACCACGAAATGCCCCCTCCCTGGGAGGCCGGTGCTGCTCCTCCTTCCACGGTAAGCGCCCCTTCCCAGGGGCCAAGGCCACGCCGGCTCGCTGTGCGCAGGCTGGTCTGTCCCGCGGGAACCCTGAAGCAGTGCGTGTGTCCCTGACCTGTCTGATGCTCCCTGTTCTGACAAGATATGAAACTGTGCTGAAAACCCTGCTTCTCTGGAGCAGTCTTCTGTGCTATAGTCCTTAGTCTCACTCACGAAAAACTCTTCTCTGTTCATATTATAGATTGTTTATTGATTATTTTCGTCAACACGTGAGTGAGGCAGTCAAGTCGGACATTATTTCTGCTCACACAGTGATGCCCAGTTTTGTTTTCTGTGGTGGGGGTGGAGTTCCAGCCGAATATTAAAAAGTGTGTGGGGCTTCCCTGGTGGCGCAGTGGTTAAGAATCCGCCTGCCAATGCAGGGGACACGGGTTCGAGCCCTGGTCCGGGAAGATCCCACATGCCGCGGAGCAACTAAGCCCGTGTGCCACAACTACTGAGCCTGCGCTCTAGAGCCCGCGAGCCACAACTACTGAGCCTGCGCGCCACAACTACTGAGCCTGCGTGCCACAACTACTGAGCCCACATGCCACAACTACTGAAGCCCACGCACCTACAGCCCGTGCTCCGCAACGAGAGAAGCCACCGCAGTGAGAAGCCTGCGCACTGCAATGAAGGGGAGCCCCCGCTCGCCACAACTAGAGAAAGTCCACGTGCAGCAATGAAGACACAATGCAACCAAAAATAAATAAATAAAATAAATCTTAAACAATAAATAAATACAAAAATAAAAATAAAAAGTGTGTGAAAGTGTTTGCCTTCCTCTCTCCTACCACTGAGCCTCACTACAGTGTATCTGCTGACACTGATCCTTCTGCAATTCAAAATTGTCACTCATCCAGCTCAGTTTGGGAAGTGTGTATAATATTAATTTTCTGAGTTTCATGTAACCCTCTACTGACAGAAGCAAGCTCGCAAGAATCTCAAGTAATCCTCTTTTCTGCTTATGAGAATATGCCAGCAGGAGGGTAAGGCACATATCCTTGGCTTTCCACTTATAGTCCTGCCTCACATACAAGAACCGGGGTCCTAGTAAAATACGAAATTGTGTCCCACGTATTGTACTTACAAAAAGAAATTTTTTTACTTTTTTACCAGGATCCTAGAGTTTCAATAAGAGTAAAAAAAAGAGGGGTCGGGGGGACACTCCTCAGTTAAACAATAAAACCAGATGCCCCGAGGTCTTCACACCTGAGAGGCAGGTAGGCTGGGGTCCACCATGACCCCCTGCCCCCTTTCATAGGTGCACCTGTTCTGGGAGACGCCGCACAGCCAGGCTCCATTTCCGGGTGCCTTCCACGCAAAGGTAGCCCCGGGACAAGTGCTCACGCATCCCAGAGGCCTTAGGGGGTAGGATGGAGGGCACGGGGCCTCAGATCCCTGCGGGCAGAGCAGTGGGAGGACCAGAAATGCGACTCGGCACCAAGAACATGAGCAGGAGGCACAAGTCTCAGGGGTCCTGGGCTGTGGCAGTTCACGTAATCCAGCCAACACCCGAGCATCTAAACAGTCACTAACACTTGTCTTAAAGGGTTTATTTCTCTAGCTTGCAGGTTAAAGATTAAAAAGTCACAAAAACCAGGATCCAAAAAAATACTCTTAGGGATAAGAATAAATTAGCATTAAAACTTTGTTTCCAATATCAAAGGGGATGAGCAAAATACAGTGTAAAACCAATTCCCCCAAAATAACCAACTGCACCAGAGACATGGGGTAACCTGCTGCCACGAACGTCAAACCCCAGCTGCCTGGAGCCAACAGGGCCCAGAAGGCGTGGGATCCAACCCGCCCCCACCCCACAGAAGCCACAGCCCCGAGCCAGCGGACGGGCCGTGCGCCCCTTCTTCGCCTTCCCGAGGAGCTGCAGAGACGCCTGCTCACAGAAAGGCAGGCCTGGGGCTGGGGGACGCCCCGGGCAGCCAGACCCTGGCGCCCACAGCTCCGACCCCAACGAAAGGAGAGAGGGCGCCTCGAGGACTGGGCAAGGGACGTCTTGCACAGCCCGAAAGGAAGCACTCGAACCAAACAAAAGACCCACAAGGTGGGGGGGGGGGGTGTCAAAGGCCACGGGAGCCCCCGAAGAGCACTCCCGCCGGCCACAGCTGGAGCAGCGTGAGCCCCAGCGTCCGCCCTGAGCCCAGTGCCTGAGGGGCGGACGCTCCCCGGGAGGCAGAGCGCGGCCGCGGCTCCCTGAGCGGGGCTGGCGCAGGGCCCGGGGAGGACAGCGCCTGCGCAGAGGCCAGGCCTGCCGCCGCTCAGCCCCGGGACCCGCCTCCACACCACACGGGCCACGCCGCGCTGCACCCCAGCAGAGGCGGTGGGAGGCCTTCACCTCTGCGACCGCCCTCCCCAAGCCACCAGGGGCACCCCACGAGACACCTGACCAGCGCACCCCAAAAAGCCATACAGACAAGGGGCTGAGTAAGTGCCACAGGCCAGGAGCCCGCGGAGACTCAGCAACTGAATGTCACGTGGGCCTACAGTGAAGAGAGAATATTATACAAATAAACTCCAGAGTTTCAACAAACAGGAAATCTCCTGAGGGACACAAATCAAACAACACCGCCTCAAGAAGTTCCACGTTTATTAAAGTTCTGTATTTATTAAGGAGACTGAATTCATAATTAAAACCTAGGCCAGATGTCTTCACTGGCAAACTCTACCAGATAGTTAAGGAAGAAATGAAACTAATCCTATAGAAACACTTTGAGAAAACAGACGATGGGGCTTCCCTGATGGCACAGTGGTTAAGAATCCACCTGCCAATGCAGGGGACACGGGTTCGAGCCCTGGTCCTGGAAGATCCCACATGCCTCAGAGCAACTAAGCCTGTGTGCCGAAACTACTGAGCCTGCACTCTAGGGCCTGTGAGCCACAACTACTGAGCCCACGTGCCACAACTACTGAAGCCCGCGTGCCTAGAGCCCATGCTCTGCAACAGGAGAAGCCACCGCAATGAGAAGCCCGTGCACCACAACGAAGAGTAGCCCCCGCTCGCCGCAACTAGAGAAAGCCCAGGCGCAGCAACGAAGACCCAACGCAGCCAAAAATAAATAAATAAATTAATTAATTAATTAATTAATTACTTTTTAAAAAAAACCGGACAATGAGCTCACCTTCTGAGGCGAGCATTATCCTGATAACAAAACAGATAAAGACACGTCAAGAAAGAAAACTACAGACTAATACAGTCCATGAACAGAGATGCAAAAATCCTCAACCAGATATTAGCCATCACTCCAAAAACATAAAAAGGTAATACCCTATGATCAAGTCAGGTTTTATTACGACAGAAATGCAAGGCTGCTTTAGTATCCAAAATCAATCAGTATAATTCACCGTAGAAACAGAATCAAGAAGAAAAACCAGGGCTTCCCTGGTGGCGCAGTGGTTGATAATCTGCCTGCCAATGCAGGGGACACGGGTTCGAGCCCTGGTCTGGGAAGATCCCACATGCCGCGGAGCAACTAGGCCCGTGAGCCACAACTACTGAGCCTGCGCGTCTGGAGCCTGTGCTCAGCAACAAGAGAGGCCGCGATAGTGAGAGGCCCGCGCACCGCGATGAAGAGTGGCCCCCGCTCGCCGCAACTAGAGGAAGCCCTCGCACAGAAACGAAGACCCAACACAGCCATAAATAAATAAATTAATTAATTAAAAAAAAAAAAAAAGAAGAAGAAAAACCAAATGTCATCTCAAGTAGGTACATAAAAAGCATGTAAAAATTCAATGCCTGCTCAGGACAAAAACTCTCACAAAATAAGGAATCTAAGGGAAATTCTTCAACCAGATAAAGAGCAGCCATGAAAAATTTACAGCTAACATCACACTTAAGGGTGAAAGGTTGGATGCTTTCACTCAAAGACCAGAAATAAGGTAAAAATATTTTTTAAAAAGTATACACTGAAATGGAGATCCTAGCCAGTGCAGCAAAGTAAGAAAAGGTACAGAACTTTGAGAGGAAGTAAAACTTTTTTAAAACCCTACTGAAAAGCTACTAAAACAAGTGAATTTAGAAATAATTCAGAATAAAGGTCAGCAGAGAAAAGTCTACTGTATTTCTATATACTACCAATGAACATGCAGAAGTTAAAATTTAAAACACAATACCATGTATCAGAGCATCTAAAAGGGTGAAGTACTTAGAGATAAATTTAACAAATGCACGTAAGAGATTTACAATGAAAACTGTAAGACACTGCTGAGAGGGACTGAAGACCTGCGAATACGGAGAGGTGTACCTCGTGCGTGGGTCAGAAGACTCAGTGGTGTTAGGATGGCAGTTCTCTCCAAGTGGGTCTTCAGAGTCAGCACAACCCCAATCATGAGGCATGAGTTATCCTAAAACTAGAGAGGTACTCCAAATTATGAGAATGTGCATGATCTATTAAAACTTTTGACTATATCTGCTTCGGTGATTAGACTGTATCTCTAATCTGTAGTCATGAGGTTAACAATCCCCTAAATGGTATGTATGTAAACTGTATGTTTTCTTTGATCGGTAGCCCTGACATGTACAGGGTATCAGGATTAGGCCACCAGAAATGTGCAGCTGTGAAAGGTAACCAACACCAGTCAGGAAAAGAAGTCATATGTACACAAAATTAAACAGAAATCGCAAAATTCAAAATTCGATAAGGAAAGGATGAAACAAATCCCTCATGGCTAAAACCAAACCATTTCTTCACAATTCAAACAACCCTATCCTGTCACAGTCCAAAGCCTATGAAATGCTGTACTTTTGGCCTTAAACTCTGAACGATATGACCACCCGGAGACTCTGGGGCTGCACTGCCAGAACCGAGACGCCCAGGAGGAGGCCCCTCTTTACCCAGGAGCCATGAGGGCTCAAAAAACCAGAACAGCCTTTCCACAAACATCCATCAACATTCTTTTTTTTTTAAAGACCCTCTGGGAAATAAAACAAAGAATCAGCAATCAGCATATTAGAGGGAATTTAAATAATTTAATAATTTAAATAATTTTTTGATCAAATAGTTCAATTCTCTGTGGGTGGATAACCAGCTTAGAGGAAAAGAAAGAAGAAAACTTTCCCCTTACATGTAAACTTTCATCTTACATGACACATGTCTCTGAAAGAAAAACTTTAAAAGAAATCACTTTTTTTTTTTTTTTCAGTTTTGAGTATTAAAAGAAGCCTCTCGGGGGCTTCCCTGGTGGCGCAGTGGTTAAGAATCCGCCTGCCAATGCAGGGGACACGGGTTCAAACCCTGGTCCGGGAAGATCCCACATGCCACGGAGCAACCAAGCCCGTGCGCCACAACTACCGAGCCTGTGCTCTAGAGCCCACGAGCCACAACTACTGAGCCTGTGCGCCTAGAGCCCGTGCTGCACAACAAGAGAAGCCACCACAGTGAGAAGCCCGCGCACCACAAAGAAGAGTAGCCCCCGCTCGCCGCAACTAGAGAAAAGACCACACACAGCAACAAAGAACCAATGCAGCCAAAAATAAATAAATAAAATAAATAAATTTATTAAAAAAAAAAAAAAAGAAGCCTCTCGGGACTTTGCTGGTGGTCCAATGGGTAAGACTCCGCGCTCCCAATGCAGGGGGCCCGGGTTCAATCCCTGGTCGGGGAACTAGATCCCACATGCATGCCACAACTAAGAGTCCACATGCCGCAAGGAAGAAGCCCGCATGCCACAACTAAGAAGCCCACATACTGCAACTAAGAGCCCTCGTGCCGCAACTAAAAGATCCCACATGCCTCAACGAAGACCTGTGTGCTGCAACTAAGACCCGGCACAGCCAAAATAAATAAATAAATAAATAAATAAATAAATAAATATTAAGGAGGGAAAAAAAGAAGCCTCTGATTCATTACAATTGTTTTAAAATTATAGGAACACACTAAAGCTTTAAAAGAAATGTTTAAGCTTTTACATCTAAAAATTTGTTACATGTCAATAATATCTCAATAAATAAACCATTTGTACATTAAAAAATAAAGAAAAGAGGGACTTCCCTGGTGGTCCAGTGGTTAAGAATCTGCCTTCCAATGCAGGGGACGTGGGTTTGATCCCTGGTTGGGGAACTAAGATCCCACGTGCTGCAGGGCAACTACTGAGCCCGCATGCTCTGGAGCCCATGCGCCACAATTAGAGAGCCCACGCACCACAACTACTGAGCCCACGCGCTCTGGAGCCCATGTGCCACAACTAGAGAGAAGCCCGCATGCCGCAATGAAGAGCCCGCACGCCACAACTAAGACTAGAAAAATAAATAAATATTAAAAAATATATATATATATATAAAACAAAAAAAAGAATAAAAATCAATTGCTTTTAAAAGAAACACAGGGTTTCCCTGGTGGCGCAGTGCTTAAGAGTCCGCCTGCCAATGCAGGGGACACGGGTTCGAGCCCTGGTCTGGGAAGATCCCACATGCCGCAGAGCGACTAAGCCCGTGCGCCACAACTACTGAGCCTGCGCTCAAGAGCCCGCGAGCCACAACGACTGAAGCCCGCACGCCTAGAGCCGGTGCTCCACAACGGGAGAGGCCGCCGCAATGAGAGGCCCGCGCACCGCAACAAAGAGTAGACCCTGCTCGCTGCAACTGGAGAAAGCCCGCGCCCAGCAACGAAGACCCAACTCAGCCAAAAATAAAAATAAATAAATAAAAGAAACACAAGCATTTTTCTAGTT
Organism: Balaenoptera ricei; assembly: GCF_028023285.1. Classification (NCBI taxonomy): domain Eukaryota; kingdom Metazoa; phylum Chordata; class Mammalia; order Artiodactyla; family Balaenopteridae; genus Balaenoptera; species Balaenoptera ricei. Next base: position 62,535,615 of record NC_082657.1, on the reverse strand, counting down.
AATCAGTATGTTCAGTTCATGAAAACGAACAAACCTGAACCAGCTGGCTTTGAGTCACTCTCAGTAATCTGGCTCCACAGGACCCCGCTGGGCAGCAGGGACAGCTCCCTGGGCCCCCACACTGCACATGGGCACTCGCACTGGCCTCCCAGAGGGCATCTACCAGGACAGCAACCCAGGTGGACCTGCACCCCAGGCTCAGCTCGGTCCTACCTACTGCCCGTCCTTCAAGTGGCTGTGCCTGGCCTCAAGAAGCTCAGAAAACGGGGTTTTACATTAATCATATAAACGTCCCTGTCCACACACTTGATCCCGTCACGCCACACAATTCAATGGAGGTCATTCCTGAAATGCTCACGAGGGCACTTAAAGGGTGAGCTGCCAGGTACTGAGTTGTGCAGCTCGTCACAGAAAGCTTCGGTGCCTGCCCCTTCCAATGCCAGTGCGACACAGCTTTAGGGTTGAAACCTCACGTCGCTACACCTAGGATCACAATGAGGCAAAATCCCAATTTACGGCACACTTACAAGGAGGAAAAAAAGCACCCACCTAAAAGAATTCAAGTCCATTTTTCTTTTTCCCAAGTAGAACACTATTGCTGAATGAAACCCCATCCAAGTAACCTTACAAACATGTTTATTACAATGATTAAGCTTTAGCATCAAAGAAAAAGGTTTTCTTTCTTTCTTTCTCTTCTGTTTTCTTGAATTTATTTAAAGGATCTCATTCAGGCGCAGAATCTGAAAAATCTGGATCCAAAATGCCAAATAGGGTTGGCAGCAGTCCACTGCCTTCTGTGCTCTGGGAATTCAAGAGAATAAATAAATAATTCTCAGAGCTGATAGCAAAGTCTAGTCCAGGCCAGTTTTAATTAGAAATAACCCACAGGCGAGTGGATTTTGGTGCGTCCCACAGCTGCAGGGCTGCTCTGGGCCAGGTGCGGCCTCTCCGAGTGGAGGGGTCAGGGACGCTGCAGTGGACGACAACTCACCCACCATCCAGGGTCCTCGTCACAGCCGACAAGCCCCTCAGGGTCGTCCTCGTTTGTCCTGGGAGATGACAGACTTCCCAACAACACTCACAGCCAGTGCCAAGTGGCCTAAGGAATCTTAAGTTATTTTTTAAAGCACATGATCCGGATATAAAATAATCTGGGGTTTATATGCTTCTAACTGTTAAATTTTAAGTATCTGAGGTACAAAGTACTTGTAGAAGTACTTTATTACTCAGAATGTTAACCAATTTTTCATTGTTTTTTGGAGACTTCCTTTTCTGTGTTCTACAACCCACACTTAAGACACACATTTCTCATTTACTTATGTGTTTATAAATTAGTCATTTTCTAATTTAAATATACACTTTTTTCATTGATATACTAGGATTGAATTCTTGACCTTTACTTCTCCCCAAATTTTCTTGTTAACAGCTTTCAATTACTGGCAATTTTTATTTCTCAATTTTAGAACATTCATGGAGGGAAATGCCAGATTTAGTATCCTCTTTGAAAATAATTCATAAACAACCTATTCTAAACTATATCTAAGAAAGCGAAGGAATGACCTTTCCTTCTATTAATCTAACATTAACTTGTATAAGTAATGGTTTTATTAACGATAGTAATAAATCTGCTGCCAACATACAATAAGTGTATTCTATAATGGGTTGATTTTATGTCACAATACGACCCTTTAAAACCAGAAAAGCTAACTGAGTTGGATTAACTAGATTATACATCTGAGTGTGTATTAGGAAACTTTACTCTGATCTCACCACTTGTCAATGCACACGGAGGTCTCTCCACGATGACAGCTTCTCCCCAGTGGAGGAAAGCACTCTGGGGTTCCTGACCGGGAGAGTCGCTAACACGCCCCCACGAGCCCCGCCCTCACCGGAATGCTGGAGAGAGAAGGGGCCTCCCTTCAGTCTGGAAGTGCCTTCCCCCAGGCAGCCAGCAGCGCCATCGTCAGGCGGGACGTGGCCCGCGAGTCAGGCCGCGCTCAGCAGCAGGCCGGGCGTGGCCATGGCAGGTCCGTCACGGGCGTGCAGGGGAGGCCAGGGCTGGTGGCCCCTGCAGACCTGCCCTTCTCCCCCATCCTCCTTCTGAAGACGGGCAGACTGGAAACAGTACAACTCTGTGACTCAGCCCCGTCACCCCATGGTGTCAAACGAGGGCAACCTGCCCGCCGAGGCCCTGACACCCAGGGAAGCCCCAAACGAGCGGCCTCGGGGTCCAAGCACAACTGCAGAGCCACCTGCAGCCCTGAGGACTCGTCCTCATCGCCCGACCTCATGGAACGGCCACAAACCACCGACGGTGGAGTCTGAGCGGCACGCCCCTGGGTCCTGACCTCTTCCCGACAAAGTGACACACCTCCAGGAGAGCCATCCTTACTCAGGGCAGGAAGCCTGTCTCACTCTCGCCTCACCTCTCAGAGCAACAGTCCTCAAGGGCAGGGCCCGGGGGCGCACTTGGTTATACCTGAGACCCCACGGGTTTAGCGGGCAGAGCCAAGGAGGCTGACAGCCTTCCAGGCATGAGACAGCCTCCCCGACAGAAACCTTTCCCACACAGATCTCAAAGGCCCCGTTCACGTGAGTGAACAACATGCTTCTCACTCTCTGAGCCCAGAATCTTACTCCATTCTACACTCATACACAAAGTATTTTTGGATAGTTTCAATATAAGGTGAATTTTCCCGGAATTTCACTATTGTTCGAGTCTAGAAAAAACTACACTTTGATTTATGTGAAACTTCATCAAGAACTGCTCATTTTGCAATATTCTACCACCAACTGGTATCTGAGTCCCAGGGTGACAGCCCTCCCAGTTGCCAGCTCTAACATGGGAGGTTGGGTCCTATTCACTAACTCCTTATGTAGTTCCCCCAGCCTTTTCCATATCAAAATATATGTTATTTTATTACACATGACCATCCTTTTATTTCTCCTTACATTAATTAAGACATTACATTAGTTTTTTAATTACATTTTCTAAACATTGCATTTTAGGGTATGAGGGCATTACAAAAAAATTATTCTTTAAAAAAGGCACTGGCTGGGACTTCCCTGGTGGCGCAGTGGTTAATACTCTGCGCTCCCAATGCAGGGGGCCAGGGTTCGATCCCTGGTCAGGGAACTAGATCCCACATGCATGCCGCAACTAACAGTTTGCATGCCGCAACTAAGAGTTTGCATGCCACAACTAAGGAGCCCGCCTGCTGCAACTAAGACCCAGCACAACCAAATAAATAAATAAATAAATAAATGGACAACCAGCTTCTTTAAAAAAAAAAAAAAAGGTACTGGTCCTGGTAGGTCTGAGCCTCACTGCCCGCAGACAGGACACACTCCACAAATGTTCCCTGGGAGAAAAGATACGGCTGACCTGTCAGGACAAGGTATAAACACAGGGTGAATCACCACGGACCAACAGGCCTTCCCTTTGGGGACAGAGACCCCTGGGGTCCCCCACCCCGGCTGGAGAGCAGCTTTCGGGCCCACGCAGGGTCTCCAACACCCCAGGACACTTCTGAGAGTTAACGGAGGCCCACACTGCAGGCGTCATCCACGGCTGTCCCAGGCAGACCAGGACAGGCAGCCACCTTGACACGAGGCACATACTCGAGCACCCTCCTCAAGCCCACGTGCCCCGGGGCACACGCGGGCGGACCTGCAGACGGGCAGCAGCCTGGCCGTGGCCCCCCCTCCTCTGAGCCCCACCGCCCTCCTCCGCAGACACACGGGAGAGAGGCAGCAGTCGGCCCAGAGAGCCGCGACAAGACCCTCGGTAAAAGCCCCGTGCTCTCGTCAAGCGCAAAGACAACTGTTGTCACCGTCACAGTGAGACTTCCTCGTAGCCCGCCGTGGGCAAGGATAAAAACCCCAACGGGGCTGATGGAAGGAGCCGCCCACGACCTGAGCTTCCGCTCATCTCAGCAGAGCCCCTGACGGTGCCCCGGACCAAGGACAGGAAAACAGGTCAGAGACAGACACACCCTTCCCATCGGCCCACACTCTCCAGAAGCTTCGATTCAAACGGCACCTGAACTACTACACGTCACTACAGTTAGGCTCTAGATAGAAAAACAAAATACAGGCACAATAAAAACTACAGACACGAATGCAAAGTTTGATATACTCAAGTGAAATGTATAAAAAGCTACCTATGAAGAAAAAAATCTCTCAAGACTAGCCAGGTGGAACAGAAAAAAAAGAGAGGAAACGAACGTACAGCTTCAAAGCTCCAGTGGGCCAGTTCCAAAGAAGAGAGGCACCAGCCTGGCTTATGTCAAAAAGAAACGGTGAGGACGACCCCAGCCGCCCCGCAGAGGCCCCGTGTTTCTGTCCAGTCTGACTAGGATCCCGCCCTGAAAGCGCCGAGGGGCCCGGGCCCGGGAAGGAGGTTCTTACCATCGCACTTTGTTGCAGGTCTGGGTGGCGCCGAGAGGAGAGCCCGCCACCATGGGCACCTGGATGGGGCTGTGCTGCTTGTTGGTGACCAGATCCAGTTTCTCTTCCAGTGATTTACATGTGGCCTCCAGAGCCTGCAGCTTCGCTTCAATGCTATCCAATCGCAAGCAGATTGTCTGGTTAATGGAATACAGGAATGACTGCAAGTGAAAAAAAAGAAAGCTTCAGGAAGGGCATCCTGAACTCCAAGGAGACAATTCCAAGGAACATCAAGCAGCTATTTCCCAGACTCAGCTGTGTCTATTCCCACAGAACAATCCCCGCACTTCAGCTCATTAGTTATAAGCCAGAAGCATTTCACTAAACAAGCTCGACCTTGTGCACTCACAACGTGACTACTTAATCGGGCCCTTACTTCTGTGTAGTTGCGGTTCCTAGTTACACTTAAGTCCGTATAACACAAGATGTAAGTGGACGTTACGACGCAAGTTTCTATTAATCAGTAAACTTACACATAAAACTAGTCAAATTCTACAATGAAAACAGATTACATCCAACATCAAAACGGCCCGGAAACCCGCCTGCTCATGTTACGCTCCCCTGAGCCCCACCCCCAAGGTGAAATGTGGCGATGACGCTCCCGCGCGTGGGAGCAGCACGCCTGCCACCTAGTGGCCACAGAAAGAGCAGCCTCGCCTTCCACTGCTGCCACCCAAGTCCCGCCGACCACAGGGACGTGCGTGGCTCCAAAGGCAAGGAACGGCTCAGACAAACACCGGACAGGAAGCTCGCCCCCTCCCACGGCGGCCACTCCTGCCCTGAGTCGGCAGGGACACAGAGGGAAGCAGGCTGCTCCCCTCAGTGGCCTCACCAGCTGATACTGGGACACGGGCGCCAGCCAGGAGCAAGCCCCTGGAGCGTCCAGCCGCCCAGTTCAGCAGTGAGGGGGCAGGGGAGGCGGCAGCCGAAAAGAGTGAAGAGTTCGTATTTCACCTTTTCTCTCTCCTTTTCTGCCCTTGACTTCAAAGGGAAAAATGCCCAGAGTGCCAGTCACATCAGCAGGAAGGGGACAGACCGCGGAGAGCAGACGGGCACAGGGGCCATTCAGAGCAGACCGGGACCCCAGCGCACGGCGGCACGGAGGCCGGCCCCTCTGCCCACTAGCCGCGGCAGACCCACTCCGGCGGCCGCTCCCCTTCCTCATGGGAGGTGACCCCACAGCTAGAGCCACGTGGTCCATCACACCGTGCGGCTGGAATCAAGGCCCGGGAGGCGAGGAAAATGGATACTCTTATTCAGTGCTTTTAACAGACTGAGCTGATCTTTTGAAGAGTTTAAACGCATCTAACTGCCCGGTCTGTACGTCAGTAAGGGCAGCAGTGGGGTAAATAAAACCCACACACTGTCCAACAACCTGCTGTGTCTCAAGCAATCACCTCCCTGACAAGTCCCATCGCGGGAGAGCTAACACATATGCGAGAGGGTGAAATCCCACGTCCTCCGCTGACTCCCCCCAGGAGGACGGGCCGTGGAGGCACGGCAGACCGTGAGAGGGCCATGTGGAGACACAGCATTGATGGCCCATCCCCTGAGAGCGACATCGAGGCAGCGCCCGAGGCCCACCCTGACCTAAGACGTCGTGACAACCACTAGCCGCTGGCTGAAGTCTTGAGATACAATCACCGATGACCCCATTATTTTTTATAATTTGAAGACATCAACCATGTGGCTCCCAAATTCCCTAAACACAGTGAAACCTCACTGTCTTAATTCTGAATTAGAAGTGATTCTGCCTGGAGTTTGGACGAACATCACTGTTATACACTAATAACACAACTTCACAAATTAATAAAACAAAGAAAGGCAGAGAATAGTACTTTTAAATAAGTCTTCTATATACAAGGGATATTAACCAAAAATCATCCAAATCTATTCCTTTTAAAGAGCTCTGAGCAACCTAAATGTCCATCGACAGATGAATGGATAAAGAAGATGTGGCACACATATACAATGGAATATTAGCCATAAAAGGAAACGAAATTGAGTTATCTGTAGTGAGGTGGATGGACCTAGAGTCTGGCATACAGAGTGAAGTCAGTCAGAAAGAGAAAAACAAATACTGTATGCTAACGCATATATATGGAATCTAAAAAAAAAAATGGTTCTGATGAACCTAGTGGCAGGGCAGGAATAGAGACACAGACATAGAGAATGGACTTGAGGACACAGGGAGGGGGAAGCTGGGGCGAATTCCGAGAGTGGCATGGACATATATACACTACCGAATGTAAAATGGATAGCTAGTGGGAAACAGCCGCATAGCACAGGGAGATCAGCTCGGTGCTTTGTGACCACCTAGGGGGGTGGGATAGGGAGGGTGGGAGGGAGGGAGACGCAAGAGGGAAGAGATATGGGGATATATGTATATGTATAGCTGATTCACTTTGTTATAAAGCAGAAACTAACACAGCATTGTGAAGCAATTATACTCCAATAAAGACGTATTAAAAAATAAAGTTAAATTAACCAATTTAAAGTGAAAAAAAATAAAATAAAGAGCTCTGGCAATCTGGTGAGCACACTTTTCCCAGCACACGAGTGCTGGGTTCAAGCCGGGGCCCGAGGCCCTGCTCACCGACCAGGGGACGGGGCTGAGGCAGGGCCGCTTTCACTGCACCTTATCCACGTCTGACTGCTGTGCTGTTTACCACACACGCCTCTTTTGTGATAAAATTATAACTGCATTTTATTTTAAGACATAATGTGGGGTTACTGAAGCAGCAGCCCTCTATCCATTAGTATGAAATAGAAATTTAACTGAATGTGTCTTTATACCACCCCACGTATCTTTACGCTCACGCTGCTTCTCCTTGTTAAAAAGGTGAGCCGGATGTTTCTAACCACAGGGTACAGGAGAAGTCGCTTAGGTTCTCTGCACTGCTGTCCTAACTTCTCACAGGTGCTGGTGTTTATCTCTGTGGCTCTGCGAACTGCAGACCAGACAAGCAAACCCAAGAAGCAGCCATCACCCACGACTGACTCAGCGGTTTCCCAGAACCCATCCAGCAAACTTTAAAATTGAGGTGACTTAAACGATAGGCACAAAAGTGCTTCATCACTAGTAGAAAATATTCGCCACAGGAATTGTGCACTTTCCCTCTGTGCACAATAGGTCCACGGGTCTACGAAGGAAGAGGCCTCATGTGGCAGCGATCCCAATTAAACAATGTGATTCTTCGAGGGAAAACGTCATGACTTTATGCATTTGTGGGGGGTTGAACAGTGACTCCCAGAAATCATACGTCTACATCCTCACCCCCAGAACTTACAAATGTGGCCTTTCTTGGAAACAGGATCTTTCCAAATGTAATCAAGTTAAGATGAGGTCATCCTAGGTTAGGGTGGCCCTAAATCCAATGAGACTGCCTTTATAAGAGACCGAAAAGGAGAGACACAGACACGGAGGAGAGACCACGTGAAGACGGAGGCAGATACTAGAGGGACGCGGCCACAAGGCAAGGGACGCCTGGGGCCCCCAGGAGCTGAAAGAGGCAGGAGGGACCCTCCCCCAGAGCCTCTGCAGGGAACTCAGCCCTGGTAACATCCTGATTTCAGACTTCTGGCCTCCAGGACTGCGAGAGAATAAATTTCTGTTGTTTTAAGCACTCCCCACTCCACCCCGCATTGTGATAATTTGTTATGGTAGCCCCACATAAGATACAAACAAAAACATACGTTAATATTTTTACCTTTATAGAAGGGTCCTGGCAATTGATCTCTAGTCGCTGGCGTTTCAAAGCTGGTTCATCTTCGTCTGTCACTACGTGATTCTCCAGTACAACTGAAAATTAAAGGCAGAGACAAAAAAAACTTTAATACAAAAGGTTTCACATAGCTGTTTAATATTAAGATAGTAAACAGTTCTGACACCTTAAGTATAAAGGTGTCACCTTAAGGTTAAATGAGAAATGGCACAACCTGCTTCATATTTTACTTTTTACAGATTTAACTTAAAATTCTCAGTCAGGCAGAAAATAGGATCTCTCCCTAATCTCAAGAAAAACTGAGATACCGGATAAATTTTTTCGCTAATGTGCCACTGAGGTGACCCCAACACCAAGACTGCAGGCTTCTCACTCAATGCTCTATCCAGCTACCCTTTTCTGATAGAATCCAATCGCTAATAATGATTTCTTTCCGACTTTAAAATAAAGTCTTGTCAGCCGGCCACCTCATTCCAAAATCAAAGCCACTCTCTGAATATTACATTTTCTGAGGTGCTGGTCATCAAACTCGTCTCAAACGTAACACGCTAAGTTACAGGGAAAGCTGTTCCCCCCGGCCAGTGTGGCTGAAATCAAGGTCTCCCACCAGCACCTTCCAAGGGGTCTTCAGGGCTTCTCCTCGGATGAGCAACTCGGCCCAAGTTCAAGGCCGGCACAACATGGTCCCAAGCCCGGTGCCTTTACACCTGTATGTGCCAGGTGATTCGTCTCAAAACTCTAAACTCTTTACGCTGAACAGACCTGCGACTCTAACGAGAACCTGTCAGGGGTCCCAGGCGAGACCAGTAAGCTGGTTTCCAGAGGTAAGTTGTCACCCAAAGCTCTACCTCGCAGAAACCAGCCACGGGCCAACGATGCCAGAAGCATCCTGCTTACCAGAGGGCTCTGCATCGTACACTGTGTCTCCACACCTCAAACACCTCCATAAAATGTGTGGGAATGAGTTCTCATTAAGGTAAAAAAGGAAAAATCCGTGGCTACAAGTGCAAAACACAGGTTCTCAGAACCTTCATCGAAGCCTACCTACTCCCACTGGACGCTGGTAATTAAGAAAGGACTGGGAGGACGGGGGGACTCCGGCAACCGCTAGTCTAATCCCTTTAACTTGCTGAAATCCAGTCCAGAGAGGTTAAGCGACTTGACCAGGGTCACACAGCCGGCTTCCTGTAACTACAGGAAGAAGACTCCAAGTCCTTGGCAGAGCAAAGCACCTCAAGGCTGTAAGCAAAGGGCAGCGGAGCAGATGAGGGAAAGGAGACACAGCCCGTGGCGGTGACAGGGGCACACACCTGGGTTCCGGCGCTCACTTTCTACGGGCCGCGGGGCTGCTAGTTTACTTTCTTCTTGGTCCTTTTTTACTTTGTTTTTTATCGCTCTGCATGCATTACTTTTAAAATTAGACAAAAGAACTCAATGTTCATTTTAAAGCCATCACGATCACCTGGAATGACAGGCCCAATGAAATTTACAATCGTATGTGTGTGCAGATGGGCAAAGAGACTGCAGCCGTGTGGTGAGTGCGTGCAAAGTCACAAGAACCTAAGCATTTTGATTTTAAATGGAAATCAGAAAAAAAACGGAAGGACATACATGCCAACAATTTAGAAGCAGTTTTATCACTAGGATTATGGGAAACTTTTATTTCTTCTACTTGCTTGACTATACGTTTAAGTTTTACAAAGTTCACCTTTTAGAAATGAGGAAAAAATCATCTCAATCTTAAACCCACTCAGGACAAACGTGTGGGATGCAGCACAGTGCTTGCCGGTGCTGGGGGAGTCCTCTGGGGCCAGAGATGGCCGGCCTCCTGTCTACGAAGGCCTCAGGGGGCCCCGCGCACAGTAGGTGTTCATTACACAGCCACAGCTATACTTCCCAGTTAGTTAAGGAACCCACACAGAACACCACCAGGGTCAGAAGTGACTTCTCTAATCCTTCTTTGGACTGTAATCTACAGAGAGAGAATTTAATTGGGAAGTAAACTGTCAGAATTTTAATAGTTCTAAAAATGCTTAAAATTTATATAACTGGAACATTTTTCTTTTACAGCATTGCAGTGTGAGTGTTTTCTAAAGAAACTGTCATCCACCCACCAAAATATGAACAGTTGTTTTTAAAATTGTGATGTACAGTGACAGTGTTGCTTTTTTTTTTAGTTCACTGGTTTCTGAGGTGCGGTGCTAAATGAGGTCAAGCCTTCACATTCTCGCTCTAAACAAACTGGTTCACTTTTACAGAGAAAACTGGGGTTAAACAGCTACCTTCAGATGCCCTGACTTGGCTCAAGGATCTGGCAGGTCTTGATCCTGCCAGTTACCAGGTGATAGTGCTTCTTATGAACAAATCAGAGGCAAAATGACAAAAACTGACTAAAGAATAGCATTCGTGAAAGGGTGCCCCAATCTCTTTGTGACTGCTTGTTCAATCCCAAAATCATGTGCTACCCACCCTTCCATACATAACTAATTTCCCAGTGAAGCTTTTTCAACTAACACAGCAAAGAGATCATACAAGATAGACATCGTCACACTTTCTTATGAGATTTCTAAAAATTCTCTTTTCTGTGGGGAAAAAAGTTAGCATTTCAACTCTACTATTCCAGAAAGAATAACCAGACAACCAAAACACTATGTGATTTAATTGTGTACACTTGTTATTTCAAACTTAACAGAAATATAAAACACATTAAACTTTATATAAAAAAAAAGGAGGACCCTTACTAAGAAATCCTTTTATAAAATAAAGTGCTAACAAAGTATTTCATAGGTGAAGTAGCTCAAGATGAAGTTCTTGAAATTTAGGGTTTCCCTTATAAAGTGTCTAATATCTAGTTAAAGTTCCAAAGTAGATGGGTGCCTTTAAAGTCACTAAGGAAAATTACCAGCCCTGGCAAAAGGGCAGGAAAGTCACCTCACAGAATAATCGGATAAAGCCTGTCTTACCAAAACTCTGAACATACACAGCGGTTCTGCTTCTGGGAACTTACCCTACAAAACTATCTGCTGCAATACGCAGCAAGGACCTTTGTAGCAGGATGTACTTAAAAGAAAAACAGTGCAAACGATGTGAACAGCGTCCCGGGGAGGAGGTGGATGAAGGAGGGAGCACCTCGCAGGTGTCCACGCGCAGGGCAGACTGTGCACAGCAGTGGAAGAGGCCCAGACGTGACCACAGGGGGCTTTAACGGGGAGTCAGGGGAGCGGGGGGCGGGGCAGGAAGAGGGGCCGGGGCTGGACAGCCATGTGCGGTGCAGAGGTGGGCCGAGGGGAGGCGGAGGGACCACCGGGATGGGCACGGGGCTGACAGAGCTCACGCGCTCTGGTCCGGGTTTTTCATACAGGGCACGCACCGCTTTTTCTCTCGCTTTACTGAAGGGAGAGGAAACTTGTGGAATCGCTTTGGGGGGGAGCGCCGGCCCCCTACTGCCCGGCCCCCTACTGCCCGGCCCCCTACTGCCCGCGCCCTGTACCTGGGTGGTCGGGACTCAGCTCCTCCACGGCGATCTGCACCACATCCGCCAGGTCCTGTTCTGACATCATCCAGGACGAGAGGAGAGTGGCCGGTCAATGGGCAGGAATCAGACTCACGAAGCACGGGGTTTCTGTCACCTAAAAACAAAAGCCAGGACAGCGGAGAGGGAGATGAACGATCGTGACCTTGAAATGCTGGAAACTGCTAGCCATGATCTGTATCCAAGAGGACACCAGAAGCCTGTGGGTTTTTTAAATATAGGGTTCTTCTTGCCCCAAACCACCAAAAGGTTAGTGCCCTTTGAGAACTGAGAAATGGCCCCCAAACATTTCTCACTGCCTCTGTCCTTCAGCACAAGACTAGTCCCCACCTCGTCAGTCCACTCCCACACCGCGTCCTAAGTCACCTTCCTAAGACAGCTAGGACACATCACCCCAAGCCAGATGTCCCGGGTCCCCTTCTTGCCCACGGAACACGTCCTGTCCCTCGCCTGCCCCTGCCAGCTCTCAGATCCACTAGACACACCACACCCCGGAAACCATCAAAAACATACCTCCCGAATTTTACCCAAACGGACCCTTCCGCCAAGGCTGTCCCCCCGCCCCATTTCCACTCCTTGCAGCGCCCTCCCCTCAGGCAGGCAGAGAGCGGCAGCTCCTGGGAGGACTGAGCCCAGCACCAGCCCCCTGCCCCAGCCCGGAGCCTGTCCGCCACCACCCTGCCGCCGCCAAGATGGCACCACATCTGCAACGCAGTGCGTTCCTTTCTTCCTGATCCTCAAACACTCTGATTAGACCTAGACACACCGTCTCCAAAACAGAAATGAGGCCACGTCTCTCCAAATACGACCTATCAACACAGTGGTCTAAATGCAGTACTTGCAAACAGGGTGCCTGGAGATCAGGAATCAATGCCACCGTAATACTTTTATCATTCTACACTTTATATTTTAATTACCTATAAACAAATATTTATGAAAGAAGTAATCTATCTTCCCCAACTGGACTGCACGTTCCCTGAGGGCAGACAGTGGGCACCCAACTTTAAAGCACAGCGCCTGCCTCGTATGTGCCCACCATCCTGAGGCACACCCCACCCCCACTGTGCCCACGCAGGGCAGCTGAATTAAGAGGTTCAGATCACCTAGTCTCAACCAGGAGTCTACTGACAGCTCCTTTAAATGGCTAAGTTCCAAAGGCATAAAATTAAATTTGCAGGTTCCACACATGTTCTTAAATCCTATAAATCCAGATTTAAATTCTACAGCTTAAACGGTAGCAGCTCCAGAATTTCTTAGGGACAACCATTTGCAGGAGAAGAAGCCAAGCTCCTGCCTTAAATTTCCCTTCACAGAACGAATGCAACACTTTCATGTAGGTGCAATCCATCAAATGGCCAAGGTGTGTTACCGCCATTTAGACACCTCACGTGAGACTGAGGAAAGCACGAAAGCACCAAATGTCCCTTCCAGAGCAGACGCCGATGACAAACAACTGGGGGGTTGGGGGGGGGGGGGCAAGGGACCGCAGAGGTACTGCCGCCGAACCCTTTAGAAGTCCAACTAGGGAGGGATGGCAGGGACAGAGATTTTTAATCTCTCAAATGAGGACAGCGAACCCAGGTCAAGGTCGGTAACAAGCTGAGAGATCGGGTGTTTCCTAAAGAACCCCAAAGCATGAGCAAGTGGGCAAACCACTGACAGCACGAGGTTCTCAAGGGAGCAGCAAGGAGGAAGCAGAGGTCCGAGAGAAGGAAAAAACGGGTCTGCTTGGGAACAGTGGCTGAACCCAGGAGGTGAGCACCACTGGGGGCAGACAAACACCAGGGCAACATTCTGGACCACAGACTCACAAAGACTACTCATCCAAAGCTCCCTCCTGCGCTAAATACACTGGAAAGAAATGACTAGAATAGAATACGAAGCGTACAGGACAGGGAGAATGAGAGTCTAATTACAGGGGGGAGAGGAAAACAGCCAGGAGAGCGCAAGAAAACAGCTACCACATTTTTTACAACTTTCTAAAAACAACAGAAAATAGAGCTCTAGGACACAGAAATTAGAAAAACTATTCTAAATCTAGCCTTCCTTCCATATATCCAGGAAAATCAATTCCATAGAAAATTAACAACAGAAAATATTGAGGTCAAATCTCATGCCAAGGTGACACCTATTAAAAGCGAATAGGAGCAAAGTAGCATCACTACAGACAGTGAAAGCATGCTAGAAAGACATGTCCCTAAGAGATGAAAACTCTCTCCTAATATTTCAAAACAAACTAATATTCATGAAGGAAATTATATAAGGTATCACTAACCATAAACCAGCATTAGAAAAACTCAGAAATGAGGGGGGGAAACTCAGAAAAGATTACAAATAAAAGGAAAATAATTTTGGAAATGAAGGCTAAACTAGAAGGAATCCAAGAGCAAGTAAATACAATAAATTACACCGTAAGAAAAACAAAATGGGGCTTCCCTGGTGGCACAGTGGTTAGGAATCCGCCTGCCAATTCAGGGGACGCGGGTTCGAGCTCTGATCCGGGAAGATCCCACATGCCGCGGAGCAACTAAGCCCATGCACCATAACTACTGAGCTTGCGCTCTAGAGCCTGTGAGCCACAACTAGTGAGCCTGCGAGCCACAACTACGGAAGCCCACATGCCTGGAGCCCGTGCTCCGCAACAAGAGAAGCCACCGCAATGAGAAGCCCGCACACCACAACAAAGAGCAGACCCCGCTCACCGCAACTAGAGAAAGCCCGCGTACAGCAACGAAGACCCAATGCAGCCAAAAATAAATAAAATAAAATAAATAAATTTATTTTTTAAAAAATGAAATGAAAGAAAAAAGTTGAAGAAAAAGTAGCAAAGAGGATACAACATATGTTTAATAGGGGATTCTACAAAGAAAACCAAAGGAAAGCAATGAAATGGAATACTACAAGCAAATCCGAAAAAACTATTCAGAAATGAGGAGAAAACATTTGAAACTACGTATGAAAAAGACACACCATAAACTTGGGGCAGGGCAGGCAGAACAACCAATACCAAGACACATTCTAGTAAAATTATTTGAAGAAAAAAAGAAAAATTATTTTAGACATCTAGACAAAAATACTGGACACCTTAAAATGGTGGGGGGCGGGGCAGATTATCAAACTACAGCAGAAGGACGGAGACTCACACACACAAGACACTGGAGGAAAGTAACGGGAGCCTTTACATCCAGACAAAGTGAGCTTCAGGTACACAGGTAGCCACTTGTGCCAACATACAGCACTCAGACAACAGCGCTCCCACAAACCCTTCCTGAAGAAACTGCTGGAAAACAAGATTCAGAAAACCAAGACCACTTGGAGACGCAACATGTGAACTGGTCAGTGGTGAGCAGTCTACGTTTACGGGGAGGACTGAGACTAAAGGAGAAAGCACAGTATGCAACGGCTCTGTGCTCTGACAACGGAGATACAATTTACCCGCTTAAAAATGGGGAGAAAAATTGGGAGAACACACACACAACAAATTTTAACAATTTTAACAATCACACTGAGTGGTGGTGTTGGAATTCCCTCTGAGAATTTTCCATGCGCAAATGAGGATCTACAGGATATTCCAATTCTGTCACTCCCGATGTCCTGACAAGCCGATCCAGAGGTCGGGCAGAAGAGGTCTCGGGGCTGCAGATTTGACTCGGGGCACGTATTGGAATTGGAGGTATGAACTCAGGCGTGTGTGCAGAATCCAGTAGCTGAATCCAGTAGCAGTGTGGCTCCCTACAGCCTACACTGTGAAATACCGCCTCTCACCAAGAGATGAGGGCTTCTTGGAGAAATGGCTAATTCCACGTCTGAGGCAAGGAATATGCAAGATAACATCCTGTCATCCCAGACGTAGGGAAGCGATCAAAGACATCAGGGCTGTATCAAAAGGACTCAGAAACCAACTCAAAGATGCTCCTCCTGGCCGAAGGTGGGAAAAAATGACCCTCAACAAGGATAACGTCAATGGGCTGAAAGAGAAATATTTTTAAATTCATTAAATGGGGCGGGGGGGGCAGGCATCAAAAAGGCCCCTATAAATTAAAGGAGACTTCAATGACAACAACAAACAGGCAAAACTATGATTTTCTCTATTTGTATTATATTTAATAAAAAGGTTTTTCTTAAGGCAAAATTCAAACAAAGTGGAAAATACTTGTTACACATGCACCAAAGAGCTAATTTCCTTTCACAGCAACAGAAAAAAGACCAATAAACCTAATCAAAAGGAGCGTAAGAATGAGAGTAAATTCTCAGGGAAAAAAGTCACAAAGCTTTTAAACATGAGAAGACACAACCTCTCTCGTGTTTTTTAAAATGCAAATTTCAACCAGACGCTCAGTGTGACAGGCGTGCTGGAGGCCTGTCAGGACGTGGGCGCTCTTTTGCACGTTTGATGGGAGCTTAGCTCTGAAGACCAATAGGCAACAGGCATCAAAGTGCTGCTGCCCGGCCCTGACCTTCCCACCAAGGAATCCGCCCAGCAGAGGGAGTCACATGTGTGTGCAAATATCTACCCACCAGAGAAACAAAACAATCAAGGCGTTGCTTTTAGCAGCAAAAGAATGGATGATGCAACCTGAATGCTGTTTTAAAAAAACAAGTCTGTCACGGCTGAACAATGAGAGACTAGGCAACGGTCTAGAACAGGGGTCCCCAACCCCCGGGCCACGGACCGGTACCGGTCTGTGGCCTGTCAGGAACCGGGCCGCACAGCAGGAGGTGAGCGGCGGGCGAGCGAGTGAAGCTTCATCTGCCGCCCCCCATCGCTCCCCATCACTCACATCACCGCCTGAGCCATTCCCCCCACCATCTGTGGAAAAACTTGTCTTCCATGAAACCGGTCCCTGGTGCCAAGAAGGTTGGGGACTGCTGGTCTAGAAGAACCAGTCAGAGCTCTCTAAGGAACGACTCCCGAGATGCAGTATTACACGAACATAAATGGGGCAGAATGTGTACAGCACACTTCATTTTAAAAAAATATGCGGGGCATGCACAGACTACCCCTGGGGCACAAAGATGAAAGGAAATTATATTTGCCTTGTTTTAATCATGTACATTTATCAGCTTTTCAAAAGTAAAAATACTTTTTAAAAATGGTCAGACAACTAAATATTGAGGCGTCCACCGTGAGGAAATCCTCACTCCCGACCTCCCTCATATGCAGTACGACTCTCAGCCCTGGCACCCGTTCAGCCTCACCCGCAGCCCCAGGACTCAGAGGCAGGCGGGACCTACAGCTGGGAGGGCCCACCAGGCCTACCGGGGTTTATTCTAAACCTGGGTCCTCTGAAGGTGACCTCTGAGCAGATTAACTGTGGTTGGTACAAAGACCAAAGTCACTCATGCCATAACTCGGTCTTTTTTCCCAACTAAGAACCAAAGCAAGGATTATTAAAGGGGCACAGTGAACTCCTTCATGAAGGCAGTGGTCCTCAGTTAGATAATACCACCCTACCCACCTTTGAATTGATGGATTTAAAACGTTTTAGGGTCACACACTGCTTTCAGGATCTACTTTTTAAAAAATTACAGCTCCTTTTCCAGGAAAAAAGCACAGACACAGCTCTGCCAAGTTTCAGAGCCTCATAATTACCAGAGACTGCTGGCTGCCTACCCCAGTACCTGCTCTCCCTGATGCTCAGTGTTACAAGAATCCGAATTCACAGGGCACGGGGCCACCAGAGAGCAGAGCCTCTCCTGCAGCACGCTGTGGCCACGTGACCCACTCTGGCCAATGGGGTGTGAGCGCAGACGCAGTGCGGGGCAGCTCCTGGACCCTTCCGCCTTCACCCTTCCTCCTTCTTGCCCTCCTGCTGCTGGCCTCCCGGACTGCCTGCCTCGGACTTCCTTATACCAAAGGAAAATCACCAACCACCTGCTCTAAAAACAACACATTTTGGAATCTGCAGCGTGCAGCCAGGCTTAACCTCCGTGACTCACCTTGAAGCCCATTCATGATGGCCCTGGGGCCACACGTCCCAGGTTAAATACCTGTCTCTCACAAATGGCTGGTGGAAAGTTCTCAGGTGCCCAACTCAAGCTTTTCCTGATTTCTAGAAGCTCCGTGAGTAACTTAAGAAAATACTCCGAGCTCACCATAAAATCCTGAATCCTACCCTCTTCCAAATGAGGACACCACACAATTATCCAAGCTGTTTACTCAAAATGATTCTACTGCCAGGATAAAGAGTCATTTAAAATTCTGCTAACAGTGAACGTTTGAACAGAAAAAATTAGGGCAACAAGCCCAAGAAAACTGGAACAGAACGATGCATGCGGTTGCCAGTTTGGCAAATGAAATCTGCCATTTCTCAGAAGTCCTGGAGATAGTCCAGTCTTAATATCACAAAGCAGCGGGACTGCAATTACTGTTCAATAACGTCTCTGAACAGCAACGACTACAAGCTTGTGAAGAGAGCATCTTCCAGGGTGCGGGTGGAAAAGAGCCCACCAACTAAAATCAACAACCCAAGTGCTCAGTCTCAGGGGACTGGTAAAGTAAATGACATGAGACACCACAGTCATTCACGTGAATGGAAAGGTCTCCAGAACACAATACTAACAGAAAGGAGTGTAAGAGGAAAACTGCATGTATGTGTAGTCACGTGTCCGTGTGTAGTCACGTGTCCGTGTATGCAAATGCACACGAGATGCTCTGGAATGATACACACTGAACCAAGGTGACACAGGAGGGAAAAGGTACAGATAAAACAAGCTGACCTTCATCCTTTATCCTTCTGGACTGTTGAGCTTTCTTTTTTTTTTTTTATTTTCGGCTGCGTTGCGTCTTCGTTGCTGTGTGCGGGCTTCCTCTAGTTGTGGCAAGCAGGGGCTACTCTTCGTTGTGGTGTGTGGGCTTCTCACTGCGATGGCTTCTCTTGTTGCGGAGCATGGGCTCTAGGTGCGCGGGCTTCAGTAGATGTGGCACACAGGCTCAGTAGTTGTGGCTCGCGGGCTCTAGAGCGCAGGCTCAGTAGTTGTGGTGCATGGGCTTGGTTGCCCCGCGGCATGTGGGATCTTCCCGGACCAGGGCTCGAACCTGTGTCCCCTGTATTGGCAGGCAGATTCTTAACCATTGCACCACCAGGAAAGCCCCCGGACTGTTGAGCTTTCTATAAGTACATATTACTTACTTACTGTGCTTATTATTATAGAGATTGTTTTTCTAAAACAGAGCAATAAGTACACAGATGAGGCCAAGCACGTCAAATCTGGATAAAAATTAGGGAGCCTTCTTCAACCCTGCCTTAAATCTACCTCCCAGCCTACGGCGTGTGGGCATCCACAGCCGTGACCACTCGCGCAGGTGCGCCCTGCCGAGCCCTGCCCTGCGATGCCCCTTCTGCTGGACCACGGGTCAGACTACCCCCTCGCCCTGCGGCTCAGCGCTGGACCTCTTCTCGTCCACACTGAAATACCATCTATCTGCCGAGGCTCACAATCCACTTCACCTCCGACCTCTCCCAGGAACTCCAGATCTACGTGACAACCGGCCTCCAGGCCAACTCCCCTGAGTGTCTAGTCTCAACGTGAAGGAACCCAAACTGGACCCGTCCCTCTCCACAACCAGCCGACACCTCCAGACTTCCCACCCCAGGTGCTCAGGCCAGAACCTTTGGGCCTTGGTTCTCCTCTCTCATCCGACCTGTAGGCAGAATCTCCCGCTGTCCTCACTCTGGCCTTGTCATCGCACATCTGGACCCACGCACTGGCCCCCACCTGGGTCTCCCTGCTCTGCCTTTGCCCCAGAATTACTGCCAATGTTTAAAAACGGGATCATGTTAAAGCCCATCTCAGCATCACTGTCTGCTCAAAGCCCACTGAAGGTTCCCCAGTCATTCAAGGTGCGTGCCTGGCGCCCAGCACCAGCCAGCCTCTCTCCGCACCCCTCAGGCTCCCCTTGCGACTCCTCAGTCCGCCACCTAAGGAGGCCGCCCCAGCTGGGCAGGCACACGCCAGCTCAGCCCTCACCCTCCGAAGTCCACCTGCCCCTCGGCCAGCCACTCCTCACCCGTCACACCCACCACCAGCACCCACGTCCCTGCTGCCCTTTCCTGCTTTATCACAAAGCCCTTATATCTAACCTACGACACAGGCTAAATACCCATCTTGTTTAGCATCTGTCTCCCCTGCTGGAAGACGAGCTCCACTGAGCCGGAACGCTCACCATCTTGCTCACTGCCCGGCTTGGGGCCTGGCACACCATGCACGTCCATGCCGCGGGTCTAGTGGGAGAGCCCAAGGGAGAGTCACCCCCCAGCGCAGAACTATGAAGGGCCGCACATCTGCTGACAAACCGTGCAGGAAGGGTGGCAGAGTTCTCTACGTCTGTGTTTTGATTTCAATAAGGACTGTACCATAATTAAGTCACATATCTGTTTAGCTTACAACTGTGAACTTCATGCAAATGACATGTTAGGTTTAACAGTGAAAATACAAGCTGCTCAGGGGTTGTCAGCAACAGACACGAGCAGCTGTTCATCAGCAGAAACACAGAACTATGTAAATATGTTATTTTTCTGTATTAAAAAGAAGTGTTGAAATAAAAAAAAAAACACAGAACTGCACATTTAGTTTTAATTTTGCTAATTTTTAAATATTTCGGACACCCATAAAATAAAACCAAAACGCCACTGAAACAGGAAAAAAAGAAAAGCTACTGTAATCGAGCACACGACTGAACTTCAGCAGACGTCACCAGGCAAAGCCCCCTGTGCCCACCCTGGGATTTTCTCAGTCACCACCAGAACGACATCACACGGGTCATCTCATTGGGGATGTCACAACATATGGGGTTTTTAGGGCAGACACTCTGCACAGAGCTGTTTCTCCCATCAGCCCTTGAACAAGTGCCCCACTGAACCTGTCTGCAGGAGGCTGTCCCTGGGAGGCGCACACTACAGCCACTGTGTGACCTCCGACTCTGCTCTACCAGAACTACTTCCCAGCCGTCAGATCCCTGCAGGCGACCCGTGTAAAGAGACGCGGCCCAGGTGCCGTGACGTCATGAGTGGAAGCGGGGGCGCGCCTAGCTCACCGTGGAGGGGCCTCGGGAGTAGGCCATGCCAGGCTGACCTCCCTTTACAGATGCCAAATACACGGACTGAAGACAGTCCTCGGAGGGGCAGGAGCGGCCCCGATGAGTACAAGAGACAGAAGACCCTGAAGACAAGTCTCGGAGAGCAATCACTCAGGAGACAGTGGGAACCGCCAGCACCCAGGCCCAACGGCAGCCCCGCCCCCCCAGGCCCCGCTGCCCCAGCCACCGCCCCGCCTCTGGCACCGGCTTCACGTCCACCTGAGCAGCAAGGACAAGTCCACACACCGTGAAGACCAGAGCGGTAACCTCCACCCCCAGCAGGAAGTGGCCCAGTGGTGCCCAGTTAAAAAGCTCAACTTCCAGAAACAGGGCACCTCCAAGAAAATAAAGATCATTCCATTCAGTCAGATCCATCTGGATATAGATGTAGTAATAAAATTAATTAAACGCCAGTATGAAGTAAGCAAAGAAATCAACTTTTATTAAACTGAGACATGGGAACAAGACTCAGCTTACTGATTTTCCCCAAGTCAGTGTGGGGTGGCAGGGGGATACTCAAAGGACAAATAGGGAAGAAAGAGAAAACGTGACTATAAATGACCAGCCAGGTACTAGATCATCGGGAAGCAGTGATTCTTAGGAAAATCCAGGCCACACTGTTTCTTCTTCAAAACAGCCCCCCTAAAAATGTTTAAGTTTGAAATTAGGAGAAGAAGGTCAAACTAGCCTCAGATGGCAGGTCCTTCCCCTCTATAGTTAACACGTTTGATTAAACTGGCCACTTTTATTCACCTTTTCCAAAATATATAAACCTCCTCAAATACAAACCACCAATGCAGGAAAGAGAACTGGCTGACTTTAAACTGATCCCACAGCACCGCTGTCTTACTTCAAGACACACTGGTCTCAGGACCCCCTTCCCCATCTGAAAGTTAGTGAGCTTGTACTCGTGGACGTGTATCTATCAATATCACCATCTCTGATATTAGAACAGAAAATGTGTGAATACTTTATTCATTTAAAAATCACAAAAACCCATACATTACAATATTAACATACAAAACTTTTTTTTACTAAAGATAACTACTAGAGGGGCTTCCCTGGTGGTGCAGTGGTTGAGAATCTGCCTGCCAGTGGAGGGGACACGGGTTCGATCCCTGGCCCGGGAAGATCCCACATGCCGTGGATTAACTAAGCCCGTGCGCCACAACTACTGAGCCTGTGCTCTAGAGCCCGTGCGCCACAACTACTGAAGCCCGCGCGCCACAACTACTGAAGCCCGTGTGCCACAACTACTGAGCCTGTGCTCTAGAGCCCGTGCGCCACAACTACTGAAGCCCACGCGCCTAGAGCTCACAAGCCACAACTATGGAGCCTCTGCTCTACAGCCCGCGAGCCACAGCTACTGAGCCCGCGTGCCGCGACTACTGAAGCCCGTGCCACGTGCTCCACAACAAGAGAAGCCACGATAATGAGAAGCCCGCACACCGCAAGGAAGAGTAGCCCCAGCTTGCCACAACTAGAGAAAGCCCGTGTGCAGCAACGAAGACCCAACACGGCCAAAAATAAAAACAAATTAATTAATTAGTTAATTAATTTAAAAAAAATAACTACTAGAGTTTCCAAAACAACAGCAGCAAAATCTTAGCAAGAAGAGAGACATAGTTTTGCATTTTTACAAATCTCTTTAATGTCAGACTTACTGGAAAACAACTGGGTTCTCATATCTATTACTGCATGAAAAAGAGGGCAGGGCATCTGAACAGCCCGTTCAGATAACTGTGGATATTCCTCTGTAATACAACACCAAACCTCAACAAGGGCTTTATTTCTCCCCAAAGGTGAGCTGCAATGTGGAATCTAAAACTGTACTGCTGAACTTTTTGTTACTTTATCACTTTAAAATCTGTCTTTAAATGGACATTTACCCGGGTCTGATTTGGTCATTTGGAAAATACTGGTTCAGTGAGTTATGCAGACCTTCCGAATGTTGTTCATTACAGATTACCTAAAGCATCACATTCCTTAACATCAGCACTGATCTCATCAGAAAAGTCCTGGGGAATTCCCTGGCGGTACAGTAGTTAAGACTCAGTGCTTCCACTGCGGGGGCACGGGTTCGATCCCTGCTCAGGGAACTAGGATCCCGCATGCCGCGCGGCGCAGCCAAAAAAGTAAATTAATTAATTAATTTTAAAAAAAGAAAAAGAAAAGTCTTGAAGTATTAGGAAGCTGCCAGGTTCACAGTGGCAGATACAAGCTTTCTGAAATTCCAATTCCACTTGGAAGTACAAATTTTACCACTGGCAATAGTGTTAGCTGCTTTCCTTGCAGTGACAGGCTAACTCTGTCCGTTTAGTAAGAAATGCTGGTAACGTGTCAATTATTCCGTTATGGTGGTCCATGAGAAAAAGCGGCCAGTTCAGCTAGCAACCCAAGTAACTGCAGAAGGGCCCGTCTTCCAGGCAACCTCCCAACTCCAAAACGCAGAAGTGCTTTCCACACACTTCCTGTTTTGTTACACAGAGTATTAAAAAGGGGTGTACTCAGGGCTGAGATTTAACAAAATGAATGATTTTTACTGCTGCATCAAGGACATTCTTAGATGAGAATGGCTTTTCTGAATTGCACGGCAGTAAAGAATCCAGCAACAATGGTAGCTCGGGGACTCGGTCCAAATGTCAACAGGCAAAAAGAGGCAAATGACCTCTTGACAATCATGAAAACTATTCTGACCACAAATACCCACTGGGAATGTCTCCAGGACATCCCTGGGGTCTGTGGACCACGATGGCAACCACCGCCTTCAGGAATTATATTTCTAGAAAGAAAGCATAAGAACCACATGCACATTAAAACAAATTTCAGATAATGTCTGCTATAAAACAGAAATCATACAAGCAATTAAAAGCAACTTTTACTTGATTTACCAACTGCCAACGATAAATGTAAATACATTGCAGAGGCCTGCATATATCTCGCAATAAAAGTTCTAGTTTCTACATAGATAATGCCCATATTTTAATTCTTCTCTGGTAGCTCCTAAATTGCTTACACTGTGAAGTATTATTCTGATAACATAAAATACTAAATCTGCCAAAGATGCAGGACTATAATAATGTACGGGGACTGTAGGCTTAAACACCTTAACCTTATTTCCTAGTTCTGTGACAAGCCTTAATGAGTGTCTGTGGACTACTTATACAATTAATATCAATGATCTTATTGCATTTATTCATACATTCTTCAAAAAACAACCCCCGGGTCCTGTGCTAGACACACGCTGAAGGGAGCAGAGCTAGCCCTGCCCACGAGACACTTACTAAGGCAGTAAGTCGGAGAAGTGACACTGGGGGTATCCTGGGATCGACTGCCCGCCAGGGCCGAGGGTGGACACCGGTGGGGGGCTGCAGCAGCCGCCTGGCCAGGAGGATCAGGGCACGCTGCCCAGAACCGGCGGAGAGCTGAGCAGTCGGAGGAGGAAGGAAGGGGTCAGAGATGCTGGTCTACCGGCCAGACTCTTGAAAAGTCCACGGCATGAAACAAACTGGCAGAGGCTGCGGAGACCTGCCGATGTAGGGAGGCCCAGGGGCGGGACAGGGGAGAGGCAGCCACAAAGAATCCCAGGGGAAACCTGAGTATGGACCGTATCTTCAGTGACACGGAGTCACTGCTCCTGTTTGTAGGTGCAGTTATGTAAAACAATGCCCTTGCTCCCGGGACACGAGTGCTCAAGCACTTAGGGGTGAAATGAGGTGACCTCTGCAACTTACTATCAAATGCAGGAAAAAACAGAAACGACGCAATGTGCCAGAACGTCGCCCCGTCGCACACCCAGATGCAGGGTGTATACCTGTGTGTCCATCGGGCCCCTCTAGGAAGTGCCCCCTAGATTCCAGCGAGGAGGCAGCCAGGATCACGGATTCAGTCAACAAGCTCAGGTGAGCTCGGAGAGCCAGCGCCCTGGAGGAGGACACCGTCCCGGGCACGGCCACATACGACATAATGGTGGAAAAACAGCCTGTACCATCTCTGCTACGTACCTGCAAATCTCAGGCGATTGCAAAATAACTGTTTTAGAAAAAACAAAAATAATAAAACCCTCCAATCCACTCTGCCGCCCGCCAGCTGCCAGCACATCCCTCCAGAGCCAAACTCCTAGAGCACATTCTGGAACCCTCACCCACACCCGTCCGCAAACACCATCCCTTCCCACACCCTTCAGGACCCCAAACAAAACACTGGTTTCCAAACTCACCGTCGGACTGGACAAGAGCCCTGTGAACGATTCCCACCGGCCTCCCCGCTCAGCACTTCTCCTCGCTCAGAGCACCCTGGGGTCCTCCTCCTCCCCGGGGTTCACCCCTGGCCCCACCTACGCTGGGCCCTCCAGCGGCACCAGGTCTGAGCCTCACGCCGCGCCACCCGGAGCCCCTTCGGGGAACCAGAGCCCAGAAGCACATGTCCCGGGGGCGCACGGCAGGCCCTTACAGGGAGTAACACCCACGCCCCCAAATCACCACTGCCGCCCGGACCCCTCACCAGTGCTTTCCCTGGTCCAGTATGTCAAACCACACTATGGCCATTTGACAATAAAATCCGCTCCCACACTTCCAAAGCCGAACTCTGCCCCCATCCCTACTCTTTCCCGAGAGCACCGCTCAAGGAGATCCCACCAACCCCCCCAGAAAGAACCCTGCAACTCCTCTTTTAACTCTCTCTGCTGTCACCCCCAGTATCCGACCATCACCAGGCCCGGGGGCCTGCTCCTTCCCACCCGACTCCTCTCTTCCTCCTCCCCCACTGCACCTGTGCCGCTGGGCTCTGCTTCCTTGAACCCGTGAACCGGCTTCCCTGTCCCTGCCTCCAGTCCCTGGCGATTAGGCGTCATCTCTCTGTAACCCACCCTAAGGTGGAATCCACGGATCTGTCCCTTCGTCCCTCCCAAAGCCACACATGGTGAGGCGGGAAGCCAATTCCCTCCCATCCATCCTGCAGATGAGTTCCAGGCTCATACCTCCCAAAGGGCTGTCGTCACAGCGCCCGGCTTGGCATCACATCTAAACTCTATCTGCATTTCAGGCCTCTCCCAATCCGGCTCCTGCCTACCTAGATACGACCTCATTTTACTCACTCACTCAACAAATGCCTTCTAGACCAAGGGTTGGCCCCGTGGACCATTTCCAACCCTCCACCTGTACAGCCCATGAACCAAATCAAAAGAAGAACAGTACTCCCTGACATGAAATTACATTAAACTCAAACGTCAGTGTTCACAAATAAAGTTTTATTGGAACACAGCCGCAACCAGCTGTCTGCACACTGGCTGAGGCTGCTCGGGGGCTGTCACGGCTTGTCCAGTGACTGACAGCCTCACTGTAATGTAAAAACCTCTGCTCTGTGCGCTGGATCATCACGCCACAAACACCCTGCTGGGCACATGGGAGTGACCCGTAAATCCTGAGCAAGTGAATAAAGAAACGACCTTGAGGTTCATGTGCTCCGTAAGCACAGATTCTCCTGAACTAGTCACTGGCCTGGCAGCTCCTTCAATCCTTCAGCTACAGGGACAGAAGAGATCTTGGTTCTAATCATCTTCCCGTTAAAAAAAAAAAAAAGGTAAAACATGCAACATTTGGAGACTACAGGCAATGCTCTCTCCTACACTTCACTTGTTGCTGTGTTTTTTACAGTTAACATGGAAAACACTCAGACGTGAGGACAAATTAGATGACAGGTCAATTTTTTTACCTCCACAGAAGAATGTTATGTCGCAAAGAGCCACAACACATCATGCTGAATTCAGGGTGAAATTTAAAATTTTTAAAGTCATTTTCCCACTGACATGTGCCCATATAAGAAATACTGGCCCTAAAATTATAAGAATTCAAACTCAACATTGCAAACTGTCTAAAACCATCTGATAGAATTTAAAATTGTCAATAAAATATCACTGAATATCAAATAATCTGCCAAACTTACAACACTCTATAGCAACAGAATCTACCACAATTTACTTTCTGAGAAGCGCAGGAGAAAAGTCACCTCCCTGGAGAGAACAAGAGGCTGTCTTAAGCCTGATGACTGCCAAGGGCGGCTGCCGGGCCAGCTGTGTGGAGTTCACACTGGAGGATTCTTCACAGTAGAAACACACATTTATCAAGGGTCCTTGCGTTTCTAACAAGTGTATACTTTACAACCATGCCCAAGCTTTTAACTAGCAAGTTGTACTATTTAAATCACCTCTAAGCTCCTGTCCAGTTCTCAAATTCTAAGATTCTGTGACGTAAGTTTATCACAGACAAAACTCTGACTACATGCAAATTTCTATCAATTAAATCTGCCCCATATAAACTGGTAAGCATAAAAAGATACAGGGCCTGGTGGGTGAAGCTGATGATAATAACAGTAATTATAGGAGCTACCATTCATTGGATCCTAAACACATATTAGCATTATTTCACTGAGTCTTCACAACCTTGGATGTAGGTGCATCCCCGTTTTACAGAGATAGGCCCATCCCCTCACCATGAATATTTATTAAGGCAATATGAGACCGGAGAGCAGGTGGGGTGGCGGGGGTGGGGTGGGGGGGTAGGCATGGGGAGCAGGGCCCGGTCACTCGGTAACTCACTTTGTGTTGGGCTAACGAACCCCACTGTCATCCATCACCACATGTTCCCTTTGCCTCCCCTGAGAGCAGGGCTGTGCACCCACCCATCCTTCAGCTCCCTCCAGAAACTGAAATCCGTTTATCACTCACCTGCCCCTCCTGTTTATTCCCATGAACTGCAAAGCTTGGGGAGGAGGGTGGTCAGCCGTCCAGGGTAAGGATGCCAGTGTCCTAATCTTTTTCCACCTTGAAATTTTACAGAAACCAAATAATACTAACAATCATGTGCCAAAATGTTAAGGAAAGCTGTAATCCTAGCCAGGAACATAAAAAAAGACGATGAACACCCAGCTTGAGCAGTCATTAAAACAAGTAACGAGGACAGGTGACAGATGCAGGGACCACTCCAGAGGTTTCTGACGCACAACTGACATCAGGCAAACACAGCCCCTCAGAGGCAGGGCCCATAACGAAGGAGAACAAAGTAATCTGATCTACAACAGAAAATGGACAAAAGTGTAGGGAGCCCGTCAAGGACGAGTCGCAGATGCTGGCTGACCCACGCACGGTGCTGGCATGGCTCGGTGGTGGCAGACACAGCCCACGCCACTGTCACCTCGGGGGCCAAGGAGCCAAGTTCACAGTCTCCATTTTACTCAAGATCATAATTCTCAATGTCTAATTAAAACTTAGTCATGGGGACTTCCCTGGTGGCACAGTGGTTAAGAAACCACCTGCCAGTGCAGGGGACACAGGTTGAAGCCCTGGTCCGGGAAGATCCCACATGCCGTGGAGCAACTAAGCCCATGCGCCACAACTACTGAGCCTGCGCTCTAGAGCCTGTGAGCCACAACTACTGAGCCTGCACACCACAACTACTGAGCCCACGTGCCACAACTACTGAAGCCCGCGCTCCTAGAGCCCATGCTCCACAACAAGAGAAGCCACCGCAGTGAGAAGCCCGCGCACTGCAACGAAGAGTAGCCCCCGCTCGCCACAACTAGAGAAAGCCGGCGCGCAGCAACGAAGACCCAACGCAGCCAAAAATAAAGAAATTAATTAATTAATTAATTTTTTAAAAAACAAAAAAAAGTCATGGAAAACAACACCCTAAAGATTAGAAACTGCACTTAGAACCCCAAAATTACTGGGCCTGATGTAAGACTGATGAAAAGTTCATGCCATTAAAATGTCCATGTAAAGCATGTATTTATAAAGATACTTTAACCTTTTCAAAGCCGCATGCATAGTCAAATGCCTTAATCAGACCAGAATGCCTCCCTCTTACTGCTCCAGAAGCCCAGGAAGCCGGTCTGAAACGTGACGAGGACTCTGAACTTCAGGCTGCAAGTGGGCGAGGAGGCCCAAGCACCAAGAACGCCGTGTGCCAAGGGTCTCACACATGCTCAGACGTGCGCCCCACGCCACCGCGGCAGGGAAGCCGTGCGTGTCTGTCCTCCACGCAGAGCAGGCACTGCCAAGTCTGCCCCAAAGCCAAGCAGCCCCAACACTGGTTTGAGCTGCACAGGTCCACCGATACGCCGATTTTTTTCAATAGTAAATATTTCGGTACTGCAAGAGCTGCAGCTGGTTGAACCGAGGATGCAGAACCACGGATACAGAGGGCTGACTACAAGTTCTATTCAGATCTTCCACTACGTGCAGGGTTGGTGCCCCTACCCCCCACAATGTTTAAGGGTCAACTGTACTTTGGTAAATAAATGGGTCCAGCACTGAACAGCAGAAGCCCTTAGAAAATAACCCTTACCCAGCCCAACAGGACTATGTAGATTGGAGAGTGACCTTAAAGAACTTTTTATAAATTTAGCAAATGACACCATGTAAGGTCATACTCATTTCTGACCCACAGCTCTAGCACATCATAATCCCACCGCATCCACACGTGCAACCAATGATCTGGGCAGACTTTAAAAACAGCCCGGCATTCTGCCTCTTACCTCTACTGCCAATCTTTCCCTTCCCTCTCCCGAACAGAATAGCAGAAGGAAATGATTATGCAAAGTGATTGCTGTCAACAATAAATATGCAGACTTTTGATGTCACTAAACTTGTAATTTGTAAGGATTATGGTGTCTAATTTATGATCATGTCGGTAAGGGCAAATGTTCTTAGGGAAAAATACATCCAAAGTTAATAAAGGAGTCCCTTTTTGTTTTGCTAAAAATGGACGTTATCGGGATAATTAATAAAATCTGAACTAGATCTGATGCTTAGATAACACAGCTGCATCAATGATAGATTCCTAATTTTGAAAACTGTACTGTGGTTATATAAGAGAAGGTCCTTGTTAATAGGAAACAGCCATTTAAGTGTTTAAGGTTAAAGGGACTTCAAACTGTTCAGGAAAAAATAATAGAAAAATATACACACACACAAACACAGAGAGTTGCAGAGAAGAGAAAGGATAAAGCAAATATAAAATATTAGCATCTGAGACTCTAGGATAAGCCTACACCATAATTCTTTGTACTATTCTTGCAACTTCGAAGCCTGAAAAAACCCAAATCCAATTCCTATGAAGAGATGTTGAGGCTATTCTTCCAAAGAACAGCAGTGAGAACAGACAGACGCATTCTCATCTGAAGGTGCTTCGCTGATGCCAATTATACTTCATGCACATTTTCCCAAAATACACCCTGCAGATCACCCCAGGCTCCCCAAGTCAGCAGTGAGGAGCACGGCTGCTGGAGGTGGCGCGGCCTGTGGGAAAGGGGCCCAGCGGGAGCGCTCCTCACCACCGGCTCACTCTCGCTGAATTCCCCTGCTTGACTTCTTTCCCCAACTCGCATGAGCACCTGCAGTCTCGAGTCACACACTACGGTCTGAGGGGCAGGTCCAGCCAGCGGTTAGTTTTTGTAGATAAGTTTTATTGGAAAACAGCCATGTCTATTCTGGCTTCTCCAAGGGCAGAGTTGAGTGGTTGGGACAGACCCCCAAAGCCAAAAATGTCTACTCATATAGCCCTTGACACAAAGTTTGTTGACTTCTGCCCTACAGCCGAGCGTTTAACCACATCAGTGGCATCTCCAGACTCTAGAAACGGCCTGGAGACTGAGACAGGGGAAAAAGAAACAGGAACTTTTGTTGAAGGGCAGTGATCGTGGCCTCCTGAGAGGTGCTCCAGGATGGGCTGGCTCTGCCTGCTCCACCTCCTGTTGGCCGGAAAGAGTGATTTCTGCTTCAGATTATAGTGGATCCACAGAAATCCCAAAGAGGCAAAGCAGGCTTCCTGAGCTCTTGAATGATCCCTGGAGAACTCGTGAAGCAAGTTGAATTGAGTGTTTTTTGTTTGTTTTGGCTGCACTGGGTATTCGTTGCTGCGTGCAGGCTTTCTCTAGTTGCGGCGAGCGGGGGCTACTCTTCATTGCGGTGCACGGGCTTCTCATTGTGGTGGCTTCTCTTGTCGTGGAGCACGGGCTCTAGGTGCGTGGGCTTCAGTAGTTGTGGCATGCAGGCTCAGTAGTTGTGGCTCACAGGCTTAGTTGCTCCGCAGCATGTGGGATCTTCCCGGACCAGGGCTCGAACCCGTGTCCCCTGCATTGGCAGGCAGATTCTTACCAGGGAAGCCCTGAGTGTTTTATTAACAGCTACGCACAGAGGGAACCCCAGGCAGTACACGTTTGTTTTCATCTTACTGCACCCCTTCAGCTTTCTTTCTCCCAACACAGTAGGACTGCATTTTATACAAATCTGAATTATGCAAATTTAAGTTATACAAATGTAAAATAATGTAATAAATATTAAACCGTCACTTCACAAAAATCGTGAAATTAGTTGAATCCTGCAAATCTTAAAAATCCACAAAATGTTTAATTTCAAAACTAGAAAGCCAGTTAACAGCAAACTATGTTTGCCCACTGACAGCTGCAGCAATTCTTCACTGGTAAACAGGATGCCCCGCGTTCTTTGTCAGATTCAGTCAAAATCATGGGTGGAGCGAATGACTTGGCGTCTCCAGGGAAGCTCCCAGCATGAAAGGCAGCTTAACGCAGCACCCTGCTCCTGAGGCCCACCCCTGGCTCCAGCCCACCAGTTCACAGGACAGGTCCCGTCCTGCCATCCACCTGCCCACGCAAGTGCAGGGCCACTCTTGGTGGTGACAGCTGGAACCGCAGCCTGAGTCATCCCGCCCCCCGACCCAGGAAGATCAAGGTGCCCGGGGGCTCTCACCACACTCAAGGGACACACAGTTCACACGAACAAGGAAATGCCAGCAGCACACGCACCAAGTTTTCACTGCCAGCTTTATCCAAACCCATTGCTACTTTAGAAAGGTTTAACTTTGCTTCAAGTCATTTGATGACTTTCCACCTTGAAGAAAAAGGAAAAATCACTAGAGACCAGAAGCAGCATTCTTTGCAGCACAGAACGTAAATCTTTATTACAAAAGGTTTGTCAGTACAGGGCTCTGCCCAAAGCCGCTCAGCGCAGTCCCGGCTTCCTGACACCACTCCGCCCGCCCCATCCCTACCTGGGCCCTCCCTGCCAACTCACTTTCTCCTTCAGAGCATTACCTGGGCTCATTTACTCTAAATGCTAACACAGAAGGACTTAGGGCAAGGAAAGGGTAGTCAGCTTCCACAGACACTCCATCCCACCTATCTACCTTTTCAGTGATGTAATAAAACTTATTCTCATCTCTTCACCTTCTCTGGACTTTTCTGGTGGATTTTATTCTTCCATCACTTGTGCATTGTCAGCAATCCGACCTTATGGGTCACCAGTCATCACCACCACCATCCCCCCTCCCCAGCATGAGGGTCCTTATAAAGACAAAGCAAATCTTACTGTCCACCCCACCACAGAGGCAGATGATCCAAAACATTTAATCAAATTGGACAGTTCCTGGCTATGGGCAGATGTGAAAGATGCAGAGAATTCAAAATAGGAATCAATTTCACGTGACTTCCACAATGCTTCGGGTGTACTCTCTGCTAGTGGCTTAGGAAGTTAAGGTTTCCATCACGTTTTAATTCAAGAATACCCACAGGTTTCAAGCAACGGCAGGCTCTGGGTGGTCATCCCAAGCTCAGCTTCCTCTTAGACTTAGTCTGCAGCATTACGATGAGGGCGTGCACTGGGGGGGTGGCAAGGGGTCAAGAGCGATCCCCCTGCTCCCTGCCCTCTAGAACTGAAGACAGCCCCCTCTCTTCCCAGGAGGCAGCCCGGGCACAGCCCTGGATAGTGGACAGACAGAGTCAAAGGCAAGGCAGATGGCATAAAATGAGATCATTAGCTAAAGCTCTAGTTTTTAACTGGTTTCACAACCTACACAAAAGTGAGAAACCTAAGGGTTAAGTACTTTTAAAACTACTCAGAAAGGCAGGGATGATGCTAGGATTCTAAATCTTCTGTGAGGAGTTAAATGAGCTCCAGGTACTATCCTGGAACAACAAAACAAGTGTAACTTTTTAAGAGCAAATTTCAACCATGTGATGCCGCCCCCCACCCCCCCAGCGGCTCTCAAATTTGCCAAAAATGAACATTTCAGAATGGTTCAGGGCAATTCCAGTGAACAATTCATTATGCGATTGTTTTTATGACCATCATATATGTGAAGTCAGGGAACACAATAACGACCTTTATTTCCCTCTCGTAAAGGGAGGACTTTTTACAGCTTTTTCTAAGACATTCTCGTTGAGAACTTTAATACATATTTTCCCCCAGAAGTCTTTTCTTCAAAATGAGAAAATGCTTACTTTTTCCAGGTTTAAATAGCTCAAGTGGTAAAGTTACATGGACATTTTAAAGTCAGTCTGGCATTGTCATGTAATATGTATACTTAACTGCACAGCTAAAGTTTTCAGAATTTACAGCGTAGATGAAGGTCATAAGGAAAAACTAAGGCTAGTAAGCTGTAAGTGGTGTTATCAATAAGCCATTTATGCAAACTCACCTAGACCCTGTGCCAGGGATACCCATTTACCAATCCACCAAACAAGGCTTGTGGTTCTTTATCTCTTTTCTCCTTGTCAACCATCTAGCACAGGAAGTATTTCTTCAGCAAAGTGCATATGCTACACCTGGCAGTCCTTTAAAGTGCAAATTCTGAATCTTCCCCTATCTTTCAACACCTGGGGTACTTCTGAGGCGCACTAGTCAAGATTTTGGCACATGTGCCTCAACTTGGGTTTCGTCATGGTTAGACTTTGGGTATGCATTTCTGTCTCAGTGCATATCAAGAAACATGATATCATTATGTCTTATTACTGGTGATGCTGAGATGCTATCTGCCAGGTTTTTCCACTGTGAAGTTACTATTTTTCCTTTGTAATTTATAAACATCTTGGGAGAGATACTTTGGGGCTGTGTAAATATCACAGATTGGAAGAGACTTAAGGAGACATGACAACTAAATGCAGAGAGGGATCCTGGATTAGCTCCTGAAACAGAAAAAAGACATTAGTGGAAAACTGATGAAGTTCAGCAAGGTCTGCAGTTCAATTAACAGTACTGTGACGATGTTAATTTTCTGATTTTTATAAGAATATTTGATAATCTAAGACGTCAGCATTAAAGGAAGTGGGTGACGGGCAGAGGGAAGCTCTCTAAACTATTTTTGCAATTTTTCTTTAAGTCTAAATTTCCTTCAAAAGGAAAAGTTTACTGGAACCTCCCTGGTGGCACAGTGGTTAAGAATCCACCTGCCAAAGCAGGGGACACAGGTTCGATCCCTGGTCCGGGAAAGTCCCACATGCCACGGAGCAACTAAGCCCGTGCACCACAACTACTGAGCCTGTGCACCACAACTACTGAGCCCATGCACCACAACTACTGAGCCCGTGCACCACAACTACTGAAGCCCGTGCGCCTAGAGCCCGTGATCCGCCAAAAGAGAAGCCACCATGATGAGAAGCCCACGCACTGCAACGAAGAGCAGCCCCCGCTCGCCCCAACTAGAGAAAGCCCGCGCACAGCAACGAAGACCCAAAGCAGCCAAAAATAAACAAAAAATAAATTTTTTTAAAAAGGAAAAGTTTACAAAGCTCCAGATTCGGATTCCGTATGTTGGACAGGGCCTGAGAGTCTGCTTTTCTCTCAAAAGCCCAGTGATGGGGACGCTTGTGGTCCTTGCTGTGGACCACTCCACTAGCAAGGCCCTGGAAAACACAACTGACGTATTTCACTACTCACAACTTTCAAAGGACAATCAAGTAAAATGCATGAAGATTACACTTTGAGCACTGTAATCACTGCTTACCTAGAGGTGATCCTTAAACTTTGGCCCAGTGACACAGAGAGCAGCTCACTGCAGAGTCTAAAATCACACTCCTTGCTCTAACACCGTCTGTGCCTCGCCTTCCCCAGACGAGCCTGGCACCCTGCAAGGCTGCGGAGCCAGAACGGCCAGCAGGAACGCACACCACCCGCCCACAACGGCAACGCGGAGGCGGCCATGGGGGCCGTGATCTGGCCATCCATCCCACTGCTGGTGGGCAACCATCACCAAGGCCACTGGGAGGCAGGAGAGCAGAGCAATGAGAACAGACTCTGGACTACCTACTCACAGAAAGCGACTGGCCCCACAGGTGAGCTCTGCTCATCCCATTAAAATGACTTTTAATATGGTATAATAAACCCACAAGAAAGAATATAAGACAATAGGCAAGAGATTTTGCAAATTTCTGGCAGACCAAGAGGATTTAATGGGGGGAAAAGGAAATAGCAACCTGGAGCACACAGGAGTGGATACAACCAAAGGAGGGCTCTAAGCCTGTGGAAGGCGAGGACCCCATACCCCGGCTCCTCAGTCGAGGGCGAGGGCTGTGGCCGCCCACAGAAGTCAGATCCCTATACAGAAAAGCTGCACTACGGCCCTCCCTACACCAAGTGGAGCAGCCCCAAATCAAAGGGGTCTTCCTTACGCTGAAAGGCCCAGAGAAAATCTGCCTTCTGGCATTTGAGGTCCCAGCACAATAAAAAGTTCCCAAACACCCGAAGGGAAACCCGCACATTTTCAAAATCAGCCCCACAGGGGACTTCCCTGGCGTTCCAGTGGTTAGGACCCCACGCTTTGACTACAGTGGGCCCAGGGTTCAGTTCCTGGTTGGGGAACTAAGATCCCTCAGGCCGTGCGAATGTGGCCAAAAAAAAACAAAAAATCAGCCCCACAGACTCAGATTTCTCTGCCTGCTTCCTCTTGCCTTAGACAACAATTACCAATATTTGAAGAGTACTTGCCATACAAAGTAAGAAGCCAATCTTTTTAAAAAGAAGAGAACAACAAGTGGCACTTGAGGAAACAAGAAATCAGAGAACAAGGGAAGTGAAAAAATCCTTAACAGTATCCCCAAAGTCAAGGAGATAATGCATTCATCAGACAATACGTTATTACGAAAAAAAGAACAAGTAAGCCCTTAGAACTTAAAACGTTGTAGAAATAAAAAATTTTAAATAGGACTGGAAGATAAATGGAAGCCCTATCCCAGCAACAAGAATAAAACGACACAGGAAGAGGATAAAGACAGGAGATTCAGAGAGTTAATCCAAGATGTCCATCATCAAACTAGCAGGAACTCCTAAAACAGAAGCATAAAAGCAGACCAGAAGAAATTCTCAAATGACACAAGAGAATTTCAAATTCCAGAGCTGAAGGACACGTCCCCAAAGTCAAAGAGCATTCATGGTGGGACTCGACATTGTTTTGGCATTCTAGAAATGGCTGAACACCACAGAGGATCCTCACGAGTTACCCAAAAGGAATAAGGCTCCTTGGCGGAAAGTTTTCATTGAAATAAAGAAAGCCAAGATTAAAACATGAGACCTGAAGAAACTCAGATGTAGAGTAAGAGAAAACATCAGGATGATACCTGGGCTGGTCTAAAGAGTCATCAGTCCAGATGAGAAAAAGGACAGAGGGCTGGGGAAGGGCAAGGTCGGAGAGATCCAACACCATCCTTGAGAATTTAAAACGAGGTAAAGAATCAATGGGAACAGAAAGTGCAAAGAAAAAGAAAGGCCATCACAAACAATAGGAAAAAAAAAAAAAAGCTGTATAGAGGGGAAATGGATTAGCTGGCTGTGAAGCAGTATTTGCTCAGCAGGGATAGAAGAGGTGAGATAAGATATGAAAAGCTAACTCATCCTATCATACCAGCAAGTCAAGAATGTATAAAACCAATACAATGCCAGCTTATTATTTAGAGCTACGGAGAACTTCCTCAAGAAACAACAAAAAGATATCAAAGAATTTGAGGAGTGGAACTGAGAAGTGGGGCAGGGGGCTGTTGCTTCTCACCTTAAGTTTTCCACTGACGTTTTACTGGGTACGATTCTTTATTAAAATATCAAGTATGTGTGCAGCTTTTTAAGAACACGGACTTCAGACAGATCGCGTTCAAACCTGGCTGTGTGTCCCGGGCAAGCCCCTTACCCTCCGTGGGCCTCGGTCACCTCCCTGTCCACCTGACTGGACCGCCGTGATGAGAAACGCTGCAAACGCTCGGCAGGCCCGGCCGCAGCACAGGACCCACACATGGCAGCCGTTTGCTAAAAATCAACGCCAGTGGTGACAGAATCCCACGTCCCACAAACACACACTTATTTTAATTGCCAGACAAAGGAGAACTGGAGCTGAATCCACGGAGTTAAAGTTACGGGCGGTTCAGGCGTTCCGAGCACCGAGTAGTGGTCCCCACGGCCGTCCCCCTCACTCGGGCCCGCCCCGCGTGAACCTGCCGCCTCCCGCACTTCCGCTCCGCAGCCGCTGTCCCCGCGCCCGCAGCCTCCGGCTTCCCGGGGCCTCTCGGCCCGGAGGGGCTGCACCGCAGCAGCAGCAGCGCGACCCCGCCCCGCCCGCCCCGCGGCCGGACGCCGCTTGTGAGGGGCAGGTCCCGGAGGGGAGGCCCGCGCCGGCGGGGCGGTGGGAGGGGCGGCCGGAGCCGGGCGCTGAGGTGCGGCTGGCCGGCGGCTGACAGGGCTGACGCGGGGGCGCCCAGGGCGGCGGGCCGTCGGGGCCGGTCCCCGCGTCGGGGGGGCGGGGGCGGCGGCGCGGGCGCGGCGGCCGGAGGAGGGCGCAGGGAGGAGGGAGGAGGGGAGATCTCGCTCTCGCTCTCGCTCTCGCCCCGCGGGAAGGGGGAGGTGGAGACGCGACCGGCTGCGGGAGCTGCAATTACCGTGTGGGCTGCGGAATTCTCGTGGTGTTTGTCGAGGAGATGCGATAATGGCGTCCGTCCTCGCGAGAGAAGCCGCCGCTCTGCGCAGGCGCTGCGAATCCCTCCCCGCGGCCCTCCGCCTTGCACCTTCTGCGCAGGCTCCCTGGGCGGGCGCGCCGGCCGAGGGGCGGGGCACAGGGGAGGGGCCTGTCGCTCCGGGCCGCCCGCGCTCCCTTCGCTGGCGCTGGTGACCGCCGGGCATGCGCACGCGTCCTGCTCCCGCGCCACAGTTTAGGCCCCTAGGCTTCTTTCTTCCCGCGTCGCGCGCTCGGGTTCCTCGCTAGCCCCTGAGAAGTCGCATCGCTGGACCGTTGGAGGAATTTGCATTTTCTTTGAGGCCTAATGAATACGAATTAGCTCCCCGACGACTACATATCCCGGAGGGCCCTGCGCGAGCTTCGAGCAGTGCATTCTGGGACTCGTGGTTCCTGCGTCTGCACCAAGCCTGCCGGTACTTGTGGTCCCTCCGCCCTCCGGTCGCCCGACTGCGCCCTTGCATGGAATGGTGGGACTTGTAGTTCAGATGCCGCGGTCGGCTGCTCCCGGCGAGGCTCCAGCTACTGCTCTGGCCGTGTTCCCCCGAGTAACAGCGGGTGCTCAGGGGTCCCTAGGGCCGTCACAGGCTCGAGGGCACAGTCCTGGAAAAATATATATTAATTACACGTGATGTATATTTTATATGTAATTGATGTTAGTTATGTATCGTGTATAATATAGGGACTATTATATATGAAAAACATAGTATGAATTTGGCTGTATTTATAGAGCATAAAAGTGCGTTTGTGGGTACTCGTAGGAAAAAAATTCCCAAACTATAGCCAGTTCCCAGAAATGTTATTCCTGCTTACTGGTATTGCTGGGATTACCACTGCTTTTTCATTTTTCTTCTTTATACTCGCCTCTGTTTTCTGAGTTGTTTACAACGAGCTAAAATTCATTTGATCCTCCAAACACGAAACGGTGGAGCTATTTTCATTCGGAAAGGAAAACGCTGTACCGTTAGTTTCCTGCCCACTTCTCTTTCGCCAATAATAACACTGTACTCAGGGCAGTAACCAGCTGTGCGGCCTTGGGCAACCTTGTTGCGTTAGGGGCTCTTCAAGAAATAGCCCTCGGGGGTCTCCTGAGACTGGTCACTGGATTCCTCTGCAGGAAAAGTGCCCTAAAGAAATTCCAAAGAACCACAAAAGGTCAGCGCTGGGAAGATCCTGATAATGAAATGAGATCTGTCCTGTTCAGAGGTGAGGAAGAGTTCAAAGAGATTGGAAACATTGCTCAGCAAGGTTACATAGCTGGGAAGAGATGAAAGCGGGGTCTGGAAGCCAAAGCACCTGGGTCTGGAGTCCAGAGTCCGTTTGCAGTGGGAAAAGGGTTTCTGAAGCCAGCCACAAAAGTCCCGGGAGAGCCGTGCTTTCTAGCCCCACCTCTGTCTCAATTACAACCAGTCTGAACACATAACTCTAAAATTCTTGACAAGGGTTCATGAATATCTGACTAGAAAGCAGATGAACGTAGGGTGATATTTTTCACACTATTTCAGAATATCACCAAGTCCTCATCTGCAGCTCCCTTCCAGGCATGGGTTTGCCTGCTCCTTCCTTTCCAGGCCACTGCTAAGTCATCCGAAGTCATTTTTAAGCTGATCAAAATGACAGTTGTGCTTAGGCTGGAGTGCTTGACTTCTCTTTTCTGTTTTTGATGTTTCAGGTTTATTTACTTTTCACTTTGCTGCCCAGGAAGCTCAAATAGACGAAGGTGTGCAGTATTGACAGCTGATTAACCATGGTTTAAAAAAAATTAAATAGCTAGAAATTAGCGAAGACAACTGCCTACCAATGAAAGTTGACTTCCCTACCACAGGGGACTCTTCTCCTTGCCATCAGTCCTTACAAGAATCCAATCCAGGGAATTCCCCGGTGGTCCAGTGGTTAGGACTCCACACTTTCACTGCTGAGGGCCAGGGTTCCATCCCTGGTCGGGGAACTAAGATCCCATGAGCCACACAGCGCAGCCAAAAATATATATATATAAAGAATCCAATCCAAGTTCCTGGAGTTAACTAGGCTGAAGTCACATCACTGGGGGCTTTATGGAAAGAGAGGGAGGTGCACCCTGGCCTGGATGGCACCAGACATGGGGGACCACGTGGA
Source organism: Balaenoptera ricei (assembly GCF_028023285.1). Classification (NCBI taxonomy): domain Eukaryota; kingdom Metazoa; phylum Chordata; class Mammalia; order Artiodactyla; family Balaenopteridae; genus Balaenoptera; species Balaenoptera ricei. The sequence goes on along the minus strand of NC_082657.1, from coordinate 62,495,931 downwards.
TGTGCGTGCACCAGGCGTTTGCAAAGATCTCCAAGGCCCCTTCTTCAAAACCGTGCAGAGCCCACTTCAGGCACACCCTGGAATCCTTAGAAGGTCCTGTTCCTGAAGATGCACCAGCATGGAGAACAGTGAGTTATTTGTGAAGCCCTCAGTTGCCCAGGAAAAGCCTAGAAAACAGTATAACTCCATAGACCAGGGCTGTGAGAGCAGGCCTGACGTGGGCTTGGAGTCCAAGCTCCCTGTGGCAAGTTGGCCGTCTCCTCTGGGAACTGGCGTTTCAGACTCAGAGCTCATGAGGATATTGGGAGGATTCGATGAAGCAGAGTTTGTAAAGGATTTAGCGGAGGGTCTAACTCAGGAAATGATCATATTACCGTGTGTTGAATTACCTTGCCTTGGCCAGGCACATCTTATAATCCCTTTTCATTGTGAAGAACATGAATTTCAGAGAGGTTAAGCAACGCACCCAGGGTCACACAGCCATGGCAGTACTAGAGCTTTGAGGAGGAAGGTCGTGAGCTATGGTGGGAAAGGTACTTAGGATGTGGGATATGCGGGTCCTTGTTGGCCAGGGGACAAGTTTTCTTTCCATCCTACAATAACGGGAAGCTTTTACAAGGTGTGGGGCAAGGGTGGATATGATGAGATTTGCATTTTCAAAACTCACTCTGGCGGGAGTGTTGGAAAATGAGTTGGGGATGGGGAGGAGGGGTCCTGAGTGGACTTGGGGAGAGCAGTCGAGGCTGTGGTAGGGGTTCAGGCAAGAGACGGTGGAGACCTGAACCAGGGTGGTCACAGTGGAGACGGAGAGGCGGGGGGACCGAATCAGGAGATTCCAAGGGGTGACGTCAACGGGACAGGAGCACGAATCCGATCCTGGGACAGGGGTGAGGGAGGGGGGCCTCCGGATGCCTCCTGGGCCTGCCGATGTGAGACTGGGTGGACGGATATGCTGTTCCCTGAGCCTGCACTGAACAGTGCCTCTTTGTGCCTGGTCCCCCCAGGGGACCTCTCGTGTAGCTCCTCCCCCATCCCGGACACCTGGAAGAGACCTGGTTTGGGGGTGAACCGGAGTCCTGGGGACAGAGCTCAGAGGATGATTCAGGGGGAGTGGGAAGGCGCAGGAGCCAGGACCCCCTGTAGCCCCACCGCTGCTGGCGGGGATTCCACCCAGGCCAGGACAGACCACTGCCGCACGTTCTGGGCCATGGAGAATTTTAAGGAAGTGCCATCAGTAAAAATTCACCTAGTGTAGAATTAACCATTAACCATTTTAAGGTGCACAATTCAGTGGCACCAGGTGCATTCACGATGTTGTGCAACCAGCACTGCCTCGTTCCCTAACGTTTTCATCACCCTTTACCCGTCATTGCCCTTCCTTCCTCCCCCCTCCCCCCAGCTCCTGGCAACTGTCTGTCTGCATATGTGCCTGTTCTGAACATTTCATTTCGCATCCGTGGCATCACACGATATGTGGCCTTTTGTGACTGGCTTCCTCCCCTTAGTGTGATGTGTTTTCAAGGTTTATCCATGTTGTAGCGTGTGTCAGCATTTTGCTCCCTTTTTTTTTTTTAATTACTAAATTTTATTTTTTAGACAAGTTTTCAGTTCACAGCAAAATTGAGCAAAAAAGTATAGATTTCCCACATACCCTCTGGCACCTCCCCAACTTACCCCGCATCAACATCACCTCTCGACCCAGAGTGGTGCATTTGTTACAACCGATGACCCTGCACTGACACGCCACCATCACCCCGGTCCAAAGTCTACATTAGGACTCACTCTTGGTGTTGAACATTCTGTGGGTTTGGACAAATGTGTAATGACGTGTATGCACCTTTATAGTCTCCTGCAGAGTAGTTTCACTGCCCTAAAAATCCTGCGCTCCACCTGGCCACCCCTCCCTCCCCCCAACCCCTGGCCACCACTGATCTTTTCACTGTCTCCATAGTTTTGCCTTTTCCAGAATGTCACAGACTTGGAATCATACAGTCTGTAGCCTTTTCAGATTGGCTTCTGTCACTTAGCCATATGCATTTAAGATTCCTCCGTGTCTTTTCATGGCTCAACGGATCATTTCTTTTAAACACTGAATAATATTCCACTGCCTGGATGTTTATTTCACAGTTTATTCATCCCTTCACCTACTGAAGGGCATCTTGGTTGCTTCCAAGTTTCAGTAGTTATGAATAAAGCTGCTGTAAACACCCATGTGCAGGTTAGTATGTGGACATAAGTTTTCAAACCCTTTGAGTAAATCCCAAGGGGCCCAACTGCTAGCTCATACGATAAGAGGATGGTTAGTTTTGTAAGAAACTGCCCAACCGTCTTCCAAAGTGGCTGCACCACTTTGCATTCTGACCAGCAATGAATGAGAGTTCCTGTTTCCTCACGCCCTCACCAGCGTCTGGTGTCGTCAGTTTCTGGATTTGGGCCATTCTAATAGGTGTGTAGTGGAATCGCATTGTTGTCTCATTGTTCCCTGATGACACAGGAAGTGGAGCATCTTTGCAGATGCTTGTTTGCCGTCTGTCTGTCTTTGGTGAGGGGTCTGTTCAGGTCTTTGGCCCATTTTTAAATCATGTTGTTTGTTTTCTTAGTGTTGAGTTTAAGGGTTCTTTGTATATTTTGGATAACAGTTCTTTATCCGGTGCGTCTTTTGCAAATATTTTCTCCTTCTATGACTTGTCTTCTCCTTTTCTTGACAATGTTTTTCACAGAGTAAAAGTTTTAAATTTTATTGGAGTCCTGTTTATCAATTATTTCTTTCATGGATCATGTCTTTGATGTTGTATCTAAAAAGTCATTGGCAAGCCAAAGGTCATCTAGGTTTTCTCCTATGTTGTCTTCTAGGAATTTTACGGTTTTGAATTTGCATTTAGGTCTGTGGTCCATTTTGAGTTAATTTTTTTTTTTTTTAAAGCTACTGTTACCTACTTTATTTATTTATTTATTTATGGCTGTGTTGGGTCTTCATTTCTGTGCGAGGGCCCTCTTTAGTTGCGGCAAGCGGGGGCCACTCTTCATTGCGGTGCGCGGGCCTCTCACTGTCGCGGCCTCTCCCGTTGCGGAGCACAGGCTCCAGACGCGCAGGCTCAGTATTTGTGGCTCACGGGCCTAGTTGCTCTGCGGCATGTGGGATCTTCCCAGACCAGGGCTCGAACCCAGGTCCCCTGCATTAGCAGGCAGATTCTCAACCACTGCGCCACCAGGGAAGCCCCTTGAGTTAATTTTTATGACAGGTATAAGGTCTGTGTCTAGACTGACTTTTTTTTTCATGTAGACATCCAGTTGTTCCATCACCATTTGAGCACTGCCTCTGCCACTTCCTAGCAAGGGGACTTAGTCATGTCACTGCTCTCAGCTTTGGTTACATCATCTGTAAGATGGAAACTAAGGTAGGACCCTTTGGAATACAGAAAAAAAAAATTAAATGAACTTAATAAAAGGAACTTACTGATTCACATAAGTGAAAAGTTTGGAAGTGGACTTCAGGGTATAGGAACAGGAATTGCTTGGCTGAAGCAGTGTCATTTTCTCTGCATGTGTCTGTGTCTGTCTCTTTCTGTCTCTGTCTCTCCCTCCCCACCCCTCCCAGCTCTGGGCTCAATTTTCTCTCCATTCTTGGGCAGGATCTCAAAAAGTGTTCCCAGCAACTGCAAATAGTGCATATGTGAGCAGTTTCATAATCCCCAGGGAGAGTCAGTGCTTCTCTCCCCGTAACCGCAGCAATTCCCAGGGCTAACACTGGCCAGCTCAGGTTCCCTGTGAACCACTTTCCCTCCAATTGGCCAAGCCTCAGGTACATGGTGGGGGAGGGGGGGGCGGTTGGCTGGTTGGGGAGAGGGAGTGTCCCAGGGAAAACTCAGGTGCCGTTACCAAAGGAGAGGGACCAGGCGTGGGGCAGACATCACAGCATTTGCCCCAACACAAGCCTCCCTGGGCTCTTGTGAGACCCAGAGGAGCATCGGAGCGTGAGCTGTGACGTTGACACTGGCGTCTGTCTAGCGGAGCAGAGGCTCTTTTCTCCCAGCAGCTGTTGAGTCACACTTCCCAGAAAAAGAGGCTGAGTGCGTCTCAGGGCAGGAGGAGGAACCGATTCCCTTGGGCTCCCAGGCAGCCCTGATTCATTGCTTTTCATTTGTCCCAGGACGCAGTGCAGTGAACCCAGGCAGGTGATGACCGTCAGGACAGCACTGCTGGTTTGACGTCCATGTAAAGACAAAATTTCAGCTACAAAGCAACCCCTCAGGCTCTTCAGATCGGGAATCAGCAGATCCATAAAATCAATAAAAGTGTATGCCGAAAATCATGGTATAAAAAATCCAGTGGAGGAGCCAAAGAAATTACTGTGAATAACACATGTAGAAACTTCCGTGCATTTTCAAGATTTTTGCCCAGTGTGAGTTTTTCTTTCTTTCTTTCTTTCCTTCTTTCCTCCTTTCTTTCTTTTTCTTTATTTTTTTTTTTTCTTACTAGAATAGAATTTTTTTATGAATAGCGTATGTATCTTTTGGGATCTTAAAGTACTTTGGAGAGCATTTGGTTGCATTTAGGAGTGAATTTGAATTTCTATCATATAAGAATAAAGCACTGGGAGTTCCCTGGTGGTCCAGTGGTTAAGACTCCGCACTCCCACTGCAAGGGGCGTGGGTTCGATCGATCCCTGGTCTGGGGACTAAGATCCCACATGCTGTGTGGTGCAGCCAAAAAGAAAATAGAAAGAAAAAAAGAAGAATAAAGCATTATTTGAAAAGAGTAATGCCAAGAAATTTGAAGGGTCTTATAGAAAGGTGGGCTCCAAACTTTTTTGATCACACACTCATTTCAGCAAAAAGATTTTGAGTCTGCCCCTCCGACGCATGTGTATTTATGTATGAATTAGGTCCGTGTATCAGATACTAATGTACTGTGTACTCTATGAAACATGTGAAAAATAGAAATTATAAAAGGTGAGAGAGGAAATAAAAATAGAAATTCCAGTCTTTTCTTCCTGCCCTTTGATGGATGTGACTGGGGAGGCCTAGCAAGTCCAAAATCTGATGGGGTGGGTCAGCGAGCTGGGGACCCAGGAGAGTGGTTCGGGGCCCAAAGGCAGAATGCCTGCTTGCCCAGGGGGAATCAGTCTTTGTTCTGTTAAATCTTTCAACTGATTGGACGAGGACCATGCATTACGGCAGGTAATCTACTTTACTCAAAGTCCACCGATTTCCGTGTTAATCACATCCAAAAAAAAGCACCTATCCTGAAACATCCAGAATAACGTTTGACCCAGTATCTGGGCACCACGGTGCAGCCAAGCTGACACAAAATTCACCTTCACAAATCCACATGAGGAACTTGCAGTTCCCGAAGAGAATTGCAGGTCATGTGAAGCTCACTAATTACTGAGTGTTGTATGGGCAAAAGGAGACAGTCAAAAATTAGAAGATATTGAGTTGGATGAAATGAGGCTCTGTGGCTCACAATATAAGGTGAGTGGGTGAGAGCAGGACGTAGCACAATCTCTTGGGCAAGCAGCAACGCATGCATTGGCAGCGTCCGTGCATTTCTCCTTCGACCCACAGACATCAAGCCCAGGAATTCCATGCAGAGATGTTCAGTGCAGTGTTATTTATAAGACAAAAAAAAGTCCATCTGTAGGGGGAGTGATTTGATAAATTATGGTATGTCTCTTAATGAAATACTGTGTTAAAAAAAAAGCTATATACACTGATGGAGAAAATTATTCGTGACCATTATTGATAACCATATATATGTGTATTTTCTACAAGAAACTGCTATCAGCAGTTCACTCTAGGAAAGACAGAATTTTCACTTTTGAAGCCCTTGAAATGTTTTCCATAACACGCATGTATACGGCTTTTATATGGTTTTTGTTTGTTTGTTTGTTTTTTAATTTTATTTATTTATTTTTGGCTGCGTTGCATCTTTGTTGCTGCGCACGGGCTTTCTCTAGTTGCTGCGAGCGGGGGCTACTCTTCCTTGTGGTGCGCGGGCTTCTCATTGCGGTGGCTTCTCTTGTTGCGGAGCACGGGCTCTAGGCACGTGGGCTTCAGTAGTTGTGGCACGTGGGCTCAGTAGTTGTGGCTCACGGGCTCTAGAGTGCAGACTCAGTAGTTGTGGTGCACGGGCTTAGTTGCTCCGCGGCATGTGGGATCTTCCCGGACCAGGGCTCGAACCCGTGTACCCTGCGTTGGCAGGCAGATTCTTAACCACTGTGCCACCAGGGAAGCCCTTATATTTTTTTTAACGGCAGAGAGTTCAGCTCCTACTGTAACAGCAATTGAATTGATGTCTGAGCCAGCCATGAGGATGTCTGGGACGAGCTGGGTTGGTGGCACTTTCTAAGTGAAGCAGGGCCCTGCCATGTGGCTGCAGGGAGCAGGGAGACCCCAGACCCACAGAGACAGCCAGTGAGGTGGTCTACCTAAAGTAAGGAAGCTGAAGGCAGCAGGGCAGCCAGCCGACAGTGCTGAGGACACACCCCTAAGAGCCAAGGGGGTCCTTGGGGTGTCAGCTGATGGACTTGTGATGCCAGGACATTCTCCTTCAGGGCTCAGCCAGCACCTGCAACTTGGCGCTCTGCAGGGGGTAATGGAAGTGGTACCATCTAAGCGCTTTCTTTGCATCAGTTCATTACAACTGATAATGAACACGACAACATAACAGAGTACGTGCTAGTAGTTCCCTACTTTACAGATGAGGAAACCGAGGCAAAAGTCAGTGAATGAAAGAATGAATGAATGAATGAATGAAGCCACCCAAGGGCTGGTACATTTCTAAAATGACTCCATGGGAAGAAAAGCGTATATATTTCAGAGTTGGTTTTTGTGGCTTGCAACCCAGGCAATCAAACTCACAGGCCCATCAGAGAATTGGAAGGAAGTTGCAGACCAAACTGTGCGTCCGATCAATGGGATTCTCGGGCCCTCGAGAGCCCACAAGTAGGCTCAGTGTTCAGGACCCCTGTCCTGTGGGGTTTCCAGATCTAAGAATCCAGGATTCCAGGATCAATTATGCTACCCCTACTCCCTTGATGCTTATACTTTCAACCTCCCCGCCCCCAAATTTACACACCTTTCCATCCGAACACTGATGTCTCCATTTCACAGGTAGAAAGTCTCTGGGGGAATAAACTGCTGTATAGTCCAAAGCAAGTGTTTTGTTATCTGGCATCTGCAAATATTACAAGCTGTGTAGCTAAGGTGACCATCTAATTTATGGTCCAAATGTGGATATTTTGTGCACGAAAGGGGCACATTCATATTAATGCTGAGGCAGGCGGCAAAGCCTAGGAGTATCCCGGGCCAACCAGGACACCCTACTTTGGGCAGAACGAATTCCTATCAGATGGTGTCTGTTTTGTGGAGAGGTGACGGCTGCTTCCCAGGAGCCCTTGGCAGAAGAGCCACTTGCTCCCCTGTAGGTACACACAGTGTGGCTCCGTGCCTGGTCTTGAGTGCCCCAAGGCTGGAGGGCTGCGCAGCCCTGAGCCAGGGTCACGCCCAAGATCAGGGACTTTGCTCTGGTCTGTTTGCTCCTGTCTGCTCCCTGGCCTGGCAGCAAGCTCTCTGCAAGCTCCCCTCACTCCCTGGTACCCTCCCTCACTCTGCTGTTTACCAGGTCAAAGCACAGTGACCCGAGGGACTGGCCACAGCGAGGGCCCTTGTCCCAGTGCACCCACCCCTAAGCCAAACCCCATGTAATCCAAGAAGCCGGGTTGAAATTTAACCATCAGGGCTTTGGATGAGTTTTTACAGAAGAGGTGTGTCCACCCCACTCCTCGGTTGTCTAGATTGAAGTGAGGGCAGATAGTGGGGAAAACCTCCCTCTGGTTATTGGGTCCCCGGGGAACAGAAGCAAATGCTCAGGCTCCTGGGGTCAGGCAGGAGTCATCCGAAATCCTCAGGTCTCTCCGTCCTGGTCAAGCAGATGTGGGGGACCCTCCGCAGTCACCCACTGAGGCTGGAGCGATGGTGCTCTCAGGGTCCCTGTGTACAGAGAAAGAGGAATGATGCTTGTAAGTAGAGCCTCCAGTTTCCCCAGATGCAATTTGATGTTTGTCTCATTTTATGGTGTCTTTCAAAATGGGAGACGGTCCGGAGCCAGACAGCTTGGCTTCAGATTTCCACATTGTCTTTCCCATGGGAGACGTGGGCCAGTCCTTAACCTCAGATTCACAGGGCCATCAGGAAGGCGAGATGCTCGGAGCAAGGCAGGTAGCAAGGGCCCCCCCAGGACGAGCTGTTATTACAGCCCCCATGGAACAAGCCATGCTGCCAGTCATTAGGGCTCCAAACACCAGCAGAGAGCATCTCAGCAAACATGGTAACTAGGTCGGCAGCCAGCTCCGTCCAGAGACTGCCCTGTGTCAGCCTTGTCCCGGTGGTGGTGTCCTTTGTGCTCTGTGCCCTTGGACTCATCCCGCCCTCTCTCTGGGCCTCAGATTCTTCCTCTGTCAGATACAGGGGCTGCATGGACAGCTAAGTTCACCTCTGACGTCAGTATTCCACACTTGCCAGGTTTCGGTGGTTGGAAGAGCCTGGGCTTCGGAGCCAGTCTCCAGGGGGGTGTGCACTGGTGACTTTTGTCAGAGGTGAGAGCTGGTGGGTTGCTTCACTTCCCCAAGCCTCAGTCTCCTCGTCTGTAAAATGGGGTGATGAAATGCCACACAGGGGCACCTGAAGATGAAACGACGTGAGCACAAAGCCTGGCACACACCGGGCTCTCGGCAAACACTCTTATCTCTTCCCAATTAATCCGTTGGTCCACACCTGAGGCTGATGCCAAAATCCCCGTCTTTCCGCTGTTCTAAGCCTCTCGTTTCATGCTCCCACCAGTGCTGTGTGATAAGTACCATTGTGATCTGCCTTTTACAGGTGATGTAACTGAGGCTCAGAGAGGTTAAGAAACTTGCCAAGGGGCACACAGCCACAGAGTGGTGGGGCCAGGACTCCGGTCCACATGGCCTGATGCTCTTCATGGTCACGGAGTATAAAGGAGGGGACAGGTGCTGAGAGACAGTTGTGAAGACGTCCACAGTTAAGTGAAGAAAACCGAGGTGAAGACCCACTTTGTACTGAGCAGTACTTTTGCTTTTTTTTGAAAACTCTCTGTATGTTTCTGTGAGCTTGGAGGAAAGCGCCAGAAGGCTGTGCTCTAAACCAGCCAGAGGCAGCTGCCTCTGGGAATCGGGGTGCGCGGGTCTTTCTACATGAGTGCAGACCCTTCTCTATGGTTTGAAACTTGCAAGGGGTCTGGGTGGGGCCTGAGGTTCTGCATTTCTAGCAGGCCCCCGGGGGGCTGCTGGTCCGCGGACCCCACCTTGAGTGCTGGGTAACTGGAAGATCGGGGGTTGGGAGCGACAAGGCTTCTATTCCAGACCCTTCCAGGCAGGGTCTGCTGTGGATCCTGGGGCTTTGGTTTCCTCCTCTCCGAGACCTGTAGCAGCCCCCCAGTCCACAGTCCTCCACCGCCTGCCTCGCCGGGGCTGGGCTGGACCCCCAGGCATGACTCCCTGTGACCATGCTGTGACAATGACCACAGATCAGAACCAGCTCGGCGCAGCGCAAGGCCAAAGCCAGCTGAGCTGCGTTCCCGGCGGGAAGGAATCGGTTCCTGGGCGTGGTCCGCGGAGGAGGTGACGCGAGGGCCCCGCCCACCGGGGGCGGCGTTAAGAGGCGGAGGGTCTGGTGGCCCCAGGCTCCACGCTGGGCCGGGTTCCCCAGTGCTGGCTCCTCTGGCACCGCGTTTGCAGGTTTCTGCCTCCCCCTCTGAGGCTGCAACGGCGCCCACGCACCATCAGGGTCTCCTCTTCCCTCTCTCTGCCCCCAGTGCACGCCTTCTGGAAGGGCCCGGCCTCCGTGCCAGGGGGCGCCCGGCAGTCCCCCATCAACATCCGCTGGAAGGACAGCGTCTACGACCCCCGGCTAAAGCCCCTCAGGGTCTCCTACGACTCGGCCGCCTGCCTCTACGTCTGGAACACCGGATACCTCTTCCAGGTGGAATTCGACGACTCCGCCGAGGGGTCAGGTGAGCCTGAGCTGGGGTCGGGGCCCTTTCCTCCTGTCACTCCGGAGAGTGGGTCACGGGGTCAGCAGAGAAGCGGACGAGGCACGGAGAACGGCCGAGGCTGGCGGTGGGGACGGGCAGAGTGATGTTCACCTTAAAGCTGGTGATGCCGACCGGCTATGTCACTGGGGACAAAACTCTGAACTTGAGGGCCTCCCTGGGGGGTTACATTCCAGGGGCTGGAAGGCAGAAACAGTGAGCTAAGAAAACGTACACTGCACTCAGAGGGGAAAAGCAGAGTGGGGTAGAGGAGAGAGTCTCCGAGGTGAGGAGGCCTGGAAGGAACGGAGGAAGGATGGTGGCCGGGCGTCCGGAGCCCGGGAGCCTCGCTGGTGCTCGCTCAGAGTGAGACGGGGCAGTGACCTGGCTGATGTCCAGCTGCTACAGGAGGAGGAGGGGAGGGGAAAGTGGGGAGTAGGGACGAGCAGGAGGCTGTCTGGGGGTGTTGCCAGTGGTGGAGGGCTGCAAGGCAGGTGGGCAGGGAGGCGGGTCCCAGCGTCCTGCCAAGGGCTGTACACGCACCATCTCATTAAAGCCTCACTGGTGGGAACCCTCACCAGTGCTGGGTGGATACTCTACAGGTTTGGGAAGTTTCCTTCCACTTCTATTTTACTTGTGGGGGCTGGCTGCCGGATTCCATCTGGTGTTTTTTCAACTTTTTCTGTTCTGCCTCTGAGAGTCGGGAATTTGCAATGGGCGGAGGGTGCCTGCGTGACCAGCCCCCACTGAGAAGCTTGGGCACCGAGTCTCCTATGGGCAACCCTGGTGGGCTGCACTCCACACGTGTTGTCACAGCTCGTTGCTGGATTTCAGGGCATCCCTTGTGACGCCACCAGAGAGGACTCTGGAAACTTGGTCTCCTCCAGACACTACCTCTGCCTCTGCTGACGTTGCTTGCATCCTTTCGCCGTGATAGGTCTTAGCCGTGCATATGACTATACGCCGAGTCCTGGGAGTTGTCCTAGGGAACCACAGAACCTGGGGACGCCAGACACAGCCCCCAAGCCCAGGTCCTCTCCAGGCCGGCCCTCGGTCCACTTCCTCCCATATGTGCAGTCGTCTCGTTCACTAACCCATCGCCCCAGTGAGGATGTAAACTGCACGAGGGCGGGATCACTCCTACTGGACGCCGCAGGTGCTCGGTAAACTGGTGGATGAATAATGAATGTAAAGTTAAAGGTATAAACGAGTCAGGCAGAGGGACTGGACAGCAACTGAGGCCCAGCCTGACCCGCCCCAACTCTGATGGACCAATGGCTGCAGCACGGCATGAGAGCCCTTTTTCCCTGTGCCAGGCCCTGTGAGGTGCTTCACGCACACCGTGGCTCAGAGTTTCCAGGGGTCTCTTTCCTCATCTCACAGGTGAGAAGGAGCCCGTGTTTCCTGAGCACAGCCTACATGCCTGGAATGGCTCTCACAGTATCCGTCAGGGTTGCTTCTCATGTAGGGCTTGCCAAAGGCAAGTGGATAGGGACCCCACCTCTGGCCGACGCAAACCAAAGCACCTTCTTGGAAGTATAAGATTACCTCAAAGAAGAGAAGGGAAAGTTGGATGTTAACCAGATCTTTTTTTTTTTTTTTTTAAGATTTATTATTTATTTATTTATTTATTTATTTTTGGCTGCGTCGGGTCTAAGTTGTGGCACGTGGGATCGTTTGGCGCGCGGGCTTCTCTCTAGTTGTGGCATGCGGGTTTTTCTCTCTGTAGTTGTGGCGTGCAGGCTCCAGGGCGTTTGAGCTCTGTGGTTTGCAGCATGTGGGCTGTAGCTGAGGCTCGTGAGCTCAGTAGTTGTGGCGCGTGGGCTTAGTTGCCCCTCAACATGTGGGATCTTAGTTCCCTGACCAGGGATCAAACCCACGTCCCCTGCATTGTAAGGTGGACTCTTTACCACTGGGCCATCAGGGAAGCCCCTAACCACATCTTTAAAAGCACAGGGACCAGGCCAGCTCAGGGATCTGGGGAGCAGAGGTTTATGCATTTATTTACTTAGCGTGCCAACTTTTTTTCTGCCTTTGTTGGTCTGTTCCAAGCCCAAATTCCCAAGGAGCGACTAAAATTGTCCTTTCAGGTTTAATACGGTTTGTATTAATTTTTTTAAAATTTTACGCAGCAATTTTGAAAGATTGAATAAAGAATAATAGTTCCTGAACTTTTAATTGGTTGGCTAATAGTTGTGTGAATATACTAGTCATTTTGAGAAAAACAGATTTGGACGTAGATGAGTTCCTATCGAATCTATACTCTTCCTATATAATTTTTATGTGTAGTCATGGGTCTTACAGACATTGTTACCGAATGCAAGTTCATGTGCCCGACGGACAATGAGGCCAAACGGTACCAAAATGTCGGAGTTTGGAGCAGAAAAAGGTTTATTGCAGGGCCAGGCAAGGAGACAGGTGGCTCGTGCCCCTCAAAAAACCCCAAACTCCCTGAAGAGTTTCAGCACAGCATGTTTAAAGGTCAGGTAAGGGAGGGGCGTCCCAGGGGATGTGATCAGCTTGTGCACAATTTTCTGATTGGTTGATGGCTCCGGGAGGTCCCGGGCCTATGTGCTCAGGATCATCAGTTAGTTAATTTCTTCCTCATTTAGTGGTGGTTTTTAGCATCTGAAAAACTCAGGAAATATGCATGAGATACTATTATCTGGGTACTTCAGAGAGGAGGTATAGCAGAGGATCTAGGGGAGGGGTCTGTCCCGGGAAGGCCCCATAGGGTCCTTCTCGGTTACAGTATCTCTATAACAAGTTCGTTTTCCTTTAAGTCATAAAATGTGAAAAACTTCGAAGGTTACTTTGGACTTTTGTATGTGTATGGTTAAGATACGTTTGACAAACGAATTCAGAGCCCCAGGGGAAGAGGACTGGTGGCTGAGCTTGGAGTCACCCTGCCCTTCGTCGGCGGAACACCCAGCACCCTGACCAAGATCCTCACCAAGATCACACGCCCAGGGACGTGTTGGTCCAGGGGAAATCGTGGCGCCGTTTCTAGAAGGGGGAAGGTATGCTGGACAGACAGACATGCAAACACCCCCTTTCAAAAGAGCCCCTGGCTGGATGAACAACAGCACGGCACAGACAGATGCCGCTCTGGAGGGTATGAGCAGCCTCATTCTTTTCTTTTTTTTTAAAGATTTATTTTATTATTTATTTATTTATTTATTTATTTTTGCCTGCGTCGGGTCTTAGTTGTGGCACGTGGGCTCTTTCGTTGCGGCGCGTGGGCTTCTCTCTAGTGGTGACGTGTGGGTTTTCTCTTCTCTAGTTGAGGTGCGTAGGCTCCAGGGAACGTGGGCTCTGTAGTTTGCGGCACACAGGCTCTCTAGTTGAGGCGCTCGGGCTCAGTAGTTGAGGCGAGTGGGCTTGGTTGCCCCAAGGCATGTGGGATCTTAGTTCCCTGACCAGGGATTGAACCCGCGTCCCCTGCATTGGAAGGCAGATGCTTTACCACTGGACACCAGGGAAGTCCCCATCCTCATTCTATGTAAGGAGGAACGGAGGCTGCAGGTGGGGCGGGGGGAGTGACGGTGGGGGTTGGGCAGGGGGAGGTCTGGTTCAGGCCCAACTCCTGCTGATTCTAAAGCCCACGTCGCATCACTGCGTCAACCGTGTACTGACACGTCCAGGCACAGCTGGGTCAGAATCCTCCCTCTTGCGGCTCTGCCTCCTTCTGGGGGGATTTGTCCCAGGCGGGGGCTTCCCAAATGGGGCGACAAGGGCGGGCTGCAGCATGGGCCCACTTCCCAGTAGGGCGGCACTAAGGGCAGTGCCTCTGTCCCCACGATCGCCGCATTGGCCCCAGGCTGATGGTCGTTGCCCAGCTTCGGTCACTCGTGTGGGGTGAGGCCATCACAGTGACTGTGAGGGATGAGCCCGCCTGGAGCAGGAGAGGACCGAGAGGGGAGGACCCCAGGGCTACGGTCCCCAGAAGAGAGGCACACTCCCCATGCTCTCCTGGGAGCTCCCACCTGGCGGTTGAACCTGAGCTGACCCCGGCATCCCCCCATCCCGGTCGTTTTCAAATTCAAGGCCTTTGCGCCCTGTTGCAGCCAGGCCTCTGTGCTGACCAGGTCCTGACCCCCGCTTTTTGGCTCCTCCAGCACGTTCTCAATCGGGTTCCAAGGGCCCCTCCCCGCCCTGCCACAGACCCGACGAATTCTCTGGGTGTCTCTCCCTGGCCATATAAATTATTTGGATAATCCCCCTGCGGCTCACGTCCACTCAGGCCAATCTGGTTTTACTTTACTTGTCATTTTCTGCAAAGCCCAGTTTCCTTTCTTTCTCTCCTGCTCAGTTTCACATGCTCCGCCCCCACCCACACCCATCTCCAGCCTCTAGCCACCTCTGTTCAGATTCTCTGTCTTCTTTGTTCACCTCCAATGGAAATTGGAAGGTGCCGGGAGCAAAGGAAATGGAAAATGCAGCTGAAAGACAGGAAGAACTAAGAAAAAGTTTTGCAGTAAGAAAATGAGACTCATGAGACACTCCCCAAATTTTTTTTTTTTAAATTCTTCGACAGAAACGGAAAGCCTCGGCAGCAGGAGGGGAAGTGAGTGGAGAAGGTGCACGGTGCAGAAGTAACTTTGCACAGTATGTGATCACTTTGGTCAGGTCACACCAATAGGTGCGCGCAGGAACGCCGAGCAAACCAGATCCGGGGGCTGAGGACATTAGGGTTCCAGCGGGTGAGGGATAGGAGAGCTCAGAGGTCAAGGCCGGTCAGCAAGAACGATGATGAATAACAGAGGTGAAGGCAGCGGCTCTTTCCAAGGAATGTGAGACTGAAGGCCAGGGAAGGAAGGGCTGGCAGAGGGGACGAAGCAAGAAGGAACATAGCGCCGGCTCCAAGCGGACCCCGTGGTCACACCCCGCAAACCCCTCACAGGCGAGGCCCCCTTGTTCCAGCGCCCGAGCGATCCTTTTCCTAAGGAGTGACAATGCCGCTTCCACCCGATGGGCAGTGTAGGTGCAGAAAGTGGGGTGGAAGGTCAAGGGCCAAAGGCCACAGATAGATGCCGCTGCTCCTTTTCGCTGAACCAGGTCCTAGGTTACCACTAGCAGTGATATCGTTACTGCTGCCAGGTGCTATTGAGTGCCCATTACGCGACAAACCAATGTGCAAATCAGGGTACACTTTTGAAGGCATTTCATTCTCACAGTAACCCCAAGAGACGGGTAAATATGCCCATACATGGGAAGAGGACATCCGTGTCCAACATTCAAATCAGGGCTGTTTCCAAATCCCACTCCCTCCCCGCCATCCACAGAAAAGAAAAGAAGCCGGGAGTCCGTGTCTTGCTGGCACTTAGGGCCTGAGTCCCAGGAGCTCAGATGCCCAGCTGTTGCTCCTCCCGCCCACTTAGCCGCGTGGCCTGAGTGAGCCGCCTTCCCTGCTAGACCCTCCTCCTCTGGGGGCAGCTCATCTTCCTCCTGAAGGGCTCAGGGGGCGGGGAGGACGGCATGGTGGTCAGGGCCCAGCTCTGCAGCAGAAGGAGCTTATCAGCCAGGTAGTATAAGCTCGTTCCCTAACCTCTCTGACCCTCAGTCTCCTCCTCTGTCCACTGAGGTCGGACACCCGCCCGGAGGGAGGATTAGAAGAGGCCTGTGGGAAGCACTAACCTCCGAGCCAGGAGAAGTGAGCGTTTCACCCGTGATAGCTTAGCTTCACCTGCTGGGGCTCCGCCCAAATAAGACCAGAACAAGGCACAGCTGTGCCCCTCTCGGGCCTCCCACTGGAGGGAACAGAGCGCCGGCCAGGCCCGGCCCGGCTGCCTCTGACTACGGAGGACTCTGTGGTTGGTGACCGCATCCATCGGCCGAAGGAGGAAACATGGAAACTCCAAGCCTGGAGCTGTGAGCAGCCTTCCCGAAGGGTCACTCACTCTCAAGGACCCAAGTGGGCACAGAGGTCATGGGCCTGCTAAGGCTCCTTCCAACACCAAAGTGGATTTTAAGCCGTTTGTAAAGGGGGGCCAATAATGGCCTTTCATCCTCTAAATGACGACTAATAAGGATGCCCAGCGCCACCGGGGCAGGGTCCTGAGCCTGAGCTTCACGGAGTCGGCAGCGGGTGTACACAGCAGGGCCCGGTGAGCGGCCTTTGCTCCTGGAGTGAACGCGTAACTGCAGGTCAGTACGATTTTAAAGTTCACAGACTTCACGTCCATCAGTTGGGGAATCTTCACCCAAGAAAACTGACTCCAGCACGAAAGCCAAAAGGGAGACGCCGGAAGAGTTTGGGGGTCCCTGCTGGAAAGGCAGGCTGGAGATGGGGCCGGGAGGTGGGTCGTGAATGTGGCAGCAGAACTGCTTTGCCATCTTCCAGGACCCTGCATCATCCCACGCAGGGCCCAGGGCCGAGGGTACTCTTCCCCCACGGGTCAGGCGGGGGGCCTGCAGTGGGCGTGAGCTGGTGCCTCCCAGACAATGCAAGGGGGTGGCGGGGGGGATGCATTCCGGGAGGGAGTCCTGTGCTGTCAGGAAGGTGACTGTGGCCACTCGGTCCACACTTGTTTCCTGGGACAGTTATTTTTCACTGCAAATTCGTTCATTGGCATTCTGGTTCCTAAAACTGTATACTTTCCATCTTCATTCCTTGTATATCCGCTGTTTCTTCCCTCAGGCTCTGGGCGTGGGTATCTTGGGGGGCAAAGGTGTGATTGTGGAGGTTGGGTGGAGTGGTTCCCCTCACCCAATCTGTGGAAATGATAATCCCCACCCAGGAAAACACTCCTCCCCCGACGTCCCGTGAATCCATGTCAGTCCCTCCCAACCGCACACACCAGCCAGGCCAAGGTCACCAGTGAGTGCATCCCTTCCGTCTCTTCCTCCTCCCCCACTGCTCTCCCCGCCCCCCATCTTTCCCTCTTCCCTTCTTTGTTCCCAGGGCCCCCAGCCCCACTCCCATCGCACCTTCCCTCCCCCGGCCTGACCTCGATTGCTGCTACCTTAGGGACACAGGGTCCTCGTGACTAGCCCGGCAGCCTCCCTCTCCTCCTCCCTCTCTGCATCTCCCTAAACCACCAGCTCCTCTGCCTCGGAAAGGGGGCTCCCAGTCTTGCAGGGCAAGCCTGAGGCCCGTCTGGTGCCAACACACCCCTACCACTCCTGGGGGCTCGTCAGCGTCGTGGGCAGCTGTCTTAAGAAACACCCCACTTACCGGCATCGGTTGGGAGGTGGAAGGTGGACACTTGTAGGACCGTGTGACATCCCTACCCGCTGTCACACCCAGTGTGGTGACCCCGTTCTCCCTCCGTCCATTGCCAGGAGTGCCCCTCACCACTGCTTCCGCAAAACCACCCAGGAATTAGCCGTTCCTGCTCCATGCAAGGAGCTAGGCTTGTAAATCTGCAATACAGCCGCGCAGTAAGCACTCGCTGTGCCTGGTGGCGCGTTAGGTCCCAGGACCTCCCCAGACACAGTCTCTGCTCGCAAGGAGATCTCAAGTCAGGAAATGCGGGAAAAGGTGCGTTGAAGGATAAACTACGTCAAGGACGGGGATGCAAGTGTCGCCCCCAGACCCCACCTCTCTAGGCAGACATCCATTTCTAAAGACTGGAACATTCAAAGTCTGCTGACGAAGGCTCCCCTATGTGGCCACTGCCGGCACCTACCCCTTTGCCCTCCGACCCGTCTCCCTGCTGACCTTACGCTCCCGCCACTGGGAGCTTTCGCAGGTCCATCACAGTGGCCCGCTCTGTCCCTCCAGCCCACTCTGCCTGTTGTCCCTTCCCGCCTACAGCCGGCCCTCCTCTTCGCTCTTACGGCTCAGCTGAACCCCGACTTCCTCGGGGAGGCCCTCTCTGATGCCCCGCACCCCTCAGATCCCCCTAGAGCACCCTGTCCTTGCCCACATGTCCACGACTCACTGCCTGCCTGCCCCTGGGCAGTCCATACTCCAGGAGGGGCAGGGCTGCCCTCTGTCACCCTCTCCACGTCCAACACTTAAGCCGAGGCTGTGGCACGTTGTAGGAACTCAGTGAATATTTGTTGAATGAATGCATGATTTTTCCTTTATACGCTTTGTGGCTGGCCGAGCCCCTTCTAAAGGACACTCTCTTAAGATACATTTATCCCTCAAAGTCTTTACGTGCAGGTCCTATCTTGGGAGTAATAGTGGCTATTTCCGGTGACTGCAGATCTCTGCTTGGATGATGAGATGGTGATCGTGATGTAATAACCACCAGAATACGGTCATAATAACAGAAGGTTTTACCGCTGGTTGAGCTCCTCCGGGGTGCCAGGGGCCGTGCTAGGGAGGGTTCGGTAAGCGCTACTGTATCTGATGCTCGCCACGTTCTGACGGGGGTGGGGGCGTCATTATCGTTTTACAGACGTCAGGTCTGAGGTCCAGAGAGATAGGACTACTGTGTGGGACCCGCTGCCTGAAACCAGGGGCTGTGCTCACGTTTGCCTGGCTTCAAACCCAGAGCCGATGTGTGGTGGTCCCAGAGGTTAGGTCCCCAAGAGCGATCTCACCTCCCTCATTTCTGGATTTTGGGGTACTGGGGGCGGGGTCGTGCCCCTCAGGCACCACCAGTGCGCTGGCCGCCAGCTGTGGCTCCCACTTTCCTGGAGAGAATGGCAAAGACCTCCCTAATCCAGAGAACGCACGGAGAGCCTTTGCCCTTGTGCGTGGAGTGTCGGAGGGAACGTTAGTTAAATCCTGGAGGGGCACCGAGAACAGGCTGCTCCTCAGCACCATCGAGTTATTTGCAGTTTTGATTAATTAGAACATGTCAAACTGCTCTTGGACTTATTTTAAGCCTAAAAACAACCATGCCTGCCAACAGCCTGCTTATCCTGGTCAAAGCACCAAACTACAAATTGACGGCTGTTATCAGCGGCTGTTGTGAGAACAGAGACAGTAGGATCTGGGCTTGGAGCCAGCCTCCAACATCTTTGTCCTCAGGGATGCAATTCCCCAGTTACGTCTTGACACACCTGCTCCCGGAGACTGCCAGGGGGATGCATGGCCTCCGGTCTGTGAACAGCCCTGCGGATGGCAGAGTCTGGGGTCTGGCGGGCTAAAGGCCCCCTTGTCACAAATTGGGCTTGCCTGTTTTCTTTTTCTTTCTTTTTTTTAAACGTTAATTAATTAATTAATATATTTTTTTCTTTTTGGCTGCTTTGGGTCTTCGTTGCTGTGCACGGGCTTTCTCTAGTTGCAGTGAGCGGGGGCTACTCTTTGTTGTGGTGCGCGGGCTTCTCACTGCGGTGGCTTCTCTTGTTGGGGAGCACGGGCTCTAGGCGTGCAGGCTTCAGTAGTTGTGGCATGCGGGCTCAGTAGTTGTGGCTCGCGGGCTATAGAGTGCGGGCTCAGTAGTTGTGGCTCACGGGCTTAGTTGCTCCGCGGCATGTGGGATCTTCCCGGACCAGGGCTCGAACCCGTGTCCCCTGCATTGGCAGGTGAATTCTTAACCACTGCGCCACCAGGGAAGCCCCACACCTGTTTTCTTGAAGGGAATTACTCTGACACTGTCTGGTCATTATGAAAAGTCACTGAGATTATTTTATCCAGGGCAGCCGCCTTCAACTGGGTTCCTAACTTTCCTGGCAGGAAAAGAGGAGCGTTTGGCTTGAACCCTGCCACGAAAGTCGAGGGGCTGGACCCAAGCAGGCCTGGGGTGGAGTCGCTGGGGGACCTGGGGCAGGTGATTGACTCCTCTGAGCCTCAGTTTCCTCATCTCAAGATTGGGCCAGTAGTAGCTGCTTGCAGGGTCACTGTGAGGAGAGGTCACTGGGGAAGGTAGGGTGCTTTGCACGATGCCCAGCGTGCAGCGGGCGCTGGGTGAACGCTGGCTTGTCGGTTAGTGCACTCAGAGCTCGTGCTGACTGTCCACCAGGCGCTGGCGATCACGGCGCTGACAGATGTGGGTGCACAGCGCCCAGGAGGCAGGAGATGCTGACCCATGAGGACGGATGAGACCCCCTTACTCATCCCATCGCAGAGATGTGCCATGGCTGCCGGCTTTCGTCCTTTGGGTGCTTCCAGAATACCGGGCATTCTGCTGAGAACTTTGCATTTAATCCTGGCAACGTCCCATGGAGTAGGTGCTAGGATCCTCCCCATTTTACAGGCGGGGAAACTGAGGCTGGGAACAGTTTAGTAACCGGACCGAGATCGCCGCGTTTGGAGGCGATGGCGCCAGCACCGACCCAGAGCGCACCCCCGACCACCTGCAGAAACGGGGCACTGTTTTCCGGTTTTTCAGCAGAGACGCTGGCACTCGGCTAGTGGCTGTCTTTGCCCATCCATCTAATTTTAGAGACGTCGTTCCAGAGAGTCTTCCGTCCCTGACTTGAAAGATGCTCGAGGTGTACAAGTCTGACACCCGAGCTTGTACTCAAGCAGCTCCTGTACAGTTGATGCTGTTTGTCTCCTGAAATGCATTTGAAGGAGGGAGGCTGAGGGCATCACAGTGCCCGGTTCCGGGTGCACCGCCGACCGGCCGCAGGGCGCCCCTGCAGCCCAGCCCGTGGCACCAGGGCTCCTCTGGCCATGCCTGCCCTCCCTCTTCGCTTCCCTCCTGAGATGCTCGTGCCGTGCTTTCCTCCGTATCTGCATCTGCAGGTCACAGAGCTGGCGAGGGGCAGCAGCCTGCAGGGTTTGCTGTGAGTTTGCTTGGTCCCAGCTCGGGGTGGCCCCCGCCCGCTTACAGACGACCAGGTGTCAGCCTGCAGTCGGGAAGGAGAGGCCCCACCGAGGGGAACGTTCCTCCCTGCAGGCCCGATTCCAAAGCTGACCTCTGTCCACATTCTCTTCCTTAGACAGGCAGCCCTCTTTGGGAAGCAGGCAGGAGGGAGTCACCCTGCGAGAGGTTGCTCCTTGGAGAATTCTGGGGGCAGCTGGATGCGGGGAGAGCGTGGGGCCCTGGTCCCTGGGCTCCAGGCCTGCCCTGAGGGTGACCCTGGGAAAGTCTTCACCTGCCGGAGCGGGGGGCGATGCTCGTGCCCGGCCCCCTCCCCTCCCCTGCTCTCTGTTGGTGGCCACCGTTGGGAGTGGTTTTTCTACGAGGTTATTTTTGGCGGGGTCTGCCCGACACCCAGCTCGTGGTGGGTTTTTGCCTCGTGCACTTGGTGTCGCTCTTTCTGGAGACCTTATGTGGGGTCTACACATCAGAGTCCTCAGATGCTTGAGGTGGGAGGGACCACCAGGACCACCTAGCTAGGAATCCTTTCTTCGTTATTAGGTGAAGGAGCCGAGTCCCTGAAGGGTTACATGGCGTGTGGTCACCACCAGCATTGTCTTCACCATCTGACTGCACTTTATGAGGCCCTCCTGCCAGCACTGCTCATTTCACAGGTGGGACAGCTGAGGCTCTGAGAGGCTGATCCACTTGCTCGAGGTCACACAGCAAACGCACTAGTCAGTGCATTTGGGCGGCTCCAGGTGTCTGCTGGCCAGGGCTCCCCACTCCCCTTCCACCATGATGCAAAGTGCCAGACAGAAGTGGCACAAAGATCACACTGCTGGTGCTTCAAGCTTTTGTAATTTCCTCAGATGATGTTTTGTACTCGAGGCACGGGTTTGGGCGTCAGACCTGGCTTCGAATCCTAGCTCCTGTGCCCGGGATTACCGACAACCTCTTTAACCTCTCTTAATAAATTAAAAAACAACACAAAACTACAGAGGTCAGTAGGCTCATGTATCCTCACCCCTCAAAGGAAAACAATCACCCCCTTGTATTTTCAGCCACAGAAAATCCAGTAAAGTCTTGTAATTTGAACCCAACAGGGAGGTTTTCTATCCATCTCAGCCTCTTCCCTGCAGAATGGCTCCTCCACACCCGTGGACTCAGGCTTCGTGATTTACTCTGTTTTTTTATACTTGCGGGGGGATGAGATACTTCTGTGTATGTTTCTAAAGTGAGATATAACTTGTGGGTGTTCAGGAGAATAAAGCCATAGAGCCTCATGACGAGATGCCCGTAACGACGTTCTAGACCAACGCTTTCAAGTGAAGACAGACAGCAAGAAGCTTCATGACTCGATCGAGGGCAGAATAATGGACTGAATCTGTTTTTCCAGTTTATAGTTCAGTACTTTCTGCTACCAGGACCTTCAATGGCAAAAACAAAGCAGAAGCACCCCTACCAGTCATATTTGACACTTTCAGCAGCATCTATCACGTCACTAAATGTTGTCCCTGCTTTTGCCGCATGGAGGAGCTGATGCAGGCAACGCCCGCCCCTCCCCCCACCCCGGGAACTCACGCCATCGCCGTGCCCGTGTCCTCCAGACCTGTCCGAGGATCCCAGCGTCACACTACGCTCACCTCAAATACAGGCGGATGTCCAACCGTTACCATTACGTGTGTCGCACTTGGTGGTGGAAATCTGTTAGCAAAGTGCAGCTGAAGCCCGGAAGACCGGCTAAACCCTGTGCATCAGAGCCCCCCGGGAGCTCATTCAAATGCAGGCTCCCAGCCGTGGCCCTGGACCTCTTGGGACAGCACCCATGATCCCACAGTTCAGAGCAGATGCCGCCATGACAGATGCTCAGGGGTGATGAACTTGTGTGCATCACGCTAACAGCTCTTGGGGATGCCTCACCAGGAATTCAGGGTGACTTAGAAAGTGGTCATATAGTGAGGCTAGGCCGAGCAGGGGCTGCCTGCAGATCAGCCCTGGTGGAAAAGGTTACACCTTATTTTTTTTAAAATATTTATATATATTTTTAATTTGGTTGCGCCAGGTCTTTTCTGCAGCAGGCGGACTCCTTAGTTGCAGCACACGGGCTCCTTAGTTGCAGCATGTGAACTCTTAGTTGCAGCATGCATGTGGGATCTAGTTCCCTGACCAGGGATTGAACCCGGGCCCCCTGCATTGGGAGTGCGAAGTCTTAACCACTGCGCCACCAGGGAAGTCCCCAAAATGTAGCACCTCATATCTCAGAATTTGTTTATTTAAACATCTTGCTCATTACATATTAGCTCATGAAATTATTTGGTGATAGAATTTTATCTGCTCTTCTTTCATTTGAAAGACATCTCTTTTTTCTTTTCTTTCTTTTTTTTTTTTTAATTAAAGGAAAGTCTGGAAATCTTATAGGACTGGCATGGCACGCATCTCCAAAATGGTTTTTCTTTGCCTTTTTGCTGCCTGCGATTGGCTGAGGCCCCTACTGCCACCAGGTGGCAGCACTGGCATCTGCATCACTCAGGTGTTTCCTGTGAGCTGCTGGGGGCCCGCCGGGACCAGGTGATGGGGCCAGGTGACAGGGCAGACAAGGTCCCACGTTTCAGTTTGTGGTTTCAGCAGAACATCAGTCTCTTGAGAGCAAAATCGAGTAACCCCAATGTAGTCAATGTCACAGCAACCCCACAGTCTAGCAACTAGACTAACACACCATTTCCACTGTTTCACCTTCCAGGAATTAGTGGTGGCCCCTTGGAAAACCACTACAGACTAAAGCAGTTCCACTTCCACTGGGGAGCAGTGAACGAGTGGGGCTCAGAGCACACGGTGGACGATCACGTGTACCCGGCGGAGGTTCGTAGCAGCCCATGTGTGGGGACTTCCCATGTGCCAGGTTCGATGTCGGGTGATCAAGCATCCCAGTCGCTCAGAATGGATTCCCTGGGACGCGGGACTCTCAGTGCTCAAACCAGAACCGTTGGCCACCCCACGCATTCAACCTCACGACTATCCTAAGGGGAGGGTACTGTTAGCCCTTTCAGTGAACGGGAGAAGAGACAGGTCCTGAGTGGTATTGTAACTTGCCGAAGTCCGACAGCTGGGGTTTAGGAGCAGAGTCTGTGCCCTTAGCTCTCGCTCAGCCACGCGCTTGCTGCTGGTCGACGAGAGGCGAGAAACTTCCTGTCCTTCGAGGCGTTCAAGATCTTATACTGAGAATGAAAAATCTTTACAATAGAAATTAACTTCTTAAAACAAAGTGATATTTGCAACATTCCAAAACGGGAGTCAGTAAAGAAAAGGAGTAGAGATAAAGGTCAGGAATTGGGTTTTGGTGGTTATGGGGTGGTAAGTGGCGCCTTACTGGTGTCCCCCAATATTTTATTGTGAAACGTTTCCAACTTACCAAAAAAATGAAAGAACTGTATAGTGAGAACCCGTGAGGTTACCACCCAGATCCTGTGATTGACATGTGCCAAATTCACTCTATTGCACCTCTGTCCACCCACCAGCCACCTGGATTTTACATGTATTTCAAGTTCTGGACTGTTCTCGTCACCGTTGTTACGGAAGTAATACTAAGGTTAAAATAGACCCGGAGTCCAGTCAAACCAGAAAGTGAAAATCACTGCAATCACACAGCCGGAGGTGGCCTCTGGGGACAGCTGATAATTAGGGAGTTCCATTGATTGTTATAATTACACACATTTTTACAAATATGACAAAAATGAAGGAACAGCGGCTTGCTTTTGGTAAACCTCACTCCTCTGAGTAACTGTACCTCGGTTTCTAGTGAGCAGCTCTTTCAGTAAAGGAGTCTGTTGCAGTTCGCTCGTTTAGCAGCAGGAGCAGAGCTTGGGACCCACCAGCGGCTGTCCGTGAGCCAGGTGGCGGGGGGCTGCCGGGCCGTCCCGGCCGTGCTTCCGGCCCATGTTGGGGCGGGCCTTTTCCTGTGGGGTTGGGGAGGCCGGGCCAGCCCCACAGGTGGGGTCCATGAAGGAGGAAGGCTGTGGGCGGGACCTCAGGCCCAGCTGTCCCTATTTCTGGAAGACCACGCGTGACAGTGGGTGGGGGGCCGAGGTGAGCTACAGGAGGGCAGGGGGAGGCCACGCCACCCTCACGGTCCCTGGTGTGCGTGGCCAGGAACATTGGGACTTGTTGGCAGCAAGGTGCCACCTGGAGCCACGTGGACCCGCACCCCTGGCAGGGCCGCCCTGGCCCTGGAGTCCAGCAGCCGCGTGGGGGAGGGTCTTGTTGACCACGAGAGGCTGCAGCACTTTCTGGGCCGAGTCCTTGTGGACTCAGGGCCTGGGCCACCGTTCAGAAAGGCCTCCACCGCCACGCATGCTGGAGCAGGAAATGCGGACAGACACCCAGGCCCCTTCCTGGTTCTGAGCCGCACGCAGCATCGGCCCACGTGCCCTCACACAGAACCCAGGGGTCCTGCTTCTGCCTCTTACTCACCGGGGCCCAGGAAAGCCCGTTCCCCCAGCCTGTTTCCCTGCCGTTGTGATGCTGACTTGGGACTTAGGAAAACCAACGGACGGTGTGCGAAGAAAGGACATAGGTGAAGTGCAGAGGAGGGTGACAGATGTAGAAAAATGCCATTTGGGGGGCGTACTTACGTTCAAAATGATCCATTGTCTATCTGAAACTCAGATTTAACTGAGAGTCCTATATCTGATCTGGCAACCCTCATTCAAGGCTATCTGAGCAGTAGCGAACAATCCAACCACCCATTTCTGTTTGACAAAGTTAAAGCGAGCCTCCCTTCTCTCCCCCTGGCAATGCCGAGGCCCTGCTTTCTGGGCTTTGAGCGAGCTTTGGCTGGGGGAACCGTGGGCTGCAGCCGTGGATTCATTGAAAGCCTAAATCGGGCACATGTCAGCCGCACAGAGGGAGGAGGGCCGGGCTAACCTCTCTCGGCTACGCGGTGATGGAGGGAATTCTCTTCTTCTGGGTTCCAGCTGCATCTAGTTCACTGGAACGCTGTGAAATACCAAAACTACACAGAAGCCGTGATGGGAGAGGACGGCTTGGCGGTGGTGGGCGTGTTTTTAAAGGTAAGCTTGCTGGGGTGCAGCTCTCCTAGTCAGATCTGCTCTCTGAACAAGGTCCGCTTAGAGTGACCTGTGCTTGTCACCCTGTCCCCTGCCCTGTCACGTGACCGCTCGGCGTGCCGCGCTGTGCAGCTGGGGGCCCGCCACGAGGCGCTGCAGAAGCTGGTGGCAGTCTTGCCGGACATAAAGCACAAGGTAAGCTACGTGTTTTGAAATCAACATAATTAGAAAAGCGACATTGCTTAGAGTAATGACTACTTTGCCAAAAAAATAACCAAAAAAAGGAACCAGTTGGGTGGAGAGAGCGTTGCAGAGAGGGTCTGAGTCCAATTCTGGAACTGGGACTCACTGGAGCTGATTCCAGCTGTGTCTCGAGCTGGCTCACCGACTTGGAGGTGTTCCTGCTATTCTCGGGCCCTCCCTCCTCGGCGTAATGGGGTTTCCCAACATTCAGCCATTCAGGCAGCATCTTGAAGGTTTTTGCCTGTCTACCCACCTGTGGTACTATTAGTTACTTAGTATTTTTTATGAAATTGATCCACTTTTTAAAAATCTTTAGCCTTGTCCCAGGCAACAACATCCATTAGCAATAACGTTTGTTTTAAAACCAATTGAAACGTGGACTTCCCTGGTGGCACAATGGTTAAGAATCCACCTGCCAATGCAGGGGACACGAGTTCAAGCCCCAGTCCTGGAAGATCCCACATGCCGCGGGGCAACTAAGCCCGTGTGCCACAGCTACTGAGCCTGCGCTCTAGAGCCTGCAAGCCACAGCTACTGAGCCCGTGTGCTGCAACTACTGAAGCCCATGTGCCTAGAGCCCATGCTCCACAAGAGAAGCCACCGCAATGAGAAGGCCGCGCACCGCAACGAAGAGTAGCCCCCGCTCGCCGCAACTAGAGAAAGCCCGCGCGCAGCAACGAAGACCCAACGCAGCCAAAAATAAATAAATAAATAAATAAAGTTTAAAAGAATAATAAAAAAAATGAAACCAATTGAAATAAATTCTCAACTATCGACATTTAAGAATGTCCACCGGCAAGCCACCTGGCATCCTTAGGGTCAGCCCCATCCTGGGAGAACAGGGAGGCGGGGCAAGGGGTCCTGCAGACGCACCCATCCTGCCCAGCTCGCCTGCACACTTGGCTGCACTCAGCGTAGCTCCGAAAGACAGCAAGGCCAGCAAGGTAGCTTTTCTCCAGTATCAGCTGAGAGAGGGCTTTGATGGAGAAATGGAAATTCCTGAAAACTGCAGTTTATTTGTTCAGCACCAAACAAAAGAATTCCGAGGGAAGGAGTCACCCGTGGTCCTTGGACGTGGGGACGGGTGGGTCTCCGACCTGTGTTAACAATGGCGAGAGCGGCTCCAGATGGGAGATGGGGGCCAGCCCTTCCTCGGCATTTTCACAGGGGCTGTTTGATCTGTGTGGCGCCCTCCCCTTGATGGTGACCTCCTGGGACCAGACCAGATCACCCCCCGCTGCCCCGTCTGCCAGCTCAGGAACTCAGCAAGGTCGAGGCGCTGAGAGCATCCATCTCCTCCCTGGTCCGCAGCCAGAGTAAACCTGGACGTTTCCCCGGCGGCATCCACCCCCTCAGGGCATGGTCTCCACCGCTGGGTGGGAGAGAAAGAGCTGCTATGAGGTGCTGTGTGCTAAGGGGTCTGTTTGCTTCCCCGAAGGCTCTGGGCAAACGTGCAGGAGAAACGGTGTTGGCAGGGGTTGGAGGAAGCCGCTGGGCCCAGTTCTGGTCCTGGGCTCCTCCCTGGGCCTCAGTTTCCTCACCTGAAAGATAAGAGTTAGAATCTTAAGTGAGAAAGGCCCCGCCTCAGAGGGCAGGGGTCTGTGTCTCGTGGGTTGGGAGGGTGATCGGCTCAAGTCATTAGTCACAGTCTGTGCTCCTTCCTGGGTTCCCCCAATGTCTGGGTTGATTTTTTAAGTTTTCAGCCTTAGGAGGCACCTCTGTGGTGTCCAGCTCTGTGGGATGGGACAGACATCCCGTAGCATCTGGGTTTGCCGCCATCTATAATCACGTGGCTTTCGGAAGTTCTTATCTTTCTTTCTTTATCATGAAACAGACATAAAGGCTGGTTCTGAAAATCCAAGGTAAGAGCCTCAGAGGGCATCTGGCACGTCAGTGCCTATGGGGCTGGGGTCTGGGGGGACGAGGGGGATTTATCTGTCACTGCACACCCGCAGGTACTTTCTGCATCTTGTCCCATGTGCATATGTGACCTGTGTCCTTCAAGAATTGACTAGACCACACGGTGGAATATTACTCAGCCATATAAAGGAATGAAGCTCTGACACCTGCTACAACAGAGATGGCTTTTGAAGACATCATTCTGAGTGAAAGAAGCCAGATGCAAAATTCTCCGTATTACATGATTCCATTTCTAGGAAATGTCCAGAATGGGCAGATCAGTGGGGCCTGTGGCGGGGTGAGGGCAGGTGGGCAGGTTAGGGGGAATGACAGCTAAAGAGTGTTTACTGGGGCTCTTTTCTTCTGGAGTTCTGTTTTGAGGTAACGAACATGTTCTAGAGTCGACTGTGCTGAGGGTTCGCGTGTCCGTCTGTGAATATACGAACAGCCATAGAATCGTCCACTTTACGTGGGTGGGCGCTACACTTTGGGAATCGTGTTTCAATCATGCCGTTGTAAGCCGTCAACTAGACATCGGTTACAAGGTGGAGCCCGGCACAAGGTGCTTGGCGACCATCTGTCAGAGCGAGTCAGTTTACCCCTTCCAGCTGCCAGAAGCTTAAACACCACCTCCCCATGGCTGAGCGGTGAGTCAGCACCCGGGGACAAGCCGTCAGTGGCTCCTTGCTTTTGCCTTTGAGGGCTGGGGGGAGGGACACCCACCAGCAGGGAGCCTCGTTCCTCGGGGACCCGAGGACAGGCGCCTCGTGCTGGCTGTCCTCCCAGCCTGCCCAGCACGCGGCCGGGCCCCTGGTTCAGGCTCCGCTCCGGCTGGGCACTGGTTGGTGTCCCGTTCCTCCCAGGGCCGCCCCCTCAGCCTTCCACCTCACTCACTTCACGGGGGGCGGGGGGCAGCCACCGTCCTGGGCCTGTCAACCCGAGGGACCCCGAGGAGCCTTTCCCCTCCGAGCAGAGGCTGCCCCGGAGCTTTGCTTCCAACGAGGCAGAGAGCAGCCAAGAGGCCCTGCTTTCTCTCCACAGCGTCCAGACAGCAGCCCCCTAGCCCCTGCCTCTGCCGCTGGGTTTCTTCAGGGGTCCGCAGCCCTGGGCAGAAGCAGGGTGTCCCCGTCTCCCCCCTCCCATCTCTCTCTCTTTTTTTTTTATAAATTTATTTATTTATTATTTATTTTTTGGCTGTGTTGGGTCTTTGTTGCTGTGCCTGGGTTTTCTCTAGTTGTGGCGAGAGGGGGCTACTCTTCATCGCAGTGCGCAGGCTTCTCATTGCGGTGGCTTCTCTTGTTGTGGAGCACGGGCTGTAGGTGTGTGGGCTTCAGTAGTTGTGGCTCACGGGCTCTAGAGCGCAGGCTCAGTAGTTGTGGCGCACGGGCTTAGTTGCTCCGCGGCATGTGGGATCTTCCCGGACCGGGGCTCGAACCCGTGTCCCCTGCATTGGCAGGCGGATTCTTAACCACTGCGCCACCAGGGAACCACCCCCTCCCATCTCTTTTAATCACTTCCGCGTCTCATGTGCTCATTCCAGCCCTGCAGCCTCTGTACTGATCCCCCAGCCCATCAGGCCAGACCCTGCCTCAGGGCCTTTGCACTGGCCACTGCTTCGGAGAAATCTCCTCCCCTTGACCCTCTCCATGTCTTTGTTCAGACGTCACCTTCTCAGGGAGGCCTTCAGGGCCACCCCTCCTAAAACACCAGCCTATACTCCCCACGTCTCTTATTTCACTGCCCTACCTTATTCTTCCCCATCACATTTATCGCTGTGTAAACTACTAGATGTTTTACTTACTTGTTCTGTGTGCCGTCTGCTCTCCTCCAATAAAAGTGAGTTCCACGAAAGCGGGTAGTTTGTCTCTCCTGTAGCCCCAGCACCTAAGATAGAGTTGGGTTTACTGTGGGTGCTCAAGAATAGCTCTGAGTGAGTGAGTGATGGTGGGACCCCATCAGGGTCATTAGGAACTCAGAGGCAGGTTTCTCCCTATGCTTTTCTAGAGCATGGAAACCAAGCAAACATGGATTCTGAACATGGGGCTCCCAAGCAGGACACGTGCTGATGGAGCAGCCTGGAGAGCTGGGCTGACCCAGTCCATCAATCCCACCCCTCGCTGATGAGAAGGAAAATTCTGGCACGAGTCAGGGACTTCAGCCAGTGCAGGGCGTCCCCCTGCGCGTTTGTAATTGCCATGGCTCTCACGTTGGGGAGGTCTGCCAAAGAGAGGATCAGCTGTCTTAAAAGTGTAACGTTTTCTGGTGCAACCGCTATGGAAAACAGTCTGGTGGTCCCTCAAAAAATTAAACATAGAATTACCATGGGATCCAGCGTTTCTACTTCTGGGTATATCCCCCAAATCATTAAAAGCAGGGTCTCGAAGAGATGTTTGTACACCCATGTTCATAGCAGCTTTATTCACAACAGCCAAGAGGTGGAAGCCGCCCAAGTGTCCATCGATGGATGTTGGATAAACTAAATGTGGTCCATCCACACAGTGGAATATTACTCAGCCTTAAAAAGGGGGGAAATTCTGACATAGGCTACAACATGGATGGACCTTGAGGTTATTGTGCTGAGTGAGATAAGCCAGTCACAAAAGGACAAATCCTGTATTATTCCATTTATACGAGGTCTCTAGAGGAGTTAGATTCATACAGACAGAAAGTAGAAGGGTGGGTGCTGGGGGCCGGGGGGAGGAGATGGGGAGCTGGTGTTTAATGGGGACAGAGTCTCAGTTTGGAAAGATGAGAAAATTCTGGAGACGGATGTGGTGATGGTTGCACAACAATGTGAAGGTACTTATCACCACTGAACTGTACATTTAAAAATGGTTAAAATGGTAAATTTTATGCTGTGTATGTTATTTGACATCAGCTTTTAAAAGTGTGATATTTTCACAGCCAAGGTATACAAAAATGAGTAGCCTTAAAAGAAAAACTACAAGCCTGCGGTGGGCATCTCTGCTCAGCGTGGAAGGGCCGCATTCTCTTGTTACGGTTTCCAAATGTGACAACCGCGACCACAGCCTTTATCTCGGAGACATGCTCCCCTCCAGGCCACATCGCTGAGATAAAGCCCAGTGTGGTGCCCCCCTCCCCGGCCTCCTCCACCCACCTGAGAGCCTGCGGTCTCCTCCCCCAGGACGCGCGGGCGGCCCTGGGCCCCTTCCAGCCCTCCTGCCTGCTGCCCGCCTGCCGGGACTACTGGACGTATCCGGGCTCCCTGACCACGCCTCCGCTCTCTGAGTCGGTCACCTGGATCATCCACAAGAAGCCCACTGAGGTGGCTCAGGACCAGGTGAGTGGCGCCTGTATCCAACGCACAGAACTGCATGGGAATCCCTCCGGTTTGGTGGTTTCACTAAGATAGTGTGAGCAAGCATCCTAGAGTTTCGTGCTTTGGTGCGTTTTAGATGTTCCTGCACAAGAAGAATCTTCCAGTTGAAACAGGAGCTCTTGGGGAGTGAACAGAAGTTCCCCATATCACAGGTCTTCTTCTGACCTTGAGATATTGGTGGTGAGAGGGAGACAGAGACAGAGAGAAACAGGGAGACAGAGACAGAGAGACAGAGAGAATCAGAGAGACAGAGATAGAGACAGACAGAGACACAGAGACAGGGAGGGAAGGCAGGCTGAGGGGAGGGAACTGAGGGGGGACAGTTATATTTAGCACCTTCTAATCTTAGTGGTCAGCCTCAGGCATGGAGAGTCTCCCTGATGAAAAATGCTTGGACGAGGCCAGTACTTGCTCTTTGGTCTTCGTTGGGGTAAAGCAACTTTAAAGAACAGAAGTGACATTATAATTGGGACATGGGTCCTTGCCCATATTGGGACCTCCGTGGGTGTTTTAGGTGAATAAATTAACTAAGAAAGGGATGTCATAGATGAATGCCGGAGAGCCGTGAAAGAAGTGGGGTCACTGAGGGAGAAGAGAAGCTTTTAGAATCTGTTCCGCTTCTTTGGCTGATAGAACAGTAGGAAGTCAAGACCGCAGAGGGTTTTCTCTCATGCTGTGCTAAGAAGTTATGGAACTATAAGTGCCCAGAGAAAATTCCAGAAGGATTGTATTAGCTATTGCTACAAAATGCTGCATAACAAACCACCCCAAAGCTCAATGACTAATAATAAACACTTATTTTCCTGCTCAAGGGTCTCTGGGAGCTGGGAGAATCTGTTTTAGGCCATGGTTAGGGGTTGGGTTGGGTCCAGTGTCTCTCATGCTTCTTGGACCAGTGGCCACCCAGGGCTGGATCTCATGGCATGTGACAGAAATGCAAAAGACAAGCCAAACCACACATGCACATTTACAGCGTCTGCTTGCATCACGCCCGCTCACATCCTGTTGGCCAAAGTAAGTTATGATGGCCAGGCCAATGCCAGTGGGGCAGGGAGGAGGTGAGTGTCTATTTGCTGAGCAATGCCCTAAGCTGTCACACAGATGTGCACCTAAAAGTTAACCCTGGTTGTCCCATGGTCATAGGTCTGCAGTGGTTCTTATTTTCTTTCTCATCCTTATTTAAATATTCTATTTTTTCTAAAATAAGTAGATATTACTTATATACTTTTTAAAAAGTTAAAGTATCTTTTTCTCTGGAAATCTCCAGAATCTGGAGAAAGTCTGTCTAGGGCACAGTTTAGGGATGACAGATATGCAGCAAGCATGCTCCACTCTCCCATCCTCTGCCCAGGACAGACATTTCTAATCGATCACAGCAGCATTCATCACCTCGCCTTCAGCTCTATGTTTTCTGAGGGCTCTTGATGAGTCCTTGGAAGTCCTTCCAGCCTTTCGATTCTGTGAAACAGCCTCTAATTTTATTTTATTTTATTTTTTTAAATAAATTTCTTTGTTTTATTTATTTATTTTTGGCTGCATTGGGTCCTTGTTGCTGCATGCGGGCTTTCTCTAGTTGCGGCAAGTGGGGCTACTCTTCGTTGCAGTGCACGGGCTTCTCATTACAGTGGCTTCTCTTGTTGCAGAGCATGGGCTGTAGGCACGTGGGCCTCAGTAGTTATGGCACGCAGGCTCAGTAGTTGTGACGCACAGGCCTAGCTGCTCCACGGCATGTGGGATCCTCCCAGACCAGGGCTCAAACCTGTGTCCCCTGAATTGGCAGGCGGATTTCCAACCACTGCGCCACCAGGGAAGTCCCCAGCCTCTAATTTTAAAGTCATGGGATGGGGCTTCCCTGGTGGCGCAGTGGTTAAGAATCCTCCTGCCAATTCAGGGGACATGGGTTAGAGCCCTGGTCTGGGACGATACCACATGCCGCGGAGCAGCTAGGCCCGTGCGCCACAGCTCCTGAGCCTGCACTCTAGAGCCTGCGAGCCACAACTACTGAAGCCCGTGTGCCTAGAGCCCGTGCTCCACAACAAGAGAAGCCACCGCAATGAGAAGCCCGCACACCGCAACTAGAGAAAGCCCGCATGCAGCAACGAAGACCCAATACAGCCAAAAATAAATAAAATAAATAAATTTTAAAAATAAAATAAAGTCATGGGATGACGCTATTTGTTTTGGAAGGCTGAAGGTGGAACGTGGGTGCACATCACCCACCCTTCCCCCAAACCAGAATTGTTACAGAAGTGGTTGAAAATAGCCCTTGCCGGGACTTCCCTGGTGGCACAGTGGTTAAGAATCCGCCTGCCAATGCAGGGGACACGGGTTTGAGCCCTGGTCCGGGAAGATCCCACATGCCGTGGAGCAACTAAGCCCGTGCACAACTACTGAGCCTGCGCTCTAAAGCCCGCGAGCCACAACTACTGAGCCTGTGTGCCACAACTACTGAAGCCCACGCGCCTAGAGCCCGTGCTCCACCACAAGAGAAGCCACCGCCATGAGAAGCCCGCGCACTGCAAGGAAGAGTAGCCCCCACGTACCGCAACTAGAGAAAGCCCGTGTGCAACAACGAAGACCCAATGCAGCCAAAAATGAAAATAAATAAATTAATTTTTTAAAAAGACTTAAAAAAAACCCATTAATTTAATTTTAAAAAAAGAAAAGAAAATGGCTCTTGTCACCAAGACCCCTCTGTCACTCAACAAACGCATAATAAACACTCATTAGATGTCAGATGTTGCAGCAGGAGAGGGTGGGCGAGCAGGAGGGATGGAGGGGTGACACAGAGCAGTGACCATAGTCTCTGCGCACTGCTACTCGGCAGGAAAATAGAAACGTAAGTCAATAGTTTTAAGGCAGAGTGGTGAGTGAGTATTACACAAAAATGCAGAGCAGAGCCCCCACCCCTCCCAGGGGGCTGGGGAGGTAGTGTGTGCACCCCCTGGACGGCAGGGACAGGCCTGCCAAGCAGGCTTTTCTGGGAGTCAAGAAGTGGTGAAAGCAGGTGCGCACGAGTGGGCACACCACGCCTGAGTGCCTGGAAAAGCAGGCAGCACACCCTACACAACTCTGGGGGCTCCCCCTCAGCCACGCGGACCTGACCTGCTCAACAGGTGGCCACCATGCAGATGTAATCCCAGTTCTGTGTTAAGTGTGAGAGCTGTTCTCACAGAGCACGTAGTATATTCCGAGAACAGATGTGATGATACGTGAAAAATGGCCTCTTAGTTCCTGGAGTGCAAAGTGCATCAAATGTTACGTTAGCATTTATAGTATATAAACTAGTTATCTATTGCTGTATAACAGATAGCTGCAAAATGTAGTGGCTTAATAAAACAATAATCATTTATTATCTCTCAGGGTTGCTGTGGGTCAGAATTCAGGTGGTTCTGGCTGAGGATCTATCTCTTGTGGAGTTGCAGCCAGACGTCAGCTGCAGTTATCTGAAAGCTGGGGCTGGAGGATTCATTCCCAACGTGGCTGGCAAGTTGTGCTGGCTGTTGGCTGGGAGCCTCAGTTGCTCTCCATGTGGGCCTCTCCAGAGGGCTGCTGCTGAGTCATTGCAGCATGGCGGCTGCCTTCCCCAGAGCAGGTTGTCCAGGAGGCCAAGGTGGAAGCTGCCATGCCTTTTCTGACCCAGATTGGGGTCACCTCCACCATGTTGCATTGGTCATACAGGGCCATCCCTGATTCAGGGATGGGAGGGGACCACACACGACACGAGGGACACGGGACCTGGTTCACGCCCTAGCTGCACCCAGATTACTCTGCTTGCTCTCCGTTCCAGCTGGCCGCGTTTCGCTCGCTCATGTTTTCTGCACTTGGTGAAGAAGAGAAGACGATGGTGAACAACTACCGCCCACTTCAGCCCCTGATGAAGCGGGAGGTCCGTTCATCCTTCCAGCCACTGAAGATGGTGCAGGATCCTAAATTCACTACATCCAAGCTAACGGGTAGAACTGACTTTAACAAGAGAAAGTGTTGTTTCCCAGGCTTCGTGTTCTGATCGTATGTAACCTCTGAAATTAAAAATAGAGAAAGAGGTCACGATTTTAGTCAATGTACTTTGCAGTTGCAAGGAAAAGAATCACTTCAAAGAAGCTTAAGCAGGAATCCCCCTGTGGTCCAGTGGGTAAGACTCTGCGCTCCCAATACGGGGGGCCTGGGTTCGATCACTGGTGGGGGAACTAGATCCCACATGCATGCTGCACTAAGAGTCTGTCTGCATGCCGCAACTAAAGATCCCACATGCCACAGCGAAGATCCTGAGTGCCGCAACTAAGACCTGGTGCAGCCAAAATAAATAAACAAATAAATAAATATTAAAAAAAGAAGAAGAAGCTTAAGCACAATAGGGGATGGAAATCTGGGACACGGAATATCTCAAGGGACCCACAGCAGTGCACAGACCTTAGGGGCCGAGTGAACTCCACTGACCGGGGTCATCCACCCAGCCCTCTCTCAGGTCCCTGGTGTCCTCTCTCCAGACAGCCACGCCCTGGCAACACAGAGACTGGGACTAACGTCTTTTCTTCCCAATTACAAATTCCTGGTGTATCAGTGTCCTGGGGCTGCTGTAAAATGACCACAAACTGGGGGTGGGGGGGAAACAGCAGAATGTATCTTCCTTCCCACAGTTCTGAGACTGGAAGTCTGAGACCAGGTGCCAGCACGGCTGGGTTCTGGGAGGGTCTCTCTTGGCTCTTTGCTGTGTCCTCGAGTGGCCTTTTTTTGGTGCATGCACACAGAGAGAGTTCTCTCCCTTCCCCTTCTTATAAGGCCACCAATCCTATTGGAGTAGGACCCCACCCTTATGACCTCACTTAACCTTAATTCCTAAAAACCCCATCTCCAAAGACAGCCACAGTGGGGTCTTCGAGCTTCAACATGTGAATTGGGGAGGGGGACACAATTCAGCCCATAACAGCCACAAACTGGGGAGCTTAAAACAACAGAAATTTATTGAATCACAGTCTGGAGGCCAGAAATCCAAATTCGAGGTGTCAGCAGGGCTGCTTCCTTCCGGAGTCATTCTCCAGGGGAGAATCTGTTTCCTTGCCTTTTCCAGCTTCCAGAGGCATCTGATTTCTTGGCTGGTGGGCCCTCCCTCCATCTTCAAGGCCAAGGAGTTTTCCAAAGTGGTTGCTCAGGACATGCTACCATTTAACTATGGTCATTCTGGGGTGTGTGTAATGGTTTCTCACTGCGGGGTCTTTTTAATTGTGGTAAAATACACATAACATAAAATTACCATCTTAACCACAGCTCAGTGGTATAAAGTGCATTCACACTGTGTTGATACCATCCCCACCATCCGCCTCCAGAACCTTCTCACCTTAAACTGTCCCCATTAAACACTAACACCCCATTTCCTCCCCCCTGCCCCCAATCCTTGGCATCTACCATCCTACTTTCTGTCTCTAAGATTTTGACTGCTCTAGGAAGCAAACATAAATGGAACCAGGCAGTATTTGCCTTTTTGTGACGGGCTTATTTCACTGAGCATAATGTCCTCAAGTTTCATCCATGTGGTAGCAGGTGTCAGAATTTCCTCCCCTTTTAAGGCTGAATAATATCCTAATTGATGATGGTATTTTTATTTTCATAGCATTAAACACATTCCCCTCTGGTAGAGATGCAGCTCTGCAAACAATCACGTCATCTTCCAACATTAACTGACTGTCAGATAAACACGGAAAAAACAGCCCAGAAAAGAAAGCAAATACTCATCTGCCTACCAAGGTACAGTGATAAACTCCATTTCTTTTGGGGAGATAAAGAATAAACAGACTTATTGTAGTCCACAAAAAACATCTAAGACCAAAGGGACCCTATATTACGGATGTGGTTTATTTTGACAGAGGTTTATAGGGGTTTTTTTTTTCCAATCACAGGACTTCCTGTGGTATCAACAATTTACTGTCCGGCTTTGGGCTTTTCAATGTTCTGGCACCTACTACAGAGAAAGCAATCCTAAACTTCCTTATACACGTTTTTCCTGAAAAAGTACAACTGCTCACCAGTGCCCATCAAATGATAATGCTGACCAAACTCAGCACAACAAGCTTTAATGTCGGCTTACACGGGACACAGAGTCAAACAGGAGCGTTTGGGAGCATTGGTGACTGGTTTGAGCACAGCTGCCCCAGCTGGAGCAGAGCACTGGGTGGGTGGGTGACTGCAGCCACTGCAGACCCGTGGGATCCAGGAGGGAAGGAGACACTTTAAAGTTTGGTTTGGAGCCCAAATTGTTTCTTGTCGTTTGGGAAAATGTAGCCAGTCTTGAGTCTCAAGTGAAGTGGGCTTTAGCCCATAGGGAGTTTCCTGCAGCCACCAGAACAAATGGCCACAAATTAGGGCCCTCTTGCCTCCCTCTCATAAGGACCCTGTGAGGATACTGGGCACCCCCCAGATCCCCGCAGGATCATTTCCCATCTCGAGATGCTTAACTTAATCATACCTGCAAAGTCCCTTTGCCGTGTGAGGCCACACATCCACAGGTCACGGGATCAGGATGTGGACACTCTCTCTGATGGTTCTAGAACTCCACCGTCCCCCAGGGCAGCCCTTGGACACACGTGGCCATCGTGCACTTGAACTGTGTTCAGTGCAATGGAGGGACTGAATTTTCTTTCTTTTTTCTTTTTCTTGGATTTTATTTTACTTATTTTATTTTTTTTATACAGCAGGTTCTTATTAGTTCTCTATTTTACACATATTAGTGTATACATGTCAAGCCCAATCTGCCAATTCATCACACCACCACCACCCTCCCCCACTTTCCCCACTTGGTGTCCATACATTTGTTCTCTACATCTGTGTCTCTATTTCTGCCTTGCAAACCGATTCATCTGTACCATTTTTGTAGATTCCACATATATGCGTTAATATACGATATTTGTTTTTCTCTTTCTTCACTCTGTATGACAGTCTCTAGGTCCATCCATGTCTCTACAAATGACCCAATTTCGTTCCTTTTTATGGCTGAGTAATATTCCATTGTATATATGTACCACATCTTCTTTATCCTTTCATCTGTCGATGGGCATTTAGGTTGCTTACATGACCTGGCTATTGTAAATAGTGCTGAAATGAACACTGGGGTGCATGTGTCTTTTTGAATTATGGTTTTCTCTAGGTATATGCCCAGTAGTGGGATTGCTGGGTAATATGGTAATTCTACTTTTCATTTTTTAAGGAACCTCCATACTGTTCTCCATAGTGGCTGTATCAGTTTACATTCCCACCAACAGTGCAAGAGGGTTCCCTTTTCTCCACACCCTCTCCAGCATTTGTTGTTTGTAGATTTTCTGATGATGCCCATTCTAACTGGTGTGAGGTGATACCTCATTGTAGTTTTGATTTGCATTTATCTAATAATTAGTGATGTTGAGCAGCTTTTCATGTGCCTCTTGGCCATCTGTATGTTTCCTTTGGAGAAATGTCTATTTAGGTCTTCTGCCCATTTTTTAAAATTAATTAATTGATTGATGGATTGATTGATTGATTTTTGGCTGCATTGGGTCTTTGTTGCTGTGCGCAGGCTTTTTCTAGTTGCGGCGAGTGGGGGCTACTCTTCGTTGCGGTGCGTGGGCTTCTCATTGCGGTGGCTTCTATTGTTGCGGAGCAT
The DNA here is from genome assembly GCF_028023285.1 of Balaenoptera ricei. Taxonomy (NCBI): domain Eukaryota; kingdom Metazoa; phylum Chordata; class Mammalia; order Artiodactyla; family Balaenopteridae; genus Balaenoptera; species Balaenoptera ricei. The sequence goes on along the minus strand of NC_082657.1, from coordinate 62,457,048 downwards.
GGGCTCTAGGCACGTGGGCTCCAGTAGTTGTGGCTCGCGGGCTCTAGAGTGCAGGCTCGGTAGTTGTGGCACACGGGCTTAGTTGCTCCGTGGCATGTGGGATCCTCCCGGACCAGAGCTCAAACCCATGTCCCCTGCATTGGCAGGCAGACTCCCAACAACTGTGCCACCAGGGAAGTCCCTTCTGCCCATTTTTTGATGGGGTTGTTCGTTTTTTTAATTCTGAGCTGCGTAAGCTGTTTATATATTTTGGAGATTAATCCTTTGTCCGTTGATTTGTTTGCAAATATTTTCTCCCATTCTGAGGGTTGTCTTTTTGTCTTGTTTTTAATTTTCTTTGCTGTGCAAAAGCTTTTAAGTTTCATTAGGTCCCATTTGTTTATTTTTATTTCCATTACTCTAGGGGGTGGGTCAAAAAAGATCTTGCTGTGATTTATGTCAAAGGGTGTTCTTCCTATGTTTTATAGTGTCCAGTCTTACATTTAGGTCTTTAATCCATTTTGAGTTTATTTTTGTGTATGGTGCTAGGGAGTGATCTAATTTCATTCTTTTACATGTAGCTGTCCAGTTTTCCCAGCACCACTTATTGAAGTGACTGTCTTTTTTCCATTGTATATCCTTGCCTCCCTTATCAAAGATAAGGTGACCATATGTGTGTGGCTTTATCTCTGGGCTTTCTATCCTGTTCCACTGATCTATATTTCTGTTTTTGTACCAGTACCATATTGTCTGGATTACTGTAGCTTTGTAGTATAGTCTGAAGTCAGGGAGTCTGATTTCTCCAGCTCCGTGTTTTCCCTCAAGATTGCTTTGGCTATTTGGGGTCTTTTGAGTCTCCATACAAATTTTAAGATTTTTTTGTTCTAGTTCTGTAAAAAATGCCATTGGTAATTTGATAGGGATTGCATTGAATCTGTAGATTGCTTTGGGTAGTATAGACATTTTCACAATATTGATTCTTCCAATCCAAGAACATGGTATATCTCTCCATCTGTTTGTGTCATCTTTGATTTCTTTCATCAGTGTCTTATAGTTTTCTGAGTACGGGTCTTTTACCGCCTTAAGTAGGTTTATTCCTAGGTATTTTATTCTTTTTTTTGCGATGGTGAATGGGATTGTTTCCTTAATTTCTCTTTCTGATCTTTCATTGTTAGTATATAGGAATGCAAGAGATTTCTGTGCATTAATTTTGTATCCTGGAACTTTTCTGAATTCATTGATGAGCTCTAGTAGTTTTCGGGTGGCATCTGTAGGATTCTCTATGTATAGTATCATGTCATCTGCAAACAGTGACAGTTTTACTTCTCCTTTTCCAATTTGTATTCCTTTTATTTCTTTTTCTTCTCTGATTGCCGTGGCTAGGACTTCCAAAACCATGTTGAATAAGAGTGGCGAAAGGGGGCATCCTTGTCTTGTTCCTGATCTTAGAGGAAATGGTTTCAGTTTTTCACCACTGAGAATGATGTTAGCTGTGGGTTTGTCATCTATGACCTATGGCCTTTATTATGTTGAGGTAGTTTCCCTCTATGCCCACTTTCTGGAGAGTTTTTATCATTAATGGGTGTTGAATTTTGTCAAAAGCTTTTTCTGCATCTATTGAGATGATCATATGGTTTTTATTCTTCAATTTGTTAATATGGTGTATCACATTGATTGATTTGCGTATATTGAAGAATCCTTGCATCCCTGGGATAATTTCCACTTGATCATGGTATATGATACTTTTAATGTGTTGTTGGATTATGTTTGGTAGTATTTTGTTGAGGATTTTTGCATCTATATTCATCAGTGATATTGGTCGGTAATTTTCTTTTTTTGTGACATCTTTGTCTGGTTTTGGTATCAGGTGGCCTCACGGAATGAGTTTGGGAGCGTTCCTTCCTGTGCAATTTTTTGGAAGAGTTTGACAAGGATGGGTGTTAGCTCTTCTCTAAATGTTTGATAGAATTCAACTGTGAACCCATCTGGTCCTGGACTTTTGTTTGTTGGAAGATTTTTTTTTTTAATTAATTAATTTATTTATTTATTTTTGTCTGTGTTGGGTCTTCGTTTCTGTGCGAGGGTTTTCTCCAGTTGCAGCAAGTGGGGGCCACTCTTCATCGCGGTGCGCGGGCCTCTCACTATCATGGCCTCCCTTGTTGCGGAGCACAGGCTCCAGACGCGCAGGCTCAGTAGTTGTGGCTCACGGGCCCAGTCGCTCCGCGGCATGTGGGATCTTCCCAGACCAGGGCTCGAACCCGTGTCCCCTGCACTGACAGGCAGATTCTCAACCACTGCACCACCAGGGAAGCCCTGTTGGAAGATTTTTAATCATAGTTTCAATTTCATTACTTGCGATTGGTTTGTTCATATTTTCTATTTTTTCCTGGTTCAGTCTTGGAAGGTTATACCTTTCTAAGAATTTGTCCATTTCTTCCAGGTCGGAGGGACTGAATTTTCATTGCATGTAAGTTTAACTAAAGTTGAAACGTCACATGTGGCAGGCCAGCGGCCAGCAAGCTGGATGCGTAGGTCTCTGTCTTGACCTGGTGTGAATGGGTTTGTGCGTTTGTAAACGCATGGCGTGAACTCAATACTAATGCACTTTACACACTCTCGGGGTGTACACTGCACCCCAGTTTACAGAAAACACATTGCTGTCCCCTTGGGAGCTGAGGTTTCCAAGGCTCTTCTGGGAGGAGGTGGTGCACGGCGGGGAAGCGCCAGGACGCGCTGCCGGGCTGCAGGGGCCGCAGAAGGATGGACCAGGGACGTCGGGTCACTGAGTGGCAGCCCGGCAAGCAGCCCTCCGCTCACATCCTTCCTCAGCTACCCAGGGCATCATGGAGTCACTGCCGCCAGCTAACCGGCGCCACCAGGAAAGGCGGACTCTGTTTACTGAGGCGGGATACAGGTGATCCGTTCTCAGCCAAGATGGTTTAAAACAAACGTGTTTCATCTCTTACAAGGATCAAGTTCAGTGGTGATGCTGCTGAAATCGGATTGACTTGAAGGAGTCAAAACAGATGCTGAGGACTTCCCTGGTGGCGCAGTGGTTGAGAATCTGCCTGCCAATGCAGGGGACACGGGTTCGAGCCCTGGTCTGGGAAGATCCCACATGCTGCGGAGTAACTAGGCCCGTGAGCCACAACTACTGAGCCTGCACATCTGGAGCCTGTGCTCCGCAACAAGAGAGGCCGCGATAGTGAGAGGCCCGCGCACCGCGATGAAGAGTGGCCCCCACTTGCTGCAACTAGAGAAAGCCCTTGCACAGAAACGAAGACCCAACACAGCCATAAATAAATAAACAAATAAATAAAAAATGTTTTTAAAAAATCAATTGACCATAATTTAAAAAAAAAAAAAAAAAAAAACAGATGCTGAAAACGGAACAAAAGCATAAAGGATATGTTTCTGTCCATCTTCTGAGCTGACGTCCCTGCTCAGTTATAACCGATAACTCGGAGGTGTTTACCCAGCAACAGGGCTACTGCCACCGGTATCAGTGACACGGTGAGGCTGCGTTCCCGGGCTGGGCCTGGGCTGAGTTTTCTCATGGACATTCAGCCGTCCTCAACCCCGCTGCACCTGGAGCCACACAGGGGCCTGGCCCTGCCCGCCCAAAGCCTGTGGTTCCCGGGGTCTGAGGAACGGTGTTTTTAAAAAGCTCCCCGGCGACTGGATTGTGTGGGTGGGGATGAGGCCCCAGGCACCCCATTTATATTTGTTGTAACAAGCTCTGTGAAAGTTCTGTGGGGTCACCCCCAGGTTTTAATGGGGAAACTGGGCTCGCTGGAGAGGTGGGAGCAGGAAAGGCAGAGCCAGCAAGAAGCCCACCTGGATTGCAGGCCATCCTCCGGGGCCCGTGCAGCCTTTGCTCCTTCCTCTGTGATGTGTGCAGTTGAAGACAAGTTGTAGCCTCAGGGCGAAAACCCAAAGTCCTGAACTTTACACTTGAGTGAGAAATCTTACCGTATAAGGACCTGCAGTTGTACTTTGATGAAAACTCCGCCCCAAAGGCACCTGCTCAGACGTCCTTCAGCTTGTGAGGGTGGTGTTCCCAGCTATGGAAGGAAGGACAGTATTGATAATTGGAGGGGGGTCTCCGGGTTGGGACTTGGGGGAGGGGGAGAAAGCAGCCACGTGTCAACTGTGCACAGGCCGTCCATTTCCACAGGGACTTCGGGACAGAGAAAGGCCAGTGTCCGGAGGGGCCTTGCAGGAGGAGAAAGGACCGCAGGGCCCTGAGCCGGACCCCACCCGCCCCACGGTGACATCCTGTCCCAACAACAGCCCCAAGAGCAAGCGGGTGATTCCATCTCCTCTTTCATGTCGATGGAGGGCCTTCCTCTGTGTGCACAGAAGTCTTTGTCTCGCGGTAGATGTTCTGCTTTGTAGGTTATTTTTGATATCTGGCGTTAGCCCTGGGACACCGAGATTCTCCCGGGAACCACACGGAGCCCGGGCAGAGAAACCACAAACACACGGAGAGGAAAGACGTTGATCTCGGCCCTCAAAGCCACGGTACAGAAAACAAACACAGGCGCTGCCACTCCCCATCCTGAGGGCCGTTGAGTCTGCGGGACCTGTCCCTGTGACTGCAGTTTAGGAGTGTGCTGTGGAATTCCTGGCCAGCCTTTAAACTTCAAAGCTTCTCCCTTTGCTTTTATGTTATTTTCTCGTTTTGCAGAAGTACAAATGTGGGCGCCTGCCCATACCCTCTCCGTTGTCTGTTCTGTGCCAACCAGGAATCCGGCCCCTTCCCACCCCGGCATTCCCCACGGCCATCCCTGGAGGCCTGGACACCCCACTCTCCCACCTGCTTGACATCTGTTTCTCCTCCTCTCCCGGGACACCCGCTCCCTGGGAGCCCCTAGACTGCGCCTGGTGCACAGCTGTACCCCAGCAATAGCAGAGTTCCTCGTTCTACAGGGCTTGTCCCTCCTGCCAAGAGGCCTCCTCAGAGCTAAGGCCAGCCTCAGGGAGTCCCCCGGTGCTCCCTGCCCCTTACTCCCGCGTGCAAGGGGTCAGTGGGTCCCGTTGGTGGCACCCCTCCGTGCCACACGTCCATCTTCCATTCTCCGCGTTCTCACTGCCCCCAGCTCGCCCCATCTCCAGCCAGAATGATATCGCCAGCCCTCTGGTTTCACCACTTCCTTCCAGCATCTCCCCGTCCCCACCTAATGCATTCTTCTCTTAGCAGTGCAGAGATTTGCGCGGGGAATGTCAACTTGACCATTCTGCTTCCCTGTGCAAAACCGAGCTTTCCACTAAACTTGGAATTAAGCACCAGCTTCTTCCTGCGCGATCTGGACCCCCAAGCTCCCTTCCCGTGGAACTCTGCGCTCAGGTCCCCACCCCAGCTTGGGTTGCTGTGCCCTGTCTATCGGCACGGGCACCACCCATGACCCCCCCCCCCGCGACGGCCTCTGCTGGGGGGCACAGCCTCTGACCCCACCGGGTCTGGGTCTGGGCACCCATTGCTGTCATCATGCTGTTACCTCGTTCACCACTGGTTTCCCCCCAAGGGTGGTGTCCTCACCTATTTGCTTGCTCACAGCACTGAATAAATATCCTTTCGGTGGAAACTGCCCGAGGTGCTCTAGCTCCTGAAGCCGGGTGCTACTGGCCGTCCCCCGTCAGCTATGTGCGCTGCCTCCGTACCCTTGACGTGCTGACCCCTCCTGGGGATGCCCTTCCCCCTCCAGCTCTGCTCCTAAACTTCTTTCCATCATCCAGTCTCAGCCCAAAGCCTCCTCTCCTGTGATACTTTCCTCCCATCACCCAGCCCTCTGTGCTGTGCCCCTCCTGCCCATGTGTGTTTTCAGACGTATCCCATGTTCTCAGGTGCTTACAGGTCACGCACAGGCCATGGGTCCTCAGACGTTTTGTTCTTCCAAAGTTAGCGATCATGACATGTTAGCTGAGTAGATGGAAGAAAGCTAAGGTGTTAGATGCTTCAGGTAACATAATCAGAAATTCACCTCCAATCAGAGAATCTGATGCCTATAATTTGAGAAGTCCAGAGAAAGAAGCAAAGTGCAGCAAGTGTGAATCTGCATGGGGCAGGTGTGGAGCGGGCATGGTTCACCATGGAGAAGCAGGGGGCAGCCACAGGGTACGGCCCTCACGACAGGAGGTTAATAAAGAGTTAACAATATCCTCCCAGACATTTCTTTTATTTGTTTGTTTATTTATTTATTTACTTACTTACTTGGCTGCGTTGGGTCTTAGTTGCGGCATGTGGGATCTTTGTTGTGGCACGTGGGATCTTTCATTGTGGCTCGGGACTTCCCTAGTGGCATAGTGGTTAAGAATCCACCTGCCAATGCAGGGGACACGGGTTTGAGCCCTGGTCCAGGAAGATCCCACATGCCGAGGAGCAGCTAAGCCTGTGCACCACAACTACTGAGCCTGTGCTCTAGAGCCCACAAGCCACAACTACTGAGCCCGCATGCCACAACTACTGAGCCTGCGCTCTAGAGCCCATGAGCCACAACTACTGAGCCTGCGCTCTAGAGCCAATGAGCCACAACTACTGAAGCCCACACGCCCAGAGCCCGTGCTCCACAACAAGAGAAGCCACCGCAGTGAGAAGCCCGTGCACCACAACAGAGAGTAGCCCCCGCTCACCTCAACTAGAGAAAGCCCGCGCACAGCAACGAAGACCCAAGGCAGCCAAAAATAATAAATAAATAAATAAATTTTTAAAAATAATAAAACAAAATAAAACACTTTCACTGCGGCTCGCGGGCTCTTTGTTGCAGTGTGTGGGCTTCTCTCTAGTGGAGGTGTGTGGGCTCAGTAGCTGCGGTGCGCAGGCTTAGTTGCTCCGCGACACGTGGGATCTTAATTCCCTGACCAGGGATCAAACCCGTGTCCCTTGCATTGGAAGGCAGACTCTTAACCACTGGACCACCAGCGAAGTCCCCTCCCAGACATTTCTGAAATACACAATTGAACTCTCAGCTCCTGAAATCTGCCTCTGCAGCTCTGACCTCCCATCCCTACCCTGGTGTATGTGGTGTCTTCCCGTCAGCCTCTGTGCCAGGAGCTGGGAGGAAGGACAAAGTAGCCCAGGTGAGCAGCTCTGAAAACTCTGGCGGCAAAGAGCACAGGTCCCTCCAGACTCAACAGAATTATAAGAGCTGCTTCGACCCCGGCACTGCTTAGCGTGGCATGTGGGATGCAGGCTCAGCCCTCCTCGCTGTCGGGGGCAAGTCCAACGTGAGAGGCAGCTCGTCCCCAAGTTTCCTAACACACAGGTTGGATCACACCTTGGAGGCTCAGCAGTACGAATGCCTGGCTCCCACGTCTGTGGAAATGTTCACATGTACGTCAACAGGAAAGAAAGATCCTCTGATTCCGCCATCCTTAAGATACGTTCACTACCTGCTGCATTGAAGATAAAAGCTGTATATTTTTTCAGTGTCGAGATTATTCTCTGTCAGAATTTCCTGTGTCAGTTTGCGAGTTTCTGTGTTTGTTTTGTTTTGTTTCTTTACTGGCATTGAAATAAGGAAATTATTTTTAAGCAAAGTGAAATCTTCTGATCCTTTTTACTGAATTCTGGAAATTCAGAGGGGGCCACCCTACGGGTGTGCTAGGTCCCTGAACACATAAACACAAATCAAAGGTGTGGACATCAAAAACAGGCATGACACTCAGGCTCCACTTGCCATAGTCTTTGGTTTGTTTCATAATTTCATAATGAAACACACAGCTTCACTCCAATTTGACATCACTGTTTATCGAACACCTCCTGCCAGCGTGTACCGGTTAGTGTGCAAGACAACTGGGGCAAATCAGTGACCGAAACAACAAAGCAGCTCAGGCCCTGGGCCCCGTGATGTCCACATCAGCAGGGGAGATGGTCCAGAGACGGCAGGTGTAGCAAGCAAGTGGGAGATAAGCTACAGGTGAGCGGGGCTCCAGAAAAAGCAAAGTGTGGGCAGGGAGCCAAGTGATCAGTCAAGGTGGGCCTCACTGAGGAGTTAACCTCTGAGCAAAGACTTGCAGGAGGTGAGGGGGTGGGCCGTGCAGACAGTAGGGATGGTTCTGGAAGGTTCAGGAGCGGCAGAGAGACCCGCGTGGTTGGGATGAAGTGCTCGAGGGGCAAAGTGGCAGGAGAAGAGGTCAGAGACCTGCTCAGAGGAGCCACATCCAGAGTGGGCCTGTGGGTCACATGCAGGTGGGAGCTTTGTTCCGAGGGGTGTGAGGACAGCTGCAGGACAGGGGTATGTCTCAGTCAGATTCTCACATTGGAGAGACGCGGGGTGACGGGCAAACCCTAGGCAGAACCCAGCCGGCAGCAGTGGTGAGAAGTGTTGGATGTGGGACACAGTTGCATTGTGATTTCCAGCCATACTGGCTGGGGGTGAGAGAGAAAGTGGGGTGTCAGGATAAGGCCAAGGGGTTTGGTGCAAACAGCTTGGAGGACAGAGTTGCCCTCGGCTGACCTGGAAGGCCGGGGGCAGAGAAGCTCTCAGGAACGCATGGAGAAAGCTGATCAAGGCTAAAGACCTCCCACTACCTGCAGTTCTGACTTTCTTTGGTCATTTTAAGTTGTGAGAGCTACATTTTTAGCCTTAGCCTTTTTGTTTTTCCATTTCCCACTCATTTCTGGAAACTAAAGGGGCAAAATGTGGTAAAGCAGAGGCGTATGCTGAGTGGGGGAAGATTCTCAGACCCTCGGCCAGCAGGGCAGCCCCGTGGGCTGCATGGGAGCCCAGGCTGCTTCGGGGTGACACGTGTGACGCCCCCAAAATGGACTGCTCGGCGGTCGGGCGCAGGGAGCAGGGTCTCATCCCGGGGCCTGAGGGAGCTGTCCAGCCGCATGGGCGTGGGGGGCAGAGACAGCTGAGAGCTTCCCATCACTGTGTCCACTCGGGATGGAACTAGGGACGGGGTCAGAACAGATCATGCCGGAGCCCCTGGGCGAGACCCAGTCCTCGCCCGCCCGAGCTGGTCACCAGCAGCTGGCTGAGCGCTCTAAGCCACCTCATCCCCCCACCCTTCACTCCAAATGTCCCTCCCGGAGGTGGCCATTCTGAGGAGGGAGGGACCCTGGGTCCTGAGGACCTGCAGGCTCACATCAGCATCTGCGGGACCCCCGTGGGGCTCCTGGCAGGACAGCATCCCACCTGCTCTCCCTCCTCCCAGACACAAGCTGGTTCTCCAGGGCAGCTGCTGCTGGCTCTGCGTCCGCCTCACCTCACCTCACTCGGGAAAGGCCGGGCTCTCCGCGGAGCTGGCGGCGCAGGGATGCAGGGGTTAAGGGAGAGACTTGGGGGGGTGCTGTGTACTGGCCAGGCGGGCCCTCCCCGCACCTGGCACGGAGTCACGGAACAGTGAGGTCCAAGGCGGGGCCCACACGTGGAAAGATTTCCACCTTTTGTAACATCTCACAGAGCGGGTTGGGGCCACCAAGACAACGTTCCACAAACTGGGGGCTTTAAACATCTGAAATCTATCCTCCCAGGGTCTGGAGGCCTGAAGTCCGGCGTCAGGACCGAGCTCCCCCTACAGCCTGCAGGGGAGGGTCCTTCCTGCCTCTTCCAGCTCTGGTGTCATCGGTGGCCTTGGCTTTTGGCCACATCTGTCCAACCTCTGCCCTCCACCGGGCCTGGGTGTCTGTCTTCCTATGGCCGTTTCTTATGGGGGCACCAGCCATCCTGGGTTGGGGGCCACCCCGCTCCACGATGACCCCATCTCAACTCATTGTAGCTGCAGCAGCCCTATTTCCAAAGGAGGTCACATTCTGAGGCTCTGGGGTTAGGACTTCAGCATCCTGCTTTGGGGGGACACACTTTAACCGGTAACAGTGGGATAGGGCAGCAGTGCTTCCCAAACGAGCCCACGCAGGGAGGTGCACGACGAGAACAGAGGTGCTGATTGCATTTTATCCGCGTGGAGAAATCGGACTCAGACCAAAGTCCAGCAAGCAGTCCTCTGGCTGGTCAACCCAGGTGTCTGGAGTAAAGCCCAGGAGGACCCTGAGTCCCACACCCATACCTATGGGGGTAGGACCTGCACGAGTGACCAGGCCCTAACAAGGGGCTGCCGCTCGTCGCGGGATGGTCACGGCCGGGCCGCTGGAACCACTGTTCTCTCCATGTCTCCTCTGACACGTGGTCCAGCTCAGCCTCTGCTGGGAGTGTCGAGGGTGGGATCTGGGCACTCAGCTGGCCAGTCCGCTGGCCCACTTTCTGGCTGCACCCTCACACCAGCCCACCAGCTGCAGCTCTGTCAGGAACGGGGGCTTCACCCTGCTCCTCCCACGGAGTCTCCGGAAGCTGAGTGGTGTCCCTCCTCCGAGCCCCATTAGCCACAGAGGCAGAGGCGGGATTTGAACCCAGGGCCTCGGACTGTAGGCCTGCATGCTTTTTTTAGGTAAAAATTCACATAATATGAAGTTAACCACCAACCATTCTAAAGTGGACAATTCGGTGGCGTTCAGGGCATTCGCATTGCTGTGCAACCCTCACCATTGTCTAGTTCCGAGACATTTCATCCCCCAAACGTGGTCCCTGCTACCACCCACTCCCCATCCCTCTCCCCCAGCCCCGCAACCACTAACGTGCTTTCTGTCTCTCCAGGTTCACCTTTTCCTGGACGTTTCGTATAAAGGGAACCAGACGCTACCATGCATCGAGCCCTTTCACGGAGCATAGGGTTTTCACAGTTCATCCATGTCGTGGTGTGTGTCGCTGCCCCCTCTTTATGGCTGAATGACAGTCCCTTGTGTGCATGGGCCACATGTGTTTACCCATCTACCCGCTGACGGGCAGGCCTGAACTCTCAAGCCCCGCTTCCCACTACAGTATCGCTCCTCCGGAATCGTCAACGAGCAGGGCCCGCTTCCTGAGCACACGGACGAGGCCAAGCCCGCGGAAGGCGGAACCCTCACAGCGGCCTGTCACGAGCCCGGAGCCCGAAACCCAGGCAAACTCTTATTTTTCTTGTTTTTACTTAACGGAGCCCTCCGTGGAAAATCTAGCCCTAAGACCTCTAGTTTTGCTTCTACCATTTCTCAGAAATCCCCAGGCGTTGGTTCTACCCAGAGTTACAGAGTCAATCACCATGTCCACCATAGGCACTTCAGAAAATCGGGCGACCTCGCTGAGCATCTGAAGGGAGCTGAAAAGCCTGTGCAGGGAAGTCACGTGTCCTGCCGTCCACAAGGATGGGGGGTTTCCAATGAGGGAAGTGAAACTGCCAGGAGCCACAAAGCGAGCTAAGGCAGGTGGCCTGGTTGGCTGAGAGGGAGGCCATAGCATCGCAGCTGCGATTAAAGGCCCACCGTGGGTCTGAGCCCGGGCTGACCACTCACTGAACTCACTGCCTGTCTTATCCCTCCAGCCACAGTCGGGGGTCTAGCCATGGCTGATGCAATAATTAAATGACATAAAACATCTTCGAGTCCTGGTCCGGGCTCAGCAGTCAATGTGATGGCGATGCACACACCTGCTCGGAAAACAGAACTGAACTTTGGGGATTGCTACGGGCGGGCCCACCTTTTCAAGCACGCAGGCAGGAAAAGAAATAACAGCCGGGCACCATGAAAGCACGGCCTTTAAAAACAAATGTCCAGAAGAAGAAAAGACACTTGCTGTGTGAAAAGAACACAAACGTTCGTTCCACACGACTGAGAACAAACACAGTATCGCAGCCACCTGAAGCGGGGGAAGCTTCCACATCAGTGAAGGTTTTACCGGGTACATTTTTTTTTTCCGGGAAAAAGAATGAGTTCAAAAGGAGAGCCAGGGGGCTTCCCTGGTGGCGCAGTGGTTAAGAACCCGCCTGCCAATGCAGGGGACACGGGTTCGAGCCCTGGTCCGGGAAGATCCCACATGCCGCGGAGCAACTAAGCCCGTGCGCCACAACTACTGAGCCTGCGCTCTAGAGCCAGCGAGCCACAGCTACTGAGCCCGCACGCCTAGAGCCCGTGTTCCGCAACAAGAGAAGCCAGGGCAATAAGAAGCCCACGCACCGCAACGAAGACACAACGCAGCCAAAACTAAATAAATTAATTTAAAAAAAAAAAAAAAAAAGGAGAGCCAGGACCTAATAGGACTATACATACTTCAGGCCATCACCCTTGGATTCTTCGGAGGGATCAAAACCACAGACCTTGCGCGGTAAGAAGGCCGAGATTGCAACAGCATGCAAAGAACTGTCTTATTTACCCACTTCCCAACTTTCTGCCTCTTCACCAACGAGACAGAAGGATGACACAGGTCAACCTAGGCGTGTACAACCGCACCCTGTCGGGGAGGGCAGGGTGCTCCCTCTCTACTCTGCCGCTGCCTGAGAGGTTGCACACGCCTTGTCTCACTTAAACCTCAAACAACGTAAGAAAGAAGTACTATTACTTCCCCCTGTGTTGCAGATGTGGAAGCCAAGGCTTGGGTTGACCCCACCAGAGCTTCCTTCTGGAGCCTGGGCCACCAGCCCCTCTGCGTGATGCGAGTCAGTGCAGTTCTGCACTGGCTGCTGTTACCATTTTGGTGTAAATTTCTTCAATTTTCCAGCCATTTTATAGACACTATTACTACTACTAGGGGCTGCTATTTATCAAGTTGTTTTTTTGGGGGGTAGACACTGATCTGAGTGCTTTACGTATATTAGTTCATTTGTAGTAGGTACTATTATTCCCATTGTATAGAAAGTGAAACTGAGGCCCAGAGCGGGGTAGGGTTTGCCCAAGTTCCTTCAGCTGGTATGCAGCGGGGCCCAGGTGGGAACTCAGGCAGTCTGACTCTCAAGCCCGTGGTTTATACTGCTGCCATGAAATTCCCCTCCCATCTCCTTTTCCCCAGTTTTACTGACATATAACCTTGCGTTAGTTTCAGATGTATGACATAATGATTTGATATTTGTTTATATTGCTATATGATTGCCACAAAACGTTCGGTTCTCATCCATGACCTCACATACCTACAATTTTTTTTCTTGTCATAAGAACTTTTAAGATCTAATCTCTTAGCAAAATATACAGTACAGTGTTATTAACTATGGTTCCCATGCTGCGTATTAGACCCCCCAGGTCTTACTCACCTTATAACTGAGAGTTTGTACCTTTTGTCCACCTTCACCCATTTCCCCACCCCCCTCCCCGTTTTCTGCAGCCCACATTTTTCCATCAGGAATCTGAAAAAAATCACTGAAGGTTTGGAGGTAACAGAACAGAGTTCAGAGAGCGTGCAGAAAAAGCTTCAAGGCAGCTCCTACATTGGCCCAGCGTCCAGCCTACCTTCCTGTGATGGGCTTCTCTCTCTCAAGATTGGAACCAGAGCCGCTGAGCCTCCAAACAGGAGAAAGAGGCTTCCCCAAAGGGGTCATAAATGACACAACTTTTAAGAAATTACTGGTTAGCACTGGAAGGAGTGCCGCAGAGTGAGCGGATTGAACCTGCCTCGGACAAAAAGCTCCTTTGTCATTCTACCACTAGATGGTGCTCCTAGCTAAGATTTTAGAGAGATTTCCAGTAAGGCGTTTTACTGTTCCATTTAACTTGCATCAGGGAATTCTGAGATACACACATACGTGTACGTATACATATACACACATGTATAAGTATGTATATATACATATATATATATATTTCAAAGCAAGTTTGCCCTTGGAAATCTAGTACGGTATCATATGAAAACCAAGCAGAAACCGACAGTGGTGGTGTCTCTGCTGTGGGATGGTGGAGACACCCCTGCGGTGTTATCACCTTCCAGCTATTAAGTCTCCTGCAGCTTCCCAGGAGCCCCCATGGGAGGCACCAACAGTCCACGTGCATGTTCCGTTCCTTCCGCCTCCCTTGTTAATTCTCACTCTAGGAAAGCTGGATTGGAGTGTCCTGGTTCCTTCCGACCGGCTCTCTGGCCCCTTAGGGCCCTTGGCTTATCACGGTTGTTAATTTTACACTCTTGTGTGCAATTATTGATTGCTTCTCTGTGTCTGGAGGAGGTACTCACTGCCACTTGCCTGGAGCCCGGTGCAGTGGCCGGCACCTGCCGGTGTCAGCTGCAGGAATACAGGGTGGAGGTGTTTGGGACCTCTCCTTAGAGCATTGCCAAATAACTGCCATCCTCGTGAAAGCAAAATACATCCTGAGATGTACTTACTGGTAAATAAACCACAAGAAGAGGGGTGGCAGAACGACCAGAAGTATACCATGGAGGTTCAGGGTACTGGTCAGACAAGTTCCATTGCTCTGCTAAGCCTCAGTTTCCTCGTGCATAGAAACAACTGCACCTCCTCTATTAGATAAGGCTTTGCACGCGGAGGGCTCAGCACAGCGCCTGATAAAGGCTCAGGAAGTTTGCTCAGCCCTTGGTCATCTGGTCTCTGCCAAGCAGCACCCTCGGAAAGGACAGTGGGAAGAACAAGAGCAGAGAGATTATTTCTGATTCCCCCTAAGCCACCAACTTAGACATCTTGCAAGCTAATATTTGTGTTGTGTGACCTTCCAGCTGCCAAGATTTCATTTGGTTGGAACACTGCAGATGAAGAGCTGGCCTCTTAAGTGGGGGTTGATTGGGGGGGACGTGGAAGGTCCAAATGACATGCCTTGGCTAAACTTGCCTGCGATGGGATTCTAAATTCTGTGCACATGTCAGCTTAATCAGGTAGTAGTTCTGATTCTTTCCTGCTTCCAGGCCTGGGGTGACTGATCATCCTGCATTCCCCATTCTGACCCCTAGTTACTTGGCCACCCCTCCTATCCAGGAGCCCCTGGAGTTCTTTAAGTCTAAAGCCCCTTCACCCTGCAGCCTGCCTTTGGATTTTCCAGGTAGATTGGGGGGAGGGGGTTCTCACGGTGCTCCTTCAGGGAACCCCCATTTTGTCAATTTAACGGAGCTTCTGCAGATTCCTGGTTTCCCAGAGTCTGTGTTGCTACCTCTCAAATCTGTGAGCCCCCGAATGCTGCTCTTTGGCAAGGAGGTTCCCCTTGGGATAAAATGAGAATTTCTGAGCCCAGGAATGAGTTCCGATGTGGCCTCAGCGCTTCCCTCTTCTCTGAGATCGCACTCCTTCAGCCTGGGATTCAGGACCTCAGGCCCTCTAACCCCCCCCCCCCCCCCACCAGGAGAGGTGGTTCCGATCATCTTAATACTTATCAAGTCCCCAGGGTGAGCAGACAGTGACGGATCCTACCACCCCGGGGCTGGGCGCCCGCCAGCGGAACAAGTGTGCCTTCTGTGAGCCCCAAAGGCGCCCCAAATCCCATCCATCCTGTGCTGTGGCCCCAGGTCGGCCCTGCTGCACCGCCCGCTCCCACACGAGCAGCGTGGCCCCCAGTGCGCGCTCGGGGCCGCCGCGGGAGGGGGGCGGGGGCGACGAGGGAGCTAGCTAGGAGAGCAAGGAGCCCAGCGTTCCACGTGCGCGGGGCGGAGCTGGGATCCCCCGGAACCACGTGGGGTCCGGACCGCCCGCCATGCTCCGCGGGACACCGCGCGCTCCACGTGCGCGTGGCGGGGCCGGCCGGTGCTTCTCAACAGAGGCGGGGACCGAACCCCAGCCAGGCGAGTAAACGGCGGCGGGCAGGGCAGGGCAGGCGGCGCGGGCAGGGGGCGGGGCCTGGCGGGCGGGGCCGGCAGCGTCCTATAAAAGGCGCAGCGCGGAGCCGGTTAACGTAGCGGCCACGCCGGCAAAGCGGCTTCTGGCCGTTGGGAGTCGAGCGCCCCGTGACCGGCCCTGTCCGGCTCTGCCCTGCGCGGCCGGCGCGGCAGCATGGCGGGCTCGGGCCCGAAGCGGCGCGGGGCCGCGGCCCCCGCGGCGGCCGAGGAGGAGGAGCGGCAGGCGCGGGAGCGGATGCTGGCGGCGCGGCGCGCGGACTGCGCGGAGGGCGAGGGTGTGACCCTGAAGCGCAGCATCACGCTGCTCAATGGCGTGGCCATCATCGTGGGCACCATCATCGGCTCGGGCATCTTCGTGACGCCCACCGGCGTGCTCAAGGAGGCGGGCTCGCCGGGGCTGGCGCTGGTGGTTTGGGCCGTGTGCGGCGTGTTCTCCATCGTGGGCGCGCTTTGCTACGCAGAGCTCGGCACCACCATCACCAAGTCGGGCGGCGACTACGCCTACATGCTCGAGGTCTACGGCTCGCTGCCCGCCTTTCTCAAGCTCTGGATCGAGCTGCTCATCATCCGGCCCTCCTCGCAGTACATCGTGGCGCTCGTCTTCGCCACCTACTTGCTCAAGCCGCTCTTCCCCACCTGCCCGGTGCCCGAGGAGGCCGCCAAGCTCGTGGCCTGCCTCTGCGTGCGTGAGTATCGGCCCCGGGACCCCGGCGGGCGGACGGGTGGGGGGCGCCGAGCCGAGGTCGCCGCGCGCCCGCGTCCCGGGCCCTTCCCCGCACTCCTGGACCATCCCCACATCCCGCGGCCCCGGGCCGACCCCGCAGTTTTAGACTGAGGGCACTAGCCCCAGAACCCACGTGCGTTTCATTCATTCGCTTCCTCACCGCCTTGGGAATTCTGCGGGCAGCAGGGTCCCCGCCCAGAACCTCTGGCCGGAACTAACCTTCCCACTTAGTCCATCCAGAGCCCTTGGAGCTGAAGCAATCTCCTTACTTTCTTGCGAGGCACCCACGTGGAGTGCCTGAAAAGCCAACTTCCTGTCTATTTGAGTTCCCAAAGGGTTACTCTTTATCAAGAGAGAAATTGTAGTTTAAAAAGGAAAATACCATAAAAAACCCACACCTCATTCAAACCAGCTAATCAGGAAAGGCTGACTCATACAAAAGCAATAGTAAGAAGGTTCTGTGTGGGCAGTGAGTGAGCTGCTCGTGTAGGCAGCAGCGTTGAGTCCCCTGAAGGTTGTCTAGTGAGTTGTAAAAGAGAGGTGCTTGGCTGAGGCTTAAATGTGTGCCGGGTGGCTTTGGGGTCCCAAGTTGTGCTGAAATACAGCCATTGGGTACAGTCCAAATGTTGGTGGATGAGGTCCCAGTATGTTGGTGGAGGAGGTCCTGGTACGTTTGGTGGGCTGTTTTCTGGTGGGATTTCAGGAAAAAAATAAAATCATTTGTACCAAAAGCCACGTAATTTTCTTTGCTTTTTGGCTGCTGCAGTTTTACTCCTACCCCTTGGCAAACATCTAAGGAGGCTGGCAAGATGGAAGTGTCCTGCTTTCAGAGCTGCCACCTGATTTGAGGCTCTGTCTGCATCTTGACGGTGCACAGAAGTGCAGAGCCAACAGGGCTGGTTTGTGGTTTCTGTCCGAGCCCCAAGCCTCAGGGGACTGTGCCCATCATCCCTCGGGGTGGCTCTGACCAGCAGTACATGCTGATTGCTCTTGGGATTCTGGAGCGTGGGGACCAGCTTCCTGCCTAAGCTCACTGCGTGGTGGTGGTAGTATTGAGGGGCTTTCAGAACTCTGAGGCACGCTCTGGGAAGTGGTGACCCCAGGAGATCTGAGACCCTGACAGAGCAACTACTTTGGGGGAGGGGGGCGTTTTGCCTTTGGGGGGGAGCCTCAGCGATGAGGATCTCCGCTTATAAAAACCTTTGGTCCAAATGTAGGAATAGTCACAGCAACAGTCGATCTGCCTGAGGACGGGGGAACCTGTGGCTTCTGGTGGGCTTCTCAGACGATGCTTTGGGCTGAGTAAGGAAAAGCCTCAATTAAAGAATTTTAATTGTGCGATTTTCATCATTGCTAGATTTTATTTAATGTTTCGGCCCAGGACGTAATGACATAATACTGCCTTTAAAGGGCCCACTTTCTAGTCTTGGAAAATGGATCCCTTACTTTCTTAAACTTTTGGGTTTAAGCAGGTAAAGGCTCGGGATGGATTCTGGAGGGGCTGTGGTGGGTACACCCTCACCAGGACTCCAGTCACCAGCGTGGAGGGTCACGTGAACAGCACCTCTTTTGGTGTGAGGTAGGGTGACGTTGTTCATGTGTCCATCAGCCATTCTCAGCTCTTTTCCTCTGAACCACCCATGTGAGTGTGTTGTGTGTGTGCGTGTGTGTGTGTGTGTGTGTTGCTTTTTCTGATGGAAAGGAGGTTTTCAGTAACAAAAAGGGATACGTTGTCTGCAGGAGTGAGCACTTGTCTAGAGCCTGCTGTGTCTAGAGGGGGACGTGGGCCTGTCCGAGGCTGGCGGAACTCGGAGCCGCTGGCACGGGCTGCTCTCATGGGCACGGAGAAAGGTTATGGCCATCCAGGGAGGGGGCCTGCTCTTCGGGTTGTCTGAGAAGGCAGCAAAAAGCCACAGAAAGTTTCTGAGTGTTGTTCGATTATTGCACACAGGCTGGGTTCTAGAACCTCTCCTCGAGAGGAGAAAGGGCCTTCTGCATCGCGTGCTTCCTGAGCCCCTCCCCGCAGGGGGCACGTGCACCCCTGGCCCAGCAGCCCGCGCTGGTGCTTCATGAACGGCCCCAGGGCCTGCTCTTTGGACAGTGTATCGTGGGTTCTGGAGCCACGTTCGTCTCGGTTTTGCTAGTTGATCTTTCCTGTGCCCTGGTCTCGCCCCAGGACAGCTCCTTTCTGCTTATTGCGACTCAGGTTAGCTTTGTTGCTTAGAATGATCCCACTGACAGTATAAATGGGGGGAGGGGAGGAGTCCCTTTTCTGGTAGGTCTGACGAAATGGGGCCCTTTCATGGCGTGGCCCTGGTGTTTCCATGTGTTTAATGAGTCATGAAGGTGAGAGAGAGACACGAGCTCCGTAACTCTTTGCCGATGGCCCTGGGAGTTTGGCGTGAGTCTAGGTTTGCACGGGTTATTTATCACTTAGCGAAAACTTGGTAGCGTTTGTTTGAGATTCCGGTGACACTGGGTTTTATCTTTGCGGCAGAAGTCACTCGGGAGAGGTGAGGTTCTCGCCTGGCCGGGTTTTCGTCTGCAATTTCTCTAGCCTTCCTGGCCGCCTCTGTCTGTGATGGGTCCAGTGGGATCTGGAGAGGCTGGACGAGGCATACACAGAGAGGAGCTGCCCAGGGCAGGTACCTGGGAGCCATTGTGGTTCAGAAACAGCTGCGACCTAACTGAGTCCTTTATCTCGTGGAGAAGCTCCTAGGAGAAGGGGTCTGAACAGGCTCCCATCTCCCTCTGCTGGATCGGGGCCTGTCTGAGTTGTTGTGGTCACTCCTGCCCAGGACACGTAGGTGTCAGGGAAGTGGCCGCGGACCTGGTCTCCCGCCCTTCTCTCTCCCTCTCCCACTGGGGAGGACGGCCACCTGGACACCCTAGTTGTCATGCACATCATCCATCCATCTTGTAGAACCTGGCAGGTCTGCTGGTGGCCAAGAGTGGGACGCTGCGTCCCCTTCCAGCTTGGTGGCCCTTGGTGCGGCCTGGAAAGCACTTCCTTCCTGCCTTCTCACAGGGGACAGACCGGGTTGCCAAGGCTCCCCTAGAGTGAGCTGCCCCCGCCCCCCACTGTCACCCTTACTCGGGCAAACCTGTGTGGAGTGGGGGCAGGGGGTCCTCAGCTGTTGTTCCTCTGGGGACCCGTGACCTGAGATGTTTTCCGCTGGTGTCAGGTAAAGAGCCTGCGTTCTGCACGTGGACAGACCCGGGTTCTGATTTGAGAAATTCGCAGGACCTCCCAGCCTCAGTTTCCGCGTCTGTGACATGGGGGTTCATGGTGGGTGTTTGTGAGGACCCTCGGCCACTGCATGTCTAACGAGCATGGCACCCAGGGACCCCAGTCACACAGTGGCTGTGATTGTTCTCAGCGGTGTCCTCCTTCTGGCGTTCGCCCTTGACCTTCTGAGCCACCCTGCAAACTGCTCTCCTCCCCTCTATTAGTGGAAAGAAGGAAGGAGAACAATAGAGAGGAGGAGGGAAGGCCAGCGTCTCCCCGTCTGGGGCCGAGCTGAGCTGCCCATCGCACAGGTGGCACCGCGGCCCTGCCTGGGGGGCGGTCCCGCCCAGGGCTGGGGCACAGCTGTCCCCCGCAGGGGAGGGTACAGATGAGGCAGGGGTTTGGTGGCTGGGGTGAGCCGTGGCCAGCTGGCCCCAGGCTAAGTTGGTCGGTTGGGGTCATGAGACGAAGGGGGTGGGGTGTGGCAGCACACCCTCTCCCCCAGGCTTCCTGGCGTGGCCCCCCTCCTGGCATGTCCACCGCTGTGTCCCTGGGCCTCACAGGCCTGTCACAGCGAGACCGGCACACAGCCCGAGCCCGGCTCAGGGTGTCTGGACGCCTGCCAGCCGCCCGGCCTGAGCCCCTCGCCACGTGAAGCAGAGGCTTCTGGGTGTTTCCAAGGAGCTGGCAACCCCAGAATCGCGAGCTGTGAGCTGAGTGTAGACGACAGCATGGTAATTAGCCCTGAAATCCGACTTCCTGGGCCAGACATGAAAGCGCTCCCGCCCGGGTCACGGGGCGTGGCGGGTGCTTCACAGAGCGCATGACTGAGGGAGGGCATTGCTGACCCTTTTCCCCTGGGTCACGGACCCCTTTGATGATCCCGTGGAACGTGCAGACCCTGGTCAGAGGTGTCCACCCTGCTGGTTCACCCCAGACTCGCGGTGAGAGCTTCCCAGAGCCCCGGGGCCCCGTCCGGGTTGGGAGCCTCCCCCGCCCCCCGAGAGCGGTGCCCCCGTCACGGCATAAACGGCCCAGCCTTGGAAATCAGTGTCATCACCCCCACTTTACAGCCAGCGGGGCTGTGGCGCCCTTCTCCTCCGGAGCCGCCTCTGTCATCTGGCGTGGGGACACGGCCGTGTCCGTGCTGAGGAATCAGGCGTCCGGGACAGTGTCGGTCGCCACGTCCAGGCGCCCGGTCGTCAGGGGCGCACGCTAGTGGGTCTGAGGTGTGTGTGTGCCCTGGGCTCTCCGGGGGGCACTGCCCCCGCGCTGTGGGGAGTCAGACCCCTTATAGGGAGCCATCTAGAAAAACCTCCCTCTTCCTCTCAGAACTTTGCAGACCGGCTTCCAGGGCAGGGTAGCTGACAGCTGCGCCAGGGGCCATGGGCCCTGTCCTGTGCCCACGCTGGCCTCCAGTTCCGGTCCTCTCCTTCGGTGGTTCACAGCAGGTGCCGGGGGCCGGGGGGCACGTGATTCCACACCCCCAGTCAGTCAGGGTGACCTTCCGGGGCCCTGGTCTGGATGAGTGGCTGGGGGAGCTGCCCAGAGCACACCTGTCCCCACCAACGGGCTTTGCGCTGTCCTCTCCCCCCAGCAGGACCACTGCCCAGTCCAGCAGCTTCTTGGCTCCATGGCTGGGGGCCCATGTACATCCTGGCAGGAGTTCCCCACCCGGCTCTTTCCTCAGTGCTGGCAGGATCCTGAATTCTTGCTTGGGAGGGTGGGCTGACCGGGCAGCCGGAGGGAGGGGTGTGGTTTTACCCCCAGGCCTGTCCGGCCAGACCTGCCTTCAGGCAGGGGCATTCTGTGGGCGGCGCCACCCTCCCCCGGGGGGGTGTGCCTGCTCCTGAAGCCTCCAGCACCAATCTGGAGAACACTGGGAACCCAATCTGCCCTCTGAGTCACCCTGACCTTGGCTGCTGGCTGGCAGCCTGATGTCTGTGAGTCGCCCCGAGCGGAGCCAGTACAGAACCGAGGCCTCTGCCCAGAGACGTGGGCCCGTGGCCCACTGTAACCCCGTGGCCACCCAGCGATTTGTCCCTGTCCACGTGGGCTGCCCAAGGCCGGTACGGCATTCAGCCCTCGGCATGGACGCTGGCTGCAGGGCTGTGTCCTCACCTGGTCCCCTTCTAGGGCGCCCTGTCAGCCTGAGTCAGCTGGAAGGCCTGCGAGGGCCCTGGCTCCGTCTCTCCGGTGACCCGGGGCCTGGGTGCTGGGCCTCTCAGGGCCCGTGTGTCAGAGCCTGGAGGAGGGCGGGGTGGTCACGTTGTGCCTGCAGAGGGTGTGTGATTTGCCGGCCCATCACGGCAAGGGTCTGGTGTTGGAGGGACTGTCCAGGAACGCAGCACGACAGAGCAGGTGAGCCTGGCACAGCGGCAGGTGGAGGGACCCTGGCTGGGCACCCCACACAGCAGCAACCGCGTGTTACCGGCCGTCGTGTCAGACCCCTTCAGAGCTGAGGGAAAGGACAAGGTGGGGGTGGGGTGAGGGCAGCCGGGAGGGGCGTGGGGAGAGAAGATTCCCCAGGCGGCCTGTTCCAGGAGGGGCTGACAGCTCGGGCTGAGGAGCCGAGTTCAGGGGTCTGGGCGGGGAGGGAAGGTCACCAGAGTCCGGTTATGAGCACTTATTCCTGGGTCGGGGGGTTGGGGGGCCGGCTCACCTGCTGAGGCACAGAGAGAGGGTCGTCGAGGGTCCACGTCTGGCCTCATCCCAGGTGACCAGGGCTTGCCCTCTGGCCGTGTGGGGAGGGACTCTCAGCCCGGGCTGTTGTCCAGGGTCGTAGGGTTCTGAAGTCAGCCCTGCCAGGCCCCCCCACCACCGAGACAGCCTGCTTCTGTGCCCCGCACCCAGCCGTCCCCTCCCCTCCAAGGGTGTCAGTAGACATGTGTTCGTGGTGGGTGGGGCCCTGTGGGACTTGCCCTGGTTGGTGGGTCTCTTCCCTGGCTGCACCTTGGACCACGTGGTCGGGAGGACTGACGCCCAGGCCCTCCCAGGCAGAGCCAGGTCTGTAATAGTGCACATGGTGTGTGCTGGGGGAGCGGGGGGTGGAGCCTGTCACGGGCAGCCGGGGTTGAAGACCCCAGCTGAGTGGCCAAAACATGGGAGTGGGACTTAGGAGGCCTGGGCGTCCTCACCCTACTCCCCTGGTTACTACTGTGTGACTTCCGGCAAGTCAGACAACCTCTCTGAGCTCCATTGACCCCCAACTAGCAAATGAGGGGGCTGGGTGGATGCTGCAGTGTCCTCTCACCCTCAGGTGCTGCAGCAGGTTTGGTGGGGGCGGATTCCAGACCACAGACGTGCGATCCAGGGATGGAGACTAACCGCGGAGTCCCCTGCACACACAGCCTCGGCCATCCTCAGCTCGTTTTCACGCGGCAGGTGTGCCAGTCGGCGTGTCTGCATGTTAAAACGCACCCGTGGGGCCAGCAGCATTATTCCTGTTTAGCTGATGAGGAAACAGAGGCTCAGACCCGCTGAGTAACCTGCCCAAGGTCACGCAGCATGTTAGAAATCAGGGCCAAGTTGGAGGGGGGCTCCCTCCTATGGGTCCTGGCTGTCCTTGGGGCCGGGATTGGAGGCGGGGGGACTTTTGGGAATCTCTGTATTCTGCAGGGCTCTGCTTCAGAAGAACCCAAAAAAGTGAGACTTGCGGGGTTTCTGCTAACCTCAGGGCTTGGGTGTCAGCAGATCTCAGAGTGGACTGAATCTGCTTTTTTCTGGTGTGTTTTGTTTATTATTATTATTTTTAATTTATTTATTTTTGTTTTGGATGTGTTGCTGTGCAGGAGCTACTCTTCGTTGCGGTGTGCGGGCTTCTCACTGCGGTGGCTTCTCTTGTTGAGGAGCACGGGCTCTAGGCATGTGGGCTCCCAGGAGTTGTGGCACGCGGGCTCAGTAGTTGTGGCTCGCGGGCTCTAGAGCGCAGGCTCAGTAGTCGTGGCTCACGGGCTTAGTTGCTCCGTGGCATGTGGGATCTTCCCAGGCTAGGGATCGAACCCGTGTCCCCTGCCTTGGCAGGCAGACTCCCAACCACTGCGCCACCAGGGAAGTCCTGGTGTGTTTTGACATGAAGTGTCAGCCCTGTTCCTGATATGTGCTGAGACCCCCACCACCAAGCAGGGGGAGCTCTGTGGCCAGGCGTCACCCAGCCCCAGTTAAAAATGGAAAACGTGAAACACGTTCCAGGGCTGGTCGCATTTGAAAATGTGACTCCGCCTGTTAGCAATTCTTTTTTGCAGGAAATCAGTGGCTCGACAAGGGCGGGGGTGTTTGAGGGGCATCGTCCCAGCTGGACTGAGGTTTTGCGTCCGTTTGCTCCTGCGGCCGCTGCCTCTCTCTGTGGAGATCAGACTCTGGAATTGGAGCCCTTGGTCCCACCTGAGCAGCCCCTGCCCCTGAGAATTCCTTCATTTTCTTTCAGTTTTCCAGACTCTCTGGAGGCTCCGATCTGGAGTGGCCGGTGGTGGGGTCCTGGGTGGGCCAGGAGCCGGACTGTCACCCTGAGTGGGCTCTGTTTTTGAGCACGCCTGGAAGTGAGGTCGACGTTCTCAGATGTTTGGGGTACAGTTGGGTCCTGTGCGTGCACCCTCTTAGAGCCAGTAAAGGTGAATTACACGTCGTGAAGTCACCCACTGGTTCTCCCTGAACCATCAGAAATGCAGGTTCTCGGGCCTGCCCAGTCAGGTGCTCTGGGTTGCGGGGACCTGTTTTACGAGGTCCTCAGGGACTCTGATACGCTCCGGGGTGGGAGACCTATCTGTTATTAGGAGGCAGCAGAGTTAGGGCAGGAAGGGAAGATGCTAGGTGGGGGAGGCACAGGCCTTCCTGGGGGCCGGGCCTGGGATGGAGGGGGCTCTCCTCAAGCCCAGTGGATATCTGGGTGTCCAGGACCAGAGCAGAGGGCCCGAAGCACCGAGCACCCACTGTGAGCCCTGGGTCCCCGTGTGCTGGGCGGATTTGGACAGTAGAGTAAAGGCAGGACAAGAACGCCAGAGCGACTGGATGCTTTGTCGGTGGTCACCCCTGCTGCTGGCCACTCTCCCAGCCACCTGGGTCACGCAAGCCCAGGGTTTCACTGGCCACAGTCGAGGAGCCTCGGCCCACCTGCAGCCAGGGCTCTGGGTCCAGGTGCCCAGCGAGTGCTGCCGTTTGGCGGGTGGAGGCTCCGGGCGGCGGGTGGGCTGGCTGCCTGGGCCCAGGGCTCGTCCGGCCTCAGTCGGGGGTCAGCTGCTGCCCCGAGAGACCGGCTGGCCCGGCTTCCTGCAACACGCCCAGCCTGCCAGCCACTTCCTCTCCTGTCCCGGGGGCCGCCGGGGCCCGGCCAGCAGAGCTGCGGGTAAAACGGTGCTCCTCTGCCTGGCATCTTGGCCCCTCTCACCTGCGTGGGGTGGCAGTTACTGCTGGGCCTCAGACTGTCTTTGCCTCGAGTATTGGCCCTTTTTATTAAGCGTCCTAAAGCCACGTGCAGAAAGCACCTTTTTCAGAGACTCATTTGAGGACGCCACTGGCGGCTTAGTAGGACTCACTTGGTAGTGAGGTTCTAGGCTCTGGGGCTCTGACCCGTGGACCCTGCATGAAACCCAAGTGATACCTGCACTCCCCTTTCCATCCTGGGGGGACGGTCCCTACAGACACTGGGCCAGGGACGAGGGAGGGTCCACGGCTGCGACCCCATCAGAGACGTGGGGACAGTAGATGGGTTTTCTGACGAGTGGGGGGCCAGCCATTCCCCAGATGCTTTGGTTTCAGATGGTTCTGTTGGCCTCGGTCATGACCTTGTCTGGTGTGTTTGTCCTCGAGTCAGCGGAGGGGGTGAGGGTGAGGGGACCCCCGGGAGTGCCGAGGGCACTGAGTGATGGAGAGCATGCGGCAGGTGCTCATACTTTGCCCTTGTTGCCAGGATTGTTGAAGATTTTGTTACCGGCATGCACAAAATCCAGGGAAAGCCCTGGTCACTGGGCCTGATAAATCCCATCAGGGTGTTACCCTCTGTCAGAGAGGGAAATGGATTTGGGTGTGTGGTTTTTTTGTTTTTTTTTTTTAACTTTAAAAATTTTTTATTTTATTTTCGAGTATAGTTGATTAACAATGTTGTGTTAGTTTCAGGTGTACAGCAAAGTGATTCAGTTATACACATACACGTATCTATTCTTTTTCAAATGCTTTTCCCGTTTAGGTTGTTACAGAATATTGAGCAGAGGGGCTTCCCTGGTGGTCCAGTGGTTAAGACTCCGTGCTTCCAATGCAGGGGGTGCAGGTTCGGGGAACTAAGATTTGGGTGTGTTTTTTGTATTCTGTTTTGTTTTGTTTTGGTGTTTTTAAATGAAAACAGGCCCCCTTGCATTTCAAGCCCTCCCTTGCGAGTGAGCCAGCCAGCCGGCTGCGCAGCGTGTACCGGGGGCTGGGAGGCTGGCCCGCAGCGGCTGACAGCTGACAGCAGCCTATGTGTGAAGAGTTACCATCGGGAGGTGGACCCTGGGGCCTGGAGAGTGAGATAACCGGTCGGTCAGGCCGGGGTGAGAGGTCACACCAGGCGAGGCTGGGCGGGAGCCTTTGGGAGCTGCTCAGATAAGCGCCCTCCCGGAGGCTGGTGGCACCCGTACGCTGGTGGGCGGAGCAGTGCCAGTTTCCCGCCGGCCACCCTGTGCTCAGGGTCTGGGAGGGTCCCGGAGGCGCTACCCAAGGGGGTCCTGAGAAATAACAGATGGGGGAGCTGCCGTGCGTCCCCGAGCCCGTGGGCCAGCCCCTGTCCTCGGCCCGGGTGGCCCCCTGGGCACGTGTGGCCCTTGTGGTCTGCAGACAGGACTCTGAACTCAAGCCACCTGGTCGGCCAGGCCGCAGCTGGAGTTGGCGCTCATGGCCCGGCTCTAAGTGTGACCAGCTGTCCCCAGGGCCACGGGGTGAGAGCAGCCCAGGAGGCCAGCCAAGGGGTTCTCCCTCCCCCACTGGGCAGCACTTCCTGCTGCCTCGGACACGAGGGTGGGGTACAGGTGGAGCCCCTGGGGTGGGGGGGGGTGGACCAGGGTGTGAGTGCGAGTTCGTGGGTCCGTTGGCAGAGGGACGGTGACTTTGCAGAGGGTGGCGGGCCCTCCAGCACAGCCCCGGGGCCCCTGGCTCACTTGCGAGGTTGAGCTGGGGCGCCCCTGCAGGCCAGCCGGGTGGCCGTGTCACAGCAGGACGAGGGCAGGACAGGCACAGCCCTGAAGGGCGGGCTTCCCGCTTGGCCTGTGGGACCAGCCGCCAGGCCCCGCCTGCGCCCGCCTTCTGCCCGCAGCCCGCTGCCGCTCCTCTCCGGAGGCCGCCGGGCTCTATCTCCCCGGCCCCAGCTGTTGCGGGGTGCTTATCTGGGGGTTGCTGGCACGGGGAACCCCGACGGGGCCGGCTGCCAGCGGGGTGACCTCCCGCCAGTGTGCTGGCCTCACCCAGCAGCCCGCCTGCGGGTGCCCTGGGGTAGACTGCCCTCCCCCTGCCACGCAGCAGGCCCTTGTGTGACACCCGGAGCGTCTCGTGTCCCTGTCACCCCCCTCCATCCTGCGGGTGTGGAAGCTGAGGCTCTGAAGAGTCAGGCACCTTGTCCGGGTGATGGGGCCTAAAACCAGTGTAGCCGAGAGGCGAATCCAGCCTCCCAGCACTGCTTTCCTTAAGGCTAAGAGACACGGGTCCTAGTGAATCCCCTTATTTACTTCAGATTCTACTTCATTTCAGAGTTTTTTAGAAAGGACACTAGGGAGGTTAATAAAGCGTTTGTTTACTCATCAGGTGAAGTCAGTGGACATTAAAGTTTCAACATATGTTTCAGTTCTTCCTTCTATAAAAGAAGTGAATATTACAAAGTCCGCTTTGTTCTGGGATCCAGCCCGTTCCCCTCCCTACTGCAGACGGCCAGCCCGGCCTCGCCCGTCCACTCTCTGACACGGAGCTGAGCTCGTGGAGCAATACCCTCTGTCCACAGGGGCTCGGACGCCTGCCGGGGGGGCTCCGCTCCGCACAGGCAGGGTGGCACCCTGTGTTCCTGAAGGGGAGGCCCTTGGGGCGGTAGAGGAGGGGCCCTGGGCCTCGGTCCGTCCCGCCCCCAGTGACCACCGCCGTGGGACGGCCCTGGGGCTGGGGCTCTGGGCCAGCCACACCCCCTTACTGGATCCTCCGAGCCCTTATCTGTGAGGTGGGGAGAGGTGCCCCTGCTCCCCTGGGAGTGCAGACCCCAAATGGGGTGAGTCAAACCAGGTGAGTCGTGCAGCGGTGGCAGTGAAGGCAGCTGGGCGGGGCTGGCGGCGGGAAGAGCCACCTCCCCGTGTGTGGCTTGGCCACGGCTCTCCCCACTTCCTGCCCGGTATGAATGGAGGGGTGTGATGCAATCTGTCAGCCTCTTGGCGCATCCGGAAAGGAAGGCCTCAGGGCTGTCACATTCCCCATAATGTGCGACTGTCCCAGAAAAGCCCCCTCCCCGCCTTACTGTGCACAGGCTCCCTGGGGCCGGTGGTGGGAAAAAACCTGGGTTGCCCTCCAAGGCCCCCTCACCCTGGGTCCCAGCCACGTGGCAGGTCGCAGCAGCCTGGATGCCCCCGCCCCCGCCCTGGCGGTGGGAGATCAGACGGGCCTCGGAGATCTGGGTCTGCCCCTAGCACCGTGTACAGGGGTCCTCTCTGAGCCTCTGTTTCCTCTTCTGTGCTGGGAATGGCAGTGCTGATGCACTTAATACGGGACAGCTGTCTCCGCGTTGGTCCCGAGGGCCTGGACTGAGAGTGTGTCCACCCCAGGGCCACACGGTGAAGGTTACTGGTGCTGTTTGTCCCTTGCACACGTCGGCCCCCTCACCTGAGCCCGGGCTCAGCTTCTGCTGCTGGAGATGGCTTCAGTGCTGTGACATGGATACTTTGTCCCCACGTTCTCACGGCCTCGTGTAAGCCCCACCACCCTGAGGCAGCTCATTTTACCACGAGCCTCTGACAGGCGCGGACTCGGCCAGGGTCCCCACGAGTAAGGGCCACTCCAGGTCCAGGTCCATTTGTGACAGCTCTTTGCCTTCATGTCTGGTCTGGGAACATCTGAGGGTTTCAGTTTAGGAGTAGCAGCCAAAAGCAACGGGTTTTGAAACAGTTTTCAACCTGAACTTTCTGAGGGCATAGCAAACAGTCTTGGTCAGCTGCTGCATCAGCCAGGCTTAGAGCAACAAAGAGAAAGTGACAGGGGAGGGTGGTATTTGGGTATCAGTTAATTTCCGGAAGAGATAAGCGTGGGCGGGGTGCAGTGTGGGCCAGCTGTCCTATCCACAGCTCAGGGGGCCATTTCCTGTTTTTCTTACACCTGAACTGTCAGGTCTCATGTAGTTAATTAGCCTGGATTTATTTCTTTGCAGCCTTTCTCTCACATTGTAAAAGTACATGTAATTGATTCAGCTGGGAAGAAGCCACGTGGCATCTGCCAGCCCGGGGTTGGTTCTGTCTGGAGCAGAAGCGGGGTGCAGACTTTCTCACCCACCGCAGCCCTTGGGAAAAGCCAGTGTGTGCGGGGCATGGTGGACAGACGCCCTTCCCTTGGGTGCAGGCTGTGCTGGTTAATGTTTGACCGCCAGCCTGCCGAGAATAAAAGGCCCCACTTGTGCCCCGGCCATCTCCCTGGGTAGCTGGCGTCAGCAGTGGCGTGGGCACCGGAGCGCTGGCCTCACGGCGTGCGTGTTTCCACGTGGGACTCGGCGGAGAGGTAGGACTCAGAGTAGGAAGGCACGGGTGTGGAGTGTTGGTTAGTTGCCTTTTGTTTTAATCTAATTTTGTTTTGTGGTGAGTTTGCAGAGTGGCTGCTCGCGAGGTCCCTGAACACTAAGCGCTGCCTCTACCTCTGCTCAGGACGTGGAGGGGTCTCCCTGGGGTCCCAGGCGGGGCCTGCGTATGTCGGCGCATTTGGGGAGCCTGGCTTAGCTGCCCCCCCGTGTCCCCCCCCCCCTTAGTGGTGACTGGTGTGGAGTTTGGGTCTTTAGTATCTGCTGTGACACCAGCCGCAGAGCTGGTGCTTGTTTGCTCTTCTCACCACTGGGAACCTGGGCTGTGCATCTCCTTCAGCCCCTGTGGACCGCCCCCCCCCCCCCCCCGCCGAGCTTGTCAGGCTGACGCTGCGCCCCCTGTGTCCCTGTGGGATCCTACGAGGACCCTCTGAAGAGAGGGTTCCCACCTTGAGAAGTTAGGGTGCCTGTGGGAGAGCCTGACACTTGTGCTAAAGTGTCAGGTGGGAGCAGCAAGGTGACTGAGCACCCCCCCCACCGAGATGGCAGCTTGTGCGTTCAACCTGCTCTGAGCGCAGCGCCCTCCTCGAGGGCTCCTGCGGGAGGGACTCAGGTGGCGGTGGGGTGTTGAAATTCATTCATTAGGACAAAAAGGCCTTTTTGGCAGCCTGGGGGGCACCTGGGCTCACAGCTCTCTCTCAGCATGTGACTTCGGGGCTGGGGTTCTCCCCGCCGGCCCCTCTGCCCGCGTTTCCGCGGGACTCACTCGCTGCCCCTGTCTCCACAGTACTGCTCACGACCGTCAACTGTTACAGCGTGAAGGCCGCCACCCGCGTCCAGGACGCCTTCGCCGCGGCCAAACTCCTGGCGCTGGCCTTGATCATCCTACTCGGCTTCATCCAGATCGGGAAGGGTGAGTGCAGCCCCTGGGGTTTCCCGGCTGTCCCGGGAGGCCCTGCTGAGCCTGGGGGGTGTGCGGGGAGGGGGAGGGGTCCCCATCTCTGAGCGCCTGGCCCCAGATCCACCGCCTTAGCTAACGGGTGTCGCTGGAGTCGGCGCGTCACGCGGTCCCAGGAGAAGCACTGACGCTGAGTTAGGCGGGCTGAACATCACCCGGCAGGTCGTCCGTCCCAGAGCAGCGGGAGAAATGGGTCCGCCACGCAGAGGCCGCTGTCCTGCCCGCACGGGGTGGGCATGGTGGTGACCGGGGTGGGCGGTGGTTCGTGGGGAGAGCTTGGCGATGTGCCTGCTGCATTAGGAGCACAGCCGAGAGGTGCTGTTGCCAGTGCCGCCGGATCTTCCACACGGGAACGTGCCCCCAGCCCCCAGCAGGGTCCCCATGCCCTGTGGATGGCTGGCCGCCATGCCGACCCCTCCCATGATGGGCGCTGACGCAGCGGCGTTTGGTGGCAGTGTGTCTTCCTGCTGGGCCGCATTCTCGTGAGTGTGCCGCCAAGTTTATGCTGTGGGCGGGTGGAGTCTCCCCGTTTCTGGCTACTGAGAGGGATGCTGTCGGGAACATTCTCGGGGTGTTTTTTGGTGAACGGAGGTACTGGCTTCTCCAGGACGGCTGGATGGCAGGCCACGGTAGCCCTCTGCGTGGCTGCCACAGATCTGTGGTCTCGTAGGGGCTGAGGTCACCGTAAGGACACAGAGTAACACCACCTCCACCCCCGTAGCCCCGTGTGTCGGGGAGCGGGGAGACCAGCCTCTGTGTCGCCTGGCTTCCTGGGATCTCAGGTTCCAGCATCTTCCTAAAGACAAGACTTTGTCTGGAGGACGCTGGCCGGGCTGGGTTCTGGGTACCAGGAGTGCTGACGGGAGCACTAAGGGAGCTGAGGGACCCCCTGCCGTGGAGAGCTTATAGGTGGAAACCAGCGGGTAGGAGGAAAAATCCATCCTGCGCCCACCAGACAGTCTAGCTGGGAAGCACGTCAATGTCGTTTGAAGAGGACTTGCTGGTGAAGGTTTTGCTTGGCTGGTGTGATTAGATACAGGCTGATGAAGAATGTAGGGGGACCGGAGTTTTGTAAAAACAAATTTCAGCAGGGATAGCAAAGAGCCTTTGTTCAGCTTGAATACATAATGTGTTTATAATTCTATTGCCATCGAAAACGTCCTCCCCCAAAGCCATTCCTTTCTGAACCTGGGAGGCACTGCAGCAGTGTCTGCAAAATTCCTGTCCGCTGGTTTCCCTCTCAGATGGATGCCCTCCCTTGTAGAGGACACTTTGTGAAAACAACCCTTTCCCCACGAGAGTCGCCTGACTTCCCCCTTGGGCGGCTGCCCCAAGGATCGCATGCTGAATGTTGGCAGAAGGGCCGGGACCCCTCTGGCAGGGGCTCAGCGTGATGGTGCCCAGATTGGCCACGAGCCACGATGCATCTGGGGGACATGACCCGCATCTCACAGACCGGCCCACGCGCCGTCTCTGTCCTTTACCAGTGCCTGGCCCCGCCTGGCCTGTCTGGCGCCCAGAGGGGCCTGGGGGCTGCAGAAGGGGCTGGGGCGTGGGGCCCGGCAGGTCCAGGTTCCAGGCCTCTGTGGCCTCGTCCTCGTCGCCAGTGAGACTCGTGCGCAGGCCTGCCCAGCTTCCTGTCCTCCTTCACCAGAGCTTTCTGAGGCCCCGGGTGTGGCTCTGTGCTGAGACCCAGTTGAGGACTCGGCCCTGCCGTCTAGGGCTCGCGCTGTGTCTGGTGTGCGGACATCAGACACGTGCGCAGGAGACTCGCAGGTGGGCAGGCAGGGCTCGTCCCTGAGCAGGAGGGCCCTTCTGAGGGCCAGAGGGCCGGCTGGATGAAGGCTCAGAGTTGGTGTGACCGGGGCTGGCTCTGCAGGGCCCGGGAGGGGCTCAGGTGGCCCCGAGGCCGGGGGAGTCATGCATGCGGGGCCTGGCACCACGCGAGGCCTCTGGATTTCCCCCCAGCCTTCTCAGGAGGGGGGCACTGAAATCAGGCCGGCCTTTCAGATCCCAGTGGCCACGAAGTGTGGGTGGGGGAGGCTTGGCCACGGGCGGCCACAGAGAAGCAGGCCCAGCGCGTGGTGTGGAGGGGAGCCCCAAGGACCAGGGCTGATTGACAACGGTGGGCAGAGGGCACTTCGTGCCCGCTTTTGTCCTTTTACTTCTGTCTGTCGGCCCTTTACCTACAACACCCAGCAGGCCCACGGCCCAAGGTCAGGCCGTTCCAAGACCGGAGGGTGGGAGTGGGGAAGGCTCGTCCCTTGAGCCCCGGCCCCTCCTGGAGGACACACAATGGGACCGTTGTGGTCTTGCTCGGCTGTGTCCTCCGGTGGGCGGGCCCCCGGCGTCTTCTGGAGCGTTTGGAGCAGCTGGCGTCACCCTGCAGATAAAGGGTGCCCCCTGGGGGAGCTCACGGGAGGGGGAACCTGCAGGCCCGGCCCCGGGCCCTGGCCTCCGTGGCAGCTCCTGAGAGATTACCTGGCGCTGAGACATGGGCCCCTGTGTCCAGGAGACCTGGGCGTGGAGGTTCCTGGACCCTGTGCTGATCATCTGTGTCCGGGCACTGCCATGGAGTGACCTAGGGCAGGGGTGGCAGGG
Organism: Balaenoptera ricei; assembly: GCF_028023285.1. Classification (NCBI taxonomy): domain Eukaryota; kingdom Metazoa; phylum Chordata; class Mammalia; order Artiodactyla; family Balaenopteridae; genus Balaenoptera; species Balaenoptera ricei. The sequence goes on along the minus strand of NC_082657.1, from coordinate 62,424,261 downwards.
GTCCACCTGGGCCGAAGGGGGTCCTGGCAGTGGGGAGGCCCCGGTGGAGCTGTGAAGGCCAGCGTGCCCCCAGGGCCGGGACTCGGCTGGGAGTCACTTGACAGTGAGTGTTTAGTTCTTAGGTTAGTGGGTCCCCAGGGCACAGAGCAGTGGTGGCCCGACCCTGCCTGGCTTGTGGCAGAGTCGGGGTCCAATCAAGACCCCACCAGGCCTGTGACGATGGGCACTGTGTGTGGGGACGAGAGCTCCCTCGAGGGACGGCCCACCCTGCGTCCCGCCCCAGGGTGGTGTCCGGAGCTGGTGGAGGAGGCCCTGGGCAGCCCAGCCAGGTGGCCAGAGCGCTGGGGGGCAGGGAGGAGACCCTGGTCCTGGGAGGGTCTGGGTCTCAGCAGGGCCCTTCGCCTGCTGGAGCCTGGGTGTCCTCATGTGTGACGTGGCCGCAGCGGCCGCAGCAGCCGCAGGCCTTGGTGGCCGCCTGAAACTGCCTTCAGGGTGTGGGCAGGCAGCTCGGGCGGCCTGTGAACAGGGCTGCTGTCCTCACAGGGAGGGGAGACATTTGGGGGGCTCCCGGGCTCGGCCTCCCCTAGTGCAGGACTTAGGGTACCTGTGATGGAGGCCGTCTCAGAGGGGCTCAGGGTCATGCCAGGACCGCAGGATGCTGTAATGGGGCCACGTGGCTGGGGTTCAGTTCTCCCCATGGTCACCTGTGCCCCAGGAGACAGGGGCCGGGGCCAAGGCCAAGGGGGAGGGCAGGCCGGTCCGCTCCTCACCGAATGCCCGGAGCAGCAGGTCACGCGGCAGACACGGGCACCCCTCGGCCACCGGGGGAGGACTTTGACGCGGGTGGCTCTTTCCTCTGGGTGCTCTTTGTTCTTAATTGAGACCTTTCCGTCGGCCTGCGTGGCTCTGTGCAGATTCCGAGTCCAGAGTCATCACAGATCGGAAGTCACATGCTTTGCTTGTGCCACCCTCGGGGATGAAATCAAAGGCCTGGAAGTTGGCTCTCTCCCCCTGGCGACCTTGCTCACCCGTGCCCTGGGTGGTCAGCTGCTCGGGCGGGGCCGCAGCAGGACGGGGGCGGCAGCTGCACAGCCCTGTGCTGGACACACTTAGTGCCCGGGGGTCTCTGCCGCCTGTGCAGCGCAGAGAGGGTCCTTTGAGGCCTGAAGCTGATCTTGAGGTCCCGGGGCCGCTCCTCCAGTTTAAAAGACGGGCGACACCGGAGACAGATGCTGGCCACGGTGAATGGGCACCATCACCACCCGCCCCGAGGCAGAGCGGAGAATAGGCACCAGACACCGTGTGCTCAGCCCGGGGTGGGGAGACGGGAGAGAGGGACCCGCGGCAAGCCAGCTGTGGGATGCAGCCTCCCAAGGGTGCCCGGTCTCTGGGTGGAGCAGGAGACCCGCTAAGGGCAGGGGTCATACAGAGCTGATCTCAGATGGGGCTTAGTCCCACGGCCAAGCCACCTGCTCGCTTGGCCCGTGATGGTGAGGCGGGATCCAAGGCCACGGCTGTTGCATGTCCTGATCATGACTTCATCACTGTGAAGGCACAGTGGAGACAGGGAGTGTCCTGGGGCAGCCGCAGCGCAGGACACAGGCCAGGGGCTTAGAACAACAGCAGCTACCCCCTCACAGTCTTGGGGCTGGCAGTCCAGAATCAGGGCCGAGCTCCCTCTGAAACCTGGAGGGAGCAGCCTCCCTGCCTCTTCCAGCTCCAGTGGTTCCCGGGCTCGTGGCTGCATCACTCTGCCTCTGTCCTCATGTGGCCCCCGTGTCTCTGTGTCTTATAAGGACGCCCTTGGGGAATTAGGGCCCACCCTAGTCCACGGTCTCAGCCTTGAGATCCTTGCCTTGATTACATCTGCAAAGATCCTTTTCCAGAGCAGGTCACCTTCTGAGGTTCCAGGGGGACATGAACATTGGGGGGACCCTGTTCAGTGTGCTCCATCACATACACGACCATTATGTGGAACCCCAGAGGGTTAAGGAGGGACCGGGTGGAAGGTTCCTGCACAGTGGACAACCCCCCACCCTGGTTTGGGAAATGACTTTCTCACAGTCGTCGTCACCATCCTGGGAGGAGTGCCCGTGGGCAGTGGCAGGAGGGAAAGCACTGGGCAGGGCGTGGCCTGGTCACCCTGAGGCTCTGGGATTTTTCCAGCTTGCCCCCAGCTGCCATCTCCAGACTGGGCATTGACAGACTGCGGGTTCCCATGCCCGGGCCCAGGCCAAGCCCTGGTGAGTGTGACATAAGCCCAGCGGGATCTTGGGGGGGACGCAGACACCATGAGGAGCCCTTGTCCTCTGATTCAGAGAGGCTGGCACATCCCCCGGGACTCCTGGTCCTGTCCCCACGTGCACAGCTCCTCTGAGAGTGGGGTGCCCTGCGCCCCCGGGTCGAGGGTTGCCATGGCTCTGTCTGCATGACGCAGGGGTCTGGGCTGCTTTCCCTGAAATCGGCTCCCTGGGGCCTTGTGAACACTCCCACCCCGGTCACCCTGGTTCCCGAGGCTGCCAGAGGGCCCAGGATGTGGCTCTGCTCTAGCTTTCACCTTCCCGTGGCCCTCTGAGACGGGCAGACCCTATGAAGCGGCCTCGGGGCCTGCCTGCACCGCGGGTGAGCCCAGGGGCGGGACCCACCCCAGGTGGCACCACCTTCTGGGTGAGCAGCAAGTTAGAGGCGGCTTTGGGGCCTGCCGAGAAGCCCCAGAGACGGGGTGGCCCAGGGGACTCTGTTAAACTGTGGGTCCTGGGGTTCCCACACCCCCGGCCCCTGCGGGAGGGCCTGCACTCCCCCATCTGTCCATCGTGATGACTTTCCTGCCTGCCTGCCTTCTGTGGGCCTGGGGGCCCCATGAGGACAGAGCCGGAGTGGGGAGCTCGGCGGTCATGGGCGGGGGCGGGGTGTTAATGAGGTCATCCATCCCATGTCTGGCCGGCACCTGGAGCTCTGTGCTTTTAACAAAGATGGCGTCCCGGTTTGGGGTCCGTGGGGGGGACGGCCAAGCACACGAGCCAGGCACCTGCCAGCACCGTCTATAGCGGGATCCCGCCGGCGCCGTCGGTTGTGGTGGCCGCCTCGTGTGTTGCCGGGTGTTCACATCACCCAGACTCCACCCACTGGGTGACGCCCCCAGCCGTGACAATCCCAAGTGTCTCCCATCACCGCATGTCCCCTGGTTGCTGGGGCCGGTGGGTGGCCGAGACCACCACGCGGGGTCTGGGATCTGGCCTGATCTGCCCTCCCAGGGGGGTTTCCTTGTGTGTCCCCTGCAGTGGCCGCCAGGCACTGAGCGGCTGCGGACACACATCATTCCATGAGGGTGTGGCTGCCTCCCTTGCTTCTTGCTGCTCTGGAGACTGCCAGGCGGGTGCCGCGCACGCCCCCCCAGCTCTCCAGACCTCTGCGGGCCCACCTGCTGGGAGGGCTCCAGCCCCAACAGGATGCCCGGGTGGCGCGGGCAGGCGGAGCCGCTGTCCCCAGGCGGGCTCCCCTGAGCCGTGCCTGTCCTGGGGGTCCCGGGGCCAAGTGCCGCGCAGAGCCAGCAGGCCCGGCGCCCGTGGAGAGGAGGGCAGAGCTCGGCCAGCGTTTGGTCGGGTGCCCGGCCAGGCTGCGGGTCTGGTCCAGGTGGCCCTCCAGCTCAGACGGAGGCTGGACAGACCCAGGAGTTCTGCCGAGGGGGCCCACGTGTGCACCCAATGCGGGCGGCTGGCTGTGGGCAGGAGGGAGGGGACAGGGAGGGGCTGCACAGAGGGACTCGCAGCGGCGGATCAGGGCCCAGAGCAGCCAAGTTCCTGGCGGAGCCCCCCTCAGCCTCCCCCCACCGTGCCAGGAGGGGAGCAGGGGCTGTGCTGGCCTCTGTGCACCTGGGTGCCCACTCTCCTCCAGGGGATTCGGGCGCTTTGTAGACAGGGAATGAGGCCCCGGATAGCCAAGAGAGCTCCCAGCAGGGTGGCCCGGCCACACCTGTCCTACCGAGGCCCCCAGTGGAGCCCATGAGAGTCTTCAGTCTGCATTGGGGCCAGAGCAGCTAGTATTTTCTTGGGGTTTCAGAGGCTGCAAAGTCACTCTGTAAATCCAGGAAGTAACCGTTCTGCAGCAGGAATTCCATCCACTGTCTCAGGGCGATGACGCCTTTACATCAGGACTCCGAGCTGTTAGCCCAGAGCCCCTTGATGAAAACATAGAGGCTTCCCAGGCCTCAGGGCTGAAAACGGTGGTTCTGTAACCCCAGCCTGTATTTCAAGCCTTGAATTTTATTCTCAGCAAGAGCATAGGCCGTACTCCTGCATAGCCGTGTCTCTAGCCCACACGTGCACGTGCGTGTATCCATGGTGCATGCACATGCACCCACGTGTGTACAGTGTCACTAATTCAGGATCGTGCTTGAGGTGGGAGCCAGGTTTTTTTTAATAAATTTATTTATTTATCTTTGGCTGCGTTGGGTTTTCATTGCTGTGTGCGGGCTTTCTTTTAGCTGTGGCGAGCGGGGGCTACTCTTCATTGCGGTGCGCGGGCTTCTCATTGCGGTGGCTCCTCTTGTTGCGGAGCACGGGCTCTAGGCGCGCGGGCTTCAGTAGTTGTGGCTCCCGGCCTCTAGAGCTCAGGCTCAGTAGTTGCGGCGCACGGGCTTAGTTGCTCCGCGGCATGTGGGATCTTCCCGGACCAGGGCTCGAACCCGTGTCCCCTGCATTGGCAGGCGGATTCTTAACCACTGAACCACCAGGGAAGTCCTGGGAGCCAGTTTTAATGGCTGCACCAAGATCTATCTTCCAGCGTATGCGAAAAGCAGTTCCCCTTGAAGCATAAGCAGGAGATCGAAGTATGTCCTGATGGGGAAATGGTGCAGATTGAGGAGAAAATCACAAGTGCATTACTTGTAAGGAGCCCTTGCTGTGAAAGGCCTTTAGTGTTACAGAAGTAGTTTTAAGACCCTGACTGGCAGCAGCAACACCCTGTAGGGGTGCGGGGTCTTCTGGAGACCTGGGGTAGCGGGGGCAGTCTGGGGGGCTCCCCCAGACCCTCGGGAGCAGCCGCAGCGTCCGCGAGCGGCGGGGCGCTCAGGATGCCCGACCCGGGCCCGTGGGCAGGTGGCCTGAGCCTCAGCTTCCCCGACTTGTGGGACAGATGCCCCTCCCCCTCCTCACAGACGTAAAGGAAGGCACATTCCAGAACATTCCATGGGGAGCAGCCAGGCTCTGGGTGCTGTGCTGAGGTGCCCTGTCCTGAGCCGGCTCTCTGCACTGCCCCCGCCCACCAGCCTGCTGACCACCCTGTGACCAGGCGGTCTCAGGACCCGGGCCTCCAACACAGATCCACGTGTGGGTGGCAGGCTGGGTGCGGTGCCAGCCTCCCTGGAGCCTTTTCTCATCACGAGACCGTGGCCTCATCTGGGGAGCGGAAGGGACCTCCTGCGTCCCAAGTCCTTCTCCCAGCTCAGGCCTGAGCACAGCTGCAGGGCCGAGTGCAGGCACCCAGAGCGCCGGGACCCAGAAAGGAGCCTGGGGTCCCTCCCCTCCCCCCGCGGTGTTTGCCAGAGGAAATCGGTGCTGCCTTGAAGTGCAGGCTTTGACTGGGTAGAACGACGGGGTTGTATGGGAGCCTCCCTGCCGTGGGTCCGCTTTTCGCCCTCCTCATACCATCACCCTGTTGTGTTCCTGGGGTGACCAAGGCCATCGCCCTTGTGGAAGGCGTGGCGTCCTCCATCCCCCCATCCCCCAAGGGACCTGCAGATCCTCCAGCCATGGGCGGCAGTGACCCATGTAGCAGCCCCGGGGTCACATCTCAGCCTGGTCCCTCGGGTCCTGGACCACGTGCTTCTCAGCAGGACGGGGCACAGACCCTCACATCCGGAGCCATGGGGCCCGTGTCACGGCCGCACCCAGAGCTGGGGAGCCAGGAACTAAAACCCTGTGGAGTCTGGCCGACCCCCTGCCCGTGCCTGTCGACACCTGGCTGTCAGGCTGGTCCTTCCTTATGGAGCGAGTCTTTCTGGGCCTGGGTGTTATGGGGCCATTTCACAGATGGTGTAACAGCCTCAGAAAGGGCCAGACACTGTCCTAGTAGCCAGGGACCCTTCTAAGGCCCCCATGTTTCATGCCTACCATACTGGGTTGAGTGGTGGCCCCCAAAACATGTCCAATGGAATCGGTGGATGTGGCCTTATTTAGGAAAAGGGTCTCTATAGGTGTAATTAAGGAAAGAATGGAGCTGAGATCATCCTGGGTTGGGGGGCCCTAAGTCCAATGACAGGTGTCCTTTTGGGACACACAAGAGGAGCCGCAGCAGAGGTGCCAGTGAAGGCAGGGGCAGAGGTTGGAGCGATATGGCCACAAGCCCAGGACGCTTGCGGCCATTCAGGGTGGAAACGGTCAGCAGAGAAGCTGACCCCCTTGTGTCCAAGAGCCCAGTACGTCCATCTGGGTTAGGGAACAGAGCTGAGCCCACCGTCCCTCACCAGCTGCAGCCCCTCGGGTGCAGCCGTGTCCTGGGGCGGGTCCAGGTCGTCTTCGGGAGCTCGTGTGCCCAGACGAGAAGTCTGGCTTACACTTCGCAGCTCTGGGCTCCCAGCGCTAAGGGGGAGAGTGGAGACGCAACCCAGGTGCCCTGACTGGACCGCATCTCGGGGGCTGCAGGGAGCGTCCTCTGAGGCGCCCAGTGCGCTGCAGCCCAGGCAAGGCAGACCCGCCCCGGTGCCCGCCCGTCCCAGGCATCTTGTCCCTCAGGCACAGGTGGGCGCTGGGTGTCCACCCGGCCGGGGGTCTGCAGAGCTGCCCTCCCCCTCTTGAGTGGGCGGGGCCAGGGGCCACAGACCTAGCAGAACCGAGTTCACCCTACCTGCCTGCCGCGGCCCCTGGGAGTCTGGTGGCTCACAGGTGCATTTAATCTGTTGCATTTTTGTCTATTACTGTATTTTGATCCAGGAACATTTCGGAACTTGCGGCTTGGCCTCCGTGCCGCGATCCCTAACCCAGAATCCCTATCTGTCTGTTTGGCCCCTGCCAGGTAACGTGTCCAATCTGGACCCCAAGTCCTCGTTTGAAGGCACCAAAGTGGACGTGGGGAACATTGTGCTGGCGCTGTACAGCGGCCTCTTTGCCTACGGGGGATGGTAGGTTCTAGAACATCTGGGCCCTGGGGCACACGTGCTGGGCCCCAAAGTGTCCAGAAATCCATACCTCTCGGCCATCCACGGGTGATTCTACGGGGCAGGGGCAGGAAACCCCGTGCTTCCCGAGGAAGCACAGAGGGGCCCTCATAGCAGTGCTGTTCTCGGCTCGTGTCCTGCCCCCGAGAACGGGGCCCCGAGATAAACCTCTGCTGACACCTCAGGACCGGTGCTGCTTCCCAGGGGGGACGGCGCTGGGGAGGGGCAGGACCATCGCCATCTCAGGAGGCGCCCCCATGGCCCCAGCTGCTCACCAGGAGGGACCTGGGGGTGTGGGCGTCCCCTCTCCACTGGCCCAGGGCAACCAGGACGGACTCCCCATGGAACCTGCATTCTTTCTTTCCGATGACTGCGGGAGGAACGTATAATAAAAGTTTGCTCTCTCAATTCTAGGAATTACTTGAATTTTGTCACAGAGGAGATGATTAATCCCTACAGGTATGTATGTGAACAGAGACGCGTGTTTTTATCATTTTCACATGAGAGAAGGAAGAAGCCTGGTTCTGTCCAAGAGCCCATCCTTGGGCTCAGCCCAGCCCCTGACAAAAGCAGTGCACGGCCTTCCAGGAGGGCCCCTGGGGTCAGGATCATGGGGGCCGTGTGATCTGGAAGAAGATTCGTCCTCAGAATGGGCAGGAAACCCATTTCACAGATGGGGGCGTGCAGGCCAGCAGGGTTGAGTCGCTGGCCCAGGTTTGCACAGCTGCCCTGCCCCAAGCGCCACCTTCCAGCCACTTGCTGGTCACGTGCCGCTTCCCCCACAGCGAGGGACGGGCCCGGCCCCGTCCTGGGCTTCATTTTGGTGATGTGCCCGCCCGGTCCTTGCAGAAACCTGCCCCTGGCCATCATCATCTCCCTCCCCATCGTCACCCTGGTGTACGTGCTGACGAACCTGGCCTACTTCACCACGCTGTCCCCTGAGCAGATGCTCACGTCGGAGGCCGTGGCTGTGGTAAGACGCCACCTGCCGCTCAGAGCCGGCCGCGGCCCTCCAAGCCCACGATGAGGAGCGGGCCGGGCCCCTCGTCTGCACACGGCGCTCCTACTCAGAGGGGTTGAGCTCGTGCTTTACCGAGCCTGCCAGCGGGTGCAGGGTGCTGGCTGTATGTGGGGACCACGGGGGGCTTTAGCAGCGCTGGTGCCCAGGCCACCCTGGACAGTTTTAAGTTCGCACGTCTGTGGTGGTCCCAGTGACGGTCGCTCTTAGAGCCGAGGGGCTGAGTCCATTACGGACCTCCAGCCCCACCTCAGAGGCCTGCCCCGCCTTCCGAATAAATACTGAGCCCTCGGGGAGGGGACTGTGTGGGGGCCAGCCCGGGGGTGGGGGGCGGTGAGGAGCATGCGGAGGGGCCACGCGGACGGCCAGGTGGGGCAGTCGGGGCGTCACGGGGCAGGGCTCACGCTCAGCCGTCCGTCTAGGACTTTGGGAACTACCACCTGGGCGTCATGTCCTGGATCATCCCCGTCTTCGTGGGCCTGTCCTGCTTTGGCTCCGTCAACGGGTCCCTCTTCACGTCTTCCAGGTGAGCCCGGCCAGGGCCGCCCTCGGTCCCTCAGGCGCTGGCGGCAGAGCGGTGGGGCGGGCAGGGCTGCCGCGTGGGGAGCCGCTACACGTGGCTTTCTCACGTGCGCTCGGAGAGTTCTATTTTTTGTTACTTTGAGTAATAACATAGCTGTCAAAACATTCAAGTGACACAGAAATAACCCACGTTCCTGCCCAGAGGTGACACAACTGCTGTGTCCGTCCAGGCTCTCTCGTGGGTTCATGTCAACCCTGCGGGGGGCTGGAGGTGACAGGGCCCCTTGCCAGCTGGGTCCGTGAGGGACACCGAGGCCCACGGCAGGGAGCCCAGCCCTCAGCAGAGGCCCCCTCCGCGCCCCACCTGCCTGGGTCCCTCGGCCGAGGCCGACCGCCTTCCCCTCTGTCCGCAGGCTGTTCTTCGTGGGGGCCAGGGAGGGCCACCTGCCCTCCATCCTCTCCATGATCCACCCGCGGCTGCTGACGCCCGTGCCCTCGCTCGTGTTCACGGTGAGTCCCCGCCCTCCGTGGGGCGGGGGTCACTGGCAGGGCGAGGTGGAGGGTGGGCGTGTCCCTCGGGGATCCATGTCCCTCGGGGATTGTCGGGGGCTCTGCAGAGGGAGTCCGGGGAGCGGCCACACCGTCCCGGCTCTGCCTAGTGTCACCAGGCTGCGGACCGGAGGCCGGCGGGGAGATGCAGACGGGCTATATCGCAAAGTGTTTCTCCACATCCTGCTCTTCGCCACACGCTCCCCTGAACTCTAAAGGGCGCTGGATAATTTTTTGTTTCTCGTTCCAAAATTAATACGTGGTGGTTATAAAAAAAAAAGAGAGAGAAACAAGCAAAAACAACCTGGAGGCATGTGAAGCCAAACCTCCCCCCCCAGGGTAGCGTGTGGCCTCTGACCCCTCCTTGAAATCCGTCAGCGCTTTCCTTTGCCGTGAGGGTCTGCGTGTCCCACAGACCACGTGTTCCTTTAAGACGGGAGTGGGCGCGTGCGGGCAACCTGCCCGCCGGATGTGTCCCGGCACCGGCAGTGGCTCACGGCCCGTCCCTGTGCTTGCAGTGCCTCATGACCCTGCTGTACGCCTTCTCCAAAGACATATTCTCCGTCATCAACTTCTTCAGCTTCTTCAACTGGCTCTGTGTGGCCCTGGCCATCATTGGGATGATCTGGCTCCGCTACCAGAAGCCAGATCTGGAGCGGCCCATCAAGGTGAGGGTCCGCGCGGTCCCCACGCGTGCCCGGGCAGCCAGCGTCCCTGGGTGGGCCTCCGTCCCCTCTGCACACCGGGGCTCAGGGCACCCTTCTCCAAGGGCCCTGGGGAGAACCAAGCAGATCAGTGCGTGAACAGCTTCTGATCTAGACGGGGGCCTTGAGTTCTGTTGATGACTGTTTGATTCTAGGTGCTGGGGTTCATCAAAGGACACGATAGACACCCCCCCCCCCAGCCCCTAATCCTCCTAGAGCTTATCTTCTAGCGAAAGGAGAGGAGCAGAAGTAAGAAGCTTGCAGCACGGGGCGGCCGGGGTGGCCAGGAGCAGACTGCACGTGGGCGGAGGGGAGGGGCCCCACCTTGTCTGGGGAGGGGCGTGTGTCCTGACTTTCCCCTGAGTGATTGGAGGCTTTTCGGGACCAGGCTGCCCACCGTGCCCCCGGCCTGAGGTCGGCTCTCTGTGTCCTCATAAACAGTACTGGGCGCAGCTGCCCGAGGGCGACCTCGTTTCTCCAAAAAGGGGGTCACAGCCCTGCTGGGGAGGCCTGGGGAGCACGTCAGCTGTGCCCCCGGCAGTCGTGTCGGAGTGAGAGGGCAGAGCCCGTGGCGTGGCGGCTGGCGACCGGCAGCTCCTGCCCCTCCTCCAGTCCTGGTGGCGTGTGGCCAGCAGCTGGCACCTGTCCACGGGCCCCTTGCCCACCTCGCCCACCGAGCAGTCCTGCAGTGCCAGCCAGGACGGACCCTCGCTCAGCCCGGGGTCTCTTGCCAAGGTGTAGGCAGAGGGCGGGTCCCGGGTGTGGGCAGACCGCCTGGCAGGAGGCACGGTGGATGCAGACGGGACCGGTGTCCCTGGGGCCTTGGCTGCGCTGTGGGTGCCTCTGTGGCGCCTCTTCCGGGCCCTGTGTGGGCGGGGCTGTCTGCCAGGCAGCCCCGCGGCCTGCGCTCCAGTCCATCCGCAAGGGCTCTGAGGGGGTGGGCGCCCCTTGCCTATTAGCGGGTGGCCGCGGCCTTCCCAGAGGCGTTGCCCCAACCCCGGGAGACCGTGGTGAGGGGCGGGGCCAGGGTCCCGCCCTGTGATGTGGGAAGCCTGGTTGGTCCAGCTCACCCGCCAGCACCAGCTGGGCTTTGGGTAATTACCGCCCAGCGCCGGCTGCTGAGGTGGGTGAACGGAGAACAAGGTGGGGTCCCGGTTCTCAAGAGGCCAGCACGACTCAGGGGAACCTCGGGGCCTAGTAAACCCTAGAGACGCTGCACGGCAAGTGTGGCAGCCCGGGGGGGTCGGGCCCTTTTGGATCCGGGAGGATCAGCTGGGCGCAGGTCTGTCCGGGGGGGGTCCATGGGAGGGGCTGGGTGGACCCAAGGGCGAGGCCGGCTCTGGCGGGGGCACAGGGAGGACGCCGTGCTCCCAGGGGTGGCCAGGACACGACAGGTGTAGGACAGGAGGAGACGTCCAGCGCCCGGTGTCAGCTGCGTCCCCTCCCCAGGTTCACCTGGCCCTCCCGGTGCTGTTCATCCTGGCCTGCCTGTTCCTGATCGCCGTCTCCTTTTGGAAGACCCCCGTGGAGTGCGGCATCGGCTTCACCATCATCCTCAGTGGCCTGCCTGTCTACTTCCTCGGGGTCTGGTGGAGAAACAAGCCCAAGTGGCTGCTCCAGGGCATCTGTGAGTACCTCGCCCCGGCCAGACCTCCTCCACCCGCCCTGGGGTCTGCCCCGCCCACCTGGGGTCTGCCCCGCCCACCTGGGGTCTGCCCCACCCACCTGGGGTCTGCCCCGCCCACCTGGCCGTGCTGCCCTGACCTTACCGCACTGGCCCGGAGCGACGCGGCAGGCGGGGGTCGGGGTCGGGACGTGTGAGGCCCTGGCCGAGCAGACCGAGCTGGGTGTGTCTGGTGGTGACCTAGCCTGCATATTTCAGGGTAAGGCGCTCAGCTGCACACCAGCTAATCTCAGAACAAGGGATTCCAGAAAACCAGGCTGCTCTTGCCAAGTAACGAAATCCCCGTCTGCCGCCAGCTTAAACCCAGCCGGCTGAGGAGAGAAAACAGGATCTGCGCTGTGGCCACAGGGCTCATTTACAAGCCTGGTTCAGCACCCTGTGCTGAGACCGCTGTTAGTGTGACAGGCTCCTGCATGGGCTTCAAAATCCCCAGGGTAGCCGTCCCAGAATTCTGATGGGCACCTGCCCGGGGCCCAGGACGCTGTCCGTCATTTTGCTGGAACTTTGCCTCCAGCCCGGACTGTAGTCCCCGTTAAAGAGCTGTCAGAACACACCAAGGGCCTAGAGCAGGGCCCCTCCATTCTGAAATCGCCCCCTAGTGATGCCCGCGAAGGCTCTGTGGGTGATGGGCTCACCTGGGCGCCAGCACACCCGCCTGCTCCAGCCCCTCTGAGGACCGCGGTGGGCATGCTGGCTGCCGGTCCTGGAAGTCTGCCAGGCGGTGGCCCAGGTGTGGTGTCACAGCCCTCCAGCAGCGGGGCCACCATCTAGTTAACGTCTCTCCATGGTCCTGGGGTCTGAACCGGGATGAGGGGTGGAGCCAGCACCCGCCTGTTGCTGTGATCCTTGGCGTCACCTCCCTGAGTAACGTAACTCTCAGGAGGCCTGCAGGTGCGGTGTGCGCACGGGCACACACACAAATTGGGAGGTTCCACATAAATTTCTGGCTTTCTGGCTTCTCTTACAACCTTGGGACGCATCACGACGGGGCGGGGTGAGCCCACGTCCCTCGCTGCCCTGACCCCCCAGGCACGGGACCACAGGACCCCCGAGTAACTCCGCTCTTCTCCTGGCAGTTTCCACGACGGTCCTTTGCCAGAAGCTCATGCATGTGGTTCCCCAGGAGACGTAAGCGACAAGATCTGAGAAGCTGCCGGAAAGGAAACGCAGAGATTGTTTTAAACCACCCACCCCTTAGAAAGCGACTCCGGTCCCATCATCCAGGCAGCTCAGCTGGGGGCCCCCACTGTCCCTCCCCCGGGGTGGCGGCCGGGCCACTGTGAACCCTGGTACGAATTCAGTCCCAGAAGACGGATGTCTGTGGATACCTCTCAAGCATGGAGGCGGGAACGTTGGACCGAGGAGGCTGCGGGCTTCCTGCCGAATCGGGCCTTCTCCCTTCTCACCTTTGTGTATTTGTACTTTTTTTTAACTTTATTTTATTTTTTTTGGCCGCACTGTGCGCCATGTCGGATCTTAGTTCCCCGAGCAGGGATCGAACCTGTGCCCCCTCCATTGGGAGCACCGAGTCTTAACCACTGGACCGCCAGGGAAGTCCCTTTATTATTTTTGTTTTAACTTAATCTTGGGTCGCGTCGACGCCACCAAGATGATTATTTTTTAAAGAAACGTGAGGGGGTCTTTTCTCCCCTAATGCCACCCGTAGCACGATGTGCCTCAGAGGGACCAGATCCTGTCGCCAGAGTCTGGCACGTCTCCGAGAATGGAGGGGTTCTGAGAACCCCCTGGCAGAGTTCCGGGCTCGGCCTCGCCCTCTGGACGGTGGCCTGGACACACGCGCTTCGGCTTTGCCGTTTCTCTGTTATTGTAGATGTAGTGACTTTTGTGAAACTAACCCACGTGCTCACGTCTCGTTGCCTTAAAGACCTGCGCTAGCTCCCTTCCCAACCCCCAAAAAGAAAGAACATGTCAATGAAAGGCTTGTAGAAGGAAGGGCCTTGGGCTGATCAACAGTGGTGCCCTGGTGCCTGCCACGGGCAGGGGGATCCGAGCGGAAGTCGGGGGCAGCTGGGAGACCCCGGACCTCCCACCAGGACGTGCAGATCGGGGCCAGTTTTGGGGCTAGACCCTGTCACTCAGGACAGCTTTGGGCTCCTGACTGTACATCCCTCCCTGGACGCCAGCCTGAGCAAAGGCCAGAGGATTCCGGCAGCTCCTATGGTGGGCAAGTGGGCAGCGCTGTTTCAGGTCTGTTCTGCATCGGTTTTGGAGCCAAGCTCTAGCCCTTTCAAAGCTTCACAGTTGAAATCTGGAAGCAGACGCCGTGACCCCTCATGGGCTTCTCCTCTGTGTTCCCCGCAAGGCAGCTCTCCCGGGCCTCGAGGGCTGGACAGCAGCCCTGCCAGCTCTCTGGGGCTGGCTCTCCGCTCCTGGCCGAGGCACTGCTGTCCCCTCCCTTGTCACCTGTCCCAGGCTCGGGGAGCTGGAGTCCAGCCCTCAGCACTCTGACTGCACCTGCTCCGGAGGCCACCTGACTCTCAGGCGGTCTGGCTCCCGCTGAGACCAGCATGGCACGCCCACCCTCCCCTCCGGAGAGGCTGTGCTCGCAGGCTTTTGTTTTTGTGGTTCCCATAGCATTTTCCCCAGGGGAGGCAGCCGAGGCCCAGAAGCTCCTCTGGCCTGGCCACCGGCTGGCTTTGCTGTGCTGTCACCGTCCACAGAGTCAGCTTGGGGAGCGGCGTCATCCAAGGTCAGATCGGCTCCCTCCAGGCCCTTCTGAGGCGCTGGCGGCTCTGCCTTGGCTTCTGCCCCCTGACCTTCCCACCAGGGGGAGGGTGAGCCTAGCTCTCGGGCACTGAGCCTCACTGCTCAGCCGTAGCCGTTCCCCAGGGGCCACGTGAGCGCCGAGTGGCCAGTCCATCCGCTGCCACCCACCTGGGCTCCGGGGCCCCGCATGGTCCGACGGGCCCAGAGAGACCTGACAAGCAGCTTGTTGCGGGGGGCCAGGCTGGGCATTGAGGCTAAAACAGAGGTGGCCACGTGTCCACCCCTCCCTCTTCGTGCTGGTCAGGAGACCCCTGGCCACCTGTAGCTCCTGACATGTGAGGACCGACGTCCACAGAAGTCTCCTCACCAACTCAATTGTCCCGGGGCTGTAATCCACGCCTCTAGGGGCCCAGCTCAACGTCTGAAGGCAGAATGTCACCCAGGAAGTCAGAGGCCTGATTTTAGACTTTCTGTCTTGGGGCCTCAGTTTTCTCACCTGTAAATGGGGGCCACAGCTGCTGTACCACCTGCCTGGTGGGATTGTGCCCCTTCAGGAGGAGACCGTGGCCGTCGTAGCCACCGCAGCCCCTCGCACAGGTGGCGGGCAGGATGGTGCCTGGGGTGCACTGCCCACTGCCTTTCCGCGGTGGTCCAGCAACTTCTGAGCAGATTTTGACCTCTTCCCTCCAGGGTGTCGGGACGACACTTAGGACGCATCGTGGTCAGACCACTGGCTCTAGATGTGACCTGGCAGAGTGCAGGGAGCCAGGTGTCCCTGTCCAGACTGCAGTGGCCTTCCCACCATGTGCATCTTGGGGAAGTGGGCTGGTGCCACCCCTGCAGGAGTGACGGGGTCCCTTTATGCACTGCAAGGGCAGAGGTAGCTCTGAAGCGTGGCTCTCCTCAGCATGTGGGAAGGCAGGCTGGGGGGCCCAGGCTGTGATTCTTGGGGCTGTGGGGTCCCGTGCAGCCCAGGACCCCGCCCCTGCCCGCCCCTTGGAAGGCAGGCGTGTCTGTGTTCTGGGGCAGAGACTCCGCTCCATCTGACCACACTACTGACAAGTGTCCTGAGCGTTCACCTTTGTGGGTTATTTTTTTTTTTTTTTAAGCCAAATTTTGGCGTAACGTGTGCAGCTGTTGTGCTTTGTTCCATCCTCATGTCTCGCTAGTGTAAGGGGTGCTGTCGGCACAGTGTTTATTTATTGTGGGAGCGGCGTACAGCCCTGCTCTGCGGGTCCCCGCCACGCCAGCCGCCCGCCACGATGTCACGCAGTGACGTGTGTGTGACTTCACGCCTCTCTCTCCTGCTAACCGCTAACCTGTTACACGCTTGGCTGGTTCGACATGGGGAGTTCTGTGTTTTGTGAGCGGTTTTTGTTTTTAAAGAAGAATTATAAGCACTGCTGATGGTTTTCTGTCTTGTATTCAGTGCCAGATTCTGGGTGTAGGGAGGTTCCTGGAGGTGCCTCCCCGGGGTTGGGGTGGGGGGAGGGGTTGATCATACACCTCCTTGCCCAGTTCGTTCGTTCATTCATTCATTCATTCATTCATTCGCCAGCAGCCTCCTCGAGGCCACAGGTGGGTGATCAGGGCCAGGGAGGAGGCAAGGGGGTGAGCGGGAATTTGGATCCACCTCTCAGGAAGGACGTTGAAGTTGGGACCGAGGAGAACAGGCCTGGCCTTGGGGCGACAGCCAGGCCGGGACCAGCGCCGGGTGGGGAGGAGGCACAGGCCGTCTTGGGGTCGGAGGGAAGGGACCAGCGTCCACAACAGCCCTGAGGGTTTGTCATCACAGCCTCAGGGTGGAGCAGGGCCCAGAGCCCTGCCAGCCCTCACTCGATGCCGGCAAACTCCATTCCTCGCGGGGCCTTGCGTGGCGGGACGTGGGTGTGCCGGGATGGGACGGGCGTCGCGGGGCGGCTGCCGCCTGAACCTCAGCGAGGGCAGGAGGCTCATCCACGGCAGCTGCCGAGCGAGCCCAGGCTGCCGGGACCAGGGGCCTTGAGTGCCACTGGGGAGGTTTCCACTCCAACCCGCGGGCTTGGGGCAAGGGAGTACCAGCCACGGGCCAGGTCCTGGTGCTGCCCCCAGCGGGTTGGGTGCCCAGGGTCCCTGAGCACCATGTAGCTTCGCTTCTGCTGGAGAAAACCTGTTACTCCAGGGAGACCAGCTGAACAAAGTCCCAGGGGCAGCTCCATGAGATGCACAGACCGTGATGCATCGACTAGTGCGTTGAAAGTCCTACTTCCGTCTCCATGGGAGCAGGTGGGACACGTGAAAGGCCACTGGCATCCCGATCGTTCCTTGGCCCTCAACGAGTATGCCTTTCACGGTCACTGATGGAAAAGGGTCTGGACACGAAAGGACAGGTCTCAAACCAACCGGAACAAACTGCCCCACACGTGTGGTCTGAGCGGAGCTGGCTGGTCAAGGTCCTCGGGGGCAGGAGCGGGGGCAGGAGGGGGCAAGAGAGAGAAATGTCTCCGGGTGGGGGGACCAGGGCACATTCGCCCAACAACCTACATCACTCAACCCTGTGCACGGAGAGAGCAGTTTGTTTGGAGAAGGTGGGATGCTGGCTGCTGGGGGAGCCCTCTTCTCGTACGTAGTCCCCGAATTCTTGGGAAATTGCCTGGGGAAGTGGCTGGTGGGGTCAGGCTGTCGGCAGCGAGGCAGAGACCTCGGACATCGCTGAGCCAGCCCTGCCTGTGGGGTTAGCCAGAACCACCATGAGGGCGTGGGATCTCGGCAGACTGGGGATGGGGGCCAGGCAAGCGGAACTGGATTCCAGGCAGAGTGGGAGGGGGCGGGGGTGACATCTGGGCCCAGTGGGAGAGCTCAGACACCCCGTGATGTCACGAGGACTCCGGGGAGGAAGCAGCGCCCCGTGGCGTTCCTGCCTCTGGACAGGACCCTTTTGTGCGTCGTATGCATGTGACCCTTCCCTGGCCTCCAAGGTGGTGAAGGGGGTGGCCCAAGGCCCAGGAGAGCAGCACATCCTCACCCCCAAAGGCGCCCTCTGCACTCGTGGGGCTGCCCCAGGCTAGCAACATCCCTTGGGGCCCCAGGACCCTTCACCCTCCTGCCAGAAACTGCTCCTCGATTTCTTCACGTGCCTGGCCACGCCACACAGGCCCCGAGCTGCACTCGTTACTTCTTGGGGTCCAGTCTGGCAAGACCCAGATCTTTGTCCTCCAGCCAAAGGGTGACTTAATCCTGCAAGTAGGAACTCAACGGTGATTAAACTTAAACGCCTAAATCACACCAACACCCCGGGTGATCAGATCTTCACAGAGCTTGTCTCTACCCGTTTCACCGGAGAACACTCTCTGGGTCAAAGAGGGGCACAGAAGGTTCCAGAAGCCCCTCTCCCTCATTGACCTCTGCGCAGGCTGGTCGAAGGATGGCATGTGGCCCCCAGCCGGGCTCTTACCCTCGCCCCCTCCCCGAAGGAGGGCTCTGGGGCCCAAAGTCGACGTGGGTCTGGCCCTGCCCACCTCGTGGTCCCAACCTTTCCAAGCCCGGACAGGTAGTGGCCACCTGCGCTCTCTGGACCAGCCCGGCCCCTGAACTTGGGCATGGGGCAAGTCCAGGGCAAGGAGCCCTCAGGGCTGACTGGGTCTCCCCCCCACCCCCAGAGACTGCAGGCTGGGCCGCTCTTCATCTCGACGGGGTTCCACCTCATCATCCCTCCTGCACAGCCGGCGACTCTGGTTCCTCCAGGGAGCGAACGTTTTCCCATTGCCAAGGGCCGCTGTGTCCCGGGCGGCCATGGGAGCGGGAGGGTGCCCCTGGGCGTGACTGCTCTCCCCGCCCGTCCCCCCCTCTGGCTACCGTGACGGTCTCCAGGCTCTGATGGTGGTCTCGTGGGACAGCCCTGCCTGGTTCTCAAGGAGCCACGGGGGGCGGGGGGCTGAGTCCCCACTTGTTCCAGTAAAGCTGCTCCTGTTTTATTTCTGGGCTCGGTCCCTTGACTCGGGCTGCGAATCCCCCAGGGAAAGAATGTCACGTAGAAGCCAGATCTGGTCTGAGTAAGGAGGGATGTTGGAAAGGTCACTGCAGAGGGTCCCTGACCACAGGACGGGCAGTCGTCTCGGGGGAGCTGGGGGAGGGTTAGGGTCTCCTCCGCAGGGAGGGAAGGGGGCTGGAAAGGGCCGGGGCGGGGGTGGGGTGAGGGCGGCCGGGAGGGGCGTGGGGAGAGAAGATCCCCCAGGCGGCCTGTTCCAGGAGGGGCTGTCACCTCTGGCTGAGGGGCTGAGTTCGGGGGTCTGGGCGGGGAGGGAAGGTCGCCAGACTCCGGTTATGAGCACTTATTCCTGGGTCGGGGGGGAAGCGTGGGTCCTTCGTGGGTCCGAGTCCAGCCTCGTCGCTGGGAGCCAGACAGTGTCCTCTGGTCTTCGGGGCGGGGGCGCTTGGCCTGGGCCCTTCTCCAGGATGGCGGCTTGGTGAAGTTCAACCCTGTCTACGTGAAGTCGGGGGTGTTTTCTCCTGTTGTACCTGGCATGCCGCCCCCCACCCCGGCCACCTCCCGCTGCCTCCTGCTGCCCGACACCCTTCACGGGCTGTGGGCAGGAGAGCCTGGCCTTGCCCTCCTCTGCTCACCACGAGCCCCCGGGTTATGGGAGCTGCCTGTCCCGTCGGGGAGAGAGAACCTCACCCGATAAGCCCGGGGCATGCAGGTTCCCAGGGCGATGGGTGTGCGGTGTTGAAGTCAGACTTGCGCGCCCACCGCAGGGAAGCAGGAAACAGGCGTTGAGGCCGCCTGATCTCTTAGAAACGTCGGCAAAGCAATAGGAAGCTGCTTATAAAGAAACTGGCTCAAGCCCACAATGGAGTCCAAGGCAGCCGTGAAGACCGACAGGGTGGTGAGAAGGTTCTGTGGTGCGGCTGCACAACGCTGGCGGAGGTACTAGAACCCGTTGGATGGTATGCTTTACCCGGGTGAATCGTTCAGTATGTGATTTATGTCTCCATAAAGCTGTTACCCCAAAAAAAGGAAGACAAAGACGGAAGCCTCGCCTTATAAACAGCGTGTACCACTAAGCAGGTACGGAATGGTGGACGTGGTACGCTACCATTTTTACAAAAAAGGGGAAAAAAAGAATATACAAGTGTATTTTCCTGAGTATGGAAGGTCTCTGGAAGGGTTCTGCAGAAGTCAGTAACTCCGGCTGTCTCCAGGGTGGGAGCTGGAGTACCCAGTGAAGGGGCAGGAAACATATTTTCATCTTGCGCCCTTTATACCTTTTGAATTTTGAATCCCATGGGTGATTTACACATTCACAGAAACAGTACTTTTAAATTAGCTTTTTAAAAACTCAGCGGGCTCTCTGGGGCGCTGGCACTGTTCTGTACTTAGATCTAGTCGGGTGGAAATTTATCCTGCTGCGCATGAAAGAGTCACATGCTTTTCTACACGCGTTTTTAAATGTGCACTGGACGCTTGGCTGCCTGGCCGTCACCTGGATCTTGCTGTGCACTTTTGATGTGCCCAGCAGACCCCAGGACCCCACCCATCTGACAGCCATAATGCAACACCTACTGCATTTGAGACAAAGAGCCACCTCCATAGGACCTTGCACGTCTGCCCCTGGCTGCCCTTCCAAACTTTGTTGACCCACCCACGCCCTCCCTCTGCACCCCACCATGATGGCCGCCTCTCAGCGGCTGGGACACTCCCAGGGCCTTTGCACGTGCTGCTTCCTCGTGGAACAGCTCACCTGCTGACTTCTCTGGACCCCTCACCCTCTGCGGGCAGAGCCCCTCCCTCTCTGGGCACTGGGATCCTGGGACCTCTCTCAGGTCCCAGGGGGTTTATTGGAATGTCCTGAGTTGCCTTTTGGCTTTTCCCTCGCTCACCTCTGAGAACATGTGGGCTGCTGGGGACTCCCAGGGACACTCAGATGGAAGCCAGAGAAGGGGGACGAGCTGCCCTGCGTCCTCCCGGACGTGAGCGTGCCGTGGGCCGTGAAGAGTCCCGGCCCGAAGCTCTCCAGCTATGAGAGTTTGAGCAACCTCCACCCCTGCCGAAGCCTCAGTTTTCCCACCTGTGAGGTGGGTGTAGGAGGTGGGGAGAGTTAAGGGAAGCAGCCTCACCCTCCCCGCCCCCAAGGCACACCCATGTCTGCCCAGGACCCTCCTTCCCTTCCTGGGACCCTGAGCCCACCACCGCTCCAGGGACAGTTGGGCCCACGGGCAAGCGCACGCCCGTCCAGCACGTGCTCCAGGAGCAGCCAGTGGCTCAGAGAGGCCCGAGGCCTGAGGGAGACGTGCTGGGCCTTCTGGGGAAAGTGCCAGGAAGAGGCGGTTTTCTTCCTCGGGTCATGGCTGAGCGCAGCGTGAGTTCTGGAGCCGCTACTTCTCTGGCCGGGGCCTGAGAAAGAGGCCGAGGAGTGGGGGAGAGGCTGCCAGAGGCACCCCTCCCCCAGATGGCGCTCCTCACGGCTTGCCCAGCTGGAGGCCCCCGACGGCAGGTGCCTGCCTGCCTGGGTCGGGCAGCTGGGACGGACGCTGTGGGGATTGGGCCCACCCTGCCAGGGTGGCTGCTGACCACCCTCAGCTGGGCCTCCCCGAGTTGCCTTTGGCCGGAGGGGGCCTCCTCACCCAGAGCTAACCCTGCCTCTGCAGGCGGCCAGCATCCAGTGACAGCTGGACACGTCCCCGGGTGTCCCCAGTTTGGGACTGCAAGCGAAAGCTCAGCCTCTCTGTACACGGGTACCAACTCAAATCTCAGGGACAGAGCTTTGGGTGAAGTAGGAAGGGACGGCTTTATTGCTTTGCCAGGCAAAGGGGGACGCAGCAGGCTCCTGCCTCGAAAAGCTATGCGTCCCAACCCGGGAGGATCTGATGAGGGTTTATAAGAAGGCTTCAGAGTGGGGTGCTGACAAGAAGAGGGGGTGCGCAGGGTCTCAGGTGGTCCATCTCCTAATCCTGATGAGCTTCTCTGGTCCCTTTAATCTCGCCTCAGGTGGTTTCCTGGCTACTCCTCCCTTGATTGCCAACTGTTCACATCTGCCCTTCGGAACTCAGGGAAGGTCATGGAGGCTGGAGTCTTGCCTACAAGAAACGGGGCCAAAAGGGCCTGCATGCCCGGGATTCCCTCAGGGCCCCACTCGGTTTCAGGACAAGCCCGGGGCCTCCCCGCCCCTGAGCTCCCGTGGGGCGGGCTGGGGCCTCGGCCGTGACCCCGTGCAGCTCAGCGGGACCTGGAGCACCGCGGTAAGCCTGCCTCGGAGGTGCTGCTGGGAGCCCACCCAAGAGGGGCCGAGCCGGGCGGGGGCGGGGTCTCGTCCTCCGGTACGTTCCTCCCTGTGCCGGTGAGCACTGGAGGAAACCTAGGGGACGCGGGGGCTGGTACCCCGGCTCACGGCCCGTCTCCGCCCCACTGTCACGGTGTCCTGGCATCTCTGCCCATTTCCGGAGCTCCGCAACAATGGAAGCCACGGCAATGAGAAGCCCGCAACGAAGAGTAGCCTCCGCTCGCCTGTCCGTGCCTGCTTCTTTCTTTGGCTCCTTCCAAAGGGAAATCTGCACCTCTCGTCAAAAGTGAGGCGCTGGGGACCACACTGGAGACCTGGCCCGCGACAGCGTGTTTCTGCCGATGTCCTGACAGAGAGCACCGGGAGGCCCGCAGGCCAGGGCGCGGCGGGGAATCATTAATTCTGCCAAAAGGAACTAAACGTCTTGATCTCAATGATCTGGACCAGTTTAGTCCAGCTCTGTACACATTTTTCAGGACTCTGCAGGCGGCACAAATTCCATTCAGATAAATCTCCCTGGGGGCAGGTGTAAGTGAGTTCAACCCTTTTGGAAACGGTAAGGCAGCTTTTGCTAGAACCCATGACTCACTAATTCGCTTCTGGGTGTGCACCCAGCACACACTTTCAAGGTGTGTGCAAGGCCCAGGGCAAGTCTGGGAATGTTCCAGTCACCACAGCCCAGGCTGGGAACTGCCTGGGACTCCGTGAACCATCAAGGGAGAGATTGTGGTGAGGTCACACGTTGGGTAATAAACTGTGATGAGGATGATGGGCCAGCCATGCCCGACCTTGGCCACGTGGAGAAGGTCCATGAACCTCACTTTGGGTGAGAGAAGTCTGGACCGCGTGCCATCCCCATGTGACCCCATCCCAGAAAGTCCGAACTGGGGACACTTCGTGGAGATGCATGGCAAGCAGCTCTTTGTACCAGTGTCCCTGGGGTGCTGTCACAACTTAACACAACCCAGGGGCTTAAACAACAGGAATTTATCCCCTCGCAGTGCAGAGCCCTGAAGTTTACAATCAAGGTGTGGGCAGGGCCGTGATCCCTCCTGGGACGATGGAAGAGGGTCCTTCCTGCCTCTTCATCGAGGCTTCTGTCCTCACATGGCCTCTCCGTGTGTCTCTGAGTCTGTGTGCGTTTTCCCTTCTCTTACAAGGACACTCTCAGGGATTTAGGGCCCATCCTAATCCAGGATGAGCTCATCTTGAGATCCTTGCCTTAATTACATCTGCAATGTCCCTATTTCCAAGTAGGGTCCCATCCTGAGGCTCTGGGTGGACATGAATGGGGGGGGTGTCACCATCTAACCCACTAGAGATTCCGTGGGACTCTCCCTGTCTCCCGATGTGAATATCTCCAATCTTGGTCCGTGTAGAAGTCCCTGGTGTCTGGTAACGTGTCCACTGGTGGGACAGCGGGGCCCACCCACAGACTCGACCCAGATGGTAGTGTGCGTGGGTGACGGGGCAGGGGTGAAGCTGGGATCTCGGGAAACTTGACAACCACCCCATCTACACCAGAGTCTTTACACTGCGGAGGAAACGACCCTCCCTGCAAAGGGCAGTTAACGGGGAGCCAGGGGTGAAGCAGACAGACCAGTGGGGCCTCCCACCTCTGCTCCCCGCCCTCGCCCTGCAGCGTAACTGCCCCGGACAGTGAGGGCGAGGAGGCTGGGGGCCTGGAGCTGGGCCACCACGGCCTCCTGGCTCAGATGGCAGCCTCTCAGCCTCCATGTGTCCCCAACACAAGGGCCAACTCCCAGGGCCGCTGTGAGGATCGGCTGAGTCAGATCAACGTGGCTGACAGGTGTTGATGCCTGGGGACACCTGCTGGGTTTTGCGGTGCTGACCCTGCACCCCATGATATTCCGGCAGCTTCCATTTCTGGATTGGCATTGCTTACGTTAATAAGCATGAATTCAGGACCACAGACCCAGACAGAAACAGCCAGAGGCTGTCGGACCTCACAGCTGAGAGCACCTTTCCATGCTCTGCTCTTAGGACCAGGGCATCCATAGTAACGTGCTGCTTCCTGCCACGCTCAGTAGACCCCCTGGTAAACAAGGCCAACCTGCTGCCCAGCCTGGGAGCTCCCAGCAGGGGCTGGAAGAGGGGACTCAGCTGGGGGCTTCACTCGGCCCCAGACCTCCCTCACCTGTTACCACTCGGGTCGGTCACATGCCACATGCTCAGCCGGGCCTTTCCATACTGACTTTTTTTTTTTTTTTGGCGGCACCTCGTGGCATGTGGGATCTTAGTTCCCCGAACAGGGATTGAACCGGCGCCCCCTACATCCAGACTGAGTTCTTTTTTTTTTTTTTTTTTAATATATATATTTATTTATTTGGCTGCGTTGGGTCTTTGTTGCTGCGCGTGGGCCTTCTCTAGTTGCGGCGAGCGGGGGCTACTCTTCGTTGCGGTGCGCGGGCTTCTCATTGCGGTGGCTTCTCTTGCTGTGGAGCACGGGTTCTAGGCGCGTGGGCTCAGTCGTTGTGGTGCACGGGCTCAGTCGTTGTGGCGCACGGGCATACTTGCTCCGCGGCACATGGGATCCTCCCAGGCCAGGGCTCGAACCCGTGTCCCCTGCATTGGCAGGCGGACTCTTAACCACTGCGCCACCAGGGAAGCCCCACCCTGACCTTTTTATCCCAGAGCCCAGCGCTCTTGTCCAGGTATGTTCCTAGTTTTGTCTCTGGAACAAGCACCTGAATGCAGAGTTCCACAAAAGGAGGACTCTCTCTACTGTTTCCTAATTTGCAACCCAGCGCTGGAACTGTGCCCGCGGATGCTGAACCGAGTGGCCCAGCTCTCTCCAGCCAGAGCTCCGTGGTGACAGGAAGTCAAACCCTGGTCTGAGGCTGGGGATCGGCCCCTGAGGAGGAGGAGCCCATCAGGTCACGCCCACCACTCCGTCCTGGTCTGTCCTGGTTTGTCGGGCCCAGGTGCCCCTCATCTGGGGAGAATCTCCACCTCCTTCAGGCAGCTTCCTCTCGAAGGGCTCAGACGGTCAGGGAATTCTGAGCCTTTGCCCTGGCCAGGCCAGGCGGAGCTGCGGCCTCCGGCTCGGAGAGTAAGACCCTCCGGGGACCCTCCAGGCAGCCGAACCGCAGCGGGCATCGCCAGCATCCCCGCTGCTTCGAGGACCTGGCGCTAGAGGAGAGAGTCGGCCCCTCCAGCTCCAGCAGGAGGTTAGTGAGAGCGGGTGTGGCCACCGCCTTCCCTCCACGGCCACCGGGCTCCCAGCCTGTGGCTCTGCTTGCCCATTCAGCTCCCCCTCGGCTGCCGCTGCACCTGGGTTGGAGGGCGCCACGCAGGGACGGGCACCCTTGCTCTCCTGTGGGGTGCTGCTCTCCGGAGGGGCCTGCCCTCGGCGTCCCCAAGCTCTGAGCGGTCGTCACGGCTGCGTGGACGCGGCTGCCTCCGTGGCACCAAAAGGGTGAGGCTGTGCCTCTCAGAGGCAGCAGCGCCGTGAGTCACCACGCGGTGGAGGCACGTGGGCGCCGGGCCGTGGCCCCGGGGAGAGGGGCGCAGCAGCGCTGCTCCCGTGGGGACGTGAGAGGCTGGAGCAGCTCTCAGCATCAGCCTGGAGGCCTGTGGGGGACACAGGCCCTGAGACCACGCACCCACCAGGCCAGCAGCGGGGGTGGGCGGTGCCGCCTCGGTGTCCTGGGGCTCAGATGACCAGGAGCTGGGGGCTCAGACAATAGAAATCTATTCCCTCCAGGCCTGGAGGCCAGGAGTCTGAAATCAAGGGGTCGCAGGGCTGGGCGCCCTCCAGAGGCTCCGAGGAAGCGTCCCTCTTGCCTCTTCCAGCCCCTGGGGGCTCCAGGCGTCCCTGGCTTGTGGCCTCATCCCTCCAATCTCTGCTCCGTCTTCACGCGGCCTCCCCTCTGTGCGCACCTCAAATATAAGGATGCTACTCCTTGGATATAGGGCCACCCTAATCTCAGTTCACACCCCATCTAAACTTAGCAAATTATATCTGCAAGGACCCTATTTCCAAATCCGGTCACATCCGTGTTTCCAGGTGGAGGTGAATTTTGGGGGGGGTCGCTGTTCCACCCACAGTGGGGTGGGTGTGTGTTAGCAGCTCCTGGCATGTCTGGCGTAGGTGGTCCCGACCGCTCCCTGGGGAGCCCCGGGTCAGTCCGAGCCCTGCAGGCCCTGGTGGAATCCAGCCCCCCACCGGCACCCCAGCCTCGTTGCTTCCGTGTGGGTGGGTTTTTCCAACGGGGACAGTTCTCCCGTCTGGCAGGAGGACTATGTGGGCGCCTACATTCGGAGGAGCCTGCAGACGGCTGTCACCTCACTGGTGTCAGGCGCGTTTGCGGGTGTCCGTGAGTCTCCGGAGAGAGAGAGTGACCTCAGGACATCTCTGTCAGGCTGGACACTGGCCGCCCTTTATATCTCCACTGTGAAGCCACATCACCGGGGGGAGGAGCTGGTCAGGGGAGGGCAGGAGGGGAAGCAACAAAGATGTCCAGGGGCCTGGGGGATGGGCCTGCTGCAAGTGGGAGGGAGGAGAGGGTCTCCAGCAAGCGCAGGGCCGGGGGCTCAGGTCCCTTCCTTCCTAGTTGAGTCTACTCCCTGTCCCCCTGGGGCCAGCACACTTGGCGGAGCACAGACGGCCCTCACCCTGGGGGGTATAGGGAGTTCCCTGGTGGCCTAGTGGTCAGGATTCCAGACTTTCACTGCCGTGGCCCAAGTTCCTGCAAGCTGCACGGCGCAGCCAAAAAAAAAAAATTGAGGTGTAATTCACATAACATAAAGTCAATCATTTTAAAGTCTACAGTTCATTGGCATTTAGTACATGCACAATGTTGTACAACCGGTACCTCTATCCAGTCCCAGAATATTTTTGGCACCCCAAAAGGAACCACCGTAGCCATTGGTAGTCATGCCCCGTCCCCCTCTCCTCCAATCCCTGCAACCACTGATGTGCTCTCTGTCTCTATGAATTTGCTGCTTCTGGACTTTTCATACACATGGAATCATAGAATATGTGGTCTTTTGTGATGGGCTTCCTTCACTCAGCATGATGCTGTCAAGGTTCACCCATGTTGTAGCTGTGTCAGTGTTCATTCTCTTTTATGGCCGAGTGATATTCCATTGTTTGGCTGGAGTACTATTGTTTGTCTTCCATCCGTCAGCGGATGGATGTCTGGGTTGTTTCCACTTTGCCACGGTGAACAATGCTCATTCGGAAGCCCGTTTTCATTTCTTTGGGGCACGCACCTGTGGGTGCAGGTTCTGGTCACCTGACTTTGCTCTGACCAGTGGTTTGGGGCCGGCTCTCATCCCTACCTCCCCAAGGCTCCCAGCTGCCCAGCCTGGAGGGGAAGGGGGCCTTGTTCCCACGCTTTGCTAGCCAGCTGCGCCAGGGAGTGAGGTGAAAGGCAGCCCTCCCAAAACGTGACGGGTGCCTCTGCCCTCACCCGCCCCTTTGCAGCCCCTCCGGTGGCACTGAGAATGTCCCAGTTAGAACGCCTCGCAACTCTTGTGAGTTTCCTTTTTGGCCGACCTGCAGTTCCCATCCTTTGGCAAAACAGCCAAACCTGCTAGAATCGGTGGTGGGGGAAGAAATTTCTAGGTTCTTTTGGCTGGTCTAAGAATTAAATTGACATGACCTGCAAATCTAAGGTGGTGTTTTGTTTACGTTGGTTTTTTACAGTTACCTTCTGTTTACGGCTGGTTTTCCCTTTAAGTAAATAAAGTGAGTCAATTTAAAGAAACATAGTGAGAGGACAAGCGGCTGGGGAGAAAGTGAGATGGTTGGTTGAGTCGTGGGATGACCGGGGTCTGGGAAACCCCAGGAAATCAGTCCTATTGGACCAGGAGGTGGGAGACTGGCCCACTTGTGTTCAAATGTTGCGTTACGGTTCTCCCTCTCTCTCTCTCCCTCTCTCCCCCCCCCCCCCCAACTCCCTCTCTCCCTCTCTCTCTTCCTCTCTCTCCCGCTCTCTCTCCTAGGGGAACAAAATTTGCCATCCCAAATGTCTCTGGCCTGCGAATTATTTCCAGCTGAGAACAACTAAGGCCCAAAAGACTCAGGAAGAGGCATTGATCTTCCGTCTTAGCTTGCTGAATTAGAATTTAGACAGAGGGCCTGTTTCAGGAATAGCATGGTCACCAGAGATTTCCACAAGGAATGAGGCCAGGTGTGGTGGGGAAACTCAGACTACAGTCCACTCTGTGTCCCGTTGTCTCTGCAGGCTCAGCAAACATTTGTTTACCAGACACGTGCTTTTCCATCTCCATGTGAATTCCCTCCCTCCCCTTTGAGGTCCCAAACCACGACCCCAACATCCTCATTTGTCTTTACCTGAAGGTGGTGTTTAAGGTGAGGGCTTCAGCCATTTTGGCAAGTTACTCAGTTTTTCTGGGTGATATTATGAAATTCTGTCTGATTTTTTCCTCTTAATCTGTCTCATGTCAATTTAGACCAGCCAGAAGAACCTAGAAGGTGTTACCGAACTGAAATTGGGTCCCCTCACCCGCTGTACAGCAAAGCCAATCTACTGACACCGGGTTGTGGTGAAGCAAAGTGTGGTGTTTATTTATTGATTGATTTTTCATAATTTTTATTGAAATATAGTTGATTTACCATATTGTGTTAGTTTCAGGTGGAAAGTACAGTGTTTATTTGCAGAGTGTCAAGCAAGGAGTACGGGCAGCTCGTGCTCAAAAGACCCAAACCCCTGATGGCTTTCAGGGAAGGGTTTTTAAAGGCAATATTTGGGGTGAGGGTTGCATCTTGTGGACTTGCCTCTGATGGGTTAGTGGTGAGGTGACAGGGTGGTGTCCCAGGAATCCCAGTCATCGGCCTTCTGGTTCCAACGGGGCTGGGGGTCTCAGCATATAGTCACCATCTTCCACCTGGGCGGGGGGTTCTTAGTTTCTGCAGGACTTGAGGATATGCATCATATTATTATGTACATCCCTCGAGGAGGAGCTAGGGTTCTGTTTATTGTTTAGGCTCTCATTACTTTTCTTGCTTAACTGCTTTTCCTTTGTTCCTGTGTCCCCCCTACTTCCCTAATTAGTAACTGTTTGAGTCCGCTCTCTGGAACTCAGGGAAAGCCCAGGAGACTAAAGTCTTTTTTACAAATAAGAAATGGGGGACACAGAGGGGCTTTTGTACCCAGAGGGCCCCACAGGGCCCTGCTCATTTACACAGGGTAGAGGAACATTTCTTCTTCCTTGACACTCCCTCCTCTCTTCCTTCTGTTCCTTCTTTTTATTTATTTATTTTTTGGCCGCCCCGCGAGGCTTGCTGAACCCTCACCCTCGGTAGTGAAAGCGCAGAGTCCTAACCACTGGACCGCCAGGGAATTCCCTGTTCCTTCTTCTTTTTGTAAAATTACACATCACAAAGTACACCGTCTTCAGTGCATCACAGGATGAGTTGGGACAAACACATACACTGAGTAACCCAACTCCACATAAAGATACCGAACATCACTAAAAAGCCTTTTGAAAAACAGATTCTGGCTCAGCAGATCTTGGGTGCAGCGCAGAGGTCCTTAGTATAAAGGGTCCCTGGAGGGTGCTGTGGGGATCCAGTTGGGAGGTGCTCGTCTGGGGTCAGGATCCACAAGCCCAACCGTGGACTAGCCCCTGGGTCTCACCGTCTCCCACCCTCTCCTCACGTGCACACCGTGCTCTCAGCCCCGAGCCCCGGAGTGCAAATCCTCCAGCTGGTGGTGGTACAATCCATCACAGCCTGTTGGCCTGGACCACGTGGGGACTGCTGTCATTTGAGCAGGTGCAGTCACGGTCACTTAGGGCGCTGGGACCTGCCTCACCAGCACAGGGGCAGCTGATGGGGACCCACCGACTCCTTTCCCCCCACACACACTATTTTCAAATAATATGCATTAATATTCAAAAATCGGGAAACTTCACTTTAAAAAATAACCAAATTCCTAATTTTTTTGTCTCAAAAAAACCCTCAAAAAACCCAAGGATCTAGCAATGTCAGGCTGTCCGTCCCCAGGGACTGAAGTGGCTGGAGCACCCAGCAGCTGCCCTGGTATCTAACCATCACCTCTACCTGCCCACTCAACTCATTTCTCTTCCAGGTCTGGCCCCTAGAGACATGTGAGAGTTCAACTCCTGGACCATATAAAAACCATCCCTGAGAAAGCAGTAACCCACATAAGGCCACCACATCACAGGACCCCTGGAATAGGGTGACATGTGTCCTGGTCCAAACACCTCTCCTCCCTGGGGCCTGCCTGCAGCTGGCGGTACAAAGGGGCCATAGGTGTAAAGGCCCCAGAGAGAAACGGGGGAAGGTGGAATGTATTGATTGCTTTCACCCAGGATCATTTGCCAGGTGAGACTGGGATGGAGACTAAACTGTGTGAGCATCACCACCTCCCTTTTCTGTGCCAGTGACAGACATAAGCAGTGGATTACAGCTCTCTTTCTCTTGGAACCAGGGTTTCCCAGTCTTGGCTATCGACATTTGGGGCTGAATCACTTTGTGGCTGGTGGCGGGGGAGGAGGGTGACCTATGCATTCATTGTAGGACGTTGAGGAGCATCCCTGACCTGGACCCACTGGAGGCCAGGAGCACCAGCGCGCCCCCCGCACCCCCTGCCGTGACAACCAAAAATATCTCCAGGCACTGCCAAGCGCCCCGCAGATGCCATTCAGGGATTGAGACAGGACCAGTTGTTTAGAGCTGGCCCAGGTGAAGGCTCTTTGCCGTCCTGGGGGGTGCGCGTGTCCTGGTTTGCATATCCGTGCTCTAGCACCGTGACTCCCTCCAGAACCTCGCTGCATCAGACCAACACGCAGATCCCACACTTGGCTCTGCAGCCCTGCCCTTCAGTGTGGAGCAGTGACTCAGAGACAGGTAAGGGCGGGCGCCTGTCAGAGCAGCTCCAAGGAGCGCTGGCCCCGTTACAGCCGCTCTGCAGTTCCATGGGGGCCGGCCAGGGCAGAGACGACGGAGGTGTTCTGTGGAGAAAGAAGCCCCCAGGGACACGTTCATCTCCTCGCATCAGTGAACCCGGGAGCCAGGTTAAGCCTCCGGCGGCCTCCCCGCCCCCTCCCCCTCGCGCAGAGGCTGGCTGCCGGCTGATGCAAGAGGCTCCGGGATTGCGCGGCTTCCTTCCCCAGAGCGGCGGTTCACGTGGGAAGTGCCAGTGAACACGGGCTGCTGCCGCGGTCGCGCGCACACGGAAAGCACAGGCGGGGGTGGCGCTGCCGGCGCTCTGCTCGGCGGGGAGCTGGAGGGGCCCGGCTGGAATCCTGCAAGAGGGGGACCACGGAGGGACCCTGCGTCCTCCTGGAGCCCTTACAAACGCTGTGGGCACAGAAGGGAGAAGGGGAAGTCAGAGCGACCGTGTGTGCGTCTCCCCAGGCACACCGTCAGAGATGGGGTGGCGGGGAGGGGCGATGTCCTCAAGAGGGACAGAAACGCCGGCTTCAGCAGCACTGGGGACTCTGGGCGAGGCTCAGATCCTGGGCGCAGAGGGGCTTTCTAGACGTGGGAGCATCGTGGCTGCAGAGAGAGGGGCCGGGTGGCCTCGACGCTGCCTCTGCACCGCAGGCACGCGCCTTTGCTTAGCTGTGTGTTGGGCGGGGAGCTCTGACGCCCGTTAGCTGTCCTCCGTGTCACCATTGCCCGAATGAAGAGAACCAGCCAATGGCAGGAGTTCGGGGGCTGTGCCCTTTGTCACAGGGGTTCACGGCCACCACACGAACTTTTGGGCCTGGATGCATCTGGGGGGACGGGGACGCGTCCTGTGCACCGTACGCTGTCGAGCAGCACCCCGGTCTCCGCCCCTAGATGCCACGGCACTGCCCATCCCCCCCAGTACTGACAATCAAAAATGCCCAGCGTCCTGGGGGTGCCAGCCTGGAGGCCCCGAGCACAGCCCAGGGAGCTGTCCTTTCCTCCTCTGCCCAGCGGCATGTCCCATCCCGTCCCTCAGCCCGCCACGTCCACATCGCCCTGTCCCTTGAGCTTCTTGGCCCTGGCCTCTCTGGAACCTGGCCTCCCTCTGCCTGGGCTCTGCTGCCCTCCTCGGGGCTGGGCTGCTGGGGGGAGGCTCCTGCCAGACGTCCACGAAAGGGGAAGCTGGCCCCCACGGCCTGATGTGAATACAGGCTCTTGGGCCCGCTGGGCTCATCTCGGTCCTCTCGGAGGTCTCCTGAGAGGCCCCCAGCACCTGCTCGGGTGTCTGGAACATGGACATCTCCCTCTCAAAAGTCAGATTTCCCTAGAAAGCGGAGAAGAGACGCTACGGCCTCTGTCCCGCGGCAGGCGTGGTGCTGGGGGCCCCGGGCGCCCCTTCCCTTCCTTCCCACCTGAGTGAACCACGGGTGTTGAAGAAAACATGACTCATCACACGTGCTAAAGATGGTGAGGCCGACTCAGGGCCGTCGCGTCGCGGTGGGTGTAGGGCCCCTGCAGTGGGGTTTGCAGGAGGGGAGAGCGCTCAACTCTGAATACAGCGTCAGCAAGCGGGGCATTACAGCCACGGAGCAGGTGGGGGTCACTGGATGGAAAGATTAATAGTAGGAAGCATCAGGGATGGATGAGGGAGACTCTGGCTACCCAGACCCAACAGGATTCTTGCTGAAGGCAGCCCAGGGGGTCCGACATCACCAGGGAGGGTGGGGATGAGGAGCTCGGGTGGTCAGAAATCAAAGGTGGGCGATTCTGGCTAAACCGACTTAGCAGGCTTCTTGCTGAGGACATGCCCAAGGATGAGGCCTCGTTGAAAAAGTGCTCAGAGGCGCCTGACTAGGGCTTGGTCCAGGGAGAGCCCCTGTCGCAGTGCGGTGGGCGTTTGTTACCTCTGTTATCATCACTACTCGGGAAGAAGTGGGACTCGGGGAGGCCGGGTCACTGGCTGCAGGCCCCCAGCGCTGGAGCTGGGCAGGCATATGAGGCCGGCAAGGCCACGCTGGGCCCAGACGTGTCCCCGTGAAATGTTGGCGTCCGGTGAGGGAGGGCCGGGGGGCCGGGTTTCCTCTCTCTGCCCCACACGCCCCCGCCATCAGGCCCCAAGATATGGAACACAGTGGACGACCCTTTTCCGGGTGGACGCCCCTTACTCGACCCCTTTAAGGGTTTCTCGGGGAGGCAGGTGAGGCTGAGGCCTTTCTCACCCTGGAGCGCTCCAAGCTGCTGCTCTCCCTTCAGTTCCACACCCGCAGGGCCCTGGCGGGACAGGCGGCCTCCAAGGAGGGCAGCCTAGGGACCGCCCTTGGAGATGAGGGCCCTGGGGGCGGGCAAGGGCAGGAGCAAGGACACTCCGAGGTGCCTGCAGTGGGTGGGGGAGCGGGGAGACGCAGCACCCAGCCTTTCAGGTCCAGGCAGAGCAGGCTGCATCACGACGCCAGGTGGCTCCGGGAAGCTGGGGTCGCCTGGGAAGAGGGCAGGGAGAGGCACACCCGCTTGCAGCAGATGCAGCCGAAGATTAGCGGGGCGGGGTGGCTACTGGGTTCCGGGTCGGGGCTCTTGTGCATCGTCCCCAGCAGCAAACTTCAAAAGGGCTCCCCTGGGGCTGGACAAGGCCGGGACAAGCAGTGACTACAGACCTGTGCCCGGGAGGTCGGGTCAAGTCCTGGCCCGTGGGCCGCAGGGCCTGGCCGACAGCCTCCCTGGCGCCCTCCTCCACGCTCTCCTGGCACCCGGGCCTGCCTCTGCCGGCACGTTCCTCCGGCTCCCTGTTCGGCTGAGCTCCCTGGCAGCCGGGATGGGCCAGGATGAGAAAGGGGCCCCGTGATGACTGAGGCACAGACGCAGCGGAGGTGTGATGGGGACAGTGGTGGAGCGCTCATCCGAAATGGACACTTCCCACCTCCTTCTTTTTTTTTTTTTTTTTAAGATTATTATTTTTTTCATGTGGACCATTTTTAAAGTCTTTATTGAATTTGTTGTTACAATATTGCTTCTGTTTTATGTTTTGGTTTTTTGGCCACAAGGCATGTGAGATCTCAGCTCCCCGACCAGGGATCGAACCTGCACCCACTGCATTGAAAGGTGTAGTCTTAACCACTGGACCACCAGGCAAGTCCCTTCCCACCTCCTTCTGTCTGTAGTGAGGCTTCTACTCGGGGCTGCCATGTACAGTGGCACAGACTGTACACTGCACAAAGGCACCCTGGCCTGGACTTCCTTCATCAGAGGACGGGGCACCTGCGTCTTTGTACAGAGATGCTGTCCACTTCCTAAGCCTCCTGTGGGACTGTGCCCACCCAGAGGGGGTCTTTTTAACAACACATCTCCCCAAGGGGAAGACTTTTGTGGTTCTCACCAAGCCACCTTCTCCAGCTATGGCCATGTAAAAAATCAGCCCCAAGGTTACTGGCTTAAGACA
The DNA here is from genome assembly GCF_028023285.1 of Balaenoptera ricei. NCBI lineage: Eukaryota > Metazoa > Chordata > Mammalia > Artiodactyla > Balaenopteridae > Balaenoptera > Balaenoptera ricei. Next base: position 62,390,298 of record NC_082657.1, on the reverse strand, counting down.
ATTTATTAGGAGGGCTCCTGGCTCTGGGCAGTTGGGCTCAGTGGGTGGTTCCTGCTCAGGGTCTCACACAGCTGCAACCACGGGGCAGGTGGATCTAGTGTCCTCTCCCAGCTTCTTGGTCCTGCGCTGGCATGGCGGGACTTGCGGGGGCTGGGCGGGCATGTCTCTCTGCATGGGGCCTTCCAGAGGCTGGCAGTCTCACGGTGGTCGGACTTCTTACAGATCACTTCCTCCAGATTCTATTCGTCCAGCAGCCGCGGAGCGCACCCACATTCAAGGAGAGGAGTTGTAGGCCCTACAGACTTTGCATGCCTATCTTAATCCACACTGTGCCACGTTGGGGTGGCAGCCCAAAGCAGGACCCAATACTAGGACCTGAAGGGACCTCAGAATGAGCAAAATCCCACCCCTTTCACAAGCCTCTAGCCTCGTCAGGCGGAGGAGCGCTCCTGGAGGGGCAGCCCGGATCACACGGGGATGTCGCTGTGCCAGGACAGGGTGTCCCGTGCAGGGGCTGGTGGCCCATGGCGGGGGTGGGAGGGTGGGGTCTTGAAACGTGAGGGGAGTTCTGTCCTGTCTTTAGATTCCACCTCTGTTCCATCAGCTGGGATGCACCAAGCCTCACAGCTTCCCAGGTGTTAAGGGCAGGGCTAGGAGCTGCCGCCGTGTGAACGGTGGGAAAGGGGGCTTCCTGGCAGAGGTGGTCGGAGCCTCGGGAACCCACGGAACTCAACTTGTGACGGTGGGAGCAGGGAGGGGCGCAAGGGAGAAGGAGGGAGGCTGGGAAGGAGGACCAACACCGGCCAAAGCAGGGAGGCCGGAGCCCTGGGGTCCAGGGCGCAAGCAGTTCCCTGGCTGGGGACGGACCCCGGCTTGCGACCTTGTTGTCCACCAGTCCCACCATGTTGTGCTGGAACTTGTCAGATTGAGAGGAAACGGCCGAGAGGACGTAGACTCTGTCCTGTCAGATGTTCGGCCCTCCTGGAGGGCGCCCCGGGCCGCCCCGAGGTGTCGGGGTGTGGAGGCACTGGCCCCTTGGATGGGGGTAGCCCTGGTCCACGGCTGGTCTAGGGGGCTTTCCGACAGGGCCATGCGGAGCCTGGGGGAGGGAGGTCCACACCCCGACAACCTGCTGAGGGGTGAACGCCCGAGTCACACCCATGGAATCAGCAGAAGTCCACCTGCCTTCTCCGGGCTTCTCTTGCAGGTGACCTGCAGCAGGCGGCCCGCTTGCTACGGCTATTTCCTGACCAGGCACCTCTAACCGGGGCTCCTGCGGCTCCTCGGCCTCCCCTCCAACCGCTGGTCACAGGAGCCACGGAGTTGGAAAGGCAGCCTGGGAGGTCTTCTTAGTCAAATGCTCTCTATTAGAAAGAAGAGGAGACAGAGGCCCAGAGAGGGGAAGGGTTCGTCTAAAAGCTACGGTTACTCTCGTGTTAACTTTAAGTTTGTTATAAACGCAAACACTACAGAAACCCAAAGTCCTCGGTGGTGACGTTCCCTCCCTCCCTCTCCATCCTCCTCCCCGTCGGGTCCTCAGAGGTAAACCTGGCTTCTCTCCCGGTAACATCTCCTCTGAGGGCTGGGGACGACAGCAGTCTGGCTCTTCTGCTGGGGGAAGCTGTGAAATTAAAGCGTCCTCCAAGCTCAGAATCATGCGTGCGCATGGGTAATTGTGCCTTTCAGAACAAGAGTGAGGCTTCTGGGCTTCCCTGGTGGCGCAGTGGTTGAGAATCCGCCTGCTAATGCAGGGGACACGGGTTCGAGCCCTGGTCTGGGAAGATCCCACATGCCACGGAGCAGCTGGGCCCGTGAGCCACAACTACTGAGCCTGCGCGTCTGGAGCCTGTGCCCCGCGACGGGAGGGGCCGCGATAGTGAAAGGCCCGCGCACCGCGATGAAGAGCGGTCCCCGCACCGCGATGAAGAGTGGCCCCCACTTGCCTCAACTAGAGAAAGCCCTTGCATGAACCGAAGACCCAACACAGCCAAAAATAAAATAAAATAAATAAATAAAGTAGAAAAAAAAAAAAGTGCTCCAATAAATATCCTTGAGTATATATATATATATATTTAAAAAAAAAAAAAAAAAAAAAAAAAAAAAGAGTGAGGCTTCTAGGGACAAGTTCCCTAAATAGCTGAGTATTGCCTCTCTTTTGAGTTTGGTTTGGTTTGGGTTTTTGAGAGCTGCTGTAACAAATTACCATAAACCGTGTGGTTTAAAACAATAGGAATGGATTCTCTCACAGTCCTGGGGGCCAGAAGTCTGAAGTCCAGGTGTCAGCAGGTCTGAGCTCCCTCCAAATGCTCCAGAGTAGAGCCTTCTGTACTGGTCGGGTTTCTCCAGAGAAACAACCAACAGGATGGCTCCATGTACAGAAAGAGATTTATTCCAAGGAATTGCTCGTGTGATTGTGGAGGCTGACAGGTCCCAAGATCGGCACCCTGGACACCCAGGAGAGCTGTCATGTGGTCCCAGTCCAAAAGCCAGCACGCTTTAGACCCAGGGAGAACTGATGCTTCAGGTTCCAAAGGCAAGAGAAAACTGTTGTCCCAATTCAAAGGCCATCAGGCAGGAAGAATTCTCTCTTACTCAGTGGAGGGTTGGCCTTTTTGTTCTATTTAGGCCTTCAACTGATTGGACGAGGCCCACCCACATTATGGAGGGCAATCTGCTTACTCAGTCCACCAATCTACATATTTTTTTTTAAAATTTATTTTTGGGTGTGTTGGGTCTTCATTGCTGTGCGCGGACTTTCTCTAGTTGCAGTGAACAGGGGCTACTCTTCATTGCAGTGCGCAGGTTTCTCACTGCGGTGGCTTCTCTTGTTGCGGAGCACAGGCTCTAGGCATGCGCGCTTCAGTAGCTGTGGCTCGCAGGCTCTAGAGCACAGGCTCAGTAGTTGTGGCGCACGGGCTTAGTTGCTCCACGGCATGTGGGATCTTCCCGGACCAGGGCTCAAACCCGTGTCCCCTGCATTGGCAGGCAGGTTCTTAACCACTGCGCCACCAGGGAAGCCTCCACCAATCTACCTATTAATTTCATCCAAAACACCCTCAGAGAAACACTCAGAATAATGGTTGACCAAATTGCTGTGGCCCAGTCAAGGTGACACATAAAATTAATCTTCACACCTTTCCTGCCTCTTCCAGCTCCTGGGGGCTCCTGGTGTTCCTTGGCTTGTAGCTGCATCTCTCCAATGTCTGCCTCTGTCCTCACGTGACCATTGGAAGATCCAGTGTCTCTGCATCTCAAACTTCCCCCTTCTGCCTCTTTAAGGACACCAGTCACTGGAGTTTGTAACTTGATCACATCTGCAAAGACCCTGTTTGCAAATAAGGTCGCATCCCCAAGTACCAGGGGTTAGGACTATGGACATGCCTTTTGGGGGACACTAAATCCAGTGAGGGTGGGCCCTAGATCCAATCACTGGTGACCTTATATAAAGACACGTGAAGACACAGAGAGGAGGAGGCCTTGTGAAGAAGGACGGAGATTGGAGGGATGCAGGTATAAGCCCAGATGCCAAGGACCATCGGCCACCAGAGCTGGAAGGGTTAAGAACGGACCCTCTCCTAGAGCTTCTAGAGGGAGCACGGCCCCGATGACACCTTGATTCTGGGCTTCTGGCCTCCAGGACGGGGAGAGAATCAGCTTCTGTTGTTTCAAGCCCCCCAGTTTGTGGCAATTTGTTCTGGCGGCCCCAGGACACTCAGACACCCTGTTGGTTCCTATTTCTAATATGTTCCTTTTTCTTTCTTTTTTTAATTGTAGTATAGTTGATTTACAATATTGTGTTTCAGGTGTACAGCAAAATGATTGTTATATATATATATTCTTTTTCAGATTATTTTCCATTATAGGTTATTACAAGACGTTGAATATAGTTCCCTGTGCTCTACGTTAATTACTTGTTGCTTATGTATTTTATGTATGTCTAATATATTTCTGGTCCCTTTAATCTCTATGCCGACCTTGTTCGTTCTGCGTTTTCCTTGCCCGTTCTGCGTTTTCCTTGCCATTTGTTTCTGTCTTGGGTTTATTGTGAAATCAGGCTAACCGGAAAGTATCTGACTTTTTTTTTTTAATTTTTATTTATTTTATTTATTATTTTTGGCTGCGTTGGGTCTTTGTTGCTGTGTGCGGGCTTTCTCTAGTTGTGGCGAGCGGGGGCTACTCTTCGTTGTGGTGCGCAGGCTTCTCATTGTGGTGGCTTCTCTTGTTATGGAGTACGGGCTCTAGGTGCGCGGGCTTCAGTAATTTTGGCATGTGTACTCAGTAGTTGTGGCTCATGGGCTCTAGAGCGTGGGCTCAGTAGTTGTGGCGCACGGGCTTAGCTGCTCCGCAGCATGTGGGATCTTCCCGGACCAGGGCTCGAACCCGTGTCCCCCTGCATTGGCAGGCGGATTCTTAACCACTGCGCCACCAGGGAAGTCCCAGTACCTGACTTTTTGACCAAAAGAACTAGAATCATCTTCTCTGATTATTTACGCACGTGGACAGCGGTGTCTTGGGGCAGCTAGACAGCAGAAGGGTGAAGGTGAAGAGACAGGCCGTGGAGGACCACCCTCCTGGGCCTTCACCATCACCCCTGCCCACTCCCCGAGCCCCACGGCTCTGACTCCGGCCCGGAGCTTCCCCGTCAACGCAGGGACCGACGGCTGCTGGTCAGCCAAGATCCCATCCCCTCCTGCCCGCCTGCCGTGGGACCCTCCGCTGTTCCTTCCTCTCTGTGCTCTGTGACGCAAAGCGTGTCAGCAAACCTGGGCACCTGGTGCTCAGCTTTCTCACCTGGACCACACCAGTGACCTCCTGCCATGTGTATTAGTTTCCCTTTGGTGTAATTACCACCAGTGTCGTGTCTTAACACACACAAATTTACTGTCTCACAGTTCTGAAGGTCAGGCGTTCAGTCTGGGTCTCACAGGGCTATAATCAGGGGGTCGCAGGGCTGGTTCCTCTAGAGGCTCCAGGGGAGGATCCTCTGCCTTTTCCAGCTTCTAAAGGAGCCGCATTCCTTGGCTTGTGGCCCCGCGCCACTCCGACCTCTGCTTCTGTGCTCACCTCTCCTTCTCTGACTCTGACCTCCTGTCTCCCTGATACAGATCCTCGGGATGACATTGGGACCCTCGGACAACCCAGGGTTGTCTCACCTCAAGGTCCTTCACTTAATCCCAGCTGCAGAGCCCCTTTTGCCACGGGAGGCCGCACATCCACAGGTTCCTCCTGGGGTCAGGTCGTGGTCACCCTGCCCACCTCCCCAGCCTGCTGCCACCCCACAGTGGCCAGAGTGCCCTCTCTCCAGACGGCAGCCCCTTTCATGTCACAGCCCAGCTTACCATCCTCCTGCAGCTCCCCCTGGTGCTTAGAACAAAATCCAAACCCGTCCCTATGCCCACCGCCCGTAGGAGGTGGTCCTGTCCCCCCGCCAACCCCTCATCACAGCACAGCGGCCCCTGACACCCAAGTCACTCCAGCAGGGCCCGTCCTCAGGAGCCTTCCCGCCCCTGCCCTGAAGGAGGCCCCGTCCTGCCTATCATTCACCCATTTATCATTGTCCCAAACTACCTGTGGCTCCGTTCACCTGTTCCTGTCTGTCCTCCTCCGAGTGAGTTCCGTGAGAGCTGAGGCCCCTGTGTGCCCAGAGTGTGCCGACCACACTCACCAAATATTTGTAAAGCAACGAGGAATTCCAGCAGAGGCTAAAGCCGGCCCGTCGCCGGTCTTGGCACAGAGCATTGTCCAGTTCCTAGCCAGTTATTCAGACACACAAAGAACTCTTGGCCTCGGCGGGGGAAGAACAGAAGGGGCAGTGTCCTGTGTAGAGGCTCAAGTCTCGGCCTCTGGGCGTTCATTGTGCCACTTCAGCAAATGAGGTTCCCTCCAACTGTAACAAAACGACACCAGGAGCGGAGATGCTGTGCTTCTCTCTTGTCCCCCCTTCCGCCCCCATCATCTGGGAACCTTGCTCGTTTGACCTCCACCCCCAAATCTGAGCTTGGCCTTGGCTACCGGCAGCAGAGAATAATATTTATTGGCGGGGTGCCACAGCTTGGCCGAGCTCTGTAACGAGGAGATAAATGACACCCACATCTTGGCAGTAGAGGGTGACTGGTCCCTCCGGGTGGGAGAGCCTTGGGGAGCCTGGAGGGTGATGATTGTCAGAGACAAATGGCAGCCACGCCCGGGAGGCAGGCACGGCCAGGTCCCAGCACGTGTGCCATTCCTGCCCTCCGTCCCAGGGACCTTCACACAGTCTGGCGTGGTTGTTAATTACAGCGAGTTATACGATTATCTCCGGAGAATGCAATGTTGCATGATTTTGCCTAGGGCTGAAAAGATGTGTCCAACAGCCAAGTAGATGGAAGGCCAGTGAAGCAAAAGTCTTCTCTGGGTTAATAGAAATGGAAAACCTAATGTGAGTTTATTTTCATTTGCTCCCCCAGGGAGGAGCCCTCTGGTGTCCTAGAGACCCCCAAGGTGCCCGGCAAAGAGGCCAAAAGCAGACACCCAATGAGGAGGACTCGGCTTGCTTTACACGGGAGAAGGTCCAAGGTGCCCAAGAGGGTCGCACGGAACCTCCAAGAGGCTGCGGGGCGGGGGCTGCTGTAGGAGTTTGCCATCAGAAGGCCCCCACCTACACCACCACTCATGGTGGGCATGTGGAACACATTTCACACAGGGAATTTCTGCATCCTTGTTAAGCCTCATTTGTATCACATGATGGACAGTTGAAACTGACTCATGACCATCTCATGGACGGAGGGACCCTGCACATCAGCTGGTGCCTCATGGCCCACCCAGGACCACGGCCTCAGATGCTCGGGGCATGACCCGCTCCCCTCTCCTGGCCTTGTTTGTTGAAACCTGCAGGATCCTATGCGCTAATTCCCAAGGAATGAAACAGCCGGAGGGACCCTAGAATGCTGGACTCTCATTCCAGCGGATTAATGGCTCTCCCAATCCAATTGGACAAGTTTCAGAAGCTGCTTCCCTCCCACTTGACTCCCCTCCTGGTCTTTGGTTCCTCCTGCCTCCCAGGCAGGAGTCCTGGGTTGGAATAAGGGAAACTGCTGAACGCAGACTTGCGGGCCACATAGAACACAAGCAAAGAGCGTGAGTGGCTCCTGGCACTGCACTTTGGTCCAAAGATCCACCAGTCTTTTTAAAATGCAATTGACAAACAATAGCTAGTTTGGCTTTGCCTTCTGTACTTGAGGCCCCTGGTAACTGGGCAAAACCCTGCCAAAGAACTGAGGTGACCCCAGAAGGAGCCAGCAGAAGGGGAGGCCGGGCAGGCCAGGCGTCAGAGTTGATGTGAGAGATCAGGGGCTGGTCTCAAGATGCCCAGACCGAGTTCCCACAGGCCCTGAGCAGTTGTTAGGCAGTCAGGGAAAGTGCAAGCCGCGTCCTGGTTTCCTCCTTACTTTCAACTCCTGCGGCATAAAATGTACTGAAGCTATTTCTTTGGGGATTAAAGGAAAGTGTTGGTTTTCTGAGAAGTTACAACATGTCCGAGCTCTCGCCCACACGTTACTTTGCACGCGCTGCTCTTCTCTGATAACACCTGGAAACTAAGCCCCTTTTCTCCCCCTGCTGCTCTGTCATCTCCATCCTCTGCATTTCTATTTAAATGTAGAATCAGCTGGTCAGTTTGCCTGCGCACAAGATGCCCTCTGGGATTTTGTTGGGTGGCACTGAATCTATAGATCAGTTTGGGACAAACGGACACCTTTCTGATGTTGAGTCTTCACTCAGTTATTCACATCTGTCCCTCCACCTACTCAGGGCTCCTTAAATTTCTCCTCAATGATACTTTGTGGTCTTCAGTGTTGAGGTCTTACACATCTTTTGTTCCATTTATTCATTGGCATTTGACATTTTTTTGATGCTCTTATAAATGGTAACTTTTTTTTCCCCCCAGGGGAAAGCACGAATGCAGTCTTCCACTACCACAAACTATGCAGTCGAGTTTCCCACATTTGGGGAAATTGCAGAGGTCAACACATCCGGAGTGCAATGGCTGAGCCTCACCCTGGGAAAACCACCTTCGTGATCATGGTCTCTCCCCTGCCAGTTAAGGATATAAATGGTAACTTTTGAAGATTTTTATTTTCTATTTGCTTGTTGCTGCTATATATATATTAAAAAAAATTGTATGTTAATCTTGTATCCAGCAATCTGGCCACATTTAAGTGTTAATTCTAATCGATGATTGGTAAACTCTTTTGGATTTTCTACATTATGTTGTGTCTGAATAATGAGAACTTACTTTCTCCTTTCCCAAGGCTTATGCCTTTAATTTCTTTCTCCTGCTGTTTCACGCTGGCTGTGTTAAATGGATGGGGTGAGAAAGGATGTCACGGCTTTAGCTATTTCTTCCCCCTTCCCCCCATTAAAAAGCTTATGAAGGATTCTGAGAAGATTGCAGTAGTAACATAGTTTTTGGATATTCCAAGAGCCCCGCTTAAATACAGGTAGTACAACCAGATAGAAAAAGAAAAATTCCCGAGAGTGTACGGTGGAGTTTCCCAGAGGCCACGTGACACGCTACAGCCCAACAGATTAAATGTACAAGCAGATGTAAGAATCCAACTGTCTTCTTCTTCTTTTTTTTAATTAAAGTGGTGGGTTTTGTTTTTTTGAGTTTTTTTTTTTTTTTTTTTTCTTTTCTGGCTACACCACGTGGCTTGCGGGAACTTAGTTCCCCGATCAGGGATCGAACCTATGCCCCCTGCAGTGGACGCTCAGAGTCCTAATCAGTGGACGGCCAGGGAAGTCCCAAGAATCCAACTGTCTTCTATTAATGCAGACATTAAGACATTTGCAAGAACATGAAACAATGACACTCTTCTTACTAAATGTTGTGTTTTCAGAGATATAGTTACTTTTTATTAAACAAATTTTTTTATGTTAACATGTAATAGGATTATTACTGCCATTTTAAATGAATGAAGAAATATATCTTTAAAATAAAAAACATTCCATGGACAACATCTATAGCAAAACAAGGAGCTAAGGTGTTCCCACACAGCCTGGAGCCTCCGTGCGTGGGGTTGAGCCTCCGTAGGCCCAGACCGTGGGGTGCGGGGTCTGTGCGGAGAGGGCAGAGGGCAGTTACATGCTGAGTGTACGGCCCCCGAACGCCCACAGGTGCGCCCTGCACAGCGCGGCAGCAGGCCAGGTTGACATCAGCAGGTGAAGCTGGCAGAGGTGTGGCTGCTGGGATAGCGGGGTGAGTGCGGGGCAAGCTGGTCGTATCTGAAGGGGCTGGAATGGTCCAGGCCCTGTGAGCTCTCGAAATGGCCAAGCTGGGCCTCCTTCCAGGACAGAGCCCTACGTGGAGGGAAAACCGCAGGGCTGGGGTCAGAGTTGAGCAGGGCAGGGAGAATGGGGACAAATGAGGGGGAGGGTGGGGATGAAAGGGGAGCTGCTGCCATGCATGTTAAAATCACATGAGACCAACAGAAGAAGTGTGTCTGTGAAAGAGGAAAAGCCATTGAACCAGGCCTCCTGCTAAAAGCTCGTGAACATTACATTCACATAAAAAGCAACAGAAAGCGCTTCCCTGGTGGCACGGTGGTTAAGAGTCCACCTGCCAATTCAGGGGACATGGGTTCGAGCCCTGGCCCGGGAAGATCCCACATGCTGCCGGAGCAACTAAGCCCGTGCGCCACAACTACTGAGCCTGCGCTCTAGAGCCCGTGAGCTACAACTACTGAGCCTGGGCTCTAGAGCCCGTGAGCTGCAACTACTGAGCCCGTGTGCCACAACTACTGAAGCCCATGGGCCTAGAGCCTGTGCTCCGCAACAAGAGAAACCACCACAATGAGAAGCCCACGCACCGCAATGAAGAGCAGCCCCCCCTCGCCTCAACTAGAAAAAGCCCGTGAGCAACAATGAAGACCCAACGCAGCCAAAAATGAAATAAATAAATATATTAAAAAAAAAAAAGCAACAGAAAACTATCAAGGTCAAACCCCATACAAAGTTACTACAAGAAAAATGAGAATAAGCGGCAGAATGACATTCCTACAGAGAATGAGAAGACTTCAGAAGGAGGCATTGAAAAAAAGAGAAAAACTGAAACATGCTGTTTCAAAATAAGCTAAAAATATTTAGGACAATGATACAAAATATGAGAAAAACACCATTATAAGTCAATTTTTAAAACTCAGAAATGACAGACTCCAGAAAAGAATTAAAAGTAAAAGAAAAGGGGACTTCCCTGGTGGCACAGTGGTTAAGAATCCGCCTGCCAATGCAGGGGACACGGGTTCGAGCCCTGGTCCGGGAAAATCCCACATGCCGTGGAGCAACTAAGCCCGTGCGCCACAACTACTGAGCCTGCGCTCTAGAGCCCGTGAGCCACAACTACTGAAGCCTGTGTGCCTAGAGCCCGTGCTCCGCAACACGAGAAGCCACCACAATGAGAAGCCTTTGCACTGCAATGAAGAGTAGTCCCCTCTCGCTGCAACTACAGAAAGCCCACACGCAGCAACAAAGACCCAAAGCAGCCAAAAATAAATAAATAAATAAATAAATAAATAAATAAATAAACCCCCAAAAAAATTAAAGGAAAAGGGACGTCCCTGGCGGCCCAGTGGTTCAGATTCCGCGCTTCCACTGCAGGGGGCAGTGGTTTGATCCCTGGTCGGGAATTAAGATCCTGCGTGCCAAAAAAAGAAAAAAAAAAGAAAAAATCATTTCCTAAGTGAAGACAAAATTAGAAGAAACACAAGAGTCAATAAACACCATAAATAATGCTTTAAGAGAAGTAGAAGGTGAGAAGGAGAAATGTTTTAAAATTCAAAAGGAAACAAAGAATGTGGGACAAATTCTTGAGGGGTATTCTAATTCCATCCTCCCAGGTGTCCCGGAGACTCCTAGCGCCCTAGTGAGCTCACGGCGGGAATGGGGTCGGCCAAGCCACAGAGGCTGGCGTTTTAAACTATATATTTATATCTATAGATTCTTTCAGATTCTTTTCCCTTGTAGGTTATTACAAAATATTGAGTAGAGTTCCCTGTGCTATACAGTAGGTTCTTGTTGGTTATCTATTTTATATGTAGTAGTGTGTTGGCTTTTTAAAACAATAGCCTTTATTTTTTGGAGCAGTTATAGATTCACAGCAAAATCAAGCAGCAGGTCCAGAGCCCCCGCTCACCCTGCCCGGCATGGACTTCCTGTACCACGGTCCTGCACCTGGTACAGTCACCCAGGTTTATTCTCTCTCTAGGTTGGGGGTAACTTCTTTTTTTTTTTTTTTAATGAATTTATTTATTTATTTATTTTTATTTTTGGCTGCGTTGGTTCTTCGTTGCTGCACATGGGCTTTCTCTAGTTGCGGCGAGCGGGGGCTACTCTTTGTTGCGGTGCGCAGGCTTCTCATTGTGGTGGCTTCTCTTGTTGCAGAGCATGAGCTCTAGGCGCGTGGGCTTCAGTAGTTACAGCGCATGGGCTCAGTAGTTGTGGCTCATGGGCTTCGTCGCTCCACAGCATGTGGGATCTTCCCGGACCAGGGCTCGAACCCGTGTCCCCTGCATGGGCAGGCGAATTCTTAACCACTGCGCCACCAGGGAAGCCCTAGGTTGGGGGTAACATCTGAGGCCACTGCTGCATGGTAAGAGGGGGTGTGTTCTGGTATCACTGTCCTGAGTAGACGGAGGTGGAAGTGGATGTGGGGTGGCCATGGGGAACCAGGGAAAGGGACGGTCACTGAGCCAGGGGACAGCTGAGCAGGAGCCGGAGGGGCTGTAGTGGGTGTCACAGTGCTCCCGGCCCCTCCCAGTTACAGAAAGCTCCTGGGCCGAGGGGCCCCTGTAGCCCGGGGCTCGGGGCCTGGAGGAGGGCAGCAGATCCCTGGTCCTGGCTGCACGGCTGCAGCCCCAGTGGCTTTTCTTTGTGCTGTTCCTGGATGTTCCCAGATGTGCAAAATCAACCCAGGGGTATTCTGCAAGGCCAACACGGGGGGAAGGGGAAGGGGGAGGACTAATTTGGGCAGCGCATGTGGAGTGAACTGTAGTTCAGGCCGGCGGGGGAGCAGGGAGAGGGCACAACCGTGGGCACGGAGCTCACAGGTGGAGCCACTGCCCGGTGCGGGGCACAGGACCCAGCGCCTCAGCCTCACCCGCCCCCCCAAGCTCCGCCCTCCCAGGTGTGCAGGGGCCACGAGCTCTCCCAGCGCAAGATTGTTCGGAGGCCACCGCAGAAAGACCAGGGCCTGGGCAAGACACTGTCCACTTTCTCCAATTCTGGCCTGAAGGGCCGAGCGGCTCTGGGTGAGCGACTCAGAACTCTGGTCAGTTATGCGGCCCCGCAAGGTCATTGCAATTTTTACTGTGGTCACTGATTCAGAAAAGCACTGCTCCTCGGATCCCTGGTTTTGGCCTCGTTTGACAATCACATGAAATAAGGATTGTCCCATGGATGAAATCACTAACATTCCCAGCTCCCTGTGGCCGGCGGCCCCTGAGCGGGAGAAACAAGTAACTCAGTGTTCCCTTTGGTGCACGGTGGGGACATTTTGATCTTTGCATCCCTTACCTAGGGGTTTGTTGTGTTTTTCTGAGTGGAACCCCATGACCTTGGGCAGCTGGAGGAAGGTATCCTGGTTACCTGGTTACCGGGAGACCAGTGGTGGAGGAGGGCCCGGCCTCGGCAGGATTCTCTTACAGATTCCCTTCCTTTTTTTTCGAGTAAAGACCTCATCTCGCTGCATGGAAGTGAGTCTTAAATGATGTCCTCTGTCGGTGCTTCAGCTATGGGGTTCGGGGGAGACTCTGGGGATGGGAGGGCATCAGTGAAACACAGCACGAGGATCTGTGCTGTTCCAGGCATGGGTGGGGAAGGGGCAGAAAGGGCCACAGTCACAGGAGTGAGGGGAACTCTCTAAGTAATGGGACTCTCAAAAAAAGCTTTAATCCCTAATGCCACCCAAGATTCTAGACGATTCCCACCCCAGAGAACTCTGCATCTTCACAGCTCGGCAGTGCACAGTGCTGGGCAAAGCCCGGGGTATGTACTAAGTAGTGAATGACTGATGCTCAGAATCTCGAGAGCAAGGCCGCGGGAGCAGTGAGGAGGACAGAGGGTACCCCAGAGGGATGGAGGGCAGCCATTGTGGAGGCTGGCTGGGGAGAGGTCAAAGGAAGGTCTCCATCGTAGCCCAAAGACATTCCAGAGACAGCCGGACACTTCCACTCGGGGGGTGTTTTCTCCCAAGAGCAGCAGGTGGGGCCTCCTGGGTGGGAGCCACACCAGGTGGGCAGGGGCGCTGTGCGGTGCGCACTCTGAGAAGTGAGCTGCATCTAAGTGCAACGATCCTGAATGGGACCAGACAAAGGATATTAGTGGTGTCGACTTAAAAAAATATTCACAACCTAAAAGTTGAGAGTTACGCTTTATTTGGCGGGAATTTTTAGGACTTCAAGCCCAGGAGGCAGCATCGCAAGTAACCCTGAGAGAATTGCTCCCAGGAGGCGAGGGCAGGTAGAGCCAGATTATATAGAAGTTTTGCAACGAAAGGCAGGTAGTCTGAACGTCCAAAGATTATTGTTAATTAAAGGAAAACCAGATATCTCAAGTTAAAGGAATTTAGCGCTTTTCTATGTATGGGAAGATGCAAGAGTCTGGGCTCACTGAACCCACTCCTTTGATGTGCACCTCAGCTATCTGGGGCCAGTGTCCCCTGTTTTCACATCCTGAATTTCCCCAGGGCTCACCATAGGGAGTGGCTGCAGACTGATGGCTGCTAGGTGGCAGGCATTCTTTTCCTTCCTGAGTTCCCTCAGGGTTCACCACTGGCAGTGGCTGCAAGCGCTGATGACTGTGGCATCCTTTGTTTACTGATATGGCAGAAGATACTCCACTTCTCAGTGGGGACACCAGCCAAGTCCAAATAACGACTGCAGTTTAGCTAATAGTCGTGTTCCCGTGTTGGTTTCTCCATTTTGACCGACTTACCATGTCCTGGAAGATGAACACACAAAAACTCAGAACTATCTTTGCAACTTTTTTGCAAATCTAAAAGTATTCCAAAGGAAAAAAAAAAGTATCTGATTAAAAAAAAAAAAAAAAAAGGAGCCAAAGGTGAAAGCAATAGTAAGGCGGGGGAGGGGAGAGGGCAGGTGTGGGGGCAGGTGCAGGGGTAGAGGGCGAGGCCGGAGAGCCCATTATAAACCCCGTGGAGAGAGCCGCGTGGGTCTGACTGCAGGAAGCACAGAGGTGGGTCGGCTCTTGTTCTTTCCGACACTTTGATGACAGAGATGACGGTGTTGAAGGTTGAGATTTTAAGAACAAACAGTTGGCCTCCCCATGAGCCCTTGGTACTGCTTTCCTCACCTGGCAGGCAGGAGGGAGGATTCTTGCTGTGCCCAGCAGTTGAGCAAACAGTAATTTACAGGTTTCCATAGACATCTGAAGACACTGGGTGACTGTGACGCCAGGGATGGCAAACAATCCTTTTCCCAGACATCACCCCCCCCCCGCCCCCGCCCCCGTCATCTTTCCGGATTAGGAAAGCCTGGCCGACTCCTCTAGGGCCCCAGGGCTCCGGCTGTGCCTGCCCCGGTGTCCTATCTGAAGGCTGGCAGGCCTGGTCCTCCTTCGGTTCATCCTACAAAACGATCACAAAGCCTGCACCAAAACCCCTCTTAAAAACGCAGCTTCTGGGACTTCCCTGGCGGTCCAATGGTTAGGACTCTGAGCTTCCAATGCCAATGCCGGGGGCCCAGGTTCAATCCCTGTTTGGGGAACGAACATCCTGCAAACCACGCGGCACGGCCAAAAAAACCCTCGAAAAACCAAAAACCAACGCAGCTCCTAACACATTATGCATCAGGGAGGTAAGAGTTAGTTCGAAGAGCCACTTTTTTTTTTTTTTTTTAACTTTTGGCTGCACTGGATCTTCTTTGTGGTGTGCAGGCTTCTCATTGTGATGGCTTCTCTTGTTGCAGAGCACGGGCTGTAGCACACGGGCTTCAGTAGTTGTGGCTCACGGGCTCCAGAGTACAGCCTCGGTAGTTGTGGCTCACGGGCCTAGTTGCTCCGCAGCATGTGGGATCTTCCCGGACCAGGAATCGAACCCGTGTCCCCTGCATTGGCAGGAGGATTCTTAACCACTGCGCCACCAGGGAAGCCCCGAAGAGCCACTTTTCCCAGCCTCCCGTCCCGGCCCCTCTTGGCCACCTGCCTGGGGACCAGCCAACCTCCAGTGTGACAGCGCAGGGGGCACGATCCGTGCTACGGAGAGCTGTGGGTGCTTCTACTTCCAATGCCGGGGAATTTCCTGCGGGCTCAGCCCTGGCAGTGGTGAGTCCCAGGCCCTCCTCCCGGAAGCCATGCGGGGATGATGCAAGGTCAGTGTCACATGGCCTGTGGCCGTCTGTGGGGAAAGGCTGACCTCTGGTGGCCAGCTCCCATATTGCTGCCTCCGTGCTTCTCCTGGCTTCTACGCTGTCTGCATCCCCCCATGGGAGCCTGGGGACACCAAGGCCTGTCTGTCCCGTCCCGGGTGACCCAGGCCCTCCCCACCCCACGGGCGTTTTCCTGGCTGGGGGTCATGAGGGTGTGTGGGGTAGGGTGAGCTCACCCCTCAGGCCCCTTTCTCCTTGTGCGGACTATGTCCACAGCCCCGTGGCCCTGGGCCTAGCTCCCGGCTATGGGTTCTAGTGGTCCACTAGGACCATGGGGCTGCTCCTCAACCCTAAGGGAGCTCTGTCTGCTCTTGCTGAGCCCAGATCCCCCAGTCTGCGTCCTTCCGTCCTCGGCCCAGGAGAGGGTCCGGGCGGCTCTGTCTCAGCAAAAGCCAGAAGGGACTCAGCCTGCTCTGCCCTGGCCGCCCGGACCAAAGTGGCCTGATGCTAAGACAAAACAAGACACCCCCTCCTGCCTTGAAGAGTATTGTCACCAAGTCATTATTTTATCACCAAGTAATGCTGACAGCAGACCCTTCGATGCCTCCTCCATGTCAAGGGTCAGCAGTGGGGAGGGGTCAGGGCAGGGTCAGGATGCCCGGTTCACACAGTACCCGGTAATTTCTTTTTTTCTTTGGCCACACCATGCGGCACGTGGGATCTTAGCTCCCCGACCAGGGATCGAACCCGTGCCCCTTGCGGTGGAAGCATGGAGTCTTAACCACTGCACTGCCAGGGAAGTCCCAGTACCTGGGAATTTTTAATGAGGTAAGTCTGGTGACCAGGTTTTCTCTCTCTTTTTTTCTTTTTTTGCTTGTTCTTTTATTATTATTATTAAACATATACTAATGTGAACATTTCCCATGTGCCTGTGGGTAGAGCCCCTGCTAGGCGGCCTAGCCTGTGACAGATGTTTCCTCATCTTTATTGCGGTATCTCAGAGGTATCCCAGGAAGACGGGGTCTTCTGCCAGCCAGGAAGCAACCATTAACGTCAAATGCACAGCAGCAGGTTGTAGTGACACCGTGAGCCTTGCATGCCACCCACTCGAGAGCCTGCAGTTTCATATCCGTGTCCCAGAGACAGCACCCCAAAAACCTACTTTCTGGGCGGTGGGCATTGGCTCCCGAGACCCCATCTGCTGTAGCACTGCTCTTACAGGCTTGCTACTTTTTTTGGATGAATCGAGGGTAACATTAAATACATTACTGTAGGGGAACAAAATTTGCAGGCCAGAGACACCCAAAATGTCTCTGGCCTGCAAATTATTTCAAGCTGAAAACAATCAAGACACCAAAAGACTCAGGAAAAAACTTTGACCTTCCTCCAGCTGCCCGAAGGATTTAGATAGAGGGCTTGTTCCCAGAATAGAGCTATCCCCTGATATGTCTGCAAAGAATATGGGCCAGCGGAGATCAGGGTCCACTCGGCGTCCCATTGTCTCTGCCCAGCCCAGCAAACAGATATTTACCAACATCTCCACGTGAATGACCTTCCTCCCCTGTGAAGTCCCAAACCACCGCCCTCACCATCCTCTTTTGTGTTTAGCTGAAAATGGTATTTAAGGCGAGGGTTTCGGCCATTTTGGTGAGTTACTCAGCTTTTCTGGATCTCTCCCATGTATGTGTTATTAAACTTTGATTTTTCTCCTGTTAATCTGTCCCATGCCAATCCAATTCATAGACCAGGCAGAAGAACCTAGAAGGGTAGAGGAAAAGTCTTCCCCGACATGACTCATGTAAAAATATGGCCCATGTCCTCACCAGCATTTGGTATTGTCAGTGTTCTGGGTTTTGGGCATTCTGATGGGTGTGTGGAGGTGTCTCCTGGCTGTTTTAACTTGCATTTCCCTGATGACATATGTGGAGCATCTGCAATCCTCATAAAATCACTAGTTAATGCTGTCATCCTAGAGAGAGGTTATCTGAGAGACTGGGAGGTAAGACATTTTGATGGGATGTTAAGGCCTCGGAGTGGAGTCCTACCTGGAAGGGTCCGGGTGGCAGAGGAGCATGAGGGCCTTGCACAGCTTCACAGCAATTTCACCGGCATCACGATTTTGCCTTTGATCAGCTTCCACCCATTCCCGGGAATAACCTACTTTTTGTTTTAACTCTCAACGTTGACAGTGTTTCCGGGGCCCATCGAGGCAGAATTCCCCTCTGCCCACCCCAGGCCTTCCTTCTCAGGCCAGAGAGAAAAACACTAATGAAGGAAGGGGGGTGGGGGATGGTGAGAGAAAGAGAGAAAGAAGGGAGGAGAATTCCCTGGCAGTCCCGAGGTTAGGACTCTGTGCTTCCATTGCAGGGGACCCGGGTTCGATCCCTGGCCAGGGAACTAAGATCCCACAAGCCGTGGCATGGCCAAAAAAAAAAAAAAAAAAATTTAAAAAAAAGGGCTTCCCTGGTGGCGCAGTGGTTGAGAATCTGCCTGCCAATGCAGGGGACATGGGTTCAAGCCCTGGTCTGGGAAGATCCCACATGCCACGGAGCAACTAGGCCCGTGAGCCACAACTACTGAGCCTGCGCGTCTGGAGCCTGTGCTCCGCAACAAGAGAGGCCGCTATAGTGAGATGCCCGCGCACCGCGATGAAGAGTGGCCCCTGCTCGCTGCAACTGGAGAAAGCCCTCACACAGAAACGAAGACCCAACACAGCCATAAGTAAATAAATAAATAAATAAATAAAATAATAATAATAATAATTAAAAAAAAAAAAAAAAAGAAAAAAAAGAAGGGAGGAAGGGAGAGTAAGGAAAAAAAGTTGCCTGCCACTTCACTGCTACAAGGATCAAGCCTTTGGCCCCTGCAGTCGCCCACCAACAGTGAGGGGAATTCAGGATGGAAAAAAACAGGAAGCACTCTGTGCTTTGGATACAGACCCCTTAGATAGTGAAGTTACATATCTAAGGAAAAGTCTCAATGACCCCAGATTCTTGCATCTTCCCACACATAGAAAAGCACACTAAAATCATTAACTTGAGATGGCCGTTCTTTGTGATTAGCAGTAATCTTTTCATGCTTGATTACATATTTTTCCCAGCAAAAAATTCCTATATATCCTGGCTTCTCCCTTACCTCTTCTGAGAGGGGTATAGTCCTCAGGAAGGTCCCCGAATAAACTTAACTGACAACTTTTACGCTGTGCCTTTTCCTTTCAGTCAAGAGAAGGGAGGAAGGAAGAACAGCCAGTGTGAGATAGGAATCGGGGTGAGAGCCTACACCAAACCCGTTAGTGGGGATGTAGAGGATCAGAGTCTAAAAGTTTGCTATGAGAGGATGAAACCTGCAATCGAAGCTGCTTCTCAGGGAAGATAGGACAGGCATCTTATTCAAAATGTGTCGACTGTGCATTTATTCACCGGTCCTATGTTCCTCTAATAGATCTTTCTAGATCTTCATTTTTATCTCCCTTGAGTTTTGATTTCCAGTGTGTGTGGTTCTTAGTCTTTGGGAATGAATGATCCACATACAGGACATTATTGTGAAATATTTGACCAGCTCAAACATTCCCCTCCTCTGACCATGCTGGACAAACCTTCTCTGCATCAAGTCGTGCTGTCATTTGGGGGGTTTGATTCATTCACTGTTTATTCATAATCTATTAACATTTAGCAAACAGTGCAACATTTTTGTCCTGGGGATACGAAGGTGAATAAGATACAGCCTGAGGGAGACTGACACCTAGCGGAGGAGAGACACAGCACATGGATTACTATAAAGCAATAAGCTCCTAGCGTATCCTAGCTCCTAGCGTATTCTGGGGACCATTCCAGGAAATGCATTAATGGGAAAATCTTGACTTACTTGGAAATCAGATAACATGAACATTATTCCTGGCATGCCTTTGAAATACTGGGCACCACTTAACCAATTCTCCAATCCAGTCTTTGAGTGCTCTCTAACAACGTAGAACTCTCAGGTTTTGATGTAGAAGAAGTCTTTGTTGCATTTCACATGTTTTATATTAATTGCATCATTCATGAATGATGCAGTTAACGGCCAAGGATAGGAGGATGTGGTTAGGTCTCTGCCCAGAACTTAGGTTTCAGAACTGCGATTCCGTGAAGGGTTAACACCTGGCCCCCTCCAGATGGCCTGAGGTCAGAGCCTCTCTGGAAGAGGCGGGAGAACAGCCCTTCTGGAGAATTAGAAAGTTTAGTGCCTGCGATCTACTTTCAAAGCCAGGCAGCTGGAATTTAAGGGGCCACGGCTATGAACCCTGAGCATAAGTTGTTGACTGTGAGATGATCAGGCTTGAAAACTGAGCTGGTTCCTGGGTCAGGCAGGATTAAAGGGCCAGATGCTCAAAACAGTGATATTATGGGGATTTTTAAAAATCAACTTAAAGAATCACCAATACCTCCAACTATTTGCGCAAGGAGTTTTACCTTTTTAAAAACAAATTTAACCTTAGGGACAGATTTGCAGTTTCGCACACTGCATGTTCTCTAGGCTGGTGCCTCGAAATCTGCGTGCAGGAAAGCTGGCTTTGGGCTGTGTTTGGGCAGGTTTAGGGGACACAGTGGCCGGGAAACAGATGAGCAGTTGCAGGCTCACAGGGCAGCACGCAAGGTCGTTGGCTTCATCACAACCTGTTCCCTGACTCGCTGTGATGTTACAGGTGCCTTTCGAGTTTGCAGTTAACATACCCAGCATGGCTCTGTCTTTTGTTGCATTTCCTGCACTATTATCTAGGTTTTGGTGTTTCTCCTCCCCAATTTTTGCATCTGATGACTTACAGAATGTCCTTGATCTTCATGTGATGGCTCTGAGATGGGTGATAAAGAAGATGGGGCAATGGCAAGAATGAAGAAGGCCCTGCACTTGTGAGCCAAGCAGATGAGTGAAACTACAACACAGATCTTTGCTTAAAATCAGTCAGCAGGAAATTCCTCCCCATGCTAAGCGTGGATGTGCGTGGGAGAGAAGAAATACAGGCTGTGCCTGTATTTTCCGAATTTTAGAAGTTAGTATATATTAATGACACACTGAAAAATACCATTTAAAGACTGAAGCAGTGCTGTAATATGGTAGACTAAGTTATCTGGACCAATCCTCCCATTCAAACTAGAAAATGATGGATAAATGTTGAAATGAGTCTTCTTAAAGGCATCAGAAGGGTAACAAGGAGTAAAGAATCACCAAATCGGAACCTAACGGGAAGTACATACAAAAAAAAACTGAGTAGCGGCTGGGCTCTGAGATGGCTTTTGCTTCCGGGCATGGGCAAGTGTTGCCATGTTTGACTTGGGTTTGACAGCCTCAAAGGGCAAGGAGAAAGCTCAGCAAATCCAAGGCTGTCCTAGGTGGGAGCTACAGGGCCATTCCCTGCAGATGAAGCTGAGGTGCCAAGAGCTGTGCCTGAGGATGAGGGTGCAGCAGAAGTAAGCCTGCTGCCCAGAACCTCGGGAACAGAGAAGGTCACCCCAGTGCCGAGCGGGGTATGTGGGAAGGCAAGGTCCCTGAGATACTGTAACCACATCCAGGCTTTTCTTGGATTCTCAGCCTCAATTTACATCACCTGGGTTGTCCAAAAGAAACTTAAGACACTAATCTGGACTCAGGATGTCATGAGCTGGCAGTGTCCAAGGCTGTCTGGCAGAAGCAAAAGCAATTACCCTTGGGAAAAAGATGCTTTTGTTGAAATCTTTCGAAGGTTATTCACAAGCAGTTCTTCAAGGATACGAGCGGCGTCACTGCAGCACAAACTGATTAACATACATTCTTTAAGGACAAGACAAGCTTGAAAACATCTGCAGGGAACTGAAAGCTATAAAAGTGATCCAGCAGATTTGAGAAAAATTGAAGCTCTGAAAATTACTAATCATAATAAAAAATTATATGGACAAGTTAGACAGATGTGATGGGGCTGAGCAAACAATCCATGAACCAGCAGATAAAAGGAGGAATTATCTAGAATGCAGCACAGAGGGACAAACAGAGGGAAAACGGAGAAGAGAGGTTAACAGACCCAGGAGAAGAGAGAGACGAGGGGGCAACGGCATCCTCTGAAGAGAGGATGACAGAGAAATCCCGGACCTGTAAGGCCACCACACACAGCCTCACAAGGACCAGCAATTCCCAAGCAAAGTGAATACAAAGAAATAAATGTCTAAACGTATCTTAGTGAAACTGCAGGATAATGGAGATGAAGAAAAAAAAAGGCAAAAGCAGGTGGAGAAAAAAAATTACTTTCCAGAAAGATCTTTAGAAAATCTCCAAATGTCTGGAAATGAAATAACACACTTCTAAGTAGCCCAAGGGTCAAAGAAGAAATCAAAAAGGGAATCAGGAAGTATCTTGAACTGAATGAAAATCAAAACAACATATTAAGATTTGTAGGATGCAGCTGAAGCAGAATTAAAGGGAAATGGAGAGCACTGACTTCTGAGATCTCTCAAATCAATGAATTGGATTAGAAATAAATAACAGAAAGATCTCCAAATGTTTGGAAATTAAACAGCACACTTTGACCCAAAAGAGGAGAAAGTTTTGCTTTCAGCCACGATGGAGCAGAGAGACTGGGTTTCCCCTTTCCCCTCACATGTCTATTAAACTGGACAAAATACATGAAACAAGGGTTTTGATGTCACTCCCTCCCTTGCCTTCCCTCTTCCCCTTCTCCCCCCATCCTCTCCTTCTGTACTTATTCCCTGCTTCATTTCACAGAGCATTTGAGGAATATCATCATGTTTATCTCATTAGAACAAAACCTCCTTGAAGCTGGTGGCTGGGTCTTCTGTTTTGTATCTCATGTGTCCTGGTACAACATCCCCGCATTGTGGTAACCAATTAATGTTGTTAAATGAAATGATCGTCAGCCAGTTCAAAACCGTGACCCCACTTTGCAGCACAGAGAATCTCTTAAATTTGTATTTTGCTTTTTACTTTTCTAAGCTTTTAAAATTTCACTTGATTCTCTCAAGAGTTCTGTGTAGGGGGCTTCCCTGGTGGCGCAGTGGTTGAGAAATCTGCCTGCTAATGCAGGGGACACGGGTTCGAGCCCTGGTCTGGGAAGATCCCACATGCCGCGGAGCAACTAGGTCCGTGAGCCACAACTACTGAGCCTGTGTGTCTGGAGCCTGTGCTCCACAACAAGAGAGGCCGCGATAGTGAGAGGCCCGCGCACCGCGATGAAGAGTGGCCCCTGCTCGCCACAACTAGAGAAAGCCCTCGCACAGAAACGAAGACCCAACACAGCCAAAAATAAATAATTAAAAAAAATAATAACAAATGTTCAAGTACAATTGGTGTCTTAAAAAAAAAAAGAGTTCTGTGTAGTAGGTGGGTGGGTTTAATATGATCACTTTCCAGGTGGGAAAGTACAAAGACCCACTGCATCTATAGCACACTTGGGAGATCTCTCCAATTACACTGATTATTTGTGGTGAGGGTAATTAGATGTTAGGTGTGTTGTTAATTTTTTCTCTTCTAGATTTCAACTGGAAGACAGCAGAGGGCGCCTGACCACACAAAAGGTACACTAAATGTTAACGATATATTAGATTTAAGATTATTCATTAAAGTTTCAAAAATGTGAATTTCACTAAAATAGGACCGTGTACTTAATCTTTCTACTATTTTAGGATTCTGATCTCATTTTAAATGTTCTCTTCTCCTTCTTTCTTGGTAATGAGAGTTTCAACCTCACGTAAATCACCATGACACTATTAATTCCAAGAGCCTTCCAACTGAGCTTCAAGATTCTTTCAGATAATAAAAGTATGAAATCCTGCATCTACCAGATCCTTCCAAATCTTCAGCAGGGAATAGGCTCCCCCTTCTGTAGCTCTTAAGAGGCGACCCCTGTAATGTGTTGCAGACAGATGCGCTGTGACTGAAGGGCCATCTTACTTCAAGTGTATTGCCTCCAGGTTACCTAATATTCTCAGAAAAGTATAAAAGGATTAGGCATGCTCTTAGTCATATTGCACTAGAGGGAAAGTAATGGTTTCTGAGGAGCACTAGTGAGGCTTTCGCCATTTGTAGCTCATTGTTGAAGGCGATTATGTCTGCAGGTTCAGGGGCCAGGTTCCTGTGAAATTCTGCAGCTCCCTTCCAATTGGCTTCTAGCTGGTTCTTTTCTCTATCATCTCACATGTTCTCCCATTCTCCTACAATCAGTGTTGGGGACGGCGGCAGCCTGAATCCTATTCCACCCCACCCCCACCCCCCGTAGTTCCCCAAATTTTCTTTTTCTTTTTTTTAAAGATTTAATTTTTAAATTTATTTTTGTCTATGTTGGGTCTTCGTTGCTGTGCGCGGGCTTTCTCTAGTTGTGGTGGGCGGGGCTACTCTTCGCTGTGGTGCGTGGGCTTTTCCTTGTGGTGGCTTCTCTTGTTTGTAGAGCACAGGCTCTAGGCGCACGGGCTTCAGTAGTTGTGGCTCACGGGCTCTAGATAGCAGGCTCAGTAGTTGTGGCACACGGGCTTAGTTTCTCCGCAGCATGTGGGATCTTCCCGGACCAGGGCTTGAACCCATGTCCACTTCGTTGGCAGGAGGATTCTTATCTACTGTGCCACCAGGGAAGCCCTATTTTTCTTCTGGAAGACTAGGCTAATGGACAAGGCTTGGAGTTGGCTGAAAAAGCATTCCTCCCTGGCTGCTAAGAGATTAGTAAATTGATTGGATCTAAGTTGATTTTGTTACCGACCAGGATTCTTGGACTCCTTAATCAATAGAAATTGATAAGAGGCCAGAGAAGAAATTCAGGCAAGGCTTTATTGGGACTTGTGCTGCAGCACGAGGGAGCGAAACCAAGTAGCAGGTTCCTTTGCTTGCTCCCTGATGGGGGATGGGGGTGGGGGGGCGAGCTGGTACCTTACATGGGGTGAGGGCATGAGGCGGTCCACGGGTTGGTCTCCAGCAGTGGCTTTGGTGGTCTGCCCCCGCCCCCAACTTGGCGGTGCTGAGTAGAGGGATCATTTGCAGTACCCGTGCTTTGCTTCCTTACTCCTCAGAAGTGGCAGTTGGGTCTTTTGTCTTTTTGTATCTTGTTCATAGTTTGCCCCAACTGCCACATGCATGCAGTTATTTTTAATCCCTTAGTTTCTTTGTATTTTGTTTGGAGGCGATTTGTCCAGGTGCAAGCACTGCACCAAA
The DNA here is from genome assembly GCF_028023285.1 of Balaenoptera ricei. Taxonomy (NCBI): domain Eukaryota; kingdom Metazoa; phylum Chordata; class Mammalia; order Artiodactyla; family Balaenopteridae; genus Balaenoptera; species Balaenoptera ricei. The sequence continues at coordinate 62,365,780 of NC_082657.1, read as the reverse complement.
AGGTCTCAGGTCCCAGCCTGTCACAATTTCTTTAAGGCTGAGCCTTGTGGTGGTTCACCCACAAAGTAGGAAAAGAGATTATTTCCTGATTTATGCTTTCCCTTTGCCAAATGTTTGCTTGTGCTTGTCCTTAATTTATCCTGTTTCCTTGATCACAAGCCCAAAGATGACATCTTCTAAGCAATGAGAAGCATTTTCACTCTGCTCTGTCCAAACCATAGCATTCCACGTTCTACGTGTGGTTTTTCCCGTTTACTAAATCGTTTGAGTCAAATGCTAGCGGGCGGTTTTGGCTTCCCAGACTTGGAACACTGACTGCTCTCGGAGGGGGTGTCATCAGCCCTGCTCGATCATGGAGAAACAAGTCCCCTCACACAGGACACTTAAGGAGTCACCTAGAAGGCGGACTGGCAGGGCTGTTTTTCTTGCTGAGCACAGTACCCTCAGCCCCTAACAATATCTGGCGCTCAGGGTCTGCGAATCCTTTAAGTGCATAAGCATCTCTATGGGGACCGAAGCCACAGCAATCATTTGACTCGTACAAGGGTTCGCGCTGACAAAACGCGGCTCATTTACCGAGTCACCCAGCTGGGTCACTGTGCAATGTGCACGCACTAAGCAATATGCGTAAACACGGCAGACACTGAAGCCAACCTTCAGGCCCGGGCCCGGTGGCGGCGGGAACAACAGGCGTCGAGTCCCCGGGAGGAGGTCTCCGAGCTGAGGGCGGACGGCACGGGGACGGGGACGGGGACGGGGCCCCACTGCTTCCAGGCGGACGCCACCCAGAGCCCGAGGCCCCCAAGCCCGTTTCCAAAGGCGGAGCACAACGAACCGGTAAAGCCTCCATCCCCCGGCCCAGGCCCGCCCACTCCGCCCACTCCGCCCACTCCGCCCCGCCCTCGGAAGCGCGCTGGGGGGCGGACCGGAAGTGACGCGATTTCTGCGCGCCGCCCAGCACGTATTTTTTGAGCGCTGCGCGCCGCTCGAGACTCACAGGTGTCCCGGCATCTTCTCTGACGCGGCGCGATGGGCAAGAAGGGCAAGAAAGAGAAGAAGGGCCGCGGGGCGGAAAAGACGGCCGCCAAGATGGAGAAGAAGGTGTCCAAGCGCTCGCGGAAGGAGGAGGTGAGCGGGGCCGGCGGGCGGGCTGGCCTCCTTCGTCCCGGGTCTCGTGCGTAGCCGGGCCCCCTGTGCTGGGCGCTGGGAGGGGCCGGGCTGAGCGGGCGCGCCTCTGCAAGCCTCAGTCCTTGGCTTTAAAAAGGGGTACGTGATCCTCACGGCAGCTCTGAGCAGTGAGCGTCCGTGGAATAAGTAAGTGGAACTGTGGGGCGTTCCAGAACAGTCCTCTGTGTCTCTCTCCGTCTCTGTCTCTCCCTCTCCCTCCCTACCCCTCTTACTCTCTCCCCCTCTTACTCTCTCCCCCTCTTACTCTCTCCCCTTCTTTCTCTCTCTCTGTCTTTACAAGGGTCTACAAATGGATCAGTGCTGAACTTAGAGGAGAGCGCTCTGCTCTTACTTGACTGTTGCTCACGGGCTCCCTAACCCGGGGCGGTTTATAGGGGTTAATGAGTGTTTGCTGCGTGCCAGGCATTGTGCTCTCTGGGCTTTAATTCTTACAACCAATTGAGTTAGGTAACTTTGGCGTCCCCATCTGACAGGAAATCGGAAGCTAACAGGTTACGCGCAGCTCAGGGTCACACAGCTGTGAGGTGGCTTGGAGCTGGAATTTGACCGGATGTCCCTGATCCAGAGCTCTTGACCGCATACGCTTGTCCCTTTTCTTCCTATGGCATTCGTGTTTCCATTTCCTTATCTGTCAAATAATGGGGTTGGGCCTTTCCCCTCCCTGTCTCCTGTCATTTTTTGGCAGGGGGACTAAGCAAGTGGTCGTGGGGGACAACTTGGAGTTCTGCCCAGTGCAGAACTCATGTCTCAGATACCTGGTTGACACCTGCACGAGGCTGTCACGCAGATTCCTCCCCTTCTACACTGTCCTATTGAAGCCCCATCTCTTCACCCTGCTGGGGAGACCTACATCACCTGGGCTCACTCCTCTCCAGCCACACAACTCTGTGCTGTGTCTCAGATATGCCACCTTCTTTCTGCACCTCAACCCCAAATACATTCTTCTACACTGGCTCCTTTTCACCTTTGAGCCTGTTGTCACCTTGGAGAGGCTTTCCCCGACTAGGCCGCCTGTGCTGCCAGACCTACCCTGTCCCAGCCCCTCAGCCCCATGAGTGTGACACTCAGCCGTTTGAGAAGTGCTGCCTTAGAGTGGTAGGAGGGAAGCTTACCTGGCTCCTGGACCTTGTTCTAATCTGGTGAGATTTGTTCAACGTGCGGGCATGGGGAGCGGCTACTGGATTAACTGGCAAGAAGTGGAGGAGGTGGGGGTTGAAACGAGTCACCCGACAGTCACCGAACCAAAGTTGGGTCCCCTCGCCTGCACGCAGCAAAGCCAACCTACAGACCCCGGGTTGTGGTGAGGGAAACTGTGGGGTTTATTGCAGGTGCTTGGTAAGGAGTCCAGGCAGCTGGTGCTCAAAAGACCCGACCTCCAGGAAGGCTTTCAGGGAAGGTTTTTAAAGACAGGGTCAGGGAAGGGGTGCTGTGGGCTGTGTGACCAGCTTGTGGGCGTTCTTCTTGTTGGTTGGTGGTGAGGTCATCGGGAGTCAACATCATCAGCCTGTTTCCAGCCCGTCTGGGGTCTGCATTCCGGGGGCAGCACGCAGTTAACTTCTTCCACCTGGTGGGCGTTTCCGTATCTGCGAAACAGCTCAAAGGACGTGGCGCAGAGTATCATCTACAGCTGTTGAGGAGGAACTGAAGGTCCTTGACTTTAAGACCAAACTATTATTATTTTGTCTTCCTTGACTGTTTTTCTTCTTTCTGCATTTTCTCATTTCTCTGATTAAATTTATTCTTTGGAACTTGGGAAGGCCTAGGAGGCTAAAGTTTTTCTACAGACAAGGGGCAGGCAGAGGACATGTTGGCGGAGGGCGGGGGGGTGTGCGGTTTCCTGTCCCCGGAAGGCTTCATAGGGTCCTGCTCAGTTAACGACGGCAGAGCCTGTGCTCCTAGCTAAGGGGTCAACGAGGCCTGCTCCCAAGCAGAGACACCGTGGTCGTGCCTGCCCTCGCGTGGCGGGGTTTGATGCTTCCTGCCGGCCTAGCCAGGTGGGTGCCAGTGCCACTCGCCCCAGGACTGATACAGCAGCTCTCCCTCCAGGCCTGCTGCTGCCCGTCGCAGCCACACCTTCCTCCCACCTTGTTCCCGTCTTCCCTTCTGCCTTTAAGGAAGATAATTTCTCGGGTGAGTGACAGTGGGCTAGGAACTGTGAGCTTATTGAGGCTCCAACAGTCACTTCTCCACGCGGGTCTTCCTGTAAGGGTCCAGTGGGTCAGTAACTTGTCTTGAGTACCTAATTACACATAGGAGTAGCAGGATAGCGGATGTTTTTGTGGACTCCCGTGAAGGTGAAAATTGGTAGAGCCAGTTGGGTCCTAATTTGTCGATACCTAGAAAAGTGGAAGGTACAACCTAGCAGTTACACACCTAAAGGTTTACCTTGGAAAAATTACCCCCAGCTACACAAAGACAGGTACTAGAGCGGCCGTGGTAGTATTTCTTGTAAAAAAGAAAATTTTGGAGGTGACCCAGATGTTCGGCAGCAGCTGGATGGGTGGAGAAACCATATAGCTCTGCCACCGTGACAACGAACGGGTTCAGGGCATCAAGCCTTTCTTTCAGCAGTGTTAAGCAAAAAAGCAAGTTGCAAGGGAATATTCAGTACGATAACATTTACATGGAATTGAAAAACCTAAAACAATAACGTACGTGGTTTACGGATATATAACATGTAGTAAAAGTATAGAGAGATGGCGTGAGAGTAAGGAGCCCTCCATTCCAGAGAGTGGCTGCCTTCGGGAAGGTGAAGGGGGTACACACGGTGGGGGCGGGGTTGCGGGTGGCCGTTCGGGCCCAGGGGGTGTGATGCTCTGATGAAAGGAACTGAGAGGAAGCCAGTGCGGCTGGGAGAGTGAGGAGATGGGGTGGGACGTGAGGCAGGCGAGGGCGGGAGAAGGGTCTGGAAGACCCGCTTTCAGGCCCTGCAGAATGTGGAGCCTGGGAAGGAGAGCCGGGGTGGGGTGGGGTGGGAGGAAGGATGGGGGGGACAGATGCCAGGTCTCAGCATGAGCAAGGTGCTGGGCTGAGCATTGAAGAGAAGGATGGGAGACTTTCCCGTGACAGACAGATCATGCATCACTGCGGGGTGGGCGGCACTAGTGTAAATGCAGGGACTTAGGGCAAGAAGACTGAGTTCCAATGCTGCCCAGCTGTGCACGGAAATTGGCGCCTTAACGTCTAAATTGGTTTCTGCGTTCCTAACGGTGGAGACCTTCGTACACGGATTGGCTGCAGCTGATAGATGTCGGGCCCCCACCGCGCAGGCGCCGTTCTAAGCAGACTGACATGTCTGGTTCATTTGGAGCTTATGTTTTGTTATGTTGGTGGGAGGGAGGTGGAAACAAAATAAATAAATGAACAAGAAAACATCAGACCCCGCTCTGCAGACAGCAAAGCAGGCTGGTGCGGTGGCCCAGGCCTGGGTTTCCAGGGGTGGCTGAAGGTGTTGGCGTGAAGTTGGGTGGGCTTGTCTGAGAGGAAGGCCTTGGGGGGGCGGGGTGAGGGTTTGGAAGGAGATGATGCACATGCCGTGCGCGGGAAGGTCAGGCCCTGAGTATTTGCGCGTGTGTCAGGTTCTGTGTGTTTGAAATGGGAGAAACAAGTTCTAATTCACGGGTGTGACTGGACCCCGGTCAGGTCAGAGGGGCTGGGGAAAGGTGACCCAGGCATCTGGCCACGTGATAGGGTTTAAGAAAACGTCTCACGTGTGGTGGCTTGTCTGTCTACAGGAGGACCTCGAAGCCCTCATAGCCCACTTCCAGGCTCTCGATGCCAGAAAGACTCGGATCGTGGAGACACCCTGCTCCCCGCCTTCTCCAAGGTAAGCAGCATGGACTCTCCAGTGTAGCTTCCGACCTGAAGTTTTCTGGTATAGATTGGAAAACTGCTTGAAGTAGACACCGTGTTTTCATAAGTAGCCGGGCACTTGGGACATTTTCGTCATGAAAACCCGCCAGATCAGCTCCCACAAAACATTTCTTTCAGTTCCACTTAGGAAGAATGGGAGTGAGGCAACTCAGCTTCATTGTCGTGTAGAAACACGGCGACGAGGTCCCCCGGCACAGCTGCTCTCCTGGTCAGGGAGGTTGTGTGGGTTTGGTCGCTCGCCACCTGGTGACAGTCTGTGGGCAGTCCGTGAGCTTCTCCTTGCTTCTTAGGTTTCTAAAGGCCCATCACGGTGCGAAACTTAAAATCATGATAGCTTTTTGCTGTGTTCGTTCATAATGCTTTCAAATTCTCATGTGAAAAGTGGGACCATTAAATGTAAACTGTCTGTTAGCCATTTTAGGTGGGTTTGTAGTTTATGTGAGGAGCTCCAGCATCTTTTGTAGGATTTGAGACTCTGTGGAAGGAGCAGGCTGTGGGGTTTCTTTTGTTTTTTAAAAAATTAATTAATTAATTTTTGGCTGCATTGGGTCTTCGTTGCTATGTGCAGGCTTTCTCTAGTTGCAGCGAGCGGAGGCTACTCTTCATTGCAGTGCACAGTCCTCTCATTAAAGTGGCTTCTCTTGTTGCGGAACACAGGCTCTAGGCACGTGGGCTCCAGTAGTTGCGGCTCGCGGGCTCAGTAGTTGTGGCTCGCGGGCTCTAGAGTGCAGGCTCAGTAGTTGTGGCACATGTTGCTCCGTAGCATGTGGGATCTTCCCGGACTAGGTCTCGAACCCGTGTCCCCTGCATTGGCAGGTGGATTCTTAACCACTGCGCCACCAGGGAAGCCCCAGGCTGTGGTTTTCACTGGCTTCTTGCTCCTTTCTTCCCGTCCCCTTGGCTCCGGAATGCCAGTTGTTCTCTAATTTGATCCAGGGATTCAGGCTCAATAGTTCTTACACCTGCTCCTGGCAGAGCAGAGGCCGGTCATGGAGTGCATCAAGCTAGGAGCCCAGGGAGGCTGAGTGACCCTGATAAGGAGATGCCATGTCCTTCGGAGAAGGGGAAATGCCTTAACGGCACGAGCATCCGGAGCTGTCTTGTTTAGTTGAGAAACGATTTGCTTTGTTTCTCTCAGGCCTGAGTGGAGGCCTTGGTCTAGCACGTCAGGAAGGGAGGTGGTAAGAGTGCCCCCCTCTGCTCCAGTGGGTGCAGGGCACGGCTCCGGATCCCACGGCTTCGCCCCCGGCGTGCGATCGTTACCTGTTCAGGGTCGGGAGCAGTGTGCTTACCCCTGAGCAGACACAAGCGGCTTTGCAGCCGCTCCCAAAGTTGCAGATCCTTCTTGTTCTTCGGCTCATAAATTCCGTTAGGAATCTGCTGTGATTTTCCTTGTATTTATCGTGTTATCGTTGAGGCCAAGCATAAGAGTCACACATGGTAGGTGGACGTTTTCATCTGAATTGTTGAAGCAGATAAATCCATGAGACCTTTGAGGCTTTATCTGTACAGCACCCCTGAGGGAATTCACTTTGAATGTGGGTTGACTTCTTTTGGATGACATTTTTCCTAAAGTATGCTGCCCAAAAAGCCAGGTGTAATGTCACAATATGATGTGAGACGTTGGCAGTTCCATGGGTCAGCTGGGAAGCTTCCTGGCAGAAGGGAGCAGTTGGAGCTGAGATCTACTGGGATGCAGACCTTTTGGTGGTAACCTTAGTACCTTCTCGCCTCCACCTCTCTATCGCATTACGGGAAAAAACCCAGGAAAATCACCAAGTTTAAGTGTGTACGTCCCCACGTCTTGGCTCAGAGGTAATTTAATGGGGACATGAGGATGAGGTGCTCGGTTGTACCGGAGCCCAGGGCGTACTATCTTGCCTTGAGGGTTTGACTACAGAGTTTCTCAGCCTATAGAATGTCTCTGTCTACAATAAATCCCCAGGAGAAAAAGTTTTCAGATTTCCCAGACTTCCTTGACCTTGAAACCCTTTTCCCTTTGAGAAGCGTCCTGTGGGATTAATGTGGTGGAGGGCATCTTGGGGAATGCCGCTCTGAGGGCTTCTGCAAGAAGGGTATTTTCCCTCTCAGTCACCGTGCCCTTCATTACTTCTGCTGCAATGGTCAGGACCTACTTATAATTCCCTTATGGCTATTCTCTTGTCCTCGTGTGTGAAGTAAGTAGAAAAGTATTTGCGTTTTCTAGATGGAAGGGATCTGGGATGTATATTGAAATGCTTCAATACTGGACCTCTTAGAACAGTTTAGATTGTGATTTAAGAGGATGGACCTTTAAAACAGGACAGTTCTGGAAAATTGGCACATAAATAGGAGCCCCTAGACTTCCCACTGCTGATGATTTTCAGCCAAACGCTGTGTGAGTAGCCCCTGCCCTCCTAGGAGACTGAGCCTGGGTGTTAGTGTCTTGAAGGTGAGGCTGCTTCTAAGGACGGTGCCTCAGCTTCTGTCCTCAGTGCCAGGCTCCTCTGTCACAGAAGTTTAGGACGGGCATGTCCCTGGTGGCGAAGCCCTCTGATGGAAAGGAGAATGGCTCTCAGTTTGGGCGTCAAGTGGTTTGATTTTGTGTTGAGCTGCTGCTTGTGTCTCTTGCAGGTTAAATGCCTCACTCTCCGCTCATCCTGAGAAAGATGAATTAATCCTTTTTGGTGGTGAATATTTCAATGGCCAAAAAGTTAAGTATATATTTTCTTCTTTCCCTCCACGTTTTCATGGGTCTCATTTAGAGGAAACGTCATTTTAAGCTGATGTCAGATATTCATGGTCCTTTAACTCCCCTCTTGTGTGTCCACATGTCAGAACTGGCCTGGGCCTTGGTCCTTGACAAGGCACCAGGGTCCTTTAGGGACCTTTAGGGTCACGCCTCTTACCGCCTGCATGAGATGGGCCAGCACCCTGCTGTTCTTCCTCATGATGGGTTTCCAAAGGTGTTTGAATAGGGAAAGTGCTGATAAATTGCAGAGCAATTGATAAATTGTACAACCTGTAATTTTTATTTTTGAGCAGACCAGAAAGCCGTGTGTTTCAGAGCTATAGATGAAACAGTTCCAAAATCCTGAGTTCGCCTTCCCTGCATGGCGGTCCAGAGATGGTCTTTGTCATTGTGTCATCATCCTGAAGGGTCTGGGGACCAGCCTTAGAAAACACGTTTCCTGGGGAGAGCTAGTGATTGAGATCCTACCTTCCATTTGCTGTCGCTTGTGTGGAAGCAGCATTCGTGACACTAAATTTCCTCTTCCTTTCTGCAGACTTTTTTCTATAATGAACTCTACATCTACAACATCAGGAAAGACGCCTGGACTAAAGTTGAAATCCCCAACCCACCTCCGAGGCGTTGTGCTCACCAGGTACGTGTCCGTATGGCCATCAGCCTCCCCTCCTCTCTCGCTGGGGCTCTGACTCGGGGTTCCATGACAGACCTTTAGAGCTGGTGATGGCGGGCAGCCTGGTGTGGAGAGGCTGGACCTTGCACCTGGTCCTCACTCTCCAACTTGGACTTGCTTCTGAGCTGCTTCACACTCAGACTTCACCTGTGAGGCTGGGAGAGGAACTCCTGCTCCTCCAGGTGGTGTGAAGCTAGGTGAAAACACCTACGTGGTGCCTGGCGTGTAGCAGTCAGGAAAATGGTCCTGTATTTGAGTGAGAGAGGCTCCCACAGGCCCAAGATCTGGTGACCAGAGAGATGAAGACAAAAAGACAGAGTGAAAGGTGTCAGCGGTTACTGAAAGTAGCTATTGCAGAGTGAAATGAGTCGTGCCCAGGGACGCTGAGGGAGCAGCGCCAAGTCGGCGTGCTTTCAGCTCGTTTCTGCTCACCGCAGCGAGCGCTGTCAGAGCCGATGACTTACAGGGAAGGGGCCCTGGTTTCATGGTTCCACCTTCGTATGCTCCGCGAGGGCGGGCATTGGTCTGTCTTGTTCATCATTGTACCTGGGACAGTGTTGGGGCTCAAAAGATAATGTGAAAGAGTGATGCCTCTCCAGGGTCAGCCTACCGCGGCATGACTGAAACGTCCCTCCACAGTGTGTGCGTCTCCTTTTTCTAATCCTGCGCTCAGAGTAACCTCCCGATTGAAATGGGGTCTGTGAGGGGGAGCCGAATGCCTGAACTGCATAGACGTCTCGTGCATAGCCGGGCTTGCAGGCATTTGGACTGGTTCATCTTCTGGAAGAGAGGCATGCACTGCTTTCTGGTTTAAAAACTAGACCTTAGAAAGGCTGGGTTTTAATTAATAAATGGATCTTGGTAAGTTCTAGTCCATTCACCGGAGCCCTCTCCAGTTCTGAGAATGCACCCACCCCAGGCCTCCAGGCTAAGCACTTAGTCCTGTCCTGTCCCATCCCGGCCCATCCTGGCGGGGAGCAGTCCCCTCTCAACGCCTCTCCAGTTCCTGGGCCCCAGGAACGCAGGCTGAGGTGCTTCTTTGGTGTTTGTTTTCTTATCCGTTCTAATCAGTTATTAACTCTGTCCTTGAAGAATTAGTGTCATAAGTCTTTGAGATTTTTAAGTCAGTTACTTTGGCAGGCTCTGATTTGTATGTACATCTTGGGAGTACTTTATGAGTCTGAGGGTTAATGTTATCCCTGTAGATAAGGTTGGCTTGCTGTTTACTCTGTGAATTTCACAACAAATCAGAGCTCTGGGAAACAGAAAATTGGTTATAAAGTCTTTTGCCTAAAGGTCATTACAGTTCAAATTCCACTACGTTAAATTCTGAGGCATAAAAATTCCCTCATGGGACTTCCCTGGTGGTCCAGTGGTTAAGACTCCATGCTCCCAACGCAGGGGGCCCGGGTTTGATCCCTGGTTAGGGAACTAAATCCCAGGTGCTGCAACTAAGACCCGGTGCCGCCAAATAAATAAATAAATAAATATTTTAAAAAGTTTTTTCCTCATTATGGACTAGTTTAATGAATGTGATGATAGAAGCCACGTTCTTTAATCAATTAGGGGCAAAATGAGTAGAAGGAGAAAGCTTATACGTGGACCCTTCATTCTGTCTTTTCTCTCTAGATTTTTGGGGGATTATTTTATTTTGTTCACTCATTCATTCATTCATTTAGCTGTGCTGTGTGGCTTGTGGGATTTTAGTTCCCCAACCAGGGATCGAACCCATGCTCCCTGCATTGGGAGCGTGGAGTCTTAACCCGGGACTTCCCTGGCGGTCCAGTGGTTAAGTTATTTTAGCGTGTAATTTGAGGGTTCATTGGCCTTTTCTAAAATGAATACAGCCAGTGAGAGAAGGGAAGGGGTCACGAGGCCCACTGAAGGTGTGCCTGACGACGACCTGTCAGGCCTCACCTGTCAGGCCTTGGCTGGTGCTCCCCTCCCGGCACCCTCCCCTGGGGAGAATGTTCAGACACTCGTGCCTGGACGGGCTGACGGGACTGTTGAGAATGGAGGGGTGGGGGAGTGGGAGGTGCGGGCGCAGACGGAGTTCACGTTTTGTTACTCGCCTGATGGTTTGTTTCTCCCCAAGCAATAACTAACTAAACTCACTTGAAACAAGATGCATTCTCTCATGCAGTAGAACAAAAGGTTCCATATGGTTAAAAAAATGTCACCTGTGTTCTCGTCAGCCTTTGTGCGAGCCTGAGCAGTAAGGAGTTTACGGAGAAGAGGTAATGTTTACAAAATGCTTGTTCCTGAGTGAGCAGATTGCGCGGACAGTGCCCACATGAGCTGCAGGAAGTGTTTTCCTCCAGCTCAGTCACAGCTTCATTGCCGTCCATCCGAGAAGGTGTTGCAGACTTGTTCCCTGGGAAATTCTGAGCATCTTTAACATGCAAGGCGCTCTTCTAGGGCTGCAATACGGCGACAGAAAAGACACATTTGCCATTCTTGGTGATGTCCCATATTTTGTGTTTTCTTTGGTCCTGATGGCCTGGCACGTTTTTAGGACTTGGCTTTCACAAAGCTGACGTGTGTGGCTGATGTCAGAATCCATTCACAGAATCTGTATGTTGTTTGGACTCCATCGTGCCTTTTTTTTCACCCTTGGAGGGAGAGTCGTGAACTTAAGGTTTTCTAGACATGATTTTATTCCAGTTAAGACAACAATACAGAAACCCAAACACCTGGGAAGCATACAGCCTCGTGGGACAAGGAGCAAAGTAGATGCTGGCTAGGACAGCCCTGCCTTGTATGGGGAGCAGTGCCGTCCTACTGTGGTCACTGGGCAGTGCTTTGCCTCTGTTAGATCCAGGGAATGTTGGTTGTTTACATGTTTATTTATTATGTTCATGTTTTCTTCTAAGTCTTTGGACATATTTATAACTTTTCAAGTCCTTGTCTGCTGATTCTCTAGTCTGTGTCATTTCTGGGTCTCTTTGTATTGACTAACCTTGTTGATATGGGTCACATTTTTCTGCTGGAGCTGTGTGGTTAGGTGATAGACTTTGTGAATGCAAAAGCAGATCTTAGGGGAGCCTGGGCAAGCCCCAAAGCTGAGATACATCCCTGAACACCAGAGCAGTTCTTGTCTTCTTATTCACAACATTCCCACTGGAGTCTCCATACTCCTTCTCTGTCAGGTTGTCATTGTTCTGATGCCTTCTGCAGTTTCAGCCTGGCCCACAAGGAGACAGCATCCTCAGTCTGTGTCACGCTAGTAAAGTGGGTGGTGTTTGGGTTGCCCAGACCCCTCCTGCCATGAGCATGACGCCATTCAGTGAAGTGCCGCTGGAGTGTTGACTGTCTGCGTTTGTTTTCGTTCATCAACAGGTGATGAGTTTCGTTCTGGTAGGTGGCTCAGCCTCGTGCAGATCACCGTGAGCCTTTGGAGGCTTTCTCTAAGCATGGTAGCTCCATGGCGTGGCCTTTCTGGGGTCTCTAGTGAACGCCCTGGGTATTTGGTGACACCTTTCACTCTGGTTGGAAGCTGTCTGTCTCCGAGCCCCCTGTGAGCTCAGGTCGTTTCCAGGTTTTCAGCCTCGCAGTGATGGTGCCCGGCCTCCGGCAGTCTCAGTCTGCACACGTGCAGCTTAGTGTTTATGGGCTCCAGGGGAGCCCACCCAGACTTCAGGGTGCTCGGCCCTGCAAATTCCAGCTGCCTCAGCATCCTGGAACTCTGGCTTCTGTTTCCTCAGCTCAGCAGGACCACGAGGGTGCGAAACTGCCTGCGGGGTCAGAGGGCTGACCTTGCTCGTTTACCGTCTCTCAGGATCACGGTCCTGCACGTCGTGTTGTCTGGCTGTCGTGCTTCATAGGTTTTGTCCAGTTTCCTCCTTGTTTACAGTGGGAGGGCTGGCATGGTGCTGATTGCTGAGCCTGGTCAGAAGTGGAAGTTTTATGCCTGTCTCTTTATAGTTTTCATCTTCTCTTGAGTAGTATGTTAGCTCTTTCTTGGTGTTTATGGTCTTTGAGGAGGAGGTTAATACAGAGCCCTCAGATCACCGGCCATCAGTCCACCTTCGTGTCGTCCCCCGAGTTCTGCCTGTGATGGGACGTGGGAGACACACTCTGGTCACAGTCTGTTTTCTTGCCTGGAGTTTGACTTCATTTTTTAAGAGTGGCTCTGAAGGGCTTCCCTGGTGGCGCAGTGGTTGGGAATCTGCCTGCTAATGCAGGGGACACGGGTTCGCGCCCTGGTCTGGGAAGATCCCACATGCCACGGAGCAAGTAGGCCCGTGAGCCACAACTACTGAGCCTGCGCGTCTGGAGCCTGTGCTCCGCAACAAAAGAGGCCACAATAGTGAGAGGCCCGCGCACCGCGATGAAGAGTAGCCCCCGCTTGCCGCAACTACAGGAAGCCCTAGCACAGAAACGAAGACCCAACATAGTAATCAATCAATCAATAAATAAATCTTAAAAAAAAAAAAAAAAGAGTGGCTCTGAAAACTGCTTATGTAAGTAATAAATATTCATTGTGAAAAAAAAATGAAAATAATGAAAGCAGAGTAAGTCCATTGTCCATTCTTCCAGAACTCCTAATTTATATTTTCTGCATCTTTTCTCTGCATCTGTGATTCATAGTTCTATGCATCTGTATTTCATATTAGTTGGACTATATACATGCATACATGTGTATACGTGTGTGTGCACATATATACATGTGTATATGTATGTATACATACATATATTCTCCCTGTACTGTTCTTCCCAGTTAATGCATTATTTGTGGTATTATTCTGGGACATTCAGTAGCTTCTATAATAATAATATTTCAAAACTATATTGTATTGCGTAGCGTGAAAGTACTACCTAAACTTCATTAAGCTCAAAAAAATGTGTTAGGTTTGGGCCTGAGCTAATCCTCATGTCTGGTTTAAAGATTTGAAGTGATCAGTTTCTTTCTTTATAATTACTGGGGTTTTAGAGTCCTAGGAAGCTGGCTTGTCTCTTGATAGGTCAGTCCTGAGAGGATGCACAAGACTGAGTGAAAATGGTGGGGGGGGGGGCACATCACCCTAAGTGTGTCACCAGGACCCTCCAGTTAGTCCAGGGCAGGAGCTGCATCGGTGATGGAGCCGCAGTTCTGCAGCATTAAGCTTAATTAAGAGAAGGACCGCGCTGCAGTGCAAGCCCCAGGGTGCTCGGAGGGTGCCCGGGGGCGGGCCTCCTGGGAACCACCGTCTGACCACTCAGTGTGTGCTTGTCCGTGGCGGTTTGCGAGGGCAGGAGGCATTCACACAGGCTGCTTTGGAGCACCTGGCGTCCAGCTGCCCCCGACCCAGTTCCCCTGCCCCGGCCACACTGTGCCTGCTGCCGTCGGCACTGCTTGTGAGCCCCTGGCCAGATGGCCCCTCAACAGGTTCCCGTCCCGCACCCGCTTGGTGTGAAGGACGGGCCCAGTTGCCTCCTTCGCTGTCTGGGCCCAGGGCTGGTGACTCTCAGGGCGGGCTGGCCCACCAGTGGCTTGTGTGGCTCTGTCAGCCCGGGCGGTCCCGCCTGGTTCCCACGTGGCCTGTGAGCCCTGGGCCTTCAGCAGAACCACAGAGGGGCAGGCCACGAGAAGGACCTGATGGGGCAGGCATTTGAAGACGAGGTCAGGGCTTGGCACTGGGTGGTCTGGGGGAGGGGCTCCGGTTTTACCTGAGAGCTGTATGGCTGTGCCCTGACCTGTCGCCATTCTCTCAACAGGCTGTGGTGGTGCCCCAGGGCGGCGGACAGCTGTGGATCTTTGGCGGGGAGTTTGCCTCTCCCGATGGAGAGCAGTTCTACCACTACAGGGACCTCTGGGTCCTGCATTTGGCCACCAAGACGTGGGAGCAAGTCAGGTAAGGTGAGGAGCATGACCCCTGGGCCCGCTCCTCTCCCGTGCCAGCGTCTGGGGTTCACGGTGGTGGGATCGGCTCTTGTAGGATAATTCCAGGGCTCCAAGGAGCGTGGTTGCCCGCCTGGGAGACCAGCCTGGCTGGTAACCAAAGTGAGGGAAGAGCTTCCCCTTCGCAGAGTGGCCCGGCCCGGTGCCGGCTGCCTGACATCTGGCTTCGTGGAAGGCGTTGCCAGGGTCTCTGGGACCAGCGCCGCATCCGGGCTCATTTTCCTGGTCCTCCCTCCCCTCGTCAGCGTCAACGATGATCATGTTTTGCTGCAGTTCTCCTGTCTGTTTATCGCCCCAGAGGAGGCTCTGGGTTTCAGCTTGCTGCCAGTGGAGTGCCGTGTCACTGAGACGAAGTATCTGGCTAGGTCTGCTTGACATAGGAATAGTGGAGCTTTTAAGAGGAAGGACAGGGGAGGCTTTACGTCACTGTTCAATAAACCAGGCTCGGCCATCGTTGATGCTCGATTCCAGCTTCTGTCGGTGACGTTGACCTGTGGTTGTCACCTTCACCCCTGCAGTCTCCCTGGGCAGAGCCACACGCCTGACTCTGTAGAGAGACGGACGGTGTGTCTGCGTATAAATTATGTACAAGAAGAAGCCTAGTAGCACGACGGATTGAAAGTGGAGTCAGTGGCTTTGCCCTCGTGGGGTGCACGCGCGGCTCTGGGGCACTGGCTTTGTACTGTTAAAGCAGCCGCCAGGCTCCCCGCCTCAGCGGAGCGGAATTCGGGGGGGTTCAGGACTGCTGTCAGGTCCCGGGACTTGCATCCGAGGGAGGTCCCTGGAGGGTGTGCTCCGTGGTCCCCTGAGGGGCCTTTTAGGAGCCCGTGAATACCCGGCTGTCGGCCTGCTCAGGTCGGCTTCCAGCCTGGAGCGTTAGACTCGGTGTAAAGAGCTGACCATGAGGGTGATGGGAAGGTGCTCAGACATTCCCAAGCTCGCCAAGCTGCCGGGGAAGCTCTGGAGAGCAATCCTCGTAAAGCTGGACCCAGGGTGAGCCTTGGCGTGCTCTCCCGAGCGCCGCTTGCATCTCCTTCTCTTGCTTGCTTTGGGAAACGCATGGCAACTAAGAACTTTTCACATTAAAAATTGATTTTGTTGTGTATATATTGAGACCTAGTCATTTTCTTTTCTTTTTTTTTTTTTAAATTAATTAATTAATTTATTTTTGGCTGTGTTGGGTCTTCGTTTCCGTGAGAGGGCTTTCTCTAGTTGCGGCAAGCGGGGACCACTCTTCATCGCGGTGCGCGGGCCTCTCACTATCGCGGCCTCTCTTGTTGCGGAGCACAGGCTCCAGACGCGCAGGCTCAGTAGTTGTGGCTCACGGGCCCAGTTGCTCTGCGGCATGTGGGATCTTCCCAGACCAGGGCTCGAACCCGTGTCCCCTGCATTGGCAGGCAGATTCTCAACCACTGCGCCACCAGGGAAGCCCGAGACCTAGTCATTTTCATTTTCCCCTTAATTTAAAGAGTGTTCAGGCCCAGAGCATGTACCCTTTTTTGTCTTTCTTGCTTTGCTTCAGTTATTCTTTTCAAAATCCAGTTGTTATTTCTTTGTTCACTTCTGGTGAATTGGTTCTTGATGTTTTCGTTGCATGTTTGTCAGCTTTGGTAGCTTTTGCCTGTAATGTATGGGTGAGGGCTGGTGAATGGCTCCGTGAGGAAGCAGCACCCGTGGGGCCTGGTGTTGATGGTGGCGGCATGTTGTGGGGTGTCCCGCAGTGGCCTGCTGGGCTGTGTTGTGGCGCGTGCTTTCTCGTGGCCTTCAGATCTTTCCGGTTCCGTGACAGGTGTTGCAGGTGTTCGCTCCGAGGAAGCAGGGAGGCACTAGTGACATGCAGTCACTGCCCTTTGCAGAGCTCGCCTCGCCTGCTGTCCCTAGCCCCGCCTCATTGCGCGCCTTGAGCTGTGTCCCGGCGTTATGGGCCTGGTTACGCTTGCTCGGCATTCGAGGCCTCTGTCCGAAGTCAGAAGTTGTTCCTGGTGAGCAGGTCTCGCATTACTTTTTTGCTGATTGTAATTAAAGTGGGAGAATTCCCAAAGGTATACTGGGGGACCTACTAAATGCTAATGTGAAGGTGCAGAGGCAGAACTGAGCTGCCTTTCTCAGCCCCCCTGCTCTAGCCTGGATAGAGTGGTGTGGCAGGGAAAGGGTTAGGCGCTTTACTTTTTGTCTTTTTTGTCTACAGCGTCTTTTTTTGAGCCGACCTCCTGGGCCATCATCTCTGGTTCTCGGTGGGGGATGGGCAGCCAGGCGGAGCTGCGCTGAGCTGCTCTCTTCAGCGGCCAGGGTGCGGCGGTGCGTTTCACCAGAGCCCGCGGTCCCTGCGGGGCTGAAGGTCGGGGGGCGGAGGGCCTGCCCCTGGCTTCTCCTCTTACTCTGTCTGCCGGGAGATTTTAATCGACCGGCTGAATTTCTGTGTCTCTGCTGCTCAGCCCGGTTCAGTTACCGCTGCTTCACGTGCCTACGGTTCCCAGATGCGTTGTGTTTGAGGCTGGCTCTGCTTTTAAGGCCCCTGGTGGGATGCAAGAAATCAGAAGCGGTGTGCGAGAGATACTGTGTGGTGACGACCTCCGTTCCCCTTTGTCCTCGTGGGCGCTGGGCTCGGTGCCTGGGCGTGCGCACAGCCGCAGCCCTTCCCCCGCCCTGCCCCAGCGTGTTCTGTGAGACCAGCGAGGAAGGTGTGCCCTGTGTGGCCCGTTCCTTGCTGTTACAGTGTCTGCAGCCACCGTGTGTAGGGAGCAAGCACGTCTCAGGGAAGGCTCCGTAAGTGAGTCACACACCGGAAGCCACGAGAGGGTGACTGTCTGACCATGGGGAATGTTAAGGTTTTTGTCAGGAATGATGCCACCAGGAAAGTGTGGGAGTGGTGACAGGTTTACAGTGTGAAGCGAGCTCATGTTCAGAATAGAGACTTTGTGTAGAGTAGCGAGCAGCAAGCGGCAGCCACGAGTGGCTCACACGGAAGGTCGGACTGTCAGGCGGCGAGGGCTGGGCAAGCAGGGGTCCCTCCCGCTGGCTGAAGTGTTGGCTGGCAGCACCCGTCGTTCCAGCATCCTGTTGCTTGTGCCTGCCCCTCGACCCCATCTTCACTTTTAGGAATATACTCTAAAGAAATGTTCCCTCTCATTTTGTACAAAAAAGCTTGTACAAAAATATGTGTACAAAAAGCTAAGATGCAGAGCAACATGTGCCTGAGTGTGTGTGCATGCACGTGTGCCTGCAGACTGGGCCACAGGGCCGGTGCAGGCACACATGCGTGCACACACACAGTCCAGAAGGGTCTGGATGTTTCCGGGTTTTCTTCTGATTCCTTGATCTTCTCTTCCCACCTATTCTAGTATCGCTCCACTTTAATCGCTATAGCTCTGTGGTTTATTTGGACAGCAGGAAGGTTTTTCTCATTTACTTAAAAAATTTGTCATGCACTCATTTTTTTTTTTTTAATTAAAAAATTTTTTTTATATTTGGTTGCATTGGGTCTTTGTTGCTGCGTACGAGCTTTCTCTAGTTGTGGCGAGCGGGGGCTACTCTTCGTTGAGGTGCGCGGGCTGCTCATTTCGGTGGCTTCTCTTGTGGAGCACGGGCTCTAGGTGCGCGGGCTTCAGTAGTTGTGGTGCGCAGCCTCAGTCGTTGTGGCTTGCGGGCTCAGTACTTGTGGCTCGCGGACTCTAGAGTGCAGGCTCAGTAGTTGTGGTGCACGGGCTTAGTTGCTCCACGGCATGTGGGATCTTCCCGGACCAGGGCTGGAAGCTGTGTCCCCTGCATTTGCAGGCAGGTTCTTAACCACTGTGCCACCAGGGAAGCCCCACTCATTTTTTTCATAAGAGCTTCAGAATGTTCAAGTTTTGTTTTATAAACATTCCAATGGGATTTCGATTGGATTGCAGTTTGTAGATTTCACCTAGGGAGAATTGACAGCTGTCTAATCCTTAGCCTTCCCAGTCGGGAACATTTCACTTCTCTTAGGAATCCCAATTAGGTTTATTTTTTTATCCTTCAGTAACGTTTAAACCGGCCCAGAGGTAGAGTTTCAAAGTCAGAGGGCGTGTGTTCCTGGAGCCTTGTCCCCGGGTCTGACTTTCTCCCCAGGCAGTGTGGGCACAGCTGTCTGCGGCGCACAGGTGTCTTGGTGGGGGCAGTTCTTACTTGTCCGCAGGGCCCGCCCTCGCTTCACAGTCTAGCACACACTGCCGCGGGGTGGCTGCCCCGTGTGCACTTTGGAGCGGGCGCCGTAAAGCACTTACGAGGCTTCACGGCAGGAGCGGCGGTGGAGTGGCTGGGAGGCTTGTCAGCCTGGGGAGATGGCTCAGAGCTGACAGGATGCCTCTCTGGGTGATTCTTGGACTTTCGTGCGCCGATCAGCGCCTAGGGAGCTCTGAAAATGCATGTTCCTGCCCTCATCCCCCCAAACATCAAGTCTGATTCAGAGCCGCTTTAAAACGGGGCTCAGGAATCTGCATTTGACAGTAACCCCTCCCCACCCCCCTTAGTGACCTTGATCCAGGCGGCCCTGGATCACAGCTGGAGGCCTCGCCTACTGGCGTGTCTCATGCTTATTTTGAGCCCATTCACTAATGTGAAAACAAACGTTGGCTGCGTTTTCAGAAGTAAGAGAACTCATGTAAAATGCCTCTTAGATCCTTAACAATGAAAAGCAGTGTGGGTATTGCTTTTGTAATTTACTACTTATTCCAAAATGAAAGCGTCACCCCACTGTTGTTTGGCAGGGCTGTGCAGGCTTAATTGACGAGGCCCGGCGTAGCCACGGAAGCAGGCAGACTAATTACTGAAGTCAGTCTATCGATCCTGGGGGCTGGGTTACAGCATGTGGGGTTTTGCCTTGGAGCTGCTGCCGCTGGGAACTGGGCTTGGTTATTAATAGGCTGACGCAATGGCTGCTGTTGGGAGAGGGTGACTGCTGGCAGGTTCTCCTCTGTAATTTTTTCTTACTGACCTAAAAGAAAAGGGAAGGCGCTTCAGCCAAAATGAAGGCTGATTTTGCTATTTCTGGGGAAGGTCACTGAGTCTGGGGGAATCCACACAGTGTGAGCTCAAATCATGGGAAAAGTGCAGCAAGAGGTCATTGTGAACCGAATTTATTCGGCCTCCAGGACTTGGCCCCGCACTCTGCATTCTTTTTGCCATGCTGCACGGCTTACGGGATCTTAGTTCCCTGGCCAGGGATTGAACCCTCGCCCTCGGCAGTGAGAGCGCCGAGTCCTAACCAGGGAATTCTCTGCATTCATTTTTTAGGAAACATTTTTCACTCCCATGGGGGTAGTTTTACATTTGGGGAGACTGAGACCGAGAAAAGGTTACATAACAGTAAAGGCCAGCAGAGGCAGAGTTAAATCAGTATCTGGTATATGTAGTCCCTTTGTTGGCTTTTAAGCAAGTTTTTCTCGTGGGAGGGCAGGGTGATTGATTCCCAGGCATCCGCTTTGTCTTTCATTTTTGCCCTTCTTGTGTTTCTGTAGCACGTTTACAATGAGCAGACCCTTAGGAGTCTTTATTGTCTTCCTTTATGCACGTTCTCCATTCTTGCAGCATTTAATTGACATTATAACAGTTGGAAAATGAAAAGTTCGTAGGAAAAGTTCGTAGCGTTACTAACGTCAAGAAGACCAAAGCTTCAATGTCAGCACAGCCTCCTGATTTACGTTGGACGAGTATGACCAACTTTAACAGATGTTTTGAGATTCCCTTCAGTGTCTGTCTTCGGTGGGAGGTGCCTGCACAACTGACCTGATTTAAAAAAAAAAAACGGCCTGATTTGGTAACACAGATTCTGTCTACTAATCGTGTTTTTATTTTTGTACTATACACAGCCTCTCTCCCCGTCCCCCGCTGCATCTCCTCCAGGAGGTCGGGGAGGAGAGTGGGCTATGTCTAAGTGTATGTGCACCTGTGTGAATCTGAGGGCAGTTCGACACCAAAGGCAGGACTCAGCATTTGCCCACCTGCTCAGTCTCTCACAGCGCGGACTCCACTGTGGTAGGTTTATCATTATGTAAACACTCCACAAATGGTTTCATTACTAATAGTAATAGTTAAAGTAAAAGAAGGACACAGTTTGATAGGCTGCCTGGATTCTAGAGACTGCTACTAGTTATTCTGTGCAATGTGAGTAAATACTTACTAAGCTCCAAATTTGTTGTTTAGTGGTACTTGGAAAAGTGGGGCTGAATTCTGAAGGCGGCCTGTTTGATGAAGGGGGAGATGCTCTTGCCTGCGTTTCCTGCTCTGGCCACATCGGAACCATTCTTGGAGGAGGGCCCTTTCCTTTCCTGAGGATGGGCCACTAGACTAAGTTCCCCGTCAGGTCGGCCTGTGTGGCCTTGATTGTGAGAGAAATTTTTCCTTTGCTCAGTAAATATCTCGGGAACAGCATGGTACTATGGTGTATCTTTTGTAAGGTGTAAACTTTCAGATAACTCAGGGAAGCATTTGCATACTGAGTGCTTAACACTCTGTTTGTACCCGAAGCCCATGGCGCTATCGTCGCGTGTGCATCTTCTGTAAACGTCACCGCAGCCGCTGGCTGGAAGGGGCCTGGGGGATGCTGAGTGGCGGTGTGCCCTGCCGCAGCTCACATGTGCTGGAAGCACTCGCTCCCACGAAAGTACACGTGTATTTTTGCGCTGCTTATAGAGCTGGCTGAGTAGGGCATGTTAATTTTTTAAGACTCCATATTTAGGAGTGACGGCAGTTGAAAAGTGCCTGTTGGAGATTCAAATATAAACGGGCTTTTTTGGGTGGCTTTATTTTCTAAAGGGGTATATGGAGTCTTTTTATAGAAAAAATTTCCCTTTTCGGTTACAAAACACAGTGGTACTTGGCTGCTGCCACAGAAAGTTGATTGAGTCCTTGATGCCTGGCTCACCGAAGGACAGAACACCCATCAGATTTGTGGCCAGAGGCTGCAGGAGGCCCTAACCTGGCCGTCTCGGCTCTGGGGAGTCATCTAGAGATGACTTGGCTCGCTGGTGCTGCTTCCATAGGTCACTGGGCCATTACATTCACGGTTACTGGAGTAACATTGGGAGCGTTTTGGGCTCTCCTGTGTACCTTTTTTGAAGTAGCATGGGAAGCAAACCTATTAGTTTTTGAAAAGATAACCTGTTTCCCAGGTTGTACTTGTAAAGTATTGTAACAGACAGTTTCTCAGAAGGGGGGTTTGTTTCTTGCCCAGCACGGTGGTGTTCTTCTCACTCACCTTCTCTGTTGTGCAGCTGTACACTGTGGCTTGTGTCCTAGGCACCCAGCCCCGGGACATGGAAAAGCCGTGCCAGCCGCTTCAGCCTGTGGAGTGGGGCCGGCTCCGAGGAGAGCGCTGCTCTCACCGTGCAGAGCGCACAGGCAGGGTCAGGGCCCCGTGACGGCGTGACCTGCGGCGGTGGTGTCGTGGCCTGGCGCAGACCCTCCTTCGGAACCTCGTCCGTCTGGGATTTTTATCATGATTTTGGAAAAGAAAACATGCTTACTAGATTTGTGGGTGATAAACAGCTAGGAAAGGACTTCCCGGTGGCACAGTGGTTAAGAATCCACCTGCCAATGCAGGGGACATGGGTTCGATCCCTGGTCTGGGAAGATCCCACATGCTGTGGAGCAGCTAAGCCCATGCGCCACAACTACTGAAGCCCGTGCACCTAGAGCCCGTGCTCTGCAATAAGAGAAGCCACTGCAATGAGAAGCATGTGTACCGCAAGGAAGAGTAGCCCCCGCTCACTGCAACTAGAGAAAGCCTGCACGCAGCAATGAAGACCCAAGGCAGCCAAAAAAAAAAAAAAAAAAAAATTAAAAATAAATAAATAAAAAAAACTAGGAAGAAAAGCAAATAAATTGGTTGGCAATTCAGCATCCAAAATTATCTTTGTGGACCAAATCTAGCAAGATGAAATTGAAGTGGGATAAGTTTTCCTTGTAGGTTGCATATAAATGTAGCATTTAAAGAAGCTGCCCTTGCTAGTAGAAGAGAAGTATTTAGTAAGTTGAAATGCCGGTAGTCATCTGCATATGGTGAGGCTACTCCAAGACTGATGCTTAAAGATCAGATTAGCAGGATATAGTCTTCAGGAATATGGAACTGGTAATTTTTGGTTGACTTTCCATGGATGAGTACCATGGTTGGTTTGAATGACACATATTAAAAGGGAAGTTAATAAGCTGAGGGCATTAGGAGAGAGAGACTAGGATGATCAAGCATTTCAAGAAAGGTGAGAAGAATGGAATTTGTTCTAGGTTGGAGTAAGGGAAGGTCCTGGAGGTCCTCATAGCAGTATGTGATGAAATGTTCATCTCAGATTTGCTAGTGGGGAGATGCTGGGTTGGGCAGCTCAAGCTTCTCTTTCGTTTTGAGAGTCTTTGTGTTGTATTTTTTTTAGGGCACCTGGTTTGCGGGAAAGCTTTGTGGAAATAAATGGAGAATAATGCCTTGTATAGAGAAGTGCTGGACTGGGCAGCTCAGGTTGTAACCATCTTTTGCAGCCTTGACTTAGTGGTTGGATTGTATAGGTGGGAGAGCCAGATTGAGATAGCACCAGTGCAAAACAAGGTGGGCAGAGGTACCTGGTGAGTGTGCCCGGGTGACCACGTCAGCTCTTTTTACATCAGGTTGTTTCCTTACTGTTGAGTTTTAAGAGTTGTTTGTGTGTTTTGGATAATAGTCCTTTATCAGATGTGTTTTTTGCAAATATTTTCTCCCAGACTGTGACTTTTAATTCTCTTGATACTATCTTCTGCAGAGCAGAAGTTTTAAATTTATAAGTCCAGCTTATCTATCAGTTACTTTACATGTAGGCCTGTGATCCATTTTGAGTATTTTTTGCGAAAGGTCTGTGTTCAGGTTCATTCTTTTGCGTGTGGATGTTCAGTGGTTCCGACACCATTTGTTGAAGAGACTGTCTTTGCTCCATTGTATCGCCTTTCCTCTTTTGTCAGAGATCAGTTGACTATATTTATGGAACTCTATTTCTGGGCTGTCTATTCTCTTCCATTGATCTACCTGTTTACTCTTTCACCAACACCACACTGTCATGATTACTGTAGCTTTATAGTAAGTCTTGAAGTCAGGTAACATCAGTCCTCCAACTTTGTTCTTCTCCTTCAATATCGTGTTGACTATTCTGTGTCTTTTGGCTTTCCATATAAACTTTAGAATTAGTGTGTTGATATCAATGAAATAATTTACTGGGATTTTGATTGGGACTGTTGAATCTATAGATCAAGTTGGGAAGTACTGACACCTTGACAATAATGAGTCTTCTTATCCATGAACGCGGACTGTCCCTCCATTTACTTAGTTCTTCTTTGATTTTCTTCATCAGAATTTTGCAGTTTTCCCCATAAAGATTTTATATATATTTTGTTAGGTTCATACCTAAGTATTTCATGTTGTAGTGCTAATGTAAACAATACTGCTTTTAATTTCAAATTTCACTTGTTCATTGTTGGTTTATAGGAAAGCAGTTGACTTTTGCATATTAACTTTGTTGCCTACAACCTTGCTATAAATGCTTACTAATTCCAGAAGTTTTCCTGTCAGTTCTTAAGGATTTTCCACATAGATGATCATGTCATTTGTGAACAAAGAAGTTTTTATCTTTCTTCCCAACATGTATACGTTTTATTTCCATTTCTTGCCTTGTTGCATTAGCAAGAACTTTCAGTACGAAGTTGAAAAGGAGTGGTGAGAGAGAATATCCTTACCATGTATCTGCTGTTAGTGGGAAAGCCTCAAGTTTCTCATCATTAAGTATGACTTTAGCTGTAGTTCTTTTGTAGGTCTTTATCAAATTGGAAAAGTTCCCCTTCATTCCAAGTTTACTGAGAGTTTTTATCATGAATGGGTATTGGGTTTTGTCAAATGCTTTTTTTCAACTGTTGATATGATCATGTGATGTTTCTTTTTTAGTCTGTCAAATGTGGTGGATTATATTGATTTTCAAACCTTGAACCAACCTTGCATACCCGGGATAAATTCCACATGGTCATAGTGTATACTTCTTTTTATATTTTTTGGATTCAATTTGCTAATATTTTGTCGAGGATTTTTACATTTATGTTCACAAGAGATATTGGCCTGTAGTTTTCTTATAATGTCTTTGTCTGGTTTTGTCAGTAGAGTAATGCTGGATAGAGGATAGAAGCTATCCTCAGAGAGATTGTAGAGGATTAGTATAATTTCTTCCTTAAATGTTTGGTAGATTTCACCAGTGAACCCATCTGGGCCTCGTGGCTTTCTGTTTTGGAAGGTTATTAATTATTGATTACTTTTACTTAATAGATATAGGTCTATTCAGATTGTTTATTTCTTGTGTGGATTTTGACACACAATTGTTTCAAGGAAGTCCATTTCATGTAGGTCCATTTCATATAGGCTATCAAATTTGTGGGCATAGAATTGTTCACAGTATTCCTTTATTTTCATTTTAATTTCCACGTGATCTGTAGTGATGTCCCTGCTTTCATTTCTTTTTTTATAAATTTATTTATTTATTTATTTATGGCTGCGTTGGGTCTTTGGTTTTTTTTTTTTAATTTTTTAAATTTATTTATTTTTTGGCTGTGTTGGGTCTTCATTGTTGTGCGCGGGCTTTCTCTAGTTGCGGCAAGCGGCCGTGTGTGGGCTTCTCATTGTGGTGGCTTCTCTTGTTGTGGAACATGGGCTCTAGGCACGTGGGCTTCAGTAGTTGTGGCTTGCGGGCTCTAGAGCACAGGCTCAGTAGTTGTGGCGCATGGACTTAGTTGCTCCGTGGCATGTGGAATCTTCCCAGACCAAGGCTCGAACCCGTGTCCCCTGCATGGGCAGGCGGATTCTTAACCACTGCGCCACCAGGGAAGCCCTCATTTTTGATATTAGTACTTTGTATCCTGGCTCTTTTTTTCTTAGCTTGGCTAGGGATTTATTGATTTTATCAGTCTGTTCAAAGAACCAGCTTTTCGTTTTGTTCATTTTTTCTCTATTCATTTCCTGTTTTCAATTTCATTAATTTCTGCTGTAATTCTTTTTTTTTCTTCTGCCTACTTTGGGTTTAATTTCCTCTTCTTTCTCTAGTTTCCTAAGGTGGAAACTTAGGTGACTGATTTTAGATCTTCTTATTGTGCGTTCAACCCTGTGAGTTTCCCTTTAAGCACTGCTTTCACTGCATCCCACAGATTTTGGTAAGTTGTCTTTTCATTTCCATCTGACTTAAAATATTTAAAAATTTCCCTTGATAATAATTCTTTGGCCCATGTGTTATTTAGAAGTGTGTTGTTTAATTTCTACCTTTTTTGGGATTTTCCAGTTATTTTTTTTTGTTACTGATTTGTAGTTTAATTCTTTCATGGTCTAAGAGTAGACATTATATGATTTCTATACTTTTAACGTTGTTACAATGTGTTTTATGGCCCCGAATGTGGTCTGACTTGGTGAGCGTTCTTTGTGAGCTTGAGAAAAATGTGTATTCTACTGTTGTTGGATGAAGTAGTCTGTAGATGTCAATTTTATCCACTTGATTGATGGTGTTGTTGAGTTCAACCATATCCTTACTGATTTCTGCTTGCTGTATCTTATCTGTCCATTTTTGAGAGGGAGGCATTGAATTCTCTAGCAATGATAATGGATTCATCTGTTTTTCCTTGCAATTCTGTTAGTTTTGCCTCATGTAATTTGACACTCTGTTGTTAGGTGCATACCTGTTAAAAATTGTTATGTATTCTTAGAGAATTGACTCCTTTATCATTATGTAATGCCCTTTTTATCCCTGACAACTTTCCTTGCTTTGAAGTCTGCCCCATCTGAAATTAATATAGCTACTGTTACTTTCCTTTGATTATTGTTAGCATGGTATATCTTTCTTCATTTCCTTTTTTTTTTTAAGATTTATTTACTTAAATTTATTTATTTTTGGCTGCATTGGGTCTTCATTGCTGTGTGCAGGCTTTCCCTAGTTGTGGCAAGTGGGGGTTGCTCAGTAGTTGTGGCTCGCGGGCTCTAGAGCGCAGGCTCAGCAGTTGTGACGCACGGGCTTAGTTGCTCCGTGGCATGTGGGATCTTCCCAGACCAGGGCTCGAACCCATGTCCCCTGCATTGGCAGGCGGATTCTTAACCACTGCGCCACCAGGGAAGCCCCCATTCCATTTACTTTTAATCCATATACGTCTTTATAGTTAAAGTGGGTTTCTTGTAGATAACATGTAATTGGGTCTTGTGTTTTGATCCACTCTGATAATCTCTGTGTTTTAATTGGTGCATTTACACCGCTGACATTCAAAGTGATTACTGATACAGTATCTACCATGTTTGTTATAGTTTTCCGTGTGTTGCCCTTGTTATTTGTTCTTGTTTTTATCCTCCACTCTTTTTTTTTTTTTTTGCCTTTTGTGGTTTTAATAGAGGATTTTATGATTCCATTTTCTCTCCTTTCTTAGCATATCAGTTATACTTCTTTTTTTACTTAAGTGGTTGCCCTATAGTTTGCAGTGTACATTTACAACTAATCCAAGTCCACTTTCAGATAACACTATACCACTTCACAGATGTTGTGAGTACCTTGTAAGAACAAGATAACCCTAATTTCTTTTTCCAATTCCTTGTATCATTGTGTCATTCATTTCACTTATATGTACACATATTTGAGTATATATACACACAGAAATATATATTCCTCAGAGGCGTATACATGTATACACACACACTCACGCACACAGGCCCGAAAGCAAACATAACCGAATACATTGTTGCTATTATTATTTTAAACAGCCTGTCCCCTGTTTGATCAGTTAAGTTTCTGACCTATATTGTTTTCCTTTTCTCTAAAGAACTTCCTTAAACATTTCTTGTAAGGCAGGTCTACTGGCAACAAATTCTCTCCATTTTTATTGGTCTCATAAAGGCTTTACTTCTCCCTCACTTTTGGTGGATACTTTCATAGAGCACAGAATTCTAGGTGACTGGGTTTTTTCTCTCAGCACTTCCAATATTTCTCCTCTCTCCCTGCTTGCATGGATTCTGGGGGGTAGGTGGATGTAATTGTTATATCTGTGTTCCTCTGTAGGTGAGGTGTTTTTTCCCTTGGTTTCTTTCAGGATACTTTCTTTATCTTTGATTTTCTATAATTTAAAAATGATATAGCAAGGTGTAGTTTTTGGCATTTATCCTGCTTGGCATCCTCTGAGCTTCCTGGGTTTGTAGTTTGGTGTCTGAATTTAATTTGGGGAAATTCTCAGTAAGTGTTATTTCAAATATTTCTTCTGTTCCTTGCTCTCTTCTCCTTCTGATAGTCCCATTACATGCACATTACACCTTGGGTAGTTGTCCCACAGTCCTTGGATATTCTGTGCTTTTTTTTTTCCCCAGTCTTTTTCTCCTTGCTTTTTGGTTTTCAAGGATTCTATTGAGATATCTTCTAGCTCAGAGATTCTTTCCTCAGCTGTGTCCAGTCTAACTACAAGCCCATCAAAGGCATTCTTCATTTCTGTCACTGTGGTTTTCATGTCTAGGCTTTCTTTTTGGTTCTTCCTTAGGACCCCCATCTCTGCTTACATTGCCCATCTGTCCTTGCATGCTGTCTGCTTTGTCCATTTGAGCCCTTAGCATATTAAACATTGTTGTTTCAAATTTCTGGTCTGAGAATTCCAGCTTTCCTGCCGTGTTTGGTTCTGACGCTTGTCTCTTCAAATTGTGTTTTTTGCTTTTTAGTATACCTTGTAATTTTTTCTCGATTGTGGGACATGATGTATCTGTGAAAGGAACTGCTGTAAATAGGTCGCTGGTGATGAGGAGGGAGGGGAAGCGGTCGCTAGTCCTTTGATTGGGTTTAGGTCTTCTAGTGACGCCTGTGCCTCTGCACCATGAACTTCTCCAGTGTTTCTCAGTTTTTTCCATCCCCTTAGGTGGGACAGGGTGGCTGGAGTGGGCTGGAGGTGGGTATTTCTCTTCCTCCAGGTCATTTTGGCTCTGATAATACGCAGCAGCTTAGGCTGTGGTTAACTAGTTTCCCTCGAGGGCCGGCCTTGTTAAGAACAGGGCTCTGATGTCCCTCAAAGTGGTTCCTTTTCCTCTCCCCCTGCCAGAAGCACGAGGGGGTTTTTCTCTGATATTTACTCTGGGACTCCGGTTGAGCCCCTGGAGGTAAACCTCACAATATTGTGGGTACCCTAGTGATGCGGTCCACCTGGAGTTTTCCACTCTCAGGGTTGTCTGCACTGAGCCTCCAGCTGAACTAGGGGTTTCTACCCTAGTTTCTACCGCAGCACTGGTTCCTCTTGGGGTCTCTGCTTGTGTGTGTGTCCCCCGCCCCGAGCACAACTCTTGTGTCACTGCCCATCTCTCCAGTCTGTGGGCAGCAGTGTTCCCTGTGTCCTCACCTCTCTCACAGATCAAGAACTGTGGATTTTTCAGTCTGTTTAGCTTTTTATAGGACAGAGTAGCAACTTCCAGGCTCCTTATATGCTGAACCAGAAGCTGGAAGTCCCTTTTCGTGGTTTTTTTTTTTATTGCTGTGTATTTTTATATCTGCTTTATTGAGATACAGTTACGTTCTATAAAATGTATACCTTTTATGTGTACAGTTAGATGAATTTCAGCAACTATATATACCTGTGTAGCCACCCCCATACCCAAGACAGAACGTTCCATCACCCTGGAATGTTCCTTTCTGCCCCTTTGCAGTCAGTTCCCTAACCTCGAGCCCCAGGTGGCTGCAGTCACCAGGGATTCATTTTGCCTTTTTATAATCTCATACACGTGGAATCACCCAGCCCGTGCTCCTCCGTCTCCCTTCTTCCCTTGTTCATGATGTATTTGAGACCGTCCACGTCGTGGTGTGTGTCAGTAGATGGCTCCTTTCTATGGCCGACACGTGTTCTGTCTGATGAACACACCACACCTTGTGTATCTGTTTACTCGGAGCACTTCCCACCGCTTCCAGCTTTGGACAGTCAGGAGTAAAGCTTCTGTGAACACGTGGAGGTGTTTGTGTGCACCTGTGTTCTCGTTTCTCTTGAGTAAATGTCTGGTGTCACGTTGCTGGGTTGTGTGCTGAGTGTGTGTGTGGCGGTTGTGAGAAGCTGTTGTCCCGTTTTCACCCTGCCCGCAGCAGAGAGGGGGCGGGGGAGCGGGCTCCAGTGCTTCCCGGCCTCACAGCTCTGGGTGCCGTCGCTTGTCTCAGGCCCCCCGCGGGGTGCAGGGAGGCGCTCACTTCTGGTATGAAACAGCTGGCATCTAATGACCTTGACCACATTTCATATTTGTGTTAGTCGTTTGTATGTCTATATATAATTTCTCTCTCTTTTGTGAATTTTGTTTTCATATCTTTTGTGAACTTTCTGTTCAGATCTTTTGCCTGTGTTTTTATTGGGTTGTTTATCTTACTGATAAGGTAGTAAGGATTCTTTATATATTCTGCATACAGGTCACTTGCAGATGTATATTTGCAAATACTTCTCCCAGTCCATCACTTGCCTTTTTATTTTTTAGTGGTTTGTTTTGAAGAGCTGAAGATTTTTATTTTGATGGAGTACAGTTTGTTAGCATCTATCTGTATCTACTCCAAGGTCATAGAGATTTTCTCATGTTCTATTCTAGAGTTTATAATAGTTAGTTATACTCAGGGTGGTTTTGGTAGCTTGTGGTCAAATTTGATGGTACCCAGTAAGTGCTTACAGAATAAATTGGTGTAAAAAGTGGTTCTTTTTTATTTTTAATTTAATTTTTCTTATATATTGGAGTATAGTTGATTTACAATGTTGTGTTAGTTTCAGGTGTCCAGCTAAGTGATTCAGTTATACATATACATATATCCATTCTTTTTCAGATTCTTTTCTTGTATAGGTTATTACAGAATATTGAGTAGAGTTCCCTGTGCTATACAGTAGGTCCTTGCTGATTTTCTATTTTACATATAGTAGTGTGTATATGTTAATTGCAATCTCCTAATTTATCCCTCCCCCCTCCACGTTTCCCCTTTGGTAACCATCAGTTATTTTTGAAGTCTGTGAGTCTGTGCTTTGTAGATAAGTTTATTTGTATTATTATTATATTTTTAGATTCCACATTTAAGTGATATGATATTTGTCCTTGTCTGACTGACTTCACTTAGTATGATAACCTGTAGGTCCATCCATGTTGCTGCAACTGGCATTATTTCATTCTTTTTTATGGCTGAGTAATATTCCATTGTATATATGTACCACATCTTCTTTATCCATTTCTCTGTCAATGGATTTTTAGGTGGCTTCCATGTCCTGGCTATTGTAAATAGAGCTTCAGTGAACACTGGGGTGCATGTGTCTTTTGAATTATTGTTTTCTCTGGATATATGCCCAGGAGTGGGATTGCTGGGTCATATGGTAGCTCTATTTTTAGTTTTTTAAGGAACTTCCATACTGTTCTCCATAGTGGCTGCACCATTTACATTCCCACCAACAGTGTAGGAGGGTTCCCTTTTCCCCACACCCTCTCCAGCATTCATTCTTTGTAGATATTTTGATGATGGCCATCTGGTAGGTGTGAGGTGATACCTCATTGTAGTTTTGATTTTCATTTCTCTAGTAATTAATGATATTGAGCATCTTTTCATGTGCTTTTTGGCCATCTGTATGTCTTCTTTCGAGAAATGTCTGTTTAGGTCTTCTGCCCATTTTTTGATTGGGTTGTTTGTTTTTTTTTTGATATTGAGCTGCATGAGCTGTTTATATATTTTGGAGATTAATCCATTGTCAGTCACTTCATTTGCAAATACTTTCTCCCATGCTGTCGGTTGTCTTTTTGTTTTTTATGGTTTCCTTTGCTGTGCAAAAGCTTTTAAGTTTCATTAGGTCCCATTTGTTTATTTTTGTTTTTATTTTCATTACTCTCTAGGAGGTGGATCCAAAAAAAATACTGCTGTGATTTATGTCAGAGTGTTCTGCCTATGTTTTCCTCTAAGAGTTTTATCATATCCAGCCTTACAGTAGGTCTTTAATCCATTTTGAGTTTATTTTTGTGTATGGTGTTGGAGAATGTTCTAATTTCATTCTCTTACATGTAGTTGCCCAGTTTTCCTAGCACCACTTATTGAAGAGACTGTCTTTTCTCCATTGTATATTCTTGCCTCCTTTGTCATAGATTAATTGATCGTAGGTGTATGGGTTTATTTTGG
Source organism: Balaenoptera ricei (assembly GCF_028023285.1). Lineage (NCBI taxonomy): Eukaryota > Metazoa > Chordata > Mammalia > Artiodactyla > Balaenopteridae > Balaenoptera > Balaenoptera ricei. The sequence continues at coordinate 62,334,308 of NC_082657.1, read as the reverse complement.
GGCTTTCTATCCTGTCCCATTGATCTATATTTCTGTTTTTGTGCCAGTACCATACTGTTGATTACTGTAGCTTTGTAGTATTGTGGGAAGTCAGGGAGTCTGATTGCTCCAGCTCCGTTTTTTTTTCTCAGGATTGCTTTGGCTGTTTGGGGTCTTTTGTGTTTCCATAGAAATTAAAAAAATTTTTTTTTCTAGTTCTGTGAAAAATACCATTGGTAATTTGATAGGGATTGCACTGAATCTGTAGATTGCTTTGGGTAGTATAGTCATTTTGACAATGTTGATTCTTCCAATCCAAGAACATGGTATATCTTTCCATCTGTTTGTGTCATCTTCGATTTCTTTCATCAGTGTCTTATAGTTTTCAGGGTATGGGTCTTTGTCCTCCTTAGGTAGGTTTATTCCTAGGTATTTTGTTCTTTTTCATGTGATGGTAAATGGGATTGTTTTCTCAATTTCTCTTTCTGATCTTTCATTGTTAGTGTATAGGAATGCAAGAGATTTCTGTGTATTAATTTTGTATCCTGGAACTTTTCTGAATTCATTGATGAGCTCTAGTAGTTTTCTGGTAGCATCTTTAGGATTTTCTATGTATAGTATCATGTCATCTGCAAACAGTGACAGTTTTACTTCTTCTTTTCCAATTTGAATTCCTTTTATTTCTTTTTCTTCTCTGATTGCCATGGCTAGGACTTCCAAAACTATGTTGAATAAAAGTGGTGAGAGTGGACATCCTTGTCTTTTTCCTGATCTCAGAGGAAATGCTTTCAGCTTTTCACCATTGAGAATGATGTTAGCTGTGGGTTTGTCATCTATGGCCTATGGCCTTTATTATATTGAGGTACGTTCCCTCTGCCCACTTTCTGGAGAGTTTTTATCATTGATGGGTGTTGAATTTTGTCAAAAGCTTTTTCTGCATCTATTGAGATGATCATATGGTTTTTATTCTTCAATTTGTAAATGTGTATCATACTGATTGATTTACGTATATTGAAGAATTCTTGCATCCCTGGGATAAATGCCACTTGATCGTGGTGTATGATCTTTTTAATGTATTGTTGTATTTGGTTTGCTAGTATTCTGTTGAGAGTTTTTGCGTCTGTGTTCATCAGTGATATTGGCCTGTAATTTTCTTTTTTTGTGGTATTTTTGTCTGGTTTTGGTATCAGGGTGATGGTGGACTCATAGAATGAGTTTGGGAATGTTTCTTCCTCTGCAGTTTTTGGGAAGAGTTTCAGAAGGATAGGTGTTAACTCTTCTCTAAATGTTTGATAGAATTTGTCTGTGAAGCCATCTGGCCCTGGACTTTTGTTTGTCTGAAGTTTTCTAGTCACAGTTTCAATTTCAGTACTTGTGATTGGTCTGTTCGTATTTTTTATTTCTTCCTGGTTCGATCTTGGAAGGTTGTACCTTTCTAAGAATTTGTCCACTTCTTCTAGGTTGTCCATTTTATTGGCATAGAGTTGCTTGTAGTAGTCTCTTAGGATGCTTTGTATTTCTGTGGTGTCTTTTGTAACTTCTCCTTTTTCATTTCTAGTTTTATTGATTTGACCCCTCTCCCTTTTTTTGTTGATGAGTCTGGCTAAAGGTTTATCAGTTTTATCTTTTCAAAGAACCAGCTTTTAGTTTCATTGATTTTTGCTGTTGTTTTCTTTGTCTTTATTTTATTTATTTCTGCTCAGATCTTTACGATTTTTTTTTTCTACTACCTTTGGGTTTTGTTCTTCTTTCTCTAGTTGTTTTAGGTGTAAGTTAGGTTGTTTGAGATTTTTCTTGTTTCCTGAGGTAAGATTGTATTGCTATAAACTTCCCTCTTAGAACTGCTTTTGCCACATCCCATAGGTTTTGGATTCCCGTATTTTCATTGTCTTTTATCTCTAGTTATTTATTTATTTACTCTTTGATTTATTCAGTGATCCATTGGTTGTTTAATAACATGTTGTTTAGCCTCCACGTGTTTGTGTGTTTTTTTTTTTAAGTTCTTTCTGTTATTGATTTCTAATCTCATAGTGTTGTGGTCGGAAAAGATGCTTGATATGATTTCACTTTTCTTAAATTTACCAAGGCTTGCTCTGTGGCCCAGCATGTGACCTATCCTGGAGAATGTTCCATGTGCGCTTGAGAAGAATGTGTATTCTGCTGCTTTTGGAGGGTCTAATGTGTTACTTATGACCTGTGTTTCCTCATTGATTTTCTGTCTGGATGATCTGTCCATTGATGTAAGTGCGGTGTTAAAGCCCCCTACTATTATTGTGTTACTGTCGATTTTTCCTTTTATGGCTGTTTGCATTTGTCTTACATGTTGAGGTGCTCCTATGTTGGGTGTATATATATATTTACAATTGTTATATTTTCCTCTTGGATTTAGCCCTTGATCATTAGGTAGTGTCCTTCTTTGTTTCTTGTAACAGTCTTTATTTTAAGGTCTATTTTGTCTGATATGAGTATTGCTACTCCAGCTTTCTTTTGATTTCCATTTGCATGGAATACCTTTTTTCCATCCCCTCACTTTCAAACTGTATGTGTCCCTAGATCTGAAGTGGGTCTCTTGTAGACAGCATATATATGGGTCTTGTTTTTTAATCCATTCAGGCAGTCTTTGTCTTTTGTTTGGAGCATTTAAACCATTTCCATATAAGGTAATTCTCGATATGTATGTTCTTATTGCCATTTTGTTAATTGTGTTGGATTGTTTTTGTAGGTCTTTTTTCTTCCCTTCTTCTTTTGTGCTGTTCTCTTGTGATTTGATGACTATCTTTAGTCTTTTGTTTGGATTGCTTTTTTTGTGTGTGTGTCTATTGTATCTATTGTAGATTTTTGGTTTGTGGTTCCCATGAGGTTTTGGTAAAGCAGTCTATATAGTGAATATATACAAGATTGTTTTAAGTTGCTGGTCTCTTAACTTCAAACACATTTCCTATATCCTGCATCTGTACTTTCCTCTTCTAACGATTGCTGGTTTTGATATCATATTTGTGTGTGGGTGATTTCCTACCTTTACTGTGTGTTTGCCTTTACTGGTGAGCTTTCCCATTCATAATTTTCTTGTTTCTAGTTGTGGCCTTTTCGGCCTAGAGAAGTTCCTTTAGCATTTGTTGTAAAGCTGGTTTGGTGGTGCTGAATTATCTTAGCTTTTGCTTGTTTGTAAAGCTTCCGATTTCTCTTTCGAATCTGAAGGAGAGCCTTGCTGGGTAAGAGTATTCTTGGTTGTAGGTTTTTCCCTTTCATTACTTTAAGTGTATCATGCCACTCGCTTCTGGCCTGGAGAGTTTCTGCTGAAGAAACCTTATGGGGATTCCCTTGTATGTTACTTGTTGCTTTTCCCTTGTTGCTTTTAATATTTTCTCTTTGTCTTTAAGTTTTGTCAGTTTCATTAATATGTGTCTTGGCGTGTTCCTCCTTGGGTTTATCCTGTATGGGACTCTCTGCACTTACTGGACTTGAGTGAGTGTTTCCTTTCCCATGTTAGGGAAGTTTTCGGCTATAATCTCTTCAAGTATTTTCTCGGGCCCTTTCTCTCTCTCTTCTCCTTCTAGGAGTCCTATATTGTGAATGTTGATGTGTTTCATGTTGTCCCAAAGGTCTCTGAGACTGTCCTCGTTTCTTTTCATTCGTTTTTCTTTATTCTGGTCTGTGGCAGTGATTTCCACCACTCTGTTGTCCAGCTCACTTATTCATTCTGCCTCATTTATTGTGCTATCGATTCTTTTCAGTGTATTTTTCATTTCAGTTATTGTGTTGTTCATCTGTTTGTTCTTCAAATCTTCTAGCTCTTTATCAAACATTTCTTGTATCTTCTTGGTCTGTGCCTCCATTCTTTTTCTGAGATCTTGGGTTATCTTTACTATAATTACTTTTAATTCTTTTTCAGGTAGATTGCTTATCTCCACTTCACTTAATTGTTCTTCTGGGTTTTTCTCTTGTTCCTTCATCTGGCACATATTTCTTGCCATCTCATTTTGTCTAACTTTCTCTGTTTGTGGTCTCCTTTCTGCAGGCTGCAGGATTGTAGTTCCTCTTGTTTTTGGTGTCTGCCCCTGGAAGGTGAGGTTGGTCCTGGGCTTGTGCAGGCTTCCTGGTGGGAGGGACTGGAGCCAGCCCACTGGTGGGTGGAGCTGGGTCTTGTCCCTCTGGTGGACAGGCCCATGTCAGGAGGTGTGTTTAGAGGTGACTGTGAGCTCAGTACAACTTTAGGCAGCCTGTCTGCTGATGGGAGGGGCTGTGTTTCCCCTGCTGGTTGTTTGGCCTGAGGCATCCCAGCACTAGAGCCTGCTGGCTGTTGGGTGGGGCCAGGTCTTGGTGCCAAAATGGCGACCTCCAGGAGAGCTCACGCTGGTCATATTCCCTGGGGCCTCTGCCACCAGTGTCCTTGCCCCCACAGTGAGCCACAGCTGACTCACTGCCTCCCCAGGAGACCCTCCAAGACCCGCAGGTGGGTCTGTCCCAGGCTCCTGTGGAGTCACTGCTTTGTGCTGGGTCCCAGTGCACACGAAATCTTGTGTGTGCTCTCCAGGAGTGGAGTCTCTTGTTTCCCCCAGTCTTGTGGAGCTCCTGCACTCAATCCCTGCTGGCCTTGAAATTCAAGAACTCTGGGGGCTCCTCCTGAGGCCAGACCCTCAGGCTGGGGAGCCTGACGTGGGGCTCAGAATTCTCACTCCTGTGGGAGAACCTCTACCATATAATTATTTTCCAGTTTGTTGGTCACCCACCTGGCGGGTATGGAATTTGATTATATTGTGAAAGTGCTCCTCCTGCCATCTCATTGTGGCTTCTTCTTTGTCTTTGGGTGTAAAATATCTTTTTTGGTAGGTTCTGGTCTTTTTTTAAAAAATTTGTTTGTTTATTTATTTACTTACGGCTGAGTTGGGTCTTTGTTGCTGCACGCGGGCTTTCTCCAGTTGTGTTGAGTGGGGGCTACTCTTCCTTGCGGTACGAGGGCTTGTCATTGTGGTGGCTTCTCTTGTAGCGGAGCACGGGCTCTAGGCCTGCGGGCTTCAGTAGTTGTGGCTCACAGGCTTCAGTAGTCCTGGCTTATGGGCTTCAGTAGTTGTGGCACATGGGCTCAATAGTGGCTCGCGGGCTGTAGAACACAGGCTCAGTGGTTGTGGTGCACAGGCTTAGTTGCTCCACGGCATGTGGGATCTTACCAGACCAGGGCCCGAACCCATGTCCCCTGCATTGGCAGGCGGATTCTTAACCACTGCACTACCAGGGAAGCCCCCCAGTCTTTTTTGTTGATAGTTGTTTAGCAGTTAGTTGTGATTTTGGTGTTTTCTTGAGAGGAGGTGAGCTCGATCCTCTACTCTGCCATCTTGTCTGGCATTGAGGGGCTGCTTTTAGTCTGGATGCTTGCTGCCTCTTTCCTCAGTGTATGCTGGACATGATCTGCTTGATATGGGGTGTGCAGGTGCGGTGGCCCGTGTGCGCTCCTGGTGTGGCGAGGGCAGCGATCAGTGCCCGCTTGTTGGTCTCCCTGCAGTGGCGGCGGCCCCTGAGGCTTTTGGACAGTGGGGGCAGTGATTGGCCCCTGCTCCCAGTTCTCGTAGTGGCGGTGGAGGCCCGCATGCTCCCAAGAGGGCAGAGACAGTGATTGGCGCCTGCTGGCGGGTCTCTTGGTGGTGGTGGCCCGTGCCCTCCCGAGACAGTGCAGGCAGCACTTGGCACCTCTTCGTGGGTCTTGTGGTGGCAGCGGCAGCCCATGCACTCCTGGGACAGCAGGGGCAGCGCTTGGGGCCTGCTCGCGGGCTTCGTGGTGGCGGCGGCCCGTGCACTCCCAGGACAGCGGGGGGCAGTGCTTCGGGTCTGCTTGTGTGTGTCTTAGCGGTGGCGATGGCCCATGCCTGCCTCTAGAGCCCATGATGGTGGTGGTGGCTCACACCCAGCCCAGAGCTCGTGTGTCCGGTTGACTGAGAGCATGTGCACAAGGAAGGAAGCTCTTATGGTGGTCCTGCTCCTCTCCTTCCATGCCCCCCAACAGTGGCACCTTGCCTCTCTGACAGGCCCAGGCTTCTTCCGAGCACACCCTCAGTTGCCACAGTCCAGCCTCTTCAGGCTGTCTCTGTGTGCCAGCCCTGGTCCTTTCCCTGGGTCTGACCTCCGAAGCCCAAGCTTCAGCACGCAGCCGCCCCCCACACCTGTGGATGAGTGTCTCAGGCTGGGGAGTGCAGGGCAGCTGTACCGACTGTCTGTGCAGGGCACTCTCCGTGTTGCCGTCCGCAAACTGGCTGTTACGCTCTCCTCGGAGGCTCCAAAGCTCCCCGTCTGTCCAGGCTGATCTCCCTGACGATGAGTGGACTTCCCAGGGTGCAGGAACCTTTCCTCCTTCACAGCTCCCTCTCTGGGGTGTAGGTCCTGTCCCAACTCCTTTCACTTTTTTTTTCTTTTTCCTTTTGTCCTACCCAGTTATGTGGAGGTTTTCTTGTGCTTTCGGAAGTCTGAGGTCTTCTGCCAGCATTCCGTAGATGTTCCGTGCGAGTCGTTCCACTTGTAGATGTATTTTGGTGTGTTTGTGGGAGGGGGTGAGCTCCACGTCCTACTCTTCCGCCATCTGCCAAGCTTCTCTTTTTTTTTTTTTGTTCAATTTTAGATCACCAGGCGGTCCTTCAGGACGGAGTGGACATCGGATGGTGGCCTGGAAGAGACAGTTAATCCTTTTCGGTGGCTTCCATGAGAGTACCAGGTCAGTACAAATAGGATCATCTTTGCTGGAGCAGTCAGGAGTGGGCTCCTTATGGGAAGAACCATTCTGAATACACGTGGAAAGTGCTGCCCATCCCTTAAAACCAGGGCCAACGGCTTGGGCAGCTGCAGAGGAGGGCCCTGAGCTTGGTTGAATGCTCTGCTGTCACTGTCGTGGGGTTCTTCATAATTACTGAACAGAGGTTCCCACAGTTTTATTTTGCACCAAGGCCTGCAAGTAATGTGGCCAGTCCTATCCAAGATGGGCTCTCAAGCTTCAGCCTGTTGAGAACCCTCTGAAAGGCTTGTTCAGACCCTGATTTGTGACTCCGTTGGCCTGGGATCGGGCTGAGGATCTGCATTTCTTGAGGCTCCAGGTGATGCTGATACTGCTGGCCAGGGAACCCCACTTTGAGAACCACGAGGCTAAAATAACTTTAAAATCCACCCGATGGGGAACATGCGGCAGCCTACATCCTGCAGAGGGACCTGAGGGGACATCCAGGTCTCCTGTGCCTGGTTGTGTCGCCACAGTGCTTGTGTGCCCAGCCTGGCGGCATGTTGTCCGGGGGTTTTAAGCCCATCATCTATACTGATACTTTCCTGAGTGGCCTTATTAGTTCAGTCCAGAGAAAGAAAACGCTTGGTGAACAGGTTAGTTCCTGCCACTGTCGTAAAACGCTAAGGTTCTGGGTGAGACATCCAGACTGCTCTGATGCCTGGTGCAGGCCGCGCGAGTGGTGCTTCTCCTCTGACCTTGGGCCGTGTCAGACAAGGGGGGTGGATGGCTTTCTCGCTGGTGCCTCGTTTCACGTGCTCCTCTGTTGCCTACTCCTTTAAAGAATAACATGCTTATCAACTCGTGGTGGTGGCAGCACACACACTTTTCTCAGTGTGACTCCATTGGCACACATTTTTTCTTTTTTAGAAATCTCCATTTTAATTTTATTGATTGATTGATTGATTGCTGTGTTGGGTCTTCATTTCTGTGCGAGGGCTTTCTCTAGTTGCGGCAAGCGGGGGCCACTCTTCATCGTGGTGCACGGGCCTCTCACTATCGCGGCCTCTCTTGTGGAGCACAGGCTCCAGACGTGCAGGCTCAGCAGTTGTGGCACACGGGCCTAGTTGCTCTGCGGCATGTGGGATCTTCCCGGACCAGGGCTCGGACCCGCGTCCCCTGCATTGGCGGGCGGATTCTCAACCACTGCGCCACCAGGGAAGCCCCATTGGCACACATTTTTTACGATACTCACTGGCTCATGAAAATAAGTCCTTGCACATACATGTGGAGAGAGTGGCGCTCGGTACGTTAGCGGGAGTGAGCGTTGCTGTGTTCCCTGTTCCCTACCCGAGCTGAGGCATCCTGGTGTCCATCTGGCTCAGTTAAGGTTTCAGGTTTCTTTCACGAACAGAAAATATTTTCATTAATTGAGAAAAGGGGATATAATTCTTTTTTTTTTTAATTCTTTTTTATTTTTTAACATTTTTATTGGAGTAAAATTGCTTTACAATGGTGTGTTAGTTTCTGCTGTATAACAAAGTGAATCAACTATACATATACATAAATCCCCATATCTCCTCCCTCTTGTGTCTCCCTCCCACCCTCCCTATCCCACCCCTCTAGGTGGTCACAAAGCACCAAGCTGATCTCCCTGTGCTATGCGACCGCTTCCCACTAGTTATCTATTTTACATTTGGTAGTGTATATAAGTCCATGCCACTCTTTCACTTCGTCCCAGCTTACCCTTCCCCCTCCCTGTGTCCTCAAGTCCATTCTCTATGTCTGCGTCTTTATTCCTGTCCTGCCCCTAGGTTCTTCATAACTTTTTTTTTCTTTTAGATTTGATATATATGTGTTAGCATACGGTATTTGTTTTTCTCTTTCTGACTTACTTCACTCTGTATGACAGACTCTAGGTCCATCCACCTCACTACAGATAACTCAGTTTCATTTATTTTTATGGCTGAGTAATATTCCATTGTATATATGTGCCACATCTTCTTTATCCATTCATCTGTTGATGGGCACTTAGGTTGCTTCCATGTCCTGGCGATTGTAAATAGTGCTGCAGTGAACATTGTGGTACATGTCTCTTTTTGAATTATGGTTTTCTCAGGGTATATGCCCAGTACTGGGATTGCTGGGTCATATGGTGATTCTATTTTTAGTTTTTTAAGGAACCTCCATACTGTTCTCCATAGTGGCTGTATCAATTTACATTCCCACCAACAGTGCAAAAGGGTTCCCTCTTCTCCACACCCTCTCCAGCATTTATTGCCTGTAGATTTTTTGATGACGGCCATTCTGACTGGTGTGAGGTGATAACCTCATTTGTAGTTTTGATTTGCATTTCTCTAATGATTAATGATGTTGAGCATTCTTTCATGTGTTTGTTGGCAATCTGTATATCTTCTTTGGAGAAATGTCTGTTTAGGTCTTCTGCCCATTTTTGGATTAGGTTTTTTTTTTTTTTTTGATATTGAGCTGCATGAGCTGCTTGTAAATTTTGGAGATTAATCCTTTGTCAGTTGCTTCATTTCCAAATATTTTCTCCTATTCTGAGGGTTGTCTTTTTGTCTTGTTTATGGTTTCCTTTGCTGTGCAAAAGCTTTTAAGTTTCATTAGGTCCCATTTGTTTATTTGTGTTTTTATTTCCATTTCTCTAGGAGCTGGGTCAAAAAGGATCTTGCTGTGATTTATGTCATAGAGTGTTCTGCCTATGTTTCCCTCCAAGAGTTTGATAGTGTCTGGCCTTACATTTAGGTCTTTAATCCATTTTGGGTTTATTTTTGCGTATGGTGTTAGGGAGTGTTCTAATTTCATTCTTTTACATGTAGCTGTCCAGTTTTCCCAGCACCACTTAAAGGCTGTCTTTTCTCCATTGTATATTCTTGCCTCCTTTATCAAAAATAAGGTGACCATATGTGCGTGGGTTTATCTCTAGGCTTTCTGTCGTGTTCTGTTGTTCTGTATTTCTGTTTTTGTGCCAGTACCGGACTGTCTTGATTACTGTAGATTTGTAGTATAGTCTGAAGTCAGGGAGCCTGGTTACTCCAGGTCCATTTTTCTTTCTCAAGATTGCTTTGGCTATTCGGGGTCTTTTGTGTTTCCATACAAATTGTGAAATTTTTGTTCTAGTTCTGTGAAAAATGCCAGTGGTAGTTTGATAGGGATTGCACTGAATCTGTAGATTGTTTTAGGTAGTATAGTCATTTTCACAATGTTGATTCTTCCAATCCAAGAACACGGTATATCTCTCCATTTGTTTGTATCGTCTTTAATTTCTTTCATCAGTGTCTTATAGTTTTCTGCATACAGGTCTTTTGTCTCCTTAGGTAGGTTTATTCCTAGGTATTTTATTCTCTTTGTTGCAGTGGTAAATGGGAGTGTTTCCTTACTTTCTCTTTCAGATTTTTCAAAATTAGTGTATAGGAATGCAAGAGATTTCTGTGTGTTAATTTTGTATCCTGCCACTTTACCAAATTCATTGATTAGCTCTACTAGTTTTCTGGTAGAGTCTTTAGGATTCTCTATGTATAGTATCATGTCATCTGCAAACAGTGACAGCTTTACTTCTTCTTTTCCGATTTGGATTCCTTTTATTTCTTTTTCTTCTCTGATTGCTGTGGCTAAAACTTCCAAAACAATGTTGAATAATAGTGGTAAGAGTGGGCAACCTTGTCTTGTTCCTGATCTTAGTGGAAATGGTTTCAGTTTTTCACCATTGAGAATGATGTTGGCTGTGGGTTTGTCATATATGGCCTTTATTATGTTGAGATAAGTTCCCTCTATGCCTACTTTTTGGAGGGTTTTTATCATAAATGGGTGTTGAATTTTGTCAAAAGCTTTTCCTGCATCTATTGAGATGATCATATGGTTTTTATCCTTCAATTTGTTAATATGGTATATCACATTGATTGATTTGCGTATATTGAAGAATCCTTGCGTCCCTGGGATAAACCCCAGTTGATCATGGTGTATGATCCTTTTAATGTGCTGTTGGATACTGTTTGCTAGTATTTTGTTGAGGATTCTTGCATCTATATTCATCAGTGATATTGGCCTGTAGTTTTCTTTCTTTGTGACATCTTTGTCTGGTTTTGGTATCAGGGTGATGGTGGCCTCATAGAATGAGTTTGGGAGTGTTCCTCCCTCTGCTATATTTTGGAAGGAGTTTGAGAAGCATAGGTGTTAGCTCTTCTCTAAATGTTTGATAGAATTTGCCTATAATCCATCTGGTCCTGGACTTTTGTTTGTTGGAAGGTTTTTAATCACAGTTTGAATTTCAGTGCTTGGCATTGGTCTGTTTATATTTTCTATTTCTGCCTGGTTCAGTCTCGGAAGGTTGTGCTTTTCTAAGAATTTGTCCGTTTCTTCCAGGTTGTCCATTTTATTGGCGTATAGTTGCTTGTAGTAATCTCTCATGATCCTTTGTATTTCTGCAGTGTCAGTTGTTACGTCTCCTTTTTCATTTCTGATTCTGTTGATTTGAGTCTTCTCCCTTTTTTTCTTGCTGAGTCCGGCTAGTGGTTTATCAATTTTGTTTATCTTCGCAAAGAACCAGCTTTTAGTTTTATTGATCTTTGCTATTGTTTCCTTCATTTCTTTTTCATTTATTTCTGATCTGATCTTTATGATTTCTTTCCTTCTGCTAACTTTGGGGTTTCTTTGTTCTTCTTTCTCTAATTGCTATAGGTGTAAGGGTAGGTTGTTTATTTGAGATGTTTCTTGTTTCTTAAGGTAGGATTGTATTCCTATAAATCTCCCTCTTAGAACTGCTTTTGCTGCATCCCATAGGTTTTGGGTTGTCGTGTTTTCATTGTCATTTGTTTTTAGGTATTTTTTGATTTCCTCAGTGATCTCTTGGTTATTAAGTAGTGTATTGTTTAGCCTCCATGTGTTTGTATTTTTTACAGATTTTTTCCTGTAATTGATATCTAGTCTCATAGCGTTGTGGTCAGAAAAGATACTTGATACGAGTTCAGTTTTCTTAAATCTACCAAGGTTTGATTTGTGACCCAGGATATGATCTGTCCTGGAGAATGTTCCATGAGCACTTGAGAAGAAAGTGTATTCTGTTGTTTTTGGATGGAATGTCCTGTAAATATCAGTTAAGTCCATCTTGTTTAATGTATCATTTAAAGATTGTGTTTCCTTATTTATTTTCATTTTGGATGATCTGTCTATTGGTGAAAGTGGGGTGTTAAAGTCCCCTACTATGATTGTGTTACTGTCGATTTCCCCTTTTATGGCTGTTAGCATTTGCCTTATGTATTGAGGTGCTCCTATGTTGGGTGCATAAATATTTACAGTTGTTATATCTTTTTCTTGGATTGATCCCTTGATCATTATGTAGCGTCTAAAATAAAACAGACTTTATTTTAAAGTCTATTTTGTCTGATATGAAAATTGCTACTCCAGCTTTCTTTTGATTTCCATTTGCATGGAATATCTTTTTCCATACCCTCATTTTCAGTCTGTATGTGTCCCTAGGTCTGAAGTGGGTCTCTTACAGACAGCATATATATGGGTCTTGTTTTTGTATCCATTCAGCCAGTCTTTGTCTTTTGGTAGGAGCATTTAATGCATTTACATTTAAGGTAATTATCGATATGTATGTTCCTATTACCATTTTCTTAGTTGTTTTGGGTTTGTTATTGTAGGTCTTTTCCTTCTCTTGTGTTTCCTGCCTAGAGAAGTTCCTTTAGCATTTGTTGTAAAGCTGGTTTGGTGGTGCTGAATTCTCTTAGCTTTTGCTTGTCTGTAAAGCTTTTGATTTCTCCGTCGAATCTGAATGAGATCCTTGCTGGGTAGAGTAATCTTGGTTGTAGGTTTTTCCCTTTCATCACTTTAAATATGTCCTGCCACTCCCTTCTGGCCTATAGAGTTTCTCCTGAAAGATCAGCTGTTAACCTTACGGGGATTCCCTCGTATGTTATTTGTTGTTTTTCCCTTGCTGCTTTTAATATTTTTTCTTTGTATTTAATTTTTGATAGTTTGATTAATATGTGTCTTGGTGTGTTTCTCCTCGGATTTATCCTGTATGGGACTCTCTGTGCTTCCTGGACTTGAGTAACTATTTCCTTTCCCATATTAGGGAAGTTTTCAACTATAATCTCTTCAAATATTTTCTCAGTCCCTTTCTTTTTCTCCTCTTATTCTGGGACCCCTAATGTTGGTGGGGTTATTCGAATGTTGGTGTGTTGGTGCATTTAATGTTGTCCCAGAGGTCTCTGAGACTGTCCTCAATTCTTTGTTTATTTTTTTATAAATTTATTTTATTTTATTTATTTTTATTTTTGGCTGCGTTGGGTCTTCGTTGCTGTGCGTGGGCTTTCTCTAGTTGCCGCAAGCAGGGGCTACTCTTCATTGCAGTGTGCAGGCTTCTCTTTGTGGTGGCTTCTCTTGTTGGGAGCACGGGCTCTAGGCGTGCGGCCTTCAGCAGTTGTGGTACACGGGCTCAGTAGTTGTGGCTCAGGGGCTCTAGAGCGCAGGCTCCGTAGTTGTGGTGCATGGGCTTAGTTGCTCCGCGGCATGTGGGATCTTCCCGGACCAGGGCTTGAACCCGTGTCTCCTGCACTGGCAGGCAGATTCTTTTTTTTTTTTTTTTTAATTTATTTATTTATTTATTTATGACTGTGGTAGGTCTTCGTTTCTGTGCGAGGGCTTCCTCTAGTTGTGGCAAGCGGGGGCCACTCTTCATCGTGGTGCGCGGGCCTCTCACTATCGCGGCCTCTCTTGTTGCGGAGCAGAGGCTCCAGACGTGCAGGCTCAGTAGTTGTGGCTCACGGGCCTAGTTGCTCCGCGGCATGTGGGATCTTCCCAGACCAGGGCTCGAACCCGTGTGCCCTGCATTGGCAAGCAGATTCTCAACCACTGCGCCACCAGGGAAGCCCGGCAGGCAGATTCTTAACCACTGTGCCACCATGGAAGCCCCTATCCTCAATTCTTTTCATTCTTTTTTCTTTATTCTGCTCTGCAGTAGTTATTTCCACTATTTTATCTTCCAGGTCACTTATCCCTTCTTCTGCCTCAGTTATTCTGGTATTGATTCCTTCTGGAGAATTTTTAATTTCATTTATTGTGCTGTTCATCATTGTTTGTTTGCTCTTTAGTTCTTCTAGTTCCTTGTTAAACGTTTCTTGTATTTTCTCCATTCTATTTCCAAGATTTTGGATCATCTTTCCTATCATTACTCTGAATTCTTTTTCAGGTAGACTGCCTATTTCCTCTTCATTTGTTTCGTCTGGTGGGTTTTTACCTTGCTCCTTCATCTGCTGTGTGTTTCTCTGTCTTCTCATTTTGCTTCACTTACTGTGTTTGGGGTCTCTTTTTCGCAGGCTGCAGGCTCGTAGTTCCCGTTGTTTTTGGTGTCTGCCCGCAGTGGGTAAGGTTGGTTCAGTGGGTTGTGTAGGCTTCCTGGTGGAGGGGACTAGTGCCTGTGTTCTGGTGGATGAGGCTGGATCTTGTCTTTCTGGTGAGTAGGTCCACATCTGGTGGTGTGTTTTGGGGTGTCTGTGGCCTTATTATGATTTTAGGCAGCCTCTCTGCTAATGTGTGGCGTTGTGTTCCTGTCTTGCTAGTTGTTTGGCATAGGGTGTCCAGCACTGTAGCTTGCTGGTTGTTGAGTGGAGCTGGGTCTTAGCGTTGAGATGGAGATCTCTGGGAGATTTTCACCGTTTGATATTACGTGGTGTTGGGAGGTCTCTGGTGGACCAATGCCCTGACCTAGGCTCTCCCACCTCAGAGGCACAGGCCTGACACCCAGCCGGAGCACCAAGACTCTGTCATCCACAATGCTCAGAATAAAAGGGAGAAAAAAAGAAGGAAAGAAAGAAAAATAAATAAAATAAAGTTATTAAAATAAAAATAATTATTAAAAATTAAAAAGTAATTTAAAAAAAAGAAAGAAGAGAGCAACCAAACCAAAAACAATTCCACCACTGATAACAAGTGCTAAAATCTATACTAAACAAACCAAAAAAAAAAAAAAACCCGACAGACAGAACCCTAGGATAAATGGTAAAAGCAAAGCTATGCAGACAAAATCACACACATAAGCATACACATACACACCCAGAAAAAGAGAAAAAGGAAAAAAATACATATATCGTTGCTCCCAAAGTCCACACCGCCTCAATTTTGGGATGATTCCTTGTCTGTTCAGGTATTCCACAGATGCAGGGTACATCAAGGTGATTGTGGAGATTTAATCCGCTGCTCCTGAGGCTGTTGGGAGAGATTTCCCTTTCTCTGTTCGCACAGCTCCCGGGGTTCAGCTTTGGATTTGGCCCCGCCTCTGCGGGTAGGTCTCCTGAGGGCATCTGTCCCGCTCAGACAGGATGGGGTTAAAGGAGCAGCTGATTCGGGGGCTCTGGCTCACTCAGGCCGGGGCGAGGGAGGGGTACGGAATGCGGGGCGAGCCTGCGGCGGCAGAGCCCGGCGTGACGTTGCACCAGCCTGAGGCGCACCGTGTGTTTCCCCCAGGAAGTTGTCTCTGGATTACGGGACCCTGGCAGTGGCGGGCTGCACCGGCTCCCGGGAGGGGCGGTGTGGAGAGTGACCTGTGCTCGCACACAGGCTTCTTGGTGGCTGCAGCAGCAGCCTTAGCATCTCATGCCCGTCTCTGGGGTCTGCGCTGATAGCCGCGGCTCGCGCCCGTCTCTGGAGCTCGTTTAGGTGGCGCTCTGAATCCCCTCTCCTCGCGCACCGCGAAACAATGGTCTTTTGCCTCCTAGGCAGGTCCAGACTTTTTCCCGGACTCCGTCCCGGCTAGCTATGGCACACTAACCCCCTTCAGGCTGTGTTCACGTAGCCAACCCCTGTCCTCTCCCTGGGATCTGACCTCCGAAGCCCGAGCCTCAGCTCCCAGCCCTTGCCCGCCCCGGCGGGTGAGCAGACAAGCCTCTCGGGCTGGTGAGTGCTGGTCGGCACCAATCCTCTGTGAGAGAATCTCTCCGCTTTGCCCTCCGCACCCCTGTTGCTGCGCTCTCCTCCGTGGCTCCGAAGCTTCCCCCCACCGCCACCCCCCGTCTCTGCCAGTGAAGGGGCTTCCTGGTGTGTGGAAGCTTTCCCTTTTTCACAGCTCCCTCCCACTGGTGCAGGTCCCGTCTCTATTCTTTTGTCTCTGTTTTTTCTTTTTCCTTTTACCCTCCCCAGGTATGTGGGGAGTTTCTTGCCTTTTGGGAGGTCTGAGGTCTTCTGCCAGCGTTCAGTAAGTGTTCTGTAGGAGTTGTTCCACACGTAGATGTATTTCTGATGTATTTGTGGGGAGGAAGGCGATCTCCACGTCTTACTCTTCCGCCATCTTGAAGGTCTCCCAGAGTATAATTCTTAAGTGCTTTGGGAGGAGATTTTTAAAGTCGAATTCAAATTAAACAAGGAATGATTTTGTATCCTTAAAGG
The DNA here is from genome assembly GCF_028023285.1 of Balaenoptera ricei. NCBI lineage: Eukaryota > Metazoa > Chordata > Mammalia > Artiodactyla > Balaenopteridae > Balaenoptera > Balaenoptera ricei. The sequence continues at coordinate 62,318,224 of NC_082657.1, read as the reverse complement.
CATAGTCTGGGTATAATAGTGCTTAAATTTCATGTCTCGTCACAAAGTTCACCAAGTGGTTTTTACAGAATTCACTTAAAAACCAAGCTATTGGGAAGGCAGGTTATTATCTCAAGCTAAAGATGAGGAAACCAAGATAACTATTAAGTAGTAGAACTTGTCCTCGACCAAAGATTGCGGATGTTCAGTTACTCCCATGTTCTGTCGTGCTGCACCCCCTGGCTCCCTGCCCTGGTCCATCTGCTGCCCCTGGTCATGTCTCCTGCTCCTGGTTTGTCTCTTGCCTACACCCTGGTTTTCTGTCCTGGTCCATCTCCTGCCCCTGGTCCATCTCCTGACCTGCAGGTGTTTGGTTTCTTGCCATTTTGGAGAAGAGAGCCTGCTCTGTTTTTTAAAATTCATATTTAAAGGATTGTTGTTTACATTTAAAACCCTTTACAAAGCAAATGTTTGCCATTGCAGACACGGGAGTTCATGAGACGTCAGTGTGTTAATTCAGCACCTGCTGTGTGCGGGACAGTGAGTGGGGTCTACACAGGCCCTTCTCCTGAGACTCACAGGTTACAAAATGAGTCAAGGTTTACAGTGGTTGTAACTTGGAACCATTTCAAACTAAGAACGTTTTTCAAAGCTATTATCTGTTACTTTGTTTAAAATTATTTTTTATAAAGTATTTCAAACATATAGAAAAGTTGAAGTTCCTCAAACAGATATCTGTGTGGTCACCATCCATATTAAACAAAGTACAGTTCGACCTTTAAAACCCAGCGACAGTTGTTATTTACTCTGCGTGCAGAATAGAATTTTTTTTTCCTGGACATCTGCAATGTGAAGTCTGAGAAAACTGTGGAATGTGGTGAAGTCTTTTAAAAACTGTGCCCCTGGTTCCTCAGTTCATCTACTAAAAGCCGTCCTCCCGCGGAAGGATGCGTTTGATGGGGAGTTCACGTGGCTCATCCTGTTCCGAGTGCCCTGCTCTGGATGGCATTCCGGGGGAGCGCAGTGACCTGCATGTTGGCTGCGGGGCGCCAGGCTTGGGTGATCTGAGTGCAGCAGGAGAGTCAGGAATCACGTCCGACTGGTGGGGCTGCTCGCTCCTTCCACGCGTCCGTGCTTTCTTCCTGCGAACGTCAGGCCCAGCTCTCCGTGTGGAGTAGCTGGGGAGCATCTCTCATTCTTCCGTGTAATTCTGACCCAAGGCCCCTTGGCTTTGCTCATGGCCACCTGTGAAATTCCCGTCAGGACACACGGTTGCCTCTGTGTCTCTGGCAGAACCGCTGCTTTCCTCACACATGTGCTCCCTCCTCAAGGCCCCATCTCTTGTTTTGAGTGCTTTGCCACTGAAGTCCCAGGAGCATTGAGCAGGGCAGGGCCACTGTGCCTCTTGGAATTCCTCAGCCATGTCCTCTTGGCTTTTGCTCGGGCTTGTGGGCTCCAGGAGTTCTCCTCTCTGAGTTTCAGGAATGCTTTGCCCCATCTCTGCCCAGCCCGGGGTCTCCACAGTTCTTGCCAAGCTGTAATATCTCCCTTCTGAGTATGCAGGGTATTCGTACATAGTTCATTGTCCCGCTTAAAGTTACACATATAGAAAACTAAGGTAATTGTTTGCAAGACTGTGATTGTATAAACTGCGTGACTTTCAGAGTGAAAAGACTTTCGGATCCCGGCGTGTTACTGTGCTTCTCTGGGCCAGTGTTATTTCTAGCTTCAAATGCAAACTCACATATGCTTGCTGTCCTTTCCTATGAATTTAAACTTTAATTAAACCAATAACTTAGTACATATGGTAGCAAATGTACCTTTATTTTAAATCAAGTTCACTTTTTCATGTCACCGCCCTTTTGTTTGTGTTCCTATATTATAACAGAGATTACATCTATTACAATGACCTGTATGCCTTCAGCCTGGACGCTTTCACGTGGAGCAGGCTGTCCCCGTCCGGGACGGGGCCCACACCCAGGTCAGGCTGCCAGATGACCGTCACTGCCCAGGGCAGCGTCGTCATCTACGGGGGCTACTCGAAACAGGTAAGACGCGCATGTGGGATGCAGAGTGACTTCTGTCTGCTGCCTTTTCAGTTTCACCAGCGATGAAAACTTCAAGTAATAGTTCATTAGATTAATATGAACGGTCCTTTCTGTTGAATGAGAAATGGACAGAGGTGGTGGTGATCTGCTCCTGTGCGAACATACTAAGGTTCTTTACGGCCACGTTGCGTTCTCATCCACACGCCCCCGAAACACGCGGCGTAAATGATGGCTGTGGCAGGGAGGTGCCCCGGCCACCTCCTTCCACCCTGCCATACCCCCACTCAGCCAGCCGCCAGCCCTTGTTCTGGAAAGGAAAACTGGCTTGGGATTTGTGGCTGTGACCTGCCTGGGGCATGGCTAGGCGCGTGACAGTTGGGAGGGCCCTGCGAAACAGGCGGCTGTCGCCAGAGGCCGCGCGCGGCCCCCAGAACTGACGCCTTATCGCGGTAGACGCTCCTCAGAGGCCCCGCGCGGCGCCCAGAACTGATGCTTTATCGCGGTAGATGCTCCTCAGAGCAAAGCAGGATGATGAGCATCAAGCCCTTGTCAAGCTGACGCCGCTTGAATCAGAGCAGCGCCTAGTTCCCAAACGCTCTTCTGCAGCCACGCGGGCCGCTGGGGGATGATCCGAGGGCCTTCAATGCAGGGCCACTCTCGCCAGGCCTTCGGCGTTCGATGGCAGTGAGAAGCTGCTCTGTTTGCACTCACGGGGCATTTACCAGAGCTGGTGAAAGACGTGGGTGTGACACTGGGGTTCTTCTGGGTGGGAACGCCCTCTGCAGGAGCAGCGTAGTGTTGTGACACTTGGGACACGTCTCTCTCAGATGTCTGTGGGTGCCGTTAATACTGTATGAGACAGAAATGCGTGAGCGGCGGAAGGAATGCTGTGTCAAGTGCACGCCCGTCGCTGCTCCGTGGCGTTAACGTCCCCCCCCCTCCCCTTGGGGAGGAGCTGAGGCCCCGCTCAGAGCCTTGCACGCCTGGGGGAGTCTGACAGCCCCGGAGGTTCACGCGCATTCTGGTCCCCCTCTAGTCCAGCGAGGAGACTGAGCGTCTGGCCAGTGTGAGGCGCGTTACTGAAGGGCGGCGCAGGCCCCGGGTGAGGGACTAGCGCCCGAGCCTCGCGGCACCCCTGTGAGGAAGGGGAGGTGGGGTGGGAGTTGCGTGCTTCGGGGGGAGCCCGCGGCTGCAGCCTCCTTGCCTCCCCGGCCCCGGGCTCTGCCACGCCGGCCACTGTGTGGAAGCCGTGGCCCCGGGCGGGCAGAGCGGCGTTCTCAGGGAGGGCTCTGGCGTACAGGCCTCGCGGGGTGTACTTAAATGTGACGGCATGCAAGTTCCCCTCAGCTCGTTGGTTCTAAGGAAGGACGGTCGCTGTCGGCGGAGCAGTGCCATGGATGCCAGCAGGTGCAGGAGGACGGGGGGCTGAGAGGGAAGGGCTGGAGCCCGGCTGCGGTCAAGTTTGTAACCAAGCAGACGGCACTGAATTCCTGCAGTGTGCCGCCAGCCGGCAAGGCCTCGTGTGGATTTATTTTTATTTTTTGAAATTTATTTATTTTATTTATTTATTTTTGGCTGCGTTGGGTCTTCGTTGCCGCGCGCGGGCTTTCTCTAGTTGCGGCGATCGGGGGCTACTCTTCGCTGCGGTGCGCGGGCTTCTCATTGTGGTGGCTTCTCTTGTTGCGCAGCACGGGCTCTAGGCACGCGGGCTCAGTAGTTGTGGCACGTGGGCTCTGGAGCTCAGGCTCAGTAGTTGTGGCGCACGTGCTTAGTTGCTCCACGGCATGTGGGATTTTCCTGGACCAGGGCTCGAACCCGTGTCCCCTGCATTGGCAGGCGGATTCTTAACCACTGCACCACCAGGGAAGCCCCTCGTGTGGATTTAGTTCCTGAGAGTGCTGGGCTTTTGGCTTGGAAGGGTGGGCGTGGGAGCGGCAGCCACTTCCCCTGCTAGCCTGCTGGAAAGAGGAGTATGCAGTCTCAGTAATTGTGATTGCATCGCTTGAATTGTGCACCTGTTTCCAGAGGAGAACAGAAGAGGCATGCACCTAGCTCTCGTTTCCTAGAGACAGCTGCTTCCCACGTGTGACTGACGTTGGCCCTCCTTGGTTTTAGGACGGTCAGGTCACATGTCTGGCCCACAGACAATTGGATTGTTTGTTTTCCAAAAGGAAAATAGGTTTTCCCCCCTTACAGTAAACACAGTACATACGCGTTAGTTAAACAAAACAAAATGAATTGTGCACACGTATTCCCTGGCTCTGTCGGCTGATAGAACAAAACACCACCACCCAACAGCAGTCAGCATACCTTGTGCCCAGATCTTGGATTCTAGGACCATCTCCACGAAGTAACCAGGGCTTCTCAGGGAAGTAGCCGATTCTGGAATTGGGGCAAGAAGTGTGCAAGGTGCTCCCGGAGCTGCTTGTAGCGCCAGAGCCCAAGGAAGTGTGTGTAAGAAACGTGCGCTGATGGGGTGCATCAGCGGCTCGGGAGCCGCCTGAAAGGGTTCCCAGTGCACTGGGCTGGAACTCTGAGCAACAGAGTAAGTAAGGTCGTGTCGGACTGCAGTGCACAGGGGCCCGAATACCCATGAGCCCACGCGATCGCGAACCAGCGACTGAATAGATTAAATGCACGGGGAAAAGGCACCGTGCTCCGTGCAGCATTCCACACAGAGGTGGACCCTCCGCCCTCCTGAAGAGGGGGCTGCGCAGACTGACGCTCTTCCAAGGAGGACAGGCTGGAAAGTTGGGGCGGGGCAGTAACTCGACAGCGAGAAACCTGAGAAACACACCTCAGCCAGGCGAGCAAGGTCCACGTCGGCAGGGATGGGTCTTGGTGACAGCATGCACCCTTGATAGGATGTGATGGGAAGGACACTTGACCTCTGGGATCCACCACCCAAAACCCACAGCCCTGTCCAATTGTGAGAATAGTGTCAGACGAGTCCCGGTAGAGGGGACCCTACAAAACACCTGACTGGCCCTCCTCAGTGTCACCAAAAACAAGGCAAATCTGAGCAACCCTCACGGCTCAAGAGGCCTAAGGATTCATGACAACTCCGTGTAACGTGGGTCCTGGGACAGGGAAAGGACATTAGGGAAAACTAAGGAAATGTGAATAAACTGTGGGCTTCAGTTAATAGTCATTTGTCAGTATTGGTTCCTTAATTGTGGCAGATGTGCCACACTAATGTAAGGTGTTAACCATAAGGGGACACAGGGTGCAGCGTGCACGGGAACCCTCGGCACCGTCTTCTCCGTGTTTCTGTAAATGTAAGACTGTGCTGAAGTTAAAAGTTTATTAAAAATACGGAATTTGAGGGACAAAGACAAAGCAGTTAAAATTGCCGAGATCATGCCACTGAGGAGAGCTGTTTTCCAGGTCGCTCTCTAGACCCTTCTACACTGAGGTAGAAGGTGCAGCGTGAGGACTGGGGTGCTGCTCGGGAGGGTAAAGTGTGTGGTCTGCCCAGGGTCGTGAGCCTAGTTTGAAGCAGCAGACCGGGGTGGAAGCGGGCCGTGCTGTCCACAGCTCAGGAAAGCTCTGTAAATGGCTGTGCTGGCTTCTGCACACGGCGTTCGTTGGATCCTCGCACCGAAGCTTGAATCCCATTATTGGGAAGGCGATGGGAATTGAGGGCACAGGGGTTGGAGATGGAGGGTGGCTGTGTAATGATAGGAGGGTCCCTGCGGTGACCCCGCCCACCCAGAGCAGGGCTCGGCTTGGAGCCACAGGAAGCTCTGAGAGGGGAGCTCCGGGGTGTCCCCAGCCTGTGGTCATTTATTCTATCCGTTTGGATGCAGTCTGGCTGGAACCTGTTGTGTTTCAGATTTTGAGGCTGGTCTGAAGGCTGGAGAGTCACCCCCATGGAAAACGGGACCACGAGCTTGGGGGGGCCTTGCGTGGCTGGGCACAGCACGTGGCATTTGTCATGGCTCCCTTTTCCTTTCGCAGAGAGTCAGGAAAGACGTGGACAGAGGTACCCAGCACTCCGACATGTTCCTGCTGAAGGCTGAGGAGGGAAGAGAAGGTACATGCACCGTGCAGGTGACAGACCGCGCGGCTGGTCTGTGTGTCGCTGTGGAAAGCAGGCAGAGGGTCGCGGGGCTGGTGGGGCACTCCATGAACAGCCCCCGTGTCCCCTCTGGGGCGTTGAGGACGCACTGAGTTAGAAACACAGGTGATGTCAGTCCATCCACAGCTCTCTTCTTGGGGGCGGGGCCACGGCCTCTGTGTCATCTCTCATTTGTTATTGCTCAATGTTAGGACGTAGACTTTTGGAATGCATCTTGTGGGGTTGAAATGCCCACTTTTTTTTTTTTTTATTTGAAGTATAGTTAATGTACAATGTTGTGTTAGTTTCAGGTGTACAGCAGAATGATTCAGTTGTACATACGTTGTTGTTTTTCAGATTCTTTTCCCTTATAGGTTATTATAAAATATTGAGTAGAGTTCCCTGTGCTATAGAGAAGGTCTTTGTTAATTATTTTATACATAGTAGTGTGTACCTGTTAATCCCATAGTCCTAATTTATCCCTCCCTGCTTTTCCCCTTTGGTAAGCATAAGTTTGTTTTCTTTGTCTGTGAGTCTATTTCTCTTGTGAATAAGTTCATTTGGATCATCTTTTTAGATTACACATATAGGTGATCTCATATGGTATTTGTCTTTCTGTGTCTGACTTCACTTAGTATGATTATCTCTAGGTCCCTCCATGTTGCTGCAAATGGCATTGTTTCATTCTTTTTCATGGCTACGTGATATTCCATTGTGTGTGTGTTTGTGTGTGTGTGTATGTGTGTATACACACACAAACACACACACACCCCACATCTTCTATATCCGTTCCTCTGTTGATGGACACTAAGGTGGCTTCCCAGCGCTCATTTTTAAAGCTCAGAAGTCGGGAGGTGGTTAGTTTGCATGGTGCATGTGATGGGAGAGGGGCCTGAGCGGATGGGACCCGTCTGGTCCTGGCTGCCCCTTGGCCCCTGTGAGACCCGTCTCCGTAAGACGAGAGGCCTGCTGGGCAGGAACGTTTCCTCTTTCCCGCTGTGACGTTCTTCAAGCAGAGGCTGCAGAAACGTCACGTACAAGGCGTTTCTCAGGTCCCAACCACAGCGAATTGCGGTGACTGATGGGGACGTGGGAGCCAAGGTTTAGAGCCCCTTTTACATGTCAGCGCACTTGAACTTGAAAGTGGACCGTGTTCTAGGCAGTGGGACCCCAGCCCTTGTGTTCAGCCCCCGCGTCTGGCCGTCAGGCCCTCGGCCCCCAGTGAAAAGTACATGGTGTGTCCTGAGACGCATCCGGCACGGCAGGGAAAGCGACCTCCCCCGACCACGTACAGGGCACGCTGGTGCTTATTCTCTTCTCTTCTGTAAACATTCAGATGCTGGTTGCTGTGAGTGACCTTGTGGCCCACTAACGCATGCCGCTCGGGCTGCGCCTCCAGGGAAGGCTTGCTCTTGGCTGCTTCTCTCTCTCTCTCTTAAAATGTTCATTAGAGAAAAAACATCCCAGTTTCTTTTTCTGGACATGTTGGGAAGACTCCCACACGTTTTGTGCCAGGCCACATCTTGAGGGTTGCTGCGTAAACACGGCGCCCGCCCAGAGGGAAGGACCACAGTGCGTGGCCCACGGGAGGTTCTGGGGGTGTCTGTGGTCGGGGCCCCGCCCGAGGGCACAGTGTACAGGATCCCCCGGAGCTGGTGCGCCCGCCTCTACCTCACCCCTGCCGTCACATCACAGCTGCACGGCGCCCCTGGGCAAGTGTTGGGAGGGTGTGTGGACAGGTTCCCTACCTCAGTGCAGCCTGACCCTCGAGGAGGAGGCATGGCCTCCAGGGTGCGCCGGACCCGCAGGCGCAGAACGACGGCCATGGCATTCTGCAGGCCCCCCCTCCCCATTTCCTCTCCTCATCAGGCAGATGGGCCTGGGCTCGGGTCAACCCTTCCGGAGCCAAGCCCTCCCCAAGGTCCGGCTTCTCGGTGGCTGTGGCCCCGAACCATCAGACGCTGCTGTTTGGAGGTGTGTGTGATGAGGAGGAGGAGGAGAGCCTGGAGGGCCACTTCCTCAACGACCTGCACTTCTACGACCCCGTCAGGAACCGCTGGCTCGCGGGGCAGCTGAAGGTAGCGTGGGCCCCAGACCTGCAGCCAGTGCAGGGCCTGCCCGGCTGTCACGTCCGTCAGGGACGCCCAGGACCTCCCCGGTCACCCTGTCTGTGAGGCTCTGTGGAGCTGCCACCAACTTTACTGTCACCGTAAGCAGGGACCGGGTCGCCTCTGCCCCTGCTGCTGGCACCAGCCTGAGAGACGTGGCACAGTGGCTGCTGTCCCGGGACTGACATCCCTGGGGGCTTCATCAGGTCCGGGACCTCAGAAGCAGGGCCCTATGGCCAAAGGAGGGCGGGTGGTCCACTCTGTGGCAAAGACTGGCTCTGGTTGAAGTCCCTTGGCACCTCTGAGGGGAGTCAGGCAGCGTGTGAGGGCTGGTGTCTGCCGCCCGTTCCCCTGAGAGGTCACACCAGGCAGGGGCGGTGTGGTCCCCGGGGTGAGCCCCAGCGAGTGGATGGGGGTCCTCTGGCTGTCGGGTGCTCGCTGCCCCCCATCCTGAATCGCGCTGCCTTGCTCTTTATCAACAGGGGCCCAAGGTGGAGAAGAGGAGGCGCAGGCGGGGCAAAAAAGGGGAGCCCGGGGGTGCCAACCAGCAGGAAATGAAGGGGACTGGGGCCCAGGAGCCCCTGGAGGTGGTCAGAGAGGTGGTGGCAGAGGACGGGACCGTGGTCACCATCAAGCAGGTGCTCGCTGCCCTGGGCCCGGCAGGACGGCCTGAGTCTGACAACGACGAGGACGATGACGACGGCCCCAACGAGGCGGGTGTCCCTGCGGTGGAGCCCAGCCCCCGCTCCAACGCCATGCTGGCCACGAAGCACGGGCGCCTTTACCTCTATGGGGGCATGTTTGAGGCTGGCGACCGCCAGGTCACCCTCAGCGACTTGTACTGCCTCGACCTTCACAAGATGGAGGAGTGGATGGTCTTGGTGGAGATGGATCCAGGTGAGGGGGTGGCACCTCTGCAGTTGCCTCGGGAGCCCCCAGCTTGTCCGCCCTGCGCCCGCCGAGAGTGCTGCCCGGTTCTGCCCCCTGCCATGCCCTCAGTCCAGGGGGTAGGGCCCTGCTGCCCGGGGGCCTGTCTGTGCACAGCCGTCCCTGCAGGGGGCCTGGGGGAGGGAGCGGGCTCACCCCGACACCACCCGTGAGCCTCGGACCTGCCCCGGCAAAGCGGACTGGACGCACGTTTTCCCCGCGGTGCGTGTGTGCGCGTGTGCGCCTGGGAGCAGACACGCGGCCCACCCGTCTCCGCTGCCGTGTCGCACCACAGGCTGCACCCGACTCGCTCACTGCTCAGTCCTTGGGTCTGAGGCTGAAATCCCTTAAAATCCACACGTTTGGGCAGAGGCCCTGAGCGGCTGTGCGAGACGGCTGCTGTCTTGGAGCGCAGCTTCTCACTCTGCCTGTCTCTGCCTCGACGTGTGGGGATGTGATGTTTGCCGCGAGCTCCAGACGCGCTGGGGGCGGGGCCCCCGCACTCACATCCGCGTGTCCAGGCGGAAGGTGGGCTCCTCGGGGCGGCCGCGGCTCGTGTGCAGTTTCCCCGGTGCCCTGGCCGTGCTGACACTCTGTGGTTTTCGCTTTTGCCTAAAGAATCTCAGGAGTGGCTGGAGGAGACGGACTCGGAGGAGGACAGCGACGAGGTCAGGGGCGCGGAGGGCGGCGGGGAGGACGAGGAGGACGAGGAGGACGAGGCCGGCGGCGTGGAGGCCGGGGGTGAGTGTGCCGCGGGGCCGGGCCCGGACCCCCCAGGGCTCGCAGCTCAGGTCCCTTCTCTGCCGGAGCCCTCGTTTTTATCGGTGATGAGGGAATGTACAATTTTACCAAGCTTCTGTTAAAATTTGACTTTGCTGTGGGTGTGCTGCTGAGGCCAGCTGAAGGGTTTTTTCTAACTGTGTCTGGAGTACATTTGCGCGCTTGCTGTTTAAGCAGGGTCGTAACGGCCTCGTGACGTCCTCCGTGTAAATCCGGGTGCTCACAGCGCGTTCGTTCCATCAGGACTCAGGCCTCCTTCCGCGACTGAACGCGTTTCTTTCTTATTCCCCTCCTTCCCCACGAAAGAGCAACGCCCCTCGGCGGCACCCGGTGAGCCGTTCGCAGACTCCCTGCCCAGGACCGAGCAGTAGTGGGCGAAGCTGGCGCGGGACGACGCCGGGCCCCGGAAGGAGAGTGCTGAGAGCCGCCCGGGCCGTGGCCACGGCTTTCTCTGCTGCCTCGGCCTGAGCCGCACACCAGCCAGAGCTTAGACTGCGGGGGTCGGGTTCCCCAGTCTAACCGCAGTGCGCTGCATGCGGTTTAAAATAAACTGGACTTGGCAGGGGGCTGCCGCCGCCAAGGTGGTCTTCCGTGCAGCCACTGGGCCCCGGTGGTTCTGGCGGGGCCTCTGGCTGGGTCGGGGCCAAGATGAGGGCGAGGGGAGCCGCCTCCACGGCAGGCGGCACCTTGATCGTGAAGTGGAACGCTGCGGGCTTTGTGGGGTTCCCCTCTGCAAAACTAGCAGACAGGTTCTGCCCGCCTGCATGTTCAGCTGACTCTTTGATTTTTAAAAATTATCGGTAGCCGCCCACCGCCTCCTGTACGCATTTTCTTGGTTCTCTGGAGAATAAAGCGCCTGTTGTGGGCTGGTCTGCTCGCTCTGCCACGTGGCTTTGCCTGGGGTCTCTTGCAGTGCCGTGTGCCCAGCTCCTCTGGCCGCTCCCCGCCTTTGGGGAGGAGGTGGTGGAGCTGTGCTCTGCCCCTCTCCCCTTCAGGCTCAAGGTCGTCATTCGCACAGCAACAGAAGAGGACAAGCAGCCGGAGGGCGGGCCCCACTGTCCCCACGCGGCCTCGCCGTCCCGTGCCGGGCACGTCTGGGTCTGCGGTGTGTGGGCGCGCTCCCTGGTGCCTGCTCCAGGGTTAATGGCAGGAGGCCGCTCTTCATTTATGTAATTGGGGCAGAGCTTGGGCTTTGAATTCACACCAGGTGAATTCATCTTCATCTAAAATATCAATAACAAGAAGGCAGGATTCTTAGTTTTCAGTGACGGGCCCAACGAGCCATCATTACCTTGGGCGGGTCATCCTGCTCGTTACCTGGAAGTTAGGAGTGAAGAGTGGGCGCACCCACCCCAGCAGAGCGGGCCCGGGCCCGGGAAGGCTTCAGTGGAAGGTTGAGGCCAACTTGCCCAGAAGCAGCCCCTCACCCCAACCAGCACTTACTTTCTCGCTGTGCTCGGCCCCCGCACCTCTGGCCGTGTGACCTCACTCGTCAGACTTCTCCCGCTTGACTGCACGCGGATCAGAAATAGGAAGCTCTCTCCTCGCCCCTGCCCACCAGAGCCTCCCTCTGGTACGGGGCCTGGCGGAGCCCGTGGGGGTGCCGGTCACTGGGGTTGGGCAGACGCAGCCTGTGTGAGGTGGAAGGGCAGGCGCTCCGGCTGCAGCATCTTGCGGCTCCCCGTGGGTGCTGGGGCAGCAGGGCTCAAAGCCAGCCGGGTGCCACGGCAGGCCCGCGGGGGCCCCAGAGCCCTCCCGGTACCTGCCCTGCGTGCTCGCGATGCGAGGCCCAGGCGTACAGCTCCCGCTCTCTCGGCTGCCGCCTTGGGAGGAGGTGGTTGGGAGAGCGTCGGCCCCAACGCAGGCTTCTGTTCCCGGGGCCGCTCTTATTACAGAGGAGCCTGCAAGCAGGTGAGACTCCAAGGAGGGTGGTTTGGAATCAAACAAGTTGAAAAAGAAATGACAACCCCCTGAAGAAACTTCTGTTTTGCTCTCTGCTTTGTTGTCCTGTCCACGGGGTTGTTGCTGAGGATGCCGTTTGAGTGACAGAGGAAGAAAAGCCCAAGCTCCACACAAGGAGCTGCCTCTGCTGTGTCACCCCCGTGATTAAAGCATCCCTTCAGTGGGACAGTGGCAGGGAGAGGTGGGCGTACGCTGCAGGACTGCGGGGTGCCCAGGGCGGGCAGCGGCCAGCGCACCGTCCCCGCTTCTGCCTGCCGGCAGCTGGTTTGCTGAACCGAATGCTCCTGGCGCCTGGACGGCCAGCACAGAGCCCCAGGCCTCCGTTCCCTGCATTGCTGGAGCCAAAACAGCAGGGTGACAGCTGTATCCAGGGTCAGCGAGGGCCCTGAGTGGGCGTCCGTCTTGCCTGCTCCTTGGTTTGCTGACCTGTTGGTAAGACCCCCTCAGTGCCCCCCTTTGGACGGGTTCTGCCCCTGTCTCTCGCTGGTGCCCACCAGCTGGCCCCGTCACTCCTGCGGACACCACACCAGAGCCCCTGGAGGGCTTTGTGGGGTTTGAGTGTGAATAGCTGTGCGTTCTCCCCGCTTCCTAGGAGCAGCTCAGCTGGCTGACGGCGTCAGGCTTAGTCAGATAATTTGAGAGGGTTGGTCTAAGGCGGTGATTCCTTGGGGTTGGACTGAATTGAGCAGAAATCAAGGGAAACACCTAGCGAGCTCGGAAATCCTTGCCGTTCACAGAGGCGTTTGTGGCGTGTTTGTTAGCATGTGACAGTGGTGTTTGTTGCAATGTGACATCCGGTTTTTGTACCAAGTGGGTGCAGGCAGGAAGTCAGTGCTCCGTGACAGTAGAAACGCGCTGGGGGACCTGACGCTGGGCGGGGCTGCCGGGGAGATGGCCGCTTCGCTGTCCTCGTGGGGTAGAGGAGGCCCTCCTGAGGCCCCGCTCAGGCACCGGCCAGGTGACACGAGAGAGACTTGTGCTTAGGGAACGCCCTCACCAGACCCCCCCCCCCCCCCGTGTGTGGGGGATGAGAGTGTGACAGTGTGCCCGGAGCTTCCACTGGAGGAGTGTGGCCCGGGAGGGACAGCAGGTCCTGCCTGGGAGGAGCGCGGTGGCTGCAGCTCGGGTGGGCGTGCGACGCCTCTGCCCGCTGCTGCCTTCCCAGGCGTCTTAGGTTGGAGAGCAAAGCTGTGTGGAGGCCGTGGGTCCAGAGTGTAGAGCGCGGTCGCCTGCACTTCTGTGGAAGATCCGTCCGAGGCCAGGCCTGGTCGTCGGGGCTCTGGACACGGGCTCCAGTGGAAGCTGAGGCACCGACCGGCGCAGCTGGTGGCCACGGGGCTGGGGCCGAGGTGACCTGGGCTCTGGTCGGCCCAGCCATTCACCTCGGAGCCCCCTGGACGCAAGCCGTCTGGGGCCGAGGAGCCGCGCGGGTGCAGCCAGTGCCAGGCCCGGCCGGCAGGCTGTGCAGGAGCCGAGCAGGGGCGCTCTCTGTTCCTGGACCTGGGTCAGGACCGGGACCACGGCAGCGCGTGGAGCGCAGGGGCCCTGAGCCGAGAACTCGGGAGGGGCGGGCTGCTCCCGGCCTCGGGGCAGGGATGGGGGTGCGGGGAGGGGGCTCTCGTCTGCGGAGCTGGGCCTGGAAAGACCCCCGTGTGTCGGGAGGGTGTGGAGGTCAGAGAGACTCCAGTTGGGAAGAAAGAGTAACCGCCCCAAGAGACACATGGCTGTCGAAGTTTAAGAAAGTTAAGGTAGGTTTGGAGCAACGCTGCTGGGCGGTCCCTCGGCACAGCGTGCCTCTGCGAGTCGCCTCTGTGTCCTCCGTTCGCTGGTGGAGGGGAGCAGGCGCGAGGTGGGCTCCCGGGTCGGTGAGGGGCCGGCGCCCAGTGGGGCAGCGCTGGCGAGGGAAGGGGGTGCATTTCAGATCCCTGCTCTCGGAGCTCTGCTGCTCAGGGTCGTAAGACCCTCCAAATACGATAGACGGACGCTGTCGGGTAACATAAACCTGGTTCCGTGAGAAGGAATTTGTGTGTGTTCATCTCAAAACGTGGGCAATAGAAGGAATTTGCAGTGAAGACACTGACTTATAACGAGATGAGGCAAGTTACCAAACTTCCAAATGGTGATGTTTATTACTAAAAGGAGCGAAATTTTTCTTTAATCTCGACAGTGTCCCTCACTTGCGGATAGTGAAGAATGTAGTAATGGTATGATTTAAACAGTTATATTCGTTAAGGAAAGTTATTTTCATTTTGGAAGCAACCAAGCCATTTTTCCAGCTAAAACAAGGGAAGAAAGGCAAAGGTAACGTTTTAACCGCTTCATCAGTGAGAAAAATCAGAACACAGTCGACATTGCCTTTTTGTCAATGTGCAAAACGATTGCCTGTATTAACAGACAGTTTACATGTACCAGGACATAAGGAGGAAGAAAAGAAAGTGCAGGTTGAGACCGATGTGTGAGAGAATGCACAGGAGGGCATCTGCGTCAGGTTAGTGGCTTCACCTCTGGAGTGAGGGCCCACCTGCACGGAACGGACCGTGTGGGTTTACTTCAGTCAGGCTACGTCAGGGGGCATTTCTTTGGAGATGGCGGATGGTACCCATAAGTAGGGTCCCGCTGGAGGACATTGTCAGGGAAGCACGAGATCAGCATCAGGGGCACATCTGCCCACACGTGAGCCACGGTTCTGCAGCGCGGGGCGGACCGCCACGCAGCAGGCCCGGCGGTGAGTGCAGGCCGCATTGCTGTCACTGGAGCTGGGCTCCCGAGAGGCCCAGTGGGAAGAGCTGGGGGTCCCAGGGGTGCTGGAGCAGCACGGGGGGAGGCGGGCCCCTGCCCCCTGCATTCACGCCCGTCTCCTCGCTGTACCTGCCCCCGGTGTTGGGAAGCCCTTGCTGGGGCAGCGGAGCCCGGCCCTTCCTGCCCCGTCCCTGCCCTCTGCGGGCCTGGTGTGGGGTGGGAGTCGCTCACTGAGCGGCAGTCGGCTGCCTGATGGCCCTGTTGACGGCGTTCAGAGGGGGGCCCTTGGGCCAGGCCCGTCTCTTGGTCACGGTTGAACACAACACCTGCCGGAAAACCCTCGGTCTGTTCTGTGGTCCACACGCAGGAGGCCCTGGGATACCAGCGGGCTCTGCTCTGAAGGGACCAGGAGTTCTCACGCCTGCCTTGGGTGTGTCAAGCGCTGACCTCTCAGGAGGAGCCTGGCGCCTGTCTGACCGTCCTGGCAGGCGTGGAGTGAGTTAGTGAAATGGGCTGAACGAGGAACCGCCAGCGGGTGGAGGGCAGGGTCCAGCCGAGGCCCGTCTCGGCCACTCCTTGGGGCCTCCAGGGTGGGGATTGTGCTGTCACCGTGTTGCCAGGCAGCGGCTGCGCACCTGGAGACCTGCACCCACCTGTGACAGGCAGGACGGGAAGGGTGTGCACGTGTGATAGCCGTGTGAGCCCGGCTTACCGTGAGGGGTGTGTGTTGGGGGCAGCGAGGTGGGCGCGAGAGGGGTGCTGCCCCAGGCCCAGGCCCGAGCCTGCTCACCGAGGCTCGCCCGGGGCTGGCTGCGTCCACACTGTGACCCACCCCCGGGGGTGCCTGCTTCCCTGAGGTGTGGGGCGATCTGGAACAAAACGTGTTGCCCGTTGGCATCCCAGGCTCTTCCACGTTGGGGTGGAAGCAGACTCCAGAAGCTGCGTCTGTGCTAACGCATGCGCCGGTTCTGGGGAGCGTTTGGCATTGCTTCCATCGTCCTCAGGGGTGTCCACCTGCTTTGGGCCCCCTCCGTGCGGCCGTCTCCTTCCTGCTGTTCCCCCGGGTGCCCGGCGCCTCGTACCCACCCTCGAGGGTGGTCCACGTCCTTGAGGTCATGTGGTCCGGGCTCGTGGCCATGCTGTACGAGAGCAGCTTCGTTCTCTGGTTTTACACAAAGGCAACTGCACTTTTTCTTCTTTGAAGGCTGAGTTAGTGACACTAGTCGGCACTTGGGACCGGTGCTTTTTCAGTCTTTGCTTCCTGCCCGTTTCCTGACACCTGGACAGCCCTGGGCAGGAGAGCGAGACTGACCAGGCCCCGAGCCTGGCTCCCGCTCCCTCCTGCGCCCTCCTCTGGACTCTCGGTCCCCCTACGTAACTGACCAGCAGCACATCCTCGTCCCTGGCAAGATCAACAGTGACTCTGTCGTGGTGCTGACTCGATGTCACGACAGGACAAGCTGGAGGCTGTCGGTGGACTGCGGGTGGGCGGCCCGTGTGGCAGTGAGAAGAGAGGTCATGACGTCTGGGAGGCACCTTTACGGTAAATTTCTGGGACGGAAGGCACGGAGCGTTGGAGACGAGACCTGGAAGGCTGAGCTGAGCTCGGTCCAGAGGCGGGGGGGGCTCCACCCAGGACGCCTGGAGGACCCGGGGGGATGGTACCCAAGCTAAAAAAAAGGGTGAAAAACAGAAACAGTTCATTTCATTCACGCTCCCGAATATTCGTCTGCTCCAGCGGTCCATAGCGTCTTGGGCTTGTTACCTGGGTCTCTCCCCTGGGCTCTCGGGAACGCCCTTCGGTTTTTAAGTGGGGCGGCCGTATAACTTAGTGTCCAAAGTGGGACTCTTGAGATGAAAGGGAGCACTCTGATGACCAGGCTGGATGTTGGATGTTCGCCGGGCCCGGCGGGAGTCTGTGGACCCGCACTGCGTTCTCCGTGCACCCCGGGGGAGCCGTGGGCTTCGTGCGTGTAGGAAAGCACCTGTCATCCTCCCACACGCCCCACACGGAGGGCGTCTAACAGAAATGGGCTTATGGTTGTTAGACGGGGTGTGGACAGTCCTTGTATTTGGAGCCCTCTCAGCCCTCCCCTGGAACGGCTTCAGCCACGGGCACTGCGTTTTTGTGGCCACGCTGAGCTTTTCTGCATGGACACCATCTTCCTCGTCAGTCGTTTGGGTGCAGGTGTCGCATACCCTGTGCAGCGTCCTCTCCCGCTCTCGCAGGTGAGGTGCGGGTGCAGCTTCCCAGCCTGGGGGTGGGGGATGGCCGGGCGGCGCGGGGGCGGCCTGTCCCCCACTCCCCGGCTCAGCGCAGGTAACTCAATTTCTCAGCCTCTGGTTTTCCCATTCCAAGCACGGAAGCAGCTGTTAGGGGAGAAGAGGACTCTCACGAGGCTGCTCTGGGATTAATTAAAACCTGTCAGCGCTCCGCGCCACTAGGGCCTCGCGCCAGCATCTGTTCCTGCCCCGTCCCGCGTGTCCACCAGGAACGCGCCCGGCAGCAGCGGGGTCAGCCAGCCTGGCCCAGAGGGAGCTCTAACCCGGGCCTCCGGCAGGCAGGAAAGGCCGGCCAGGCTGAGCGAAAGCTGTAGGCCTGTCTGCAGGGCAGCCTGGTCTGGAAACCAGGAAAAAACCAGCTCTTCGGGCCTCTCAGACGCAGCACGTCGTGGTCTCCGTGGAACCCACTCGGAATTCACCCGGGTGTAGGGAAATGGCAGTAACGTGGGTGCTGCTCTGGTTTTCAGTTGTGTTACTGGCAGCCGGGCAAGTGATGGGGCGCCGGCCAGCCCCCTGGGAGCCCCCAGCCCTGAAGCCACTGCTTGCCTCAGATGACGGGCATTTGTGCTGTTGCTTTTCTACGTAGCTATGTTACCTCAGGGTGTGTGCATGCGAGTATGCAACCTGCCTGTGTAGGTACCGTTTTGTGTCATGCAGTTACTGGAATGCACAGAAGTCTTTCTCATCTTCACAAAGCGTTGCAGACGGAATCACCAGACACGCACCCCAGCATGGACGACGCAGAGAGCTGCGAAGAGCAGGCATGTTTATTTGGTTCCCTCCAGGGCTGCGGCAGCCACGCGGTTGTAAAAAAAGGAACGGAGAGTAAGGTGTACAAAAACGTGAACTGTCCCTTTAGAAAGTAACATCATCAGCCATGTATTTCCTATGGCTCCTCCCTCCCTCTCCTGTGTCCCCATGCCCTGAAAGAAGACCCCCAAGCGCAACCAAACTGTGAGAAGGAACGGGGTGAGTATGTATGTGACAGAAAAAAAAAAACTGAATTTAACGGGAACATGCTCTAATCTTTAGTTTATTTCTGGTTAAAAATATAGCAATCCAGTGCAGTGTAGTAAAGAAATCTGCTTCAAAGGTAGCAGAGAAACAGCTGAACATAAGCAAAGCAAGGCAGGGTCCACGGACGGCCGTGCCCAGGACCTTCCCAGGCGTGGGTGCAGGGGCCCCGTCTGGACGGGCCCGGGCCCCACAGACACATCCATGCATGTGGCCGGGGCTGCTCCATGGCTGGGACCACGGGGCATCCGGACAGTCCGGGACCTTATTCTTTTGTTTGGACAGTGGGACAACGCTGGCAGGGAGGGCAGACACACCAGGAACCTGGTTTGGATTGAAACAAGGTATGTTGCATATTTTGGAGATGGATATGTCATGATTTCTCAGGAATTGTCAAGCCACTGGGTTTCAACCACATTCCTGTCCTGGGACCCGACCAGCTCCAGAGTATGGATGAGGCATCTGGAAGAAATATGCATATCTGTGAGGGACGTCGAGGCAGGCACAGGACAAGAATGTGAAAACCCGTGGGCTCAGTGACACTGAGGGAGGACGACATCGTGTGAGGGCCGTCAGGGCCGCGGACATCTGACAGCCTGGCCGCACATCCTGCATCCTCAGTGCAGAAACGCCACGTGCTCCAAGCCCAGGCCCAACGGCAGGCTGTCCAAGTGAGGCCTTCCCCCACGCCCGCGCTGCTCCCTGGCCCCCTGGCCCTGGCGCCAGCCCCCTGGATGCCCACAGCACAGCAGCCCTGGGGTCTGGGGGTGGGGGGAGACTGGGGAAAAGAAGGACTTTGCCTGAAGACTCAGTGTCGGGGCAGCGCCGGAGGGCCGGGTTGTGATCGTTTCATGGGCAGAAGAGAAAGCAGGTCTCTGCTTCCCTAAGTAAGTGTGCAGCACAGATTTAAAGTAGAAAAAGGCCCAGGCCACTGCCAGCTGGAGCGGGCGCCCTCTCCCGTGCCTCACGCCCGGGCTTGCCACCCGCTAGCCGCCTCGCGAGCCGCCGGACGCTCCAGGGGCTCTGCCTCCGGTTGCCTCCTTTTCCACGTCCCAGACGGGGATGTGACGACAGTGGGGACTGTATCTTCTGCCATCGATTTGCCGGATCCCGTCTCTTTCCACGTCAAGCTGGAGGGTCGGCGTGCCCCACGGCAGAGTGTTGTTGCACAAGCCAAGGATTTTGGCTAAAGTCCAAAAAACATGACCCAGAATAAAAGGCAAACTGTGAGTAATACCCAATCACGTGGTTCTGTGAGAAGACCAGGAAGTTGTCGTTGGGTGTCCGAGCTACGAGCCTTCCCTTCTGTCGTTCTGCTTTTAATGTCCCCCGTTTGTACACCAGCTGCTTTTGCTAATGCGACAATCTCCTCAGATGAAAAAGTTAATAAACAAAATGGCGACTCCGATGTTTAGCAAGATCACCATGGCGACCAGGATAGGCGCCGAGCCCTGGAACGGAAGCAGAAGAGGGGAGGTGAGCCCAAGGCCACACCCCCTCCTCCTGAGCGAAACTAGGGCTTCCCAGAGGGCCGGGGGAACGGAAGGTTCAGGCAGCCGTCAGAGGCTCCCACGAGCTTCTCAGTGTGGAGTCCTTGGGGCTTTGACCCTTTCAGACCTGCGCGCCTGGGTCCCAGCATAACCACCCGAGCTCTGCATACCTGGGATGCCAGGGGCAGTCCGCCCAGCGTGGCCCCAGACCTGGCGACGGGAGAGCCCTCTCAGTTCAGTGAACAACTGCCCAGGAGCTGCGCAGCCGCCAGGAGCCCCTCGCTCTCCTGGGGCACGAGCCCACCTGGTGCTTAGACCACAGCCTCTACCCCCCAGACCCGCCGTCCTTGAGCCTCTGCAGTGACGGTGCCAAGGCCACGGTACTGGACAAGGATGAGGGGTGCCAGCCGCCCCAACCACCCCGGGCCTCTGCTGGAAGCCCCCTCCCGTGGAACCACTCAGCGGTGAGGACATGCCCGGCTGGAGGTGGCCACGTGCTCGTGCCGCTGCCCGAAGCAGCATTGTTTTAAAGCACCCAAGACGCACTTGAAGAGGTTTTAAAGCCACAACACGGTTCAGTGGGCTAAATATAGAACCCCTTCCTGCATCTCCCACCATGCCCATCATTCGGCTTCCTAAAATACCCACACGCGCACCACATGCGTTTCTGGAATAGAACTGGTATCTAGGTCCCAGCCGGAGCACCTGGGTTCAGAGAGGGCAGGCGCGTCACAGGAGCTAGCCCACCGCCCAGACGGATGCTCACAGTGGCCTCGAGGGCCGCCTTCCAACAGAAAGCTGCTCGGCCCCGGGGTCCGCCTGGCAGGTACTGAGTCCCAGAGGGCCCCGTGGGGGTGCCCCGCAAGGCAGGCGCTCGGTCTCCTCGTGTTCAGGTGGGGTTGAGCATGCTGTGCCCCACCAGCGGGTGAGGGGCCTGATGGCCGTTTGCACAGGGCGTCAGCGCTGGGCCGTGGGGCTCCGAAGGCGTTTCACGGGCCATTCCCGCTGCCATTCGGTCAAGGGAGCGGGGAGTGGGAGCCGGTGGGCCAAGGGCCGGCCAGGAGGTCCCTCCTGGGTGCGAGTGCCCCAGCCCTCAGCCTGGCCCAGGACCTCTGTTCTTTCCTCAACACTGCCCGCCCTCCACGGGAGGAGTGTGCTTAGGGCGGGTCTCACCCATGAGGCGTGGTCCTCACCCGTGAGCGAGACCCAGCGCCCGCCACGGGGCCTGAGGAAACCGAGTCACGGCCCCACCCCGCGCATCTGATCCCACAGGCCTGGGGGACTCCGTCCCTCTCACCCACGTGGGAGCCAGACCCGTGTGTGTCCTGCCTGCTCTGGCCTCTGTGTTTCCCTCCAGGACGCAGGACGTCCCTCCAAGGTGAGGACCGTCCTAGGCAGCAGGGGGAGGTCTGGGGGCAAGGGTGGGGGTCTCATGCTGTCCCGTTTCTTTTGGGGAGCTTCCAAAACCACCCAAGTGCATTTGCTGAAAAGATGGCACCTGGGAGTAGCCCTCACGTGGACCCGTCAGAAGCAGTGCAGCCCGCACCCGTGGGGGCTTCCTGCAGAGGAGGGTCCTGAGAGCTGGAGGGTCGGGGGAGACCCAGGGGGACGGGCTCTCAGCCCCCAGACCGCTGGCGTCCACTCACCGTGCCGGCCTTGAGCTCATCCCCGTTCTCCTCGTCCGATTCCAGCGCCACCGGTGAGGACCTCTGGGGCGGAGAGAAGGTCAAGTCCCAGCGCAGCAGCCGGGGCTCCGCCCGGTCCCCCAGCCGCAGGCTCTCCAGCCTCTGAACGGCGGGCTCCGCGCACGAGGCTGGCCTGGCGTGCTCCTTGTTCTGGGCCGTGGAGCGCAGCCTCTGGGCCCCGAAGCCCCGGTCCTCGGCGCCCCCCTTGCTGTAGCGTCCTTTCGGGGGGTGCACCTCCTGCGCGTAGGAGTCCATCCGCAGTAGGGGCTTCATCTCCATCTCGTAGCTGCTCATCTTCTCCTCGTCCAGCTCCAGCAGCTTGCTGCTCCCCGGGCCGGGGTTGCCGGCCCGGTGGTGGGAAGTCCAGGAGAACGTGGTGGGGGACCCCGTCCGCCGCTCCCGGGGCTTGGGGTTGCTGGGCTGCCTGTGGCCTAGGCCCCGGGCCCGGAAGGCTTCTGCGGGCTGGCCGCTGCGGAGGGCGCCGCTGCGGACGCCCCTGGAGCCCCCGGCCTTCTCCTCTCCCCAGCTGTTGCGGGCGCAGTCCCCTCCCCGGCCCTCCAGGAGCATCTGGATGTCCCCACCCCGCTCCTCGTCCACCGAGACCTGCCGGGAGAAGTGGGCCACCTTGTTCCTCGAGGCGGGGGCCAGTGGAGGGGTGGCCGTGGGGCTGGCGGGGAAGCTCTGCAGGGGGCTGTCGTCGGGGGTGGTGCCCTTGCGGTACAGCTCTGGGCTCTCCTGCTGTAAGGGTGTCCCGGTGGAGATGACCTCGATGTCATCACTGGAACGCTGACGCTTCGGCCGCTGGTACTCGAGCCCTGGATCAGGGAGGAGACGGGGAGCACAGAGGTGGGTTACTCGGACCTTCTGGGTGGAGGCCCAGTCTCACCTGAGAATGGCAGGGGACCAGGACCGGGCTATGGTGGCAGGTAGCCAGGGCACTCGCTGCCCACCAGCAGGCTGTGGGGCGAAGAAAGTGGGAGGACAGTGTTCCCAAGGCCCCTAATAGACCCCCCAACTCCCCTCTGTGGGCACTTCAAGGATGACCAGATTAGGACGGGCGGGGTGGACAGTCGTTCTGGTCCACGCCCCCAGCTGCAGGGGTGACCCAAGGCCCGAGAGCATGCTGGCCTGGCCTGCTCAGGGATTCTGAGGTCCCACCCCTGCGGACCCCTCCTGACAATAAAAGAAACATCTCGTGCTAGGTGACGTTCTACAAGGCAGGACTTGGACTGTTTGTGGCTGAATTCCAGTGCTTCTGTTCCCTATGTTGGGTCCTGGGGTTCTCAAGGCTGCGCCAAAGGCCAGGAATCCTACCAGCAGGACCAAGAACTGCAGGCTCTGGGAGGAGAGCTCAGGGGGTGGGCCCAGAACACATTCCACCCCAAAACCTCGAGAGGCTTCCACTTGCTCTGGGAAGCGTGAGTCTGAGAGGAGTGAGCCTGACCCAGGTGGGGCGGCGCGTCGGGCTGGGAGGATCGCGGCCTCAGCGGGCCTCTCCGGTCAGTAATCCCCCTGCTCCAGCCTCCCTGCCTCCCTCAGGCCCGTCCCCCAAGGGGGGACGAGGGTCTTGGATCTGGCTGACGCGCAGTGGCTCCTAGCTCCTTCCAGCCCCCCCAGCCCCACCCCGAGGACAGGCGGGAGCCCCCCCGTGTCCCAGAGCTGTGCTGACCAACTCGGCCACTGCCAGTCACGCGTGGCTACTGATGGATTAGGTGAGACGAGGTGAAGCTAAAGATGCAGAGCCGTGGCCGCAGTCCCTGCATGGCGGGCAGCAGCCTCGTCGGACAGCAGTCACAGAAGGTTCTAGCATAAGCCTGGGGGGAGGAGCGCACACAGCGTCTCGGGGAGGATGCAGCGGGCTGATGGCGGCTGTGGGCAGAACCGGCGGAGGTTACTTGGCACCCCCCCCCCGGCTGCCCTGCCCCCAGCGGCACCGGGACTCACCGTTTTCCCTGTGCTGGAAGGAAGGGGAGAACTCTTTGGCAGTGATCCTGGCGATGCGCGCTTCCTCCTGGGCCTTCTGAGCCGCGGTGAGGGCCGCCTCGGCCTTGGCCCGGGAGTGGGAGGTCCTGGGCAGGAGAGACAGGGCGGTGAAGGCACGGGGTGGGGGGGCGGCTGCAGCAGAGGGGCCGGGACAGGGTGCCCAAGACCTCACTCACTCGGCAAACGTCCCCGGGCACCACCCAGGCCAGGGTGCCCACCAGCTGCTCTGGGCACGGAGCAGACCGCACCCGAGCGAGAGCTGGACCTACCTAGCCTGGGATGAGTCTCCATCCGGGTGAGCCCAGGTCCTGCCGTGAGGAGGCTCCCTCCTTCCCCTGGTCCGGCTACAGGCTAGAGACCGCAGCCCATGACTGACTCATCTCTGAACCTCCAGGGACGGGCAGGTGCTCCGTGTGGACCCGACCAGAGATGACGGTCTGGGGGCAGCTGTGCGGCCCCCCCCCCCACCCGTGGGCAGAGCGGGCCACACTCCAGGGTGAGCAGCCGGCCAGCCTCGGGCAGGAAGGGGCGGGCTCGACGGCAGGACCAGCCAGCGCTCAGAAGAGGGCGCAGGGCAGGAGGAGTACGGCCCGCACGTCCCGTCCTGGCCTGCCCCTGGTGCCTGCTTGGCCTCCCCCGTCCTGCGTGAAGGGGCCTCGCTCGTCCCAGCACCCTGCACCTGGGCCCCCGGCCAAGCAGTCCTTCCGCCCAAACCCTGTCCCCTGGAAGCTGGCGTCACTAGCCCCGTGTGCGTGGAGGAGTCTGAGCCCTGGTCTCCAGGTGCCAAGAGAAGGCAAGTCTGTGGCCCGGGATGAGGCCCGACGGCCCTTGGCAGCTGGGGGTGGGGGCGATGGACACAGCTAGTGACGCCACTGCCCTCGGGTGGGGCGCACACCCCAGGGTGGACACGGGGGCCGCGAACCCAAATGAGCCGACGACACCGCCCTGACACTTCCAGCAGCACAACCTCCCACCGGCACTCAGCTGCCCCTCCCCAGCTGAGTCCGTGTGAGACCCTTCTGGGGGCAGGACTGGGTGCCTGAAGCAGGACAGCACCCAGCATCTGAGGGTCTCACCTGCCTGCGGTTTCCATTTCTTCCTGCTGGGCGTCCTGGCTCCAGAGGCCCTGCTTCCCCCCGGGGCAGCCGAGGCGACGACGACTGATTCCCCTGAGACGAGGGCAGCCTGCCCCCCTGCCCCTGTCACCCACTCCACGGGCTTGACCTGGAGACCCCTCACTCCTCGTGAGCCACTGGCTTCTGTTTTTTCAAAATGCCACTGTGCTAACCAGGAAGAGTTCACAAGAAGAAAACCAACGTATGACGTACACACACGTACAACATGTACATCGTCACGCGAACGTGAGTCCAGGACGCGGAGCAGCAAGTGGGCCCCAGGCTTCTGCCACCCGCCACCCGCCGCGTCGCCTGGGAGCAGGACCCAAAGTCGGAAGAAACCTATGTGCAAACGCACAGCGTTGAGCAAATTCTATCCTTTGCGTGGTTTCCTAGAAATAGGGAAAGACAACTGTCACTCAGTGTGGCTGCATCCCATGCCCCTCGGAGTGAAAGCTGAGAAGCACCGCCTTGTAGAAGATTCCTTGGGAACTCCGCGGTTATAATTCCAGCAGAAGAGGGGCAGGAACCTCAGGGGGGCAAAGCCAGGAATAAAACACAAATTATGAATACTTAGTTTATCAGTTGTTAACACATCAGTTGATAAACCGTGGCTGCAGCCCACAGGCTCCCACGCGGTGACCCCCACCTGTGGCCAGTGCATTCCGCTGCGTCCCTAACGGCACATCCACGAGTTTACGGCACAGAGGGGCTTTCCTGTCCAGCCCTGAGTTGGAGGCTGGTAGAGGCATGTACATATCTCAAGAACCGGCAGTGTCACGTCAGAAATGAGGGTGCAGGTCAGACCTGGTGATGGCCAGTGTGAGGCCATGGTCATCCAAGGCCCATCTGGGGGCCAGAACATCGGGGACAGAGAGGAAAGGACAGATGGCAGGGTGTCCGGCTGCATGGGGGTCCCATCGGGTGAGCCTACTCCCCACCACTTCTCCCACTCCTGTCCCATCTGCTGGGCTGGGACCCCGGTGAGCAGCCCCAGCACAGACACCCCGACTCGGAGACCCAGGGCATCCCCTGAAATTGTACCCAAGGTGCTCTGCGTGCTTTCTCCTTCCCCCGCAAGCAGGGGGTCCATGGCTTTCATTAGATCCCATGAGGCCCCAAAGCCTAAACACGCTGGTCTGGACATGGCCAGCCCCGGACGGGTCGACCTGGTCCCCTTCCCGCAGGGCGGCTTCCGTAGCCGAGAAGCGCTCTGTCACGGCACGGCCCCAGCTCAGCCCAGAACCAGCTCGTGGGCCCGAGCTCGCCTGTGCTGGATGATGTGGTTTCTCCAGAACGTACCATGGGTTTGGCTTTGGTAGTAACAGTTTATTGAGATATAACTCAGAGCGTACAGCTCGCCCCTCTAAAGCACACAATTCAGTGGTTTTTAGTCTGTTCGCGGAGCTGTACAGCCATCACCCCAGCCGATTTTAGAACTTTCCACCACCCCCAAAGGACCCCATTACATTTATTAATCACCCCATTTCCCCCAAAGCCTCCCCACCAGCCCTAGGCAATCAGTAGAGTTGCCTGTTGTGGACGTTTCACGCACGACTGAGTTGACTGGGGTGAAACGCACGTCACAAGGTGCACCACCTGGGAGGTCCCGGGTCAGGGGCGTCCAGCACGTCCACAGGCCATGCAGCTACCACCTCTAGTTCTCGCACCTTCCCACCACCCCAGAGAGAGCCCCATCCCCAGGGCAGTCACTCCCTCCTGCACCCCCAGCACCAGGAGTCTGAGCCACAATTCAGCGTTGACAAAGCCCCTCCCATTGCTGCACAGATGGCGCCCACCCCGCTTCCCAGCCACGCGGCGGGGCCAGTCCTGGGCTGCTCCTGGGGTCTGAGCCAAGCACCCCGCCACGCGGCGGGGCCAGTCCTGGGCTGCTCCTGGGGTCTGAGCCAAGCACCCCGCCACGCGGCGGGGCCAGTCCTGGGCTGCTCCTGGGGTCTGAGCCAAGCACCCTGCCACACTGCGCTGCCCCTGATCCCGGGGACCGGGGGTCGTCAGCTGGCAAATGAGCATCACGGCTGACCAGACGGGGCGCCCCCAAAGTTGGTGACATCCACCCTGAGCCTCCTGCAGGCCCTCAGAGACCGTGTCTGGGACGGGCCCGGCCCTTGGGGTGCAGTGTGCTTCCGTCACAGACAACGGAACCCCGAGAAGTAAACGTGTCAGGGCCGTGCACCTAGTGGTGGAGGCGCCCCGAGTGAGGAGGCTGTGAGGACGGGAGGTCCGGGGCGGCTGAGGGGGACAGGGCTGTCGCGTCCCCAGGCACCCCCATCATCGAAGCAGTTGTCTCGTAGCCCTAAGAGCGATAGGGACAGAGTAAAGGGACAAAGTAGGTGATTAAATAGTTAATCCCACTAGGGGATTATAAGTAAAGAAAGAAGTATGGGAGACCCCTGTGAGTTAATGATCACTCAAGAAAGCAGGTTTGCTTAACCACAAAACCAAGCAGGCTTACTTAGCAACAAAACTATGCAACAGGAGCATGAGACATGCCCCCAAACAATAAAACAATGGCGCCACGAGACCCACATCCTGCCCAGTGAGCTCAGTAAGTTAATGATTCCTAGGACACGCTCCTGTGTGGGCACTGAAAACAAAAATATAAGGAAAAGGTGACGTACTAAAACCTGAGATGATTTACCATTTTTAGCATATGTTACCACCTTTTCGCTCATTTCCATTGTGCCATGACAGTCCTGGCTTGACCACGTAGAGACAAGAAAACTCCCCTGCCGGACATCGGAGAGGATGGAACTGTGACGTCTACTCAAGAATGAGGAAGAAGGTGGTCCTTACCCTCCCTGCCGCCTCCCTCATTTTCCTTTGATTATAAAACTAGCCCACTAAGTTCTGGGTACAGCACCCTCCCGCCCGCCCACCTGTAAGCCTCACAAGTGCCTTATTCTGGTAAATCACTTCTTATCTGTCGCTTTGCCTCTGGCTGAATTCTTTCTGTGCTGAGACAGAAGCAGCAGGAGCTGCTCAGAGCCCCCAGCGCCACCTAGCGGTTCCAAGAGCAGCCCGACGCGTGCACTGACGGCGGAGCATCTTAAGGTCAGGAGGGAGGATGGAAGCCGGGGGTGAGTACAGAGTGGGCGCTGGAGGGCTCTGAGCTCTCCAGGGGCCAAGGCAAGCACGGAACGGCGTTGATGCCGTTCAGGGCACTTGCCAGACAAAATCAAACCCTTGCCTCAGGAGAGAGGTGGCCGGGCCGGGCTCTGGGCCTGGAGGAAGTTTCTGGGCCTCAAGGTTTCCGGGGTGTGGGGGGGCTTCCTGTAAAGACCCCCAGT
This sequence comes from Balaenoptera ricei, assembly GCF_028023285.1. Lineage (NCBI taxonomy): Eukaryota > Metazoa > Chordata > Mammalia > Artiodactyla > Balaenopteridae > Balaenoptera > Balaenoptera ricei. Next base: position 62,290,743 of record NC_082657.1, on the reverse strand, counting down.
GCAGGACGTGGGGCCCTGCAGGGTGAGTTCAGTGCCAAGTGCAAAAGGCTGGAATGACCCAGAGACCAGCACCGTGGGCCTGGGAGGGGCCCGCGCGGGTCCGTGTAGGTTGGGTGGCTTGGGGCCGACACCCCCCCTCGCCCCCCCGAGGACTGTTCCCTGGCGCCTGCTAACAGCAGGTCCCTACACCTGACAGCTACTGTTTGAAAGCGACAAGTGCCGATGGTTGTGGAGCCCAGACGGGGCTCTGGACCAAGAGGTAGGACCGACCCCCGCCCCCGAGGGATGGGGCGGCAGGAACACAACCGACAGAGGTGGGGCCGGACTGCGGGGATGCTGGGGGGGCGGCGGGTGGTCAGAGCCTTCAGAGCGATGGCCAAGTGCAGCGCGCCGGACAGAGTTACGGGGACGGAGACGTGAGCGAGGGTCTGTGTATTTTGAAGCAGTGGGTTTGATGGCTCCTCGCTCAGAGGAAGGACATGAACATTCCCTAAATAAGCGCCCACGTCGAAGAACCCAGCTTAAATCCCTTCAAAGGTCAGGCTAACAGGCATCATTCCAGCGCATTTCTGCACACACGTCCCAATGGCACGCATGTAAACACACATGTGCTGTCCCCTCTGTCCCTGATGGACACGTGGCTCAGACACAACAGCCTCTCCGGGGAGGGGTTCGACCAAAAGGCCGACAGAGGCCCAGCTTTCACAGTATGTGCTTCCCTGTTTGTCCCGAACCCTCGGAAGTAAAAACAAAAGCACCTCCTGCCCAGCCGACTGCTCCGGGGGGGGCTGGTCTGCTCCTAGGGAGGCCCTCCCTGCTGGACAGTGAGAGCCGGGTCGCCGCCCTCAGGTGGCTGCGTGGACACCTGACTTGGGCCCGGGCCCCAAAGCCAGCGCGGCGGGTGTGGCTGAGCCCCACCCCCAGATCTGGTCCCCATTTGGACGACCCTTGACTGTCGGCTCCCAGAGAGGAGGGCCCGCTGCGCCCGCCTGCTCAGGACGCCCCCTCACACACACACACACACACACACACACACACACACACACACACAGCCAGAGGGATCGAAGGGGCCATGATCTGGTTCCCGCAGCTTTGCTTAGTAAAAACACACGGACGTTAATTCCCCAACATCATACGTATATTTACACATATACGTTCACACGTATATAAAAAGAACATGCTGCGGCAACCCTAAAATAAAATTAAATCCAGGCGACTGCATTTAATAGAGAAGAAACCTCCCAAGGCATCGCGAAAGCTCCCCTGAAGTGAGACTTGCAGGACTCGGCCGGCAGCCGGGTAACGGCTCCCGTGGGCACCGGTCCCTCCGGGGACACCAAGGCGGGCCGGGCCAGCTTTGTGAGCCGGCCTGCGAGCCCCCGGGCCCCCACCTCCCGACGGCAGCTCCACCCACGTGCCCGGCAGCGCCTGCACCCCCGGCTCCCTGAGAGGAGGGCCCTGCGTTCCTGCCGACCAGGGGGCAAGGCGGGCAGGGCCCCCTCCAACGTGGGACACCGTCTCCCATAGACAGCGCAGGGGATGGACAGCCAACCACAGGGCTGCACGAGACAAAGCCACAGGCGTGTCAGATGGGTGGACGGGCGGGGTGTGCGGTGACCTGCCTGTGTCCCTCCCAAACTTTGTCCATCTGGGAACCTGGGAATGTGACCTTATTTGGCAACGGGTGTGATAAAACCCTAGATGGCCTGGCCCCTCCAAGTGTCCGACTCAGCAGGTCTGGGGCGGGGCCCGGGAACTTGCATTCCTAGCACCCCTGGGTGAAGCTGCTGGTGGTCTGGGGGCCCCACTCTGAGAACCACTGCAGGAAAGTGGGAGCCTCGGTCTGCCCTGACCGCTCCTGCCCAGCGGCTACTGCACGTCTGCAGCCAGCCCTCTGCACTCTGCCGACACGTGGTGAACCCACTCAACGCGCTCCTGCACCGGATCGAGGTGTGCCCGCCCCCAGTGCCGCCCCGGGCCCTCCAGCTCTCTTCTGCCCAAGTCGGGGCGTGCCGTCCCACTCGTGGCCGCCACCTTCCCCCACCCAATCCACACCTGACTTTCTCCGCTCGCCCTGTTCCTTGTTTCTCCTCCAACCTGAGCCCCCTCCTCCAGCCGGGTGTGTGATACCCCGCCCTGGTTTTCAGGGGACGCAGCCTCCAGGCAGCTGTCACCAGTGCTGGTCGCCAAGGGGCTAAAACAGGCCTGGGGATCTCCGAAGAGAGGCCCCCTTCCCGGCCATTCACATCCAGATTCAATTCAGCACTTGTTGAGCGCCTACTGTGTGCGTGCTGGGACGCCCGGGGGGAGGAGTTGTCCACACGCTGCGTCGTGACACCGGTTGGCGGCCAGCAGTCCGGCCCGTTTCCACGTCCGTGACGACCCTGAGGCCGGTGTGGGCATCGCTTCGCGCTGACAAGTGAGGAAACCGAGGCACAGGGTCTGGGCATCCACGTCCCTTCGCTGGTCCGGCCCAATCGAGGATCCGAGTTCTCTTCCAGCTCAAAAAGGTGCCCCGAGTCCACAATAAGTGATCGATCCAGAGGGTGAGTGACACAGGCTGCCGTGAGCACCTGCCTGGGAAGGGCCTGTACTGGGGCGAATAGCCTCCCCAGCAAGTTCACGTCCGCCCAGAGCCTGCGAACGTGGCCTTACCTGGAACTAGGGTCTGTGCAGATGTAATTAGCTAAGATGGGGTCACGCTGGATAAGAGCGGCCCTGAATCCAATGACACACGTCCTTCCATAGGGAAGAGGCCCTGTGAAGGCAGAGGCAGAGATTGGGGGGGATACACCGGGGCGCCCAGGAGCTGGAAGAGGCAGGAAGGACCCTCCCCCGGGGTCTCGGCAGGGAGCACGGCCCCGCCCACACCTGGGCCTCAGACTCCTAACCTCCAGACTGCGAGAATAAACAGCTGCTTTCCGGACCCCGGCTTGCGGCTGTCAGTTACAGCAGCCCCAGGTTACTACCGCAGGCAGCGAGGGGTCGCGCTGGCGCCGCGGGGACGGGGCTCCCAGGGAGCGGCAGGTACAGGCACACCTGGGCACAGCTGCGGAGGTTTCCTCTGCTCGGGAGGCAGCGGTTTTGCACGCCTGCCTGGGTGCGCTGTAGGGCCAGGGCTGGGGCTGAGGATGGCACAGGGACACACGTTTCTCTGGCCACGTGAACGACCGTCTTTCAGAGGTGCACATGTGCTTTGGGCACATTTAGGGGGAAAGGCTCCAAACGGAAGTCAGGTGTCACGGGGTCCCACCTGCCCTGCTCCTCCTCCTGACGGCCCTGCAGGGTCCCGCAGCAGCCTCAGGAAGCCCGCGTGTGATTCCAGCCGGGGCCGTCAGGCTGGGCGTGAAGCCCTCGGTGCCAAGGTCTCCGCGACAGGCCCAGAGGTTCTTGGGGCCCCTAGGAAGGAGGGACGAGGCCCAGTCTGCCCGACAGCCCGCGGCCCTGCCCGTGCTGCCCAAGGCCGTGACCCGGCTCCACGTCCATCTCTCGTCCCCACAGCCCCCGGACAAAGGGGATGCCGGCCCCTGTCCTCCGGCGCTCATGCTGTCTTCCTGGCAGGTCATGCTGGCAATGGTGTCTGGACCTCGTAACCACCACCTGTTCCCTCTGTTTTTATAACAGCTTAATTGAGGTTGATCCACACTGCTCTAAGACCCCGTCTTCACGTGGCCATCTTCTCTGGTACAGTGGTCCCCTGACCTCTGTAAGGGCACCAGTTGTTGGACTCAGGGCCACCCTCATCCAGGACGACTGCATCTCCAGATCCTTCATTCACTTCCATCTGCAAAGACCGTCTTCCCAGGAGGGCTGCTCTCAGTTTCCGGGTGGACGTGTCTTCTAGGTGGTACCGTTCGGCCCACTTGAGGGGGGATGGAGGCTGGCACTGTTTGTGCTGAGGGGCAGCCCCTGCCCCGGCCACGCCTGCTGAAGGGTCCTTTCATTCTAACTGTTGTTGGCACGGCTGCCTCGAGGGCAGTGCCAGGCCTGTTACTGTCCCCGACCCCGCATGGCGCTTGTGGAGGGCAGGCGTGTCTAGGGCAGACTCGAGAGCTGTGCTTCCCTTGAAGAGAAGCTGAGGGATCAGAGCCAGGACTGAGGGGAAACAGAGGCGGGAAAAGCACACAAGCCTTCCTGTCGCAGGCAGGGCTCGTGTGTTAGCCCTTTGCTTTCACATCGTTAGATCCTCGCTAAGGGCTGCCTTCCAGCCGAGGAGCCGTGCGTCCCAATAAACGGTGCATAAACGGAGATGCGCGAGACCACCGTGTGAGTGAGTGAGAGAGTACGGTCATGGTCACGGCGGCTCCCCCAGTGACAAGGCTAAAGGCAACCCGGTCAGCCCCGAGCCCCTCACATGGGCAGCAGTGGCAGAGTGGGACCCCTGCGCTGTCTCGCCTTGAGACAGGAGACAGTTGGGCCCCAGGTGAGCAGCTGGGCTTTGTCTCCTATTGACACTGCAAGATAATGGTAAGGCAGGCAGGAGGGAGGAGCTGGGCTCATTCTTAGGGTCAAGGAGACCTCCCCCACTACACACGTGCAGAGACCTTCCTCAGGGGTCAGAGGAGGGAGGGGGTGCCAGCCCATAACATGTCCTGCCAACCTCCCAGAAACCCTCACGCTGGAATCCGTCTTGGGTAAAAGATGGGTGCACATCTGGCAGGGCCCTTGGTCAGACCAAATATGGACATGAAGCCAGACAAAGCAAGATGACTGGCCAGAGAAAACCCGGAAAACTGCCCCCATATGAGCAATTTGAACTGCCCCAAAAGCACGCGACTCTCTCTCCGAGCCCACCCTTGTGTATTTCTGCCTGTACTTTGCTTCTAATAAATATTCTGTTTCACAAATTTTCTGTCTCTTTGCTGACTTCTTTCTTCAAAGAAGACAAGAACCGGGGTCCCACTTGCAGCCACTAGCCCCTGGTTGTCTAGTGAGTAGGATTTGGTGCTCTCACCGCAGTAGCCTGGGTTCAATTCCCGGTCAGGGAACTAAGACCCCACTTCAAGCCACCGCACACTGTGGCCACCGGAAATCGGCCTCACGTGCACCCTCCCTTCAGCCCCAGGGCCCCACGAGGTGCACAAGGCCCCCATCTTGCAGACAAGACAACTTGGGGCCCAAGGGGTGGAGCGACTTGCCCGGGGCCCTGGGAGGTGCTGGCAGAGCCCAGGGCTCTTGGGACAGGTCGGCGGGGGAGGACACAGACTCCTGACACCACCGAACAGGAGCTGCATCTCAGGGCCTCGTGTGGCCCCGTCAACTGCTCCCTGGGTTCCCCATTCAGGACCTCATGTCCCCCCCCCCCACCGCCCCCCCTCCCCACCACCATGTCATCTCTCCCTGTCCACACCTTTGGGCCGTGGAGGAGAGCAGAGATGGGGCAGGAAATGGGCAGCTGTGGAATCGAGGCTTTTTCACTAGGAGAGGCGCTGACCAGAGCCCGCTGGCCGATGGGGACGTTGGTGACGCAGGACAGGAGGGGGCTGCGGTGAGCACCGGAGCGGGGGGTCAAATCGCCACATGACCCAATTCACAGGTGAGAGAACCGAGGCCCAAGGAAACGAAGGGACAGACCCAGCATCGCCCCAGGGAATGCGGGGCTTTCGGCCCCCAAGGGCAGGTGGACTCTCTTCCTGCCTGAAAAGTGTGGTTCTTTCTTTCTCAATCCTGGGAAGATCTTTAAGCATTACCAAGAATATATGTATGTTACAGGCTGATTTGTGTTCCCCCAAATACACACGTTGGAGTTCTAACCCCGGTACCCCTGAACATGACCTTATTTGGAAGTAGAGTCTCTTTATGGAGGTAATCAAGTTAAAATGAGGTCACTTGGGTGGGCCCTGATCCACTATGACCAGTGACCTCGGAAGAAGACAGACCAGGACACAGACACACAGGGGGGCGACCACATGAGGACACAGGGAGGAGAGAGCCGTGTATGTGCCGGTGAGAGAGTCTCTGAGACCAACCTGGCGACACCTTGATGTCAGCCATCCAGCCTCCAGGGCTGGGAGGAAATAAATCTGTTGTCCGTGCCCCCGTCCACTGCCTCAGCCGATCCACACAAGTAAGGCAGGCGACTGGCAATATCTTCCAAAATGATTAAAGTCAAAAAAGAACAGTATAATACAAAACAAGTCCCTTGTTGCAACTATTTCAATGGGGTTTTCTACCGGAGCCAGGAAACTCGGGGTTGGGGGAAAGGGGTCTGTAGTGCCTGAACCCCACCTGAGTCCCTGAAAAGGGTTATTTCATTTGGTCAGACCCAGTTTGAACATCAAAGACTGGAGCAGCCCAGAGAGCCGGAGAACATTCTGGATCAAACCAGGACAGCCAGCCTCTCTGCCTCCTGCCAGGTCTCCCCCACCTCCTCCCCCCTTTTCTTTTCCTACTAAAACATCTTCAAAGACAGAGGAAGAAAAACTCAAAGTGAAGAAGGAAATGGTGTCCAGTGTACCGGCGGGTCCAGCGAGGCTGACTCACAAGCACAGAAACAGATGGGGGTCAAAAGGCCGTCACAGAGGGACGTGCAGCGCCAGTGCCCCGCACACCAGCTGGAGATGAGCAAGGCCCCGGCTGCCAGGGGCGTGGGGCAGGATCTGAGGCCAGGAGGCACCTGTGCCCGACACCGAGACCCCGCCCAGGGAGCAGCCTCGGGATCTGTAGAAGGGTCCTGGGGCTGCCATAACGAATGACCGCAAACCGGGGGCGTAAAGAGAAACTTATTCGCTCCCAGCTCCGGAGGTGGGAAGTCCAACCCTCCCCCCCGCCCCAAAGGCCCAGGGGAGACTCTGTGCCGGGCCTGCCTCCCAGCTCCGGCGGGGCTGGCAGTCCTTGGCATTCCTTGTGGGGCTGCAGCCAGCCTCTGCCGCCGTCTTCCTGTGGCCTCTCCCTGTGTCTCTTTGTCTTTCCTTTTCTGTCTCTTATAAGGACACTCATCACTGCATTTAGGGCACCCTGATCCAGGATGATCTCATGTCAAGAGCTTCAATTACATCTGCAAAGACTCTTACTCCAAATAAGGGCACAGTCTGAGGTTCCAGCTGGACAGATCTTTTGGGGTCCACCGTTCAACCTACTATGGGGTATTAATGCTCCATTTCTTTGGGACCTTTGATCCCAGGCCAAATATCACTCCCAGGAAGCAGTCCTGACCCCCTCCCACCCCCAGGAGCATTCCGGGCTTCCCAGGACCGGCGTCATGGCCCAGGAAGGTGTGATGGGGGTGAAGGGGTGAGTGTTGACATCCAGCCTCCTGCCCACTGGCTGCTTCGTCTGGGGCACGTCATGCCTCTTTGGGCCTTAGTCTCCTCAACTGAAGAAGCTATAGTAACAAGGATCCTTGTGGGATCTCGGTAGAGACTCCTGAGATAAGGCGTGGACAGCACACAGCCCAGTTTTCCTTATTAGTGGCTACTCTGTAGATGAGGCTTTTTAAAAAGCAGCTTTACTGAGGTGTAATTCACATCCCATGACATCCTCCTATTTAAGGGTGCAGCTCAGGGGTATTTAGTATATTTAGGTTATGGCGATGGCCGCATGACTCTCATTTTACATTTTCATCACCTTTAAGACACCTCATATCCATTAGCGTCACTCCCTCCCTGTTCCCCGGCTCCCGGCACCTGCCAGCCTGCTGCCAGCCTGCTTTCTGTTTCGTTGCTGTTCTGATGGAAGTATTTCAAGGAGGAATTAAGGGCCAAGGGCTGGCAGGGGAGAGGCAGCTGCATTTGAATCGGGTGCAGCGGGGGTGGGTGCTGGGAAAGGTGGGACGGGTGACCTGGGGGCAGGGCCAGCACCGCAGCCCCCTCCCTGCTCTCCGCGGTGCCCTGGCCATCTCTGAACTTCCTTTGCTGTGCTGTTCTTTTCCAAGTTAAAAGAAACCCTTTGCCATGAAAATACATAAAAGTCTAGAAAACCACCCTCCTGGAACAAAACAGAAGACGACAGAGACGAGGGTAGAAAACTCAACCCAGACACGGAAACGCCTTCCCACAGCAGGGCTCAGTCACCACCGACACCCGCTGGGAGAGCAGGTCTGTTGGGCTCACTTGTCCACTTGCTCCTGGCGTCCTGACCTGGTGCGACCATGTGCCAGACACGTGGGGACACCACAGACTCAGCGCACAGGGGCAGGTCCTGCCCCGACCGGGCGGAAGTCCTGATGAGGAGGCCGGTCTGGACACGACCACGGAGCAGTGGGCACTGGCCACGCTCTGGAGGGGACACGGGCCTCCCCGAGGCCTGAGAGGCGAGGAGGAGCTGGCCCGGCCAAGAGTCCCGGGATGAAGAGGCAGCGAGCGCCGAGGCCCAGGGCGGGGGGCCGAGCAGCGTGCAGGGGCGCTGGGGACGACCCTGAGGAGGTGGGCTTCAAGCCTGCCACCATCCGGCTAGTGTGGCTTTCAAAAAATATATAATATACATATACACGCATGCATGTGTGTACACGTGTGTTCTTTAAAAGAAGGTTTAGGGGCTTCTCTGGTGGCGCAGTGGTTGAGAATCCGCCTACCGATGCAGGGGACACGGGTTCGAGCCCTGTTCCGGGAAGATCCCACATGCCACGGAGCAACTAAGCCCGTGTGCCACAACTACTGAGCCTGCGTGCCACAACTACCGAAGCCCATGCTCCTAGAGCCCGTGCTCCCAACAAGAGAAGCCACCGCAATGAGAAGCCCACGCACCACAATGAAGAGTAATCCCAGCTCGCCGCAACTAGAGAAAGCCCGCGCGCGGCAACGAAGACCCTACGCAGTCATAAAGAAAGAGAGAGGAAGGGAGGAAGGAAGGAGAGAGATATATACCCTGCTAAACGGACCATTAGAAATAGATATGATGGGGACTTCCCTGGTGGTCCAGTGGTTCAGAATCTGCCTTCCAATGCAGGGGACGCGGGTTTGAGCCCCGGTCCGGGAAGATCCCACATGCCGTGGAGCAACTAAGCCCGTGCGCCACAACTACTGAGCCTGTGCTCTAGAGCCCACGAGCCACAACTACTGAGCCCGCGTGCCACAACTACTGAGCCCACATGCCTAGAGCCCGTGCTCCGCAACAAGAAGCCACTGCACCACAATGAAGAGTAGCCCCTGCTCGCCCCAACTAGAGAAAGCCCGCGTGCAGCAATGAAGACCCAATGCAGCCAAAAATAAATAAATAAGTTTATTTTTTTTAAAAAAAGGTTTAAATAAAAACTGTGGAGAATGAATGTAAATTCCCCTTCCAACCTTTCCCCCATCTACTCAACACCCCACAGTAGCTACTCTTAATTCTGGTCGACGCCCTTCCAGCTCTTTTTCTACATACGGGAATCCCTTGCTTCTCAAAAGTTCACTTTACGCCACTTTGCTTTTACAAAAGACCTACGCTCATCCCTGTTTTCCATAACTGAAAGACGATTTTCGTGCTTATGAGAAGAAGAGAAAATCGAAAACAGCGTTCAGTGTTTGCTTTGCAGCGAGAGAGGCCCCGTCAAGCCCCTTCCCAGGGGCCCACGTTCAGTATCTCAGCGTCAGGCCGCCAGAGCTGTGAAGCGTGTCAGTATCTGTGCTGTGTCCAGACTTTTTTGGGCATCCGACAGCCAGACGTGTCCTGAGGTCACGGCTTCTTCGCCTTATGCCATTCTGGCTCAGGAGAAGTTTCACAGAAGCGCTCTGCTTTCGGGTAGCGGGGGAGGCTTGTACTGACAGGCATGCTCATCTGATTTCTGAAGTACGAACGGGGTCACACTCTACATACTTCTTCCTGTGACTCGCTTTTGCCTTTAATATATCCTGAACACCTCTGCTTATGACTTCCCCACTGTTTTCCATACTGTTTCCGATGGCTGCACGAACCTGCACTGCGTGTACGACACCGGTCCTCACACACTCACACACGCTAGAAAGTTTGGACGCAGACGTCAGCTCACCCCACTCGGCTCTGCCTCTTGCCTTCTCTGTTGTTGTTTTCACCTAACACTGTACCTTGGAGATTGTTCCACACCAGCAAACAGGCCTTTCTTGTTCTTTTTAATGGATTTTGTGCCAAAATACATTGAGCCTGCCCTGCTGACAGACATGTAGGCTGTTCTCCATTTTCTGCTTTTACAAATCAAGGTCCAATGACATCCCTGTGCATTTGGTATCTCACACACAAATCCATCTTCAGGACACGTTTCCAGAATTGCGGGTGCCCGTTTCCCCACATCTCTAATTCAGCGGGAATCCTTTTTTTTGTTCCTTCCCAAGCTGACAGGTGAAACAGTATTATATCCGTGTAGTTTTCTCTCTCTTTCGTTAAACATCCTTGTAGTTTTGGGACTTCCCTGGTGGCGTAGTGGTTAGGAATCCGCCTGCCAATGCAGGGAACACGGGTTCAAGCCCTGGTCCGGGAAGATCCCACATGCCGCAGAGCAACGAAGCCCGAGCACCACAACTACTGAGCCCACGAGCCACAACTACTGAAGCCCGCAAGCCTAGAGCCCGTGCTCCGCAACAAGAGAAGCCACCGCAATGAGAAGCCTGCGCACCGCAACGAAGAGTAGCCCCCGCTCGCCACAACTAGAGAAAGCCCGCACGCAGCAACAAAGACCCAACGCAGCCATAAACAAATAAATAAACTTATTAAGAAGAAAATATTAAAAAAATATATATATATCCTTGTAGTTTTAATTTGCACTTTGGGAGTGGGTTTCCTTGTTGATCTGTAGCACTGTTCATAAGGAAACTCTGAGGCTGCCACAGCCATCCCCCACCCCATTTTGCAGGTAAGAACACTGAGGCCTCTGCAGGCAGGGCCCTGCCAGGGGCACGGCTGGTGCGTTGACCACCTCCAGCCAGAAGCCCAGCCACAGTCTGAGCCGGGCAAGCCCACAGAGAAGGGCCTGTGATCAGGGGGGTGGGCGTGGGCGTGGGGAGAGGCACGCCCCAGTTGCCAAGGCAACCCACAGGCTCCCGCTCATTAGAAACGCAAGTCTCTTAAAGAGTCGACTTTCCAACATCATTTCTCCCTCCCTCCTGCCGCCTCCCCCAAGGCTGTGGTCTATGTTTAGACCGAGCGCCCCCCTCCTCCTCCCTCACCCCACACCCCAAGCCCCCGCACACCAGGAATAGCAGGCGAGCTGCCGCCCCACAAGTAGCCTATATACCCACTGAGCGAGTGGGAGACGGCCTATCCCAGCACCGCGTTTCCCAGGGGTTGTCTGTGCGCCCAGACAGGGTGGGTGTCGGGAGGGGCCGGGGCAGGGGTGGGCGCTGTCTCGCTCTCCAGCATGAAAGGCCCCTCCCCATCGAGTCCATGTTACTTAGAAGCCAGTTGGAAGTGTGTCCCTGTCCTCTGGTTTGCCTACTTAATGCCCTGCTTGAAACCTGGACTTTGAAATAACTCAGTTGTATTCAGTTTAATAAGGCACCAGTCTGTCCACGACGTCTGGACCGGGCCCAGGACTGCTGGCCGCCTAGGCTCTTCAGGAACGTCGAGGTGGCCTGCCCCATCTCCCACCAAACTGCCGTGACCCGGCCGGCTCAGGGGTCATGAGCCATAGGAGGAATACGGGGGGAGGCTGGCCAGGGGACGGCGCCGTGTGTGAGGGACGGACCCTCACCCGGGGTCCGCCCGCGGATCCCAGCACCTGGCTGTTCACACAGCAGAAGCAACAGGCGCTGATCGATAGAATAAACAAAATCAGGCCAGGCCGGGCCCTGGGGGGCCTTGGAGAGCAGCAGGATGTTGGTCAGGGGCCGTGCTCCGTGCCCCCAGGCCTGCGGGGAGGGCCCTCCACTGCCGACACCCCGCGGACGCTCAACGCGGGCTCACTTCTACCAGGGCCGCAGTAACTGGAGGAGTGGAGACAAAGGCCACTCAGAGGCGGTGCCATCTTCCTGGCAGATCCCCCGAGGCCACCACCCTGCAGCTGGGTACGCGTGGGTGCAGCAGTCACCCACCCGTGCCCGTTCACACCCCTCCTCACAACCCTGTCCTGTCATTCCTTCTGGTCCCGCAGAGTGAGGGCGAGCTGGGTCAGGGCCTCGGGCTCCTAGGAACCAGCTGCCGGCGATGGGATGGGCCTCGCTCCCTCCCTGACCCGCTGCAGAAAGCCTCCCCATCTCCACCCCGGAAGGGCTGAGATGGGCTAAAGGAACAACTCCCATGGCCTCCTGGACACGGGCGCTTGGGCCAGAGGACACGGGGCTGGGTTCCACGTGCAGCCGGACCCTTGCTGTGGGACGCCGGCACGTGGCTCCAGCCTCTCCGAGCCCCAGAGCCCCTAAACGTAAGATCCTCATCCAGAGAGGGAGCACGGGCAGGCCCTCCGCGGGGCCAGGCGCCAGAGCCGTGCCCCGGACGAGCTGCTGCTATCGCCACGACCGTTGTTGCTTTCCCTCTGGCCTGACCCAGCTTGGCTTCCCCTCCACCCGGGCGGGTGGCTCTCACACATCCTGCCTCCTGGCGCCGGCAGCCCAACGCCCCGCACTCCCCCCTCCCAGCGCCCGGTGCTAGGATGACCCACTTTACAGACGAGGACGCCGAGGCACAGGGGAGGCTCAACAACCTGCCTCAGGTGACAGACAAGCAGCTGGGCAGGGGGGGGTGGGCGGTGGGGAGCAGGGAGAAGAGATCCTGCCCACCCAGCTCAGGTGCCCGCCTTCCCACTCGGATGCGGCACCAGTCTGGGCGCAAGCTTTAGCCTGACGGTAACCAGTCTCTCCTTTTCTCAGCCCCTCCCGAGTCAGGTGTTGGGGAGATGAGACACCCGCTCTGGGCGCTGAGCCCCACTCTGCAGGGGGCATTGTGGATCAGGAATCCTCTACCCACGGACCTGACCAGGTTTCCCGCAGGTGTGGAGGGGAGACCAGGGGCTTTCAGCCGACTCCACCCCTGCACCTCCTGCTTCCCGCACCCCCAGCTGCAGACGATGGCACCCCCGGGAGGGCCCAGAGCAGACCTCCCCCGACTACAGATACCCCTTGTCCCATCTGGCACGAGATGGCAGCGGCCAGCAGCGTCTCAACACTCCTGCGTCCAGCTGGAGAAGCTGGGAGAGATTTCCTTACTAATTTCCTTCAGTTCTCCGAAGGCAGAGCTGCACGAGCTTAACCTCACGGGACCTCAGAGAGGATTACGAGATGTCTGTAAGGTGTCTGGAGCTCCCTGGAGGCCCGATCTGGGCGAGTACACGGAGCCCGCTGGAGGCGTACAGGTCCCGGTCCCGGCCGGCGTTCCTTGCGGAGGAGGGCAAGGAGGTGGCACTGGAGTCCAGCTCCTTGGTCAGTACTGTTGAGGGCACGGGGGGCTCAGCGCCAGCCACGGAAGGACCTCTGTAGAGACTGAGCATCCATCGCGCCAGGGAGGGAGGGGACGGCGCCGTCCTGTCTCGAGCAGCGCCCGCCTCGATCAGCAGCTCCGACTCTCCCTGGACACCGGGCCGGGCCAGCCTGACGGGGCACTCTGCACCGAGTCAAGCTCCCCCGACCCTCGCACGACAGACGGGAGATGTTATCGCCTCCTCTGTGTATCCGAGTGGGATGAAGGCTCAGCCGTGCTCACCCACCACTTGAGAAGAACCGGAAAGGGTGTTCCTGAAAAGTGTGTGAGCGTGGGACCCGCCTTCAAGTGCTTGTATGGGGGACGGGCCTCGGTGGAACCGCAAGTCCAGGTCAGCTCCACGCCGGAGAAGGCAACACTGCAGAAGCAAGGCCAGCTCCAAGTGCCAGGTCAGCTCCACCTGAGGCCAAGCTCTCAAGCATTCAGGCGGCAAATGTGCTGAGGCTGGGACGGAGATCAGGAGGACTTCCCGGAGGAAGTGCAGCTGAAGGCAGAGGGGCCTGGAGCGGACGGAGGAAGGACAAGGAACCAATGTCGGAGGAAACAGGGGGCCGCCATGCTCTGCTCGCTGATGCACAGCCAAAGAAAAGAAACCCCCAAAGCAGGACGGATGGAGCCCGAAAACTCCACTTGTGGCCCAGTGCCTGTCGAGCTGGAGTACAGCACGACGCCTACAGACAGAGTCAGAGGGCTGGCCTAGGGCAGGGGGCTGCCACCTACAGCCCACCGCCAAATGTGGCCGACGCCTGAAGCTGAGAGTGGGTTTTGCATTTTTAAGGATTTTACAAAAAAGAGAAGATTCTATGACAGAGACCACAGGGCCGGCAAAGCCCAAGATACTTAATGTCTTGTTCTTTACAGGAAAAGCGTGCTGACACTGATCTAGGGGAACTTTGTGGGTCAAAGTCTCACCCCTTTATCTCCGAGGCCCTGAGATGGGGGTACCTGGTCCTAGACCCCCAGCTGTCACCACCAAGGGCTAGGACCCGGTTCTCCACGCAGGTGTCGGGACACTGGTGCTGCACCGGCCGCCTGGGGTCAGGGTCAGCCGTCAGATCCGACTTCAAAGCCGAGGACGGAGCCGATGATGACCAACATGCCAACTGGGGACGGGACATTCTGGAGAACAGACGAGGTGCTTTGTCTAAACGGCCTCATCAAAGGGAGGGACGTGGATGTGGTGGGCAGGCGCCAGCTGGGCTGGGCGGGACATGTGCGCAAGCTGGACTTGGGCAGGGGACAGTTTTAGAGGTCAGCGAGCTGCGGGGGGCCCCGAGTCCCGCCCGGTGAGCCTCGCCCGCCCCTGCCCTCCGCCCCCAGCTTCCTGCCCCCGCCACCACCAGCCCATGGGCGGGGTCCAGGCCTCAGAGCCACAAGGGAAGGCGTGGTGAAGGCTCCATGCCAGGGGCTCACGGGAGACCATTCCCACAGCCTGCAGGGGAAAGGGGTCTGCAGGGAGAAAGGGGTCTCCCACAGCCTGCAGGGGGAAAGGGGTCTGCAGGTGAAAGGGGTCTGCACACAGCCTGCAGGGGAAAGGGGTCTCCACACAGACGGGCAGGTGGGAGACACCAAAGCCCCGCCAGCCCCGGCCTGCGGGACCAGCCCCCAGGATGAGACAGGAGGTCCCAGGCAGCGCTGGCCCGGGGTCTGGGGCGGGGGTCCCTGAGCACTCCCCAGGGAAGAAGGTTCTAGTGCAGCCAATTGCAGTGAGCCCGTTACTTCCTGTCGGCTCCTCACGCGCCCACACGTCAAAGGCATGAGCTTGGGGCGACAGCTCCCAGGTATATCTTGCAAGAAACAACCACTGCATGCTGGCTGTTTGCAGGCGGGACCTAGGTGAGCAGAGATGGGACGGTTCCCGCTCATGAGATGTTCAAATTCTGAGCAGTGGAGGCTTGGGGACAGACATCCGAGCCGGGCAGGGGGCAAGGCGGACCCTGCCGTGACCGGGGCCTCACAGAGCTATGCTGGCTACTAGGTGGGACCCTGGACAAATCACAGGGCCCCCGGGGCCTCAGTTTCCCCATGTGTGAAGCACGGCCCATGACACCCCTGTCACCAAGGCATCGTGAAGACAGCAAGGGCGGGCAGCCCTCGCTTAGGGGGTTTGAGTCTGGCGTTCCCTCTCCGCCTGCCACCAGCCTCCGCCGAGGTCACTTATTCAGCGACGGCCGTCTGTCCACTAGGCGGCCCCAGAGGCGACAGAGTCTCATCCTGCTGCACCTGCAGCTCTGAACCACTGGCTCCAGTGACTTGTCTCTAGCCCTACCCGGGGCCCTCAGGAAGGACCTGCTGGTCCAGTCTTGTTGTGTCTTCAGGTGGTGGCACCGAGCCAGACACCTGGGGACAGACGGTGAAGGAGACTCAGGCCTGGCCTTCAGCCACCGAGCACCGCCCACCATCTTCCCATCTGTGAAGTGGGACGGTTACCGGGTAGGTGAGTCACCCACACGAGGCCCTGGGACACAGCCAGGCTCGGTGAGACCGAGGCAGTTATACCCAGACGTCCAGGGCCACAGAGTGAGGATGGAGGAGGGGCTTCTGCCAGACCCGGCTGGGGGAGCATGTAAAGATGGGAGCAGTACACACGGCACCGCTTCCCACGTTCAGTGGGCAAACACACACCCACCACAGTGCTTCTGCACGTGACAAACGCGGAGTTTGGACGGGGCGTGGGTGGGGTGGGTGTGCCCGATGCGGGGCCAGGGGCTTCACACCTGGGAGCACCGACACAGTGGGCTTGGGGTGTCTACGCTTTTGCGTTCCCTTGTGGCTCGGTTCAGCGGGATGTCCGCATTCACCAGGGCTTCTAGCGGATGAAACTGTGAGAAAACAGGCGATTTGTCTTATGTTCAGACTGTTCCCTAATATATCAATCATGTTAAGCAAATTCATGTTTTCATAACAAACGCTGGGGGCAGGGCTGAATGTACAAATACTCTTCACCCACTAGCCGACCTTGACCCTGGAGACAGCTGTACACGGCCCAACCCTCAGTGGGCTCGGCGCACCCTGGGCCAGACCCAGGTGGACCACAGAGAGGCCGCTGGGGGGTCAGCAAAGGAGGGTCTGAGGCCCCCGAGTCTCCTGCTGTACCCACCCCACAGGAGCTCAGCCCTAAAACAAACCCCCAAAGACGCCAGTGCCCAATTCCACCACCAACAGCCGTAAAATTAACCCAGGCCTGTTAGCCGACAGTATCAGAAATCAGACACGAGCCTGGCAAAATCAGGCAGTGGGGCAAAAATCTAACTCTTCCCCTGGTTTCTGTTTCACGGGGATGCAGAGTCCACTGCCAACAAAACCCACTGGCCCCCGGGGTCCTCGAAGGTGGACAGAGCACTTCAAGGCCAGGCACCTCCCAGTGACAGGGTGTGGCCGTCTGCAACTCCTCTGGGCCAGCGGTGGGTAGGGGAAGCCCACGGCCTGTTTCAGGATGGTTTTAAACACACAAAATTAAAGACGTGATGTTACGAAGAAACCGATTGTTCTGTGGTGTAAAGTTATTTATGTTACGTTTGTGACAGTCACATGTCCTGCCAGCTCCTTGGTGAGCACGTGACAGATCAAGGCCTAAAACCACCAGAATTTAGGCATCTGAAACCTCCACACGTGATGAACCATCTGAGGCTCCCCTGGCAGCAAAGTCCGGGCTCTGCCGCCTCGGGGGCCAGGAGCCTACGTTCATACATGGGGAAACGGGGAAACGCTCATCTTCTCTAGAAGCCAGCGCGACGCAGATGTAACTGTCCCCATCCCATCGCACTCTGAGCTGTTGTGCTGATGGGGGGCGGGGGGATGAGACAGCATTTTTGTCAGTCCGCTCCGTGCCCGGCACTGTTCTAAGCTCTGAAAGGCAGGTACTATTATTATCCCATTCGACAGATGGGAAAACTAGGCTCAGAGAAACTACGGTGAGTTCCAGGAGATCCATCGGGTGTGTCCCAGGAGGACGTGGGATTCCCCCGAAGCTGACATCCAGCCGGGCGACCCCAGACCAGACGTCTCCCTCCAGCTTTATGAGGACTCGCCATCGAGTGCCCAGGACGCCCCGTGGGGGGGTTCTGCCGTCCCATCCTGTGGGCGAGGACAGCGAGGCTCAGGAGGTGACCTGACATGTGATCATGGGCGCATCCAGGAAGAGGTGTCTGCAGGGGGCGTGGAGACCCCCCTGGGAGCTGGTGGCCTCCCCTCCAGGACCCGGGGAGACTGAGGGCTGCCGGGAAACAGGAGGACAAGTGCAGGGCTGAGGGGCCAGTTCTGCAGGGAGCCCGGGGACGGGCGAGTGGACATCCAGCCACCTGCAGAGCAGAGTCCTGGGAGCGACTCCCGGGGCCCCCTTCGACCCTGAAGACCTCCATCCAGCCGAGAAGGCACCCAGGTCTGCTCTGGGGAAAGGCTCAGTCCCCCGAGTCAGGCTCCAGGGAGAGGCCTCCTAGGAGGGAACTCGCTGGTCTAGAAGTTCTCCCGGGAAACACTAACAACCCAGCCCCCACCTCCTGGGAGCTGAGGGCTCGGCCAGCACCGTGGCACCACCCCCTCGGCCCCTACCACTGCCTCGGGACGGGTCCTGTGGCAGCTTCACTTCACAGACAGGGAAACCGAGGCTCAGAGATGTGCGGGCGCTTGCCCCGTGTCTCAGAGCAGTGAGCGCAGGACCGGGGCCTGGGCGCCCACACACCCCTGGGGGTCTCGGGAAGGCCTCTCCTCCACAGGGGCCACGGCACACCCGTGACCTCTCACCAGGCCAGCCTGGCCGACACCCTATGGTGTGAAGTATGGGGGACCCTGTCCTACCGAAGACCCCAAGACTTGATCCCCACCCAAGGCCATTCACACACCAGGAGGGACGGGCAGTGGCGACTCTGAGAGGGGGCACCTCATTCGGCCTGGAGAGGGTCCCGAAGGCCCTGGAGAAGGGGCGCTGGGGCTCAGGTAAAGGACAGCAGGCAGGGGCCCTGCAGGTGGAGGCGCAGAACCCGAGAGCCTGGCTGCAGGGGCCAGTGTGGCTGGCGGGGGGCGGGGAGGTGGGGGGGGGAAGGGGGTGTCAGGAGAAGAGACCTGGGAGAGCTGGATGGGGCTGCCACCTTTGGGACCCGACGGGATCCAGGGAGGAGGGGCTTGGGGAGGAGGAGGGGCTGGAAGAGGGGGAGGAGGAGGGGCTGGGGGAGGGAGAGGAGGAGGGGCTGGGGAGGGGAGGAGGAGGGGCTGGGGAAGGAGAGGAGGAGGGGCTGGGGGAAGGAGAGGAGGAGGGGCTGGGGGAAGGAGAGGAGGAGGGGCTGGGGGAAGGAGAGGAGGAGGGGCTGGGGGAAGGAGAGGAGGAGGGGCTGGGGAGGAGGAGGGGCTGGGGAGGAGGAGGGGCTGGGGGAAGGAGAGGAGGAGGGGCTGGGGGGAAGGAGAGGAGGAGGGGCTGGGGAGGAGGAGGGGCTGGGGAGGAGGAGGGGCTGGGGGAAGGGGAGGAGGGGCTGGAAGAGGGGGAGGAGGAGGGGCTGGGGGAGGGAGAGGAGGGCTAGGGGCCCTGCAAACCAGCGCCAGGCCCCAGACGCAGGGCGGGCTGTCTCCAGCCTGGGCTGGGGCCCCCCGACTGGCCGGGTGTCTCGGCCAGCACCAGTGATGACCGAGGTCGCAGACACGGTGGCACCCTGCCGGTGATCGTGCCCTTGTTCGGCCACTTCACGTAATTATTCCGCAGTCAGGCCTCCTGCCGGGAACAGCTAACAAGGGCGCATTCAGTCGGAAAGGCAGGAGCCGGAAAGGCAGGAGCCGGGCTGAGGGGGCAGACGCTGTGGCTCCAGGCCCTCACCCAGCCCGGCTCCCAGCCACCCCTCCCCGCCCCGCCCCGCCCACCAGGCTGGGGTTCAGACTCCCTTACATAAACCCCACCAGCAGGCCCCATGCAGAGGGCCTGAGAAGTAAGACAGTCAGGAAGGCCGGCTGCTTGTTCAACTTCCCCAGGGCGGGAGCACAGCCCTGCACCCCACCTCCCCGCCACCACTGCCCACACGTGGGGTCAGCTGCAAGTCTTCCTTCTCACTGTCCTCCCTTGCCCGTTATGCCCTGGGTCTGTGTCAGAGTCCACAGGTGGAGAGACGGAGACATAGAGATGGAACCCTTGTCCTAATGCTCTTCCCAAAAGGCAAACACAGAAGTCTCCACCCGGATGCTGCATTTGGGGTTCAAATCCTGGCTCGGCTATTGAACGGCTATGACCCCAGGAGCGGACTTTCACTTGCTCTCACTCATTCGTAAAGTGTTTGCTGAGCGTCTCCAAGGTGCCAGGTTCTCGTCTGGCCCCGGAGACACCAGCCAACAAACGGCCAGCACCCTGCACCCAAAGAGTGAGGGGTCTAGGGCAGGTGGGGTGGACAAAGCCAGGTCCCACAGCCCCAAGACAGGGCAGCACAGGCCACACCGCAGGACCCTGGCCCCCAGGGCTCACCTAGGTCCTCAAGAATGGCCGTTCTGTGGCCAGGTGTGGCAGGAACAGCTGCTGCCCTTCCAGTAACCACTGGCCCCACTCCTCTGTAGCAGTGCATGGCCACCTGGAAGAAGGACTACATTTCCCAGCCTCCCTTGCAGCTTGGGTGGCCATGTGACTACATTCTGGCCAATGGGGTGTGAGCACAGTGCCACGTGCACCTTGGAGGAGACAGCATGGATGTTACACGCAAGAAATAAGCATCTCCTTTGCGCTGCTGTGAGCTTCTTTATTGTAGCAAACTATACGTAACATCTGCTACGTCAACCGTCTGGAGTGTGCAGCTCAGTGGCGGTGGTGTCATCCGCAGTGTCGTGCGACTGCCACCACGATCTATTTCAAACCCCTTTTCACCGCCCCACACAGAAACCCTGTACCAGTAACAGGCAGTCACTGCCCACCCCCCTGCACAGCCCCTGGGAACCTCTACTCTCCTTTCTGTCTCTATGAATTCGCCTCTTCTAGGTATTTCACATGAATGGAGTCAGACAGGATTTGTCCTTTCGTGTCTGGCTTCTGTCACTCAGCACCATGTCCTCGGGGTTCATCCATGTTGCAGCCTGTATTAGACCTTAAATTACTGTTATTTGGGGTCTTGTCAATCTGGCCTCCTTCCTAACACACCAGGTGCCATGGACGGAACTTTGTACCCCCTGAAATTTAAATGTGAAGCCCTACCCCCCATATGTGACTATATTTGGAAAGAGGACTTACAGGAGGTACCTAAGGATAAATGAGGTCATAAGGGTGGGGCCCCAATCCAATAGGACTGGTGTCCTTATGATGAGGGGAAGAGAGACAGCTCTCTGCATGCGTGGAGGGCGGGCCACGTAAGGACACAGTGAGACAGTACCGCCCGCTCCAAGGAGAGAGGCTCAGAGCCAACCCCGCAGGCACCTTGACCTTGCACTCTGCAGACTCCAGAACTGGGAGAAACTGCGTCTTGCGTAAACCCTCGGTCTGTGAGATTTTGTCACACATTCTGAGCTAAGACACCAGGCAAAGAGGAGGACAAAGATGCCAGGAGTGGGGAGAGAGGCACAAAACACGGAAGCTGCTCGGTTTCCTCAGCTGTGAAACAGGCGCACGGGCTCCCGTGCTACCCTGAGGGCCTGTGAGGACGGGGCATAGAGACCCCAGGGCACCCGGCTGTGTCCCACTCAGCTGACCAGCTCGGGGAAGCAAGTTCATGGTCAGGGCACCCTGACAGGTTAACTCGGTATTGCTGGCAACCCTGGAGAGACCCACTATCCAGGCTCCACTGTCATGGGTGACACCCCGACCTTGGTGGCCCCTACTCAGGTCAACTTGCAGAGGTTGGCCAGGTGGTGGTAGAAGGGAATGCGTGGGGGGCGGTGACGGCAGCAGAGCAGCCGAGATTCCAGGTGCGCTTGGGCCAGCGTACTGTGTGCACTTGCCTCCCTCCTCATTTAACCCGGAACCGCCTCGGAGGCGGGCCGAGCAGCAGCGTGGACAGGGACCGGTGCCTGGTTCTCCGTGCAGCTGTCGGGATGCTGGCTGGCGCTGTGCTGATTGGTTGACAAGTATTTTGACTATCACCCCTTGGAATTGTTATGATTGTTGAAGAGAAATGGGAAATGAAAATCAAAACAAAAATAGCAAATGATTCCTGTCCTACGGACAGAGAAACTAGCTCAGCAAGGAGAGGTAACATTGCTAAGGTGGCTGGTGGGCCTGAGGCCAGGTCTGCACCTGTGCGTGATGGGTTTGTGTCGAAGCTCACGCGCCCGGCAGGGGTGATGGGCAGGGGATGTTGCGATGGGGGTCCCCACCTCCTGCCTCGTACAGAATAGTGAGACTTTGAAGGAGAAGGAGCAGGGCCACAACGAGGCCGGAGACAGGAGGCCACAAGCCCTTCCTAGCCCCAAGGCGCCACCCCTCTGACCCCCAAGGCAAACTGGTGGCACACAGCCTTTGTCCAAGGTGGGCGACAGGAACCCACTCGCCACGCCCTTTGGGTGCTCGGCAACAAAGAACAGCTCGCCTGCAGTGACAGGGTTCTCCTGGAGCCAAACCAGGGCAGGGATTTATCTGAAATCCTTGCTGGAATGTCCCAGGTGACCAGTCCACGTGTGTGGTCACCCTTCCACAAGGAGAGGGCGGGGCAGTGACCAGGACCCGAGGAACAGTGTCTGTGGGCGGTGAGAGGACCAGAGCCTGGCAGGAGAATTCCTCTGACTCCTGAGTTAGTGTTCAGCGAGCTTGTTGTGAGTTCCCACTGCCCCGAGGATCCCAAGGTGGAAATGCAATCCCTGAGGGCTTCCTGGGGGCAAGGATGTGCTGAGCATTCCACAGGCATCCTCCCGGTCCATCCCAGCTGCCCCAGGAGTGGGTCTATCATCATGCCTGACGTACAGATGGGGAAACAAGCTCAGAGTGAAGGCTCACATGAGGTCGGACTACCACAGCTGGTCCGACCCTACAGCCCCCAACATGTATTACTGAGACGCGTTCCTCTTTATTAGAGAGATCCCCTCCTTCCCCTCCTCGCTCCTGTACCTACTGGGTACTGAGAAGGAAACAGTCATAACTTCAGGGAACTCACAATTCCAACAAATAGATTAAAAACTCCTGCACCACCAGACAGATGCCAACACAGAGGGGAAGAGAAAGGGTTTGGGGATCACAGAAAGGGGGCAGCTGACCCCCTCTCAGAGTTGGGGATGAGTTCACAGAAAGGGGGCAGCTGACCCCCTCTCAGAGTTGGGGATGAGTTCAGAAAGGTGCGTCTGAACTGGGTCTTGAGGGACGCATAGGAGGTGGCTGGGTGGAGCTAAGGCATTCCAAGCAGAAGGAACAGCGTGTGCAAAGAGGAAGGCTGCCCAGAGGGTGGTGGGGCGGCAGCGCAGGACTGCAGCCGGGGTGGTGGGTCACGGGGCCAGCACACAGGGAGGGCTGTCATCCAGCTGGGGATCTGGACTTTATCCCGAGGCTTGGAAGCACTGGGGCAGAGAGAACAGGCTGCTGAGCCTACAGCTGCTGACGTGCCCCTCTGCCCACTGCAGAGATGACCCAACACGAGGCACTAGGGACAGGCCGCTGTGCCCGGTCCCGGAGGCAGGCGTGGTGGAGCAGGGGTCCTGCGCCCCCGTCCCGATATCCCCTCTCTGCACTGGTGGAGACCTTCCACGGAGCTGGGTCAGTCTCCACGCAGGCGACACTGGCCACCACACTTGGTCCCACAAGACCAGCCTCCTGGCTGGTCGAGCGGGACCTCTGTGGGTATCGGGGGGCCCGTCTGACAACCAAGCCTGAGGTTACAGAGGACACCGCAGGGGCTTGGACCCGACTGCCAGAGCCCTCTTCTCCCCACGATGCGCTTCGAGAAGCGCAGGCCCCCCAGACCTCACATCAAAGCCTCACTGGGGAGCTGGTGCCAGCGTCACAGCCTCGAGGTCCCGGGAGGGGACGGGTGGCCAACTCAAGGGGGCTTGTGGCTGCAGACTCGAGCCCTCCCTATGGGCTTCCTGGGTCCCTACCTGTGCCAGGAGGATAGGGGAGGACAGCAGGGCCCGTGACCCCTGCTGCAGGGGCCCCGCCCCTGCTCTGCATCACCTGCTCTGAGCCGTCAGCCGGCATGTCTCCGCCCCACCCCTGCCTCAGGGGAGTCCCAGGGGCGGTAAGGGGCTCGTCAAAGTTACAGGCATCAAGCCACACGGCCAAGAGCCAAGCATCTGAATGTATACTTTCAGTATACATTCATGAATGTATACTTTTAGTCTTTTTTTCTTTGCAAAGATAGGATATTTTCCACACGCGATTTTAAAGCCTACATCAAGAACACCCTAGAAGGCAGCTTGTTCCGTGGAAGGAGTACCTCTAGCTGGTGTGTGTATCACACAGAAATGTTCAAAAAGGGTCTGTGAATAAAGAGTGACTCTGGAATTACAGAAGCGACGTGACATGCCTCCTCTACGCACGCACGTGCATTGCGTGAACGGGAAAAAAGACCCTGGGCAGTGGCCCCCGTGGGCGGTGGGGCTTAGAGGCAGTGTTTCGATCTGACTCATTAATTGAGTAAAAAGAGGAAGAAAGTGTATCGTAACATCACAAGTGGCTGAGGGAAGAGTGAGGGAAGGCTCCCCCACGCCGGAGCGGAGGGGAGTCTTGTCTCAGAGTCTGGGGGCGCAGAGCCCCACCTCCCTCCTCCCAGCAGCTGCCTCTCTGGGCAGGCGGAAGCCAGGCAATCACCACTTCGCCCACGCGCAGGGCTGCAGGGGGACCAGCACCAGGCTTGCCTGGAGATGAGCCACACGGGGAGGGGCCCTCACTGCCTGGGGCTCTGGGGTCCAGCCAGCTGCCTGGGCAGGGATGGAACCACCCTCCCACACACACACGCTACAGCAGGAGAGGCATCAGCTCAGCAGTCAGTGTATCAGTCAGGCTGGGCTAAGTGCTGTAACAAACAGGCCCAACGATGGGTAACAGCTCAGATGCAACCCATGCTTATTTCTTGTTCATGTAGAGCCAAAACCAGGTGTTCCTGAAACATGACCCGCCAATGGCCACAACTGACCAGTGACCTCACCCAGAGGCAGGACGGCCTTTATGTCCTGCTATCTTCAGAGCTGCTCGGAGCACCCAGCAAACATTCTTACACAAACAAGCAAGCAGAACCAGATCACACCCCTTGGTCTAACTACCGGTTTCAGAAATCCTCAGGACAGTTTCAGAAATCCTCGGGACGGAGGGACCTATTAAGCCCACCCCCAGAGGCACTCAGCAAAGCCCGGACTGTGGGAAATTCTACAGGACAAACAACTTGGTTTTCTCAACAAACAAACTGCAAGGGAAAAAATGCAGCGAGGACTAACACGACATTATAAATCAACTATACTCCAATAAAAATTAAAAATTAAAAAAAAAAAGGCAGCGAGGGAACCTGCAGCTTAAGAGACCAGGGACATATCAGCCAATTACAACATATGATATTATTTCAGTCCTGATTTAAACAAATAAACTAATTAAGAATGAGGCAGCCAGCAGAATGAGAACCGCGGCTGGATTTTAATATTAGGTATTGGTGTTATTTTTGGGGGGAGATGATAGTGAGGTTATGTTTTTTTAAATTATTTTAATTTTCATAGATGAAAGGGTATGATGTCTGTAATTCTCTTCAAAAGTAACCTTGGGGGAGGGGTGGGTCAGAGTTCAGGTCAACACCGGCTCTGGGCCACACTGTGGTGAAGCCGAGTGATAGGGACGGAGCCAAGGGCCCAGAGCGGAGGCCCATTTGCACCTGCTCCCCGGCTCCCGCCTGGCTCGCGGCCACCCCACTGCAGGGGGAGCCCAGAGACGCCCCCAGCTGTGCACCCAGGAAGGAGGGGACCTGGGTGGAGGGCCGAGAGCCAGCCCTGCACAGTCAGGCGGCACAAGTAGCGGCAGGATGGGGCGGGAACGAAGCCGTGTTTTGTTCACGTTTCCTCATTTCCTCAGGAAAATTCCACTCAAGGCAGTTTTCCAAACGGAGAAGAAGTGGTGACTGTGCCCAAGTCATAAGGGAAAGGTTGCCGGGCGGCCCCTGGGGCCCCGCGAAGGTGTGACAGCTGCCCTAACAGCCGAGGAGGCGACACACAGGTCGTATGGGCACGTACAGAGTCCTGGGCTGCTGCACATGCCGCGTGGGTCAAAACAGTAGGATTTACTCTCTCACAGTCTGGAGGCCAGAATCTGAAACCCAGGGGTCACAAGGCCACGCTCCCTCCGGAGGCTCTGGGGGAGGGTCCTTCCTGCCCCTCCAGCTCCTGGGGGTCCAGGTGACACTTGGTTTGTGGCTGTGTCCCTCCATCTCTGCCTCTGTCCTCACATGGCCTCCTATAAGGACACGTGCCATTGGATTTAGGGCCCACCCTTATCCAGTGTGACCTTATCTTAAACTACACCTGCAAAGACCCTATTTCCAGACAAGCTCACATCTGAGGTTCTGGGTGGACATGGATTCTGGGGGGGCACCGTTCACCCCAGCGCAAGCCCCCCACAATAGGTACTGTGCTACACTTTCCATACACGTGGCCTCTCACCAGTCCCTGGGGTTGGGGTGTGGCACTGAGGCCTGAGACGCAGAGCTGGGGCTCTACTGCCCCCCCATCCCAGGAGCCCAGGGCAGGGATGGGGGCTCAAGGGAGAGGGTGTGGGAGCCAAAGAGGCCAAGCGGCAAACACCCTCCAGCGTCCCTGATGCTCCTGCGAGGTCCCAGGAGCTCGGCGGCACCTGAGGTTCAGGGAGGGGGCAGGGTCTTGAGCAGCTTCAGTCTCGTCCCCGAGGGACCCAAGCGGGGCGGGGGTGGGGACAGGGCCCTGCTTCCCCTAGAAGATGAGCTCACCAGGGCCTCGGGGCAGGAGGGACCTGGTGTCCCTGGTGACAACTGCAGAAGAGTCAGGTCTGTCCCCAGGGTGGCCCCGCTGCTCCCCCAGGACAGCACTGCCGGCCGAGGGCTCCGGGTCGGGCGGGTCAGTGCAGAGCAGCCTGCGGGGGAAGGGGTCCCTCCCTCAGTGCCGGCCGAACCCAACCCAGAGCTCTGCCGAGCACCGCCCTGCAGAGGCCCCGCCAGGGCACAGGGCAGCTCAGCCCCACGGGGCGGGTGCCTCCAGCTAACAAACACAGCCCACAGGGAAGACGACACAAATATTTATTAAAAATCCAAGCTGCTGACAGCTCGCCCGGGAAGATGCACAGATGGCCGACAAGCGGAGGGAAAGATGCTTGAAATGCGATCCGAACCACGAGGAGGTCCGCTCCACACCCAGCATCACGGCGAGCATCAGAGACGCACGGTAACGAGTGTCAGCGAGGATGCGGAGACGTGGGACCCCTCGTGCGGTGCTGACGGGAATGTAAAAGGGGCAGACCGCGCGCAGCAGTGGGGCAGCTCCTCAGAAAGCTAGACCGAGAATCGCCATACGACCCGGCAACTCCTCTCCCAGGTATCCACCCACGAGAACTGAAAACGTACCTCCACCCCAATATTTGTGCACAAACGTTCACAGCAGCACTATTCATAATAGACAAAAGTAGAAACAACCCAAATGTCCATCAACGTGTGAGTGGATCGACAAAATGGGGTCCATCTGTACCATGACTATTACTCAGCCGTAGAAAGAATGAAGCTCAGACACAGACGACAACAGGGATGAACCTTGACAACACTGCACTGAATGAAGAAGCCAGAAATGGAAGACCACGTATTCCACATATTGTATGATTCCACTTATATGAAGTGTCCAGAATAGGCAATCCACAGACAGATTGTAGATTTGTGGCTGCCGGGGGCTGGGAGAGGCTGGCACAGGGGTGCAGGTTTCCTTTGGGGTGATGGAAACGTTCTGAAAGCAGCAGTGACGGTTGTACAACTCTGAACACACTGGAAACCACTGAGTTGTGCACCTTAAAAGGGGGATTTTTATGGTATGTGAATATGTCTCCGTAGAAAGAAGAGTGGTTGAGGCACTGCTACTTTCCACACGGACGTGAGAACATGAACTGGTACTGCTCCCTGCTGAAGTTGGATGGTTTGCCCAGCGCCCCCCATTAGGGACCATCCCTCCCCCACTGCACGTCCTGGTGGGGTATTAGGATGTCCATCCTCTGACCACCGTCCTCACATTTGAGGTGGGCACATGACCCAGCCTGGCCAATCAGGAAATTCCATCCCTCATGGGTAGTAAGTAGGCAGGTGACTGCAGCAGAGCCAATCCGAGCCTTTCCAGATCATCACTATATGGACCCTGGGAGAAAACAGTCTCTCTTTCCCACCGGGATCGAGAACTCTAAGGGTCATGTGAACGCACACCTGGTGGCCTTTCCCACCACATGCAGAAAACCTGCTGGAGAATGAAATTATCACACAGAGGAAAGCAGAACCAAGAGAGGGAACGAAAGACAGAGCCCTGACATTATCTGAACTCCTGGATCCATCTGTGCCTGAAGCCAACCCAGGAAATGGGAGCCAATGCAGTCCCTTTCTTTCTTTTTTTTAAATACAAATTTTATTTATTTATTTATTTATTTATTTATGGCTGCGTTGGGTCTTTGTTGCTGCACGTGGGCTTTCTCTAGTTGTGGTGAGCAGGGTCTACTCTTTGTTGCAGTGCGCGGGCTTCTCACTGCAGTGGCTTCTCTTGTGTGGAGCATGGGCTCTAGGCACGTGGGCTTCAGTAGTTGTGGCGCACGGGCTCAGTAGTTGTGGCCCGCGGGCTCTAGAGTACAGGCTCAGTAGTTGTGGCGCACGGGCTTAGTTGCTCCACGGCACGTGGAATCTTTCCAGACCAGGGCTCGAACCCGTGTCCACTGCATTGGCAGGTGGATTCTTCACCACTGCGCCACCAGGGAAGCCCCCTACAGTCCCTTTCTGCTTGAGCTAATTTGAGCTACGATTCTATAGCTTGCAGCAGAGTCCTGATTAACAGAGCCAAGTCGCATTTTACACAGACTTTAGGTTTGGAGAAAACCTCAGGTGGTCAAGATGACTCTTCAAAATCCCCTAAAATATATACATTTAGGGGCTCCATTATGCATAATATATAGGTCTTTTAACAATGGAAACTAAGTTCAGAGAGGTGCTTACGCATGAGATGTTCCCATTTCCGATCTTGTTCCGTTCCTCCCTCCGTTTCTCCCTCCTGACTCATTGCTGTTACGATCAACTCCGTAACTTCCATGCTCACGTGGTATGACTTCTCCGGGTACCAGACAGGCTGGGAGAAGATGACCCCCAACCTGGCAGAGCCCATTAATGGGTCTTGGGAGAGGTAAAGGGAGGCCAGGGCAGAGTCTGGGGTGGCGGCGGGGGTGGGGGAAGCTGACAGCAGACAAAGCCTGAAGCTCCTGCTGGAGCAGAGGCTGGGCACTGTGCGAACAGCCTGGTCAGCAAGCAGGGACCAAAGAAACCCCCTTCCATCCCGCCAAACCATCTGCAAAGTCCACATACATACACACACACACACACACACACACACACACACACACACACGTCTTAGATGAGGATAAGGTAGCCTCTCACGGAAGACGTTCATGGTTAGAAAAAGTTGGGAAAGCAAAAGCAGCGCCTCTGAGCTTGGGGCACGACCCACGAGCACGTAAGACCCTGAGACCCAAAGACACAACTACTGGGGGCGGGGGAGGGGCTACCCAGGAGAGTAGTAAGTTCTGCTCCAAGCCCTCTGGAGGGCAGGCCTGACTCCAGAGGCAGGAGGTGTGATTTACAGGAGCCGAGGTGAAGCAGCAGGAAGAAAGGCATCCATGACCACAGGAGCAGCGGCCGTGGTGCAGCTGTGCAGAGCGCAGACCCCCAGGTTCACATCCACTTGGAACCTCAGAGTGCGACCTTATTTGCAATGGAGTCTTGGTAGATGTAATTAGGATAAGGTCACACTGGATGAAGGTGTCCCTAAATCCAATGACGTGTCCTTCTAAGAAGGGAGGACAGACACAGAGGCAGGGATTGGAGGGATGCGGACACCAGCCAAGGACACCTGGAGCCCCCAGGAGCTGGAAGAGGCAGGAAGGGCCCTCCCCTAGAGCCTCCAGAGGGCCTGCAACCCTGCAACACCCTGACTTTGGACTTCTGGCTCCAGGACTGTGAGAGAACATTTCTGTGGTTTTAGGCCACCCAGTTTGAGGCACTTTGATACGGCAGCCCCAGGACACTCATATAAAGGACCAGGAGTGTTTCCAAAAAGGACCAATGGTCCAGTGTGGCCCAGAGCCCATGGTGTGTGCAGATAAGCCCAGTGAAGACACTCCTTTCTTCCCTCCAGAACCACCCACTGAAGGCTGTGGCAGTCAGTGATGCCAAACAACGCTGTTTAACAACCTCGCCCCCCCAAAGTAGGTGGCTTAAAATAATCACTTATTCTTGCTCGTGCATCAGGTCTTCCCAAGTGTCCCTCACCCCCAGGGATGGGGGCTCCCAGGGTGTGTTGTCATGGCGATGGCAGAAGTACAAGGGGGGTGAGCAGAAACACACCGAGCGTCCCAGGGCCTCAGCCTGGGACGGGCCCTCCGTCACTCCAGGCCGGTCCCACGGGCCCTCCGTCACTCCAGGCCGGTCCCACGGGCCCTCCGTCCCTCCAGGCCGGTCCCACGGGCCAAACAAAGCCCGGGGCCGAGCCTCCAGTGGGAAGGGACCACAGTCACACGGCCAAGGGAATGGGGAACGCGGAACAAACATGTAACCTACCACAGGCTGGACTGAACTTCCATCTGATGAAACGCCTCAGTTTAAACTCAAATTAGGGGCTTCCCTGGTGGTCCAGTGGTAGAGAATCCGCCTTCCAATGCAGGGGACGCAGGTTCGATCCCTGGTCAGGGAACTAAGACCTCACATGCCACGGGACAACTAGAGCCCGCGTGCCGCCAGCTACAGAGCCCACGCGTTCCAGAGCCCACACGCCACAACTACAGAGCTCACGCGCCCTGGAGCCCACGCACCGCAACAAGAGGAAACCCGCACACCACAACTAGAGAGAAGCGCATGCGCCGCAAAGAAAGATCCCGCGTGCCGCAACTAAGACCCAACACAGCCAAAAAAAAAAAAAAAACAACCCTCAAATGAAATTCCTCAGATCTGACCAGTGTGGATATGGCAGTCCCTGAACCTAGGGAGCCCCTTCACTCAGGTGGGGAAACTGAGGCTCCACGGCTGTCCAGGAGTCAAGGGCAGGGGAGTCTTCCCTGTATCCCCCAGCCCCGCCTGCTCTAACAAAGGCAGCCTGGTGTCCCGTCTTTCCTGGTGATGTGTCACTCTTCACAATGACCCTGCCAGGCACACGCTCTCTTCAACCCATTTTACAGAGTTGAAAGTGAAGGCCCGGGGAGTTTATGCACCTTGCCTGAGGCCACAGCACTACTAACAGTGGAATCATTTACCATTTCCCTCAAAGATGGGAAAGAAAGAGGCTCCGGCTGTAACAGGAGGGTTTGGGTTTAGATTTAGAGGAAAAAATCCCTGCTGTCACCAAGCCTGGGGACAGCTCACCAAGACCATTTGGGAACCCCTTTCTCCAGGGCCGGGTGAGAGACAACAGCTTCTCTTGTGAAGGGGTGAGTTCAGGGGAAGGTAGGTTCAACAGCCCCAGAACCCCGGGCCAGGGCCAGGGCATGTCACCCCAGGTGCCCTTCTGATGCCAGGTGGGAAAGCTGCCTGCAGGTGAGTGAGAGGCTCTGTGCGTTCTGTCTGACAAGTGGCACAGAGCAAAGCGGGCAATGATCCTAATCCCATCTGACAGCCCGAATCCCCAGGCCCACGCATGCAGACCGGAGGTGACAGAGGTGTGGGCAGAAGCTGGCACCCCAAGCCGACACCTGCCAGGCCCCAGGAAGCACCTTACAGACGCGAGACACAGGCCCAAGGCCAAGGGTTCCCGGATCTCCGGGATGGAGCCCGAATTTGGGGCACACGTGGCCCCAGAAGCAGCAGCCTCTCACCCCCAGGGAGCCCTCGGGCTGGTCCCCAACGCAGGCATTTCTCAGGACCTAGCACCCCATTCCCCCAGTCTCTCCTGTTCCTTTTTTTTTTTTTTAATGTTGGGAGGGCAGAGCCGGAACAGATGGCTGTCGCCCACCAGAAGGCCTCTCCTGGCACGTGGCCGGCCCTCCCCCGGAGGCAGGAAGCCGCAGAGAGCCCGGATCTGCAGGACCTGGACGCGCGGCAGCGGAGCAGCCTGCCTGGTGGGAGCGCGAAGGGGACAGGCGCGCCCGCTCCAGAAGGGGGACACCGGGGAGCTACCCCACCCTCGGCTGCAGCCGGGAGCCTGTGGGTTTCCTCCGGAGCTGTGGCAACTCACCACACACGCAGTGGCTGAGAACACCATGCATTTATTATCTCATAGATCTGGGCGTCAGAAGTCCAATACGAGCCTGTCTTATGGGCCGAAATCAAGGTGTCGCAGGGCTGGTTCCCTCTGGAGGCTCCAGAGGAGATGTTTCCTGGCCTCTTCCTGAGTCTGGAGGCGCCTGCACCCCTTGGCTCGTGGCCACATCACCCCAACCTCCACTTCCATCATCACAGCCCTGACTCTGAGCTCCCGCCACCCGCTACTAAGGACCCCTGTGACGATACTGGGCCCCCCACCCAGATAATCCTGCAGAATCTCTTCATCTCAAGATCCTAACATAATATCTGCCAAGTCCCCTTTGCCACAGACGGTCACACATCCACAGGTTCCAGG
Source organism: Balaenoptera ricei (assembly GCF_028023285.1). Taxonomy (NCBI): domain Eukaryota; kingdom Metazoa; phylum Chordata; class Mammalia; order Artiodactyla; family Balaenopteridae; genus Balaenoptera; species Balaenoptera ricei. The sequence goes on along the minus strand of NC_082657.1, from coordinate 62,258,775 downwards.
GGTTATCAGGGTGTGGATGCTTTGGGGGGCTGTTATCGGCCTACTGCAGGGAGAAAGCCCTCGATGACACAGCAGTCACTCAAGGCCACCCCACCTCCTCCTCCTGGAGCCCTCCCTCCCAGCCAAGGTAAACTGGTGCAGCCTTTTGCCAGGCAATGTGGCAGCAGCTTCTACAATCTTTAAATGCACATGTCACTCAGCCATGCCTGCTCTGGGGCATCGTGGTGAGAAAGACCCCTGCCAGCAGCACGGGGGGGTGGGGCGCGGAGGACAGGGACAGGCTTTGCAGCCTTGTTTGTAAGACTGAGAGATGGGACGCATCCGAAACGTCTGTTAGCAGAATAAGCTGGACCACTGTGGTGCATCCACACCATGGAATATGACGCAGCTGCTAAGGAAACATACCTGACATGGAAAGCGGTCCCGGATAAAAGTGAGGGGAAAAGAAAAACAAGCTATGAAACAAGTCGAGTACAATTCCATCACTGTAACCGGTAATCATGTAGGTGTGACACACTTACCTGTACACGTGTGGAAAAAACCGTGATTCCCTCTAAGGAGATGGACAGCCCACTGTGGGACACAGTTACTTGATACCGGTCTGCCTTGTTGCGTTAACATTTTTTACAGGGATATATGACTCAACGTTTTAACAAGGAATGATAGGTACATATTTTAAAACAATAATACACCACTACCCATGCCTCCCGACTTTCAGTTCCTCCAATATTTTGTTTCCTTTAAGATGGAAAGATGCCCCAGTTAGAGAGCCCCAGGCAATCTCCGGGCAATAATCCACCCTCCCGGTCTGGGAGACCCCACAGGGGGTCTTGTGCGCTGTCCCCCTGCACCCAGGGCTCTGGGGACAGCCTGGTGAACAGCCAGCATTCACAGGAGCAGAGAAGCCACAGCAGAAAGCTTAAAGCAAACAGGTCGCCCTGAGGCCCAGACAGATGCCAACTCAGGGCCGGGCATAAAAAAGCGACTGCGCACAGCGACATTACAATAAGAAAAAGAATGACATCCTTTTTCTTTCTTTTTTTTAAAAACCAAGACCAGACCTTCTTGAAGTCAGCAGAATATGTGCTAATATAAATGTTAAACTTGTAGACTGTAAGTTCCCTAAATGGCTGTAACCATGTTTTACTTATCTTTGTATTTAATGCTTCAGGTAGTTCCTGACATTCAATACATTTATGTGGAATAATTGGGGGAAAAAAAACCCAAAAAAGCGACTGGGGATTTGGAAGCCCTTCCCCGAGTAGGCCTCACCCGAGGTTTCACACGCCAAGCCCTGCCTGTCCCAGGGGCGGGGCTGTATCTGGAGAGCACTTTAAGGAAGCCAGCCAGCACCCCCCATTCACAGTTAGGGTCCCCAGAATCCGGCGCAGGTCTAAGGGGCCGAGAACAGGAACAGGGCGGTAGGCAGCGCCCGAGATGTGAGTTCTGGTCCCGCCTGGGCCACGGCCTGGCTCTGGGACCCGGGCGCTGCCTTGCTGGCACGGGGGCCCGGCTCTCAGGCGCGCGGCCCGCGGGGTCCCCTCTCCCACCGCGCTGGCAGGGATGACCTCCGACCTTCAGAAGGGCTGGACTGCCTGGCGTGAGGATTCTGAGCGCAGCCGTCAATCAGCCACGTCCGCCGTCAATTAGCCACGTCCGCCGTCAATCAGCCACATCCGCCGTGGGTGCGGGAGAGAGGAACGGCTGCGCACGTGCCAACAGCTGTCCTCTTCCACACCTAAACGCCTGCTCAAGGCCCCTCCCAGCTCCACCCGCCGCCGTTCTGCTGACTCAGCAAAGCATCACAAGACAGGGCGTCAGCTGACGGCCGCACGCGGGCCTGGGGCCACGACGCCGTCGACCGCGCCGACCGCCCAGCAGCCTCAACGCGCAGAAGCGGGTGCCCCGCTGCCCCCACCTCCTGCCCCCGTACCCCGGCCCATCCAGGGCTGCCCGCGCCTCGGGGAGCAAGAGATCCTGGAGCAGCGTGGCCGCGCTGCCCGCACCTGCTCCCCACTCAGCCCCAAGCACAGAGGTCACTCCCGGGAAGCAGCGTTGGCTCCCAGCTCCAGGCTGCGGGTGTAGCGCCAGAGGGCACCAGGCCAAGAGGCGGGGGGTGGGGGGCGGACACGAGCATCTGTTCCACCATCCAGCCCCTGCCCCCCTGAAAGGGCACGTTCGGGCGCAAACCTGGTACCTGCAGGGTGTCCAGCTGGGGCAGCGAGTTGTCACATAATCCCCACGACGCAGGACCCTGGGGCGGGGGGTTTGCCTCTCCTCCCCTCCGTGCAGCCAGGTGACCCACGAGGCGCGACAGCGCGCCCGGCTCAGGACTGGCCCATGTTTGCGGGAGGTCGGGCCCGGCCCCGAGACACACTAAACCCGCAGGAACTCGCAGTTCTCTCCCGTGAACTTTGCCAGGAGACGCTGCCTTGCTGGACCCCGGCGGGGTGTGCCTGGCACCCTGGAGCATCTGCGGGCGCCAAGAAGCAAGAAGGGACCCTCAGCCCTCGGGAGCCTGGCCTGGTCGTCCCCTGCCCCGCGGTGGCCACGGCCATGCCTCCAGGACCCAGAACCAAAGGAGGTGGCCGGGGCGCCTGACAACGAGAGGGGGTGGGGCCTAAGCAGTTATTCACTCATTCATTCAAAACCAGCTCCTGCGCAGACACGATGCTGAGAGGAAGTCACAGCTGGGGCACAGCAGGGGCCTCTGAGGCCCTCTGCCTCGCCCAGACCAACCCACCTGGCACACCTTCCCCTCCGGCCCGGCTCCCACTTTTGCCCCTGATGGGGCAGGACCCTCCTCCACCTCCCGCCTTTGCTCACGGGCATGTCTGTGCGCGTCTCCTCTTCCCTGGGGCCTCCTGGGAGATACAAGAGTGGCAGGCCTGCCCGACCAGCATCCCGGGGGCTCCTCAGGAATGCAGGTTCTCAGGGCCCGCCCAGATCTGCTGAGGCAGCAGCTCTGGGGGTGGGGTCCGGCCATCTGCATTTTACACACCTCCTGAGGGGGCCGAGGGCACCTGAGAATCACCTGGAGAGCTTTCAAAGGGCTCTGAAGCCCAGGTGGCATCCCCAGCAAGGAGCTCAGCATCTCTGGGGGGCGCTGCCTGTGCGTCTGCCCCCAGGTGATCCCGGCGCACGCTGGGGGCAGGGATGCTGGGAACCAGCCTGCAGCCCCGGCTCCCCATCTCGGTGGCGGGGCCCGGCCCCGGCCCTTGGAAGCTACGGGTGCGGTCCGCCCTGAAACAGAGGTATCGGGTCCCCCTCTCAGGCCCCGAGCTCCGTGCCACCCCCGTTTCCCAGGAAAGCCTGTGTCCCTGTCCTCACAGCAGCCGCCCTCCAGGGAGGGTCCCAGGCATCATGACGAGCACACACCAAACCGTCTCTCACTGACTCGGCTTAGCGACCGAGCGCGGCTGGGGCCCGAGGACGCAGCTCCCCGTGCCTGGCCAGAACCTGGCTGTGACAGTGACCGCAGCCCGCCCGGGGCCAGCCGCTCCACAGCCCCAGGCGGCTGCCGTGGCCACTTTCACACTGCAGTGGAGGGTGGGCCTCGGGGCTCCCGGAGCACTGACCCGCCTGCATCCACTGGCTTCACTCCCCAGGACAGCCCCCTCTGGTCCTCCTCCTCCTTTCTTCTTCTCTTTTTTTCAAATCTAAGCTCATTGAGAAAACACAGGAAGTGCAGCTCCCACCACAGCCTGGAGTGGAGGCTCGTCCTCATCCCTGCCGTGGTGACCGAGGACACTGTCCCCTCCCACCTCCGAGGGCTGACCCCGGGCACCACGAAGCCGCGAGGCTGGGATCACACCCACCTCCCCACAAGGCCAGGGGCGGGAGGGGAGGGGCCGGCCCAGCTCGGGGGAAGCCCGGGAGGGTGACAGTGGCACACGCCAGGCCCCACACACGCTGAGGGCACTGCACATCGCTCCATCCCATCCTTCCACGGGGAACCTGGCCCAGAGAGAGTGAGCACCTGCCCCGGGCTGCTCAGCAGTGACGGGCCCAGGCTGGACGTCTCAGCGAGCCAGCACCCAGCACACGGAGCCGCTGTCAGGGAAGTTCCCAGGCCTCTGCGGCGGGCGGGCAGCCGTCACTCTCATCTCACAGGTGAGAGATGGGAAGCCTGGCCCAGGTGGGGCTCCTTAGGGAGCTGGCGCTGAGCTCCGCCCACACCACCACCTCCACGGACTCCTTCATCAAGACCAGCCCCCCGCAGTTTCTGTGGGAGGTGTCAGAAAACACCTCCCACAGATGTGTCCCACGTCCCCAGTCCCAAGAAATTCGCCTGGGTGTCGGACTTAAAGTCAATTCCGGGGAATACTCTCCATGATATCCTTGTGCTTCTGCCTCACGAGCACCTAAATTTCTGACGACACTGTCCCCCCGCCCTGTCAAGTGTCTTGGGTCCACTGAGGTCAGTGAGGCAACCAAACACAAAGGTAACAAACAGATGCACTACTGGAAGGAAGGAAATACGCCAAACGCCAGCTGGAGTCTCTGGGTGACGCGTGAGACCCGCCCTCAGGCTGCTGGTCCCCGCCTTTTCCACACGGAGCAAGCGTTACATTGGTAACGGAAGAAGGAACTATGGAACCAAATTTGATCTTAAAATACCAGATGAGTAGTCATAAACGCTGCTCCTATTCATCGCGGGCCTGACCACTTCTGGGGGAGTAGGAAGGGGTGAACAGAGCGGTGCAGGACCCTGACATTCAAGGTAGTAATTCCATCTCCCCTTCAGCTTCTTGGAATGGGTTTCGTTTCCAAGACCTCAGATGGGAGCCGCAGATACTCTGCCAGCAAACCACAGCCACCTTTTCTGTTCTTTCAGTGTGGATCAAAGGTCACTGGAAACCAGAACCAAATGAGCTAAAGTTTTATTAGTGACAAGGCTGGGAAGGCCTGAGCTGTAACTGAGCCGGGTGTCTCCCTGGAATGACTCCAGGCCTGCCCCTGGCCGGGAATACAGAATCATCCAGAAAGACTCAGCGTCTGTCCTCCTGAACACCTCCTGCCCGGGCAGCCTAAGGCATTTAAAGCAACCCCAGGTCCCCGTCCCAGGCCCCACGACTCTCAGGGCGGACCCGAGGGCCTTACCCTGACCCAGGAAAGTGAAGAGCGGTGGGAAGCTCTAGATGAACTCAAGTCAGGAACTGTTTCCTTAGAACCCAGGAGCATGGCCACCTGGGGGCCTTGGCTTGCAATAGGGCAGCTTCCTTCAAGCTGTGGCTGGCGGTTCCTGCTGCCCACAGCCGAGTGGGGCAGACCCAGGCTCACACACTTACCTCTGTGCTTCCCAGGGGGACCCAGGGTCCCTTCTTCCAGCTCTGAAGCCCCCACCCCTGTATCAACACCAAAGACACCTCAACATCCAACACGGAGCCCGCCAATGGTCAGCTCTGGACCCACCGCTTAGGGCCTGGTGGCCCCGCTGAACCCTGAACGCAGTAAGTCCTGCATCCCATTCAGGACAGCTATCGGCCTACAGCGCCAAGCCTCAAGTGAGCCCCCGGGCCAGTGCCCACAGCCGGTCTGTCCAGCCGGTGCCAACTCCAGGGCCCATGGAGACTCTGGGCCTCGGGCTGGGGTGGCCGGGACAGCTCCCACGTCCCTGCAGCACTGGGCCCTCCATGCCCACCTGGGAGTGCGGCCGTGGAGGCAGCACATCTTTCCCTCAGCCCGCAGCTGTCCTATGCATGTTACCAAGCAGAATGGCCACCATCTTTATCCATCAATGTTTTACATTAAACACCAGCACATACAACAAGTAAAAGAGAGGAAGGGAGGTCTGCTCCCTTTGAGGGGAGGCTGTAAGACCCAGAACCCCCTCAGATCAACCATTTCCTTGCCCCACCTCTGGGAACCTCTGAGGAACCCCAGGGTTCCACAGGGCACATAGTTTGAGAAACACCAGTGTAGGCCTCAACCTGGGCAGCACAACCAACCAAACCAGGCCCCGTGACGCAGAACCACCCCACGCCGCCCCACGCCGCCCCCTGCCCTCCTACTTGGCCCCGTGACGCAGAACCACCCCACGCCGCCCCCTGCCCCCTCCTACCTGGAGGCCGCGATCTCCGCCTTCTGCTTGGCGATGGTGGCCGCCCGCTCGGCCGCCTCCACGGCCCGGTCCACCTTCTCGCGGATCTTGCTGGCACGCAGCGGGATGAGATTCTTGCGCTTGCCGCTCACGAGGATGTTCTGCTTGTACTTGCCCTCCTCCTTGGTGCCGTCGGGGAAGGTCATGCAGCCGTAGCCGTGCCGCCGGTTGCCAGCCCACTCGCCCTCGTACTTGAGCCCGTCCGAGCGCTGGCTCACGCCGAAGCCCGAGCGCTTGTCACTCTTCCACTCGCCCACGTAGGTCTCGGTGGTGGTGGCGTCGGTGTCGTCCTCGATGGCTGACAGCTCGGCCTCGCCCTCACCCAGGCTGATGGTGGAGTGGATGTCGCTGGCCGTGGAGCTGACGGTGCTCATGCCGGCCTCGCTGCGGAAGGAGCTCTGCTTGCTGCGCTGGCTGGCCAGGCTGCTCTTGGACTCCGACTTGCGCAGCTTCAGCCCGCTCAGCAGCGAGCGCCGGAACAGCCCCTTCTTCTTGCTCTTGAGGATCTCGGAGTCGCTGTGCACCACGAGCACGAAGCCCCCCCGGGACACGGCCGGGCTGCTGGCCACAGTGGGGCAGGCGTCGGGGTGCAGCGCGGCGCCGTTGGTGTGCTCGCTGCGCAGGGAGTTGATGGAGGTCCTCAGGGGCGAGCGGATGACCGCTGCCATGCCGTAGGGGACGCTCTGCCGCACGCCGTAGCCCTGACGCATGCCGCCGACCCACTGGCCCTGGTAGGTCCCTGCGGAGACACAGGAGAGGGTGAGCTTGAGGGCGGGAGGGCAACGCAGCCGCTACGGTCTGCCCTGTCTTGGGGCAACTCGGTGAGGTTTACATCGAGGCAGACAGACCATCAGACCACAGGTGCTTTTATGATTCCTGCCACTGATAGTGTTTTTAAAGACCCTTCCCTCCTGCTTCCCACGGTTGGATTTTGTTCTCTCTCTCTTAGAGGTCGGGGAGGGGGAAGGGAGGAGTCAGAGTCTGATGCAGTCAGGAGTGACCTGCAGAGCTCCCCAGGCCATGTGGGCAGCAGGCCCAACCTGGGAAGACAGGGAGGGGCGTGGAAGAGAAGAAGGAAGAAACACATCCTGGGTGAGCAGCTCCAAACAGGGCTCATGGGGCCCATGAGGGGCAGCTACAAGGACACAGATCCAGGCTACAAATTGGCTACTGACGAGGCTGCCTTGTAAGGTAGTGAGATCCCCATTGCTGGAGGCATCCAAGAAGAGCTGAGAAGACCACTCAGCAAGGACACCTTAAGGCATGAAAACTGGCAGGCCTGGTGTCTCCAAAAGAATCAACATTGCACACCCACGTGCACAGCAGCATTAGTCACAATAGCCAAAGACAATGTGGTCCATCCAAACAATGAAACATTATTCAGCCTTCAAACGGACGGCAGTTCCGCAATTTGCTACAATGTGGATGAACCTTGAGGACACTCTGCTAGGAGAGATAAACCAGTCACAAAAGGACACACACTATTTGATTTCACTTATATGAGATACCTAGGAGTCAAACTCAGAGACACTGAAAGTAGACGGTGGGGCTGGGGCAGGGGGAGGGGAGCAGGGAATTATTGCTTAATGGGTACAGAGTTTCTGTCTGCAGTGACGGGAAAGTCTTGAAAATAGATAGAGGTGATGGTTGTACGACATTATGAGTGTGACTAATGCCACTGAACTGTGCACGGAAAAATGGTTCAAGTGGCAAGTTTTATGTTATCTATGTATCTTTTTAAAAAAAATACATTTATTTATTTTTGTCTGCGTTGGGTCTTCGTTGCTACGCGCGGGCTTTCTCTAGTTGTGGCGAGCAAGGACTACTCTTTGTTGCGGTGCACAGTCTTCTCATTGCGGTGGCTTCTCTTGTTGCGGAGCATGGGCTCTAGGCACACGGGCTTCAGTAGTTGTGGCACGCAGGCTCAGTAGTTGTGGTACACGGGCTTAGCTGCTCCGTGGCATGTGGGATCCTCCCAGACCAGGGCTCGAACCCATGTCCCCTGCGTTGGCAGGCGGATTCTTAACCACTGTGCCACCAGGGAAGTCCAGTTATCTACGTATTTTACCATAATAAAACAAAAGCAGCAGCAGCACTGGGCCCATATTCTTGCTCTACGTATAGGCTGTGTGACTCTCATGGGATGGGTCTAAATTTCTCCTGCCATAGGTAGTTACGCAAATTAAATGACACTCCACAGGGCGGGCCTCCCCACCCTCTTCCCTCCTCCCACCCTCGCCCCAACCTACAGCTTTTCTTGCCTCAGGCTGCAGCTGCCCACGCTGGGGCAGAGACCCAGGGCTTGCACCTGGGGCTGTGAGAAGGAACCTAGACTAGCCTCTCAGTCCTGGAAGGTCCCTCCCCTGCCTGGGGTGGGTGGCCTGTGGGAAGCTGGCCCTTTAAGGCCAGACCCATCTGTCTGGACAGTGGTCTCCCTGTGGCCAGGGCGAGCTGGGCGTGGGCTGCTGTTGCAGGGACCTCTCACCCCCAGCTTACTGCCACTCCCACTTGTGGGTTGGCGACAGGGCTGTCAGATAAAACACGGGACGCCCAGTTCAATCTGAATTTCACATGAACAGCAAGTAATTTTTAGAGACATATTACATGGGACATACTTATACTAGAAATGATCTGACTGATGATCTGAAATTCAAGTTTAACTGGGTGTCCCATGTTTATTTGCTGAATGGATCCAGATGCCCCAGCTGGGACCTCCCAAGATGTCACCCTGGGTTTCACTGGTGCCCCCCCGACCAAAGCTGAGGATGCTCCTGCATGAAGAGACTCAGCCCACCGCCCTGCCAGCACCCCTGCATCCCTTCAAGGCAGGCTGGGCTTTCAGCTAAGGACGCACAGGAGCTCCACAGACAGCCTGGTGGAGGCCGTGGGTATGGGGGCACGGGGAAGAGTTAGGAGTGGAGCAGACATGGGTTCAAATCCCAGCTAGACCCCTTCTGGATCTGTGCCCTTGGGAATATCTGCTTTAACTCTCTGTGCCTCGGTTTCCTCATCTGTAAAACGGGGAAGGTGGCTGTGCTGCTTAAACGCGGTAATCCATGTAATCCGTGTAAAGTGCTGGAAGGTCGTTAATGCTCAGTTACCGGTAACTAATATTCATCATCATCATCAAAACCTTAGGGATAGGACTTCCCTGGTGGCGCAGCGGTGGAGAATCTGCCTGCTAATGCAGGGGACACGGGTTCGAGCCCTGGTCCGGGAAGATCCCACATGTCCGTGTGCCACAACTAATGAGCCTGTGCTCTAGAGCCCGTGAGCCACAACTACTGAGCCTGCCTGCCACAACTACTGAAGCCCGCACGTGTAGAGCCCGTGCTCCACAACAAGAGAAGCCACCGCAATGAGAAGCCCGTGCACCGCAACAAACAGTAGCCCCCGCTCGCCACAACTAGAGAAAGCCCGCGCGCAGCAACAAAGACCCAACGCAGCCAAAAATAAATAAGTAATTTAAAAAAAAACCAAAAAAACCCTTAGGGGTGAACAGCATTTTACCCCCCAGGTGAGGAAACTGCGGCTCAGAGAGCGGCCAGGAAGCCAAAGGGGCGGGATTCAAACCCAGGGCTCGCGGTCCTCCCTGTACCCGGGCTCTGTACCCAGTGAGCTCCTGCCCACCTCGTCCCGAGGGTGCCAGGCTGGGAGCCACAGCTGGCATCCTGCGAGGTGCGGCGGACCCCACCCCTGAGAAAATGAGAGCCCACGTTCCCTCCATCAGATAAAGGGGTGATCACGGGGAGGTGCTGGGAAGCAGGCCACCCTGTGCCCAATCACGGAATCCACACCGCGTCCCTACAAGCTGGACAGCATCGTTCCCACCTTCCAGACGTGAACGCAGAGTCTATCACATACACGGAGACAAAGGCAAACACCAGCTTTCTCTGAGAGATGCAGCAGGCAGAACAAGGGTCCCACATGGGGGCTGGAGCCTCCCTCCCACTCCGAGCTCCCGGGTCCTGCCACCCTGGCCTTCCACAAGCCTCGACACCGCGCCCCTGCAGACCTGAGTGACCAGAACCAACCACGGCCTCCAAGTCTGTCTGTTTCCACATCCGCGAAAAGAACTGCTCGGCATATTATTCCTGAATTCCGTGACTCCAGAGGTCCCTGAACAGATTAGTAGAGGCTGGAGAGGGTCAGAAATGTGCACACAAGGTGTGCCCAGGCAAGAGTGAATGGTGAGGAAAAGGAGCTAGCTACACAGCCAGCCTTTGCTTCAAAATACATACATCACTCCATGTCCTCAACAGATAGATCCATGGAGACAGAAAGCAGGTTGGCAGCTGCCAGGGGCTGCGGGAGGGGGAACAGGAGTCACCACTAACGGGGTCGGGGTTTCCTTTTGGGGTGATGAAGATGACGGTCTGGAATTAGATAGAAGTGGTGGTTGCACAACGTTGTGAATGTGCTATCTCCCACTGAGCTGTTCACTTTAAAATGGCCAGTTGTATGTTATGTGAATTTCAGGTCCCTTACAAAAGACAAGCTGGTTAATGGTTGGTACACAAAAATGAATGGAAGCGGCGAGAAATATATAATTTCAAATCCCAAAGCAAGATAGAAGACGAGCTGGTCCAGTTCCAGGCGGTTTGAGAGTAGCGTGAGGGACACAGGGCTTCGAAACAAACTCCTGAGGCCAACGGGGCCCTGCTGGGCCAGCCTGCCTGGCAGTTCTGGAGTCTCGGGAGAGTAGAGCTTGCAGCGTGTGAGCCAGGAGTCAGGAGCCCTGAGTCCAGAGCTGGGCCTTTCCACTCACCCACGACCTGGGGGACCTCACTCCACCTCTCAGATCTCAGTTTATTCACCCGTGAAATGGGGGTGATAACTGTACCCACCCCCCAGGCACATAAAGCAGTGGGCATGGCCTCCTGCACGTGGCATGACGGGGCAGCTGTGCTGTCCTTGCTTGCAGCTTGCAGTTTTATTGTATTTGCACTTTTCCTCCCAGTCAGAACACACCTCTGATTTTAGAGCTGAAGTCAGTAAGAAAAATGGATTTTGATATTACAGAAATACGCTCCAGATCAGCTCTGCTGTGACTTGCCGGGGTAGCTGGGCCCCGCCGCTTGATAGCAAAGGGCTGGTACAGAGCAGGAGAAAGAACGCAGGCCCTCAGCGAGGAGACTGCTTCTCCCAAAGGGAGGCTCTGGGCCGGCCTCCACTGGGCCAGAGTCTTTTCTCCTCCCCTCTTTCTTTCTTGTTTGGGGCCACCAGACAAAGGGTTGAATTCAAGGCCCTGATTCCCCATGGTGGTTCCATTGAACCCGGCTGGTTATTTGCAAAAGACTAAATCCACTGTTTTGTTTTATACCCCAAGCAGCTTGTATGTGGAAAGACAGAAGCCAGCCTTGCGCAAAGAGAAGACTACGCACGGCCCCGACAGGGCACCACCCTTGCAGTGCTGTGGGGTCTGTCCGGGCTGGTGCAGCCCCCAGGGCAGGGGCAACTTCCTGTCTGCACTCTGCACCCCGCCGACCCCGGGCCCCGCAGCCGTGGCTGCCCCTCTCAGGGAGACGCCCAGATGCAGACAGATCGTCAAGGGGGCACCCCTGCTTCTTTCCAGGTAAGCTTGGGAGGGCAGGGTTGCACGCAGGTGACCCTCTCAGGGACTCTGCCACTTCCACTGCCACCTCACGTGTCCATCGCCATGAAGATGAGGGACGACCCCTCTGTCCCCATCACCCGGAACCCAGAATCAGGAGATCTGAGTGGGCCTTAGGGAGGCCCGACCTCCCTAAACATGGCCTGTAAGATGCCAACTGGAGTGACCCAGGCTCGTAGGGAAGAGCAAACGAGATGTGACCACCAGCGGGTCTCAGGCTTGGGTGGTGGCAGTGTCCCTGATCGCAGGGCGAGTTAACACCCCCCCGAACTCCTGACCCAGCCGGGTGGGAATGGCCAGAGCCTCTGCATTCCTGACAAGCTCCCCGGTGAGGCCAACACTGTGCTCGGGGACCCACTCTGAGGGCCACCGAGACCATCGCTCCAGGCACACTGTGGGCACCGGCGCTGTGTGGCCCAGGACACCACCAGGTCCAAGTCCGAAAGCCGACTCCGCCCCGCACCCCTCAGCCAGTGGAGATCTGGGCCTCGGCCCTGGGAGCCGGCATCCTGGGCAATGTGGACAGTTGGCTCTAGCCAAGTCCCTCGTGCCTCCCCAGGGCCCCGCACGCCTCTCGCACGCTTTTATTTTCTTCCTCTGAAGCCCCCGCCCGCCCGCTGAAGTTATTCCAACACGTTCACCACAGAGCCCAGGGGACCAGCCTGGGGACAATGCAGCCTCTGCCATACGTCCCGGAGAGGGCCAGGTCAGTGTGGCCAGATGCGGTGACCTCCAGAGAGCAAGCCCTGGATGGGGGAGCTCTTCCTGGGAGCGGCTTGGAGCCCGCAGCAGACGGGGGCTCAGGCTGGAGGTGGCTGAACCACCCCTTCTCCTGGTTGGCCCTACACGGCGCTCACACGCCCAGGTGCCGATGCCATGGCCCAAGTCTTCCCGCCCAGAAACCTCCCACCCAACTGGACTGAGCTGGCTTGGCCTGGGGGCACAGGTGACTAGGCCCTGGTCAGACTCTGCCCCTGGCCAGCATGCTCTCCCCCCGGGTCGCTGGGACCCTGACAAGGTGATGCCATTGGACTCCCAGGAGGGAGGAGGTGAAGCTCACGTGACTACTACCTGCCCGAAGATGCAGAGAAAGAAACGAGAGAGGAGCCGCGGACAGAAGCAGCTGGGCCTCCTCCCTCAGCAAGGACAAGGTCGCTGCTCCTCGGCTCCTGGCACCCGATACACCCCTCCCTCCTTCCCTGAACCCATCTGTCACTTGACGGCTGCTTCTGGGCATGTATGTACCCATATGAACTGAAAGCAGGGTCTCAAGAAGATACTTGTACACCCACATTCACAGCAGCATTACTCAAAATAGCCAAGAGGTGGAAGCAACCCAAGTGTCCATCAACAGATGATGGATAAACCAAATGCGGTCCATCCACACAATGGAATATTACTCAGCCTTAAAAAGGAGGAGGCGGCTTCCCTGGTGGTGCAGTGGTTAAGAATCCACCTGCCAACGCAGGGGACACGGGTTCAAGCCCTGGTCCGGGAAGATCCCACGTGCCGCGAAGCAACTAAGCCCGTGTGCCACAACTACTGAGCCTGCACTCTAGAGCCCGTGAGCCACAACTACTGAAGCCCATGCACCACAACTGCTGAAGCCCACGCACCTAGAACCTGTGCTCCGCAACAAGAGAAGCCACCGCAATGAGAAGCCCGCACGCCACAACGAAGAGTAGCCCCCGCTCACCACAACTAGAGAAAGCCCGCACGCAGCAACGGAGACCCAATGCAGCCAAAAATAAAAATAAATTAAATAAATAAAAATTTTTTTAAATAAAGGGAGGAGATTCTGACACAGGCTACAACCTGGATGAAACTTGAAGACCTTATGCTAAGTGAGATTAAGTCAGTCATAAAACGACAGATACTGTATGATTCTACAGATGAGATTCTTGGAGTAGTTAAAAATCGGACAGAAAGCACAATGGTGGGTGCTGGGGGGCAGGGCGGTTATTGCTTCACAGGTGTGGAGAGGTACAGTTTTACAAGATGAAAAGCTTTCTGGAGATGGATGGTGGTGATGGTGGTTGCACAACATTATAAATATACTGAATATCAGTGAGCCACATCCTTAAAAACAGTTAATATAATAAGTTTTATGTTACGTGTATTTTACCATATTTTAAAAAATGAGGCCATGGTGGGGCGGGGTGGGAAAGCTTAATCCAGTATGACTGGTGTTCCTGTAAGTGACACCAGGAGTGCACTCAGAGGGACAGTCACGTGCAGAAGCAGCAAGAGGGCGGCCGTCTGCAAGCCAAGGAGAGAGGCCTCAGAAGAGCCCGAACCCAGCCTCCAGAGCTGCTAGAGAATAAGTAGCTGCTGGTTAAGCGCCCCCGTCTGTGACATTATGTTATGGCAGCCCTAGCAAACTAATACAGGATTCTCAGTCTCCAGCCAGGCGACCTCCCAACTACATAAATAAGAACTAAAAGTTAGGAGAACAAATCTAGAGAAAAGATAGAAAGCCAGGTGCCGAGAACATATCAACCGTGAATTAAAAAGAGAGCCTTCTCCCCTCCTGCGTGACACAGGAAGTTTCTGCGTGAACCAGGAAACCACGCCCCAGGGGACCCAGGCAGGTGAGGAGCATGGGGGGAGGCATGGGACCAGACTCGGGACTATTAGGAGGAAGTCTTCATTTGGAACAGAGACCCTGCCCGCTTCCCCGGCCCACCCAGGTGCTGGCGGCTGGAATTCCTACACCCAGGCAGGATGGGGAGAATTTCTCTGGAGAAACAGGATCAGGCCAGCAGTGAAGCCTGCAAAGAACTTTCAGTCAGCTTTCTGGTACCTTACTGCAATAAGTGAACAGCCCAGGGTCATCAGACACTTGGAGAAAGCCTCCAAGAGGAAAGAGACCAAAACATACAAATAAATGTGGAAAAAATTGGAGGGAATCATGAAAAATGCAGGGTGTGGAAGACATAGATGCCAAACATTAAATCCTCATAGAGATAAGGTAGTGTATCCTCAAAATGAGAATCAAAGGCAATAAAAAAGGAAAAAAAAAGAAAAAGAGCTCCTGGAAGTTAAAAGTGTGATGGTTAAAATAAAAATTTTGATAAGTGAGTTGGAAGATAAATCCAAGGAAACCTTTCAGAAACTAGAACAAAAAGAGGTGGGCAAAGTAGTGAGAAATAGTGAGAAGAAAATTAGAGTCATTCATGAGTCATCCAGAAGGCCCCAAATCTATAAATTAAGAGTTCCAGAAAGCAAGGAAGGAAAATTACCAAAGATGTAAAATGGGAAAGCGTCCCAGAATTGAAGGATGTGAGCGTACAGGCTGAAGGGGCTCACAGACACCCTGCACGACGAAGGAAAGAATCTCATACAAAGTCAAGAGAAACTTCAGAACCTCAGTGAGCAAAAATCCCAAATGCTTCCAGAGAAGACAGACTTCACAGGAAGGACTGAGAGTCAGCAGGGCATGAGACCTCTTGACAGCAACACCGAGACCTAGACCTCAGGGGGAAATGGCCCCCACCCAAATTCTGAACAAAAATGACTTTCAATCTAGAATTACATATACAACCAATTTATCAAGTCATTAAGCCACAAAAACTATCTTCCATGCATCCTTTCTCAGGAAGCTACTGCAGGATGTACTCCACCAAAATAAGGGAGAAAATCACAGAAGAGGAAAGACATGGGTGGGGGGGTTGTCCAACAAACATGAGGTGGCAAAGGGAATTTCCAGGAGCAATTTTGTATATGTTTACACAAAAATACCATGGATTTGAACTGTGAGGGTCCGCTTACACATGGATTTTTTCCATAGTAAAGACTACAGTACTACATGACTCATGGTTGAATCCACAGATGTATCCACAGATACAGTAGAACCACACATACTCAGGGCTGACCATCAATTACACATGGATTTTCAAATGCATGGAGGGTCGGAGCCCCTAATCCCAACACCAGTCAAGGGTCAACTGTATATAGCTTCCAGCAAACACTGAAGGAAAATACATAAATCTAAAAAATGTGTATATACTGTATATATAGAGAGAGAATCTGGTGGATGTTTCATGCAAAACGCAGCATTGAGAGAGATTTTTCTGAGCATTTGGAAGTTGGGCAACGAATTAACCACTGTTTTAAAGAGAACTATGTATTTGAAAAAATGAGGTGATTACTAACTCAAGCTGCACGTGTAAAGTATCAATACTTGCGTGTATACAGAATCAGTGCATTGCTTGCCTCAGCAGTAAGCAATACTCCAGTCTTTTAATAATGAGAGCTATGGATTTAACAGAAGAACTGACCTAACAATGCTGGAATGGTTAAGAAAGGGAAGACAAAGGTGGTTCTAAAAGACTGAGAATCTTCACCTACCATAGTAGGAAGTCAGTACATAACAGCTAAAAGTGATCGTAAACCAAGAAAGCAGTAAGCACACAGATGTAGAAACTTGGAGTTAAGTCTCTGAAGACACAGCTGAAGGAGTTTAAAGTTGTAGTTCTGGAAGCAGTAGAGGGAGGGGGCTTTGTTCTAAACACTGTTGTTTTTAGCATTAATTGACATCTTAAACTGTGGGCACATCATCTTGATAAAAATTAAAAATTTTCAAGAGGGATGGGAAGAAACACTTTCATGAGAAAATTCTCACAATAGTGATGTTATGCTTGCTTTTCCAGCTGTAGCAACTAAGACTCAGGATTTGTGCGTCATGGGGGCCGGGGTCCGAACCTGGGTGTTGGGGGAAAGCCCTGCTCCTCACAGAGGACGCTGGCCTGGTAGATGCCCAGCCCGAGTATTTAGCAGGTTGGTGGCAAAGCCAGAAAGGGGGCCCAAGTGGCAGGTTGGTGGCCTTCTTGGGGGGACGGAGGGGACAAGCTTCCCTGAGAAGGCATCAGACATGTCAGATTGGAGGCAGGAAAGTGACCGGAGAGGCCATGAGCATCGCACGCAGATGATGGCCATTCCCGCGCTGAGACCAGGTCACCAGCCAGGAAGCCACCCCAAAGCCAGGAGGGGTCGAGAGCAAAAGCAGACACCATGGAGACCAGCAAATACGGGCCCCACGTTCATCCTTGTGCTGCCCAGAGGGGAGGGGATTCAGGCGCAGCTGGCCTCAAACCAGGGTGCCATCCAGGTATGCCCACCTCCACGGTGGCATTCGGCTCTCCTCATCCGTTCATCCTGGGAAGGTTTAGTGGGGTTTTTTTGTTTTGTTTTGTTTTGTTTAAGATTAGACTTTATAGCTTTAGGTTTACAGAAAAATTGAGTGCAGGTACAGACACACATGAGTGCGGTGCATTTGTTACAGTCGATAAGCCAGTGCTGATACATCATCACTCCTGGTGTTGCCCATCCTGTGATTCTGGACAAATGTAATGACCTGTACCTACCATGACTGTGTCACACAGAAGAGTTTCACTGCCCTACAAATCCTCTGCACTCCACCTATTCATCCTTCCTTCCCCCAACCCCTGGCGACCAGTGTTCTTTTACTGTCTCCATAGTTTTGCCTTTTCCAGAAAGTCATAGAGTTGGACTCATACAGTATGAAGCCTTTTCAGGTTGGCTTCTTCGACTTTGTAGTACACACTTAAGGCCTCCACGTCTTCTGTGGACCTGAACCATACTGTCATCCACTCCTACTCAAGAGCATCTTTGTTGCTTAAGTTTTGGTGATTATGAATAAAGGGAAGGTCTTTTCCACATCAGAAAAAAAAAAAAAAGAGACGGACCTAACTTCCGAAGAATGAACCCTTTAAAGTTTATCTTGAGAATTTCCCCACACTGGCTGCCTTCTCAGTTGCAGGCACCCGGAAAACCTTCCAGGGCAGCGCAATCAGAAACCACGGCCACGGTGTCCAGGGACACCATCGGCTGACATCTGCTGAGCTCTCACCATCCACGGAGGGCCAGGAGCTGTCATCACAACAGGGGGCTCAGAGAGGTAAGGTGACTTGTCCAAGGCCACACAGCAGGAAGGGGAGAAGATCTGAACCTCCCCACTCAGCTGTCCCCAGAGCTGGAAGGAGCCACGGGGATGTGGGGGCCAGCCCCAATGCCCCCTGGTCCCCATCAGAGGGGAGGCCCACACCTGGCACCGTCAGCTGATGGGTACACATCAAGGATGAGTCGGAGAAGTGGCTGGTCTGTAGATCCCAAGTCAGCGTCCTCTCCCCTGGGAGCCTGGTTCCCTCTGAGCTGCACTCCCTGAGGAGACCCCCTCTGCTCGCCTGTCGCCCTGACCTCCCGGGGAGGGCAGAGGCTCCTCTCCCCCCTGCCAAGTGCTCACAGCAGGTCCAAGCCAGTCAGTTCCCACAGAGAGCCCATGAGGGAGACACTGTACCCCTTTTACAGATAGAAACAAAGTGAGGCGTGATGAGGTTAAGTCACTTGCCCAAAGTCCTGACGGAAGCGGCTCAGCTAGGACCCCCGCCATGTGTGCCAGATTCCCAGGCCCACGTTTGGGACTATCCCTCTCCACTGCCCACGGAAAAACAAAGGGGTCAGCACCCAAGAACGCAGCCTGCAGTTCCAACTACACCAGGTCCCGCTGGCCTGGGGGTCCTCACTCAGAATGGCAGCGTGACTCATCCTGAAGGAGGGTCCCTTCAGGACGCAGCTCTGCACCCAACACCCAGGAGCTGGCCCCGGGCGTCGGGAGAACCCTGGGTTTTGCTCAGAGGAGGCCGGCTGCTGCTTTGGACCCCACTGATGTCAAGCACTGTCTTCTCTCTGGTGTGAACGGTTTCGAGGTGCAGGCTCTGGAGACCTGGGCATCCCTCCCTCCAGCTTCCAAGTTTCAGCCCTATATCCTGTCGGGCCTCAGTGAGCAGGGACCACCCTTGTTCACCCTTCATGCCCCTCCCTCTGGGCCTGAACAGGGGAGTCAGGAATAGAACGCAGGGTTCCCAATCCCGCCATCCGGGGAGCACCCTTCCCAGACCCATGCTCCCCTCTCTGGTCACCCAGCGGACGCTGAGGCTCAGCTGCCCGAGGCCTGCAGGGCTGGCCTCTCACAGGCCAGGGGTTCATGGACATAATTGTGAGGTGGGGCAGCAGGGGGTGTAGGGCAGGGATGGGAGGAAGAATCGAGGGAGCCCCCTCACGGGAGAGGGTGCTTGACCAGAGTGGCCAGAAGTCAGGCAGGTCTGAGCTCGGACCTTGGACAGGTGACCTGACCCGAGCCTCTACTTACCTATCTGCAAAATGGGGTCAAAGTTACTTCTCTCTCGGAGCCACAGAAGAGGAGCACAGCCTGGGGGCGAAGAGCCAGGAGCTGGGGTCAGACCGACACTGCACTGCCTTCAGAGCTGGCCCGAGTCACCTAACTTTGCTGGGTCTCCGTGTCCCCTTCTGTGAAGAGTGACAGTGACAATATCCACCCCGTGGGATGCTCATGGGGAGTGAGGGTTCACACTTGCAAAGCACCTCAGGGCGGTGCAGGGCACGCGGCAGGCGCGGCGTTAAGTGCATCACATCAGAAGCCGCGACGGTCTAGCCCATGACCGGGCGGAGGACCTGGGGGGCCGCGATGGGCAGGGGTGGCCACGGCTGCTCTGTGCTGCAGCTCTCCGGCAGCGTCGGCCTCACTTGGGACCTTGATGAGATGCAGATTCTCGGGCCCACTGAAGCAGAAACTCTGGGCGTGGGCGGACCACCGGGGCTGTAACGCCCTCCAGGTGACTCAGATGCCACTCGAGATCAAGAACCCAGGTTGTCCTGTTAGAACCACCCGCAGGACCTTGAAAACTAGTGACTGAGACCCACTCCACCCAGAGACACCGGTTCAGTGGGTCAGAGGCGAGGCCTGAGCAGCGGAGGGTTTTAACAGCTCGCAGGTGATTCTTATTTCAGGACCAACAATCGTTTTCTTTTTTATGGTATGTCTTTTGAGGACCAACGATCTTGTTGCTGAAAAGCTGCGCGACGGTCAAGCTCCCGGCTTCAGCCCAGGCAGCAGCCTCTGCCTCACACTCTCCGGGGAGCCCCTGCTGGCTCTTCCCAGGGGCAGGCGCGCTATACACACACACCAAACACGCCAGGAAGGTGGCCCAGGCCGCAGGCCGAGCACCCAGGTTAAGACGGAGGATTTGGGCCCAGGTGGGTCACCGAGCCCTCCGAGATGTGACATGAGCTATGAGCCGTTATCGCAGGAAAACACTAACACCCACAACCGCACGCAGGGGTTCCACACCACCGGCCCGCCTGGGCCCCCGTGAGACCCCCCACAGGCCTCAGTTCCTGGAGCGCAGGACCCCGGCGGGGAGAGGGGAGGGCTGAGGCCCGCATGGGGCTCCTGCTCCAGGGGACAGGCAGAGGGAGCAAGAGGGGTGGGCAGGACACCCGCCAGACCCCAGGTTCAAGTCCAGCTCCGCCACTAAGCCGTGAGGCCAGGCAAGTTACTTATCTGCAGCTTCCACGTCTGTAAAATGGGGGTAAAACAGCTCCTAACGCGCTGGGCTGCAGCTCCTAACCGACCGGGTACCAACACCGGGAGCAGCTCCAGCCTGGCATGAACGCCAGGCGCCTGTGAGCTCTTTTATCCCTGAGGAGGCCGTCCAGGTGCGTGTTATAGCTCCACAGAGGCCACCGAGGTGCCTGAGCCGTCCCCCCACAGCCCTTCCCCCAGGTGCCTGATGCATCCCCATTGAGCCCCCTCCCAGGTGCCTGATGCGTCCTCGGGTCTCTGTATCTCCTCATGGACGTCCTCCCCCCCAAGTCCACCCTCTCTGAGAAGAATGACAGCGTGCCTGGGGACTAGCTGGTCCTGCACCACCTCTTTTTCCAAAGCCCTGAAATGCAGAGAGCAGGATGGCTGGTCACTCTCTTTAAATGCTTTAAGTGGGTGAATTGTATGGTGTGCGAACTGTACCTCAAACTATTAAAAACAGAGCCTCGGGTTAGTGGAGCCCCTGCAGTCTGGGCTGCACCTCACCACCTCTCCGAGCGCCCGCTTCCCACGGCGTGGGGACACCCCCCTACTCTAAATGACTGTTTATCTACCAGGTACCTTCCGAGCGCCAGGGGCTGAGGGTACAGAGAGCAAAAAACCTCCTGGACCCGAGATGCAGGGGGACAGAGAGACACTAGGTGAACCCCACCATGAAGGAAACTAGAGCAGGGCTTGGTGGGAAGGGGCAGGAACGTGGGCAGGGCCACCTGCAGGGGGCGAAACTGAGCAGGTCCTGGGCCCTGCACAGACGGTGTGCTTGAGAAATTAGGAGTTTCTCCAAACATAGACTTCACCGCGTCCAGGAATAAATATCCAGGTTTGGGTGAGGGGTAGAGGGCCTGTAAGGACATCTCAACTTCCAGGAGATTCCTTAAAAAGAAGCTGAATGGAAATGTAAAATGGTGCAGACATTCTGGAAAACAGTCCAGCAGTTCCTCAATTAAACCTAGAGGTCCTGCCTGACCCAGCAATTCCACTCCTCGGTTTATACTCAAAAATGAAAAGAATGAAATGAAAACACACGTCCATACACCAACCTGTACACGAATGTTCACAGCAGTATTGTTCACCACAGCCGAAAGGGGGAAACAACCCAAAGGTCCATCAACGGATGATGGATAAACCAAATATGGTCCATCCGTATGCTGGAATATTACTGTCTTAATATTCACATGGCACGTAGTCAAGCTACAACATGGATGAACCTCGAAAACATTACAGGGAGTGAAAGAAGCCAGACAGTGAAGGATTCCATCTACATGAAATGTCCACGATGGACAGATCCGCAAGACAGAAACCAGATTCGTGGTTGCCAGGGGCTGGGGGAGGGGGAGGGGGGGATGGATGACAGGGCTTCCTTTTGAGGTGATGAAAATGTTCTAAAATTGACTGGTGAGGCTGCACAGCTCTGTGAATATACTAGAAATCACGGAACTGTATGCTTTAAGTGGGTGAATTGTATGGTGTGCGAACTGTACCTCAAACTATTAGAAACAGAGCCTCGGGTTAGTGGAGCCCCTGCAGTCTGAGTGGGCCTGGGGGTCTCTGCCCCCTCCTGACAGAGGTCACAGCTACCCTGACCACCCCAGTGGGCATACCTCCACTTCCTGTGAAGGCCAGAAACAATCCCCACGATCACCGGGCTCCATGGGGACCCCACAGATGAGGACTTCCCAGAAAGACTGCTCTGCAGCCCAGGGGGGACCGCACAGCTGGGGAGCGCTTCCACGCTGTGCCCTGAACCTCCACAGGACACCCCAAGTCCACCCAGAGGCCCCGGTGGCCCATGGGGTGGAGAAGGCTCCCGTCAGGACCTCACCCAGGACACGGAGAAGGAGACTCTGATTTCAGACGTGACATTTGCTCCCAAGGGGCGGGGCCGGTGCAGGGGCCCCCCAGCCTGGGGTCTGCGGACTCCCAAGGGTAGGATAGACTCGGGGATTGTGAGGGAAGAAATTACATCCCTATATTCACCAGCCTCCACCTGGGATTGAGGCAGGCAGCAAACCACGGTGGCGTTCGCCAAACCCGTGACCCTGTCACCCATGGAAACAGCACGTCCAGTGAGGGTGGCTGCAGACGCCCTGGGACAGCGTTACACATCCAGGCCTGCCGGCCGGAGAGCTGAGAATGAAGCTCACGCCCACCCTGCCAGACGCCAGAGCGGCCAGCAGAGGGGCAGACCGGGCCCAGGACACACCGTGCCAGGGCCCCACGCTGCCCCTGCGGCCCCCACGGACGCAGCTCCAAGCTGTGCTGGGCCCAGTGGGGGGACAGCTGGCCCTGCACCCCGCTGCCCCAGGGTAAGGAGGGACATCGCGGGCTCTACAGGCGTCTCTGGAGGGAGCGGCTCTGAGAAGGGACCCCGAGCGCAGAGGGAGGAGCAGGAGGGCCGACACGGGGCCCACGGGCCAGCAGACCTCGCTGTCCTCCACCGCCCGGGATGACTCAACGTTCAGGGGGCCTGGGGAAGGGCAGGGCTCTGGCCAAACCGTCTGCCCCAGCCCCACCCTGACTCCTGGTCAGCCCCGGGGCTGCAGCTGGGCTGGGCATCTCCAGGCGGGCTCTGAGAGAGGGCAGGGACCCTGACTCTCTCTGGGTGCCCCCAGCAACCCCCTCACCCGGCTCCTTCAGGTCCCAGCACCCCGTGCCTCAGGGAACCTGGCCAGACCCCGCCCCCATCGCTCCCGCCCAGGGCCCACACTCCTTCTAGGCCCTGCACGGTCCCCGGCCACACAGGCAGGAGGGCCTGCGCCCCTGGCAGACAGGCCCCTGAGGTTGGGTTTTCCAGAAACTTCCCTCAGCCATCACCCAGGGTCCTTGAGGCATGGCAGCCAGAACAGTGGCTCTGAGGGCAGAAGGTGGCTGGGAGAGGCGGACCGATGGTGAGAAGACATGAGGATTTCCCATCCCTCCCCCAAAAGGCCCCCGGACACCTGGGCACCGGCCTGGCTCCCGGCCGGCCAGGCTATGCTGTCCTTCCGCTGGGTGTAAACAGGACCTCAGACGAGGCTGCTCTGACCACCACGGAGTGACACAGGTCACCCGGCCACCCACACAGTGCCAACACTCAAGGAGGCCAAAGCACCCTTCACCATTTCAGCTCCATCCTCGCCCCCCTCCGTAGATGAGTCAGACCCCCATCAGAGGACTGCCCCCCTTTCCGACAACACCCACTCCAGCGTGAACCCCCTTCCTCAGACCCTCCCCAAACGGCCCGCCCAAAGCCCACTCCCACAGCAGGCTCTTTCTAACACCCTCTCGCTCCAGGGCTCCCCATTGATCCAAGCAGGTGCTCCTGGGGGTCTGGCCTCTACGCCCTGAGGGAGTTCTGGGCGTTTCCACAGGAACTCCTCCCTGCTGGCCACTGTGGGTGGGCGGGGAGGCTTGGAGGCAGGTCTGCCTTCCCGAGGGGCAGGGGTGCTGAGGGGACTCAGAAGCCCCCAGGCTGACCCTGCGGCCTGACTGGCTCCGGCTCCGAATCAGCCCTGACAACCCTCCCGCAGCTTGCTGGGCAGGGGGCTTGGGCCTGGGCCCCTCCTGCAGGACGACGCAGGGGGCGTCTCCCAGCAGATGGAGAGCTGTCCCCAGGCTGGGGGTCCTGCTCCATGGGCAGCTGAGGCAGACCCGCATTTTCATCTCAGGACTTTGGGCCAAACCGAGAGCAGGTCAAGTGGGATCGAGCCCTGGGCTGCCAGGTGAATGGGCAGCGTTGCCGGGCATCACCTAGAGACCCCCGTGCCCTGGGGACCCAGTTCTACTTAGCGCCCCTCACCGTCCCGAGACGGGGGCACAGGGCTGGCCGCTGGGGCAGGGGTTCCTGCCTGGGGCACAGGAACAGCCGGGGTGGCCCTGCTCTGGGTGGGTTCGGGCTGCTCTGGGCTAGAGGACAGCCATCCTCAGGGGCTGCTGCTGGGACTTTATGGGAAGGTGTGTGGAAGGGGCTGGGCTCTGGGCTTAGAAACAAGGGGTGGAGTGAGAAATAACACACGTGTGCCCCTGACAGCAAGGAAGGGCTCATTCTCCCTCCCCTCCCCCCCATAACCCACCCCCAACTCTGTCTCTTCCTCCCCAGCCCTGCCTCTCCCCGTCCCTGTCTCTGTCTCTCTCCCTCCTGTCTCTGTCTCCTCTGTCTCTGTCTCTGTCCCCTGCCCCCTTCCCTCCCTCTCCGTCTCTCCACTAACACTCCTGTCCTTTCCTCCTCTTGCTTGGCCTCGAGCTAGCAGGACACTCTGCGCCTGTCAATTCACGGTCACTGTCAACACGGCAACCTGGATCCAGCCCCGAGAAAACCCTGACTTCTGCTATATTTCTGCCGCATTCTCTCGGGGACCCGCGATTAATTTCTTCCACATTGAGCCCTGCACCATGGACACAGCCGCTGTCCGGGCAGCGTGGCACACCATGGCCCAGGGAGACTCCGGCCCAGCTGTTGCTGGGACCTCGGTCCCTGGTGGGTTACCTCCTGGCTCTTGTTTCTCCGGACAATCAGGTTGGTTCTGTGCAGACCCAAAGGGTCAGGCCGTGGCCCCCACGGCCCGGGGGGGTCTAGTCCCCAGACATGGCCCCTTGTGCTCTGACCTCAGCCATGCTGGTCCCCCCGTGCTTCCGGGGCGGCCCTGTTCCCTCTGCCTCTGGGTGCTTAAAAATGCTCCTCCTGGTGCGCCTAGGACACCCGCCTCACTCCTGCCATCCTCGGGTCTCTGCGGGAAAGTCGCTCCCCTAGAAGGCTTTCCCAGATGCCCCAGACACCCGCCAGCCCCCCTGTTAGCCTGGGCCCAGCTTCCTCCATCCCATCAGTGTTAAATGTAAAGGACTCACTGACACGGTCCCCAGCCTGTGCAAATGCACGCACCGCCCTGGCGCTCTTGGTTCCCTGATCTCCCTGGGGCCAGCTCATTGTCCGGCACAGTCCGTGCTCAATAAATACCTGTGTGGGTCCCAGCTTCCCTGCAGATACCACTGCTGTTCTCTCGCTGCTGGTAAAACAGACCCTAAATGCAGCCCATCAAAGCCACCTCGTTGAGAACTGGACAGGACCACCTGGCCGCTTAGCTGGTGGGCTGAGGTCCCGACGTTTACTGAGCCCCTGCTGTGTGCCTGGCACCGTGCTAGGTACTCTGGGGGCAAGAGAAAGGCACCCACGATTTATTTCAAGGAATCCACCATCCAGTGGGGGGGGGGCAGCATGTCAACGCCCACCCTGGGGATGGCTAGGAGTCAGGCGCTGCAGTTTAAGTCACCGTGGTTATCTACAACACATAGAAAAGCCTCAGAACTCAACAGTAAGAGGACAAATAACACAGTCTTGATGTGGGCAAGGACCTGAACAGACATTGCTCCAAAAGCACACAAATGGCCAAGAAGCACATGAAAAGATGCTCAATATCATTGGTTATTAGGGAAACGCAAATTGAAACCACAGTGAGATACTACTTCACACCCACCAGGATGGCTGTAATCAAAAAGGCAGATAATAACAGGTGTGGAGAGGATGTGGAGAAACTGGAGCCCTCAAACCATGTTGATGGGACTGTAAAACGGCGCAGCTGCTCTGGAAAAGAGGCCGGCAGCTCCTCAAAAGGTGAAACACAAGAGTCACAATATGACCCCGCAATTCCACTCGTGGGTATTTACCCAAGAGAATGGAAAACATATTTCCACACAAAACTGTGTCCACAAATGTTCACAGCAGCACTATTCACGAGAGTCAAAAGGTGGAACCACCCCAAACGTCCAACAATGAATGGATGGATAAACAAACTGAGGTTTATCCCTACAGTGGAATGTTATTCAGTCTTAAAAACGAATGAAGTTCTGATACATGGGACGTGGATGAACCTTGAAGACATTGAGTGAAAGAAGCCAGACAAGGAAGACCACATAGTGTAGGATTTCATCTATTTGACATGTCCAGAAGAGGCAAATCCAGAGAAAGAGAGCAAATTAGGGGTTGTCAACGTCGGGGCGGGGGAGGGGCAATGGGGAGTGACTGCTTAATGCATAACGAGGTTTCTCTTGTGGGTGACAAAAAAAAAAGTTCTAAAACTAGATTGTGGTGATAGCTGCACAACCTTGTGAACTTCTAAAAGCAGTGAATTGTACACTTTAAAAGGATGGATTTTGGGGCTTCCCTGGTGGCGCAGTGGTTGAGAATCTGCCTGCCGGTGCAGGGGACACGGGTTCAAGCCCTGGTCTGGGAAGATCCCACATGCCGCGGAGCAACTCGGCCCGTGAGCCACAATTACTGAGCCTGCGCGTCTGGAGCCTGTGCTCCGCAACAAGAGAGGCCGCGATAGTGAGAGGCCCGCGCACCGCGATGAAGAGTGGCCCCCACTTGCCGCAACTGGAGAAAGCCCTCGCACAGAAACGAAGACCCAACACAGCCATAAATAAATAAATTAAAATTAAAAAAAAAAAAAGGATGGATTTTATGTAAATTATGTCTCAGTAAAACAATACCATTTGTCTTCTCCCAGGGTGCAGGCTTGATACCACCTCTAGGATGTAATAAGGATAGGTGGGGAAAACAGGAAGCGTGGAACCGGGACTGTCATCCACCACTGGTGTCTGTAAATGGTTTACAACAGTAATACTAGCTTATTTATGGAGCATCTGTGCATACCAGGCGCCAGCTCAGAAATCTTCGCCTGGGCTCGCATACAGCATTCAAGATGCCCCACGCAGGCTCGTAACCAAGGATCTGGGGTCTGAACTCAGCCCTGTGCTGTGTGATTCTGTGGCTTCCAGAACCCAAATCTCCCACATGACTTTGGCAAGTCGCTCTATCCCTTGGCCTTGGTTTCCTTGTCTGTAAAATGGGCACAGTAACTGTGTGGGCCTGGCCTCACGGGGTGTGGGGCAATCAGATGTCCTAACGGATGAAAATGCAGGCCACGTGGCCGGGACAAGTGAGGGCTGGGTCCCCATCCCATCTCTGCTCCTGCTGTCCCACCCCCACCCCCTGGGCCTGTCTCCACCCTCCTCCCCTCCCTGCCCTCCTCCTCCTCAGCCGATTCTGAGTCCTGGGGCCCCTCCAGGGACAACCTCTCTCCTGCCTTTTGCTACCGCCTCCCAGAGTATGATGCCCCATTGAGATCCAGACTCACAACCTCCACCGAAGCCTCGCCATCCTCACCTGGCTCCACACCCACCCCTCCCCCAGGGGCCCCTCTGTCCCCGGTGCCTGGGTGCTGACCGTCCCGGACTCTGCCCGCCTGCTCTGCTCACCTCTGAACTCTCAGGGTTCTGGTTCTCCCCAGCCCACTGTCCCCACCTGGACCCAGGCCATCATCCCTTCCCCCCTGGACACCTGCACCGCCTCCCAGGGGCCCCCAGCTTCCTCTCTGGCCCCCCTTTCCTTCCCCACCCGGCAGCCAGAGTGATTATCCAAACACAACCGTACAACTGCCACACGGCCCAGCAAACGTACTCCTGGGCATTTATCCCAGAGAAATGAAGACTCAGGTTCACACAAAGCCTCTACGTCAAAGTTAGCAGCGGCGGGTATTCACAGCAGCCCCACGCGGGAACTACCCCAGACGGCCCTGGACGGTGACGGGGCAGCGCTCCATCCACCCTGGAACACAGCTAGCAGTGAAAGGAACCAACTGTCGACGGGAACAATGGCCTGGAGGGTCTCCAGAGAACCACGGCGAGTGACAAAGGCTGCTCCCAGAAGGCCACATTTGTAGAACACTCTTGAAATGAGAAATGGAGAGCACATCAGTGGTTGCCGGAGGCTGAGGACACACAGGGGTGAGGGGGGAGTGGGTGTGGCCATGGAAGGAGGACCGGGGGTCCCTGTGGTGATGGGATATTCTGTATCGGACTGTATCAACGTTGGCATTCGGGCTATAACACTGTACCAGAGTTTTGCAAGATGTTATCCTTGGGGCGGACACAGTGGAGGGCTTGGGGATGTCCCTGTATTATTCTTACAACTGGACGTGAATCTACAATTATCTGGAAACAAAACGTTTAGTTACAAAAGGACAAACATCAGATCGCATTGCTGTCCTGCTTAAACCTTTCAGAGCCCTTCCCTGGCCTCTGGACAAAATCCAACGTC
This sequence comes from Balaenoptera ricei, assembly GCF_028023285.1. Classification (NCBI taxonomy): domain Eukaryota; kingdom Metazoa; phylum Chordata; class Mammalia; order Artiodactyla; family Balaenopteridae; genus Balaenoptera; species Balaenoptera ricei. The sequence goes on along the minus strand of NC_082657.1, from coordinate 62,230,559 downwards.
CTTCCCATGGCCCGGAAGCTGTGCTCAGACCCCTCACCCTCTGCCCTCACTCGGCTGCAGCCCACGCCTCTGCCTCTGGGCCTTTGCACGTGTTGTTCTCCCCACGTGCTCGTTCTCCCGCTCTCCACACGACTGCCCCTTCACATCCTCAGCTCTCTGCTGGTGTGTCATTCATTCATCGTCCAACCATGGTCCCCCGAGCCTCCCCCTGCTGCAGGCGCTGCGGCCGTAGCGGGGGCCACAGTCAGGAACCTGACAGACGGGCCTCTGCCCTCTGGAGCGTGGGGGCCACGGGAGCAAGCGCACAGGCGCGTGTGCACACGGAGGGCCCGGAGGGGCCAGCAGGGGGGCGCCACGCCTGGCAAAGCCACAGACCCCACACCGTCCTCACCAAAGTGGACTTCAACCACTGCAGCTACGTCTCTGAACTCAGCAGGAAGCAGCCCAATGGCCAGGGGTGGGGCCGTGAAAAGGCCATGCACACAGGTTGGCTGCACGGCCCACAGCCCCTTGGCTTTGCTCCTACGACCAGCCTCCGACAAAGCCCGCCCGGGTCTGTGACACCGGCCTGCCAGGTAAGATCCCGCCCGGTACTCCTGGGAGGGGTCCCCTGGCCTCCCTTGGTTCCTGAAACCCTCCCCCACTGAAAACCCTCCCAGCCTCCCCCGGGTGTGGCTGCGGCCCACCCCCCCTGGAGATGCCTCCCCTCCTCCATCTGCCGTCCTCAGCTCTGATGCAGAGGCTGGCTCGCGGGGGGGAGGGACAGGTGCTTCTCAAGGCGTGGTCCCCGGGACCGCCTGCGTCAGGTGGCCCCACGGCAGGCCCCTGGGCTCTCCCCTGGGAGCCTGTCCAGGTGGCCGGGGTTAGGCGATCAGCCGAGAGACTGCAAGGGCAGCCCTGTTTCAGCATTTCCCGTCTCCACTGCGCGCCTGAGCCTCAGCTCCCCACCTGTAAATCGGGGGAGTCACGCTTCTCTCACAGGGAGACCACACGAAAGAAGGCTGCGCAGCTCCCAGCTCAAGGCCAGACACTCGCCAGGCCTGAGAGTGACAGCCGTGAGCCGGGGGGAGCAGGACGGGAGGAAGGGCAGAGCGTCAGATGGTGGCGGCAAGGGCGGACCCAGGAGTCCTCCAGGAGAAGCTACGGAGCGCCCTCACAGGAGAGGAGGGACGGGGAGAGGCCCGCTGCCCGCTCCGGGCCTTGGCCTTGCACTCAGGCCTATGGGACGCCGCAGGCCCTCCTCCCACTTCCCGCTGGCTGTGGGATCTCGGCACGTCTGGACAGCTGTGGAGGATGGAAGGGCTCTTATCCGGGGTCCATGGAGAAGTCTCAGGGAGTCTTCGACCCCCAGAGGTGCCCACAAAACATCGCATGAGTACAGGGACTTGCCTGCCTCCTGGGAGAGGACCACAGCTACCAAATGCTCTCAGAGGGGTCTGGGAGACCCCACAAGTTTATGCATGGCTGGGCAAAGGCCCAGCAAAGGCTCAGGTCCAGAAGACTGTGTCATCCTTCCCTTTCTCTGCTTCACTGTTAGACCTTGGACTCCTCTGGGCCTCAGCTTCCTCAACAGTAAGGTATGGGGTGGGGTCGGGGGTGGGCGCTGAAATGATCGCTCCATTGGGAAATGCCATCGCTAGGTGCCAAGGGCGGCTCTGGGCCAGCCGAGGCCCACTGCCCCTGGCCATGCAACCTCGCCAAGCCACGGAACCCTGCACGCTTTACTTTCTCATCATCCCTTAAATGGCAGCACGTGCTTTACCCCAAAGCACTGATTTAAGGACTAAAAAAAGTAACATCTATGGTAAGTGCACAGTCCAGTAGTTGGGACAAAGTGGATGTGAAAAACAGTGATTATCCTTCTTCCAAAGGAATCTCCTCGCTTTAGGATTCTAGTTAACATGTATGCACCTCGGAGCACGTTCAAACCGAAGCCTGTAGGGCATTGTAGTGGGTTGAAGAGTGTCCCCCAAAAGATACGTCCATGTCCTAAACCCTGGTACCTGGGAATGTGCCCTTGTTTAGAAAAAGGGTCTCTGCAGATTCAATGAACTTAAAGTTCTTGAGATGAGATCACGCTGGATTTTGGCTGGGCCCGAAATCCAATGAGAGGCATCCTTACAAGAAACAAAGGGGAGGGACTTCCCTGGTGGCGCAGTAGATAAGACTCCGTGCTCCCAATGGAGGGGGCCCGGGTTCGATCCCTGGTCAGGGAACTAGATCCCACATGCATGCCACAACTGGGAGTTCGCATGCCACAACTGAGGAGCCCACGTGCCACAACTAGGGAGCTGGCGAGCTGCAACTAAGGAGCCCTGGAGCTGCAATTAAGGAGCCCGCCTGCCACAACTAAGACCTAGTGCAACCAAATAAATAAATATTAAAAAAAAAAAAAAAAGAAACAAAGGGGAGACACAGACACAGAGGAGGAAGCCACTGCTGACAGAGCGGAAACGTAACAGCTCTTACATGTGGTGCTTGGGAACGCTACAGTCTCTTTCATTTTCATGAGCCACTTGGCCCAGAGTTTTAGAAAACTCTGTCCAGAGCAGCGACTCTCAGCCCTGCCTACTTTTATCACATCCCCAAGCCAGATGCCACCGTCCGAGATCCTGGCTGGAGCAGCGCTGCGTGGAACCCAGACGGGTCCCCCCCTGAAGCCGTCCCGGTGATTCCGACACGTGGCCGAGGCTGCTCTGGACAAGAGGCCGTCAACCCGAGACACATGTCAGCATCACCTGGACACTTTGAAAAAGAATCTCAACACTCAGGCCACACCCAGACCACCTTGTCAGCGTCTCTGGGTGGGGCCCAGGCACTAGCATTTTCCAAAGCACCCAAGATGACTCCGTGAGCAGCCAAGATCGGGACAAGTGCGCTAAAACGGAGCTGCCCGCGTGAGAACCACCCGGGCGTCTTGCAAGCATGCGGATTCTAACCCGGCAGGTCTGCGGGGTGCCTGAGCTTCTGCATTTCTAACAGTCTCCAGGGACACCATCCCTGGTGGTCCCACTGTGCAGCCGGGGTTCAGAGGCACTGCCCAGCACTGTGGTTCTAAAGGTGGGGTCCTCGGGCCAGCAGTATCCGCATCAACTGAAACTTGTAAGAAATGTAAAGTCTTGGGCGACACCTCAGACCCAGAAATTCAGCGGGGGGCCAGCAATCTGTTTTAGCACACCTCCCAGGTGACTCTCACACACACTCACGTGTGGGACGCACCGGCCTGAGTAACAGACAGTGGCAGGACAGCACCAGCAGCGGAGACTGACCCTCGACTCGTTCAGAGGTCTCCAAAAGCACCAGGGAGCCCTCCCTGCATCCCAATCAACACCTCTGACATTCCCGGGAAGGTGGGAGATGGAAATGGAAAAAATTATTATGACTCCATCGCAGAGATGAGAAAGCCGAGGCCGAGAACAAGCCTCCTGCAAAGTCAGCAACTTCAGCCGTGGGGTAATGGCCACACTGCCCACCGTCATTCAGACACAGCTCAGGGGCCCCTCCAGGGACGTCTCTGCTGCTCACTCAAGGAAACACACGTCTCTCCCTCCTCTTCTCAGAACTCTCACCTGTGGTACTTCCATTGGGGATGCCCAAAGTCTGGCATAAGAAACCCCTAATTATCTTACATAGTTTAGTTTTGCATACAGGCTACATATTCTTCTTGGTAAAAGTCACGTCCTCCTATTTCTTGTGTTTTATTTTTCATTTGCTTCTTTTTTTCCAACAGCCTACATTACTGCAAACTATGTACTGTATACGTAGTGCTATAGACTGCAGTTTTGTGTCCCCCCCTCCCCACCAAACCATACGTTGAAATCCTAAACCCCAAAGTGATGGAGTTAGGAGGTACAGGCTTTGGGAGGTGATTAGGTCATAAGGGTGGAGCCCTCATGATGGGATTAGTGCCTTTATGAAAGAGACCCCACAGCCTCCTTTGTCCCTCCCCTCACATAAGGACACAGAGAAGGTGGCAGTCTGCAACCCAGAAGGTCCTCACCAAACACCAAATCTGCCAGTGCCTTGATCTGGGACTTCTCAGCCTCCAGAACTGTGAGAAATAAATGTTGTTGTTTAAAACCCCCCAACCCCTGCCCCGTCCATGGTATTCCGTTACAGCAGCCCAAATGAACTAAGACACAGAGTCAGGCTCAGCAAAGATTGCCAGGTGGATTCATCAAAAGTGGACCTGAGCTTTTCAGTCTTTATGCCTTGAACATAGTAGGAACTAGTAAATGCTTCTCAATGAATGAATGAATCAAGCTGAGGAAACGGGATCATTAGAAAGTGTGCAGATGAAAGGGTACTTATTTTTCTGCTTGTCTTTCCTAGCACTTCTTTACAACGAAAGCTGCTCATTAGACAGTGCTCCAAAAATGTCTTCTGGCCACGAATGCCTCACAGCATTAGGACATTATCTCTATTATGCACTATATTCAACACCATCCACCTTACTCACGTAACACACTGGCAGTCTCTATGAGCAACGACAGAGCTGATAACAAAACAAAACCGACCAGGGAATTATAATAGCAATGCTTTAAAGAGCTTTAAAATTCCCCTTTAACTGTCTACATCCGGTTCTAAGTTCTTGCAACAACATGGATGTGTGAAACGATGACAGTGGATGAAATCACCAAACACGACTGCATTTGCACAGTTGATTCGTTCCACAAGTGTTTATTGAGTGACCACTGTATGCTGGCACTATTTTAGTGACTGGACACTCAACAGCGACCGGCACAGACACACAGCCCCTTCTGCATGACTCTTATTACACTCCACACCAGCGCTGTCCAAGGGGACTTTGTGTGATGATAGAAACGTTCTGTCTCCGCACTGTCCCGTGTGGTGGTCACGAGTCACAGGTGGCACTTGAGCACTTGCAATGTGGCTTAGTGTGACGGAAGCAGCGAGTCTCTAAATTTCATTTCATTGTAATTATTTTAAATTCAAATTCAAATAGCCGCATACAGATTGGGCAGGGTTGGTGTAGATGACTAATCCGATGATGCCCATTTAAAGAGAACGGAAGCAAAACAGTCTTTCATTGGTTGCTACAGACAAAATCGTTCCTTTGCTGCCTATGGTGTGCACTTTTTTTTTTTTTTTTTTTTTTGGCCACACTGAGTGGCACGTGGGATCTTAGTTCTCTGACCAGGGGTCGAACCCATGCCCCCTGCAGTGGAAGCACGAAGTCTTAACCACTGGACCACCAGGGAAGTCCCTGGTGTGCACTTATAACCCCTGTACACCCACAGGAACTGAGCATACACAACCCAAGGCAGAAATAAACCTCAGGTTTTATTTCCATGAGTCCTACTAAAGGACTCCACCCCAAAGCTGCCTTTGTTAGCTGGGAAATGCTCTCTTGGTTCACCAGGAGACATCTAGAAGGCACTCAACTTTTTCAGGAAAGACTGATAGGATTGGGGTGAAAAACAAAGACCCCCAGCAGTGGTGTTTCATGGAGCATGGAACCCACACACTGACAGAGCGGGAGCAGGAAAACTTCTGGTGGCCGAGTGTGGAGGGGTCAGGGCCAGGTGGGCACTGGCCGGGAGACGCGGTCTGGCTGGAAGAGATGCCCGGAAGGAATTCGAGCAAGGCGAGCTCCCTGGCAGCCCAGGCAGTTTGCTGGGGGCGCTCTCCAAGGTGCTGAAGGGGCAGCTCCTCTCCTGAATGACGGGAGAGCCAGTCCCTTCCTCCAGCCCACAGAGCCTGTCTGGCGAGGCCAGGACCCCTTGCAGTGCCACCTTCATCGACCACGTGACCTTCCACAAGCCAGGAAACTACACACTGGGGAGTGGCTAATCCAAGAAGGGATGGACCACTGCAGAAATTTCAAACAAACGCCATCCTCTCTTCCAGGGCTCACAAATCTAATAGCTTGCTGACATTTAAGGACCTAAGGAATGTTTTATACAGAATTATCAGCTCATGGTTGATAGCTAGCTGTCTTTAGAGCTGTGGAGGCCTGGCAGAAGATGAGGAAGAAAAAGTCTTGAAGCAAAAGGGCAGACATTCCTGGCCCTCCCCTACTGCCACCATCACCGTTTTCCCCCAGGGGCTTCCTCTCTCCATGGCATCCTCAGGAAAGAAGGGCCCACGGCCCCCTCTCCTCGGCTTTGCTGCGTGCACCGTCAGCGTCAGCTAGGGCTACTCACTAGCCAGGCGGCGGGTGGCTATTTTCGGAGGGTGCTGATCCTCACTTCCTCACCAGCCCAGTCAGGGTTCCTAATATAAAGCTCGTTAGATCGCTCCAGGGCTGCGCTGGATGGGGGGAGTTCTCAGCTACACTCCTTTCTCAGCTATTATTGGCAACAAAGAACTAGTTATTTGCTTTCCCCTCTCCTTTCACCTCATGGAGACTTTTCCCTCCCCAGAGGGGCTGAAAGGCTCTCTGAGGAGACGCTTTTATCTCCAATTGCCTTTTGTTTCTGAAATGAGTTCCTACTGGCGTAATACCCGTGTCCATGGACCTGCTTCCTCCTAAATTGAGCATTTGGATTAAAAAAAAAAAAAAACAGTTTACTTTTCACATATTCCTGGCCAAGCACCAAAAAACAGGACCAATGGTCATTGACTTTGTTTGGATGAGGGTTTTTCCCCCCTTAAAGGGGGCATTAACTGCCTAAACGTGTATTTAAAGTGGAAACAAAGCTGCAACCCATCTGTATCTGAGCCCTGCTCTGCGGCTGGCACCCTCCCTTTACCGGGAGAGCTGCTTCTCAGGAGCAGGAGTTGGTAGAGATCTGGAGTACCTGGCAATGGAACAAAGGCGGAGGGTGCACATGGCTGTGTTTTGGAAGACAGGGTGGAAACCATCTCTGGGTGACAGGTGTACTGTGTGTGCGCGCAGGCACCGGGGAATCTGAATTTTGACTGTGGGCGTGTGTGATTCGTGTGGGCTGAGGGATCTGGGCCGGTGAACGGAATCTGTAACTGAGGGGGAGCGGCCGGGTGTGTGCAATGACTCATATCTTTCGGGCTGTGGGAGGGTTTTATTTGTGGGGGGGTAACTTTTGGTCCGAGGGACCCTGTGTGCATGGCACCCAGCAGGAAATATTTACCTGTACAGCAAAGCAGGGGTCCAGCGAGCGGAGAAGAGGGCCTGGGTGTGGTGTCTGCCCATGTGCGTCTGCCTACAACTCCTCTGCTGCACCCAGAGGAGAAGAACGGGTACGGAGGAAGAGGAAGGAACAAGGAGGTAGTTTTGTACGAGGGAGTTTAGAGAGAGGTGTTCCACACAGAAGCACGGGATCTGGAATCGCTGCCCCGAGCGTGAATCCTGGTGCCGCCCAGCGTTCATCAGCCAACTCATCTGGCTCCTCTGAGCCTCAGCTTCCCAATGCGGGAAATGGGAGGATGGAGAAAACCAAGCCCGGAGAGGTACAGGAATTGAGTGCTGTAATTATACATACACTGGCCACATGCTCGGCACACAGTAAGTGCTGAACATTGCCATTTATTATCATTTTCATTATCATCATTATCTTGTCTGGCTATTGGTTCTAATAATGATCATTGTAAGTGACATTCATCACATATGAACTGTAATAATAAAACAGTGTTAAATAATAACGAATGCTTACTCTATTCCTGGCATTGACGTGTACACCGCCTCAATTAATCTCCACCTACTTTACAGTTATTATCAGCCCTTTGTACAGTTTCAGAAACAGAAGCTCAGAGAAGTTAAGTAACTTGCCCAAGGTCACAGAGCAGAGCAAAGGCACACCTGGGATTCAAGCCCAATGGATGTCAACTCCACAGCATGTGCTCTTGCCACCCTAGGCCCCCCAGGCCTCACCGTCCATGTGGGGTCACTCGACAGACAGTGAAGGCCGCTCAGCTCACTTTAGTGAGCCAATGACTGCCTTGCGCCCAGGGGAGGATGAACCTGGAGGAGGAGGAGGAGTTGGCAGAAGTGTCCCCAGCTGAAATGGATTCCACACCAATTCCAGCTAAATGTAGACTACATTTGCCGTTGGTGCATTATTCATGAAAATCACCACTTTCCCAAGTCAGCACCGGGAGCTGGGCTGAAGTTCGGGAGCTTTGCTGACGCCTGCCCAATATTCCCATTCCCAGTGCAAAGGAAAAGCAGGATTGGAGTCAGGACCACGAACTCATGAAGGCTCTACTTGCCCTCTCCGAAACGTGGCCCACCCCCGCCCACCAGCTGACTTGGGAGCAGGCGTGGAGACCCACTGCTCTGTTCTGGCGGATTGCGACACCCCACGTTGGCCCTGCTCACCCCACGCACTGCTTGAGGGCAAACATACTCAACAGTCACCTTCCTAATGAGGAGCGGGGACCATGTTCCAGAAAAGTGGCCCCAGATGTCTGGGCCTGATTATTCCAGGCCAGAAAGGTCAATTCGACTTTCCATCATGCCCTGTTGCCAACAAAAGGCAGCAGTCGGCCTGGCGCCCTGCATCTGTGTGCCTGCCTCGGCTGGCATACAGGTGGTGTGATGTGAGGAAAGAGGGCCCCACCCTGGGCAGATCAGGGGTTCAAACCCTCGACTCTGCCACCAAAGGCTGGGGGCTCTATCCTGTCTCGTGGGCTCCGGGGCCTCCCTGGCTCTGTCTGTGATGGATATGACCCTTGCCCCTCCAACGTGCGAGACCCAAGCAAGACGGCGCAGAGGGAAGTGCCTTAGGGAGTGGACACGGCGTAGCCGGTTGAATGGCGGGTAGAGACCCAAGGATGTCCGCCCAGCGACAGCAGCACGCCTCACGACGACGCATCTGCTCCCACGCTCGTGCCCAGCCACAGAATCAGACCCTCTCCTCCCAGTCATCACAGCGAAATTACCACCCTTCCCTCTGAAATGGAAGTTCCGTGAGGGCACAGCTTTCTGTCTGCCGTTTTCCCAGAGCCCCGAGCACCTGCTCAGACTAGGCACTCAGTAGATGTCTGTGGAACGGAGCATGGAATTCTGTGGGCCACTGAAGATTTCTGGGGAAGGTGGGCCCACTGGGGCGCTGGACCTCACTCTCAGACACTCTGCTGAGCTCCAGAGGGACCGGGGCTCTTCTCCTCCCAGGCTCCAGTCTCTAGGTGCAGGCACAGCAGGGAGCACCTCTGGAGGGACGGATCTGCCTAGCGGCCAGACCAGAGCCCCTGGGTGACGACGGTCCCCGGGCTCCCAAAGAGCCCAGCTGGGAGCGCCAAGCTGCTCAGCCGCCCACCTCAGCCACCCACATCTGCGCCTGGGCCTTGCCGTGCCTGCGCGTGCACGCGTGCGTGCACGCGCACACACACACACACACACCCGCGGCCTAGAACCCAGGGAGGGCCGTCTGCTCAGCCTGCCCCAGAGCGCCAGGGTCAGCGAAGCTCTCCAACCCACTCCAGGAAAACAACAACAGCACAGAAGAGGCCACCTGGGACGGGGCGCCACGGCTTCGACAGGCAAGAGCGTTATATAAGTAACTGCCCCCCACGCCTCCTCCCCTCGGGGGAATAACGAACCCTGCCTCTCGCTTGTATAAGCCAAAATAATAATTACTCTCCAGCCCTCCGTCACTTGTGGATGTGGCCGGGGAGCAGGTGTGTAGCACTCGGAGGCAGCGAGCAGGAGGCCACACGTACGCTCGTGATTTCTGTGCCGAAGCACCCAAGTCCCCGCTGTGCCCCACTCCTTTCCCAGGCACGCATGCCTGAAAAATCACTGGGGAGGCATGGAGCCACTTCTGAGGATGAGCTCCTAGGTGTGGGAGGGAGCCTCCGGAGAGCAGGCTTGTTTGGGGTCTGGCTTCCAGAAACAGTAAGTGCTCCACGCCTCTCAGACGCCCTGAGGAGTGGACACCGGACTGCCTGGGACGGGGGGAGGGGGGGACAGCCGCAAAGCTGGCCAGGGCTCCCTGCACAGAAACCATCTTACAGCCGCGGCGGCGGGTGGGCAGGCGGGCAGCACTCTGGCTTCCAGCCGGGAATGTGGTGGCATCTTAGAATGAAGGCACAGAGCACCCCTAAACTAATGGTGAAAATGATTCAGCCACTGACAGGCGAGCTTCCTGGGCTCGCGCTAAACAGATGGGCCTCCCTCCCTCCCTCCCCCCAGCAGACTGCTCCGGCAGTGCTAGCCCGCGTCCAACCACCTAGAAGTTTATTGCCTTGTTGTGATGGTTTGGGTTCGCAGCCCCCGCCTCTAGCTCTCCCAGCCGCTCTCTTTCCATTGGCTTGGGTTGATCAGGACTAAGGGAGGCCCGTCGGCACCGCAGGAAAACAAGCAGCAGAGCTGGGGCCTGACTCCCAGAGGCCGACACCCAGGGAGCTTTGCCAACAAGGGGAGGGGGCCCTCTCCCAGCCCCCCTGCGCCCTTGCCGGGTACCGGAGGAGGCCGCGGGCCCAGTCTGGCCTTTCCGGCCTGCTCCTGGACGATGCACTGACACTCGGCTCAGCTCCGCGGCTCCCGGGCCTGGCACTGCTCCTGGAAAGCCCCCAACACCCTTTAGCTAGCACAGGGGCACCGTCCCCCGCCAGGCAGTGGGGCAACCTGTAGCCAAGGCCGCTGTGGCCTCCAGGGAGCCCCAGGAAATGCCCCAGGTGCCCACGGCCCTCTGGAGGGAAAAGCTGGACTTCCCCAGAGATAAACAGAAGAGGCAAGAGAAGAAGGTCCCTCCTCCGCCAGCCCCCGCGCGCCCGGCGCACCTACCTCCATCGGAGTAGGTCTCGGTGCCGTAGCCGTCCTGCAGCCCGTTGCTCCAGGTCCCTTCGTACTTGGCCCCGTTGCCCGTGCACTCCCGCACCCCGTAGCGCCCCTTAAATCCGTGCGTCCACTCGCCCTTGTACACCCACTTCCCCTTGCTCTCCAGGCCGATGCCGTGGCGCTTGCCCTGCGCCCAAGTGCCCTGGTACGTGTTGCCGCTGGGCCAGGTGTAGACGCCCAGTACCTCGAAGCCGTGGCTCCACGAGCCGGTGTATTCGCCTTGGCCCTTGGGGCCGGTGCAGACGCCATGGCCGTGCGCCTTGCCGTCCTCCCAGCCTCCACAGTAGGACCCTCCATCGTCAAAATTAAACCTACCCCCACTGGACATGCATGTAACTCGGTTTGCAAATCCCGCAAACGGTGAAAAAAAAAAAAAAAAAGGCGATCAACAAACCGGAGTCTTGGTTGGCTGGCTGGCTGGTTTTGTTTTGGTTTTTTTTTTTTTTTTTTTTTTTTTTTTTTTAAGGAAGAATGGAGAAAGCAAAAAACACAGCGAGCAGGTCCCGGGCGGCGGGCGGCCGCGGCGCCGGCTTCGGTGGAATTTAAGTCAATTGGGGGCGATTATTCATTTTCGAGCTGCGCCGCGGAGCCTGACCAGCGTCTCGCGCTCCCGCTGGAGACAGGACCGGAGGGGAGGAGGGCGGGGGAGGGGAGGGGAGGGGAGGGGGAGGGAGGGGGCAGGAGCAGGAGCGTCTGGTGCAAACGGCTCCACCTCAGCTGCAAGTGCCCCTCGGAGGCGAGCCCGCCGGGCTGGCCGCGCAGGCCGGGCGGGGACAGCGGCGCTCAGGCCTGGGGCGCAGTCCCCCACCTGCGGCTGCCGCGCTGCGGGCGCCCGAGGGCGGCGGCGGGGCCCGCTGGCGGCGGCGGCACGGGCGGCGGCGCGGGCGGCTGCACCATATTGGGGGCCGCGGGCCGGGCCGGGCGGCGGCGGCAGCAGCAATGCGGCTGGTCGGGCGGCGGCGGCGGCGGCGGCGGCGGGCGGCAGGCGGCGGGCGGCAGGCGGCGGGCGGCAGCGGCGGCGTGCGCTCCGGGGCTGGTTCGCGCGCTCGGGCCGGCGCGGCGCGCGCCCGCAGCCCGCGCCCCGCCCGCGCGCGCGCCCCCGCACCCCGCCGCCCGCGCGCCCCCGCCCGGCCCCCCGCCCCCGGCGCGCCGGCTGCTTGGAGAGGGGAGCTGGTCCGCCTGGTCCAGGGCGCGTGGCGCAGGCGGAGGCCCCGGGCGCCCCGCCCGCCCGCCGTCCCCTCTTGCTCCGGCCGGCCTGGAAATAGGGGTCCAGCCGGGGCGCCCCAGCCCCCCTTTCCCGGGACTTGGATTTAAAGGGACAGGAACTGCGTAACGGGAAGGCGCCCAGCACCCAGGGCGCTCTCTGCCCCCTCCCGGGAGCCGCGAGGTGAAGCCCTGCACAGCAGGCCCAGGGCGGGCCGGGGGCGCCCCGCATGTTTCGGCTCCCCGACCCCGAGCCTCGCCCCTCGCTCCCGGTTCCCGCCTGCGACGCCTGGCCCTGACTTGACTGAAGAGGCTTTTGGCGGACCACAGGTGGTTTTCTCTACGACAAATGATCCGTCCTTTTTCCTTACAGGCAGTCCGGGTCCACATTTGGGGGAAGGGTGATGCTCGCCTTAGAAAACTGGTATTTGGAGATCAGCCCCGCCCCATAAATTAAGAGAAAGTCTGGCTACACGCACATACCTTGGAGTAAAGACACCCAAATTCCGTCCCTCCCCCGCGCCCTGGCCAACAGGTAGTCCCCCATCCCGGGAGCGGTCGCGCTTTGGGGGAGCAAAGTGGCATCGCCACTCGGGCGTTATTAGGTCTCTGTCCACACGTACTCCCACCTCCCACCCCCAAGAGATGGTGTCTGATTCCTGGATCCGAGTATCCTGGGACCAATTTGAAATGCATTTCCTGGACCATAAATCTGTAGGCAGGAGCCCGAGTTCCCAGCTCTCCCAGAACGTGTTGGGCAAATGGCAGCACCCCAGTGCTGCGGGGGTAGACTGCACAGGGTCGGGGCTCGTTGGAGTACAGCGGGTGACTCGGGCCAGGCAGAGTCAGGAATTGCAAGACAGGCCTTGGAGCTGAGATTTAGGACGCCAAAAGAGCTACACTTTGAAGTCTCCACTAGCCAGGGGCCCTGCTCACACCGCCTGCCAGCACCGTTCCCACCTTTGGCCAAACCGGCTCTCACTGGAAAACTAGCCTCTCCTCCTTCTCCCAGAGTTCACGCTCAACTTCTTGTCTTGACTGGAGCACCAAAGCCCCCTCCCTAAAGGACCACCAGCCTGCAGGGCGGTCCTCTCTTTACCACCCCCCTGCAGAGGGACAATTAGGGTGTTTTCAGTTTTGCTTTGTGACTTGCAGTTACAGTGATGCAATGCACCTTCTAGGTGGCGCCTCCCTGTGCTCTCTGGAAGGTTTTTCTAAACTCCTAGGGGTGGAATTCTTGGGTTGAGCACATCTTGTACTTAATGGAAGTTGCCAAATGGCTCTCCGGAACACCTGGAGCAATTTCCTTCTCACCCTGCAGTGCACTGCACTTCTGGTTCTCCACTTCCCTGGCTAAAACTCGGTGTTATCAGACTTAGGTCTGCATTTATTTTATTTTGTCTCTCTAAATGGATATAAAATAGTATCTCATGGCTGTTCGGTGTAAATGAAAATTAGGTATCATGAATGTGTAAGGGAAAGGGCTGCAGACTTTCCTCAAGATTCAGATTCAAATCCTGCCTCCATGGCCCAGCAGCTGTGTGGCTTTGGGCAATTCCCATCAGTTTGCTGTGAGAACTCAGCTCAGCTGGGTGCCCAGTGCCTGGTAGGCGCTCAAGAAGTGGGAAGTGGTGTTATTAGAAGCCCAGCCGCGGGCAAAGGTCACAGCTTTCTACATGGGATGCCCAGTCTTCAGCCTGCTCCCCTCAACACTGCTGATGTAAAATTGCTCTTTCTCTTGGACAGTCTGCACTTTCTTTCATTTTATTTCCAAGCTCTCTCTTGCTGATTCAGCAGCCCTTCCTCACACAAGCAGTGGATTGCAACTGAGATCTCGTTGGGAAATGGTGATTGGTTCCTAGCAATTACTGGTCAGCACCTTCCACCTCTGGCTAATGCATACCCTTCCCCCAGGCAATTCCAATACACGCCCCCCCCCATGACCCTCCCTCCTCTCAGATTAGCTCCAACAGTGACAGACTCTCTTCCCTGAAATGCAGATATTAGAGGCATTCATTTTGTGCAATTTGGAAATCATTCTCCCATAAAGTAGGGCTGGCGGTATTGATTTCATTTTGGAGGAAACTGTCCAAGGCTATAAACGTAGTACCACCCAGCAATCTCAAAACACAAACCAGGGAGAAAGAACAAAAAGCCAGACCACCATGAGGAATTTCATGGTTCTGTGCACCAGGCTCTGGGGTGAACACGTTAGTGACTCCACGGCAACTCCTCGGGTGACCTGGGCTTCCACAAAGACCAGGTTAAAGCCCGCTCTGGGAAGTGCCCGGCCAAAGGGAAGATATTGATTGAGCAGGATTCCAGCCCAAGCTGTCTGCTTTGCCAGCCTCCAGGGTGTGCATTGCCATTTCCCATGCCCACTCCCTCTTCCTGGGACCGGGAAGTTTTCCGGTTTCAGCTCTAGAAAGCCTTCCTGGTTTCCCTATATAAAGGACGCCTCCCTCTCACCTCCACAGAAGCCCATGTGTTTCCTTCAGAGACCTGAGCTGCCATCTATAGTTTCCCGTTTGTCTCCTTGAATGTGCCTGTGTTTACCCTACACAGTGAGACATCTGCCTCCAGAGCTCCCTTTCTTCATGCTCTCTTCTAACGTGATACTGACGCTCCTCCTGCTGGGAGGTGGGCCGGCTGGTGAGTATAGCAGAAGTGGCACAATGTGATTTCGAAGGTTAGGGTGTAAACGGTGACGCAGCTTCTGCCTCACACGCTTGAGATCCGGGAGCATGGGCCCATCTCACCATGCTGTCAGGAAGCCCAAGCAGCCCGTGAAGAGGTTCACGAGGAGGGAAATGGGCCCTCCAGCCCTCAGCCCCAGCTGGACTCCCAGCCAACAGCCAGCCCCAGTTGACAGCTCTGTAAGCACACCACCCACGGGGCTTTCCCCACCATGCCTTGTCATAATTCCAATTTCTCTTTCTCCTTTTTGAGGTGTAATTGACACACAACATTATACTAGTTTCAGATGTACAACAATGATTTGATATTTGTATATATTGCAAAATGATCACCACAATAAGTCTAATTAACATCCATCACCATGCAGAGTTACAGAATTATTTTTTTCTTGTGATGAGAACATTTAAGATTTACTCTCTTAGGGCTTCCCTGGTGGCGCAGTGGTTAAGAATCCACCTGCCGATGCAGGAGACATGGGTTCGAGCCCTGGTTCGGGAAGATCCCACGTGCCACGGAGCAACTAAGCCTGTGCACCACAACTACTGAGCCTGCGCTCTAGAGCCTGCGAGCCACAACTACTGAACCCACATGCCACAACTACTGAGCCTGAGCGCCTAGAGCCCGCGAGCCACAACTACTGAGTCCGCGTGCCACAACTACTGAAGCTTGCGCGCCTACAGCCCGTGCTCTACAACAAGAGAAACCACTGCAATGAGAAGCCCGCGCGCCGCAACCAAGAGTAGCCCCTGCTCGCCGCAACTAGAGAAAAGCCCGTGCACAGCAACGAAGACCCAACGCAGCTAAAAATAAAATAAATCTATTAAGGAAAAAAAAAAAAAGATCTCTCTTAGCAGCTTTCAAATCTGCAACACAGTATTGTTAACTAAAGTCACCATGCTGTGCATTACATCCTGTGACTTATTTACTTTATACGTGGAAGTTTGTACCTTTTGACCCCCTTCACCCATTTCGCCTACCCCCCTCCCCTGCAACCTCCAGTGCAATCTGTTCTCTGTATCTGTGGGCTTTTTTTTTTTTTTTTAGATTTCACACGTAAGAGAGATGAAATTATATTTGTCTTTCTCTGTCTGACTTATTTCACTTAGCATAATGCCCCAGGGTCCACCTAGGTTGTTGCAAACGGCAGGATTTCATTCATTTTTATGGCTGAATGATATTCCATTATTTCTATATCTGTCTCACATTTTCTTTATTCATTCATCCATCAACGGACACTTAGGTTGTTTCCATCATAATTTCAATTTCTGAACAAAATAGATGATTATTGCTTTGTGAAGCCAGGCAGAGGTCATGTCAACCACAGCTCAGGGGCCACTGCCTGTTTTTATAAACAAAGTGATTGGAACACACCATGCCCATTTATTACACATGGCTACAGCTGCTTTTATGCTCAATGGTAGAGTTGAATAATTTGGACAGAAACCACACGGCCATAAAGCTTAAAATATTTACCATCTTGCCCTTTACAGAAAAAGTTTGCCAAGCCCTGTGTATTAGTCTGTTGAGGCTGCCATTACAGAATAACAGAGACTGAGTGGCTTACACAATGAAAATTTATTTTCTGGAGGCTGGAAGTCCTAGATCATGGTGCCAGCATGGTCAGGTCCTAGAGACGGCCCCTTCCTGACTTGCAGATGGCTGCCTCCTCATGGGTCCTCACATGGCAGAGAGAGAGAGAGCAAGAAAGAGAAAGAGAGCGAGCTCTCTGGTGTCTTTTCTTATAAGGACACTAATCCTAAGGGATCAGAGCCCCACCCTTATGACCTCATTTAACTTTAATTACTTCATTAGAGGCCCTGTCTACAAATACAGCCACATTGGGGGAGTAGGGCTTCAATATATGAACTGGGGGGGAAACAAATATTCAGTCCATAATACTCTGTTTTATGCTACTAAATTTGGGGGATATTTGTTACACAGCAGTAGCAACCAGAATGGACTGCATGCTTCATGCAGATGGAGCCACATCTATGTCACTCACTCTCATGCCCACCAAGCTGGAACACAGTCAGTGTACAATACACTTTTGTTGCATGAACATGCTGACCCAAGAGTTAGTGTTAAGTAGGGTGATGAGAGGGACAAATACCCTATCAGGCATTGGGGAACCTGGATTCTGGTCTCAGTTCTGACACTAACTTGTGTGACACTGGGCAACTCTCCCAGTGCTTCCCGAGGCCGAGTGGCTTTACCTATAAAGTGGGGAGCAAGATGGTTTCCCTGGTCCCTCGGCTCTCAGGCTGTAGGACTTCCCTTATCAGTCCCCGCCTACTCTTCCTACACTTCAGTGTGACCCTGCCCTGCTGTGCCATGGATTACTTATCAGGACTGTGGCCATAGCAAGCATTGAGCAAACCTCTTCAGAAGGGCTTATCTTTTTAGGGTTACCCAGGCCAGCTTCCAGGGCTTGATCTCTCCACCCCAAAACTGGCCCCACTACACAAACTCGTGCAAACGTGGGAATTCTGCCTGGCTACAGCTCCAGGAGCAGCTGTTGAGACAGGCATCCGTGATCTCATCTGCGCAGTCCCCTTTGCTGCCGGGGTGTGAAAACCAGCTCAGCTGTTTCCTCGCTGGGAGCCCATTATGGGATGGCTCTGTGCCTCTCTCTCTTCATCTGTAAAATGGCACCAACACCTGTTCCTGTTTTGTAGGGTTGGGGCAAAGAGTAAATGACTCAACCCTGGTAAGTAAGGGGTTTGGATGGTCCCCACCACCTCATTGGTCCTCAACAACTCATAACTGTTATTATTATTATTCCTGCCCCTTTCCAGCAATAATTTTCCCAAGAATGAGGATGATCTTGTTACAGGAGCTGCCTCTGCCCCGAGGGGGTGGAGAGGTGCTGGAGGTCCCCATGTCCTCCTCCTCCCATTCTCTCCTTCTCCTAAACCACCATCATTCATCTTCCAGTTGTAACTCTCCGCCTGTCCCTGCTCAGGACCCAGAGAAGAGATGATAATTGCTTGGAGGTGCCCATGAGGGTCTACACCTTGAGACTGTCCTGGGTTCTTGATTCTCCCCAAACCAGAGGCAGGGAAAGATGTCAGCCCTGGATGGGAGCACAGTGAGGAGTAGACAGGATTCCTGGATGTCCTTGGCCGATTTCTCTGTTGCCAGGACCCTGAGCACCTGATTTCATCTAATTCCTGGCAGTACCCTTTGGGGTCCAGACTGTGACCATCACTTCCTCCTTAAAGATGGGGAAACTGAGGCTCAAGCAGGAAAAGTGAGTGACCCGAGGCCACATATGCCTAGCAAGTGTCAGCTCCGGAAAGGCAAGGAGGGGACTTCCCTGGTGGCCCAGTGGTAAAGAATCTGCCTTCCAATTCAGGGAACCCGCGTTTGATCCCTGGTCAGGGAACCAAGATCCCACATGCCGCGGGGCAACTAAGCCTGCGCGCCACAACTACTGAGCCCGGGTGCCTCAACTAGAGAGCCCGTGTGCCGCGAACTACAGAGCCCACGTGCCCTGGAGCCCGCGAGCCACAACTAGAGAGAGAAAACCCGCACACCACAACTAGAGAGAAGCCCGCATGCTGCAACTAAGACCCAACACAGCCAAACATAATAAATAAATAAATTAATTAATTAAATATTTTTAAAAAAACGAAAGGCAAGGAGAACTCTTTGGGGCATCTCACTCCCGGGCTGCTCTGGGATGCTGGCACCCAGCCTTCAGGGCTAGCATCCCATCCCCAGGGGTTGATCTGTGTGGAGATGATAACAAAGGAATCCTTTGTTTTCGATTAATTGCTGACCAGCTCCAGGGTCAAAAGTCTGCTCAGGAGAAAAGTTGAGAACTTAATCTGAGCTTTGAAATGCTACCCATAGACGCCCTGCTGGGTGCTTCTTCTCTGAACCCTGTGGCTGCAAGGTCCACATTGAGTCCCAGGAAATGCTGGCCCCCAGGTCACAGATAAGGCACTGAGGCAGACAGCAGATAAGCAATTTGCCTAAGATAGGCAAGTAAATCCTGTAGGAGGTGGTTCTCCAAGCTTGACACTCCAAGTTCAAGTGTTTCCAGACTCATTCAAACTGTCCTCTCTGCCAGGAGTGTCAGGAACCTTCATCCTTGACCATCCCTCATTAGGACAGCCAGTGGGTGCTTGCTGCAAGCTGGGCTCAGTGCCCTGAAACCCCCAAGCCACATCAGCCCCTAAATGGTGCCACTTTACGGATGAGGAAAGTCTCGGGCACATGAGCTAACCTGCCTGTGAGTGGCAGAGTCTAGATTCGGAGCAGGCACGCGGGCACCCCCTCCTCCCTGCTGTCCGGCAACATCCCCGCCATCCTTCTCCCTAAACTACCCTCTCCCGCTCACTGCTGGGATCACGCCATCAGGAGCTGGCAATAGCAGCAGTAATAGTACCCTGATGCGAGGCGGCCGCTCTGCTCTGCCCGGTACCCACCCGTCACGGTAACAAGATACATGCGCCACGTGGTTCAAGATACAGGATGTTTCCCTGAGCACCTCCCACCCATCGCCTCTCCACCCACTGCAGGGAACAGCTATTCTGAACTGTATCACCACAAATTCGTTTTGCCTTACCCTGGAACTTCATGTTAATGGAATCACACATGTGTGTACAGCTTCTTTCACTCAATGTTATGTCTCAGATTCATCTGTTTTGTTACGTGCAACTGCACTTTGTTCTTTTCAGTGCTGTTACTGTTCCATTCCATGAATGTACTACAATTTATTTCTCTGCTCTCCTGTCGATACACAGGTGTGTTGTTTCCAGTTTGGGATTATTTTGAATAAAGCTGGTATGAGCACTCCTATGTGTCTTCTGGGGGGCACTCATTTCTCTTGGGTATACACCTAGGCATGAACTTACTGGGACTAGAGGAGAAGTATACAGTTGACCCTTGAACAACGAGGGGAGTAGGGGAACCCACCCTCCGTGCAGTCAAAAATTCACACGTAACTTATAATAGGCCCTCTGTATCCGCAGTTTCTCTGCGTCCACGGATTCAACCTACCACAGATCGTTTAGTACTGTAGTATTTACTATCGAAAAAAATCCGTCTATTTTTAAGTGGACCCACACAGTTCAAACCTGTGTTGTTCAAGTGTCAACTGTAATTAATTTTAGTCTTTAGTTTCCCAAAGTGGTTGAATCAGTTCGCACGCCCCCAGCAGAGGGTGAGAGTTCCAGTAGCTCCACGGCCTCACCAACACTTGGTAATGTCAGTCTTTTCAATTTTAGCCATTCTAGTGAATGTGTGGTGGTATCTCATTGTGATTTTAACATGCATTTCTCAGATAAACACTTTGTAAATTAATTGGGCTTACTTTTTCCTTGTATTCACTATTTAATTTTTATTCTTGATGTTTATATCTATTATTATTTATTGTTTATATCTATTTTTACAGTTTCCTTCTGAGAATATCATATGTTACTGATTTTCTGTTTAGATCGCGAATGTAAAGTTTTCTTTGAAAATAAACCTATCCAGGTTTTAAAAAAGGGGGCCAGGGGAAGATCTATTTAAAGAAAAATATTATGCAAACCACAGGCCGTCAGGGATAAGAATGTGCAATTTAGTGGAACAGAGGAGGATCTCTCCGATCTTAAAGATGGAGGCAAAATCAGGCTCTGGACAGAAAGCAGAACCCAAGTCCCTCTCTTTTCCTGAGCCCCACTGTCTCTCCTGCTGTTTGCTCTGCGTTTCCGCTCCCCACAGACCAGCTTTCTCTGCTGCAGTGTGCTCCTCCCATCACCTCTCAGTCCAACACCCTGGCAGTCAATAACCTGGACTCTATGGATCCTGACTCCCTGGAGAGATTCAGCTTAGGTCAGCTAGAGTCAGGTGTCCATTCCTGACCCAGTCGGCTGTGGTCAGGGAGCGGGGTCCTGCCCCGTGACAGCAAGAAGAAGACATGATTGGCATTTCTAGTGCAAGTTAGAGGAAGCAGATTCTGAGGCAAAAATTGGGATGTGTGTTCATGAAAAAAATGCTCAACATCTCTAATTATTAGAGAAATGCAAATCAAAATGCAAAATCAAAATCAAATCAAAATACAAATGAAAATCATCTCACTCCCGTCAGAATGGCCATCATCAAAAAGCCTAAATGTATGAGAATTCCCTGGCAGTCCAGTGGTTAGGACAGTGGTGGCCCAGGTTCAATCCCTAGTTGGGCAACTAAGATCCCACAAGCGGCGTGGCCAAAAAAAAAAGTCTACAAATAATAAACGCTGGAGAGGGTGTGGAGAAAAGGCAACCCTCCTACACTGTTGGCAGGAATGTAAATTGGTGCAGCCACTATGGAGAACAGTATGGAGGTTCCTTAAAAAACTAAAAGTAGAGTTGGCATATGATCCCATACTCCCACCCCTGGGCATATATCCAGAGAGAACTATAATTCAAAAAGATACATCTACCCCAATGTCCATTGCAGCACTATTTACAATAGCCAAGACATGGAAGCAACCTAAATGTCCATCGACAGATGAATGTATAAAGAAGATGTGGTACATATATACAGTGGAATACTACTCAGCCATAAAAAATAATGAAATAATGCCATTTGCAGCAACATGGATGGACCTTGAGATTATCATACGAAGTGAAGTCAGACAGAGAAAGACAAATATCATATGATACCACTTATATGTGGAACCAAAAAAAAAAAAAAGATACAAATGAACTTTTTTACAAAACAGAACCAGACCCACAGACATAGAAAACAAGCTTTATGGGGACTTCCCTGGTGGTCCAGTGGTTAAGACTCTGCGCTCCCAATGCAGGAGGCCCAGGTTCCACCCCTGGTCAAGGAACTAGATCCCTCATGCCACAAGTAAAAGATCCTGTGTGCCGCAACTAAAGATCCTGCATGCGGCAACGAAGATCCCGCATGCTGCAACTAAGACCTGGCACAGCTAAATAAATAAATATTTTTTAAAAAAGAAAACAAGCTTATGGTTGCCAAAGTGGACAGGGCAGAGAGGGATAAATGAGGAGGTTGGGATTAACACATACATACTACTATATATAAAATAGATAACCAACAAGGACCTACTGCATAGCACAGGGAACTCTACATAATATTTTGTAATAACCTATAAGGGAAAAGAATCTGAAAAAGAATATATATTTATAATCTCAATCACTTTGCTGTACACCTAAAACTAACATGACATTGCAAATGAACCATACATAAATAAAATAAAATAAAATAAATTGGGATGTGTGTTCTGTCAATGGGACAGATGATTTGAAATTAAGAATGAAAGAGCTTTGAAAAATGGCAGGTATAATTTTACTTCCTTATTTACCAAGATCTAGACCTATTTATGACTCCAGGGGGCGCTGTCACTGGGTCATTCAATTTCTAGATGAAGACAATTATGAAGAAGAGAGGGCCAGAGGAATAAAGAAGGAAGAGAAGGATAAGGAAGAAGTGATTTGCATGGATTAGCAAGAAGGAAAAAGAGAGGCTGTGGTGGTGTAGGTGATGATGGTGATGATGGTGATGGTGATGGTGATGGTGATGATGATGATGATGGTGGTGGTGGTGGTGATGATGGTGGTGGTGGTGGTGATGATGAGGAAGATGATGGTGATGTTGGTGATGGTGATGGTGATGGTGATCATGATTACTTATTACATCTGTGTGCCTGGCTCTGTGCCGAGCACTTGACATTTGCTATCACATTTAATCCTACAACAACTTTATGAGGCTGGTACTATTATTATCCCCATTTTACAGATGAGGAAACCTGAGGCTCGGACAGGTCAAGTCATTTGCCCAAGGTGGAAATGAACGCAATCAGCCAACAGCAAAGAATGGGCTTGTAACTACCACACTTTTCTGTCTCGAGTGTGTAAACGTCCCCTCACTGGGGAAGACAAGCTATTATCTGTGGTCAAGCCACATATTCAGACATTTTAATGAATGGTTATATAGCGTTGTACATGAATAACCACCCAGGCCAAGGAGTTGAATGTTATCGTCACCCCAAAACCCACAGTGTGCCCCTCCCCAATCATAACCTCTCCTCTCCCAAACAGAACCATTGATCTGAATTTATCAATATCATTTTTTCTTTATAGTTTGCCACATGTGTATATGTATCCCTAAACCCTGTAGTTTAGTTTTGTCTGTTTGGAACTTTATGTGACTAGAATTATACTACATGCATTTTTTTTTTGCCCAACATTACGCTGAGGGTCATTCACGTGGTTGTATGTCTCTGGGATTCATTCATTCTCTTAACTGTATAATATTCCATTGTATGAATACATCAAACGTTACTCAGCCGTTCTACTGTAACTAGACATTCAGGCTGGTTGTTCCCAGTTTAGGGCTATTAAAAACAATGACTTTTGCTTTCTGATCTATGTGTTCTGGAATGTGTGCACGCATCTCTGTCCCAGGAACACTTATTCGGTCACAGGACTCACCATCAGCAGCCCTCTCCAGGGATCCCAGGTCAGGCAGGTGCCTCTTCTCCGAGCTTTGTCAGCACCTGTGCTCCTCTGGCTTTAGCACATGCCACTCTGCCACGTAGTTATCTTTTAATTCATGGTCTCACCCACTCACATGGCAGGGGGAGCGCTGCAAGGTGGGATCCCATCCGATTCCTCTCATCCCCCTCTGCGCCCGGCACAGTGTCTGGCACACATCAGGAATGCGATCGTTGCATTTTGAGTCAATGATGAATGAACAAACCAAGGAATGAATGAACGGTGGGTGTTCCCTAAACATTTGTTGAACCGAAGCGTGTCACATAAGTGAACGGTGGAGCCCGGAGGTGCTGTCAGCTGGGGCTGCTTTCGATCTGTGTTTGACCTTGTTTGACACAATCTGATGTCACGGCAGTGGCACTGGGGACACAGTCCATGGGCAGAGGAGTGGGAGGATGAGGACGCCTCACTCACACTTCCTGCTCAGCAGGTGGGATGTCGGAGACAGAGACACATCCAGGAAAACGCTTCCCAGCCGGATCGCTTTTCTCTACTCCTTCCTCCTTCTCTGCCTCCCAGGGCTAATGAGTGTGATTAGACCTCATTAGAACAAGGCAGCCAGTGGTTTTCTCCTGCCTTTCCCTCATCTACTGTGTATCTGGAGGGGTGAGCCGGAGGGCTGTGCGGGTGTGTGTGTGTGTGTGTGTGCGTGTGCGTGTGTGCGTGTGCGTGTGCGTGTGTGTTGGGGGGTTTGGGCTGAAGAGGCTTGTGAATTTGCTGGCTCATCAAAGAGGAAGATGAAAGTCGTGGAGTCTGGGCCAGGGCCGTGGGCAGGGGCTGAGCTGCCATAGGTGGTGGGTGTATCAAGGATCAAAGCCAGTGTAGACCGGCTCAGAGGCCGGGGGAGGGGAAGTCACAATAGTGGATGGGAGCCCCGACCAGCACAGACCAGCTTCCTTAGGTGTGCGGGCCAGGCCAGGTGAGTTCAAGCCTGTCCTATCAACGATGGGTCTTGTCAGTGCCCACTGGCCTTGGGATTACACCCAGCCCTCTTAACACGGTTTAGAAGGCCTCCCTGACCAGCGCCTGGCTCTCCCTCCCACCTCCTCCCTTCCTACTCCCTTTCCTGCTCCTAGGTCCCCCGTCACGGGCCTGGGCTGGTTCTGCCTTCACCTGTTCTGTTCGCACGCCGGCTGCATCCTGTCCCGTCTCTGCTTAGTAACTCTTTCCAGGAAGTCTGCCTGATCCCCTACCGCTTCCAAGGCCAGGACGGGTGGCTCTGCCTGTGCGGCCACAGCTCCCCGGACCCCCCAAATCGTGGCAGCTGGGGTACCGTGGGGTCCAGGCTTGCTCCTCATCTGTATTCTCTGCTAGATGATTACAAGCAGGGACCATGGCTGCTGGGTTCACGTTCTAACCCAACTCAGTGTCCATGCACAGTAGGTGCTCAACAAGTACGTTTTGGGGGTGATGAAATGAAGAAGGTGGGCAAGTATTTGCCGAGGACCATGGAGTGACTCAGAGGTACCTGGGCCTGGGGAGAGCTCCTCCCCTCGTCCACCTCTGCCCCACACCTTGCCTTCCACATGGATGCAGCCCCTCTTTCCTCCTCTTGAGCGGCTGTGTCCTGCGCCAGCTTGAGCCTGCAGTGGACACAGGGTTGCTAAGAATCCACTACCCTTTGCTCAGGCAAAAGCACTCAGATTCCCCCCCGATTCTCAGCCTGTGTGTTGGGCGTCTTCACTCACGTGCTGAGGACCTGATTTAGTCCCTGAATGAGGCGGTACCTGAGGGCAGACGTATGTCTGAACTTACCCACTTACTGATACAGAGGCAAACAAATCTCTTTTTGTGTACACCACTCTGAGCTGGGTTTTCTGGCATTTGCAAAAGGACCTTTTCAAAACATCTTTATTGAGGTATAATTCACGTAGCATATAATACACTTAAAAGTGTATAATTCAATGTTTTTAGTATAAAGTTATAAACTACCACTACAATGTAATTTTACCTTTCCATCACCCTCCAAAAGAAGCCCCATATCTATTAGCAGTCACTCCTTACCCTCCCCCGCCAGCGCAGCCCCTGGCAAGCACTAATCTGCTTTCTGTCTGCATGGATTTGCCTGTTCTGGACATTACATAGAGAGGGAATCAGACAATAAGGTCCCTTTGTGACTGGCTTCTTTCACTCAGCATAATGTCCTGAAGGTTCATTCATGTTTTAGCACCAGTACCTCATGCCTCTTTATGGTTGAGTAACATTCCATTATGTAGATGGACCACATTTGGTTTATCCATTCATCAGCTGATGGACATTTGGGTTGTTTCTATTTTTGGCAACTGTGAACAATGCTGCTGTGAACATTTGTTTTCAAGTGTTTTGTGCACATATGTTTTCATTTCTCTTGGGTATAAACCTAGGAATGGAATTGCTAGGTCATATGGTGACTCTGTTTCACCTTTGGAGGAGATGCCAGACTGTTTTCCAGGCCAGCTGCACTATTTTCCTGGTGACTAGTGATGCTGAGAATCTTTCCATGTGCTTATTGGCCATTTGCATGTCTTCTTTTGGAGAAATATGTATTCAAATCCTTTGCCCTTTTCTAAATTTGTACTTTTATTATTGAGTTGTAGGAGTGCTTTGCATATTCTGGACACAAATCCCTTATCAGATAGACGACTTGCAAATATTTTCTTCCATTCTGTGGGTTGTCTTTTCACTTTCTTCATGGTTCTATCATTTGCAGCACAAAAGTTTTTAATTTTGATGAAGTCCTTTGTATCTGCTTTTTCTTTTATCACTCATACTTTTGGTGTCACTGCTAAAGGATCTTAACTAACACACCTGACTTCTTTGAGACAACTGGTCACTCCTCATCAATCTACCCCTGCTTGTGTCCTCAGAGCATGGCAGCTTTTCCTCCCAAAGAGAGCCTCGTGCCCTAGGGCTGGGGCGGGGGGCGTTTGAGCCAATGATGTCAGAGTCATCTGCCCCCAGCAACGTGGAAAGCATCTCAGACGCCCAAACAGACCAGGTTCTGAGCCACACGCTCCTGTCCCCCACCGTGGCCAGAGCTGATCTGACACGGGAGGCCTTCCTGGAGGAAGGGCCAGTGAGAAGTGAAAGACACAGGGAGGGGGACAATTACAGAGCGTGAGCACAGGTCAAGCTCCACCCTTTGGGGGCCAAGACCCTGGAGCGTGCTTGAGTCTGGTGATCGCAGCCCATCACAGCCTCCACGAGACCCACGTGTCAGAGAACACGCCTCGCCCTGAGCTGGCGGGAGCTGCTCGGCACGCGGCCACGGGAAGAGCGGAGCAGACCGGCTCCTCCCCCACCTTCCTCCCAAACACAGGCCCTTCACCCCGAGCCCTCAACAGCTCACACAACGTTCGTTCCAGAAACCCCAGGCCAGGGCTGGGGATGTGGCAGAGAACAAGACAGGTGTGGCCTTTGCCCACGCGGCCACAAAGCTGTCTGTAGAAGCTCAGCGCATTCTGCTGACAAATGGCAATTGCAGTTACTGATGACATGGAGGCCAGGCTTGGCTGGTAAACAGTGTCAGTTCAGGAATCGCCGACTGAACAAAGAACTTCCAGACGCCTGGAGTGCACTCAGAGGATGTGTGTTCTGTCCTAAGTCTGCCCCTCGCTAACTGTGTGGCCCTGGGCGAGTCACTCAGCCTGAGACTCAGAGTCATCCCATGTCGCATGGGAAGAAGAACCAGCCCCTCCTCCCTGCAGAGAATGAGGTCACGTGTGACTGTCGGTGTTGACCTGGCTGCAGGCGGTGACACTCCCTCTGTTTCTGAAGATCTGTGTGTCAGGACCTGGCCTCGGTGTCACCCACTGAATCCATACAACAACCCCACGTGGGAGGCACGCCCAGGAAACGAAACAGAAGGCCAGGAGAGGGGAGGGGCTGAGCCTATTGGCCCAGTGTCTCTGTGTTCCCTGGAGAGCTGGGGAAGGAGACAGGATTCTCATAACTTCTCACCGGTCCATCCCCCCATACCTTCACCCTGCAGTAGGGCCACAGCTTTGGGAAAGGAAATGTAGCTCCCCGTCATGACAAGGGTCAGGGCCCCCCGAACTGCAGCTTTCTTCTTTGACAGCAGTTTTTTAAATGTACTTGGTTCATGTTATAACAATTACACTTCCTGTACACACTTTGGAAAATACAGGAAAGCACACACAAGAAATGAAAGTCATCGTCATCCCAACGCCCCGCAGTCACACAGGTAAAAACTGATTTCTTTGCTTCCAGCCTTTTTCTTCTGTGCAGTTAACACAGATATATTTTACAAAATTAGGAAGAGGCTCTTTTGTACTTCCTTTTTTTTTTTTCACTTAGCACATGTCCTGAATATTTTCTCATTTCATTAAATTGTCTTCTACAGCCCAACCTAATGGTTGCTAGTATCTGTCTATAGCTGTCAGTAACAGCAAACGTTATATGCAAATATAGTTTATATCCCTATAGAACTTTATCATGGCTACATCGTGCTCGTATGTTCTCAATGCTTTCCAAGTATTAACTCATTTAATCCTCACAACAACTGCATGAGCTAACTGTACTATTTGTACTATGACCCCATTTTACAGAGGGGGAAGCTGAGGCACAGAGAGGTGTGGCCGCTTGCCCAAGGTCACACAGCTGCTAAGGGGCAGGGCCAGGATTTGAACCCAGGCAGTCTGGCTCTAGAGTCCACGCTGCCTCTGAAGTGCCCTCATTATGGGCAGAAATGGAACAGGAACAGCAGTGGGGGGACGGAGGGTGGGGGAGAAGGGGCAAGCTTCCTCCTCTCTGGGGCTCTGGAAGACAGAGAGGTGTCTCTGGGTCCAGCGTGTAACTGATGCTGGGCTGTCTGTGCCCCCGTCACGCTGTCCCCAGATGGTGGGGAAGCCACCGTGCCTGTCTGTGTGGACGTGTGCATCTGCCAGCACCTTCGAGAACCCTGGGAACCCACTTACCATGGAACTCCCAGAGCTGCGGTGACAGGAGGCGGGGGTCCCCTTCTGCCCCTGATTCCCGCCCCCCCCCCCGTTGGTCTTAAGCACCATGTTCTAGAATGACGGCTGCCCGTGGCAATGCCAGCATGAGTCACCGCAGACAAGGGCTTCACTGGCCACTGGCAGCCTTGGCAGCAAGAGCTGATCATAGGCCTTGGCTGGGAGGACAGGCGTCTCCCCACCCCCAGGAAGCCACACCAGTGGGGTTCTGGGATGTTTTACAGGAGCAGGAAGAAGGGAGGAAAGCATGGACGTCAGCCCAGTTTGGAGGGGTGTTGTTCAAGTGTACGTGAAGGCCCTACCACGGGCTGGTATCCAGGCCCCCAAACCAGACAGCAGGATGCCCGGTTATAGGGACAGACCACGTCCCACTTGGCCACCCCGGGGCGGGGGGGGGATGCCCCCTTACTTGTGAAGGACACCGTGATGGCCGCGCTCACCCGGGGAGGCAGCGGGACTACTGCCGGGCAGCCCAAACTCGGAGTGACCCTGGGCTCCTTAACTTTTGTGAGCCTCAGTCCCCTCTTTATCAGCCAGCCCCCTCCCAGGGTGATGCCCGAGGACATGAAATGAATGGCGCGCCCGCTGTGCCTGGAGCAGGACATCACGGTAAGTGCTGTGTTACCAGGTCAAATATTTCCCTGTGTGCATCTCTGATCGCCTCCTTGGGATAAATTCCAAAACGCAGACCGGCCAGGCCAAAGGGCACGTGCATCTTGCACAGCGGCGGCGGCTGCTTCTGCTGCCTGGCGGTCCTCCCCGTCACGGCGCTGCCAACCTCCCATGCACACAGTCTCCTGGCTCTGGTTCTGATTTGGCAGGACTGGGCGGGGCCCGAGACTCTGCATTTCTAAGGCAGGTGGTGTGATGCCCCTGGTCCAGGACACACCCCCCCCACCCCCCCACTCCCTGCCCCTGTGGCGGGGGTGCTGAGGCGCTCACGAGTTCCCTGCCAGCCCCTCCTATAGGAAGCTGGGTGCTCGGTGGGGCAGGGCGGACCACAGCCCCAGGCAGCGTTAGTGGCGCGGCTGGAAGGCCGTCCTGGCGTGCTGCCTGCGTGTCCCCATGAGGCCTGAATCTCTGCCATCAGCGGCCAGTCCAGCTGGGCTGTTGATGCAGCCAATTCCAGCAAATCCAATCCACCCAGAGAAGCCGAGAGAGACCAGCTCTGCGCACCGAGGCCAGGCGGCTGGGGTCCAGCCCCGCGAGGGGAGGGCCTCTCCTGCAGCCTCCGGCCTGGGGCTTCGCCCCCGCGGCGGCACTGCGAGCAGGCCCGGCGCGGACGGCGGGCAGAGGGAGACCCCCTCTGGACGGGAGCGTCCGTGCAGCCCTCCTCGCGCTCTCCCCGTAAGAGGCAGTGCGCTCCGCTGGGTTCCCGCTCCAGCCCAAGGGGCTGAAAAGCCTGGGCATTTCCTGGGCTCAGGGATCAAACAAACAACTCTACTCCACGTAAAAGTAGGGGGGAGGGCACAAAATACGTAGGGTGTTTTTGCTTTCTGTACGAACCACATGAAATTGCTGATTTGGGGCCATTTTCGCCCTCCAAAAGGGCAATTTCATGTGGTTCAGTGTTAACCTCACAGCAAACCTTTGGGGTCGTTTTTATAACCGGCCTGTTCTCAGGATGCACGATGCTGACAGACAGGTCCACAATCATGTTTCACACACGTTGCCACCAACACTGACCACATTTCATGGAATCTAAGACGCCAGGCGTAGGGTGCTGGGCCCCTCCATCCCCCTGACAGCTGAGTTCCACTGTCAGTGCTTTGGGGACCTTTGGAGGGTCAGTGCCCCCCATCTTCTCTTTCCAGCTTCCTGGAGCCACACACCCATGAAGACTGATGGCCAAGGAGGAAGAAAGAGGCCCCACGGGCTGGCGTCTGCTTCACGCCAGTGGGAGCTGCCCTCCTTTTCTCTCCCACAAAGACTCTGAGGGTCCATCCCAGGGAAGAGCCGTGGGGAGGGAGGGGAGAGGGAGGCGGGACAGAGCTCCGAGCGGGTGCCAACCTCTGTCTGATCCCGGGAAAGAAAGATGTCAACGTGTGCGTGGATTAGGGACTCACCTGGCCCTGACCTTCCTGAATCAGGAGGTGAGAGCTCCCAGGTGTCAGTGTGCTGTGGCCAGGCTGGAGGGATGGGGTCGGACCCAGCCCCCCGCCAAGTGGGGGTCTCACGTTGGGAGTGATGAGTGGCACATGCTCTCACAATGAGGCTCTCTGGGTAGAGCAGGGCGGCCTCCGAACTTGGTCCAAAATGGCAGGGAAAGGAGACTGGCCTGGTCTTGCTGCGGTTGGGGGCGGGGCCAGGTGAGGGGTCCTGCTCTCGGAAAGGAGTGTCCAGCAGCTCCGAAGGACGGAGCACCCACCGTCTATCAGCCTGCCTGGATGCGGGGCCTAAGCCTGGAGGAGGTGGGTGGAGGTTTAAAAGCTGCCAGCAGCCCAACATCCAAGATGGAGTCAGACTCTACTACACGCTGACATGACCGCTTCCTGTACCGCAACTCAGTGACACGTGCGACCTGCACGTGGGTACAAGCGTGAGCATCCGTGCACATCACAGGGAACGTGATGCCCTGTGAGTCTCCAGCACGTTAGGGTCTATGGGGGTGCGTTCAACCCACCTCCCCCCAGAACACCTTCACGGCGGCTCCACTGTCAAAACACACTCAAGATTTTAAATTATGACAAGCTCAGCCTGGACCACACACCCAGGTACCACCACCCAGACTGAACAAATGTTTATCCTTTTCATATTTGCTCTGGAGAGTTTTTTAAGGAGTTCAAGTTAGAGTGGAAGCTCTACCCCATCCTTCCCCTCTCACCAGGCCCAGAGGCGACCACTTGCAGAGTTACTGTGTGTTCTTCCCACCATCTGCCATCACATGTGTCCTACAGAATTTCCATGAAGATTATCACACCGTTCAAATCCTTTGGCAGTTCTTTTTCCCTCCACCAGATATAATGTTTTAGGTTCATCTCTGTTGATTCCCGCAGCTCTCATTCATTTTAAAGGTAGGATAGAGGTTATTCCACCGTGAGAATGAACCCCAGCTGAGTTAACTATCCCACATCCTGGTAAGCAAATGGGGGGTTCTTAATTTTTGCTTCTAGTCATTGTTTTCAGACAAAGAGGACAAAATGCTCAGAGGGGAAGCAGCAGAGGCGGGCGACGGGCACAGGTCTGCAGCCTCCAAATCCACCGTGTCCTCTGCTTCCCCAGCAGAATATCACAGCAGGCTCAGAGCTCCGGTTGAACCGCACACCCTAGCAGGGTGAGGCCACCCGTCATGGTGGTTTAAAGGTATGTCCACAAATTCCTGGATTCTCTGCCCCTTGAGAGGTGGAGCTTAATTCTCCTGCCCTAAGCGTGGCTGCACTCACCCCTAACAAATATAACAGGCGGGAGTGGTGTGGCATCATCAGGTTATAAGAGGACTGGGGCTTCTGTCTTTGTCTGTCTGTCTCTCTCCCTCTCTCTGTGATCACTCACTCTGTGGGAAGCCAGCTGCCCTCTGCAGAGACAAGGCAAGGAATGGAGGCCTCCCGTGAACAGCCAGCGAGGCCCTGAGGGCTGCCGACGACCGCAGAGTTAGCTTGGAACTGGATCCTTGACACCCTGCACGACCACCTTGACTGCAGCCATTCAGGCAGCTCCTGGACTCCTGCCCCACAAAAACCATGAGCTAATACACATGTGCTGCTTTAAGCCCCTGAGTTTGGGGGTATTTGTTATGCAGCAGCAGATAACTGACACACCTATTCAGCCTCCCTCAGAGGCCAGGAGGCGGGACGCAGGCAGACTTGGGAGTCCAGCTGGCTTCACCACCCACACCTCACAGCATCCTGGCCTCAGAAGGAGTGTGATAGCCCAGGAGCCACCAGCGTGGAGCCATCAGCGCATGGGCTGAGCACGGTGGTAAACGCCTCCTCCTCTTTCTCCTCCGACTCCACCATCCTCTGCCAATTCCCTCGCAGCCCTGACCGGCTGCCCCTCCAGGGATTGTAATACTACAAAATAAACTCAGACCCAGCTCCCAGCTGCAGGCAACTAGCTCCCTGTTGAGTTTTCTTCCTGAGGGTACATTACTGACACAAAATCCAGCAACTTCTGCCACATGCAGTGTTCTGGAATTTCCCCCATGTCAAGAAGTTTTGGAGTCAGACAGACCTGGGTTTTCAATCCCCTACCGCCACCTCTTCTCCTCCCCAAGCCCCACTCTCCTCATCTGTAAAGCAGGGTCAAAACTGTACCTATTTCCAGGACAGCAGAGAGAATTCGGGCAGGTGAAGGGAGCCGGTGCTCAGGGGAGAGCCCTCAGCAAACAGGGCTGTGGGTTATCGTTCGCCTTATTAATATCAAGACAGCAGGAGTTCGTGATGTTGAGCATCTTTGCATGTACCTGTTGGCCATCTGTATGTCTTCTTTGGGAAAATGTCTATTCAGATACTCTATTTTTAAATTGGAGGGACCTCCCTGGTGGTCCAGTGGCTAAGACTCCGTGCTCCCAATTCAGGGGACACGGGTTCGCTCCCTGGTCAGTGAACTAGATCGCATGTGCCGCAACTAAGACCCAGTGCAGCCAAATAAATAAATAAATATTTAAAAATAAATAAATAAAATAAATTGGATTGTTTGTTTTTGTGATATGGAGTTGTATGAGTTCTTTATATATTTTGGATACCAACCCCTTATCAGATATATGATTTGCAAATATCTTCTCCCTTTCGGTAGGTTGCCTTCATTCCTTTTTACAACTGAATAATACCCTACTGTGGGGACTATGTGTGTATACATGTGTTCGCACACCTAATAAGAGTTACTGAGCACTTATCATGGGTCCAACGCCGTCCTAAGAGCTTTACACTTATTACCCTTTCAAACCTCACAAGAGCCCTGTAAATGGGTCCTACTATTATCCTCATTTTGCAGATGAAGGAACTGAGGCTCAGAGAGGAAAGCGGTTTTCGTAAAACCACACATCTGGTAGATGGTGAGGCCAGGATGCCACGCCAGACAGCCTGACTCCGCAGCCCACACTCCGAGCCTCTAAGGCTTGTATCTGAAGATGTAAACAAGCCTCTTTTCCCTTCTGAGCCACACAGCCGAGTGACGCCTCCACCCACCACTTTTCCTTTTGTTCCGGCTCCTTTGCAGCCTAGGTGCGTATCTAGAGTGTATCTGGTCTGCATGTTCACTTTACAGTCGGGATAAGAGACTCCAGGGAGAGAAGTGACTCCCCCAAGCTCACACGGCCTGAAGTGACAGGTGTGGGTCCGGACCCGCCTGGACCCTGAGGACCCAGACGGGAGGCGAGACCCCACGTGTCCTCCAAATTGCAGAACCGTCACCAAGAGCCTGCGCGAGCTCCTGTGTCCTTTCTCCGACAGCCACCAGGAGGGAGTGAGCCTCTGCCCGCAGCATGCTGGGCCGTGTCCACTCCCCACGGCACCTCCCGCCTGACCATTCATTCTTCCGAGGGTGGTTTCCTTTTCTCCCTACTGCAAGCTTTGGTGGGAAAGAAAAAGGCTAGAGACCAAAAGGGTGGGAGCGGTGCGCCCCGCAAGCAGAGGAGCTTATCACCTCCTCCCTGGCTTCTGGCCTCAAACGCTTGCTCCAGGCGGGTGGGGTCACGGGACCAGAGGAGGACGTCGCCTGTGGTGACCGCTGCCTGCGCTCCCCCCAGTTGGCCGACAGACAGGCTGGCCTTGGCCAGAAATTATATGTTTTGAAGCTGTTCCTGAACCAGAAGCCCCAGGACTCTGCCTTTTTTGTGGTTAATGTTTGAATTCTCCTTGCAATTCCTTGAATTCTCCTAGTTTTTCTTTTTCCCCTTTGATTTTTTAAAAATATGTTTCATTATGGAATATATATTTGCTGTAGAAAAATGAGAAAATATAAATAAGCATAAGAAGATTGTAAAACATCCCAATTCCACTATATGGCGAGGAAATGAACCAACTTGATCTGGCACAAGGATGACCCTCACAGGCAAGAAGCCGAGCCCTCTCAGGTGCCCTGACTGACCTGTGAATTAGAAGCCAGGAGGGCGGCCAGCCTGGAGGAGGTGAGGGGACTGGAAGGGAGGCTGGGCCTCTGCTGCTTGGACTCTACACGGTGTTTGCACCTGTGAAAAGGCCCCAAGGTGTGCGTGTATGATGCACACGTAGGTCCAACACCATCTTTACTAAATACTTGCCCTTTCTATTCCCAAGGGATCACCACTATTAACATTTTGGGGCGTTTCCTTGCGGACATTTTCCCATGCATATACGCAATTTTACCCATAGATTTGCTAAATCTATGTTAATCTTCTGGCTAAATTTATGTTACTTTTTGTGTCCTTTTTCATTGCTTCCCTCCAGTCCCCTTATAAGGACCCATATCATTTGAGGTCGTTTCAGAACAAGGAGGTTATCACGACCGTGTCCCCAGCACAGTGCCAGGCACACAGTAGGTGCACCGTGGAGGGATAGGGTGGGCGGGGGGAGGGGGAAGGGGCCAGGGAGGGGAAAAGCATGGGGCAAACACATAAAACACATCGTGCGACCCATGTTGGGTCCTAATTGTAAGAAACTGCAGTCTAACACAACATAGTAAAGCAAATATACCCCAATAAAAATTAAGTACACAGCAGAAACTAACACAACACTGTAAAGCAATTATACTCCAATAAAGATGTTAAAAAAAATTACATAAAGATATCATTGGCGCATTGGAGAAATTTGAACACGACGTGGTTATTGATGATATTAAGGAAATACTAATCATTGTGTTATGTGTCCTAATGGTACAATGGGCACTTCTTTTTTTTTAACATCTTTATCAGAGAGCATACTAACATACTTAGGTGTGGCATGACGAAATGTCTGGAATTTGTTTTGAAATTTTTTGGGAAAAAAAAAAGCAGCAAGATTGGCAAAATGTTGAAATTGGGAGATGGCTCTATGGGGGGTTATTATGGTATTCTTTCTACTTTTGTGTATGTTTCAAATGGTCCATAATAAAAAGTGGAAACTAATTTTTCTAAAAAAAAAAAAAAAGAAGCATTGGTCAATACATTTTGGAGATCTACTGCATGACACGGTGCCTATAGTCAACAATTCTGTTTGGGCACATTAAAATTTGTTAAGAGGGTAGATTTCATGTTAAGTGCTCTTGCCACCAAAAACCCCCAAACCAAAAAGCAATGACAAAGGGGCATGAGGAAACTTCTGGAGGTGATGGGTGGGTATGTCTATTACTTGATTGCAGTGATGATTTCATGGGTGTATGCAGATGTCCAAACTCATCAAATTGTATACACTAAATATATGCAGGTTTTTGCATATCAATTATAGCTCGATAAAGTTGTTTTTTTAAAAAAAGAGCAAGTGGCAGAGCTAGAAAAGAAAAGCAACATTGGCACAACCACTAGGGTGAGTCGACTCAGCCAAGGGCACCCAATCCAACAGACCAATGCCCTTCCTCATAGCAAACAGTTTTATACCCCCATTGCTATCCTGAAATGAAACTCATAGAATCCTGAACAATATTTTCAACTCCACATAATGCTCCAGCTGTAATATGCAGCAGCTCTAGAAGGAATAGACATAAACATAAAATAACAGGTTTTTCAACGTGTCCATGCTCAGCCCAGCCTCCCTGGACCTCAGCTGCTTGCACTGGCGCACAGGCTCATGTGAGGGCAACAGTGACAGATGGCACCTGACCCGGGTGTGACAGTGGGACCCACCTGCCAGTCACATGGCTTTCCAAAGTGGCGGAAACCTCTTGGCAAAGTTCTGAACCTGACGCAGTGTCCCCTCCATTTGCAAAACGGCTGCATTCCTGCCAACGGTGCAAACTCGTGCAAAACCATGCTTCCCACTGGTGTGTAAAATAGAGTTTGGTCCTAAACAAGCACAGTTACAAACAGGTTTTTCACCTGCATGACTGTCCCAGAGGATGTCCTAGAACCAGGTGAGATGTCAGAAACTGCTCCGGTGGTGTGTCTGAGATCCCTGCCCACACCCTTAAGTGCAGGTGGCACCCTATCACTGTGACAAACGACTTCCTTCCAGAAACGTCCAACTCGGCCTCTAGGGGAGGCAGTGCCCACCCTGCTGGGCAGTCTGCCAGGACTCAGGGGAGCCGGCTTGGATGCATCCCACGAATGGCCCACTTTTTGCCTTTCCCGGGAATGATGGCAGCCTCGAAGCAGGAGTGGGTGGGGACCACAGCGGTGACCAAGACTAGGGTCCCCCATGTGGCAGGGGCAGAGAACCAGGTGGACCAGGCTTCTCAGGGGTGTTTTCCCAGGCGGGGAGGCAAGTGGGGACCCGGAGTGGGGCAATGCCAGGGGCTGGCAGAGGAAGGCGGAGCTCTGGAATGAGACTGCAGTGAGATCTGGGCGGCCCCACCTCGGCCTGGGTGTGCTGGTCACTGTGATCGATTGGAGGCAGGGGAGGGCAGAGGGCAGAGGGCAGAGGCCACGGCGAGGACTCACAGATCTCGTGGGTCAGGCAGGAAAACGCCAGAGAGACCTCAGAGCGCCACTCGTCTAAATCTTTTTTTTTTTAATTAATTAAATTATTTGTTTATTTTTTTCTGCATTGGGTCTTCGTTGCTGCGCGCAGGCTTTCTCTAGTTGTGGCAAGCAAGGGCTACTCTTCGTTGCAGTGTGCGGGCTTCTCATTGCGGTGGCTTCTCCTGTTGCGGAGCACGGGCTCTAGGCGCGCGGGCTTCAGTAGTTGTGGCTTGCGGGCTTCAATAGTTGTGGCACGCGGGCTTCAGTAGTTGTGGCACGCGGGATCTAGAGCGCAGGCTCAGTAGTTGTGGTACATGGGCTTAGTTGCTCTGCGGTATGTGGGATCTTCCCAGACCAGGGCTTGAACCCGTGTCCCCTGCATTGGCAGGTGGATTCCCAACCACTGCACTCCCAGGGAGGCCCCCACTCATCTAAATCTTGAACTGAGCCATTACCGTGGGATAAGAAGGCAGTGCGGCCCCCACTCTGGGTCTCCCCCTGACAAATGACCTGGACCAGGGCTCCCCAGGCCGTCCCCCTAGCCCTGCCTCATCTGCCTTCTTCCCACAGGGACCACTCTGCCCGCCACCGCTGCTGGTGTGCAGTGATCCTGTCCTCAGGCTTGAGGGGCCGCTTACCAAGCGGCTGGTTGTCCCCGGAGTCTGCAAAGCGGCTCATCACTCCAGGAGCAAACGATCTCCTCGAGGCCCCGCGTGTAAGTCAGAGGATAGAGGCCATGCTTCCTCTGGCCTTCAGGCATGGGGGGCCAGACCCGCCCACCACTGGGCTCTGTTTCCCGACGGCCTTGGTCACTCGGGACAGCGCATTCCCCGGAGGGAGAGGCTCGCTGAGCACAGGGGAGACCCCTGCCCGCCTCCGCCCAGGCCTCACCTGCCAGGTGCGGAAGAGGAGGGGGTGGGGAGGAGCAGTGAGTTTTCCTTTGATGGCTTTGGCTGTGAACTCTCCCTGAGCAAGTCTGGGTTGGTGCTGAGAAGTGAATGGATGTCCAGTTATCAGGAAAGGGCCTTCAGGGAAGCGGGAGGGCCAGACGGGAGGCTGTGGGGTCCTTCCCGCGGATGCTCAGCTCACCCTGACTTTATACTTCGCCCTCCACCGCGTCCAGAGGTGGGCTGCTGCCTCGGCGACACAGCCTCTGCGGTGGCGGTGCTGCCTCTGTGGCCACCATTTCTGAATAAGACTTTAATATTCTTCATTGAGAAAATAAGCAAATGAATGAATCACTCACTCACACGTATTTGTTAAATGCCCAGAGCTAAAAGCTGAGCGAGTGAGAGAGAGGAAAAGAGCCTCCTGGTCGGAGCAAACCCCTGGGCTGGTCGGATTTGGAAACTCTGGGTCCCCACCAGCTGTCCCTTCTCCCTCCTCGCCACTGGGAGGCCCAAGGGCTCTGCGGACGCTGGTCTCCAGGAACTAGGCATTCCTCTGCTCCGGAATATAAACACATTCTACTCAGCCTCCGGGAAAGCACGGGAGTTCTTTATATATTTTGGATATTAACCCCTTATGAGACATCATTTGCAAATATCTTCTCCCATTCAGTAGGCGGCCCTTTTGTTCTGCTGATGGTTCCCTTTGCTGTGCAAAAGCTTTTTAGTTTAATGTGATCCCATTTGTTTATTGTTGCTTTCGTGGCCCTTGCCTGAGGAGACAGTCAAAAAAGTGTTGCTAAGGCCGATGTCAAAGATCGTACTGCTTATGTTTTCTTTTAGGAGTTTTATGATTTCAGGTCTTACATTTAACTCTTTAATCTATATGAGTCTGATAATATATAAAGAAAATATAGAAAGTCCAAAATATATAAACAACTCATATGACTCAATATCAAAGAAACAAACAATCCAATTAAAAAATGGACAGAAGATCTGAACAGATATTTTTCCAAAGAGGACATACAAAACAGGCACGTGAAAAGATGCTCAACATCATTAGTTACCAGGGAATACAAATCAAAACCACAGTGAGATATCATCTCACACCTGTCAGAGTGGCTATTATCAAAAAGACAGCAAATAAGTGTTGGTGAGGATGTGGAGAAAAGGGAACACTTGTGCACTGTTGGTGGGAAGGTAAATTGGAGCAGCCACTATGGAAAACAGTACAGATATTCCTCAAAAAATTAACAATAGAACTACCATGTGATCCAGCAATTCGACTTCTGGGTATTTATCCAAAGAAAATGAAAGCACTAACTGGCAAAGACATACACACTCCCTTGTTTGTTGCAGCGCTATTCACAGTAGCAAAGATATGGAAGCAACCGAAGTGTCCATCAGTGGGTGAATGGATAAAGAAGATATGGCATATATATACAATGGAATATTACTCAGCCTTAAAAAAAGAATGAAATCTTGACATCTGCGACAACGTGGATGGACCTGGAGGTATTATGCTAAGTGAAATACGCCAGAGAGAGAAAGACAAATACTGTATGATTTCACTTATATGTGGAACCCAAACAACAAAGCAAATGAGCAAACAAAATAAAACAGAAACAGACTCATAGACACAGAGAATAAACTAGCGGTTGCCAGAGGAGAGGGGGGTGGGGGAAGGGGTGAAATGGGTGAAGGGAATTAAAAGGCACAAAATTCCAGCTATAAAATAAATAAGTCACGGGAACGTAATATCCAGCAGAGTGTTGCAATAATGCTATAATAACTGTGTATGGTGACAGATGGTAACTGGACTTATTGTGGTGACCATCTCAAAATGTATGTAATCATTACGTTGTACACCTGAAACTAATGTAATATTGTAAGTCAATTATACTTTAATTTTAAAAGTCTACTAATATAAATATGTTTAAAAAGTTAATCAAAGGAAACAACCCAAATGTCCATCAACTTGCAAATAGATAAATACCGTATGTCCCTACAATGCACTATTATCCAGCCACAGAAAGGAATAAAGTGCTGACACAGGCTATAACATGGATGGACCTTGAAAACATGCTGCGTGAAAACAGCCAGAAACAGAAGATCACATATTGTCTGATTGCATTGATATGGGCTGTCCAGAGTGGGTAAATCCTTAGAGACAGAAAGCAGATTCACGGTTGCCAAGAGCTGGGAAAGGGGAAATAGGGAATGACTGCTAAAGGGAACAGGGTTTCTTTTGGGGGTGATGAAAATGTTTTGGAATTAGATGGTGGTGATGGTGTAACAATGCTGAGAATGTACTAAATGCCACTGAATTGTACACTTTAAAAGAGTTCAGTGGTGAATTTTATGTCAACAAGAGTGGTGGTATCAAGAGGCTGGCCCGGTATAAACAGAGCTGGAATCTCGAATGAACACGGCCCTGTAAACCACACCTCAGTATGTATTTTGAGTACTTGCTATGTGCCAAGATCTAGGATGAGCCCTCTTCCTACAAGATCTCATTGCATTTTCAACACCGTCTAGGAAGCATTATCACCCCCATTTTACAGATGAGGAATTGGATGCCCCAAGAGGCCGGGCTTCCTGTCCGGTTGAGGGTGGCAGAATGGGGCTTAAGCGGTTCTAAGGCCACGCTCGTAGGCAGGTAGGCGGCTGCCTCTCCCGGGCTGTGCGAGGAGCCACTTCCTGAGATCTAGGCAAAGGCGGGCCGAGGTTCCTCACTCGCAGTCGGCCGGATGGGACTGGCAGGTAGGATGTTCACGGTGGAGAGAAGAGGAGGGATGTGTGGCTGGTTTAATCCTCACCGGGGGGGCGGGGGCGGGGAATCACCACCTCCCCTCCCCAAGCATCCACTCTCTGGCAGGGCTGGAACTCAGAGTGGTGACACAGTCCCTAAGGCCCCAGTCTGCCCATCTGTTAAAGGGGAGCAGCAATGCCAGA
This sequence comes from Balaenoptera ricei, assembly GCF_028023285.1. Classification (NCBI taxonomy): domain Eukaryota; kingdom Metazoa; phylum Chordata; class Mammalia; order Artiodactyla; family Balaenopteridae; genus Balaenoptera; species Balaenoptera ricei. Next base: position 62,190,132 of record NC_082657.1, on the reverse strand, counting down.
CCTTCAAGTATGCTGTGAGCCTGCACCAGACAACGCAGGTGCGAGGCTCAGCCAGAGAACAAGGCTGTCTGCCAGGATGGAGGCTCCTCCCGGACAGCTGTGTGACCTTGACAGAGATTTCATGTCCTGGGCTTCACTTCCTTGTCCGTGAAAGGGACTACTGACACTTTGTGGGTGGTGATACCCCGCCCCCGCCCCCACCCCCCCGTGAGGATTAAACAGAACCTAACGTAGATAAAGGGAATGGTGCCCAGCCCATAGCGGGTGCTCAGCAAGCCGCATCTGGGTGTGGCTCTGTAACTGAGCCAGGGACCCGACTGTCTGAAAACCACCTGGCGCTTGTCTCAGACGGCAGGTTGCTGGGCCCCTCTGACCCACTGGCTCCTCCTCTGTGGGTGGGGGAGCCCAGGAACCGCGTGTGAAGCATATCTGTTTCCAGGTGGCAGATCTGGGAACCCTGGCTCATCACGAGGGGTGACAAAGGGCCCTGTGCACGCAGACAGGGCTGTGCCTTCTCTGCACGGGCATTGCAGGCCCGGAGCTCAGCTTCCTGGGCTGAGTAAGCTGGACGGCAGCTGGGCTCTCCACCACCAACAAAAGTGGCCTGATAATGAGCTACCTCATTACCTCGCAGACTGTCACTCCCCTCAGCCACCATCTGCCACCTCACCTGTCACCTGGCATGTCCCCATCCCAGGCTGCCTTGAGCCTGCTCCCTCCATATTGTGCCTGCATCCTGCTCCCGTGGGGGGCCGAGGCCCAGGCTGTGCACATCCTCAAGAAGTGTTGGAGCTGTCTGTTTGTTCTAGACAAGTAACAGCAATCCCTAGCACATAATTTAAAAGGCACATGGGGTGCCAGCCCTGTCTCCGTGCCTCCCTTCCTTTTTCCTACCAGAGCTGCAACTTTGCCCAGGGCATCAAGGTCCGGGCTGAAAACGCCTGTGGCCCAGCCCTCCCTGCAGGTGTGGGCCCAGCACCGCCGATGGCACATGGGTGTCAGGGAGGGGCTTCTGGAAAAGCCCTTCCCACTCAGCTGGTGTCTGCCCTCCGTCCCGCCTGAAGGCCAGGATGTTGGCAGTGCAGCCGCCGTCTTGTGGCCACGAGGATAGGAGCTGGGTGAGGTCACTGTTGCCAGCGTGGAGCCGCTGCTCCAGCCAGGACGCCTGTGTCTGGATGCCTCAGGGCCCCAGGACGAAACACGCTTATTCCACGGTCTGAGTCTGGTTCTGTCCCCTGCAGCACGTGCAGTTCCCAACAGGCTCGGGGATACAATGAGAACAAAGCGAGGAGTCTCCTTCTCAGCCCTGCCCCAGCACCCAGCTTCCCTGGAGGCAGCAGCTGACCAGATTCTTGAGGTCTTCCCAGGAACATGGATGCACATACAAGCACTGTGATCACAGGTGGCTCTTTTTCCCCAAGCGGCAGCGGGGAACTCGCTGCTCTGTATGTGTCCACTCTGCAGGAAAGCTCAGCCTCCCCCAGGGACGGAGTGCGGCGTCACAGGGGTGGTGCATCCATCCTTCATTGTGTGCTGTGACTTGGGGTGGCGTCACCACTCCCCCACTGATGGACACTAGGCTGTTTCAAATCCTTCCAGGCACATGCTTTGTCAGTGATCTCTAAAGATACTGTTTGCCCAGATGGTTAAGACAGTGATGGAGACACAGCGGTGGCCCCGTGAAAACCAGGCCTGCGAGACGGCTGTCAAGGAGGGCGAATTTATGTCTGCCTTCTCCATCCGGTCAACGGCCTGGCTCCGCCCCCAGACCTGGCCCCGCCCACGGTCTCCACCCCAGGCTACATGGCACCGCCCCCAGAAAGCATGGTCCCACCTCCAGGATGCCTGGCTCCACCCCCTAGGAGGTCTGGTTTCATCCCAGGAGGCCTGGCCCCACCCCCAGGAGGCCTGGCTCCGCCCTTAGGAAGTCTGCCTCACCCTCAGGAGACCTGGCCCCATCCCTGGCTTTTTCCTTTTTCTTAGTACCTGCGTCCCTGCTGCCTTCCTCCTACCCAGCCCCTCCTCTGGACATCACCACTGGGACCAGCCCTCACCATCTAGTTCCCGGGCTGCTGCAACTGCCTCCCGCCAGCCTCCCAGTCCCCTCCCTGCCCCTTTCTCACCCCCAATAGATGTGTTCACCCCCTGCTTAAAACCCTTCGGGGGGCTTGTTGCCTCCAGGGGCAAGGACCGCCCCCAGACTAGTCTCTTCTGCATCGAGAGCACCCTGCCAAGCCCCGCCACGCCTCTGCTCTTGCAAACCACGGCTCTCCTCTCCGCGGAAAATCCTTCCTTCAACCTAAGGTCGGGTGTCAGCCCCTTGCCCGCCCAGCGAGACCTGGGCACTCTCCTTTGCTGCGGCCGCCCCCGCCGACTTTCATCCCAGTTCTACTGGCTGCCGTGCCCCGTGCCTGCCGCACGTTGCTGTGCTTCTCCCGGCGCCTCTCGCTCGATCCTCAGTCCGCCTCGGGAGGTCTGGCTACAATTGCTCCTGTCTGACACGAGAGCAAACAGGGCTGTGTGTGTTAGTGTCCCCTGGGCTCCACACATGGGTTTGTCGGTTGAAAGAAGGCACAAATGAGTGGGGCAAAGAGAAATAGAAGAGGCAAGATAATCCCCAGTTTCCATAGCAACAGAAAGGATGCAGCACTATGCGGGGTGGGGGGGCAGGGAACATCCTGGGAGCAGGATAAATCATGGAATTTCAAGACAGAAGGGACCTTCAAGGTCCTCTAGTCCAGGAGTTCTCAACCGGGGGCGAGTTCCCCCTGGGGGACGTTTGGCAATGGCTGGAGGCATTTTTGGTTGCTATTCTGGTTGGGTGGGAGGTGCTACTGGCATCCAGTGGACAGAGACCAGGGATGCTGCAAAGCATCCAGCAGTGCACAGGGCGCCCCACGGCAGGTATCCAGCCCAGAACATCAACAGCGCCAAGGCTGAGAAACCCTGATGTAGTGCAGCCCCTGTTGTGGGTTTGAATCCTCTCTCTGGCATCCTCCCACCCCCTCCAGAGCCGTTACAGTCTTTGCTTAACCCCAGTGATGGGGGGCTCGCTACCTCTAAGAGCAGCTGGTCCATGGTGATGAGCTTTGCGTCAGAACCAGAGGTGGCAGGACATCTGGGGGGAGAATTTGCACATATGTCTCCATAGCAGAAAAGCACCACTCAGCTCACGCTGAAGCCTGAGAGAAACGAGCCTCCAGTGAGCTAAGACACCAGCTCCTGTCTGTCCTCAGGTTTTCCATGGAAGAGGGTCTGCCAGGAACCAGGGGTCTGGGTGGGAATTAAGAGGGTCCTGCTGGTCCTTGGCTCAGGATCTCTCAGCCTGCGGCTGCAGGGTGAAAGTGGGGAGAAGCAAGGGGGAGGCAGGACTTGGTCATCTGCATATCCAGAAGTAAGATTAAGTTTCTGAAATATTAAAGCCTTGTTAATGATATTCATGTTGAAGTATTTAGGAAGAAATGTACATACCCTGAAATACAGAAAAGTAAGATGCATGGATGGAAGGCTGGGTGGATGGATGAGCGGATAGATGGATGGACAGACGGGGGATGGATGGATGGATGCACAGATATGTGTGAGCGAGTACAGAACACTTCTATTAAAGTTTGATTAAGTCATGTTACAGACGAGGAAACCAAGGGTTCAAAAGATTAGAGACATCACTCAAGGTCACCCAGTAAATCGTGGGGCCCAGGATTTGAACCTAGGTTAGTCTGGCCCAGAGCTGTGCTCTCTCCACCCTGTAGGACTCATCCCTTCCTCGGGAGGGCATCAAGGGGCACAGCCGCCCCAGGGTTTCGGCAGGAGAGGAGCCCTGGCAGCACCCTGACCAGAACGGGGGTGGTTCCCAGGCAGTCTGTCTATAGGGATAACGGGGTGGGGGCTGGTTAAAAGCTGTAAGTTTCCCTGAGGCACCCTTGGCGCTCCCCTGAGTGGGAGCTCACTTAGATGCTGAAATAGAGCAGTGAACTAAAGAGGCAATCCCTGCCTCGAAGAACTGGCAATTTTCCTCCTCCTCATTGTCACCATTTTCCAGGCATGCTCTAAAGCATGTTCTTAGCCTTTTTTGTGCCATAGACCCTTTAGGCATTCTGGTGAAAGCTATGGATCCCTGCTCAGAATAATGTTTTAAAAGCACAAACTAAAATGCATAGGGTATAAGCAAAACAGTTATATAAGTGTAAAAGTATCATTTTAGATTGAGATCTAGTGATGTGTATTTCTTTATTAGCACATTAAATAACAAGCTCTAATATGACTGTCCCTCCTTCTGGGGGTGGGCCCTTGGGGGGCCACCAGCAGCTGTGGGATGGTACGTTCTGGTGCACGGGTCCAGTGCGTGAGCACTGGGGTCAGACAGACCTGGGCTTGAATCCTGATCCACTATTCACTAGCAGAACCTTGAGTAATGACGTCACCCTGCCCATCCTCGGTTCTCTCATCTGTAAAGTGGGGATAAGGTTGGAGGTGAGGATGGTGTTGCTCTGAGATGCCTGCCCTGACTCTGGCTGATATAACCCCACCTGAGGTCTACTCCCACTGAGTCTGGGGCCTGTGTGCATCAGGGAAAGGTTGGTGAAAACAAGGATGTAATTTTTTCTTCCTGTCTAAGTTCATCGACCTCTGAAGTCCCTCCATGAGCCCCATGGGAGCCCATGGGCATTTGCCCTTGGCTGCAGCTGGCAGGGACTCTGGGCCCACCCTGTCCTCCCTGAGCAGTGGGAATTTTTTAACCTCTTGAGCCCCAGTGGCAGTGAGCAAGCATGTCGAGGCTGTCAGAGGGCCATGGCCTCTGCACCTCAAGCCTGCACCCCCCACCCGCCGGCCTGGAAACCCTTGGGCCTAAAGGTTGAGGTTTTGCTTTTTATTCCTCCTGGAAGGGAAACAAGGCCAGCCCTGAGCCAGGGACAGGCCTGTCAGGGTCACGCAGACCTTGAGCCCACAGCCGGGCTCCCCTCTGGGCAGCTGGAGAGGAGCAAGGCGGTTTCTGTGCCTGGCATGTCCCTGGGCCCAGCCAGCCAGGAAGGCCACTCAGGGCCAGACCCCTCAGGTCACCAGCCATCCCAGCTGTGTTCCTGAAAGTCTTGGCAGGATGGGAAAGCGCCGGCCGGCCAGGAAGCAGAGACATCACCCAGCTGTGAGTAACCAGCTGCCGCGGCTGGGAGTTGGGGGTGGGTGGTGCAGCCCGAGGCTGCTGGCAGGTCTCCGTGGGTGGAAAGGGACTCTGCCCACGCAGCAGCCCAGCCACTCCTCCCCCCGGGGCAGAGTGGAGAAGTGAGGGCATTTCACGTCAGGGGCAAAGGCAGGGCAGCGGCATCCAGCAAGCACTGTGCCCTGGCCCGGGAGAAGCCCTTGCAGGAGACGGCAAGCATCATCTCGGGAGTCAGGCTCCAGGAGCCAAACCTGCTCTGCAGGAGGCCCTGGGAAGGAATGCTGGCTGCAGTTCACAGTAGAGGCCTCTGTGGCCCATCCTACAGAACCGTCTAGACCTGACCTGACCCCTCCTGTCACCTGGAAATGGAGTCCAGCTCCCTTCCTTGCCGCTGACCATCCCTGTCCTCTTTTAAAAGCCCGTTTGGGGGCTTCCCTGGTGGTGCAGTGGTTGAGAATCTGCCTGCCAATGCAGGGGACACGGGTTCAAGCCCTGGTCTGGGAAGATCCCACATGCCGCGGAGCAACTGGGCCCGTGAGCCACAACTACTGAGCCTGCACGTCTGGAGCCTGTGCTCCGCAACAAGAGAGGCCGCGACAGTGAGAGGCCCGCGCACCGCGATGAAGAGTAGCCCCTGCTCGCCGCAATTAGAGAAAGCCCTCGCACAGAAACGAAGACCCAACACAACCAAAAATAAATAAATAAATAAAAAAAAAAAAAAAAAAAAAAGCCCGTTTGGTTAATTCTGGGGTGTGGATCTTAAAGAAAACCTGAGCATAGAGGAAGGGCAGAGCAGCCCCTCCCACACGGCCCCGACGGGGAAGCCCCAGGGGCCTCGTCTCCCCAGGCGGGCAGCTCTGTCTGCCGGGTTGCGGGCACACATGTGGGCAAGCCGGCCCTCCTCATCCACTTCACAGTGTGTCAGTAAGCATCTGGCCACGCTATTTCGTAATCCTGGTAAACACCGCTTTTCCTTGCAACATTTATTTATGCATTTATTGCAAAATCGCCATCTTTCTGGTTGTAAGAATAGTACATACTTGTTGCAAAATATTCAGAGACCAAAAAGTGTGATGAGGAGAGAGAAGATAAAAAGATCACCCTCAACCCCAATGCCTGGGGTTGTCACCGTTACCTCTGGATGCTCACTTGGCCAGATTGTGATTTAAAAAAAAAAACCTCGGGCTTCCCTGGTGGCGCAGTGGTTGAGAATCTGCCTGCCAATGCAGGGGACACGGGTTCAAGCCCTGGTCTGGGAAGATCCCACGTGCCGCGGAGCGGCTGGGCCCATGAGCCACAATTACTGAGCCTGCGCGTCTGGAGCCTGTGCTCCGCAACAAGAGAGGCTGCAATAGTGAGAGGCTCACGCACCGCGATGAAGAGTGGTCCCCGCTTGCCACAACTAGAGAAAGCCCTCGCACAGAAACGAAGACCCAACACAGCCATAAATTAAAAAAAAAAAAAAAAAAGATAAAGGGGCCGTGTTTATCAGTTAAAATTTGTTTAAAAAAAAAAAAACCTCTATATATCAATATATTTGTTCACTTACAAACTTAAGATCATACCTACATATGTGCTTGCTATTGTATATATATATTTTTCATTATATACACACAGGTATTCACATATATACATATATTCATACGATGTTTTTTATTTCATTTTATAGTCTTACACCTCCACTGAGATTAGGAGAGCAAGGACACTGAAATCTACTGTATTTAGAATTTTTGAAAGTACACATATACCTTTCTTTGCGGGGTGGGGGTCGTATTGGGTCTTCTTTGCTGCGCGCAGGCTTTCTCTAGTTGCGGCGAGCAGGGGCTACTCTTCGTTGCGGTGCGCAGGCTTCTCATTGCGGTGGCTTCTCTTGTTGCGGAGCACAGGCTCTAGGGCGCACGGGCTCAGTAGTTGTAGCACGTGGGCTTCAGTACTTGTGGCACGTGGGCTTAGTAGTCATGGTGCACGGGCTTAGTTGCTCGTGGCACGTGGGATCTTCCCGGACCAGGGCTCGAACCCGTGTCCCTGCATTGGCAGGCGGATTCTTAACCACTGCACCACCAGGGAAGTCCCCACATATACGTTTTTAAATGCGGTGGCCATATTTCTAACGTGACTGCCGTTCCCCTGGCCCCTCCACAGCCGGCTCTGTCTGGGCAGGGGCTGCATTCCCGCCTGGAGGCCTGGGGGGCTAACAGCTACCCTGACCCAGACCAGGGTTGCTTCTGTTTCCCATGTGAATCTCCTTTAACCCCACCAGCACCTTTTACATTGTCCCTTCACTAAATTCCTTGAACTTGCTCATCTGTTTCTGACCCTAAAACTGCATTCCACTCTGTTCTATCCAAGTTCAGCAGTTTATTCAACCAAGTCTCTGTTGGGTGACAGTGGTTTCCAATTTTTCACAATAATTGTGAAACTCTGGCACACTTTCCAAGTATGTCTTTGAGATGAATTCGGGGAAGTGAAATTGCTGGATCATAGGACAGGCCCCTTTTAATATTTCTAACCCTCTTTTCTGATGATCCCATGATGTTTCATCTGGGGAAGGCAGCATCATTTATTTTGCCAGCTCCCATGATGGGACATGTCAGTTGTTTCCAGTATTTTCTATGGTAACTAACATCGAGAGGAACATCTTCATGCACAAAGCACCTTGTGTATCTGGGACTGTGCTCTCGCCTGCCTTGCCTGAGAATCTGAATCGGGTACAGAGAAGATGTACAGGGACCTTTGGGCCCATGTTTCATTTAAAACAGCCATACCCACCAAGTTGAAGTTTGAGTGAGTGACAAATCTAACAAGAATCACAGCTTTATTTTGAGAGGGCTATGTGTCCACTCACATCCAGGCTGTAGCACTCCCATTAGGAGGCAGCCCACGGAGTCCCATGGAAATACCTAACCTGAAAATAAAGCAGCAAAAATCTAACCTCAACCTTCTCTCATAACCAGGGCTTCAGCTCCTTATTCCTCCTAGAAATGGAAGCAAATACTTCAGGCTGCAGGGGGATGCTCCAGCGGGCTGGACGGGGCAGGCCCACAATGCGGAGGGAGACCTCGGCCCCGCTGTCTCCTTTTGGCACCCTTGTCCTCAGGCCCCCAGGCCCTCTGTGCTCCCCTGCCTGCACTTGCTGTTGTGCTCCTTGTGAGTGAATTTTAAGGCAGGGAGCACTGAAAAGCGTAGCCTCTGAAGCTGGATTTCTAACCTGCGTTGCCAGAAAACCACACAATCCGACGTGTGCCTTGCATCCCACCCTATTTCAGAGATCTTCCAGGTGTATTCAAGGCCTCCGAAGCTCTCATGTTCCACCCGGGAAACTCACAGCATCTATTCATGTGTTTCCAACACTCTTCCCGCGGAACCTCTGTTTTCCCTTAAATACCTGAGTTTTAACCCCAAGAGAGCACGGGAACTTCAGGAGTCTTTTGAGGGTGAATCTTACACATGGACGGGCTTTCTCCTCGCTGCTCTCCAGTGAAACCCTCTCTGTCTGAGTAAGGGCCCAGCCAGAGCCAAATGCTCTGACCCTCCCACCTGACCCTCCCCCAGCTTCCCCACTCCGGGGCCGGTCACTGCCCAGTGGAAATCAAGGAGTTGGCCGTCTCTTGTCTGTTCCCTCGTCCACCATTTTGAGAAGCATTTGATACTTACAGTAGCTATGGGGCATTTACTGAGCGCCTGCTATGCACGTGCTTCAGTGTCTGGTTCTGTCCTTACAACAGCATGACGAGCTGCGTGTAACCAGCCCCTTTGACGGATGAAAAAACTGAGCTCAGAGGTAAAGTCCCCTGCTCACACTTATAAGGAGCAGAGGCAGGATTCCTGACCATACCTCATCCTGGAGCACGGCGCAGGCGTGTCCTCAGAGCACACACGGGGCCAGGGAGGGAGAAGGACACACGGGACACGTGTACACAAAGCGCTGGCCGAGCGGTCTGCCCCTGAACAGAGAGCTGTGCTGAGTCTGGGGAGGAACCACCTCCCCACGCATGGCCACTGCCCAGCAGGGCTCAGAGGACAGGCGGCCAGGGAGCCAGCCTGCCCCAGGGCTGCTGTGGGCCGGGGGCTGGGCCAGGCCTGCCCCCTTCCTGCTCCGGTGCACGCCCTCTGCACCAGCTTCCTGGGCTACCATGACAAAGGACCACAAACCACGGGGCTTAAAACAACAGAAATCTACTCTCCCACATTCTGGGGCCAGAAGCCTGAGATCGAGGTGTGGGCAGGGCCGCACCCTCTCTGGAGGCTCCAGGGGAGGGTCCTTCCTGCCCCTCCCAGCTCCTGGTGCTGCTGGCCATCCTTGGTGCTCCTTGGCTTGCGGACGCATCCCTCCACTCTCTGCCTTGGTGTGTGTGTGTCTCTGTGTCTTTTCTTATAAGGACATTTGACGTTGGATTTGGGGCTCACCCTATGCCAGCATGCCCTCATCTTAACTTGAGGACATTTGCAAAGACCCTATTTCCAAGTAAGGCCACATCCATAAGTAATGGGGTTAGAACTCGAACACATCTTTGGGGGGACACAATTTCATGGACACTGTGCTGGGTGTGGGATGAGGGCAATGCTTCAGGGCCAGGCACTTCCCATCAGGCATACACCGGTCCCCTCTCAGGGACGCCAACTCCAGAGGGAGGCCCCAGCACAGAACAAGGGCCATGAACACGTGGCACCCACAGCAACAAACCCCCTGGTGTGGAAGGAAGATCCTGGGAGTAGGAAAGCCTGCAGAGGTAGGAAGGAGAACTCAGGCCTCAGTGTCCCCAGCTTGCATACAGGGGGTTGGGAGGGGGACCCCCCCGACCCTGCTGCAAACTGCCTGGTGCCGCCACCTGCTGGACGGCAGGGGTAGTGCATGGGTGGGAACATTCCAGAAAAAGCTCTTGGCCGTGAGGTCCTCACCCCTGGGCCCCCGTCACTGTCACTGGGTTCCTCCCTCGAAGGCACAACCCCTAGGGCGACCAGAGACCTCGTTCCTCATGTGTTCCCCATTCCTGGCCCGGTGACAGGAGGGCGGCGAGGGGAGCAGAGACCTTGATGGTGACTCCGAAGTCACCTGACTCCTTCTCCTGCTGACGGAAGCTTCCAGGCTGCTTCTACTACAAGGTATTCCACTGCGAACGTTCGTGCGTCTCTACACGTTTGTGAGCATTTCCTGCGGCTGCACTTGAAAGGTCCCTGTGGGGTCTCCGGCGGGCGTGGCCTCTGCTCCTGGACACCGCACACGGGGACCTTCTCCGCAGCAAAGGACCAGCCGCCTGTGCTCTCATCCTTGGCAGCACCTGGGGCGCGCGGGTTCTTTGAGTTTTGCCAACCTGCCAGCGAGGAGAGGGCCACGCTGTGACTGGTGTGCATGCCCTGATGCCTGGCCGGGGCCCGCGTTGTGCCCACCAGGCACGTCTCTCCTCTTCCACTTGCCTGTTCATTTTGACGTCAAAGTCAACAATCTTTCCTTCTACAGTTTGTGCTTTGGGGATTTTGTTAAAGAAATCCTTCCCAGGATTTCCCTGGTGGCGCAGGCAATCTGTCTGCCAATGCAGGGGACACGGGTTTGATCCCTGGTCCGGGAAGATCCCACATGCCGCAAAGCAACTAAGCCCATTCGCCAGAACTACTAAGCCTGTGCTCTAGAGCCTGTGAGCCACAACTACTGAGCCCATGTGCCACAACTACTGAAGCCTGTGCGCCTAGAGCCCGAGCTCCACAACAAGAGAAGCCACCGCAATGAGAAGCCCGCGCACCACAATGTAGAGTAGCCCCCGCTTGCCACAACTAGAGAAAGCCTGCACGCAGCAACGAAGACCCAATGCAGCCAAAAATAAAAATAAGTAAATTTATTAAAAAAAGAAAGAAATCCTTCCTTACTTTAATGTCATAAAGATACGGCTTTTTCCCACAAAAGTTTAATGCGTTTTGCTTTTTGCCATTATATACCTTTCTGCTGCCAAAAGCCAACCTGCTGTTAAAGAATCATCAGAGACAGTGTCCCCCACTTGGTCCCACCTGGCGTCCTGCCCTCTCACTGGTCCCTTCTCCTCTCTGCACCCTAGCTCTCCTCACTTCCCCTCCCTGGCCCACACCCCCCCCCAACTCTAAATTGTCCTCAGCCGACGGTGCAGAACAATTCCGCTCTCCCCAGGCCCCTGCTGCCCCCTGCTCCTGCGCGCTGTTGAAGAGCCCTGACTGACGCAGCAGCTCTGATACTTGCTCACCGTGTGATCTTGACCATGTTTCTCAGCCTGCCACACCCACCTGCCACAGAGCTTGACAGGAATGCCCAGCCACGAATGCCTGCTCCGCCTTCAGCCTCCACACCGGAACCACGCCGCACCCTATGCGCCCTGTTCCTGCCCCAGGAGCTGGCCTGTGCTTTCAGCAGAAGGGGGCACCCTTGCTCTCTGGCCTCTGGCTGCCCCCGGGGGCCTTGGTGCAGTCAGCATGAAGGTGCAGAGTGAGGGCTGCGTGTTCAGTCTCTGGATCCCTTCCTGTAGGACTGCCTCGGGCCGGAGTGTCCCTGGAAGGTCAAGGCTGTGGGCTCCACACACTTCCCCCTCCCGGTTCCAGCAATGCCTGCCTTCATACTCCAAGGCCCAGCAATGGTAGCAGCTCTGCAGCTTTACTGCATCATTTACTGCATTATTCCTGCTGGCCCCCTGCCTGCCCACACCTCTGGGAATCACACCCCATCAGTGCCCTCCTCAGGTTACCCTGATGTGAGTGTGCCGTGCATCTCCTGACGGACAGACCAAGGGCCACCCTTTCTCCTTCAGAACCCCCTGAGGCCCATTAATCGAGATAGGAACCCCTGTAAAAGTCAGGAAGGCCCTGGCAGGCAAATGCGCTAGCAGGTCCCAGCGATGATCGATTTCACTGCTGAGGACTGTGTCTGGGTCAGATCACTGTTCTCCTCGAGATGAGATGTCATAAAGATTTACGATGATGGTCGGCACATTCGAGGGCCAACCTCGCTGCCGGAAAGTCAAACCGTCCCCATGCCTCCCCTGGCTCTGCCCTGAGCTCTGATGGAAGCAGCAAGGTGGAGGGAGGGGGTGGGAAGGCGAGGCGAGGCCCAGGTTTTCCCAAGCACTTTATCAAGGTCAAGGGAGGCAGCCTCCTCCCTTCCCACCCCTCCTGCTGAAAGTTAAATTCCATCAGAGAGAGGAGACAGCTGCCAATAAGGGACAGAGGGCGGCAGCGGGAAGGGCAGGTGCTTTGAAGTCAGACCCGCCTGTGCCCAGTGCCCATTTGCTAGTTGGGCGTCCGGGGCAGGTCCCTCGGCAATTCCAGAGTGAGGACAGCAATACCTCAGTATAGAACCGTTGAGAAGATTACAGAAGTGAACAGGAAACATTCCAGCTACAGCAAGTTCTCTGTTACGATTGGCTCTTGTAGCCACAGTTGGGAGCATTCGAATGATTAACACGAAAAAAGAACTGCTAAACATGTTCTTTGAATATAAGAAAAACGTGCATCAACGTTGAAGCTAATGACCATTGGCCTCTATTGCTTTGCCATCCAGATGAGGACACTGAGGCCCAGAGAAGGTGAGTGGCTTGACTGAGGTCACACAGCAGTAGCAGAACCAGGTCTGGAACCCAGGCCTCCTGAATGTGTTTTCACAACCTCGGGCTGTGGCAGACACATCCTAGGGTGGCCCCCTCCCCTGGAGTGCGGGCAGGACCTGTGACTGCTTCCAACCATGAGAATATGGGATGTTACTCTCACGGTTACGTTTCATTATACAAGACTCTGTCTTAGCAGAGGGAGTGAGAGAGAAGGAAAGAGCCAGGCTATGAACTGCCATGGGGAGGGCCCAAGAGCAGCCTCCAGCTGACACCCAGGGACAAAGCGGGGCCCTTGGTCCTTTAGCCACGAGGAAATAAATCCTGCCGACAACCAGAGCAAGCTGGGAAGCTGAGCCCTCCCAGTTAAGCCTCTGAATGAGCACGCAGCCCGGCTGACACCTTGATTACAGCCCATGAGACCCTGAGCAGAGGCCCGGCCCCTGAGCCTGGACTCCTGACCCTCAGAAACTGCAAGACAGTACTGGGGGTTGTTTCCGGCTGCTAAGTTTGCGACAATTTATTATGCAGCACAGGAAACGAACACACACATGATCCCTCTGAGTCCTCCTGAACCATGAGAAAACACCCCCTTTTCCTACGTACAGTGGGTGGCCAGACCCTTCACCCCCCTTGGCTCGCTCAAGGATGTACTGAGCACCTGGGCTCTGGGCGGGCCGCGTCTGTGCCAGGTACTACGCTCTGCCCATCTCTCTCTCGGGCGGAGACCTCTGGCTTCCAACAGGCACGTGGCTGCCCGTAGTCAACACTGCACCTCCCGGCAGGGGGATGCAGCCATGTGAGCGAATTCTGGCCAGGGACCTGCGAGGAGGGGAGGTGTGAAGCTTCTGAACCATGTCCTTGAAGACCAGGGCCCACCTTCCCTCCCTCCCTCCCTCCCTCCCTGCCGGCTGGAACGCAGCCCACGTGAGCCCACTAGGTACGCACTGTGTGCCTGATTGACTGTGTGTCCACCAGCCGGGCCACGCTTCTGGACTGGAGAGCTCGTACCCGCTCTTCCGGGACACAGCCTTTCCAGAAATACCCTCAGCTGAAGACAGCTGCCTTGCCTGGAGCCATACCCACTCTGGTCCAAGTGGGGACACAAAGGCCCAGCCCCTCGCTTTGCTTAGGACACCCCTGAAGGGCCACCCAGCCTCGGAGCTCCCCGTGGGGTGAGGCCTGTGGAGGCTGCATCACAGTGAGGGTCTCCCTTGGCCAGGCAGCACCGCCGGGACCCTCCTCCTGCAGATCTCCACCGGGGGACCCGACGTGTACCCGGAGAAAGGCAGCACCACGGGACAGGGGAGCCACAGGTGAGAAGGTGCCTGTACCAAGTCAGCTTGACCTTGACGTGAAAGAGACAGAAACACTTCCGGCTCTGCTATTCTGGTTTTCTTTGCTAGGGCACTGCAATCGATACCTTAATTAATACGCCAGGCTGCGCGGATGCACGGGCAGCCCAAAGGGATTGAGCCCCTATAATCACAGGGCGCCCTTTAAACTTCCTCCACCCAGAAGGCCATGCCTTTTTAAACTTAGTCCAGATAGGGGTACCTTTCTTCTGATTTGCACAGACACCCCACGGACTGGCTCAGGTCCCACCTCCTGTGTGGGCTTGATGACTCGCTCGGGAGAAGACAATGAGGGTCCCTTCCTGCCAAAGGCGAGATCCACACGGGATTGGGAACGCAGTACAAACGGGTGGCCAAGGAAGAGTCGGAAATCCTTATGAGGAACTTCTTACAGAAACGCCTCTGGTCCGCGAAACACGTGGCTTCCGCAGGACCACACGGCCCCTTCCTGAGCTCCAGCCTCCACGTGCAGGGTGATTTACGGACCACACGAGGCAGGCCTAGGTGGGAAGCGGCAGCAAGTGATTACGAGGCTGTTAAGAGACCTCGGGTAATGTGATCTCTGCCAGCACTTACAAGGATTTTCTGCTTATCTCCCAGGCCTTGGACTTTAGTATCAAATGTCAGAATCAATTACCAAGTAATTACCAATGAACGTATTTTACGCTGACTCCATAAACAGATAAACAAGATGACCTGAGGACCAGAGTGATTTTGGCAGCGGGGCTCGGCATACAGCAAGGCTGGGCGGTGCAGCAGGCAGCCTTTTCCTGAGAATCTGCCGTGAGAACGCAGGGCCACTCCACCGATGGAAACTGGGCCCACAGGTCCGATGCTGCCGCTGGGGGCCAGGCCTCCAGGGCCCCTCACACTGTCTTGTTCACGGGGGCGCTCCATAAACGGATGATGACTTGGTCATTTATGGTCCCTAAACTAGGTAAGTGCCTTTGCATCTTGCTTTCCAGCTGCTGAGAAGCCGCCAGTCTGAACCACAGACAACGGAAGCAGCTTCGGTTTCAGCAGCGGGGCGGATACCGTCAGGATCCGCCAGGGATCTCTGGAGCCCTCGGTACCGTCTCCGTGTACCCAGAGTGCGGGTGCGTCCACACCTCCAGCAGCTGGCACCTGCGCTATGTCAGGACAACTGCCTTGGCTCTTGCAGGTCACCTGCCCGCATGAGCGAGACGCCTGCGATTTGTATCACTCCAGGCAGCCCTTCACCGAGACGGTGGGCTTGGGCAGGAGTGTGAAAACCTGCTCCCTAGACATCCTCGCGTGGCCTCCGTCCCTCATGCCCAGATTCCCTCACCCCCTAACTGTCACTTCAAAACAAATCGTCATGCTAGGTTCTGCTTCTGGGCGACCTGTCCCAGGAGACAGATCTGGGTAAACGATTCCTCAGTCATCCACACAAAGGAAACGGCACAGCTGTGGTTGGAAAAAGGAGGGAGAAGCAGCTACTGCTCCGGGGACACCTTTAGAATCGACTGTTAGATAGACACACCACTATAGATAAAACACATAACCAACAAGGACCTACTGTGTAGCACAGGGAACTCTACTCAGTATTTTGTAATAACCTATAAGGGAAAAGAATCTAAAAGGGAATATATATATTATGCTATGCATGTGGAATATATGTATAACTGAATCACTGTGCGATACATCTGAAACTAACACAATACTGTACATCAACTATACTTCAATTAAAAAAAAGTACATGCATTTAGAGTGGAAAAAAAAAAAGAACAGACTGTTAACAGTAGATGCGGTATCCTTGTTTTTTGAAGGGGGAAGGATAAGAACGTGTATTATATACATGCTTGCACCTCCATCGAGAAGGAAATACATGGGGACTTCGCTGGCGGTCCAGTGGTTAAGAATCCATCTTGCTGTGCAGGGGATGCCGGTTCGATCCCTGGTCAGGGAACTAAAATCCAACATGCTGCGGGGCAACTAAGCCTGTGCGCCACGACTAGAGAGAAGCCCACGCACCACAACGAGACATCCCGTAGGCCACAACTAAGACCCAACGCGGCAAAAAATAAATAAATATTTAAAAATTTTAAAAAAAGAAGGAAATACATGAAAGTAATGAAAGCAGATACTCAGGGTGCAGGAAGTCACAAGCCCTCTGCATGTTTAGACTGCCGATTCCACCAATCCAGAAAATTAAACACAATTCCTGGGCCCCGCCCTCCAGGGAGCCTGACGCAGCTGGCCTGGGGTGAGGAGCCAGGGTCTTGAGACGCTCCTGGCCTGACAGCAGCTCAGCCAGGCTTGCGGACGTCGTTCTGGGTGGTTTCCTCAAGACGTCTGATGAAACCCAACAGGCAGCCAGGTGGTGCTGCTTCCGGGACACGAGCCAGCCCCCATGGAACGTGCGACGGAAAACCTCCTCTCATTCCCGGGTGACCCCTGATGACACCTGCGAGCCGGGCTGCGGGGTAGACGTCAGCCGCCTTCGCCTTCCTCATCCCGTTGCCACAGCAACAGCAGACACAATGGTTTCCGTGGAGTTCGGGTCTATAAATAATGTCTAGATCAGTCGTTGGGGTGGGAACGGGTGGACTCCGCAGGGTGGTTCGTGGTGACCAGCAGGCCAGGCCACTGTCCACCGGAAGCGTGGCCCTCGGGGAAGCGAGGTCCGTCTTAAACCTGACTCTGTCCAGTGGTAAGGGCGGTCTCCTCCGATCCTGCAGCCATTTCTGCTTCAGAGAACGGAGCTGGGAGTGTTCCATCTCTGTGAATCTGACCTGCGTGCACCCGAGCTGGCTACGCTGGGCCGGGGCTGGGCGGGCAGGTGGGCTGCAAGTCCCTTCTGGGGACTCGGAGACCGAGGAGGGTGCGGAGGGGCTGTTTCTGTGCTGGTGAGGACGGTGCCTATTTCACGTCTTGGTCTTGCTGGGTGAGCTCTGGCAGGACGGAAGGGCTGGGGTCTGAGGATCCGGATCCCAGTCTATCTGGCTCCCCTGGTGCAGGCAGCGATTCTGTCCGTGTCCTAAGGATAGCTTTCTGTGTTTTTTAATATCAGTGTTTCCAGGGAAGGCTCACATTCCCAATCCAAGGGTGAAGGAGGTGATCTGTGGTGAAGTCATTTGAAAATCAAGCCGATGGACGCCGTTGCTCTCTGACGAGGGTGAGTTCTCTGGTGGGAGGCCCGCAGGGCCCCTGGCACGTGGCGCGCTGCAAGGTGTCGGGAGAAGGGCTGGGCATTGCTCTGACACATGGTGGGCGGGCATGGGAGTGGGGCAGCCCCTTTGGAAGGCAGTGAAACGACAGTTCTCAGCACTGACAGGGCGGGTCCCTCCGTGCAGCCGTCCTGCCTCTAGGGGTTCTTTCTGACCAACGCCTGGCTTGTGTGTGCCGAGGCATATTGCATAGGCGTGCGAGGAGCCACGTTCATGCGGCTGTGTTTACTATAGCAAAGACGGGGACTGATGTCTGCCGGGAGGGTGGCCGGATGCATATGGCTTGGCACCCACACACCAACAACGAGCACACAGTCAGACAAAAAGAAGTGCTGGGTTGTCTGAGCCGATGCACAACAGTCTCTAAGATAAACTGATGACAAAGAGCAAGATGTATAGATGCTCCTGCTTCTGTAAGAAATGCATGATGCACCGCAAACACGCACGTACACGTGTGTATACATGTACATGGGATACATATACATACACATATCTATGCGTGAACGGATGTGGATAGAGACTATTTCTGAAAACATACACAAGAACCAGATGACTTTGCTTAGCTCTGTGAAGGCTGGTCTGGCGCCCTGAAGAGGCAGGCTGGAGGGAGACTTACTTTCATTGCACACTTTTCTGTAGGGTTTGGGTTTGGTTTCATCATCTGCATACGTTAATTTTTTAGTTAAAAACAGATGAGTGGACTCATGCCGTGGAGCCCACATGTCACAACTAGAGAGTAGAGAGCCTGCGCGCCGCAATGGAGACCCAGCGCAGCCAAAAAAACCAGATAAATGGAGGAAAAGGAAGGGAGAACGAGGAAACAAGGCAGGAGGAAGGGAGAGAGCCAGGAACGGAGGCTGGAACCTTCTCTTCTTCTAATCCTAGCGCTGCCAAGGTCAGAGGACGCAGGGACCCAGCAGAGGCAATGGAAATGCAAACCAGATTCCGGAGTGTTTTGCTCCAATGCTGCACCAACTCCTGGGAAACCCGTGAATTTGTTTTCCCGACCCAAAGGAAGGCAGGGGTTTCAAGGTTTCAAATTCTCCGAGAAGCAGCCCCCAGGGGGAAGCTTCACTGACCCTCAGCCCAGCTGCTGTCCGCCTCGTGGGCAACTGAGAAAAGGGGGAAAATGCATGAGAAGGAGCTGGGAAATAAGTTTCTCACATTTCCAAATGAATCCAGATCTCGTGCAATTGGGCCTCAAGACTCGTATCTGCAGAGGGTCGCTGTGCTAATGGTGGGGGGAGGCTGGCGCCGGTGGTGAAGGTCAAAGGGCGTCCCCCCTTAAACAGAGTGGTGGCCTGCGTGTGACATAGAGTCTCAAGCAAAAAAAATGGTTTTTCGTCTCAAGGGAAGAAGACGGGAACTGCGGGCTGGGGAGTGTGGGTGTTGGTGTGGTGACTTTGACCTCCTGAATATAAGAACTCGATGTCATCAGCTATGGTGTCAGGCTCAGCAGGTGGGGTGACCTTGACTTGGGAGCCTGTGTGAGGAGGGATGTAAGCAGGTCTTCAGTGTTTCCCCACAGTTGACTTGAGCAGTTTCTCAAACACCAAGATCATGTTTGGAAAATGCAGACACTGGGCACCCCAACGCATATATATGAAAGAAGTTCTGTTAAAAGTATGGGAAGAAACTATTATCATTTCAACTTCAGTTCACCTCATCCTTTTAAAATTTCTCTTTGGTGTTTGATGATGTGCATTAAATGGCGGCAGCAGAGTACAGATGCAGGCTTTATACATAATCATAATAATACCTAGCTGGGACTTCCCTGTTGGCCCAGTGGTAAAGAATCCGCCTTCCAATGCAGGGGACGCGGGTTCGATCCCTGGTCAGGGAACTAACATCCCATGTGCCGAGGGGCAAGCCCGCACGTCGCAACTACTGAGCCCGTGCGCCTCAATGAGAGAGTCCGTGTGCTGCAAACTACAGAGCCCACGCGCTCTGGAGCCTGTGTGCTACAACTAGAGAGAGAAAACCCCGCACACCACAACTAGAGAGAAGCCCGAGCGCCACAATGAGAGATCCTGCATGCCTCAACTAAGACCCGCCGCAGCCAAAAAAAAAAAAAAAAAGAAAATAAATATTTAAAAGTAAATAAATAAAAAGGAAGCACTTAACTTGACCTTTGATTTAAAAATAATACTAATAATAGCTAGCCCTCGTACTGCCTGTGTGCCACAGCCCTGCTCCAAGCTCCTTACGGGTATTCATTCATTTATTCCTCACAGCTCTGCAAGGTACCGTTACCTCCTGCTATGGACTGAATTGTGTCTCCCCCACCAGATTCACAAGCTGATGTCCTGACCCCAAGCATGGCTGCATTTGGAACAAGGAAGTAATAAAGAGGAAATGAGGTCCTAAGGGTGGGGCCCTGGTCCCACTGGATTAGTGAGATCCCATAGGATTAGCTGGCCTCTCTCCCCTCCATGTGAGGACACAGAGAGAAGGCAGCCGTCTGCAAGCCGGAAGGAGAGTCTTCTCCAGACACCGAATCACTAGAACCTTGACCTTGGGCCTCTGGCTTCCAGAACGTTAAGACAATGTCTGTGGTTTAAACCACCGAGTCTGTGCCCGTCTGTTGAGGCCCCCACAGGAAACTACCACCCGTCTCATGCAGGTGAGGAGGTGGAGGTGTGGGGAAGTTAAGGAGTCTGGACAAGGCAGCACGGCCAGGAGGTGGGACCAGGGCTTGAATCCAGGTGTTTGGCTGCAAAGCCCAGGCCTTTCATTACGTATGTTAGGCCATGCTCTTTTTTTTTTTTTTTTTTTTTTTAAACTTGTATTGGAATATGTTTGAAAAAGTCTGGAATCTACCAGATTAGAAAGAAAGGGTGAGAGTCTGGCAGAGAGGACAACAGCCCCCAATGATCTCCGTGTCCTAATCCTCAGAAGCTGTATTTACCTTACTTGGCAGAAGAAACTTTGCAGATGTGATTAAGTTAAGGATGCTGAGAGGAGGAGATTACCCTGGAGTATCCAAGTGGGCCCTACGTGCAATGGCAGTGTCCTTATGGGAGGGAGGCAGGAGGTCAGAGAGGAGAGAAGATGCCGGGCCCCTGGCCTTGAAGACAGAGGAGAAGCTGCGAGCCAGGGATGCGGCACCTCTAGAGGCTGGAAAAAGCAAGAGGACGGGTTTGCTTCTAGAGCCTCCCGAAGGAATGCAGCCTGCAGACCATTTTAGACTTCTGACCTCAGATGATACACTTGTGCTGTTTCAAGTCACCAAGTTTGTGGTGATTTGTGACAACAGCAGTAGGAAACGGTACAGAGGAAAAAACTGCGGATTTGGGGGGTAAATTATCGAAGGAGATGATATGGTTGGCGAGCTGAGATGCAGTGGTGATGCTGTGTGACTTCTGATCTCGGTCCCGAGAGACCCTGCCGTGCCCACTCTCACCCCCTGGAGGCCGCCAAGATGCCCAACCTGTCCACCGAGGATGAGGCCACGCGGAGCAGAGAAGAGCCACGCCAGCTGCACTCACAGTTGGCACCGACCGCGGAACAGCCCTGCTCCCCACCCTCCCATGCCTTCCCTCCAACCAGCTGGAACCACAGAGCTACGCCTGGGCTCCGACCCACCCACATTCCTGAACCAGCTCTGTCCTTGGGCAGAACCTCTCCTGGGGACCAGCGGCTCTGTGATGGGCTCAGCTCGTGCAGATGGAACCCTGTGCCTCTCACCTGTCATGCGCCCTGTTGCTCTGTTTGTACCCTGGGCTCTTAGATCTTAATTTTCAATGACTGGACATTACCTTGCTAAACTCTTTTTTCATTCCTAATAATTTTTTCTGTAGATTCTAGTTTTTCAGTGTAGTCATATTATCTGAGAGGCAATGATAGTTTTGTTCCTTCCCTTCCAGCCCTGATAAATATTACTTTTCCTATTTTCCTATGCTGGTAGCTCCTCCAATACAATGTTAAACAGAAGCAAAGAGACACCCATCCTTGCCTTGTTCCTGATTTTAAAGACACTATTTTGGGCTTCCCTGGTGGTGCAGTGATTAAGAATCCGCCTGCCAATGCAGGGGACACGGGTTCGAGCCCTGGTCCAGGAAGATCCCACATGCCGCGGAGCAACTAAGCCCATGCACCCCAACTACTGAGCCTGTGTTCTAGAGCCCAAGAGTCACAACTACTGAGCCTGTGAGCCACAACTACTGAAGCCCGCGTGCCTAGGGCCCATGCTCTGCAACAATGAGAAGCCCACGCACCGCAACGAAGAGTAGCCCCCGCTCGCCAGAACTAGAGAAAGCCCGCGCGCAGCAATAAAGACCCAACAAAGCCAAAAATAAATAAATTTTTAAAAAATGTAAAAAAAAAAAAAAAACTATTTTGTGCACCATTAAGAATTATATGGGGCTTCCCTGGTGGCACAGTGCTTGAGAATCTGCCTGCCAATGCAGGGGACACGGGTTCGAGCCCTGGTCTGGGAAGATCCCACATGCCGCGGAGCAACTAGGCCCGTGAGCCACAATTACTGAGCCTGCGCGTCTGGAGCCTGTGCTCCGCAACAAGAGAGGCCGCTATAATGAGAGGCCTGCGCACCGTGATGAAGACTGGCCCCCACTTGCCGCAACTAGAGAAAGCCCTCACACAGAAACGAAGACCCAACACAGCCATAAGTAAATAAATAAATAAATAAAAATTAAAAAGAAATTATATGTACTGTAGCATTTTGGTAGATAGGCTTAAGATATTAAGAAAATTTAATTTTGTTCTTTTTAAAAAAATTTATTTAATTTTTCGCTGCTTTGGGTCTTCGTTGCTGTGCGCGGGCTTTCTCTAGTTGCGGCGAGTGGGGGCTACTCGTCGTTGTGGTGCGCGGGCTTCTCATTGTGGTGGCTTCTCCTGTTGCGGAGCATGGGCTCTAGGCGCGTGGGCTTCAGTAGCTGTGGCACACGGGCCTAGCTGCTCCGCAGAATGTGAGATCTTCCAGGACCAGGGCTCGAACCCATGTCCCCTGCACTGGCAGGCGGATTCCTAACCACTGCACCACCAGGGAAGCCCTTAATTTTGTTCTTAATCTTTCAAGACTTCTTATAATAAAAGGATGCTGAGTTTTAGCCATTGCTCTTTCTGCATCTGTGTGAATGATGGAACGGTTTTTCTCCTTTGACCTGTTAATGTGATGAATGACATTTATAGATTCTCTAATGTTATATCACTCCTGTATTCCTGGCATAAATTTACATTTGTCATGATACATTATTTTTTTATATATTGAAGATTGGGTTTGCTAATATTATGTGTAAGATTTTAGGGTCTATTTTTATGGGTGATTTTGACCTATAACTTTCTGTTCTCACACTACTCTCGTCAGGTTTCACATCAAGATTATACTGGCCCTACAGAATGAGTCTGGAACTATTTCTTTTTTTTGTATTTCTTGGAAGAGTTTTGTGAAACTAGAATGAGAGACTTTAAATATTTGGTAGCACTCTTCCGTAAAACTCACTGGGACTGGTGTTTTCTTTGTGGGAAGATTTTAAATTACTGTTCAATTTCATTATTGGTTGTAGAACTGTTCAGACTTTCTATTTCTTTGGGGACCAGTTTTAGTCAATTACATTTTTTCCTAAGAATTTTCCTGTTTCTCTGCCACTCCTTGAATTGGAAAAATCCTTACCTGCTACCCCGAGGTTTCTACCTTTTAAATCTTAGGCAGATCACTCTGAATTTGCCCTCATCTCTGAAATTCCAGCCTTCTCCTATGTTGGCATCTGTATCAGTACTGTTTGGGCTGCAGGTAGTAGAATATGTGACCAAAAATGGCTTAAACAGCAAAGTATTTTTACCAATGCTTGTGAGCAGTCCAAAGGCAGGCAGTTCCAGGGCTGGTCCAGCGGCACAATGATGTCACTGGGGACCCAGACTCTCTCTTCCTGCTCCTCCCATCCTCAGCACATTGGCCTGCTTTTTACATGATCACTGCTGTAGTTCCAGGCACCCGTGTGTGGACATGAAAGCTCCCAGGAATAGGGACATCTCATACTTTGCATCACTTTTAAAAAAAAAATTTAACTATAGTTGAGTTACAATACTGTGTTAGTTTCAGGTGTACAGCTTCAGATTCTTTTCCATTATAGGTTATTACAAGATACTGAATATAGTTCTCTGTGCTATACAGTAAATCCTTGTTGTTTATCTGTTTTATTTATACAGTAGTGTGTATCTGTTAATCCCAAACTCCTAATTTATCCCTCTCTTCTCCTTTCCCCTTTGGCAACCATAAGTTTGTTTTCTATGTCTTTGAGTCTGCTTCAGTTTTGTAAATAAGTTGATTTGTAATTTTTTTTAGATTCCACACATAAGTGATAGCATATAATATTTGTCTTTCTCTGACTTACTTAGTATGATAATCTCTAGGTCCATCCATGTTGCTGCAAATGGCATTATTTCATTTCTTATGACTGAGTAGTATTCCATTGTGTGTGTGTGTGTGTGTGTGTGTATTTATACCACATCTTCTTTATCCATTCATTTGTTGATGGACATTTAGGTTGCTTCCAAGTCTTGGCTACTGTAAATAGTGCTGCAATGAACATTGGGGTGCATGTGTCTCTCTGAAGTAGAGTTTTCTCTGGATATATGCCCAGGAGTGGAATTGCAGGATCATATGATAACTCTATTTTTAGTTTTTTAAGGAATCTTCATACTGTTCTCCATAGTCGCTACACCAGTTTACATTCCCACCAACAGTGTATGAGGGTTCCCTTTTCTCCACACCCTCTCCAGCATTTATTATTTGTAGACTTTTTGATGATGGCCATTCTGACCAGTGTGAGGTGATACCTCATTGCAGTTTTGTTTTTCTCTAATAATTAGCAATGTTGAGCATCTTTTCATGTGCCTGTTGGCCATCTGTATATCTTCTCTGGAGAAATGTCTATTTAGGTCTTCATTTTTGGATTAAGTTTTGCATTCCTTTTTACTGGGGAGGAAAGCTTTCCCAGAAGTACACCTCACACACCCAGCAGACCTTCCCCCAGGTGCTGTTGGCTGTGCTGGGCTCCAGGGAAATTCTGGGGCGGTGAGGATGTGGAGTTCTCACCCTCTGTAGTGGGTGGCAGCCCTGCAGGAGTGGGCAGGGCTGGAGTGCAGAAAACCACGTCAGCTCCAGCACCTTAGGGTTTAAGCCCTGATTGTCCCATCTGACTCCCTCCTGATCTCTCTGGCCTGTTGCCACCCAGGCCAGCTTGACAGAAAGTACTAGAACCTGTGGTGTGCTTGTTAATGTTAATAGCAGGCTCTCAGGTTGGGGGGAAGCCCTGATTTGAAGGTTTGATTTCCAGGGTGTAAATACTCCCATTTTGGTTGATTTCAAGCTATCAACATGACATCATTGACTACAGAGCTGGGAGGAGACTCGCAAGGCAGGCTCTCACGAGCCAGCACAAGCCAGCTCCCACGCAGCCCAGACCAGAACCCACTAAATCCTGTTAATTAAGGCATCAAGGGACTTCCTTTGTGCCTCAGTGGTTAAGAATCCACCTGCCAATGCAGGGGACACGGGTTTGAGCCTTGGTCCGGGAAGATCCCACATGCCGCGGAGCAACTAAGCCCGTGCGCCACAACTACTGAGCCTGCACTCTAGAGCCCACGAGCCACAACTACTGAGCCCGCATGCCACAACTACTGAAGCCCACGTGCCTAGAGCCCATTCTCTGCAACAAGAGAAGCTACCGCAATGAGAAGCTCGCGCACCGCAACAAAGACCCAACGCAGCTAAATTAATTAATTAATTTAAAATAAAGGCATTACACGGGCTAGCTGGGATGATGGAGAGAGGGTTGATGTACAAACACTATCCTGATTCCTCATGACCATCCACTTGCATAGTGAGGAAACTGAAATTCAGAGAGGCTAAGGCACACAGTGACTTATGTGGAATCAGAAGCCAAATCCAGCCTGTCTTGTTCATGTCCTTTCATTCAAAACAAGGCCCAGATGCAGAATAGATTCCATTAGCTCTCATTCCGCACCTACGATATGTCAGGGGCTGGCTGGTGCCCTCATTCTGCACCTACGATGTGCCAGGGGCTGGCTGGTGCCCTAAAAGTGGAGCATTACTCATAATGCCAAAAAGTGGGAAAAAACCAAATGTCCATCAATGGAAAAATGAATAAGTAAACTGCGGTCCATCCAAACAGTGGAATATTATTTCTCCATCGAAAGGAATGAAGTCCTGCTACATGCTACGGTATAGATGAGCCTCGAAAACATCATGCTAAGCGAAAGAAGTTACTCACAGAGGACCGCATTATATAATTCCACTTATGTGAATGTCCAGAATGGGCAAATCTCCAGTGACAGGGTTGCCAGGGCCTGAAGGGAGGAGGGAACGGGGAGTGATCGCTAACGGGTAGGGGCTTCTTTTTGGGGCTGATAAAAATGTTCTGGAACTAGGTAGTGATGAGGGTTGCCTAACTCTGTGAATATCCTACAAAGCACTGAATTGTAAAACAAAACAACAACAACAACAAAAAAAGTGGAGAATTAATTGAAAAGGGATTTTCTTTGCTCTCCTCTCCCCCAGGCTGAGGCCTTCGTATAAATGTCTCATCATCGCTGAGCAGGACTTTTCAGGTCACCATGTACTGTGCTAAGTGAGCATTTTATATGCATCTTTCTTATTAAGTACTCTCAACCACCTGATAATGGGGTCGTATTACTAACCCTATATTTACAGATGAGAAAACTAAGGCTCAGAGAGCAATTAAGCAACTGGCCGAGAGCACACAGTCAGTTGACGGCAGAGCCAGGACTTGGATGCAGGTCCATCTGACGCCAAAGCATGTGCTCTAAACCCTCCGCTGTCAAGTGAGGTCCAGGTCACTGGAGGCTTCCTTTTCCTCCCTCCAGGATGCAAGGTCAGGTGACTCTGCAGCTCGTAGGGCTACTTAGCCTAGAAGCTTCTGTCTTCCAGTCCCCACCCTCCCTCAGCAGGTGAGAGCTGGGGCTGGGAGGGCAGGCAGCCCTGCGCTAAGGCAACAGGGTCCCCGTGCTGTGCATCAACCTCCCCGCCTCAGTGCTCAGTTCTGTGGCTGCACAGCTGTGTGACACACACAGGCCCCTTGCATCTCTCAGCCTCATTCTGTTTACCTTAAAAATGGAGGGGCCCTGAAAATCTGGGGTCCTCAACAGGGACAGTGCTGCCCCCTAGGGGGTGTTCTGAAAATTCGCAGGCATTCCACGAGTGGCACAGTCCCCCAAAATGAAGAATTCCTCCAATCCCTCCACTTTGCGATGTCCCACCAGACCTTCATGTAAATGAAAAGTCCTCTTGTAATTTATGGGTCTAGAACCAGCTCTGTTTTCTGTTTATGTGTCTTTAGCAGAGCTGGAATATACATTGAAAGCTCTGGGAAGGCAACTATAATATCATGTGGTCAAGGGCAGATGGTCATTTCCTCTGTTCAGAGCTTGACTGAAAGTTGTTCACCATTTTGGAAAATCCCATCACCAGCAGCGATGGCTTCACGGTGTCTGAGCCTCCATAAGATGCACCTGTGTCACTGTGATTCCCTCTCTGGGCCAAGCGTCTACCACTTCACTGTGTCATCCAGGATGCTCAGACCTGAACGTTTACCTTTTGAAATCCACATTGTTTTATTTTAAATGACTTTTCCTTTATGTTGCAGTTAGGGCATTATATTAATTTTTTTTTTTTTTTTTTTTTTTTTGCAATTGGTGTGTAGGTAGGTTACAATTTCTACGAATTTCATTTCGGAATAAGAAAAGGAGCGTTACAAAATATCTGTTATCTTCTTTAAAAGGTGTTAATTAGGGCTGATAGAGGTCTGGGAACCACTGAGCTACATCATTTCTGCAGATCCCTTCCAGATTTTAAATAATTAAACCTGACCTCCGAAAACTTTTTCCATAATCCTAATGAAACCAAGTGCACAGTGCCTTTAAAATAATCCCAAAAGCATCATTGCACCACGGTGGCCAAGGGCAGCCAGCGGCTGATTTCAACAAGCTGGGCCTGTGGACTCTTAAGAGGCTGCCTTCTGACCCTGGTAGAAAAACCACCTGGCTTGTAACATGACACTTGCCTTGTTTATTTCCTTTCCACCTCAAAAAAAAGAGAAAAGTCGACACCCCAAACGAAAAATCTTCCTTATGCCATCTCTTTGTGTTCTGACAAGTTCAGTGCTTACCTAGAACGTTTTACTGAAGGGGAGAAAATAAGTGGAGCGCTGAGGAAGTCTATGGTAACAAATTTTGATGTGCTTGAGTGAGGTCACGTCATGTGACATTCCTTCCTGTTAATTATTTCTCCCAGGCTTATCTTCCCTCATCTTCTCGAACTTATTATATTTTAACGGCAGCTAGCGGAACAGTTGGGGCACTGCCTTCCCCATCTGTGTGGAACAGAATGTCCAAAACGGTCGGAATCAGGGATGCTGCATGGAACTGGCAGATGTGCCAGGGAGTGAAAAACGGCAAAAAAAAAAAAAGAGCAGAACCACGCAAAGCCAGAGAGGGAACAGACTGCAGTGAGGGATGTTCTGCATTGAACAGCGCCCCGCAAAGAGTCACATCCCCCCCAAACCTCAGAACACGCCCTGACGTGTAAAGAACAGGGTCTTCGCAGGTATACAGGTAGGTTATGAGGAGGTCATCTAGCATTAGGGTGGGCCCTCTTCTTGTAAAGAAAGGACAGGATCCAGAGAGACACAGAGGGGAAGGCCACGTGACAACGGAGGCAGAGGCTGGAGTGATGTACCACCGGAAGAGGCAGGAAGGACCCGCCTCTCGAGCCTCCCGAGGGAGCACGCCCCTGCCCACACCTTGATTTCAGACTTCTGGCTTCTGGAACGGTGAGAGAATACATTTCTATTCTCTTAAGCCCTCCAGTTTGTGGCAGTTTGTTATGGCAGCCCCAGGGCTTATGAAGGAAAAACTGAGAAGGTAAGTGTTAGGGACTGAATGTTTGTGTCCTGCCCAAAATTCGTATGTTGAAACTCTACCCCTGATATGATGGTATTAGGAGGTGGAGCCTTTGGGAGGCGATTAGGATTAGTGGAGGGCTCGGGGTGGGGCCCCCGTGAATGGGATCAGGGTCCTTCTAGGGAGCTGGCTGCCCGGGCTCTGCTCTCTGACGCGTGAGGATACAATGAGAAGTTGGCAGCCCACGACCCGGAAGAGGGCTCTCACCAGAACCCGACCACGCTGCACCCTGATCTCGGACTCCAGCCTCCAGAGCCGTGAGAAATACATTTCTGCTGTCTACAAGCCCCCCCCCCACCCCCCCAGTTCATGGTATTTTGTTATAGCATCTTAAGCTAAGACAGTAAGTGAGCTGGTCCCCACCCCTTCCCACATAACCCCCATCCCCACCATGCAGCCATCAGTTGCAAAATTGATTTTAAAATCAGTGGTGCGTGGGGTGAAGGACCTGCCTGTCTCCTGTCTTGACGACAGCTGGGTGGTTTATACTCTCTGAGCCCTGGGTATTATTTTAGCCCCTGCAGAATGAGCCACTTCCTTCTACCTTCTGAAGACCCTGGCATTTATTGAGTTCTTACTATGATCCTGGAACTATTCAAGTGGAAAACATCAGTGTAAACATTCTATATATTCTATTTATAATTCTATTAATAAATATGTATATTCCATATTTTATCCTCAAAACAATTATATTTCATTGAATATTAGACACTACTAGTTGTAAGATAGACCATTATGTTATACGCTATTAAGAATGAAAAGAAATGGGAATTCCCTGGCAGTCCAGTGGTTAGGACTCCACACTTCCACTGCAGGGGGCAGGGGTTCCAACCCTGGTCGGGGAACTAAGATCCTGCAAGCTGTGCAGTGCAGCCAAAACAAAAAAAGAAAAAAAAAGAACGATAAAAACTGTCATTACTTGTAAACACATCCCAACGTGTGCATCTTAGAATCAATGAAATATAGTTTTATCATCATCCCTATTTTATGGGTAAGAAAATTGAGGCTAACATCACTTCGCTATTAAAGGGTAGAACCGAGATAAAATCCTCTGGAAGCTTGCTTGGGGCCTGAGCTCTTAATCAGTGTACACACTGCCTCTCTCATTAGGAATACCGCTTCGAGTGTTTTAGGCCAAGACTGCTGGTAATCACCCAATACCCATTCTCCCCTTTCTTTCTTTAGCAATACAACCCTTGAGTTTCAGTGGGCACATGGTTGCCGGCTAGAAACTACATTTCCCAGCAACCCTTGCAGCTAGATGTGGCCATGTGACTAAGTTCTGGCCAATGGGATGTAAGCAGAAGAGAGGGCTAACACTTCTGGGCCAGTCCTTACAAGGAGGAAGCGGCACCCTGCGTCTTCTCTTCCCTTGTTGCCCTGGCTGGAATGCAGATGTGCTGGCAGGAGCTGGAGCAGCCATCTTAGATCTGAAGATGGAAGTCACATATTGGGGTTGGCAGAACACCAAGATCTTATATTTATAAGAGCAGCTAGAATTGCCACATGGGCCTTATTTGCTTAATCTTGGGCAATTGTGAGAGAAAAAAAGAAACTCCTATTTCCTTTAAACCACTGTTATTTTGGCCTTTGTTACAGTAGCCAAGATGTAATCCTAATTAAAACACACTATTACATGCCAGATACTGCCCTGGAGGCTCAGTTCCTCCCCTCCAAGAGTACAAGCTCATTCAGTGAGAATGCATATAAAACACCCAATGCAATGCTGGGCACAGAATATTAGTTCCTCACACAGACAAGGGTAACTCAGGCATTAGTTGCCTGCATATCTTGACATTCTCCTGTTTTCTCCAAATCCTACCCATGCATGGCAGGAAAAACAACATGAACGCTATTTTTCTGGGTTCCTTTTCCCAACTCCCCATCACCTCTGCCTTAACAAATCAAACATTTTCTTGATTGGTAGAGCAATTCACAAGTCAGCTTGGACCTGCCTTTACAGGCTAGAATGGTTCCTCCTTCATCTAACAGCTCCATCCCCATTTTCCTTGCTGGGGTCCTGACCAGCTTGGCTATCTCTGTCCCCACTCCTCACCAGGCCAGACCATGACTCATGGTCCAGCCTAACCAGCCAGAGTTTTCCATCCCTTTGGCCACAAGAAGTGGTTTAGAGATAAGACTCACCCATGCTAAACTGATCTGCATCTTTACTAAGAACTGATGATGTGGATGATGGGAGAATGAAGATCTATCTCCTCAACAAACATTTTCAGCTGTAGGGATCACGAAATCTATCACAGTTGCTAAGGCTGTATAACAAATTACCCCAAAACCTAGGGACAGAAAACAGACATATACTATGCTTACAGATTCTGTGGGCCAGGCCAAGACAAGGGCACGGTGTAGATAACCTTTCTGCTCTACACTGTCTGGGGCCTCAGCTGGAAGACCCCAAAGCTGGAGGTTGATGCTGGCTGTCAGCAAAGGGCCTCTGTTCCTCTTCATGTGGGCCGTCCCTCTGCACAGGCCAGCTTGGGCTTCCTTATAGCATGGTTGCTGGCTTCCAAGTGTCCAGAAAGAGAACAGGCCAGGCAGCAGCTGTATGCCTTTTAAGACCTAGCCTTGGAAGCTACCTAACATCATTTCTACAATTTTCTATTTGTTGAGGCGGTTCCAAAGGGCATTCAAGGTCAAGAGGAAAGAATATAAACCCTCCCTATCTTTTTAAAAAATTTTATTTATTTATTTTTGGCTGAGTTGGGTCTTCGTTGCTCCACGCGGGCTTTCTCTAGTTGTGGTGAGTGGGGGCTACTCTTCGTTGTGGTGCACGGGCTTCTCATTGTGGTGGCTTCCCTTGTTGCAGAGCACGGCCTCCAGAGTGCAGGCTCAGTAGTTGTGGCTCGCGGGCTCTAGAACGCAGGCTTAGTAGTTGTCGCGCATGGGCTTAGTTGCTCCGCGGCATGTGGGATCTTCCCGGACCAGGATTCGAACCCGTGCCCTCTGCATTGGCAGGCGGATTCTTAACCACTGCGCCACCAGGAAAGCCCAAACCCTCCCTTTTGTTGGGAGTATGTCGACATTACATTTTAGAAGAGCATGTGGGATGGGACACATGTAGATGTGGCCAAATTTGGAATATACAACCTGACACAGAAACCTAGAGTTACCATCACCCTTCGTCAAACAAATGAGGGTATCTACAAAATGAGGCCAACACACAGAAGAAAGCAGAACAAAGAGAAGGAAAGACACCATTTGAGCCCCTGGATACAGCTGTACCCGAAGCTAGGCACACCTATAGATTCTGTTCTCCACTTAGTGAACCAATAAATATTATTTTTACTTTAGAGATTTGGGTTGAATGTCTGTCATTCGCAGCGAAAAGAGTCCTGAGTAACACAAGGTCACTAAGATGCTCGGGTAAGCCAGGACTCCAGCAGTTAGCAGCACGAAGCACTAGCTGGGGCTCTGGAATGACACGTTTTCCTCTGCTCTCGGCTAACCAGAATCCCGAGGCCAGCATCCCCAGTATGATTTGCCACTTTTGAAGGCAAGAACTGATGACAGTGAGTTTTTTGTGTGGCTTGGTTTTAAGCAGCCAGAATGTTCCCTTCTGCCACGAGGACAGTACAGGGTAGCATTTGGGAAGTGCTACAAAAACGACCCAGATCAAGGTGAGAGGCAGCACAAGGGAGAGCGACCCTGCGGCCTGGAACATTCCTCCAGCCTGGGTCCCAGAGGGAGATGCCGGGCCTTGGAATGAGAATAACAGCCATCATCTCTAGGATCTATTGTGTGCCAGACTTCGGCGTTTGCACACCCTACCCCTCATCTTTACAGTAACCTTGCAGGGGAGGTCTTATCTTCATGTTACAAAGGAGGAAACTGACGTGGAGACAAGCTAGGCAACTTGCTCAAGATCCACACCAGGAAGTTGTGATGGCAGCGTGGTTTTCTGACTGCAGAGCCCGAATTCTTTCACACGCCAAGTTAGTGGGCTGGGAGGAACACCGTGCAGGCGATGGGGGGGGGGGGCGGTGGAGTTCCGGGTGAGGTGATAATGGGTGGGGAGGGGGTAGGGATGGGTGAGATGTCTGGTGTGTCCGGAGCCCGAAAGGCGGGACTCGTCATGGCAGCGGACGCCGACGGGGTGGGCTTGCTGGTGGTCGGAGAGGCAGGGCCTGGAATCTTGCCAAGGCCGTGCTTCTGTGGCCTCTGCAGACTGAGGCCACCCTGAGCAGGATGCCGGCAGCTGGTTAGTGGCTGCGCACCGGCTCCTGCTGGCCAGCCTCCCCATTTGGAGCTTGGCTGGGTAGGCAGAAATGAGTCACACCCCGGTCCTGCCTGAGCCCCCCTCCCTCTGCCTGGGGCACAGCCTGCCCGCCAATCCCAAATAAGCAACGCCCAGGGGTCAGGATCCAGGAGGGCAGGCAGCCCTGGAATAAGCACTCCCTTTGCCGGAAGGACCTGCTGGCTTTGGATTTCTTTGGGGACCTGTGCTGGTCCCACCGCACCATGTCAGGGGTCTGAGCTCAGGGCTGGCTGTGCCTCCAATGAGCCACATGACCCTGGGCAAGTCCCCTCCCCTCTGACTTCCCGATTGTAAAATGGAGCAAACTGAGCGCCCCCTGCCCCCAGGCTGCTTGTTAACCGTGCCTCTCCCACATCCCTGGTGCTGTGCCTCTCCTCTCTCTCCTGTAATCTGCTGTCCATCTTTCCTCTCTTCTGTAAACTAGCTCACCTCCTTCCAGTAACCCCCTCCCCCAACCACTTCTGTTGCTTGCAACCCCAAAACCCTGGCTGCAAGTGACCGGGCTGGGCCTCACACCCTGCCTGTGAGCCCGCCCCACACAACCGCCGACATTCCAAAGGGGACAGGCGTCCTCCCGTCAAAGAGCCTGCGGCACAAAGTGCTTTATCAGCTTCTCGTGGTGGCCCAGGGCCCACCCAGCCTCCAGAGCCAGCAGCAGGATCCGTGGGGGCGGGGGGGAGGGACCCAACAGGGGAAGCGTGGCCAAGAAGCACCCTTAGAGTCTGAGCAGAGCTTTCCAGAAGCGGGGTGTGGCCTCCTGTGTCAGAGCTGCTGGGGAAGGCAAGGCAGGATGTGATTAATGTCGTCAGTGGGTGTGACAGCCCGCCAACCCCAGCCCCATTGTTAGCACAGCACACAGGCAGCGCCCCCTTGCCCACCCCTGCACGGTGTCAATCCCCTCTCCTCCCTTCCCATGTACAAATCCACAGAGCCAGGCGCTTAAGAATAGCATCCTACCCAAGACGCAGGCATGAGCCAGAACTCCAGAAAAGGAGAAAGCATCTCCGCTCTTGCCTCGGAGCATGTGGGCTCCCCAGTCTGCGCCTGGCGCTGGCGGGGGCCGCGCTTGGTTTGCACCTTCTGTTCCACGGGAAGGGAAAGCCCGTGCGGTAAGCTCCCAGCCTAAAGCCGGTGCCTCGATTCACCAGGGCTGATGTGCGCTGGGCATCATGTCTGCACATCTGGGGCGCCTCCCCACGGTGCCCGGGGGGCTGACCTGAAGAACTGTGGCCCCCTTCCTCGCCAGCAGGGAGCCCTGGCATGAGATTGGAGGGAGGAAGGAAGGAGAAGGGGGCCGTTACTTATCTCCCACCTTCCTCCCTACAAGGTCACCACAGGGTGGCTGTGCCCTTGACCTCTCCACCCACCTCGTCCCACTGGGTCAGCGACCCACCAGACTGTACTTCCTGCCATACGTTTTCTTTGGCAGCGTTGTTGATGATAGTTAAAAAGAAAAAAAAAAAAAGGAAGGAGCTGAAATGTCCAAAATTAGAAGTGGGTTACGTTAATTATGGCAAAGGCACCCAAGAATACTATATGGTTTTTAAGAAGTGTTTTTCTGAAAGCGCCGTTATTTTGAGTCTGAGATACCATCATTCCATACGTGTAACACCCATTTCATAACCCCCTTTTCAGGGGAAAAAGAGAAAGAGAAGAAATAGCTGGCATGTTTCTTTTGACATTGATTCTAAAACACATCTTTATTTCAGAAACATCAAAGTGTGGGAAAATATGCAATATGGTAAAATGTAATGATTTGGAGAAAATGTTCTCGATATATTTTTAAGTTTAAAAAAAGTGGGTTAAGAAACATCATGCCTGGAATTAAGAAAAGTTAGCCTGTATATATGTATGTAAGCTGTACTCATTCCACAGTGAGCTGAGTCTATGAAATACACATGCATAGAAAATAGACTGGAAATCAACTATATTTCAATGAAAAAAAAAAAAAGAAAGAAAATAGACTGAACGGCAACCTAACCACAGGCCAGCAGTGTTTGCTTCCAGAGCATGGGGTCACGAGTGCTTTTGGTTTTCTTCTTTGACACTTTTTGTGTTTTGCCACTTTCCGATTTTATAATCAGACAACTGAAATAACACTAGCTACCCCTTGTGACCTCCTTTCCACGTGTCTGCACTTACCTATACTGAACGCTTTATCACGATGACCACATTCAGGTCTCGGAACCACCCATTGTGGTGAGAATGCTTGTTATTGCCATTTTGCAGATTAGAAAACTGAGGCTCAGCAGGATGGAGTAATTTTCCCAAGGCCACACAGCTCTTCAGTGGTGGAGCCAGGATTCAAACCCTGGTCGATGTGATTCCAGAACTGAGGCCCTTAACCATTATGTGATCAGCACGAACCTTGCCAAGAGCCCTGCTTCTTCAC
Source organism: Balaenoptera ricei (assembly GCF_028023285.1). Lineage (NCBI taxonomy): Eukaryota > Metazoa > Chordata > Mammalia > Artiodactyla > Balaenopteridae > Balaenoptera > Balaenoptera ricei. The sequence continues at coordinate 62,155,245 of NC_082657.1, read as the reverse complement.
GCAAGAGGGCACCTAAGGACGGGAAGGGATGCCGAGACGTCGACCACAGAGAGGGCCCCTCACATTGCCTAAAGGCTGAAAGCTGGAGTTGAGGACCAGTCTCTTTGGTCTGAGACATCAGTGAGTTTTGTGACATGGAACGACCATGATTGAGCCAAGAAAGCCAGTGTCTCCAGCCCCGCTAACAGCCTCTCTTGGAGGCATTGTTGGCCGAGGTAGAACAAAGGAAACGGATATTCCCAGAGTGCCACGCTAGGACGCTTGGGCAAGCCCCCCTGCACCCCTCCTGTGGTTTCTGCTTGTTCTGCTAAAAGGTGCTCTTCCGCTTCCTCAAGAGATGAACATTCCCAACACCACTTTTTCTCAGCTGGGGGGCCAAGGGAGCAGCTGGGAGACCTCCAAGCGGGGACAGCGTGTTTGTTTTCTGGAACTCGGCCGAGAATCTCTTCTTCAGGAGACCCCAGGAACTTGTTCCAAACAAACGAAACGGCTGCTGGGGAACCTGGTAGCCAGGAACCCAGGGAGGCCAGCGCAGCCCTGGGGAGCAGGACAGGGTCAGCAGAGGCTGGTGTTGCTGGTACTGGGCATCACTGGTCTGCATGTCCATGGCAACAACTGGGGGTGGGGGGTGCGGGCAGGATTGTCCCATCGTCCAGATGAGGAAAGCAGAGGCTCAGAGAGGTGACGTGACGGTCCCGTGGCCAGAACCCAGCCTGAGCTCAGACCGATGGTTTCCCAACTCTTGCCAACATCCCTTGGGTCTCGGGCTTATCTGGGAATACGGTGAAAGTTATGGACCCTTTGCTGTAAAAAGTGGGTACAGGTATTTACATGAAAATGTTGTGTATAATTTCAGGGAGGTCAGGTTCTCCTTGAAAGTCTTGGGTAAGAGTCCCTACCAACCATCCAAATGCATATGTCTCCACACTCCATCTCCAAGCCAGGCATGGGCTCTGGGTGAAGGGGGGGAGGGACACTGGTCTCCACTTCCTGCCCCAGCCTTGAAGGGGAGAAAGATCCACAACTGTGTTTTCTCTGTAAGGTCCTGTGCACTTAGGACTGGCACCCACGTACGGTAGGGGAGCCAGAGCCGTCCCCCCATTTCTGGCTGTTAGATGCTCTAGCCTCCCCGCCACCCAACCCTCACTCTGCTGAGAAGTAAGAACAACACGGAGTGGGGAAGGGGCTCCTTAGTCCAGTTCTAATAAATCAGTAAACAAACAAACAAACAGACAAAATCCTCTAGCAAACACCTTCTCTGTACAGCAGGCTCTCCCCAACAATAAAAAACACATCTAGGCCCTCACCATTAGCCTGTAGCCATCCCCGTTACAGAATTCTCAATTACATAGTCATAAAGCTAAAATGTTTCCTACAACCAGTCACTGTTTGATATGGGGTTTTGGTTTCCGTTTTTGTTTTGACAGCTAATAGACGTGAATTCTTTAGGGCAAAAACTTTCCAGCACAATATATGTGTGTTTTAAAATTTATGAATTATACACATGCGCCTCTGTTCTCATATTTTATGCAAAAATCATAAGACCCATATCAACACGGAAATTTGGGGGGCGTGGCATGTACCGTGTGGCTTGTGGGACTGACCAGGGATTGAACCCTGGCGAGTCCTAACCATTGGACCACCAGGGAATTCCCTCAACAGGGAATTTTTTAAGGGCTGAGTAAAAGGTGAAATGATGTTTTTTAATGTCCTGCTAATTGTCAGCTTCTATCATCACTGACTCAAGGCAGAAAGATGCCTTTGGGTGAGGATTTTTGCCAATGATCATGGGTTTTTGAATACGTGTTTCAAATAGACTTCTTGATCATCTGCAATCTGGGGCTGTCTTTGAGGTCAGATTGGATGATCGTCTTTGTTTTCTCCATGGGACAGGTCTGATAAAGAGCTTGGGCAGGAATAGGACAGCTGCCTCTGCCGCTTTCTGGCTCTCACTTGTGTTCAGGTTTCGTAGTATTTGCTTCAATCCTCAGTTTCTTTGCAGGAATCTTTCTAAGGCACGTGTTTAATTTAGTGAGGACTAGACGAGGTGGGTATAGAACCTGCAAATCCACTTTGCGAAGCCAACATGTCACAACTTTATGTTGCAGTAGGCTAAGAGCTAGCAAACCAGCCAACGGGACTTTGTGGGGGGAATTCTCGCTCTTCCCAAAGGATACGCGTCGGGAGATGGGTGAGGAGTGACCACGTGCAGCATCACCCCTCCGGGGGCCGAGCCTGTGTTGCCCTCTGCTACTGCATGTTACCTCTCTGCCTCTCCAGCCTTCCACACCTGTTCCACCAGTGCCCTGTGTTGAATTCTCCTGCCAAAAGAGCTGGGGTGGTCTGTTTTCCTGTCTGGACTCTCGTGGATACAGAGGGCCAATGTCAATCCGGAGCCAGATCTCTTGGTCTTCAGAAGTGACCTAGGATCTCTTCCTGGTGCTCAGAAGATGGTTTCACCCCAGGAGGGTGGTCACCGCCTGCAGCATTGAGCACACTGCACTTTTTTTTTTTTTTTTTTTTGATGTGGACCGTTTTTAAAGTCTTTACTGAATTTGTTACAATATTGCTTCTGTCTTACGTTTTGGTTTTTTGGCAGCAAGACATGTGGGATCTTAGCTCCCCGACCAGGGATCAAACCCTCACCCCCTACTTTGGAAGGCGAAGTCTTAACCACTGGACGGCCAGGGAAGTCCCGAGCACATTGCACTTTTAATGCACGTGTTTTAAACTTGTAAGACTAATTTCAGGGACTTCCCTGGCGGTCCAGTGGGTAAGACTCCACACTCCCAATGCAGGGGCCCAGGTTCGATCACTGGTCGGGGAACTAGATCACACAGGCATGCCGCAACTAAGACACGGCACAGCCTAAATAAATAAAAAAATAATAAATATTTTTAAAAAGACTAATTTCAGACTTCTGACCTCCAGAACTGTAAGATAATAAATACATGTTAAGGTACCAAGCAGCCAGAGGGAGCTGGTACACTCACCCGGAAGGAAACAAATCCATGGAATGTTTCTTTCGGAGTTCCCTGGACAAAGCGAGGAAGCTCAGGAGACTTTGAAGTCTGCCTTCATAGGAAAATTTAAACTCTCATTTCAGAGTATGCCAAGATGTCAGGTGACTACCGGCTCAATTCACTTCATTTGAATCCAACTCGGCCACACCCAAGTGTGGTAAGAAATTGGCCCATAGTTTATAAAACTCAACAGTTTCATGTAGGAGCCCTGACTTCATCCCAAGTTTTACTGGCCCGAGTCCAGTGATAATGGCACTCGTGGCCGCTGCTCCTGGGTGCCAGCCATTTGTCAAGTTTCAGTATCCTTGGTCCCTGAGCTACATAGCAACCCTGCAATGCGGCGCCCCATTACACAGATAAGAAAACTACGGTACAAAAAAAAAAAAAAAAGAAAACTACGGTACAGAGGGAATAAGTGGCACGCCCAAAGCCAAGTTAGGGAAGACAGAACCCAAGTTTCCAAAGCTCTGGGCTTTCCCAGCTGTCCCGCTTCTGACGTCGCTGACTGTTCATGAACCCAGATGGCAGGAAGAAGGTCTTAGCCCCGATCAGCTCAGGACCAAGGCAGGGCACAGCCCGTTTCCATGCTAGTGACGTGCAGCGCCGTGCGAGTGTCGAGTGAGAGATGAGGACAAGGAGCCTGTTGCCGAGGCACCCACTCCTCCCTTAGCCGGGGCAGCGGACCATAGATGGGTTAGACAGCAAGTCCAGGGATGCTCCAGCCTCATGACACACAGCCACACGAACCTCCTCCCTCGTCAAACTTCCCAGGGATGCTAATGAGTGATCCAGGCAGACACAACAACTTCCTTCCCAGTCCTAGCATGGCGCTCATTCGGAGAACTAGCTGAGGGCTGGACAAGGAGGAAGGAAGCGCGAGAGGCTGCAGAGTCCATCTCCAGAGAAGTGGAGGTGATTAAGCTGGCAGACTTGACCTTCACACAATGTTGGAATGAGCTATGGGATTATCTGGGGCTAGACTGTATCTGCCCAGCTATAAGAATAATGATTACGGAGCACCCACACACTCACAAGCTGGCTCTAATGGAGTACGATGGTCACTGTGATTATGACTGTAAAAAAGGTAATAACAGCCCTGTAATGATATAAGCCCTTCCCTATCCAACCTTGCCACCTCATGTAAAGCACCAGTGTAGTCTGGTGGAGAGAGATTTGGGGCCAGACAGATCTGCACTAGAAATCTGGCATACAGTATACCAGATGTGACCTCCTGCAAGTTATATAACCTCTGTGAGCCCCAGTGTCCTCATTTGCAAGCAGAGCCCTGACATTGTTCTGGCTTCCACACTCTCTGCACATCCATAGGCTTCAGGAGAGGCTGGCTCCAGCCCCAGAAGGCATATCCTGATTGGTCAAGGTCACCATGATGACTCTCTTCCTCTTGTCTGTGATTAATTTAAGCATGGGCATATGATACAACCTAAGTTAAGGGGCTTCAGTAAAAGATTTTTGTTTTGTTTGTTTTTATTTTTTTGCCCTTAAAATTGTCACACAAAGAAAGATAATCTTTCTTCTTCTTCTGGATGCCAGATGTGATGCCTGGAACAGCTGCAGCCACTTGTGAGCATGAGGAGAGCCAAACTAAGGTCAAGGCTGACACACTGAGGAGGGCAGAAGCAGCTTGGGTCCTCAACGGTGTCCTTGAGCCAATACATTCACCAACTCTAGAATCTTCACACCTCAGGACTTTTTGACAATGAATTTCTTTTTCGTTTAAGCCCCTTTGAGTTGGATTTTCCAGTACATGTAGTCAAGAGCATCCATTCTATTGCAGGGCCTTGCTGAGAATTAAATATATAAAGTGCCCACTATAATCCCTGGCAGCCGGCAGCTTTCATTGCCTTGTGAGGTGATAATATAAGAAGCAAGCACAGCAAACCTCCATGATTCCGAGGGCTTTCTTCATTCGTGTGTGTACATTATGCTCCCCGGCTAGAGATGTAAACTCCCTAAGAGAGACAGTGCCTTGGACCTCTGTGCTATGCTCCAGTGTCTGCTTAATAAATGCTCTCCTACTACCCCAGGGGTAAACAATGAGGTTTGCCTACTGTATCAGGTAACCATGGCCCCAACAATGCTGAATAAAATGTCATCACAAACAGCAATCAATGTTGATCACAGGGTACAAACATTCAGTTACAAGATGAATAAGTTCTGGGGAATCTAATATACAGCATGGTGACTAGCATTAATACTGTATAGTGCCCCTGAAATTTGCTAAGAGAGTAGACTTCTAAGTATTCTCATCACAGACCAAAAAAGGTAACTATAAGACACTGATGAAAGAAATTAAAGACAATACAAACAAATGGAAAGATTTACAGTACTCATGGATAGGAAGAATTAATGTTGCTGAAATGACCATACTCCCTGAAGCAGTCTACAGATTCAATACAATCTCTATCAAAATACCAATGGCATTTTTCACAGAACTAGAACAAATAATTCTGAAATTTGTATGTAAACACAAAAGACCCCAAATAGGCAAAACAATCTTGAGAAAGAAGAACAAAGCTGGAGGCATCGTACTTCCTGACTTTAGACTATACTACAAAGCTACAGTGATCAAAACAGTATGGTACTGGCACAAAACCAGACACATAGATAAATGCAACAGAATAGAGAGCCCAGAAATAAACCCACACACATATGGTCAATTAATCTATGACAAAGGAGGCAAGAATATACAATGTGGGAAAGACAGCTTCTTCAATAAATGGTGTTGGGAAAACTGGACAGCTACATGTGAAAGAATCAAACTGGACTACTTTCTTAACCATATATAAAAATAAACTCAAAATGGGTTAAAGACTTACATGTAAGACCTGAAACCATAAAAATCCTCGAAGAAAACATAGGCAGTACATTCTTTTGACAGTGGTTTTAGCAGTATTTTCTTTTTTTTTTGTATCTGTCTCCTCAGGCAAGGGACAAATGCAAAAATAAACAAATGGTACTATATCAAACTAAAAATCTTTTGTACAGCAAAGGAAACTATCAACAAAACGAAAAGGCAGCCTACTGAATGGGAGAAAGATATTTGCAAATGAGATTTCTGATAAGAGGTTAATATCCAAATACACAAAGCACTCATACAACTCAACATTAAAAAAAAAAAACCCACTTGAAAAATGGGCAGAGGATCTGAATAGACATTTTTCCAGGCAGACATACAGATGGCCAACATTACATGAAAAGATGCACAACATCACTAATCATCAGGGAAATACAAATCAAAACCACAATGAGAGATCACCTCACACCTGTCAGAATGGCTATTATCAAAAAAACAACAAATAATAAGTATTGGCGAGGATGTGGAGAAAAAGGAACCCTCGTACACTGTTGGTGGGAACGTAAATTGGTGCAGCCACTCTGAAAACAACATGGAGCTTCCTTTAAAAATTAAAAATAGAACTACCATATGATCCAGCAATTCCACTTCTGGGTATTTTTCTGAAGATCACAAAAACATTAATTTGAAAAGATAAATGCACCCCTATGTTCCCTGCAGCATTATTTACAATAGCCAAGATAGTGAAGCAACCCAACTGTTCATTGCTGGATAAATGGATAAAGAAAATGTGGTATGCATAGTCAAGGACTGTTAGCCAGCTGTAATAAAGAATGAAATCTTGCCATCTGTGACAACATGGATGGACCTGGAGGGTATTATTCTGAGTGAAATAAGTCAGGCAGAGAAAGACAAATATCATGATTTCACTTATATGTGGAATCTAAAAAACCAAACAAATGAATAAACATAACAAAACAGAAACAGACTTATACACGGTTGCCAGAGGGGATGGGGGTGGGAGGAATGAGTGAAATAGGTGAGGGAGATTAACAGGTACAAACTTCCAGTTACAAAATAAATGAGTCATGGGGATGGAATTGTACAGCATGGGGAATACAGCCAATAATATTATAGTAACTTTGTATGGTGACAGATGCTAACTAGACTTATAGTGGGGACCATTTTGTTATGTATAGAAACACTGAGTCACTATGTTGTGCACCTGGAACCAACGCAGTGTCGTAGGTCAATTATACTTCAATTAATAAAAAAAAAGAAGGTAACTGTGTGAGGTGATGGAAATGTTAATTAGCTTGATTGCGGTAATCACTTCACAGTGTACGTGTACATCAAATCATCGGGTTGTACACCTTAAATGTATTTAATTTTATTTGTCAGTTATACCTCAAAAAGATGGGGAAAACTGACACATGCTACAACATGGATGAACCTTGTAAACATCATGCTAACTTAAAGCAGTCAGTGGCAAAAGACCAAATATTGTACAATTGCATCTCTATGAAATGTCCAGAAGAGGCAAATCCACAGAAGTGGAAAATAGATCAGTGGTTGCCAGGGCTGGGGTTGTCGTGGATAACTGAGGAGTGATAGTAATGGGTACAGGGTTTCTTTTGGGGTGGTTAAAATGTTCTAAAATTGTAGTGATGGTTGTGCATGGTTGTACTCTTTTAATTTTTAACTAAAAACTATTGAATTGTACACTGCTGATTTCTTCCCTTCCTCCGATTTTCCTGCATTTAGTGTAGGATGTGATGCCTAGAGCTGTGGCAGCCATATTGATACCATGAGGAAAGGCCAAAAAGAATCACAGATGCAGTCCCTGACGTCACTGAGCATCATTGCTGGAGCAGCACCACCAACACTACCCATCTCTGGATTTATTGTCATGTGAGAAAAACAAACCCTAAATGTTTAACATCACTGTCCATTGCAACCAAAGATATTTCTCACTAAAACCCAGCAGCGGTTAGACAGGATGGTCTAGGATGCCTGCCGAGTGGGCCATCAGACTTAATGAGAAAGTCATATGCAACATTTCAATCCAAGTTCCAGCAATCATTCAGTCGATTACCTCACATGTACTAGTCACCGTGAGCAAGCAGAGCTGCTCTTGGGAGCCGCTAGTTAGCAGGGAACATGGATGAAGTCAAATCTGATGTCAGAAGCGTGGATCGATAGTGACTAGCACATGTTATTGCAAAATGTTAACACATATGAAAAACAGAGAAATTTGGTCAAACATGTAGTTGATCCGGACTTCCCTGGTGGTGCATTGGTTAAGAATCCGCCTGCCAATGCAGGTTTGAGCTCAAACCCAACACGGGTTTGAGCCCCAGTCCGGGAAGATCCCACATGCCGCAGAGCAACTAAGCCCGTGCGCCACAACTACTGAGCCTGCGCTCTACAGCCTGCGATCCACAACTACTGAGGCCACGTGCCACAACTACTGAAGCCCACAGGCCTAGAGCCCGTGCTCCGCAGCAAGAGAAGCCACCACAATGAGAAGCCCACGCACCACAACGAAGAGTAGTAGCTCCTGCTCGCCACAACTACAGAAAGCCCACGTGCAACAATGAAGACCCAATGCAGCCAAATAAATAAATAAATAAAATTATAAAAAAAACCACAACATGTAGTTGATCAAAAATCTGAAAAGGTTGTAAATCACATCAATTACTTTCTGCACCAGCAATCACTCCCCAACGCGGGTGATAAGTGGGTTGACTGGGTGATCCCTGGTAGCCCTTTACCTCTTTTCTTCATCTGCTAGTTAAGAAGTTAACCTGCCTGACTGCTAAATTCTCTTTCAGCTCAAGTCTTTCCCATCCTGGGATTGATGCTATGTTATAAGGAAATATCAACAATATTTTGGAAAACATTCCACTTTGCAAGCACTTGGGTAGAACCATAATTATACACAAGAGATCATAATTGATAGACAAGCTATCCCACTAATTGGAGAAATTAGCACAGTACCATGATCTTTACAGAAGAAAATGTTTCTGTTTGGGAGAAGCATCACAAAAACTTATTTGGGAATTCAGAATGACCGTCTCAAACATTTAATAAACACCTACTATGTACAAGGCAACTGTCTAGAGCTGGAAACCCAAAGTGACAGAAAAGTATCAGACCTGGTCCCTGCTCTCAGGGAACTCAGAATTTAACTAAGCCACCAGCACATGTGTTTTGACAGTACTAACCTTTACCTGGGACATGTCAGCATGGCCTTGCTGTATACTGTAGCCAGGAACGGTTCTGACGGCTCTGTCCAGAAGTTCTTGAGGAATACTGTCCCTGCAGGAAAGAAAATAAGTCTCATTACCAAGAATCACACATGTGATATGTGGACCACTGGTTAAAAACATTAGCCACAGGACATCCTCTTCAAACAAAATCTTAAGCAGAAGCCAAATACATATTAATATATAAACATACATCATACATACGTATCAGACCGGCTCTGGTTAAAACGCCGGGCAAAGGTCCCTACTTGGTCAGGAAACCCCCATGGTGATTAGCGTCACATAGCGGGGAGGATATGGGGTCTGTCCTTGCTGGCTGTCTACATGGGCAAGTGGCCTCTCTGAGCCTCTTTGAGTCCAAAGAGAGCCGAGCGAGATGACGATGCAAAGCACCCAGCCTCCAGTAGGTCTCGACAGGTGTTAGCTCCTTGACACCATGGTCACCTGAGCCCCAGTGACCCTCCTCGCCCACAGAGGTGTCATCCTGGCCCGGGCTTGATCTTCAGCCTTTCTGGAGGGCACAGGGCAGTAGGATTTGGGGTCAGGAATCTTTTGTTCTAGGGTGAGCTCCGCCACAATCTGTTCTCCTTCCCCCAGGCCTGATCGCCTCCTTTACCAGGTGAGGATAATGATCTATTGATTTCAAAGCATGTCACAAGGCTAAATGAGGCGTGAAAGTGCTTTGTCCCCTGGCATTTCTGCCCTTCCTGCTCTCGGTGCCAAAACCCTTAGCTTGGCCGGAGGCACCAGGAGCTGCCGGCCTTGAGGCCTAGCTGCCACTTGCTGTCTGTCCTCTGGCAGGTGACTTCCCGCACCGTGCCCTGTGCACAGAACCCACGCCCTCAGTGGCAACGACCATGATGATACAGGGCCGTTCGTGTTCTCTGACGCGGGTGTCTGTGATGTAAACACGCACACGCACTGAGGTAAGGGGACCCATACGGTGTCAAGTGCTGGTTCAAAGTCCTGGTGAGACGGGCCAGTCCTCGCCCGGGCCCTGCCTACAGCATTTCCAGTGCTGAGGCTTTTGTGGAGCCCCTGTGTACATCAGAACCTGGGGCTGAAGATGCTCCTGGAAATGGTGGTAGCCGCTACTTCTCGAGCATCCGCCAAGCACCTGCATTATCTTAACTATCTAGCCATCTTCCCAAGTCGATATCTTTATCTCCATGTCGAGAGGGCTGAGGCGCTGGGAGGAGGGGGTGAATTGCAAGCCGGGGGTGAGGGAGCCACGGTTAGAGTTTGCTCGTCTGACGTCCGGAGCGCCTGCCCTTACCCCTCTGGTCCACCAGAGGGAAGACGGGTTTGGGAAGGCTCCCAGGGGCAGACCACGGTATCGAGGAAGGCATGCATTCAGCAGCAGGTAGCAGAAAGCCCAGGTAACCGGAACAAATGTGGTTTTATTTTTCTCGTGGGAGAAGCTGAGTTGAGCACCTGTGTGATGCGCCAGCACCACCGGCAGCACGGTCCCCAGTGCCGTGGCCCCTACACCGCGGCCGCGCTGTGCTCAAGGAAGCCCCGACGGGGAGGGTAAAGAGGGATGCCTGACACACTTCTTCTATTAAAGAAGCAGAAGTGTTCTAGAAACCTCTCGGCAGACGTACTTGGGTCTTGCTGGCCAGAACGGGACCATACGGTGACTCCTGGATGCAAGGGAAGCTGGGCACATAAAAATCTGTTTTCCCACCTTTGTAGTCCGAGACAGCGAGACAGAACAGGTTGGGATGGCTCTCAGGTAGATGATGGGCAGTGTTGCACATTCGCCGATCGGCCATCCCCGCCCCGGCCTTGGAGACTGGATCAGTGTCCTGGGGCGGCCACAACAAAGGACCATGAACTGGGGGCGGGGGTGGGGGCGTTACAACAACAGCAATGGATTCTCTCACAGTTTGGAGACCTAAAGTCTGAAGTCCATGTGGGGGCAGGGCCGTGCTCCCTCTTGGGGGCTCTAGGGAGGGTCCTTCCTGCCTCTTCCAGTTTCTGGGGGTCCAGGTGTCCTTGGCTTGTGGCTGCCTCCCCCCAGTCTCTGCCTCGGTCTTAACATGGCCTCTCCCCTTTGCGTTTCCTCTTCATATAAGGACACCAGGCCTACTGGATTAAGATCCACCCTAACGACTTTATCTCAACCTGATGATATCTGCAAAGACCCTATTTCCAAATAAGGCCACATTCCCATGTAACGGGGGTCAGGACTTCAACATATCTTCTGGGAGGAAGCAATTCAGCTCAGAACAGAGACCACATCGGCCTTCTGTCTTCTTCGGGAGGGGAGGTAAGGGCCACACCTGTGCCATCTTCCTCCAAGATCAGACCCCCTACCCCTGCTCCCATGCCTGGGGTCATTCTTGCCTGAGCAAGGGCCGTCCCCAACCCCCTCTCCTGCCTCACGCCCGCCTCCTCAGGGAACCTTCCAGCGTCCTCTGATTGCTCCTCCTCATGCGTGAGGGTTGTCTCGGACATGCCAGAGACAACGGTTTTCAAAGCCCTAACTCCCCGCTCAGCACTGACCCCTCCTCCCACCCACAGCTGACACTGCCGTTCAGTGATGCGCGGGGGTCCGGGTCATCTTCCCAGGCAGAGGCTCAGCTCCTCCCTAGCCCAGGGGATGCTCCGGTGCAGGCAGGGCTGCAAGCCCCCCTCTAGTGTCACCTTTGTGACGGGACGGGGAGACCTGCCCTGGGTCGCGCAGCTTCACAACAGTGATACCCAGGATGGGTGGTGCAATCAGCCTTCCACCTGAGGGCCATCATCCCAACTGCTAACGTTAACTGAGCATCTGCCGGACGCCAAGTGCTCCACACCTACCACCTCAACTCTACGAGGGAGGAGAGTAGCAAGGCGCAGCGTACCCAGAGCTGTGACATGCCCAACACTCGGCCACTTACTTATTTTTTGTTTTTTCGGTGGGGGGACGGGAATGCAATTTTCTGGGATGTTACCCTAAAGGGGGAATTGATTGTGTTAAGGGACTTTATCAAGATTCCTTGGTTCTAGGAAGGTCTAAAACACCCGGATAAAATGTGGTTAGACTCACCTGGTTCCCGGGTCTTCAGTAACTGGTTGACCACAAGAGGGGCACTTGGCTGTTTTCCATCAAACTCTGGAGCAGAGGACCCTCACAGCCAGCGCATCGTGGTGTCTCTACATCGCTTGCAGGGGCCAGGAGCTCTGGTAGATCCCATGGATGAACACAGGACGGAGGTGCGTCAGCGGAAGAGATGGAATTGCCTGACCCCAATCTCCGCGTCCTCCCCGACCTGCATCAAGAGCAGAGGCGGGTTAGCGTCTCCTGCTGCACAACAAGTTACCACAAACCTAGTGGCTTAAAATAACACCCACTTATCACCTGACAGTTCCATGGTCCAGAAATCTAAACAGGCTCCACTGGGTTCTCTGTTCAGGTCTCACAGCCGAAAAGCCCTGTGTCCCCCAGCTGGGCTCCCATCTGCGGGAGAATCTGCTTCCCTGAGGCTGTGGGTCTGAGGTCCCGTGTCCTTGCTGGCTGTGGGCTGGGGCCATGCTCTGCCCCGGAGGCCACCCACATTCTTTCCCACGTGGCCCCAGCGGTCTGCAGAGCAGAAACGGCGTGTCATGGCCTCCTGATCCTTCTAACATCTCTGTCAGCCCCCTCAACCTCCAGCCAGAGAAAACGCTCTGCTTTTACAAGATTCACCGGAATGAGTCAGGGCTGCCCAGATAATCTGCGTATCTTAAGATCACCTGACCTGGGACTTTAATCTGCAAAATCACTTCACAGCAGCACCTGGGTTAGTGTTTGGATAACGAGGGACTGGGGCCGGGGTGGAGGCTGGGGGCACCCTTAGAATTCTACCTACCTTGGGGGAGTCTTTAGAGGGGATTAGCTGCAAAGACAGCCCTCCCCTGGATCTCGGGGTGGAGACACCACCCCTTTCCTTCTCTGGTACAAAATGGGCTGACTTTTGGCACAGAGGGATTTGTAATATGAATTCACCCCTTACATTGAAGGAAAAAGCATAACAGAGGCGTGGCCTCCAGGGGGAAACCCAAATATTTATACCGAACAAGCCTGTCTTCTGTAAGGCTGTGTGGCAGGCCAACTATTTGTTCACACTTAGGAGAGCTGGCCTCTGGTTTCTTTTTCCTTTTCTCAGAACATTTTATTTATTTATTTAAAATTTTTTTATAATTAATTTATTTTTATTATTTATTTATTTATTTTTGGCTGCGTTGGGTCATCGTTGCTGCGCACGGGCTTTCTCTAGTTGCGGCAAGCGGGAGCTACTCTTCGTTGCGGTGCGTGGGCTTCTCATTGCGGTGGCTTCTCTTGTTGCGGAGCACAGGCTCTAGGCACGTGGGCTTCAGTGGTTGTGGCATGTGGGCTCAGTAGTTGTGGCTCGTGGGCTTAGTTGCTCTGTGGCATGTGGGATCTTCCCGGACCAGGGATCGAACCCGTGTCCCCTGCATTGGCAGGCAGATTCTTAACCACTGGACCACCAGGGAAGTCCCTTTCTCAGAACATTTTAAAGTGACCACCTGTCAGTGCTTCTCAAAACTGATTCTCAGAGTAACATCTGATGAGTTTCCCAATTCAGCAGACTCTTTGTCACTCCAGAACGACTTCAACAGCAGCATAAGGCATCCATGGAGGGCCCCCAGGCTCTCAGCACACAGGCTGCAGGGGCTCCGGGTAGTTCTGCTTTTCCCTCTCTGTCCCCCCAGAATTCATGTCTACCTGGAACCTATGAAGGAGACCTTATTTGGAAATAGGGTCTTTGGAGGTGTAATCAAGTTAAACGGGGTCGTCCTGGATAAGGGTGGTCCCTGAATCCAATTGGTGTCCTCATGAAAAGAGGGAAGTCTGGACACAGACACACAGGGAAGAAGCCATGTGAAGACAGAGGCAGAGATTGGAGTGATGTGGCCAGGAGGCAAGGAAAGCCAGGGATTGCTGTGAATCACAGAAGCTGGGAGAGCGGCCTGGACCAGTTCTCCCTCAGAGACATCAGAAGGAGCCAACCCTGCAGACACCTTGATTTCAAACTTCTGCCCTCCAGAACTGTGAGAGAATAAATTTCTGTTGTTTTAAGCCACCGAGTTTGTGATCATTTATTTCTGGCAGCCCTAGGAAACTAATATACCCACTGAGTGGTTGTGTTTTGTAAATGTAATCTCTGGTTGGCTGTAGACCTCACCACTCCCTATTTTATTCTACCATCTAGCTTTGCTCATTAGCTTTCTGCCTGGCTCTTGAAAGCATTTTAATTTGCAACCCCAGGTTTAATGAATACATCTAATAGAGCTGGGTTTCAAAAGCAAATACCTCATATTTTACATAAGAGTAAACTCCAAACAGATCAGGGATCTAAATATGACAAAATGAAACCGTATACATAGTAGAAGAAAACATGGGTCAATTTTTTTATAACCTGGGCGTAAGGAAAGGTTTTCTAACCACAATTCCAAATCCCCATGCAATAAGAGATGAATAAATTTAACTACATAAAAATAAAAGAAATCTTTTCAAGGTTAAAACACCATAAACGAAGTCAAAGGCAATTGACAAATTGAGAGAGAGTACTTACAACATAAATCACAGATAAAGAGCTAATATCCCTAATATACTAAAAAAAAATCTTAAAAATGGACAGAAACAAAGACCCAAAACTTGATAGAAAAATAGGCAAAAAACATGAACAGGCTAATTCATTTACAAAAAGACACAAGAATGACATCCACACCTGGTTCTCTGACCCTGCCAGATTGTCACTTCTCTGTTATAATTTAATAAATCTGTTTCTGCTCAAACTAGGTATAGCAAATTCTGTGTTTGCAATTTATTTGGTGAACACAGGCTATTTCCAGATCTCAATGCACCTAGAAGCATAAAGACTTTTCAGCCTACAGTACATCCAAACATTATTTACACAAGACTCTGGAGACAGTTTTAAAAGAGTTCACGGATGTATTTTCAAGTAATCACAGTTTTCTTTCAATAAGAAGACTGCATTCCGGGGTGACTACTTTGAAGGAGGGAGAGTTACTGTGTTGGGTGAGCTCTGGTATGATTGTTTGAAAAGAAACTTTCCGTATTTTAGAGTTACACCTTGTCACCCAAACAACACGTTCTCTCCCTTTGGAATGTGGTTTTCACCCACACTTGGGTCTGGGTGTGTTTTGTGTCTTGAGACTTCAAACCAAGAACTGAAGACTTGGTTGGGGTGGCCCTGGGAACTACCCAGTGCCTCTGTCTCTGTCCCTGCCTGACACTTCTCAGAAACCCACGCAGGATCTAGAGGAGGCGGGTCAGGCTTCAGCCTAGTGCAAAGTCCAGGAGAAGCAGAACTGCCTTTTGAAACTCAGCAGATCACAGAAACAACCTGAATGCCTGACAATAGGGGATTAGTTGAATAAATCATGATACATTCAAACAAGATTCTGGGCCGCCCTTGAAAATCACGATTTGGAAGACATTCCACGACATGGATAGACATCTGGGGTACACTGTTAGGTGGAAAAAAACAGATGGTAAAATGGGGAGCACAGTCCTAATTTCGAGAAATATACCATTTCTGTAAAAATAGGTGTGCATGTGTATATATGAATACAAAAGTGTCTAGAAAAATATACTTTAACATGTTAATGTTGGTTATGATTGAGAAGTGACATTATTTGACTTTTAGGTTGTTTTTCAGTGAGATATAATAATCTCTTTACAAGGAGCACATATTATCTCACAATCAGACAAAATAAGTGTTTTTTTAATATATATATAATCCCCAATTTATTTGCTTTAAAATACTTCAGAAAGAAAATATATGTATTTCTCCCACTCCAGGGAGAAATAGATGAAATAAAAGTGGTAAAATGTCATCTCTGTTGGACCTGGGCCATAGGGATGTGGGGAACGACTACGCTATTCTCTCGACTTTTGGGTATGTTTGAAAACTTCCAATGTAAAAAGGTAAACAAAAGAAACCCAAAACACTCAAAACCGAGAGCAGCAGTGAACAGTTAGCTTTCAGAGGATATCATTCTTTCGGCGTAAGAAACATAGAAATGTGAATAACAAGCAAATATACAACAGAAATAAGGCTGTAGAACTTAATGATGAGAATTCACTATTCATTGGCTGTGTGGCCTCTTTAAGCCTCAGTCTCCCCACCTGTAAAACAGGGAGATCCAGGACTTCCCTGGCGGTCCAGTGGTTAAGACTCCGTGTTCCCAATGCAGGAGGCACCGGTTCCATCCCTGGTCGGGGAACTAAGATCCCACATGCTGCACAGCGCAGCCAAAATAAAAATAAAATAAAAAATAAAATAAAATAAAATAGGGAGATCCTTGCAGAATGGTAGGCCTGTAACACAGACTTCACTCTGATTATGACTGCAGTTGTCGACCCAGGGAAGCACTAGAAGCCTGAGAGCGAGAACGCCTTGCGCCTTGCCCGAGGGGAGTCGTCCAACTTCGGTGTGCCCCAGGGAGCTCGCCACATGCAGATTCCAAGGCCCCGCCCCACAGAGCCTGACTCAACACCTGAGGTCGGGTTTGGGAATCTGCATCTTAAGTAAGAGCCCAGGTAACTCCCACTGGGGAAACACTGCATCCAGCGCAAGGTCAAAGACACCCTGGAAAGCAGGTCTGCCCTGGAGGAGAACGTGTGGTCATGCAGAAACAGGGCTGGCTGTGGCTGGGGTCAATTGCCCATTTATGACCCCAGGTGGATTTTGTCAGCAGTCACGGCTAGGAAGAAGTGGCATGCCACAGATACCTTTGGAATCTCCAGTTTGCAGAAATAGTGAATAATGACTTGTCACCTTTGTGCTTTCCTCCCTGAGGGACAGAGTCCTGGCAGCTGATTTAGGCCAGGATCTGGTTCCAACATGTCTGAACCGCGTGCCCCCAGGCCCACAACTGACCGCTCTGCATCTGTAAAATGGGAACAACGACAGCACCATCAGGATTCCTCGCACCGGCTCGTGGCCGTCACTTGAGGCTATCAGGAGCCGAGGCACAGAGCAAGGATCCCGCAGTAGGATTAGGGAGGCACTTCTTAAGTCCTGCACATTAGGGGTCCCTTTCCTTTCTCAATCACAGGAAGGCAGGGCCTAGGACAAACAAAAACATCTAAGTGGAGACCACACACATCCTGGCCATACATCTCAGGGAAAAATAAGCGGTGGGTCCAGGCACGGAGCCTATGCTTTTAAGGCACCCTTGTCTTAATCGGAGTCTCAATCTTAATTCTGTTTTCATTTTCCTAACCACAACCTGGCCTCCACGCTCTTCCTCTCTGGCCGGGATTCTAAGTGAGAGGAGAAGCAAGGCCATGGGGTGGGGGAGATGGAGAGCCATACTCCAGCTGGCTGATCTCTTGTCTCAGCCTGGTCCCTGCCTACTGAAGTAATTCAACAGTGTCACTGATTCAGACACAAGAAGTCATCCCTCGCACATCATAGCTTCATTGCAAAATCATTTGGGGAATTTCGGGTGAACCCCAAATCTTTCTCTTTCTCAAAAATAATATTAAAGTGGCACAGTGGTTAAGAATCCGCCTGCCAATGCAGGGGACACAGGTTCGAGCCCTGGTCTGGGAAGATCCCACATGCCGTGGAACAACTAAGCCCTTGCGCCACAACTACTGAGCCTGTGCTCTAGGACCCACGAGCCACAACTACTGAAGCCCGTGTGCCTAGAGCCCATGCTCCGCAACAAGAGAAGCCACTGCAATGAGAAGCCCGTGCACTGCAAAGGAGAGTAGCCCCCACTCACCGCAACTAGAGAAAGCCCGCGCACAGCAACGAAGACCCAACACAGCCAAAAAATAAATAAATAAAATAAATTTATATATTAAAAAAAATAAATATTAAAGTAATTTCTGCTCCACCCCAGCTCTATGGAAAATGCAGACAGACTCATTGTCCTACTGTAGACCGAGAGCTCTCCTAGACCGCACTGTCATCCCTGGGCCCTGTGTCAGGCACGTGGCAGGTATGGCCCGAAGGAGCGAGTGAGCCTGCTGTCCTGCTCAGCGTTGTGTGGGGAATGTCTCCCTGCTGAACACACAGCCCCACCTCCCTGTTCCCTGCAGCCCCCTTTCTCTCACATGGAGGGATGCCCCTTCAATCTCCTCCCATGGGTCCCTGGCCCCTCCACTTTGTAGCAGCTGGAGAAACACTCAGGTCCCAGTGGAAGTAGAGCAAGGGAAAGTGAGAAGCTCCAAACAGCCCAGGGCTGGAGGCTGTTTCAGGGAAGGATTCCCCGGGTGGCAGGGAGAGCAAGCAGAGCAGAGAAAACAGAGAAAACTGCAGCCTCAGGGCCGGCTGGGAGTCAGTGCCCACCCTCTCCCCTCCCTGGAGGCCGCTGGGGAAGGGAACAGTGTGCGGAAGGGAAAGCTCCCTCGTGGACTGGCGCCTGTCTGCTTCACAGCAGGGAGTCCAGGCCGTCAGTTCCTTAGAGTCGGGGGGCCTGGGTCTCAATTCTCCTTAGAAGCTCCAAACCCCTAGTGGGGTCTGGTCCAGCAGGGCAGGGATTTAATATCTGTTGAATTAAATTGAGCTAGACTGAAGCTGAGGGGGAAACAACACTGTATGAGTTTCCTGGGGCTGCTGTAACAAACAACCACATACTTGGTGGCTTAACACAACAGAAATGTATTATTTTACAGTTCTGGAGGCCAGAAGTTCAAAGTCAAGGTGTCGGCAGGGCCATGCTCCCTCTGAAGGCTCCAGGGGAGGGTCCTTCCTGCCTCTTCCAGTTCCTGGTGTCTCCAGGTGTCCCTTGGCTCCAAAGCTCTGCCTCTGTCTTTGCATGGCTTTTTCTTCCCGAGTCTCTGTTTTTTTTCTGTCTCTTACAAGGACACTCTCCTTTAGGACCCACTCTAGTCCATGATCTCATCTTGATTCTCATCTGAATTATAATTACAAAGACCCTTTTTCCAAATAAAGTCACAGTCTGAGGTTCTGGGTGAACAGGACCTTTTGGGGGACACTCTTCACCCCAGTGCATACATTAAATAGCAAATAGCACAGGCAGAAGTGACAAGAAGGTGGCTGGGAGCTGGGAGACCTTGATCTAGTTACTTGTGGCTCAGTTGTCCCAGCTGTCAAGGGCTCCCATTAGCATCTCTGACCTCCACTGCCAGCTGGGAGGTGGGGTTCCCGGCTGCCTTTTACAAATGAGGAAACTGAGGCTCGGAGGGGTTGAACGTACGGGCAAGGTCACATAGCCGGCTAGAGCTGGGAGTAGAATCCAGGTCGACTGGCACCGGAGCTTAGGGATTTCACAGCCAGGAAGGGCTGGGTTTGAGGAAACCCCCAGCACCGATAAGGTCCCAAGATCTTTCCACTCCAAGGAACTTAATTTATCAAAAGAAAGCAAAGGTGAACTGTCTTGGTTTTCATGTTCCTTCACTTCCTCATGTCGTAGATTTTGGAATGCGGCTACTTCCCTGGAATCACTTGAGAAAGTGAGGTCAAAGAGAACAAGGATTAATTAAATTATTCCTAGAAATTAGTCTGTACTAGGGAAGTAAGGTGCAGAGACCCAGCTGGACCCAGCCTTGCCCCTGTTGCCTATGAGGACCTAATACACTTGGGAAGCTACGCTGACCTTCACCTGGATGCCTGCTCCTTCCCACACTGGCCAAAAACACCAGGTGGTTCGGGAAAGATTTGCCCCAGGAGTGGAGGGGGTGGGGGATTGGGAAGCAAATCTTCTCCCCCCACCCCAAGTATGGCTCTGCAGTGTCTGTTCAACTTTGAAGTCCAGAGGTTGCAGAACGTCTTGTTAGGAAGTTTCTAGTACCTTGGACCATGTTCTGAAGAAATGCATTCATTTATTCAATCAATCTCTATTGTGTACTGCCCAAGACCAGGTTGTCAGCTCCAAAGGCGGGAGGGCAGGCTTTGTTCGCAAGGGGCCCCCCAGGGTTCAGAACCTGGCGTCCACCAGGCCCCCGTTGAGCTGCTGAACAAATGCAGGAACAGGCCCTGTCCTAGACCACAGGACGTCAGAAGAAAGGTTCTACTGAAAGGGCAGGGAAGAATGAATTTCTTGCTCCCGGGCCTCGGTTTCCTTATCTGGAGATGGCGGACCGCTGCCTGAAGTTGTAGGGTTATAGGTGGCTGGGCCACCAGCTTCTCCCCCGCCTGTCCCCAACCCACAATCCGTGCCAATGCAAATGCTCCCTGACCCTGGCCGGTGTGCTTGCATCCTCTCGGTTCCCGGAGCTGAGGAAGTAACCCGCTGAAAGGAGGCCGACTTAATGGCTCCATTTGGATGAGGTTTTCGCACAGAGCTTGTTCCCGTCACATCTCAAGGCAGGCCAGCCGCCTCAGAGGTGCGGGCGCCCGGCCTCTGTGAACTCACGACCTTCTCACGGGCCCCGTGGGCGGTTATCAGCACCCTCATTTTCGGGGGTGGCGCCCAGGGCTCAGAGAGGCCAAGCCACTCGCCCAAGGTCACACAGCTTCGCAGAGACAGAGGGGGAATGGGGACGCGGGTCTCTCGAGCCCCGCTCCAGCGGCTTTTCGAAGACACTCGCTACCTTCCTATTGTGACGCTCAGGAATAAAACGGGAAGCCCGGACGCCCGCTTTCACCTAAAACAATGCTCCACGCAGATCTGTGTGAACAAAAGCAACCAGAAATCCGCCTCGGGTTTTCGGCCCGCCCGGCCCGCCGGCCAATTGACTCCGCCGGCCGCCGCGGGGCGGGCCGGGGCGGTTCCAACGTGATCGACAGCCCCGGGGAGGCGTGGCCGCGGCAGGGGCGAATTGGATTGGGGACCCGGAACAATCATGGGCCGAGAAGGCGCAGCCCGAGCCAATCAGCTCGGGGGGCGGGCCCTGCCGCCTGGCTGTCGTGAGAGGCGGCCTCCCCGCCCACTTGCGCCTCGTCCCGGCGCCCGTCAGCTGCGAACGCGGCGCTCGGCCCGGATCCGTCCGCGGCGCTGGAAGCAAAGGCGCGAGGCCGTGGCAAGTGCCGGCGCAGATCCCTCCGCCGCCCGCTCCCGAGTTCGCTCCGAGCGCCGCTCCCGAGCCGCCGCGGCCTCCGTCCCGGGTAACGGCCGTCGGCCCAGCGCGGCGGCGCGGCGGCATGGCCCGGGCGGCTCCGTCGGGGGGCGGCCCGCAGTGACAGACCCTGCGGCGCGGGGGGAGATGGGGGCGGCCGCCTCCCGGGCGACGACGACGACGACGAGGAGCAGCCGCCGCCGCCGCCGCGCACCGGCCGCCGCCGGGGACGGGCGCGGGCCAGGAGCCCGCCCGTGAGCGGGGGGCCCGAGGCCGATCGCCGCCCCCGGCCGCCCCGGCCGCCCCGGGCCCCCCCGGCGCCCCGCGCGCGCCCGCCCGCCGGCCCCTGGCGGGGGTCTCGCCCGCGCCGCGCGCCCCCGGCCCCGGCGCGGCCCTCGGCTCCCGGCCGCCCTCGCCCTCGCCCGGCCCCGGCCGCGCCCCCGCCCGCGCCCGCCCGCGCCCCCGGCCCCGGCCTCGGCCCCGGGCGGCGGCCCCCGACCCCGCGTGGCGGCGCGGCGCGGGCGGCAGCATGGTGGAGAAGCGCTGCCCGCTGCAGAGGGACGGCGTGTACCGCTGGTTCTCGGAGCTGCCGTCGCCGCAGCGCGTGGAGTTCCTGTGCGGCCTGCTGGACCTGTGCATCCCGCTCGAGCTGCGCTTCCTCGGCTCGTGCCTCGAGGACCTGGCCCGCAAGGACTACCACTCGCTGCGCGACTCGGAGATCAAGGCCAACAACCCGGCCGACCTGGGCAGCCTCACCAACCTGACAGACGAGGTGGTGCGCAGCAAACTGCTCGTGTCGCTGGCGCTGCTGGGCTCGGAGCAGCGCGAGGCGGCGGGCGTGCTCTACCGCACGCTCACGCACATCGACTCCATCATCCACAACTACGGGCTGCAGCTCAACGAGGGCCGCACAGGCGATGAGTTCCTGCTGCTTTTCACCATGGCCTCCAACCACCCGGCCTTCAGCTTCCACCAGAAGCAGGTGCTGCGCCAGGAGCTCACGCAGATCCAGAGCAGTCTGAGCGGCGGCGGCGGCGGCGGCGGGGGCCCCGGGGGCAAGAGCGCGCTGCCCACATGCCCGGCCTGCCACAAGGTGCGTGCCCGCGCGCCAAGCTCTCACCCCGGGCCCCAAGCCCCCGCCGGAACCCCAAACCTCACACTTAGCTCTCCAAGCCCCCACTGGCACCCCACATCACCGCAAACCCCTGCGCGCACCCCAGGCTTCCGACCCACCGACTCCTCGCCACCCCAAGCTTCCACTCCGCACTTCACTCCGTGTCCCACGCCTCCCTCCTGCACTTCAGACCCCACCCTCACCTCAACCCCCTATTCCCTCCTTGCACTCCAAACCCGCACCCCTAGACCCCGCCCGGCACCCCACGCCCCCTGGGGCCCATCGCACCCGCCTTACTCGGGGCCCGGGGGAGGGGGCTCCGGGACTGGGGAAGGACGCCCCGGGCAGAGTTCGCGGCCCGCCGGGCCTTCGGTACACGTCTTCCGCGGGAAGCTGGAACCGAGATAAGGCCTTTGTCCCCTTCATCGGGCTGTTGGGCGACAGATAACCGTTACACATTGTGTCCTCTTGGTTTCTCCAAATCTGGTGTTTATTATCAGAAAAGGAAGCCGCTAGTGAGGTGGAGATTAGAAGGCGCTGGAACGATAGGAGACGTTCGCGGGGTGCTGTGCTGGGGCTCCCACGGCTTAGGTGTCCATTTCCCGGGAGTGGTGGGGTCGGCGTCGCCCCGAGGAGGTTAGGGTCGGCGTGGGCCGCAGGCCGCCATGGGCCGCAGGCCGCCGTGTGCACGTGTGTCAGTGTGTGCGTGTACGTGAGTACACGTCTGCTTGAGTGTATGTGCATTGTGTGTATACGTGAGTGTGTGCGCACGTATATATGTGTATAGAGTGTATATGTGTATTTCTGAATGTGTACGTGTGTCTGTATTTATACTGTGTGTAAGAACCGGGCTGTTGTAACAGACGGAAAAGCAGGTTTGGAGCCTTCAACGCATGTGAAACAGTTATTTCTCCGTGACCCGCCTTCCTTTTTAGAAACAAATCCCAGGCTGATTGAGAGTCCAACTAGGATTAGTTAAAAGATCTCCTGTCTCCAAATTAAACAGGAAGGGCAGAGTGGTCGTTCAGTTAGAAATGTGAACTTTTGTCTAAATGTTTAAAAACTATGTAAACACAAAGCATTTGGGGCTCAAACGTCTTTTTAACAGCCCCCTGGGACCCTGTGCCAGAATTGTGCTCCAAGCAAAAGGATTTATTTTTGACCACGTGTGTTGTGTGTTTTGGGATTAAAACTGACTTTCTTTGGGAAGTAAAAGATTGCAATCATACCAGTAGTCTGAGTGCTTTTTGATAGTGTCTGCGCTGTCCGAAACTAAAACTTTGTTTCTCTGGTTTGCTAGTGGTGGTTTTTAAGCTCTTTCAACTGTGGATTGTGGCTTTTAATGATTTCCTTTGAGACGTGGTTGTGATACCTACATTGGTTGTTTTTTTTTTTAGCTGCATTGGGTCTTCGTTGCTGTGCACAGTCTTTCTCTGGTTTCCGCAAGCAGGGGCTACTCTTGTGGTGCGTGGGCTTCTCATTGGGGTGTCTTGTGGAGCACAGGCTCTAGGCGCACGGGCTTCAGTAGTTGTGGCATGCAGGCTCAGTAGTTGTGGCTCTCAGGCTCTAGACTGCAGGCTCAGTAGTTGTGGCGCACGGGCTTAGTTGCTCCACGGCATGTGGGATCTTCCCGGACCAGGGCTCGAACCCATATCCCCTGCATTGGCAGGCAGATTCTTAAACACTGTGCCACCAGGGAAGCCCCCCCCACATTGGTTTTTAACTTGTATCTTTTTTGAGATATGAACCACCTCTGAGACTTTGGTTTCCTTTTTTAAGCGTGTGTTCAAATCCCATCCTAAAAATGTTTTTCCAGCTACAACAAAGGGAAAGCAGGGTCCTATAAAATGTGGTTGTCCATAGGGCACTCAGTAGGCTCTGGGGTGCTGGTGTTCATGGGCTTTCAGTCCCTGGTGGCCAGTTTCATGAGCTCTCAGTCCTCTGTTTGTGTTAGTAAACACTGGTAGTGTCTGTGGCTGTTACACCAGTCATATTCACCTCTTGAAGGGGATTCCTTTGTGTGTACAGATGCATCACTTTATAAGAGCAGAAGATGGCGATTATTTTGGCGGGGCAGCGAGCTAAAGCTAGAACAAAAATACCTTTTATGAGAGAGACTTTTTGTCAAGCCAGAAACCCCTTTGATGAGATGCAGGGGCTCGGAATTGACCAGCTGTGTGACCTAGGCCAGAATCCTCTCTCGTCCTGGTTTTCCCTTTGGGGGTGGAAAGCAGGTTACCTGTCTCATGGGCTCGTTTGGAGGGTTCCATGAGGTCCCATGTGAAGCGCCCAGGAGATGTTCTGTGAGAGCTCTCTTGGCCTTGTCCTCTCTGGCTTTCCATAGAGGAGCGCTAACTTTTTTTTTGGCTGCAGTGCTGGGCTTGTGGGATCTTAGTTCCCCGACCAGGGATGGAACCCCGACCCATGACAGTGAGAACGCCAAGTCCTAACCACTGGACTGCCAGGGAATTCCCTAGGAGTACTAACTTAAACAAGGCACGTTGTCAGGGAGTGAAATATTTATGTTTTGGAGTTTTGGTGTTTTCTAAGTTGATTTTTGAATATGTAGTTACTTGGAGCTGGCTTTTTTGTTGTTGTTGTTCTGTTCATCTGTGGGAATTTGGAGAATTTTGCCTGACATTTAATAATGAGGTTATAATGAGTAACCTTGGGGCCATTGCTTCCATGTTTCAGAAGCAATCATGGTGTCTGGTTTTACCTAGTACATCCCCTGTGTCACTGCTGAACTTAACTTCACTCATATTCACTTAACTTTCTGTTCCTTTGCTGCTTTCAAATTCATGCCTGACACTGATACACAAGTCCTATGAAATCTAACAAGTAAGCCTTTTGCCTTGTTAGTATCCCTAAATCTAATATTTAGTGCAGTCCTGAAAAAGCAGCCCCTTAAAGCTCTGTTTGCATTTCTTTTGTAAGACGTTGTGTTTTGTTTTGAACTCTTTGAGCTTAGAGACTTTGTGTTTATCTTTTAAAGATAAAGACGTTAATTGTTTTTTATTCTTTATCCTATTTAAAGGAACATACTTCTTGTAACTAAATTTTCTGATATAGTCAGTATTTGCAATTCCTTCTCTAAAGTCTCACTGGGTTATTTTAAAATTCTTCTTGCTCCAAGGACTTGTAGAAGAAGTTGAAAAGTGTGAAGAATGTAAAATAGACATTTTTACTTTCAGAAAGGAAGGTGTTCGTAGGCTGGAGGGAGAGTGGGGTGGCTTCACTGTGCTCAGTAGCTAGGCACTGTAGGTGTGCAGTGTGAAAAACTGTCTTTCCATTTTATTTAATTATAAAGCCATAGTTTTGGGAAAAGTTTAAATTTATCTTTTGCCATCTTTTCTCTGTATGAGTGATAAAGTGCTGTGGCATATGCTTATTTATTTATTGAGATTTAATTCGTATGTCATGAAATTCACTCCTCTAAAGTGTATAGTTCAGTGGTTTCTAGTATATTCACAGAGTTGTGCAGCCATCACCACTGTCTGATTCCAGAACATTTTCATCACCCCTAAAAGAAACCTGTACCTATTTGCAGTCACTTCCCATTCACCCTCCCCCAGCCGTGACCACCACTAATCTACTTTCTGTCTGTGGATTTGCCTGTTGTGGGCATTTCATGTGAATGGGATCACACGCTAGGTGGCCTTTCGTGGTTGGCTGCTTTCACTCAGCGTACTGTTCTCAAGGTTCACTCATGTCCTGTGTAGCCTGTGTCAGCACTTCACTCCTTTCAGGCTGAATAATTTCTGTTGTGTGGCTCTACCCCGTTTTGTTTGTCCATCCATCAGTTGATGGGTTTGTGAGTTGTCTCCGGTGCTTGCTTCTAGACTTTTTCATTCACGGCTAGTAGGCTCGTGTCTTAATCCCTTCCACCTAACACTTGCTCATTCGTCTCCGGAGTGTCGCCCGCACACGGCCGTCCGGAGGGACCCGGCTCTCAACGGTAAGAGCGCACCTGGCGGGTTGCTGGGCGTCGGTGCAGCGCCCGGCAGGTCTGTCCCTGGGCTCCCAGCGGAACTGCGGTGAGAGGTGGCAGAGGCCACTCTGCTCTCAGGGCTGCCGGTCAGCTCCGTGGTCACGCTGTGAGGCGGGGAGCTGTGAGCCCCTCCTGCCCTCGCGTTCCGGAATCCTCGTGATGAGGATCCTCACGGACCCACTTCGAGAGGGTGTCGAAACTGCTTGTAAAGTGCTTAGTGCAGGAGCGTGGTGGGTGGCGGCCCTCCTCTGGGTGTGTGTCCTGTGATACAGCTCCGGAGTCCTCCTCTGTGGGCTGAGTGCCCGAGAAACTTGGGGTCCACGCAGATACGGTGAACAAACCTGCTAATAATCTCTTGCCCAAGGCAAGCAAGAGCTTGCTTTGTCTCGTTGCTTTTCGTAAGCTGTTGGAAATCATTGCAGTTCAGAGGTGAGACACCTGGTAGTTTGTCATGTGCGGTAGAAATGGCTTCCTCTGGTTTCTCCTTTAACCCTAAACCCTGGACTGTTGGAGCTGAAAGTAGTCTGAAACCACAGGAAGGGACTTTGCCTGGAGCTGCTGTTTTCCCTCTCAGGTTAAAGGAAGAGCTGTGCCTGGAAGGCCAGTGCGGCTCCCTGTTCACACTTGTTCCAGGCAGCTGAGGTCCAAGGTCACCAGCCTCTAAGCAAGTCTGACTTCCTTCATCACACTGCAGGAGAGGGTGTCCTGAGATAGATTGGATTTTTTTTTTTTTTGGCCAGCTTTTATAGGTCCCAAAGAGTGTCCTCTTTTTGTAGTGAAGTACGTGATAAGGAATTGAGACATCCTGGGGTACGGTTTTAATTGCTTTTCTGCTGCTGGTATATTCGTTGAAAATGAAAACCCCTCACGTCTCCTTGGAGTCTCAGTCCTGCTGTTTTTCTCCTGTATAATGGCTCAGATTATGTGGCACTTTAATTACTGTCTTTTGCCCTCAGGTTAATTTAAGGCTATTTACTTTGACAGGAGCTAGTTCGCATTTGCTTTATTTAACTCAACAAACATTTTTGAGTTCCTATTCCACATGTGTTCTGGAGTATAGTTGTAGAAGCTGGAAGTTTCATGTCATATTAGGGTGTGATGAGCGATGGGGTAGCATTACTGATACAAGTTAGAACGTAATTGCAGATAAACATCAACATTAGCCTTGTTTCTGCAGTTTTTGAAGTTCATTGTTTACTTAGGCTTTATTTTACCCATTTTTCTTCTCAGTCCTGTATACTTTATTTACCTTCCTTTTGGATTGAGGACATTTTGGATTAATATACATATTTTCCCAACAAATTCACTTATGAGTTTTACAACTTGAAAGGAAGCTAGGAGGAGGGACCCGAGCTGGTACATCCTTTCTGTTTGCTAAATTGTTGACTGCTGACCTCCTTAGAGACTGTTAGTAAATCAAAGGAAAAATTTTATCACATCTAGGAAAAATAGTCTCTACTTCAGTATTCTTTTTATTTTTTCCTGCCTTAGATGGATTGGACTTTAGAAAAAAAGATCTTTTGGGTATCTTTTTTTTTTTGAGAACCCGCCTCAGAACACTGCTTCTCTCATTAGTTTGAGTAGGAGCTGTTGCCCCAAGTTCACTAACTGGTTTACAGATTATTGAAGGGTTTCTGATTTTTGACTTTACCCTTGAAATATACAGTTTAGAAATCACTTTCAACCAGGCAGCGGCTTTGTAGGAGCCTCCCTATTTATAATAGCCACTCTATTTTATGGCTGCCCTGTGAGACCTAACATATTATAGCAACGTTTCCTGTCAAAAGTGAAAAGCAATTATCGAGAACTAATGAAATATTTGGTTAATTCTTAAGCAGTTTGTTTTGTTTTCGGTTAGAAGGCCTGAAGTTATTTAGAGAGAAGAGAAGACAAAGGCAAGACAGACTGTCTTTCAAATAATGGCTAATTTCACATAATCTCTTTGACACAGTATACGGCCAGGACCTCAGAGGCAGGGCCAGCGGACTCGCCTCTGGGGGGTTGGAACTTGGGGTGGGTGTTTTGCAGGTTATCTGTACCCGTCCTGTCCTTAGTCTCTCGTTTCGGGGCAGAGGTTGCCTTTCTGTCCCAGGCAGTCCCTCTGTCTCTGTTCTGGTCACATCTGCCTGTTTCCTCAGGGACATTGTTAGGTCACGTGCTGCGCTTTGCTATTTCCTGACCTCCCCACCTCCCCACACCAACCTTTGACCTCCACTGTTTTCCCACTTGGAGCATCAGCACTTTCATGGAAGCAGCAAGACCCTTCCTTCCACGTGTCCCCTCAGTCATCCACTCACGTCTTGGTTCCTTTGTGACCAAGTCCTGCCCCAGAGCAGCCAGCAGGCCTGCTCTCCAGGGAGAGCCCATTTTTAACAGTTTGGTGTGAATCCTTCTGAGGTTCTAATGCCTATATAAATATATACTTATGTATTCTTTGAAAACATCATATATGCATAATTAAATACAAATAGGATCTCCCATACATGCTATTCTGCCCGCGTGTGCGTGCGCGCGCACGCACACACACACACACACACACACACACCCAAACCCAAACCCAAACCCAGTGATACAGAATACAGCCAGCCTCCTGGAACCTGGCTTCTGCCCCCAGCCTCTTCAACTAGAACAGTTTTTATTAAAGGGAACCCAATAAATCTTTTAAATTAAAAATATTTTAATAGATAATGAGAGGTAAAAAAAAAATTGAAAAGCTACAAAAGAATATTCAATGAGACATCCCTTTCTTTCCCCTCCCCCATCCCCCATGCAATCAGGGAAGGACACACAGGACGTTTCAAGGTTCCTTTCCTTTACCTGCTGGTTGATACCTTTTATTTCATATTAAAAAAACAAGTTTTTGTTTTTTTGTTTTTTTTTACCCAGGAACCCATGCAGTTCCGTTCCCCTCTTTGTTCCTTGTAGAACCTTCCAGAAAGACTCTCTGTCTTTACAAATAGGTAACTGGTGTCTTGCTGCACGTACAGGTCTGTCCCTTGTTTGCTTCTCTTGGCGTCTTTCTTGATGAGCCTTCATGTCAGTGCACAGAGCGGCTTCATTCTATTTTGTGGCTGCCCTGTGTGTCTCTGTTGACGAGCACTGTTCCCACCTTACTGTTGCAGACAATGTCCGTCACTTCCATGTCATGTACACGTCACCTGCATATGGCCTTTCACATGTTGCTAAGTGTGTCTCCAGAGCCGAAGCCTGGACGTGGGGTTGGTGGCAGGTCACATGGTCTGCGCTTATGTAATTATTTGGGGTGTCGCCGAGCTGCACCTTGTGGGACCTCCACAGCGTGTGTGAGCGCCTGTCTGCGTCCCTCCCCTCCCGCTGGGCGTCAGCGCACCGCTGGCTGCTGCCGGGCACTTAGGCGAGGAATGCTGCTCAGTGCAGGGACGTGTTTGCAGGTGATCCATTTTATTTATTTTTGTTGAGCTCTCCGTATCCTTTGCCCCTTTCTGTTGGGTTGTTGATCTTTTCTTTATTGTTTTTTAGGAGCTCTTTAAGTTTCAAGGAAATTATCCTTTTGTCTTTAGTGGAAGTTGTAGGTATTTGTTTTCCAGGTTTGGATTTTTTCCAAGAGACTTTACCATGCAGTTTTTGTTTGTTTGTTTGTTTGTTTTAATGTCATTCTTTTCAGTCTCGTTTGGCTTCTGGGTGTTGTGTCACAATTAGAAATGCAGTATACATTATGCATCGTACATATTACTATACATATGCATAGATTGTGCTCATATACACATCATGCATTATACATGATAACCATTCCCTGTGGTGTCTTCTTACAAAACTTGTGTGGTTTCTCATTTTACATTTAGCAGATCCATCTGGAATTTATTTGGTATAAGGTACAAAGCTGGTTTTATATTTTCCAGATGACCACCTAGTTGTCCCAGTGCCATTCGTTGAATAATGCATCCTTTCCCTCTCAGATTTAAAGTGCTGTCTGTTACGGTATGGCGTATTTCCCAAGTATGTTTCGGTTTACTTCTAGACTCTCCATTGGGTCTCACTGATGTCTTTATCTTGATGACCTCTTATTTGCCAGATTCACTGGCTACTTTTCAGCCCTTATCCTTCTCATCTCTCATTTGTTCTGTGGGTTCCCTGCGCAGTGAAATTCCGCGGGGGATGGTGTTATTTTTTTTTTTTTAAACAAATGGGGCCGCTGAGATGCTGGGTTAAAGGGTCTGGGTGGGGCCTGGTCACCCGCTGCCTGGGAGTGGGCCCCCTCCCTTACTTCTCTGGCACCGCTGACTTCCTCCTGCTTCTATGAGCGTTTGTTTTCCGTTTCTCTCCTGCTTTCCTGCCCTTTTGATGATGGTATTCCTCAGGCTTCTCTCCTCCTTTCTCTTCTCTTGTTACTTTATAATTCATGACATCTTCAGCTGTGATTTTGCCGCTCTCTCTGGTTACCCCCAAATCTCTAACTAACTGGGACTGAGCTACAGCTGGATGTCCCAGGGAGCTCAGTGTGTACAGAGGCAAGGTCCTCTCTTCCCATCCTTTATTGCTGCGCCCTTGTCCTGATCCCCAGCCAGGAGCCCACACCTGCTTTCTCATTTTCAACCAGCTTGTTCTCAGGTCCCAAGCATCTCCATAGACTTACTGTTCTCCATCGGCACTGCCGCAGCCCGGTTCAGCGTTGGGTCTGTCTGTCTGTCTGTCCCTCGCTCTCTCCCCCCTCACCTCTCCCTAACACACTTGGCATGATGGTTACATCTGTGGGACACTCCTTAGTAGGTGGATTTGGGGTAGTTTATCAGGGATTCAGAGCACAGATTAAAGCTGTCTTCTGGGGACAAGCACAGCCCTAGCCCCGCGCGGCCCTGCCTCATCGCAAGTCAAGAAGCAGACTGGAATGTGAGTGACGACCTCTTTGTAGAATTAACTGATGCCATTGTTTTAAGTCTACAAGAGGCAACTTTATAACTTCTCTCTTTTGTTTTTTGATTAAATTTAAAACAGAAATTTCGGTACCTTAACTCCTTTTAGAAATAACAGTGACATGTTCAGGTGCCGACTTTAACCTGGTTGTAGTCTAGTACCACACCTACTCGTCTCCCTGGCCTGGGTCTGTGTACTGTAACACCCCGTAGTCTCCCTGGGCCCCTCTTAGCCTCTAACAGCAGTTCCCAGGGTGGCACAGAAACGGTCCTGGTAAGATGCCCGTAGGAGGGTTATTCTCTGGCATGCAGTTCTTAGCATGGTGTGCTGCGTCCTTTGTGATCTGCCCCTTGCCCGGCTATATTCAGCTTTTATATTGCTCCTGTTCACTGTGTTGCCACGTTGCCCTGAGCCTTTGCAGATGCTGTTCTCTCAGATGGGACACCTGCTGCCTGGGGCATCCCAACCCCTACTTCCTGGTGCACACATATTAAATAAGACTTCTTCTGGCTCCTTCTGTCCTAGCCCTTACCCTACTGTAGTAGGGTTCTTTAAGTTTTCATCACCAAACTTTGCCTTATTGGAGGGCAGAGACTGTGTCTCTGTCTTTCAATCCCAGAGGCCAGCGGTCCCTGCCACCTAGTAGGGGCTGTGTCCTGAGCGTCTGTGAAAACCCAGTGGAAGGGACATGTTGGTGTTTATGAAAGGCCCCCTCAGTGAAAACCTTTTCTTCCTTAGTGCTTTTCTTCTCTATGGCCCTATTAGTAATATCTGTTACCAACTCACACTCTCCATAGCCTTTATCCAATGGCTGTTTCTCTTACGCATTACACAGCCGTAGATTCTAGTGAATTTTAACATCTGTATCCTACTTACTTATTTTTCAAAAGCCGGCGTGCAAAAGCTTCTGTTGGGAGAAACTCTCTGAATAGGATGGTTTGGCTTTATATTACGCTGTGACAAAACCAAGTTTATGGACAAGTACACCCAGAGCTGGGGAGGAGGTGAGAGCTGGGGACAGGGCATGTGGTCTTCCGGTGCTCTGGTGGGCTGGTCACCTGTGGCGCCATGCACGTGGATCAGGTCGTCTTGGAGAGGTAGCTTAGAGCTTGTATCTCTAAACGTAAGACTCTTTCACTATATTCCTTTAGTGTTTGCAGAATTGTAAATCATGGTAAGCCTAGATGTTTTAACGTGCTATAGAACGGCAGTAAACCGAGCGACTGTTATCACCCCAGTTGTTAGTTTATATGTCTTTTATACTTTAAACATTGACATCAGATTCATTATAAGAAGGGAGCATTATAGCATCATTTCGTAGTTATTTGGGACTTTTACATAAGAACTTCAGTAGAATTACTAGAAAGAAATTGTATCCTCAATTTTCTTACTGATTCACAGTGAATCTAATTAAAACATATATATGTAGGAACTACTTCTAGAAATATTATAGTCTAGACTAGAAAAAATAACTTTGAAAAAGGAGGAGAATTAATTTGTGGGGAAGAAAAACAGTCCCTTCTCCCATCACATTTGGGCATTTTAATAAAAATTAAAAGCTTGGGAATAATGGTAACGACCTAGCTGTAACAAAGTCAGTTAAATTAATGAGAACTTTGAACGTACTGGGTGTTGGGGCCGCGTGGGAGGCACTGCGCGGTGCGTGTACTCCGCCTGGACGCGATCAAGTATTAAAATACTCTTCGGAACTTCGCTCCTCCCTGTGGGAGGGTGATCCTCCTGTCGCCAGCTTCCCGACAGAGTGTGTTTCTGGTACGGGTACTTTGCAGGGTGGGATTTTTCTGAAAACTCTTATTTTGTGTGGGTTTTTTCCTGTACTTTAAAGACTAGGTATGAAGCTCGTGAACCAGTGTGCTGTTCATATTCGTGCTGGCGAGGCTGATTGAGCAATCACAAGGATGCTTTTTCTTTCAGAATTGTTAGTGAAGAGATGAG
The DNA here is from genome assembly GCF_028023285.1 of Balaenoptera ricei. NCBI lineage: Eukaryota > Metazoa > Chordata > Mammalia > Artiodactyla > Balaenopteridae > Balaenoptera > Balaenoptera ricei. Next base: position 62,122,195 of record NC_082657.1, on the reverse strand, counting down.
TAGAAGACAGGTAGCACGCACACAAGAGGGGTCCGTGCCCTGCGCGGGGCGCTCTGCCGGGTGCTTCTGACGTGTGTGCGCGGTCTTCCCGGTGAGCCTGTGAGGGAGGTTCCGTCCCATCCCGTCCTGTCCCCATTCTGGCAGCAGGGAGACAGACACAGGGCTTAAGGATGAGGAACTTCAGAGGTGACATGAGTAAGGGGCTGTGTGTATTATGTGACACCAAAATTATGTTAAAAGTGGTGGTTTTTTTTGTTTTTTTACTTCATCATTAAAAGTGAGAGGAAAACCCTGAAGAATATGGAATGAGAAGACAAAGGAGGCTAAGCTCTGTGGCTCGTGGAGTAGGAAGTGGGAGGCACTGGCAGTTGTGTGAGCTGCGGGCGCCCAGCCACCTCTGGGCGGCTCTGATTGTTCCTCGGAACCTTTTGTCGTAGTGACGTGGTTCCTCTCCCAGCCACCCCACCCCTACTCATTCATTTTTATTTTTTCAGTAACCTTTCGTTGATATCCTCAGTATTACAGCTCAGTGTATGTATAGTTTAGTTTAAAGGTAAAACTTACTTTCTGTGACTTGCACACTTTTTTTTTGTTTTAACCATTTTTTAATTTAATTTAATTAATGTATTTTTTATCATCTTTACTGGAGTATAGTTGCTTTACAATGCTGTGTTAGTTTCTGCTGTATAACAAAGTGGATCAGCTATACATATACATATATCCCCATATCCCCTCCCTCTTGCGTCTCCCTGCCACCCTCCCTATCCCATTCCTCTAGGTCGTCACAAAGCACCGAGCTGATCTCCCTGTGCTATGCGGCTGCTTCCCACTAGCTAGCTATTTTACATTTGTTAACGATTTTTTAAAATTGGAGTATAGTTAATGGACAATGTTTTGTTAGTTTCAGGTGTACAGCATAGCGATTCACTTATACATACATATATGTATTCTTTTTCAGATTCTTTTCCATTATAGATTATTGCAAGATACTGAATATAGTTCCCTGTGCTATACAGTAGGCCCTTGTTGTTTACCTGTTTTATATATAGTAGTGTGTGTATGTTAATCCCAACCTCCTACTTTATCTATACCGTCCCCCTGCCCCCCCGCCCCGCTATCCCCTTTAGTAATCATAAGTCTATTTCTGTTTTGTAAGTAAGTTCATTTGTACCATTTTTTAGATTCCACATATAAGTGATATCATATGATGTTTGTCTTTCTTTGTCTGACTTCACTTAGTGTGATAATCTCTAGGTCCATCCATGTTGCTGCACGTGGCATTATTTCATTCTTTTTTATGGCTGAATAATACTCCATTGTGTGTATATACCATATCTTCTTTACCTATTCATCTGTTGATGGACATTCCATGTCTTGGGTATTGTAAATAGTGCTGCTATGAACATTGTGGTGCATGTATCTTTTTGAATTAGAGTTCTCATCTTTTCTGGATATATGCCCAGGAGTGGGATTGCTGGATCATATGGTAGCTCTGTTTTTAGTTTTTAAGGAACCTCCATACTGTTCTGCATAGTGGCTGCACCAATTTACATTCCCACCAACAGTGTAGGAGGGTTCCCTTTTCTCCACACCCTCTCCAGCATTTGTTATTTGTAGACTTTTTGATGATGACCATTCTGATGGGTGTGAGATGATACCTCACTGTAGTTTTGTTTTGCATTTCTCTAATAATTAGTGACGTGGAGCATCTTTTCATGTGCCCGTTGGCCATCTGTATATCTTCTTTGGAGAAATGCTTATTTAGGTTTTCTGCCCATTTTAAAAAAAAATAAATTTATTTATTTTATTTATTTTTGGCTGTGTTGGGTCTTCGTTGCTTCACGCGGGCTTTCTCTGAGCTGTGGCGAGCAGGGGCTACTCTTCGTTGCAGTGTGCGGGCTTCTCATTGCAGTGGCTTCTCTTGTTGCGGAGCACAGGCTCTCAGGTGCACGGGCTTCAGTAGTTGTGGCCCGCGGGCTTAGTTGCTCGGCAGCATGTGGGATCTTCCCGGACCAGGGCTCGAACCTGTGTCCCCTGCATTGGCGGGTGGATTCTTAACCACTGCGCCACCAGGGGAGTCCTTCTGCCCATTTTTTTGATTGGGTTGTTTGCTTTTTGGATATTAAGCCACATGAGCTGTTTGTATATTTTGGAAATTCATCCCTTATTGGTCGCATTGTTTGCAGATATTTTCTTCCATTCCATAGGTTGTCTTTTCTTTTTGTTTATGGTTTTCTGTGCTGTGTAAAAAGCTTTTAAGTTTAATTAAGTCCCATTTGTTTATTTTTGTTTTTATTTCCATTATTCTAGGAGACAGATCAAAAAAAAATACTGCTACAATTTATGTCAAAGAGTGTTTTGCCTGTGTTTTCCTCTAGGAGTTTTATAGTATCCAGTCTTACATTTAGGTCTTTAATCTATTTTGAGTTTATTTTTGTATATGGTGTTAGAGAATGTTCTAATTTCATTCTTTTACATGTAGTTGTCCAGTTTTCCCAGCACCACTTATTTAAGAGACTGTCTTTTCTCCATTGTATATTCTTGCCTCCTGACTATAAGTGTGTGGGTTTATTTCTGGGCTTTCTGTTCTGTTCCGTTGATCTGTATTTCTATTTTTGTGCTAATACCATTACTGTTTTGATTACTGTAGTTTTGTAGTATACTCTGAAGTCAGGGAGCGTGATTCCTCCAGCTGCATTCTTCTTTCTCAAGGTTGTTTTGGCTATTGAGGGTCTTTTTTGCTTCCATACAAATTAAAAAGTGTTTTGTTCTATTTCTGTGAAAAATGCCATTGGTAATTTGATAGGGATTGCATTGAATCTATAGATTGCCTTGGGTAGTGTGGTCATTTTAACAATGTTAATCCTTCCAATCTAAGAACATGGTATATGCTTCCACCTGTTTGTGTTGACTTCAGTTTCTTTCATCTTGTAATTTTCAGAGTACAGGTCTTTTGCCTCCTTTGGTAGGTTTATTCCTAGGTATTTTATTCTTTGTGATGAGATGGTAGATGAGATCGTTTCCTTAATTTCTCTTTCTGATATTTCATTGTTAGTGTATAGAAATGCAACAGATTTCTGTGTATTAATTTTGTATCCAGCAACTTTACCAAATTCATTCATAAGCTCTAGCAGTTTCCTGGTAGCATCTTTAGGATTCTCTATGTATAGTATCATGTCATCTGCAAACAGTGACAGCTTTACTTCTTTTTCAATTTGGATTCCTTTTATTTCTTTTTCGTCTCTGATTGCCGTGGCTGGGACTTCCAAAACTACATTGAATAAAAGTGGCGAGAGTGGGCATCCTTGTCTTACTCCCGATCTTAGAGGAAACGCTTTCAGCTTTTCCCTGTTGAGAATGATGTTGGCTGTGGGTTTGTCATCTATTGTCTTTACTATGTTGAGGTATATTCCTTCTTTGCCCACTTTCTGAAGAGTTTTTATCATAAATGGATGTTGAATTTTATCAAAAACTTTTTCCGCATCTATTGAGATGATAATATGGTTTTTTTTTTTAATTATTAGCACCTTTAATTATTATTTGTTTGGCTGTGTTGGGTCTTCGTTTCTGTGCGAGGGCTTCCTCTAACTGCGGCAAGTGGGGGCCACTCTTCATCGCGGTGCGTGGGTCTCTCACTATCGTGGCCTCTCTTGTTGCGGAGCACAGGCTCCAGACGCGCAGGCTCAGTAGTTGTGGCTCACGGGCCTAGTTGCTCCGCAGCATGTGGGATCTTCCCAGACCAGGGCTCGAACCCGTGTCCCCTGCATTAGCAGGCAGATTCTCAACCACTGCGCCACCAGGGAAGCCCCCGAAAATATGGTTTTTATTCTTCAATTTGTTAATGTGGCGTATCACAAAATGCACACATTTTAAGTGTATCATGTGAGTGAGTGAGTGTTTTTCACCACTTGAGTTTTGGTAAATGAATGAACCCCTACCAAGATACAGAACATTACTATCACCCCAGAAAATTTCCTCATTCTGTTTTGGGTCAGTTCCCACCTTTACCACCACCAAACCCTGCTCTCTCCTACCTCCTGCCTTTTTTCTTTTTTTTCTCTTCTACTTTTCCCCCACCATTGATTAGTTCCACCTTTTCTGGAACTTCATTTAAGGGGACTCACAGACTCCATTTGAGCTATGGGCTTGCTTCGTTGCACTATTTTTAGTGGCTGGTCTAGGGGTTACTGCAGTTTCACAGTCTGCCTTCCTGAGTTCATGTGGAGTGTGAGAATCTTGCAATGGTATTGTACCCATAAGGTTTCTCTGTCCTTCATGCTGTGCTTAAATATGTATTGCTTCTATATATGCTGTTTAGTCCTACAATATGTTTTTTGCTTTAATAGGAATATATTTTTTTAAAGTTAAAATAAAGTATAGTCTTTTATGTTTACTCATGTATTTGCCATTTCTTACAGAAGAACCAGTTTGTTACCGTATCCCTTCAGTCTGGATGGAAATCTTTTCTTCAGCATGTTTTGGAGTGCAGGGCTGATGGCAAGAAATTCTCTGTTTTCTTTTATCCAAAAATGCTTTGTTTTGCCCTGTATTGTTAAAGGGTGTTTTCACTGGATGTAGGATTCTTTGTTGACTGTTCTTTTTCTTCTAGCTTTTAAAAGAGTTGAGACATGTCTTCTGGCCATCATTCATTTTATGGTTCTGTATCCAAAGTGCTGTTTTCCTCTGGCTGGTTTCAAGATCATCTCTGGCTTTGGTATTGGAACAGCTTGACTGTGTTGTTTTCTTGAATTTATCTTGTTTGCTGTTCTTTGAACTTACTGGATCTGTAAATTTTTTTATGTCTTTTACTAAATTGGGGAGATTTTCAGCCATAATTTCTCCATGGTTTTTCCTGTCTCCATCTCTCTTTCCTTCTGGAACTCTAGCTGCAGGTATGTTAAACCTTTTGATATTATTCCACAGGTCCTGGAAGCTTTGTTCTTCTTTTTTATTTTTCCCCAAAATATTTCTCTCTCTCTGTGTTTTGGATTGGACGCTTTCTGCTGATCTGTCTTGAAATTCACTGACTCTTCTATTAATTCCAAACTGCTGTTAAGGCCACCCAGTGGATTTTTTATTTCAGAAATAGCATTTTTTGTTTTAGAATTTCCATTAAAACTTGTTTTGTTATTTTAGGACAGGTTTTTAGAGCACTTTTAGGTTCCCAGAAAAATTGATCATAATCACCCAAAGTCCACAGTTTATGTTAGGGCTCACTCTTAGTGTTGTATATTTTATAGGTCTGGACAAATGTGTAATGACATATATCCACTGTTACAGTATTACAGAATATTTTCACTGTCATTAAAATCCTCTGTGCTCTACCCATTCACCGCCCCCCCCCCCCCCCCCGCCCCGCAACCCCTGGCCACCACTGATCTTTTGACTGTCTCCATAGTTTTGCCTTTTCCAAATGTCACATGGTTGGGATCAGATGGTCTTCTTCACTTAGGAACATGGATTTAAGCTTCCCCCACGTCTTTTCATGGCTGGAGAGCTCATTTCTCTACAGAGCTGGGTCATAGTTCATTGTATGGAAGTTCACAGTTTATTTATCCATTCACTTACTAAAGGACATTGGTTGCTTCCTGAATTTCCATTTTTAGAAACAATTTCTGTTTCTCTACTGAGATCTCTTCTTGGTTCGTATACCATGGGCATATTTTCCCTCCCGTCCTGGAGCCTCGTTACAGCAGCCGCTTATCGCCCCTTGCCTCGGGCCCCAGCTACGGCTCATCTTGTGCCTGCCCTCCTTTTCTCTCTGTGTGGGTCTCGTTTTCGTTTCTTTATGTGTCTAGTAATTACGGATCGCTTCTTGGACATTGTGTGTGAGGCATTGTAGAAACTCTGGATTTTGTTCTGTCCTCCTGAAGGGTGTTGGCACCCAGTTGTGTTTGTTTGGTGTAGTGGACCTGGCTGGGCTCCTCCCAGGCCCCTCTCCGGTGTCCGCCGGCTGCTGCGGTCTGTGCTGCTGATTGGTCTTGGGGTGACCGCCAGGAGCCTGCCCTTGGCGCCTGGCTCAGGGCTCACGCGGAGTGTGGGCAGGAGTCACGTGCAGAATTTGCTGTTCCCCTTCCGGGCGCTCTCCTTTCGGGGTTTCCCTCTCACTTTCCAGCGGCTGGAGTCCACCAGCGTTCCGATCTCTGGCTTTCCGAGTTGGTGGGGCTTGGGGGCCCTCCCTGAGCTTCAGCTGCTCTCCTCTCTGGCGAGGCCTGGGCCTGCTGGACATGAGCTCACCCGTGCACGTCTCACTTCCAAGCTGAGACCTCCCCCTGGTTTCTCCTGTGTTTGGTTGTGTCGGTTCATTGTTTTATATGCTTTGTCCAGAGCTTATGGTTATCTACAAAATATTGCTCTGACTACTCAGCCATTATTGATGGAGAACCACCTGTGTTTTGTAATCCAAGTGTTGTGGTCAGTGTAGACCACGTGTCCAAGAAGGAGTAATGCTCCCCAAGGAAGTATAGCTGTGAAGGAGTGCTTCCTGCTTGCTGTGACTCGCGTCACTGTAAAGGTGAAGCTCTGGGCAGAGGCGGAGAAATGGGCTGGCCCGGTGCCTTGAGATTAGCGTGTCCTTTGGAGACTGCACGTAAGATGCTTGTTGAAATGTTCTGGCACTCAGGGTGCCGAGGAGGGTCTGGTGTGTGAAAGGGCAGGCTCAGCGCCCATACCCGTGTACCTCTCACGTGCAGGGTCTGCTGACATCTGCGGCTGGAGGTGCATCTTGAATTCCTTGACCTGAGTGTCTTCTCTGATCACGCGTTGGGCCCTTTCCGGTCTGATCTTTCCCTGAACGGCTCCCTGGCCCTGAGGAACTCTAAGCAGCTCAGCCGTGCTCGTAACAGGCGTCTGCTCAAGTGGCTCCTATAGAAAGAAATGCCCAGGGCCTCTTTTACTCATACTTTCTGGACCTTTGCTACGTCCTTGTCTTCAGCTGGGTGGCTCCTGCTCATTTCCAGCTGCTCTGGGTGCCTGTTGTCCCCCATCCTGGATGCCCCAGGGTTCTGGACTGAACCCGTATCGTGGCTTGCACCCCGGGGGATCGTACAGCAACCACTGGAACATGTGCTGCTCTGCGAGGTTCATCTCTGGTGCTTGAATATTACGTCAAGAACCAAAATGGTCATTAGAGCCCAGTTTACTTATTATGACTAGACTTTGAGTCATGTTCTCAAAGAAAACCCCAATATTTAAGCACACTTCTGGCCAAAATGTGCACGCTAACAATATGGTGTGTAGTATGCACTTAATGTCAAAAGTCCTGAGGGTAAAAAGGAGCGACTTTGGCTGTGATGTCCACGAGAAGAAACTACCTGAAATTGACGTTGCCGTGCAGAGGACCGCAGCCCTGCATTTGAAGTGGTTTCCACGAGTACACCGGTCACATGCCTTACGTTTTTCCTAAAGGGGGAGGGGCTGCCTTCCTGAATGTATTTTACATTCAGTGTTGTCTTCAGAGTTTATTGAGATCCCACGTGGCTGTGCCTTTTGAAGTTCTGGGTTTAATAATACTCCTGCGTGACCCTGCGTGACCCCTTGCGTCATTCGTGGTCCTCACCACTAACATTGCACCTTTCTCTCGACACCACTGTTTTTAATGCTCCCCCGCCCCCGCCTTAAATTTGCTGCCTGTTGTCTGCTCAGTTTTAGGAGAATACACCTAAGCTGTTGACATTGTTTAAGATAAACCTCTGAATGAGAGGCTGGCAGTGCGACTGTTCAGACGAAGCCTGTCCTGCTACGCCCTGCGCCTCGGCCACGTCACCAGCTGGACGATGGTGGCCCCTGCTAGGTGACAGGCTCCGGGCGCCTTCCCCCACCGCCGGGCTCTGGTTTAACCGCCGGCTGCCGGCTGCAGGGGGGCCTGGAGTTGAATTTCTGAGCTTCCCGGCGTGCACAGAGGCTGGGTGTGCGGTGGGGCTGCACCGCCCTGAAGGCTGCTTGGGAAGAGCATGGCTTTCGAGCCGCTTTGCTGGAACTCATCTGGTTACGTACTTGGTACCTTGTGCTGAGATTTTTGAGCAGTAATCGATTTTTGCTCCCTCCTTTTCTCTTTTTTAATGAGCAGAGCCCTAGGGTAAGAAATATTAAAAGCAGTGTTTTTATGTGGAAAACGGATTTTGGTTAGCTCTGGCTTCTGCTTGTCCTAAGTCAGCAAATAGCTTTCACTATTAAACTATCTATTTTCTTGTTCTGGGTTTTAGAGACACATAATCACTATTTTAGTAAAATGCTTACAAATCACTTTTCTTTTTGATTTTATGTATTTTTTTCCCATTGACTTAGAAATATTTAACATGTTGTTCTTTCCGGTATAGAGGTGGTACTTGGAAAACATGTTGAAAATCAGGGACTCTGTTTGTAGATGCTGGAGTTCATGCTTGTGCTTGGAGGTCCCTGGCGTTCATGAGCTTCAGCCAAGGAGGCCTTCCTGCCCAGCTCTTGGAGACTCGGGGCCCCCACCCATCTGTCCCTGCTCCTGGAAGCCCTTGCTGCAGGTGTTTGCTTGGCTGACTCCTGGTCCCACGAGGCCTCAGCTCCGCCGTCCTCCCTGGACCGCAGGGTTTCCTGTCCTGCCGGTGTCGCTCAGCACCTCCGACAGCTCCCAGACGCGCCAGGCCCGGGGGAGACAGGACAGCCGTGCAAGGGATGAGCAGTTGCGGTTTTAGAACTTGCTTTTGTTGGACTTTTTCGTGCTGTTTGCGTCTTGTAGGAAGGTGCTCTCATTTAGACGTAGTATCTTTAACTTTTCCCTTAATTCTAATAGTGATTGTTCCTTCCAGAAAAATTGAAAAACAGAAAAGTATATTTTAATCACTCAGATAGTAAATACTATTAAAATTGTGGCATGTTTTCTTCTTTTTTCAATGCCTGTAATATATGTATCTATACGATTTATATATTACGAAATTCACATATCTAAGTGTGAGTGTTCTCCATGCCTTTCATTTTCTGAAATTATTTTTTAAAGGCTGCATAATATTTAATCATATGGATGTAAATTTATTTATTTATTTATTTATTTGGCTGCGTTGGGTCTTCGTTGCTGCGTGCGGGCTTTCTCTAGTTGTGGGGGGGGGGGCTACTCTTCGTTGCGGTGCGCGGGCTTCTCATTGTGGTGGCTTCTCTTGTTGCGGAGCACGGGCTCTATGTGTGAGGGCTTCTGTAGTTGTGGCTCGTGGGCTTTAGAGCTCAGGCTCAGTAGTTGTGGTTCGCGGGCTCTAGAGCGCAGGCTTAGTAGCTGTGGCTCGCGGGCTTAGTTGCTCCACGGCATGTAGGATCTTCCCGGACCAGGGCTCAAACCCGTGTCCCCTGCATTGGCAGGCAGATTCTCAACCACTGCGCCACCAGGGAAGCCCCTGGATGTAAGTTTATTTACGTCCTTAAATATTAATCTTGCTGGATATTTATGTCATTTTTTTTTTTTCGGCCGTGCTGCATGGCTTGCAGGATCTTAGTTTACCAGGGATTGAACCCATGCCCTCAGCGGTGAAAGCTCGAAGTCCTAACCCCTGGACTGCCAGGGAATTCCCTGTTTTTGTCTTTTTAAAGCTAAGATGAACCTTCTTGCCCACAAACCTTTGTATCGCTGGCTATATTCTTAGGATAGATTCCTCCCAGCGGGATTAGTGGGTCCAAAGGTACAGATGTAATAAAAGTTTGTTACATACACCTAATTGCTGTTGAGACACTTGCACCGATTTGCACTTGCTGGTTGGGGGTGAGATTGCTTGCCTGTGACATGTGAGCATTGCTCGTAAGGGCATTTGTCTACCTGTAGTTGCAGTGTGCTGATCGCTTGTCACGGAAGAGTCCACCTGTAGGTGGAGTGTCTATTTAGAGGGGGAGGCAGCCCCCAGATTCCAGGGACGGGGATGTGGAAACCGTGGGGCTGCCTGGACCTGGACCCTGGGCGTGGTCAGCAGGGCAGCTTTGCGTGCTGTACTTGGGGTGTGGATAGTGGGGTTGAGCACAGACCCTGCCCCCGGATTCGAGGCCGCCCAGGGGAGCTTCCCTGCGGGACCTCGTGGGCATGTGCCCCCTCCACGTGTCCTCACAGCGCCGCGTGTTGGCACTTGAGGCTGTGTAATGGCCTTCATGGCTGGCTGACATGTGCAATGGTCATAGCAGCCGCTAACATCTCACTGAGTCCTGGCTGTTTTTCCAGCACACTAACTACTTTAAATGCTTTTCATTTAATTCTCACAAAAACCCTACGAACTAGGTGCAGTGGAGGAAGCTGAACGTTTGCCAGACGAAGTTTTGGCCGTGGTGGCATGGTCAGCGGGCTGCGGCCGCAGCTGTGGAGCCGGAGCTGTGCACGAGATGGGGTCGAGGGGCTCCTGGCTGAGGGCACAGCTGGGGCAAAGGCCTCCCGGCCGTCGGTCCCGCCCCCGGTGGCCGCAGTGGATGGAGCGGAGGGGAGCCGAGGGGGATGTCACGGCGGTGACAGGAGCCAGACCCCGTGGGCCGTAGGAGAGGCCCGCCGTGAAGGTGAAACGGGAGGTTCACCTTCCCGGCCGGCAAGCACGTCCGGCGTCGTTTAGAAACAGAGCCGGCTGCTTGCAGGAAAAGGGACTTTGAGCCTAATGGGAAACATCCGTCAAGGTTGAGCTGGGCTCTGTCATTGGAGAGCATCTTCTCAGCGCCTTCCCCGCAGCAGTGGAAGGCGACACTGGGAACGGAGCGGGTCTTTATTCTCGCGTCCACCAAGCTGCTGACTGGCCCTGCTTGTGAGCCTGAGTCAGAGAGCACTTGAGCTGAACTGCGTAGGTCACGTGGGGCAAATTAACTTGACCAAAAATAACCCCAAACAGCATTTCTGGGAAACGCAAGTGAAGACAGCTTTCAATGTAAACAAAGGAGCAAAGTAAAGATAAAGGCTTGGTTGGAAAAAGTGAACATTTGGAAGACTAGGAAGAAATGCTTTGGGGAAAAAGTACCGAGGAAAACAAATATTATTTTTCCAGTAGTTACAGTTTTAAAGAGTTTTCTTTCATGTATTTATGTCAGATGCAGTGCATACGTTTTGATGGGGAACTCACAGATTTTCCCTTTCTGTTTGTAGCCACGGCACATTGACCTACACCCTATAGCTTTTCCTGTGAATCCAGGGAAGGAGCTCGCTGTTCTCCTCTGGAGACAGTCAGACATCTGGACGTGGGGCCCTGGGAGCTTCACGCACAAAACAAAAGAAACACACCAGCGTCCCGGCCGCAGTCCAGAAGTCCTGGTTGGCTTGGCGGGGTGTTGGCCTGCATTCTTTTAGCACCCCGGGGTTCCGCGTGCAGTCAGGGCTGAGAACCCCGTGCGGGTCTGCTTCCCCTGCTTCACAAGCTGCGTTCTCCAACCACAGTGTTAACCAGAGGGGCTGGAGGGCACTTGGTCCACTCTTGCACCCCCCTCCCCACAGGCTGAGAGTCTGGAGGAGGGCGTTGTGCTCTGGCCGTTTGGGCTGTTGCAGGCTGGGCAGGGGCATGTGTGTCTCTGCTTGGGGCAGGGAGGTTCCTCGCTGGCCAGCAGGCCCAGTGTTTCCGTTGTCGGTTGTTGAGACAGCCCAGCCTCTCTCTCCTTAGGGCCAGCACTTAGAATTACTTGCCAGGGCAGCTAAGAGAACACAGGGGTTCCTAGGAGTCAGATCAGATGGGGGGAGTCTGTTGCCGTTATGTTCAGTGTGTAGCTGAAAATGGGAACCTCCTGAGTTGTTTCCCAAAGTAATATTTACTGTTTGGAATTTAAAATCGTGCTCTTTGAGTAATTACTTGTACCTATTAGTGCTGTTATCTTATTTAATAGGAGAGAAGTTCATTTCTGGAATACTCTGACCATTGGATGATGAAAGAAACTTCGCCACACCTAAAGGAAATAATCCAATTTAGTTAAATTATAAATATAAGTAACTGAAAAATGTAGCTGTCTTGATAACATCTTGGTAAATGTTATCAAATGAATTGACCTTTTGGAGGAATACTGGGTGGGGAGGAGCTCTTTCCTTGAGCTACATAAACTTGCAGACTCACCAGACGTGCGGTGAGTTGCTGTCCTTGCGTGGGGTCCTTGCGTGGGGTCCCTGCGTGGCACCGTGCGCAGCAGGGCGCCTTCCTGGCCGGAGGCTGACAGGTGGAGCAGGCGGAGCTTGTTGCAGGCAGCCTGCGGTCTCGCTGCGGCTCCGTCTGTGAAGGCTTGGGTGTCCTGTCTCCGAGATGGCAGGTACAGGCCTGCCCTGCAGGAGTGGTGCCACCTCCACCTGCTCCACTCCCTCTGCCTCTGCCTGATGCCCCAGGCCCGGGGTTTACACAGCAGGGGACGGGGCCGTGCTGCCGCCCACCTGCTGTCCAGGTAGCGAGGAGGACCAGGGACAGTGAAGGCCAGAGAGCTTCCTGACACGGGTCAGGGTTGGGACCAGAAGTCATGCTCCACTTTTTCCCAAATCTTCTCCTTTGTTGTGTATGTAGGATGGTGTTTCTCCACCGTTTTTGTTTTTTAATTAATTTATTTATTTTTGGCTGCGTTGGGTCTTTGTTGCTGGGCGTGGGCTTTCTCTAGTTGCGGGTGAGCGGGGGCTACTCTTCGTTGCGGTGCGCGGGCTTCTCATTGCGGTGGCTTCTCTTGTTGTGGAGCGCGGGCTGTAGGCGCACGGGCTTCAGTAGTTGTGGTGTGCGGGCTCAGTAGTTGTGGCTCGTGGGCTCCAGAGCGCAGGCTCAGTAGTTGTGGCACACGGGCTTAGTTGCTCTGCGGCATGTGGGATCTTCCCGGACCAGGGCTCGAACCCCTGTCCCCTGCATTGGCAGGCGGATTCTTAACCACTGCGCCACCAGGGAAGCCCCTCTCCACCTTTTAAAACTCACCTCTTTTGATAAACTTTAAAATTTAATTTTTCTCTACTGTCCTTTGAAATTTTGATGTACATTAAATTGTGAATATGAAGACGTTAAAGCATTGGTCATTTTTATTCTTCTAAATCCTACAAGTAGTAAATATATTTGGCAAAATTTTCAAATACTCGTCATTATTAAGGGGAAAAAAAGAAAGTTATTGCACCCTCCCTACCCTGCCCAAGAAAGCCTCCTCTCATTTCTTGAAGTCACTTAACGGTTACCAGTTTGCCGTATCCTTCTGGGCCTTGTTTATTTACACATGGACACGTTCACTGTAACCCTGAGACGGGAGGGGGCACGGGACACTCCTTCTGGCTTGTTTTGGACACTTGGTCTAGGTGAGCTTTTCTTGCCGTGCAGAGTGGGGATCTGTGGGCGGCAGTCCTTTGTTTAGTGGGTCTCTATCAGTAGCTGTTAAGGTGTTTTCAGTATGGTACTATTACCAACGCTGCGGTGAGCGTCCCGCCCCACATCTTTCTCACGTGTAAGTACTTCGTATGAAAATTCCCAGAAATGGAATTGTAATGTAATTTTAGAATCTGCTTTTTTAAAATGTACTCCCAAATAGATCAAGTTGTATTCTGTTCTTTACTGGGTTTTTTTAAGGGCATTTTATTATTTTTTTTCAAGATTTATAGAAGGACTGTATTAAGTCCTGCTGTGTAATTAATATTATAGGAAACTCTATGATTTGAAGAAATAGAAAATCAGGTTGTGCCTCAGATATAGGTATATGATTCCTGATGGCTTGGTTAACAGTTTCTATCCAGCGAGTGAACCACTGGCACAAGACTTGCACGTTTGCTCAAACTTGGGATGTTTTTAAGTTTCAGTGATGAGGAGTGGGTTGGTGAAATTTTTGTCTTTTGCCGGAAGTGCTTTATAGGTGCACTAGTAATACGCATTTTATAGAAAAGTTTGAAGCTACAATAAACTTAAATGTCTTTTAAATAAAAATGGAAATCATTCCATATGAGCTACATGGAAGAAAATAAGGTGTTTCTATTCTTGTCCCCTGAGGTCACTCCCAGGACGGAGACCCCCGTCAGCAGTGTCGGTAACAGTCTGGAGAATGCCCTGCACGCATCCGCCCGGTCCACTGAGGAGCCGCTGCCCAGGAGGCCTGGAGGGAAGCACCCCCGAGGTGAGCCCTTGGTCCGCAGGGTCAGGGAGGAGCGCCGGGTGTAGGAGGAGACGTTCGCAGAGGGAGGAGCGCCGGGTGTAGGAGGAGACGTTCCGCAGTGGCATTTGGTTAAATGCTCTCAGATCTTTGGGGATGCTAGTCTTAGTAAGATGTACTATTTTTCTAAATTCTGCAAGTTACACACGAGTGGATCTCGGCTGTAAACATCTCACATCTTGATGTTTATTAAGGGGGAAAAAGTGAAAGTTGTTGCGCCTCTCCCCGCCCAACACTGCAGCGGGTCCTGAATTCTAGGGCAGCGCCGTCCTGTAGCGCTCTGTGCAGTAACAGTATGTTCTCTCTGCACTGACGCGGTCGCCACCAGCCACGCGTGCCTTCCAAGCCTGGAAAATGTGGCTCACGCGAGTAAGGGCCTGAACTTGTAGATTTATTTCATGCAGTTGCACTAGCTCAGCGTGGACAGTGCGGCTCTGGAGATGGCAGGGCACGTCTGGGAGGAGGCCGAGCTCCCTGGTTCTTGAACGTCTGGCTTGTGCAGCCGCGCTAGACAGAGTCGGGCTGGCTGTCGCCCGGCCAGCTGTGTGGGGTTTGGGGGGCTCGCTGGGGAGAGACAGGGCTCTCTGGGCCTCCTGGTCTAGAGCCGGGCGTGGGTGCCTGGAAACGCGCTCGGTGTCGGTGGGGGGAAGATCGCCCTCCTAGCAGCCCTGGGAGCGCATGGTCGGCTCACTTCTGGCTCAGCTGGAGGGTCAGTCTTTCTGAAGACACAGCAGGACCTCAGTTTCCGGGTGGGTGGTTGTCACTCACTCGCTCAGAGGGACTTCTTCCTTGCATGTGTCGTCCAGGGAGGAGCGCCTCCCGATGGGGCGTTGCTTCCTTTGTCCCCAGCCTGTCCCCGCACCTTTGGAGCCTGTGTCCTGCAGTCTTAAGGGGAAGGCCTTTCCTTCACCATTGTGCTTTTTCCTGTAGGCACAATTATCAAGACCCCCTCGTTCCTGTTTTTTAATATAATTCCCAGTTGAACGGCTGTGTCTGTCACTCTCTTGCCGATGTGCCTGGGTGCGGGAAGGCAGATCTGTGGTAGGACCGCTATTGTCTGCTCTCAGACATCATAATGCTTAGAGAATAGTCAGCCAGACCTTGCTAATTATCTACGGTATTCTCCAGCCAGTGGTCATGGGGATGATGGTCTCCTCCGCCCAGAAATTGACCAGCAAGTAAACCTGGTTTTGTTGTTCGCACTTTCCCCAGTGCCCTGTTACTGCTCTTCGCAAAGTCTGAAGCCACTCTGAGTGTTATTAAAGTTTTCTTGCTGTCTTTTCTGTATCCCACTTCTGTTGTGGGTTGTCTCTGCTTCTTAGAAGTTTTCAGTGACACAATTTAACTTGTAAAGAGGTCAGACTTTTGTATTTCTTCAGTTCTGAAGCTCAGGGGACAGCAGTAAGGACAGTCTGACGCCGACTGCTCTTGTCAGGTGGTGTCCAAGCTCGTTACATACATTAACTCATCTGATCTTCCTAAGAACCTGTGGGGCTCAGGTATAAGCTGGTTCATTCTAACAACAGTCCCCATTTCACAGACAGGAGAACTGAGTCACAGATAAGCAGCGTTCCTAAGATAAGCTGGGATCCCAACCCTGAGATCCCAACACTTGTGTTAGAAGAGAATAGAAAAGGAAACTCAAGTACACATGAAGTGAAAGCGTTACCTTTTTCTCTGTACTATTGATTGCGAAGATTTTCAGGTACAGCCTTCCTTGGGAAGCCGCTTGGAGTTTGTGGAAGCCCGCCAGGTGATGCCGCAGTCCCACGGAGCTCGTTTTGTTCAGGGATTAAATAACTGCGCCCAAGGTCACGGAGCTGGAAAGTGTCACGTTTCAGACAGCCTGTATGACTGCAGAGCCCCTGGGCTTCCCTGGCCCTGCCGAGTGGGTTGTGGGCCTGTCCTCTCTGCCCTGGCCTCCTGTCACCCGTCTCCGCCACCACACAGCTTCGTCCAGCACAGGTGCTGTCATACCTGGGCCTTGACCGCTGTGTCGCTCTGCCCGCTGGGCCCTTCCCTTTGAGGTCTAGCCCCACAGCACTGCTGTGAACTGTGTCATTTTCCCATCACTTACGGCTGCTCCTGTGCCTCGTGCGTACTAAGGCTGAATAAAACATTTGCCTTAACACATAAACAAGTGACTTCCTCAGGCCCCTAGATTCAAGTGCCGTTATCACCAACCATTCCAATGGAGTGTGTGTTCATTTCCTATTTTTGCTACTTTAGAAATATGTTTTATCAGCTTTATGTTTTCTGGATCAGGTACTGCTTTTGTTTCTATATTTCTGGAGAACTAACAAATTAATGCAAGGTAGCTAGATGATAAAAAATAAAAGAAAAATAAGTTACAGAGTTCTTAAATATAACATGACCTGAAAAGATGTAGGAAAGAGGATCAGTTTAATCAGCATAGTAGTGAATGTTCGAATTTTAAGGACAGTTAAAAGAAGCAGCGTTTTAAAAAATTATTCCCATTAACACAGACAACTAAATGAAAGTGAGAAAGTAACTTGATATTTTAGGAACATCATTATTCAACTGAGACTTTTAAGAATACAGGTTTTCAATTTTTAGATGAAAACTAGCTTTCAATAATAACAATTGTAAAGCTGGAGGCATCTCGAATATTAGTCTGGTTCAGTTTCTCTAAGTATGAAGACACTGAGTTCTGTTGTATAGCACTTGAGAGAAGAAGGTGTTGTGCTGGAACATGATTGTTTTCATCTTTGCCTTTACTCATGAATAATACCCTCTTTACTGTGCTTTCTTTTGGCACAGTTTTGGTAATTTTTGGTTTCTTGTTATTGTGTGTACAGAATTAAGTTATTTAATAAAGATACTTTGAAATCAAGTAAAACACATAATTGGCAGAAAACTACCAACCACCCAGTTTTTTCCAGAAGACTTTAGGGAAAATGTTCCAAAAGAGTGCCGCATTCTTGGGACATATTAAAGCCATCATCTCTAGGTGTCGTGTTCTCTCGGTATGAGGTGGCCATCAGCTCCTGGAGATCGTTTGAAGGCCCTTGGTGGCCCTTAGGCTGTGGCAGTTAGGCTGAGCGAAGGTGGCCCTTAGGCTGTGGCGGTTTTAGCAGGAGCTCCCCGGGCTGAGGTCCGGGGAGTGGTTTTCTGGTCCTGGCGGTGTGGCTGCTGGAAGTCGTCTGTGACTCCGCCAGACCCCGCTCAGGCCTTTCAGGATGCTTGTCTGGGCTGTTACTACGGGGCCTTTTGCGGTCTCTTCTACGCACATCTCCCTCCCTCCCTCCTTTTTCAGTTACGTTAGTGTTCTGGTTTTTAAATTAGGCATTGATCCAATTATAAAAATGGTAGTTCAGTGCAATTACACATCTTAGTGAAGACGGTGTGCTCTAACTTGTAAGATTTGAGAATTCCTAGTGTACATCGTGAATAAGAAAAGAAGAAAGGTTTGAACACACGAAATGTTAAAAGCAAACAGCACACCACCTTGCTCTTTGCATCTCTACGTGAGAGCAGGCTGGTGGCCTCAAGTCCCGGGGTCCCAGCCCTGGGTGCCCTGCCCTGAGCCTCTGCACAGTCTGGACCCCAGCGAGGCTCACGTCCTTCCCAGCCCCCTAGCGCTCTTCCCACCGCGCCCCTTTGGGCTCGGGGTCTTTCCAGTCGGTGCTAATCCTGTCTTTGGATGTGTTCTCTCCCTGCAGGTGATGGTTTGGTATCTAGCCCCTAAAGTTGACACAAGTTTGCTGGCACTTTTCAGAAAGTACTGGGACTTCGTGTGTGACAGATGACACAGTCTACAGGGCTCACGAGGGTGTTGGGAGGGAAGGAGGCCGCATTATCTACCAGTAGACTTTAAGTGGGTTGTCAACAAATTTGTATGCGTGTAGGTAAACACTCTAAAATTATGAAACCACATTACAGAAATTTGGCAGGGAAACTACCCATAATTCCACAACCAAACACAATTAACCCTATCATTTTTGATAATTTATTTTTAGTCAATCTTTCTTTAACATTTTAAACAACTATAATCATGTTATACATACAGTTTATAATTTTTCAGGTAATATTATAAGCATTTTTCCATGTTTTTATTTTTATAAACATAGCCTTTAGTAGTTCCAAAATCGAGAGTATGCTTACACACCTTTGAAGCCCAGTTCAACACCCCCAGCCGCCCCTTGTGTTAGCCACCGTCAGCACTCTCATCTGCTACAGAAGTCCCTCTGCACGTTCTCTCCCCGCCCCCGCCCCAGCAGGCCGTCCTCCCACCCTCAGAGCCCCGTGTGGCCACACAGTGGGCGTGGCACCAAGAGAAAAGCAGCAGAACTCGTCGGCCGGCCGTGTATCTGGTCCGGAGCCATCCTGGCAGTGCCGGGGCCGCTGCAGCTGCCTGCAGAGGGCCGATGGCGCGGACACAGAGCACCGAGTCAGGTGGGCTGGTGATTTTGAAGAGGTCTCGCAAACGTTTCAGTCCTGTGGTCCAAAATGCCTCTTTTATTTGAAAACAGCTGAGTAACATTCATCTGCTTTTCACATTTTCCTGTCCAGATATGAGTCACTTCCCGCTTTCAGTCCAGTTGGGGTTTTTTCTTTTTACTTTTTTTCCCATAAATGCTCATACTCAGTCCTGGAACTTTTAGGTACACGTTGGTGTTCTGTGGCCTGGGAAAATGCCGAATAACGTTTTTCTGTTTTCATTGACTTTGTATATTCTGTTGTTTAAAAAAGTAAAGGATCTGGATTAGGGTGAGGTCATTGTGGGTAGGTTTTTAAAAATAGTGGTTGGGAAAACATAAGAGCTGTTTATTTGCTGACAATCTGACTGGGGAAGTCAGACAGGAACAGTGAGTAGTTTCACCGAGTGAGGTCGGGCAGTGCACAGCTGCTAAATGGAGTGTTTTCTTTGTTTTGCCAGAAAGGAAGAAAACGTTCTTATTTTTTTCTTTAGAGTAATTCCTTCCTGTGAGATGCTATTTTAAGCTTAAAATACTCTAAACCAAATGGGTTCTAGTGTCTCCCAAGATCCATATCAACCCTGATGCAACTTTATAAAATTAGGGAGACTCGTGAGAAAAATTCAGGGCGTGAAAGGTCTTTTCCCCAACAGGCCGTAACCTCTGTGAGCGCGAGAACCCATCGACGGCGCTGGTCGCTGTGTGCCCAGCCCTTGGAAAATGGCCCGGGACACAGCAGGAGCTTTGTAAGACGAGTTGGTGAATGAACAGTTGTTGGTTTAGGGCAGGGATTGGCACCTTTTTTTCTGCAGAGATCCAGAAAGTCAGTATTTCTGGCTCTGGGAAGCGTGCGGAGTCTGGGGCCGGGCTCTGCCGTCGTGGGGTGGAGAGCACCCGTTGACGGTACGTCTGCCCACAGCGTGGTTGTGTGCCCCGGAGCCCGTTTGCACAGACAGACAGGCCGAGGGCAGCCTGCAGCCTGCCTGCCCCTCGCTTAGAACAGTGCCGCCCGGTAGAGCTCCCTGGGATGACCGGCCTTCTGTGTCTGCTGCAGTATGGTAGCTGCTAGCCACGTGTGGGAGCGCTTAACACGTGCTGAGTGCAACCGAGGAGTGAGATTTTTAATTTTCTTCAATTGTAATTAATACCAACTTAAGTGGTCCCGTGTGGTCAGTGGCTGCAGCAGTGGGCAGTGCAGCGTTAGAACCTTCCCAGAAGCCCGGTGCACAGAGCTGCTCGTTGCTCCCTGGGGTGCTCAGACATGTTAGGGGAGGAGAGAGTTCTGTGGCCAAAGAAATTGAGAAATTATGGTTTAAAAATGTAGATTTATTTGTTGCAGGACTTCTCAGAGCCTTTAATCTGCTAATGTACGTGGGCAGCCTACAAAAAAGGAGTTTCTCAGATTTTCCCTCCAAACTTTTGAGCACAAAGCTTTCTGGGGGTGGCCCGGAGAAAACTATGGAAGGTGTGGCCGACCAGGAGATGGGGAGTCTGCAGAAAGTGTAACTTAATAGCTTTAATAAGTTATGTTGAGTGTGTCATGCTAGACAGGTTTTGAAGATTTGTAGAAATCCCCATGGTGCACAGCCAAGGGACCTCTGGAAATATTGGGGAAAAATAGTGCAAGAAGGTGTGTGTGCTGTTCAGAAAGTAAAGCCTCCCTCATTTGCCAGGGTCTTTGCATAAGAGCTGACCTCCCGTGCCTGCCCAAGGTTCATAAGCTTGAAGAGTCAGTTAACTCGATACTTGAGAAACTTTAGTATTTGAATCAGAAATAGGACATACGAACCTTAATGGGGTTTGGGAGTTTGGAAACTACATCATGTTGGATAAGTGCTGTTTTATTTTCAACAAATATTTGTGCTCAAATATTTGCATCTTAAAGCTTAAGGGCTTAGAAGCTTAATTGTATCGGTTTCTTTTTGAGGAGAAAAAAACACGCACCCTTGCCTGTGAAAAGGGAGGTACGCAGAGGGGATGGCTCTGGAGCTCTCCAACGGCGACGGCCCTTTCTCATCCCTGTCCGACTGTGCAGCTGCGGCCTCTGCCCATCCTTGCTCTGTTTTGCAGAGGCAGTGCTAGGGGTCTGCAGGGTCTCCTCCGCAGCTGCTCTCCTCACACCTTCAGCCTGGCTTTGTCCTAGAAGGAGGAGACGAGGAGATGCCAGTGAGAGGTTCTGGGCAGCTGTGTCTCCGAACAATCTCAGTGGAAAACGTTGAGCATTAGTTTTTCGGAAATGAGAACAGATCATAACTAATCTTCAGTTATAATTATGGTCTGTGCCCTTGTGCATTTTCAAGCTCCGATCTCTTTCTTTTCTATGATTTGTTTTTATTTTTTGCCTGTTTCTTCTGTGTCACTTTCAACTTTGCCCTCCATTCCCGAGCGAGCTGCCTCCTCGTTCCTGGCGAGCTCACCCACCGCAGAGGAGACGGGGCCGGGCGTTGGGAGCCGGACTGTGAAAAGTTGCTAATGTATCGATGCAAACTAATCATGTGTACTTCAAGCTCTTACTTCATTTTTATAATTTTGTTTGTTGTTGTTTTGTTTTGTTTTGTTTACCTTTACAGTGAGTGTTGAAAAGATAGACCTGAAGGGATTATCACACAAAAAAAATGAAAGAAATGTTGAATGTTCCTTTGAGGTAAGATGCTAAGTTTTTTTTCCCTTTTCTCCTCTAAGGGATAGGAAGGAAACATTTACCATGAAGTGGTACTTTTATTTCTCTAAATAAAAGACGAGTCGTTTGCAAAGCACTGTGCCACTGCTGCGGGAGATAGAAGTGGGGACTGGGCCCTGTGGGTGGACCGTCTCCACGGTGGGCTTGTTGGGCCTGGGGGGCTGCTCTCCCTGGACCTCAGCAGGCTCCACGAGGGGGAGGGGCTGGGCTCGGGCACAGCCTGGAGTTCGCAGTCCTGTTGTGTCCCTGTTCGCCGTGTGACCGAGGACAATGCTGGACTTCTCTGTGCCCCAGCACCTCCATTCAGTCAAACAGGATGGAGTTTGGGGGAGAATTAAATGAGACAGTTCATTCAAAGCGCTCAGTACAGGGTCTGGATATAGTAAGTGCCTGCAAAGATGAGCTGGTGTTCTTCTGTACCTCCTGGATGACAGAAACTCCTTGGTGTGTGTGGGGAGCATTCTCTAGACTGACGTGCTCAGCTGCTGGTGGCTGGTCACCAGAGTTGGCTAAAGTAGAGAACTGTGAAAATGGAGGCATACTGTTTATTAGAATTTCAGATCTACGATAACAGTGGCTTAAACAACATCGGAGTGTACAAGGAGTCGGCCCCGGGGCTGGAATGGCAGCTGTGCTCCATAAAATACGTAGGGAGCCAGGCTCCCTCCAGTTGACTGCTTTGACATCTCTGGGAGGTGGCCCTTAGCCTCACGGTCCAAGATGGCAGCTAGGACTCCAGCCCTCACGTTTTCATTCCAGGCAACAGGACATGGGATGAAGAGGAGAGTGAAAGGTTACTTCTACCTCTTTTTCATGGAGCATTCTTAAAAACAGCCACTAGAGGGACTTCCCTGGCAGTCCAGTGGTTAGGGCTCCTTGCTTCCACTGCCAGGAGCGTGGGTTCGATCCCTGGTCGGGGAACTAAGATCCCAGATGCCGCGAGGTGTGGCAGAAAAAGCCACTAGACACTTCCACTTATGTCTTACTGGCCAGACTTAGTTTCCTGGTCCCGCTTAGCTGCGTGTGCGTGGCTGGCTGTGTCACCAGGGTTCTGTTACTACCCCATCGTTGTGCGAGGTTCTCCTTTGACCACATGCATCGTTGGAAACTGATTGATAAGGAAAATCTGCTTCCAGCTTTACTGGGAAGTGTTCTCAGGCATAGCAGCTTCTGGTTAGTATCTAGTACTTACACTGTGCAGCTTACTAACTTTTCAAAGAGTGTAGCTACATCAGAATACTTCAAGTACTTTTAATACCACAAGGATAAAACCCTCATTTGATTTGGGAAGTCCTGAATTGTGCAAATCAGTTGTTACTCCATAGATGTGTCTTTTCAAAATGTATGGGAAAGGCTTCCCTTCGGTTTTGGAGGTTGTCAGAGCTTGCGACCAGCACCCAAGTGTCAGCAATCAGAGAACCTCAGGACCCCAGCATCTTCCAAGGCCTGCTTGAGTTGGGGAGCCCAGCGAGTCCCTGAAACGCTGGGTGTGTTGGCTCCTCTCCTCTGCAGTCGGCCTCTGGCTGGCGGATATCCCCTGAGGGGCTGGTGGCGGGCGTGGTCCCCCTGCACAGGGCCTGCCTGCGTGGGAACTGCTGAGCGTCAAGCCCTTCAGATCCCACACACAGATCCCACTCACAGCCCGTCTGATCAAACTGGGCTTGGACTCGGCCCCGGTCCGCAGCCTCTCTGCAAAGAAATGAGCTTTGGCAGGGTAGACACTTGGCCTCTCGTGGCCCTTCCCCAGAGGAGGGCCTTGTGATCAGGGTGGGGAGGCGGCAGGCTGGCAGGATGGGGCGCCGTGAGTCTTCTGAAAGCAGAGCGGACAGCTGCAAAAGGCGCCTGGAGGCCGGTCGCAGCTCTGAGATAACTGTCCCACGGGTTAACGGGTTCAGTTTAAGACGTTTCTAACCCCAAATGGTTAAGCTGAATGAAGTGTTTTGGTACTTAAAAAGCTTTGGTTATCGGAAAAGCTTGCTTTTTCTGATGTGATAACGGATAAAAGGATTCTGGTGTTTAGGGAAGTGATAATCCTTCACTAGCCAGCAGTCCCAACTCATTTTCTTTTGGGATACTAACTTGATATGCCCTAAGGGATTTACTGCCCACGCTACATTTGTTGATGGTAATTTGAGGCACAAAGGAAAGATACAAGGAAGAGTTTTAAAAAACACAACTATCTTATTTATAAAGCACACTGTTCATTTGCACAGCTTAAACTGTGTGCTTGTTCTCTGCAGGTGAGTTGCACCTCCTACTTGTAAATAAGTGGCTGCTTGTAGGATACGAATGTGTGATGTGCATGTGCTTAGGTTTGGGACTCCTGTCACGCTCGAAAAGTGAAGCGCCTTGTAGTTACATAGTTTCGGGCGTTTAACCGCGGTCTCTCTAGCTCGCTGTGGTCAGGACTACAGTTCTGTAAGAGGGAGAACCTGTGGACAGCGGGAGAACATCACTCCACGTACCTTTAAACTTACAAACTTTCTGTCATCTTACATTACCGCCCGGCAAAAGTAAGTCCCAGTAGCATTTTTCTGTTTTAGAAATCAACAAGACGAGGGGCTTCCCTGGTGGCGCAGTGGTTGAGAATCTGCCTGCCAATGCAGGGGATACGGGTTTGAGCCCTGGTCTGGGAAGATCCCACATGCCGCGGAGCAGCTAGGCCCATGAGCCACAACTACTGAGCCTGCGCGTCTGGAGCCTGTGCTCCGCAACAAGAGAGGCTGCGACAGTGAGAGGCCCGCGCACCGCGATGAAGAGTGGCCCCCGCTCGCCGCAAACTAGAGAAAGCCCTCGCACAGAAATGAAGACCCAACACAGCCAAAAATAAATAAATAAATAAATTTTTTTAAAAAAAAGAAAAGAAATCAACAAGACGATTCTAAAATTTATATGGCGGGAATTCCCTGGTGGTCCAGTGGTTAGGACTCCACGCTTTCATTGCCGAGGGCGCGGGTTCAGTCCCTGGTCAGGGAGTTAAGATTCCTCAAGCCTCACAGCGCAGCCTGAGTAAATAAATAAATAGTAAATAAAATAAAATAAAATTTATATGGAGAAAACTATAGAGCAGTCCAAACAATTCTGAAACGAAGAAAACACGGAAGACGCACAGTACCTGATTTCAACACCTCGTGTTAAAGGTGCTGCTGAGAGGGAGGAGACGCCGTGCCCCGGGGCAGTGGGGCCCGAACTAGACTCACATGTAAACTCTCAGTTGGTTGTTCTGAAGACTTTAGGAGAATATCCTTGATGGCATTTTTAAAGATTAGATGGTTTTAAAATTTTCTAATTGACTTTCTTCTTTACACCTCTGATGAGATAGATTTCACATACCATAAAATTCATCCATTTAAGCTGTTCAGTGGCTTTTTTTATTTATTCAGAATTTTGTAACCATCACCACGATTTAATTTTAATATTTCCATCATCCCAGGAAGAAGCCCCATACCCATTAGCAGTCATTCCCCACTTCTCCCCAAGTTCCTGGCAAATACTAACCTGCTTTCTGCCTCAGTGGATTTGCCTATGCTGAATATTTCACATAAATGGAATCATACAATATGTGACCTTTGGTGATTGGTTTCTTTCATGCAAATAATGTTTTCAAGGCTTCTCTATGTTATAGCATGTATTAGTGCTTCCCTTTTTATGGCTGAGTGATATTCCACCGTGTGGATGGACCACATTTAGTTCACCCACTCAGCAGTTAGTTGATGCGCTTCTGGGTTGTTTCCACTTTTTGCCTCTTATGAGTAATGCTGCTATGAACATTTATGTACAAGTTTTTGTGTGGACAAATGCTTTCATTTCTCTTGGATACACACCTAGGACTGGACTTACTGGGCCATGTGGCTTGCAGATATTTTCTTCCATTGGGTGGGAATTTTCTTCATTTTCTTGATGCTGTCCTTTGACACACAAAAGTTTTTCATTTCGATGAAGTTCAGTTTACCTACTTTTTCTTTCATTTCTTGTGCTTTTGGTATTATATTTAAGAAATCGTTGCCTAAGCCAAGGTCACAAAGATTCACTCCTGTGTTTTCTGATAAGAATTTTATTGTTTTTGCTTTTACATTTAGGTCTTTGATTCATTTTGAGTTAATTTCTTGTGTATGGTGTGAGGTAGGGGTTCGAATGCATACTTTTGCATGTGGACGTCCTGTTGTCCAGCACCATTTGTTTGTTTATTTTACAATTTTTTTTTAACATCTTTAATGGACAGCACCATTTGTTGAAAAGACCATTCTTTCCCCCACTGAAGGGTCTTCACACCATTGTTGAGAATCAGTTGAGCGAAATTGTGAGGGGTTGTTTCTGGACTCTCAGTTCCATTCATCTCTGTTGTTGTCAGGCCAGCACTGCTCTGTCTTGAGCACTGTGGCTTTGACGTTGAAGTTGGGAAGTGTGAGTCCTCTTAGGTTTGGTCTTCTTTTTCAGGATTGTCTTGGCTGTTGTGGGGATGCTGCATTTCCATGTGAGTTTTAGGAGCAGCTTGTCAGTTTTGGTGCCAGCACCGGCAGCAACTCAGGCTCCCGCTGCCTGCGGCTCCTTGCAGGGTGGCCCTGGGCGGGCTCGGGGACTGGCGGTGGCGACTGCTCTGTCCCGCGGGCCGGGCCTCTTCTGCTTCGGGCTAAGGGCCCCGGACGCCACACCACCCTGGTCAACTGATTGTTGACAAAGGTATAAAGGCAGTTCAGTGAAGAAAAGATGGTCTTTTCAACAAATGGTTCAGGAGCAGATAACCATACGCAAAAAAAAGGAACCTTCATCAAACCTTACCCTTTATATAGAAGTTAACTCAAAACTGATCACAGACCTAAATGTAGAACCTAAAACTATAAAACTTCTACAAGAAAGCATAGGAGAAAAGTTTGTGCCTTAAACAGGCAAAGATTTCTTAGGTAGGATACCAAAAACATGAGCCATAAAAGACAAAATGAATTAAACTTCATCAGAGTTTAAAACTTGCTCTTTGACAGGCACTGTGGAGAAAATTAAGACAAGGCACAGAACTAGGAGAAAAATATTTGTAAATTACATGTCTGATAGAGGATTTGTATTCAAACTATAAAAAGAACTCTCAAAACTCAATGATGAGAAAATAACCCAATAAAAAAATGAACATTTTACCAAGAACTATGTATGGATGGCAAATAGCACACGTGAACAGATACTCAGCATCATTAGCCATTAGGAAAACACCAATTAAAACCACTGTGAGCTAATACTACACGCCCATCACAGCGGCTGAAGTTGACAGGATGACCACACCAGCTGCTGGCAGGTGTGTGGAAGGACTGCCATGGGAGTGTAAAATGGTGAGGTTACTTTGGAAGACAGTTTGGCAGTTTTTTAAAAAGTCAAACATATCCCTAAAATCTGATTCATCAGTCCCACTTCTAGGTCAGTAACCAAAGGAAATGAAGGTACATGTTCATACAAAGGTTTGTACATGAATGTTTATAACAGCTTTATTTGTAACGCCCCAAATATCCATTATCAGGAGGCTGGATATACACTGTGGTATTGTAGCCACACAGTTCAGCGTTCAGAATAGAGGAGTGAATTACTGATACACTTGGCAATATGGAGGAAACTGTGTAATTGTGCTGTGTGAAAGAAACCAGAAAAAAAGAGCATACACTGTATGAGTTTGTTTATATAAATTTAGAAAATGCAAAATAATCTGCAGTGACAGAAAGCAGATCAATAGCTTACTAGGGAGAGAGTGATGGATGTGTTCATTATATTGATTGGAGTAATGGTTTCATGGGTGTATACGTATGTCCAAACTGATCAGATTGTACACTTTAAATATGTGCATTTCATTGTCAGTTATACTCAATAAAACCTTTAAAAAAATTACCTGAGGATTGGGACTTCCCTGGTGGCGCAGCGGTTAAGAATTCGCCTGCCAGGGCTTCCCTGGTGGCACAGTGGTTAGGAATCCGCCTGCCAATGCAGGGGACACGGGTTCGAGCCCTGGTCTGGGAAGATCCCACGTGCCGCAAAGCAGCTAAGCCCATGCACCACAACTACTGAGCCTGTGCTCTAGAGCCCACGAGCCACAACTACTGAGCCCGCGTGCCACAACTACTGAAGCCCATGCGCCTAGAGCCCGTGCTCCACAATAAGAGAAGCCACCACAATGAGAAGCCCGCGCACCGCAGTGGAGAGTAGCCCCTGTTCGCCGCAACTAGAGAAAAGCCCGCACACAGCAACGAAGACCCAATGCAGCCAAAAAAAAAAAAAATTTACCTGAGGATTAATTTTTGTCCACAGAGCCCTAAATAATTAGGATAAATTGTCCTTTAAATAGGTTGTCTTTTGAACATGGATATAAATAGCTGTTGTACTGTGGCCAGAACAATAAAGAACTTTATTAGGCGTGTCTGCCTTACCATGGTGAGATGTACCCTCTATTGCTAACAGTATAGGAAGACTCGAGAAGCGGTTTTTTCTGAAACCTTTCACTTATTCAAGGAGAAGTCAGCGACTTCCCCCCCCTCCCCTTTTTCTCAGCTTTGTTTATCTCTGCTTTTAGTTTTTATGTGTCATTGTTTTCCAGGATACAAATGAAAGGTTATTCTTTTATAGGAAGACGTAAGTAATAAAGGGACTAGAAGCAGGAGTTTGAGTTTCCTGTTCTTTCTTTTCATGGAGTTGGTTTTGTTTTTGCTGAAGTTGTAATTACTGGTTACTGAGGAGAGCAAATACAGGAAGCAGATGACAGAATCTTTTAAAATATAAAATTATCTTATATCTATGTACATGTGAAATGTCCAAATTTTACCAGCTTTCCCAAATTCACTGTTGAATAACTAAAACTTTTTTAAAGTACACTTATTACACACGAAGGACCGGGTGGGAAAAATACATCAGATTACCCAAATGCTTGCAATGCCTGTAGACGGGAGAGTTGTGTTGACTTAAAAGGAACTGTGGAGCAGTACTAATTAAAGCACCCATTCTCTTTATGCCAATCTTTGTTAAGAACCCAGACATTACATTTTATTTTAGTGCTATATCTTTTCTTTAAAAGTTTTCCATCTTGAAACAATCTTAACTGCTCTGAATATTTTATCACTATTAGCTAAGGATGAGTCTTGACAACTATTTTTTTTAATTTAGTTTTTGTTTTCATCAGCTCTGTGTGTGCAGAGAGTCCAGTAATTCTGCCCACATCACCCGGAGGAGCAGGGAACTGTTTCTTGTGATGATACACCTCATTGCTCGTATGATAATTAGCCTGACTGTGTGAAGGTTGTTGCTACCCAAGCCATGTGGTATATGCTTAGTACCGTTCCTTTCCGATACTTTATTCTACCTGGAGTTAATTGTCTCTTTTTGTTTGTTTGTTGCTTGTGAACAAGTACTTAGAAAACAACTT
The DNA here is from genome assembly GCF_028023285.1 of Balaenoptera ricei. Lineage (NCBI taxonomy): Eukaryota > Metazoa > Chordata > Mammalia > Artiodactyla > Balaenopteridae > Balaenoptera > Balaenoptera ricei. Next base: position 62,093,628 of record NC_082657.1, on the reverse strand, counting down.
CACCCCTAAAGTTTTCCCTGGTTGTGTTCATATGCGTCCGGCATTCCATAGGTTTCATCTCTGGAGCTACGGCCCTGCTCCGACCTGGACTTGGCCTGGTGCAGTCTCATGGCGGGGCCCCCGTACCATCACCCGCGGGGTCCCTTCCTCCCTCCCGGCTCTGATACCCTGTTCTCAGCTCTTAGCTCATCTATTGTCTTGGGTTAGTTCTGGGTTTTAGTAGTTGTTCTAGTAGCTTCTCAGAAAGGGTCCCGGGGAGGTACAGTTTCTGACTGTCATGTTTGGCAGTGTCTTCATCCGTCTGACCTGACATGTGACTGGGAATACAGTTCTAGACCAGGCGTCATTTTTCCTTAGGAACTCGGAAGCGCTTCGTATTTACTGTCTTGCAGTGTTGCTGTTGAGAAGCATGGATCTCTTTTGACTCCTGATCCAGTGTTGGCCCTGTTTTATCATTTCTAAAGGTTTTAGGATCTTCTCTCGGTCCCAAGCGTTTGCACATTTCTCAGAGCCAGGCTTGGGTGTAGGTTGTCATCTGCTGTGCTGAGACGCAAGTCAGCCCTTTCAACTTAAGTCCATTAATTTGAGTTCCTTTTCTTCAGTCGTTCCTTTTGGTTTCCTCTGTCCTGTTCTTCTCAGTTTTCTTGTTTTGGAACTCCTGCTGTCTGCCTGTTGGACCTCAAGACTGGTCCTCTGTTTTATTTTTTTTTCCTCTATTTTCTTTCCCTTGGACTTGTTTGCTCTATCCTATGGAAGATTCCCTCATCTTCCAGCTCTTGAATTGAATTTTTCACTTCTGCGGTCCTGTTGTTAACAGCAAAGACCTCTTGTCCCCTGGCAGTTCTTTGTTCACAGCGTCCTCTTCTTGGCGATGCTTTCTGCCCTTAGTTCACTGAGAATATCGCTGATAGATTTTAGTTTTAAAAACGAGTTTTGAGTGCATGGTCCGTGCCACCTCCAGGCTGCCTTGTTCTTTGTGACTGCTTTGCCTGTCCTTGTATTCGGCTTCAGAGCTCCTCAGAGGTCTGGTGGCAGGTCTGGTGGCGCTGGGCTGCTTGCTCACGTGAGGGCTGTGGCCTGAGCTGCTGCCTGTGTGAGTGAAGAAAATGCTGCTCCCCCTTCTCCAGAGGGTGCGAGAGCTGAGACGGACAGTGGGTCAGAGGAGTTAGACTCTGAGCGTGAAGAAATCCTCAGTACCCTTATCAACTCTGTGCATACCGTGCTTTTTTTTGTTTTTGGCTGCGTTGGGTCTTTGTTGCGGTGCGCGGGCTTCTCATGGCAGTGGCTTCTCTTGTTGCAGAGCACAGGCTCTAGGCGTGTGGGCTTCAGTAGTTGTGGTGCGCGGGCTCAGTAGTGGTGGCTCGCGGGCTCTAGAGCGCAGGCTCAGCAGTTGTGGCGCACGGGCTTAATTGCTCAGCGGCGTGTGGGTCTTCCCAGACCAGGGCTCGAACCCGTGTCCCCTGCATTGGCAGGCGGATTCTTAACCACTGTGCCACAGGGAAGTCCCCATGCTTTTTTGTGTATGTTTAAGATACATTAAAATCCGTCTTAGCAGGTCTCAGTGGCTCTTTGAGCGACTATGGGTGGTAGAAAAATACTGTGCCATCATTTGATTGGCAGTGTTTCTTCTTGGTGGTACATCAGCAGTGGGGTAGCTTATGGTCGATGTTGTCTCGGACGTGGTAGATCACGTGTCTCTAGCCCGTGGCCCAATGCGAGGCTGCTCTCCTGTGTCCGTGCCCCTCCAGGGGCCCGCCCTCTCCTCTGCCTCAGGGGACCGGGTCAGGCCAACCTGCGTCACCTGCAGAGCGGAGTGCTGCTGAAGCCTGCTGGTTTCCAGTCCTTGCCCTTGGTTGGAGCAGCGAGTCCTTTTGGAAGTCAAAGAAAAATATACCAGGAGCAGACAACCTAGAATAGTTGTGCCTATTTAAAATATATAATTGTCGGGGAAGCAGGTTGTCTGTTTCAGCATAGAATGGTGTGTCCATGCTGCGCTCACCATTTGGGTATTGGACTTCATGCTTTAGTTGGGTTAGGGTGCGTTCGTGCCACGTGACATGCGGCATATTTTACTTTGAAAACCACCATGTCAGCAGTACTTTGGGTCATACATCTAATGCTAGAAAGTTCTCACCTTTAATCATGGATGTTACTGGTGTTTTATGTGGGTAGCAGCTCACTCTCCCCCAAACTTCTTTTTAGTGTTGTTAAAAGATTTAATTATTTCAGACAGAAAAAATGGTGTAGGTACTTTCATTTTAGTATAGGTAGATTTTGGATGGCACAGCACATTCATTCAAAAATGCCAGCACTTGCCGTGATAAATTCTGGGAGGCATAGGGAATTCAGAGATGAAGAAGAGAGGAGGTCCCTTTCCTTGATTGGCTTGTATTTTGTGGGGGCTTGAAAAACATACCTTAGTAATTGTTATGTGATGTGACAACCACCAGAACAGAGAGGAACTCATGTGAATTTCAACGGAGAGGAGAGGCGGCCAGTCCTTCAGGCCCCAGAGACCGTCAGCAAACGCCATGGGCTGTTTCTCGGAAGATGAAGGCCAGCGCGGGGTTGGGAGGAGAGCGTGAGAGTTGTTTGGTGTCTCCAACCTCTGTTTTCTCTAAATCAGTGTACATACAGTGCTTTCCTATTGGTGATAAAGTACACTCAGTCATTTTATTTCCCGACTTGAAATCCTCCAACGCTTCTCCTGGATTTTAGGGTAACCGTCTTCATTCGTGGTTTAGCCCTTCTTGTTCTGGGCCCGGCTTCCCTCCCGTCTCGTCGTGTCCCCTCTGTCCTTCTCGTGCCTTCTGAGTTCAGCTCACACTTTCCTCGGGGCAGGAAAGCCCTCTGCCCCGGGGAACTTACAGTCCGTCTTTGGAGTCGTGAACTAAAACTGCCTGCTGTCGTAGGTGCAGGAAGGAAAAAGAGACACACCGGGCTTTGTAGAACATCCAGAAAGACCCTTCTGATGTTTTCTCCCTGAATTCTTCCCCCGCCCCCTGTGATGGAGGATGCCCCCCGCTCTTCTGGTACTGACTGCCCTGCCCTGTGTCACCCCCCAGTTCTGTCGGATTCCTGAGGGCTGGGACCCGGCCTCCTCCCGCCAGCACGCCCCTAGCACTGACACTGAGCACGTGTGGAGTACTTACTGTTTGGACGAGCTCATTTCTGGGAATTTCTTGATTCCGCATCCACGGTCGCAGTAGACTGACCTGAATAGAGGAGGTCGACGTGAGGATCACGTGCTCACACACACGCTCGCAGTCGGGGTCGTCAGGGGCTTCCTGACGCCTAGAGGAGCAGCCTTAGGCTCCATGCTTGAGTGATACACTGATCTTTGAATAATTGCGCAAAACAGGAAGTTAAGCTTTAATGGACTTGAGTTACGTGAACATTCTTTCTGTAACAAGCCGAGGGGTATATGAACGCTCCATGCAAGAGGCGCACTAGGGCTCGTCCCACTACCGCGCCTGTACCGGCCACGAATCCCTGGACAAGTGTGTTGGGAATTAAGTATGTGGCATCTGTTTTTAAGGTTTGTTTGTTTATTTGTTTTTAAGGTCTTGTGGTCTGATTCTTCAATAACATCAGTAACCAAATCTTCCTCTGAAGTGACTGAATTTATTTCAAAGGTAAGGTGATTTAAGGGCTCTTACAAAAATTAAAAGGGTCTCATTCCCCACGGTCCACTGGACTGCCAAGTAATTTCCATGGTTGCAGCCTTCAGTGGGTGCAGTGTGTGCAGTGCCGGGGATTCGTGCTCCGACAGCGCGAGTGGTCCTCAGGGCCACGGTCCACACTCCTTCCGGTTGCGGGGAACGAGATGGGACAGAAAGATGCGAGTGCGAAGGTGCCCAAGGGGTGTTTGGCTGGTGGTGGTTTGTTACTGCTCAGCCGAGGCTGAGGGAGGGGCTCACGTGGCACGGCAGTGGGCAGACACTTCACCTTTTTCCACCTTACTCTATTTACATATTGAATTTTCCTGTTTGCTTTTATTTTTTAAAATTGAAATACAGATGATGTACAACCTGTTTGGTTTTAAATTGATTCAACAAATATCGTTTGAACAACAAGCTGCACTACTAAAGAATTACCTCTTTACCCCCATGTACACGTGTTACATACGTACACACCTGCGTGTCTAAAGTCCCCTGGCCTGGCCTGTGCCGGAGCAGTGAACCACTGTCTTTGCCACAGTTGTGCAGCTGAAGTAGTCACCTTTGTTGTGTGGAATAACATAGCTGAAGTGTCTCCAAAGTGTGGCTTGCAATTTGATTATAAAATTAAGGATATAATCCTGTAGGAGAAAATCGAGTTGATGGATCCTGTTTGAGAAGCTTGGGGAGAAGTTGTTTGAGTGTGCCTCTTATTTAGGCCTGCCATACACTGAAGGATGCCACAGTGCCGTGCTTTCTAGGATTGATTATTGATCCTCCCCGGGGGTTCCCTGTTTCCTCTGCCACACTTAGAACACTGAATTTCCTCTCCTTTGTGCCTATCCTCTTGTCTTGTGAAAAAGCACTTCTCTGGACTCCGCTGACGCTGGCAGACTTTGCCACTCTTTTGTCTGGGTGTTTGCAGTGGCTGATATTCACCTGGCTTTGGGTTCTCTGCCCTTCCTGGTATCTGCCTTGCTGTCTTTCAGTAATTTTGGAAAATTCTTGTCCATTATCTCTTCAAATATTTCTTCTGCCCCACTCTCTCTTCTCCTGGGCCTTGAGTTACGTGTACTTGACCCTGTCTTCAAGTTCACTTATGTTTCTCCTCAGCTCTGTCCAGGTTGCTGATGAGCTGAATTCTTCATCTCTAGTACCATGGTTTTGGGGTTTTTTGTTCTTTTGTTTTCTGTAGCTTTTCCGTTTGCTACGTCTTTTAGTAAAGTTTCCATCTCTCTGATGAAATTTCCCACTCGTTCATGCATGTTGTTCATTTTTTTAAACTAAGTCCTTTAGTATGTTAAGCATGGTTATTTTCAAGTCCTTGTCTGATAGTGCCAACATCTGGGTTATTTTCCAGTCTGGTTCCGATGATTATCTTGACAATAGATTCCCCCCTCTTTTTTATCTTATAATTTTTGACTAAACGTTAGACGTCATGTCTAGAAACGAGCCTGGAAACGGGCCTGCTGCTGAGTCTGTCGGACCAGCGGTGGGGCTTCAGGTTGATCTCATCAGGAGCAGAGCTGGGTTTGGGTTTTGCTGTTGCACCACAGGCCTCAGGTTCCTCCAGGGAGGCCTGCTGGTCCCTTGAGCCTTGAGAGGAGCCTGGAGTGGTCTGGCTTCACCTGTGGCACAGAGGGGGTCTCCCTCCTCCGTTGACTCCTCCCTCCCTGGGCAAACTGCTGTCACTTGTTGCCTGGTGATGGATGTACGGTGAGGGCCGGGGCGGCTCCCCATCCTCCTGGTGCAGCCTCAGCTCAGCCACAGGGTCATGGGGGGCCTTTCTCAGCGTCCCTGCCCCTTCCTTCCCCAGCAGCAGCTGACTCGGCGCAGGAGGGCTTCCTGCCCCTTCCTTGGGGCCAGAGGGGTTTTGTTTTTATCTTCCCCGAGAAGCAGGGTATCTCTGCCCATGACCTGGTGCCGGGAGGACTTTCTCCTCCTCCTGCAGAGGCATGAAGGCATTCTGCCTCACCCCCCAGAGACACGGGGTTTTGCTTGAGCTCCGGGAGCAGGAGCAATCTGGTCCCTCCCCCAGCGGGTTGCGGGCTTCTTGCTTTGGATTGAGAGCAGGCTGCGGGGAAAGGCACGGGGTTTCCAGCCTCACCCCCGGGGCAGCTGCCCCCCCAACCGTGCCGCCTGTGCAGACTCTCTCCAGCCTCCCGCCTGTGGAGGGAGCTCGGGAATGAGGACACAGGCCCCCTGCGTCTGGGCTCCTGGCTGACTGCTGTCTGACGCACACTTAGCCTGTGGGGATGTGTTCATCCCAGCCGACCTCTTCTACCTGCTGGTATGGCGGCCATCTCCCCCTCGTGCTCTGCCACGGCTGAGACAGTTCACGTGCCCCGTCTCCGCAGAGGGGCAGCTCCCTCTTGGAATTCGGTTCACATGGTGGCCTTGCAGCTCGCCCTCTGGTGGGCTCCAGAGCAGGCACGGCTGTGTGGGCTGTTGATCTTCTTCTTGATGTTGTGGTGGGTTGTTGCCTTCTGCGTCCCGAGTGGGCGCAGAACCCCAGATGGCCCCCAGAATCATAGCAGCAGGTGTCAGCAGCCAGTACCTGCCCAAGTGTTTCCCACAGTGAGGAGTTCTGGTTCTGTAAGATGAATTTTGACATACTTCCTGTGCCTGTTCGTCTTTCAGTTATCTCAGCTGTATCCTGAAGAAAATTTGGAGAAATTCATTCCTTGCTTAGCTGGCCCAGATTCATTTTATGTAGAGCGAAACCACATGGATCTGGAAGCGGACCTGAGGTAATTAATGCTCCTCACCCCACCCAAGGCCACGGGGAGCAGCCCCCCTGCGGCGCTGCGGCGACTGCCGGCCCTCTGCAGTGTGGGCGGGCCCGGGCGGGGCCAGACGTGAGCTGCCTAGTCATCTGAGGGGCCCCTCAGGCGACATGTGGTCTGCATGGTTCGGGTCTCCTGTTTGCCTCTAGGGATTTTCATCAGTTACGGAGAATTTGAAGCATCTTAATAATCTAGGCATGATTTTGAGAATATATAAGTGAAGGAATTTCAAAGTGTATGCCACCATTTAATGTAATTTTGACAGTCTTATGAAATAAAATCTGCTTCTGTCCTATAGTTGAAAGGATAAAATGAGGACCTAATAAAAAGTCTCCTGGGCCCAGTGGCTCTGGACCCTTGATGACGTCCTGGCGCGTTGGTCTTGTACATGCGCACAGAGGGCCCCGGGGACTGGGGCCAACATCGGAGTGCCACACAGCAGCTGTGACGGCACCAGCTGTGCTCATGGCCCGGGTGGTGGGCCCTGAAAGACTCGATTCATGCAGTGTAATACAGTGTGAATAAGGAAAGGGGCACCAGGAAACAGTATGAATCATACCAAGAATGAAACTGAATAAAGCAGGAAGAATATAGGTTAAGGCACTTCTGTTTAGTTTTTCTCTGATATATATATCTCTTAATTGAAAATTAAAATTTCTCCCCCATTTACTTTTTGGTAACACGTTTTAATGCTGATAAAACCACTCTTTCATTTCTAGGTATTTGGCTTCATTACCTTCTCACATATTAAAAAATGACCATGTTAAGAAATTTTTCAGCACTTCATCTCCCACCCAACAGCTTCAAAGTCCAAGTGAGTTTGTAAAATGTAATTCAATAAAAGTAGAAACATTTTTATGGTCTGTAAATAAATTATATCTGTTTTAACTTGTAGGTCCTGGCAACCCTTCCCTGTCTAAAGTCGGTACCATGATGGGCGTGTCTGGAAGGTGAGACTTCTACCATGTAACCAACACATTTCCAGTCAGCCTTGTTACAGAGCTTACTTTTCATTTTGTGTAAATAGTTGTTTCTAGAGTTAAGTCATTCTTGACCTTAGTCTTGAATAATAATATTGAGAGAAGAATTGGATAGAGATAATCCACTTTTTGATTTCTTTAAAAAAAAAAAAAAAAAAAAGTGGTTCTCTGAGCCCCTGGAATTAGAATTCCCAAAGACCCTTATTGCAAATGCCAGTTTCTGGGCCCTGCACATTCTAGGAAACCAAAATTTCTGAGAATCTTCATTTCTACAAGCTCCTGGGGAGTGATTAAGCCCATGAAGGGCCAGAGTTGCTACCCTAGAGGCCCCTCTGCCAGCACGGGGCCCGACACTGATGGTGGCAGTGCTCGGGTGACAGACAGCCTGCACATCTGGACTGACAGCCAACATTAAAATGGGCTAACATCACAGACGGTGTGTACACGCGCGCGCACACACGCACGCACACACACACGGTTCTGTGAGCTCTAGTCAGGTAATGAGGTCTTTGAAGGTGCCGACTCTCTTCACCCTCTGCCTGGAGTGTGTAAACATGTAATATGTCAGTTTGCAGTTTCGTGTGGAAGGGGCAGGGACAGAGAGTGATGCTTTTGCTCCTTCCAGCTTTCTAGAATTTACTTTTCAAAAAAAAAAATTAATTTGAATATTAAAGATTTTGGAGTTAGTTTTAATATATGATTATCAGTATCATCCTGTGATAGAAGCAACAGAAAGAAACTAGGCAGCAAAGCCAAAAGTCTGGTGGTGACACACAGACGTGTACATATACATAATACGTACACACGTACTCAAGCGCAGCATCTAGATGGGTACATACACGTCCGTGCACGCACACGTCCACGCCTACAGATGTTCACCCCAGGGTGATGGTGGCAGTAGCTCTGGCCCCAGCAGTGGACATGGCTGCAGATGCAGTCCAGGCTGTAGGAGCTGGTCCTCGGTGGAGGCCGTGGTCTTTTGAAAACTACCTGTCTGCTGTCCTCGCAGGCCTGTGTGCGGAGTGGCCGGCATCCCGTCCTCTCAGGGCGGCGCCCAGCATCACGTGCAGCACTCGGCCAGCGCGTCCGCCTTGCCCCACTGCTCGCACGCGGGGGGGGCGGGCCCAGCTCTGGCCTACCGGACCCCGATGGACAGCTCGCCCGCCATCTTGATGCCTTCCAGCCTGCAGGCCCCGCAGACCCAGGAGCAAAATGGGATTTTAGACTGGCTTCGGAAACTGCGTTTGCACAAGTACTACCCCGTCTTTAAACAGCTCACGATGGAGAAGGTACGTTGGTTACTAGCAGGCAGGGAGAATGTGCTGCTTGTCTCAGGTAACCCGTCATTCTTTGGACCTCGTTCCTAGAGGAACTGAGTTGGGTTTCTGCAGCATGTGTGTCGTGGAGGTCATACCACCTGGTCCTTAACACCTGCGGATGTGCGTCCCCACAAGTCCCGTGAGCTCGCTGGAGGGGCCGTGGATTTGAATTTGGAGGCTACCTGCAGCTGAAGCAAAAACTGGATCACAGTTGTTTGTAAACAAACAGCTTTCTTAAGATAGCTTGGGGTCTTCCCAAACGAGACGCTCACTGTCTGTGACTGAGGGCTGTGTCTCCAGCAGCCCTTCAGTGGGTAGAGGTAGTGAGTTGTGGGCCCCGCGTCCCCCTTTCTTAGACGCCCCTCAGCATAGCCTTTTACAAGAGCCCAGTGCAGAAGGGGTGTCTGATTACCTGCCTGCATGTAGGCTCCTAGAGCTAAAGGAATAGATGGATTTTACGTCTTTCAAGCAATCCTACATAGCAGTTATCTTTTACAATACAGTTTTGACAAGGACCATTTTTTCACTGTTAAAAAAATTCTGAAATTTCTTAAGTTTCAGTGTCACTGGTAAAAGTAAATTGGACCTGAATGTGATGTTTGAACTCTGAGCTCCCCCTGCTGGATGAAGTGACTTGGTGCCTTTTATCTCTGCAAACGTTTCGTTTGTCCAAAAATCTGCAATTGAAGAATCTAGAAATCAAGCTTTTACTGCTAATAAAGAACACATTTTAAGTAACTTTTCAATACTCTCAGTTTAGGATTCACAAGTCTTAAAAACAACAGATTTTGCTAACCTTTGTCATGATCAGTTTAAAAAGTTTTAGTGTAATGTATGAGTTGAAAAGGCTAAGATCACAAATCATGTTATGGACCGTTGTGAGAACCAAGTATCATCTTTTTTCTTAGTATGAGGCCAGTGCGTTAGGTCGCCGTTCAGTTTGGATGGCATCTACTTTTCTGGGTCACTGGCTACCCAACAAAGTTGCTGTTGTCCCTAAAATGACCATGATCTCAAGAAAAAAGAGCCACTAAAGAAGACTGCTCCTGTCTGTTGGAGGGAGAGCCCCGGGAGGGGAGACACTTCCACCAGCTGCATCTCTGCAGCAGTTGAGACGCAGAACACTGTCTCAGTCTCCTGCCCGCATAGCACGGACCTTCCAGGTGCCCAATCTTCACCCAGCTGTCACTCGGAGGCCTGTGCTGAAGGCTCAGTGGACACAGCCTGTGACCCTCAGACGCACAATGAGCGTCTTATATTTTGGACCCTGGACACCAAGTCATTTAGCAAGTAAATGTTTCACAGTGTTCCCCAGTCTTTTATTATCTAGTTAAGTTTGATCTGTTTACATATCCTAGAGGTAGAATACGTTTATGAAATTAAACTCCAAGTTCTTTGTTTTCAGAATCCTAATTAATTCTCAAACTTTGTAATTTGTTTCTTCTGTGGAAGTTTCTGAGCCTTACGGAAGAAGATCTAAATAAATTTGAATCCCTCACCATGGGAGCAAAGAAAAAACTCAAGACTCAACTGGAGCTGGAAAAGTGAGTGTGAGATTGTTTATGAAGTGTGTCTTCATTTTAGTTTCTAACATGCGGAACAGATGCTAGGACTTATTACTGCTGATTGCTTATCAAACCTTAATTAATGCTCTTAAAATTCTACAAATGTGGCTTTGGTTTGCTAGGAAGGACCCTTTAGAGTGAATCTGACAAGTCAGAATGCGTTATCTTCCACCCTGGAGATTATTTTGATGGAAATCACCCTTCTTAAGTAGAGACTGTGAAACACGGAGAGGCTCTACAGCAGAACTGAACGCTCGCTTGTTGGTGTGCTTTCCTGTCGCACAGGGAGAAGTCAGAGAAACGGTGCCTGAACCCCTCGGCCCCTCCCCCAGTCAGCAGCAGCGGAGTGGCCCGCGTTCCCCCTACCAGCCACGTGGGGCCTGTGCAGCCGGTGCGAAGCAGCCATGCTGCAGGTGGGTGGGGCCGGGCGCGCCTGGACCCGGGACCCTTCGGAGGAGGGCCAGGCCACAGGTCACGCCCCTTTCCCCTTTCTGTTTTCTAGTGCTTAGAGTTACTTTTCACTATTTTAGTTTATTTTTAAATTAATTAATTAATTAATTTATTTATTTAACTTTTGGCTGCGTTGGGTCTTCGTTGCTGCGCGTGGGCTTTCTCTAGTTGCGGCGAGCGGGGAGCCACTCTTCGTTGTGGTGCGCGGGCTTCTCATTGCGGTGGCTTTTCTCGTTGCAGAGCACGGGCTCTAGGTTCGTGGGCTCAGTAGTTGTGGTGCATGGGCTTAGTTGCTCCGCGCCATGTGGGATCTTAGTTCCCTGACCAGGGCTTGAACCCGTGTCCCCTGCACTGGCAGGTGGATTCTTAACCACTGAGCCACCACGAAAGTCCCCAGATTGGGACTTTTCCGTTTCCATTTTCTCGTACTTAAGAGTTACTTTTCATTATTTTAGCTTTTATAGTTCCTGCGACAGGAAAATAGAAGGGACGTTTGGGTTAGAAGCTGGAGACTGGTGACTCGCCTGAAGTGGTTTGGGCAAAAGCATTAGACCCAGAAACTGCTCTGGTGAAAGGGAAAGAGTAGGAAGTATGCGAAATAGATGAAAACCTCTCCCCCGACCATGGCAGGTGTGGAGAGGTGGCTTTAGGCCGTTGCCCTGCAGGTCCGTCCTGAAGTCCTCGATGCCAAACCACCAGCCTTCCTCCTCTTCTCCCTGCCGTCCTCTCCTCGGTAGGAGGTGGAGGACCACGGTAACAGCTGCTCTGCTGTTTTCCTCATGCACTAGAAACATCAAGAGTGACAGTAAACCAGGAAGAAAAAATGTCAGTGCATCTTTTCAGTGCTTATTTGACTGAAAAGGTCTTAGGTCCCTGGGCCTCAGAAAACGGAGGTCTCTGTTTGTGGAGGGCGGCTGCTGTAGCACCCGGTGGCTTGGGGGTCCTTTTCCTGTCCTTCAGCGTTTGCTTGGGGAGGCTGAGAGCACGGCCACGTGTGCGTCTGCCGCCTGGCGAGCTTGTGAGCCTCAGCCCTGTACGAACAGGGACAGGATGGGACCTGGCTCCTTGGGATGGCTGTGAAGATGAGCACGATAGGCATGCATGCGGGTGGGAGAGGAGGGCGCAGTCGACGCTGGCTGGCACAGCCCCCGTCGGCGTCCCGTGGCTCGGGGACCTCGGTGCCGCCTTTGGACTGTCACCTGTCGCTTGTCCGCAGCGCTGCGGGTGGAGGTGGAGCAGCCCCCTCACCAGACGGCCCGGGAAGGCAGCTCCTCCGAGTGCTCCAGCTCCTCGCCCAGCCCGATGGGCGTGCAGGCCCGGGAGGAGAGCTCGGACAGCGCGGAGGAGAGCGACAGGCGTAAGGACGCCCCGCGTGGCTCGCGCTCTGCTGCCCCCGCCCTGGCCTGGGGAAGCTGTGCTGACGCTGTTCCCACCCCTCTAGGTGTGGAGATCCACTTGGAGGGCTCTGACAAGGAGAAGCCTGTGATGCTGCTGAACCACTTCACTTCAAGTTCCGCCAGGCCCACAGCCCAGGTCCTCCCCGTGCAGAACGAAGCAGGCTCCAACCCGTCGGGCCACCACCCGCTGCCCCCGCAGATGATGACGGCGGCCTCGCACATCGCGCCCATCCGGATGCTGAACTCTGTGCACAAGGCGGAAAGGGGGGCCGCGGACATGAAGCTCCTCTCGTCCTCTGTGCACTCGCTGCTGTCTCTCGAGGAGCGCAGTAAAGTCTCTGGACCAAGAAGCGGCATCAAAGTGGACAAGAGCTTTGGCAGCACCATGATGGACGTGCTACCCGCGTCCACCCCCCATCAGCCCGTGCAGGTCCTTTCTGGACTCACCGAGAGCAGCTCTGTGTCGCCCACCGTCTCCTTTGGTCCCCGCACCAAAGTCGTCCACGCGTCCGCCCTCGACAGGGTGATGAAGCCGGCACAGCAGCCGGCCCTGGTGGTGGAGACCAGCACTGCTGCCGCAGGGACGTCCAGCACCGTCTTCCATGTGGCTCGGCCACCCATCAAACTTCTGGTGTCTTCATCTGTCCCTGCAGATTCTGCCATCTCTGGGCAAACCTCCTGTTCTGGCAACGTGCAAATAAGTGTGCCCCCTGCCATAATAAACCCTCGGACTGCTCTGTACACAGCCAACACCAAAGCTGCCTTCTCTGCGATGAGCGGTGTGCCCGTGGGCCCCCTGCAGGGCAGCTTCTGCGCAAACAGCAACACTGCCTCTGCCAGTAGCCACCCTGCCACGTCCTTTGCAAACATGGCCACCGTGCCCAGCTGCCCCGCCCCCAGCTCCAGCCCCGCGCTCTCCTCGGTCCCCGAAAGCAGCTTCTACAGCAGCAGTGGCGGCGGCGGCGGCTCCCCCGGGAACCTCCCCGCCTCGGCCCAGAACCACCACCACCACCACCACCATCAGCAGCAGCCAGCGGCACCCCAGCAGCCTGCGCCCGCCCCGCCCCCCGGCTGCGTCGTGTGCACGTCCTGCGGCTGCAGTGGGAGCTGCGGCTCGAGCGGCCTAACTGTCAGCTACGCCAACTACTTCCAGCACCCGTTCTCGGGGCCGTCCGTCTTCCCCTTCCCGTTCCTGCCCTTCAGCCCCATGTGCGGCAGCGGCTACGTGGGCGCCCAGCAGTACGGCGGCGGTGCCTTCCCGGTCGTGCACTCGCCCTACGGCAGCGGCGTGGGCCCCGAGCCCGTGCTGGGCGGCCAGTCGGCCTTCACCGTCCCGCCCGTTCAGAACTTCATGGGGGCGGCAGGTGTCTACCAGGCTCAGGGCTTGGTGGGCAGTAGCAACGGTTCCGGTCACAAGAAGAGCGGGCATCTGTCGTGCTACAACTGTGGGGCCACGGGTCACCGCGCTCAGGACTGCAAGCAGCCGTCCATGGACTCCAACCGGCAAGGTAAAGGCCCCCGAGGCGGAGGGCTCCCGGCACGCGTGTCCTTTCTCTGAAAGGAATAGTCAACTTCCTTTCTTTTTTTTTTTTAAAGCAAGCAAGAAGTGGTTTTTCAAATGCTCTCTGAAAAAGCACGGAACTCCTGATGGGCTGTGCAGCCCCCAGAAGGGCTGCTTTGGTTCTGAGACTGTCTTTGTGATCTCAGCCTGCGCCTCATTTTAGAGTGTGGCTAGCTGGCTGCGGCCCAGTGGCTCCTTGGTCTGTTATCTTGTGCCACGTGACTGGGGAGCAAGCCTGGGTGATGTAGTGCCACCGCCGGTGTTTAACTGAGAACCGAGGGCGTGGCATGTGAGTTCAGGCGCTACAGGTGGAACTCGCTGTCCCCGCTTCTCTTCCCCCGTCTAGAGTGGCAGTGGCCGTGGCCGTGGGTGTTGTGTGGCGGCTACGTGGTGTCCTCACTCCCTGTGCTGCATCTTCTTCCTTCCCCCTTTGCTACTCTTTCTTGTCTCCTTTAGTCAAGTGTGTGTCTGCTGTCGTTACCACACCAGGTTTGTTCTTGCTGTTTTTCTTGGAAAGATTAGGCTGGGCATTGGGAAAACTGGTCCCAGCCCGCAGCTGCTCACGGTGCGACCTTGGATAGTCAGCCACTTGCTTTCTGGAGACTTTTGAGGGTTGTTCCAGACCTGCCTGTGCCCCTTAGTCACCTGGAGAGCTTTACAGACAACTTGGAATCAGGTCTGGTGGCAGGTGGAGTGACTGTGGGCTGTGCCGCCCCCCCCCCGCTCCGCATTGATAGAGGTGGTGCTGCATCTCCTGACGCAGCGAGCCCAGAGGCCCGTGGTGGCGGCCAGGCCTCCCTTGCCCTGTCCCAAGGAAGGGGGCCAATTCTGTGCTGTCTGAGCTCCCAAAGAATGAAGAAACAGACTGGGAACTCTTCAGTCTTTTTCACCCCTTCTCGGATTTGATAAACTTGTTAAGATAACGTCCAGTCTGTGGGGTGGAGCCAGGGGAGTTGGGAGTGGTCAGAACAGGTGGTCTAGATTTCCAGCACCCACATCTTGACCAGTGACTCTGGAAATAACTTTGGACAGATCATGGCAGTAATTCTATGGTGATTCAAATTTGATCTCTTTTTTTTCCCCCTCTCTAGGTACTTTTAGGTTGAAATATGCCCCTCCAGCAGAAAGTCTGGACTCCACAGATTGATATTTTTCTCTGGCAACAGAACACTATTAAGCCATGGAGACCTAAGGAAAATTAAATACAAAACTGAGAAGTCTAGTTGCTGTTGAGCTCAATATTTTTAATCCAAAGGTGCTTTACTTTACTAGACTGGATAGAAAACCTAGCGTAGGAATGCATCAAACTCAGTTTTATTGCCAAAATCCTAGACGGGAGCTTGATGTCAGGACTGGCCTAGTGGGTGTCTCCACTGTGGGTGAAAACTGGCCACCTCCACCCTTGGCTGCAATGCAGAGACCTCCCGTCTCCTGAAGAGCATTGCCGTAATTGGTCCTTCTAGGCTCACACGTAATTCCAGGGCAGCTACGTGAGGTTGGATTCGAGAACTGAAGGTCGGAGTTCTCCAAGTGGAGTTCTACCAGTCGGACTCTTGACACCCCTGGTGAGGGAAAATGTCGCCTTTGTTTTGTTCTGTTCTGTTCTGTTTTGTTCTTAAAGTGGTTAGGCACTAATCTCTGGGCTTTTTAAGGATTGCACTACCGAGGAATGTAAACCGATGTCAATCTCTGCAGTTCTGGGAGACAAACTCCCTGAGACCAGTCAGTGCAAGACGCTCAGAGAATCCGTTTTTAGAGTCCGCACCAGCAGGCTACATGATTTAGTACACAACAGAGATTTTAGTATTTCCTTCCCTCCTTAAAAGCACTTGTAGCAGTTTCAGGGTTGTCTTTTTTTTTTTTTCCTGCAAATAAATTTAAACTACATTATTAAGTAGAAATAGCTACTTGCAACAACTTAATTTCTAAAAGGGTCCAAGTCCCAGAGAATCCCTAGTAGTCAAAGCTTGGAGGACACCTTCCTTCCCAGCCCTTCAGAGCTTTGAGTCCTGTCGTCTTCCACCACGAAGGAACTCTGGCAGAGACGCGATAGCAGCACACCTCGTGAGCGGCACTGACGGATGCTGCACGTCCTTAGCCAAGTTTGCAAGTTCTTTTATCTCCCATGGACCCCAAGGACCCCAAGGCTCACTGCTAATGGATTCACACTTGAGACAGACATTTCAACAACAATAATACAGTCCTGTAATCTCTGAGCAAACGATTTGAAATTTTCTCCTGTCAACTTCTTTTGTATTAGGCTGTGTATCAATAGTTAGTTCCGTTAAAAAATTACCTGGAAAACTACAATAGAAAGTGGTAAGACTCTGAAAGAGAATACACTGACAGGACAGAGCTACAAGATCTGCAGAAGTCTAGTTTTACCAAGGTGGGAAATAAAGTCCACCACACAGCTCTCAATTTCACCCCGTTGCAATGAGAGCTTTTGGTCCGAAAGGGACTTAAAGCTTCAAGGCTAAAGGGAATTTTCTGCTCAAACAATATTGTTTTAAATGCTAAAGCCTTCAATATTAAAATATTGATTGGTAAGGTCTTGCCCAGGGATTTTCCAGTTGAATATTTATTTAAAAAAAGAAAATCTCAATACTCAGACCACTCTTAAAATGGGACAATCAGCCTCATGTAAAATTGGTGTAAATCAAAAATACCCTAGAATTTGAGGCATTGTGATGTAAGGCTTCAAATTTTGAGATCCGTTTCCTGCTTCATGGAAACTAAAGCAGAAAGTTGTTACATTTTTTTATGAAAGGCTTTTAGTAGAGTTTTTAAGAGTTTTATTTTAGTAGGGTTTTATTTCTATGCAATGCAGAATTGACAGACCTCTGTATTCTTCTCTCTCTTCCTGGTACACAGTATTACATACAGTTTTGAAGTAATGATGATGCTTACAACAGCATTTTGGGGGAGTGTTACATTGATCTCTTAAATTATAAACACTACAAAATGTCAAAATTACGAGAACTGACACAACTTTGCCTTAAAGAGTACTAGACTGGAACTTGTCATATTATGTTTAAGGAAGACTTAGAGTGTTCATTGATGTTTACGATTTTAATATTTCTGAGGGCCGTTACAGTGGCCTGGATATGTGCTGAAAGCCAAACTTTTAAAATTTTTGGTTTTTTAAACAAAGAACTATTTTAAATAAATCCTATTTCAACACAGTGAAATTGTTGAAAACTGTCTCATAACAAAAGAAAAAAATCATATTTAGGTTTTTTGTTTTAGTGCTCAGTATTGGGGAATGAAAGTGTGTCTGTTGTTACCCTTATAACTGTTTTGATAAATATTAGAGGTTAGCGTTAAATACGACAAAAAATTAAAACGAACTTCAATTTGAAGTATGACATTCAAATTGAGGGAAGTAAGTTCAGACATTGTGTGGCTGTGTTCCAGTCATCAGAGGTCTTAGAGAAACTTCCAGCTGTCTTTGAAAGTGCATGTGCAGAGTGACGTCTCCAGTGAGGCCATTCCGAGTTGAGAATGGTAAAACGTAAATGTGAGACACCAGGACACAAAGCATTCAGCTGCCGCTCCGTGAGACCTCTTCCCAGGTGAATCCCATACTTGAACTTGGGAATATTTGCTAGCAGTATTCTCTGATGAAATTTCTCTCCAGAAGCAACCACAGTCAGTGAGCCTAAAGACCATTTGGCATTTCCTCAGAGGACGTCCTCATCAGCTAGAAACAACAGATCAGACTGACCCTTTCAACTACTTAACTATTTTCCTGAAATTGTGGGCTCCGTTTCCAAATGCTGTGGCAACCAGGTAGGTGTGGCACCAGCCACTTTGCTCTGTGTAGTCTGTCATATTTTAAAGTTTCTAACCCCATTTTTTATCTCCAAGAATGGGGAAAGTGGAATGTACAGATTGAAGTAGAATACAACGTTGGGATAAAACACTAATCTTTTTTTTTTTTTTTTTAAAGCAGAACACTCAATTTTCTACCTTATTTTCTAATTTTTATTTTATGATAATATTGAACATTGGAAAGTGTATAAATGTTAAAAACTTCTAATTGCTAAAGAGCACTGAGAAAATGGGAGCTGGCACTTAGAATAGACAAAGCTATTTTCTTGAAAGCGGACACGTGATTGGGTATTTTAAAAAACCAGCATCATTTATAACCTCCAAAAAATTACACGAGTCACCTTGTTAATATAGTAGTTAGTAGGTTCAGTATTTTAATTCACTATTTAGAATTCTAGGTCCTTAATCGCAAGAAGTCCACCTAGTTAGTTTACACTGCACACTGCGTATGGAGATGCATAGCGGGTAGTAACTTTGCCTGACGTTATGCAGCTGTAACGCGGTCCTGTCTGAGCACAGGCTGACCGAGGCGTACATCTATCCACTCACTGCAGTGTTGCTAGCGAGCACTTGCTGAGCAGGAAGTGGGTTGCACCCTCCTCGCTCCCTGTCGTCGTCCCTCTTCCTGCTTCCGTGGTGGCTTATTTGATGCCTTGCTAGTTTTACACACTGATAACTGATGGCGTTACATGTTTAAGTCTTAAAGGTTGTAAGGGAAACCGTGACCCTGCTCAGCTCGACCACCCGTCCCAGTGGATGGGCCTGTGGAACCTGAGCGGGTTGGCCGTCCTTTCCAAAGTGCAGATGACTCCCGAAGAATGAGGCAGGGGACGTTTAAAGCCATGGGTTCTGAAGAGGCTCAATTACTGAAAAGTCCCGAGGTTCTGAATCAAAGTGAGTTATCTTTAATCAACACTCGCAAACTACGTACTGTGCTGGTTGAGGCCAAAGGTCAATGTTACTACACTGTTATTGGATGGAGGGGCGCGCCTGCCAGGTCACCCCGGTGTTAAGAAGCCCCTCACATGCGTAAAGTTCTTAGATGCACAAAGACAGGCTTTGGTACTGAAACTGAAGACCTCGTGTACACTCAAGAATCTTCACAGCTTCTATTGGACATATTTTCTTTTTAGGAATGAAGGAAAATTCTCCCATTTTTGAGCCATTCTTTTATGTCAATTCTACAAAATTGCATGTAACTTTATAAATATTTTTAAAAGATATAGTTTTGTAAATATTTAATATTCTGCTAATTTGATTTTGAATTGTAAATGTCAAGTATTCTGTTTTTGGGGTTTTTATGTTTTATTATACTTTGTTAAAAAGGAAAAATTGTACATTTTTAGAATGTTTTTATGAGTCAATTTAATGTACTGAAAATAAAAATGAAAAAAAAAGAGCAGTTTCTTTTTTTTTTTTTTTTTTTTTTTTTAATTTTAATTTTATTTATTTATTTATTTTTGGCTGTGTTGGGTCTTCGTTTCTGTGCGAGGGCTTTCTCTAGTTGCCGCAAGCGGGGGCCACTCTTCATCACGGTGCGCGGGCCTCTTCACTATCGCAGCCTCTCTTGTTGCGGAGCACAGGCTCCAGACGCGCAGGCTCAGTAATTGTGGCTCACGGGCCTAGTTGCTCCGTGGCATGTGGGATCTTCCCAGACCAGGGCTTGAACCCGTGTTCCCTGCATTGGCAGGCAGATTCTCAACCACTGTGCCACCAGGGAAGCCCGAGCAGTTTCTTTTTACTAGGTCTTTGTCTCATAGAGGATGAAGCACACATCCTTTCAAATCACGATCCTCCAAACTAGGGAGTCCGTCCTTTCCGCCTTCTTCCCAGCATTACAAAAGGGACACCTGGTCTTAAATCCATTTTCTATCAATCAGGTTTCCTAGGTTTTTAAAAAATGTCCTTGCTGTGAAAAGAAATGTGAATTGATTTGGGGTTGGATTAAAGATGTTCCAGCTCTCAGGTACCCGTGAACAATCAAGGTTATTAGCATTACTAGATCAAGTTATCCTTTGGATGTTTCCAAACTCGTGGTGAATGTGCCCTGCCATCTAAGGCCACGTCCTCTCTGGACTTGGGCTGGTGCTCTGCTCGCCCAGGACTGCGGTGCTATCCTGAGCAGTGCCAGGCCCCAGAGGGAGAATTCTGGGGCTTCTTCCCCAGCAGGAGTCCCCATTTTCTCTTGGTCTTGTCGTCAGACCTGTGGTTACCCGGAGGAAAACGTGCACACGGTTCTCGGACTGGTCAGGGCCCCTGTCAGGTAAGTAGCATCAGGAGACACAGCTGGCCACTCCTGGCACCTGCTAGCAGCCCCTCTGTTTGGTCACTTCCAGGGCCTCTGAGGGCGGAGGGCATGTGCGCATCTGCTGTTTGTACTGTACGCGGCTCCCCACATGGCCACCTCAGGTACCACGTGCCGCATAACGCCCCACACACTCTCAGTACTTCCCGTGTTACACTTTTGTTCATTTAGAGCAGGTTTTCAAGTGCCTGTTCCCACAAAACAGGTAGGTCGCTCCCCCGTCCCTTCTCCCCATACTTTGTGGCACATCTGTACCTCTAAGAGAATTGAGTTTTTTGAAGGCAGGACCTTGACCAATGCGAGCCAGGCGCTCATGACAAGGCAGAGACCTTCAGAGGTGGGTGTCCCTCCACCCTGGCACAGTGAAACCAGCCTCAGCACTCCTCATTAGAAAGGATATTACCCACTTGGCTTTGGATGGTGTAGACTGCAAGTCTCAAATACTAATCCATTAAACTGAACTTTGATGACAGTTTTTAATTGTGCCTTTATTCACCTTAGTTCGTTAAAAATGTACTTGTTTTAAAGATCCTATAAATAGGGTAACCACCCACTAATGTGGGATATAAGTAAGTCACCCCTCTCAGCGTGGTACTTTGTCTTTAAAAAGCAGAGTTTCTTAAAGGAATCTTATCGATCACATAGTAGTTACAAGAATGTCATATAATGATGTATACAATCTAAACAAGACAGGCTAATTAAGAATTTACATAATGTAAAAATATACATATTAAAAGTTAGCCACGTAGACAGATGCATGCTGACTGGGGTTGAGGGCCCGTATGCAGTAATACTGCTTTTTCTTCCTCAGTTACAATAAATAACTGCCACTCACAGATACAAGTTTTCCACACACATCTAAATACACCAGGGTAAATAAATGGTGGCCTGCCACATGCACAGTCTCAAGTGGGTCTGTGATCCTTCTGTGATAGCTCTCACAAAAACAGTGTATAGTGAACCCCATGCAGGTAGTAGGAAGCACTGGTTATTTATTCTAGTTGGACTTTGAAAATGCTTAACGTTTGACATTAATATCTGTAAAGAACATGTTTCCTTTTGCTACTTTCAAAACTGACATGCACATGGAGTGGGGGAATTTTGAGGACTGCTTGACCTAACAGTGATAACTGAAATACCCTTAAAGATGCTTTTTAATAACATATTTTAGTCACACACTTAACGTAAAACACGGATCATCTACAGCTTTAAGCCAAAAGGTTGAGGAAGTGTATCTGAATTTTAATGCTTTTTGTTTCAGTATCCTGTAGCTTTCTACCTTTGTCCCAAAGAATGAAACCCATGTAACTGCTTGTTTATTTACCAAAGCAGGCACTATTTTGAGCTCTTAAGAGAATAGTCAAAACAAAAAAAATGTCATTCTCTTTCTCTAGGTCTTTTGAGAAACCTGACCAAAATTATAAATTATTCAAGGTTCCTGTTGAGCAGTGGTATTTTTCTGCATTACTGTCTAGAGAACAAACCAAATGAAGACTTCATGACAAGAGCACTGATGTGAAATACGCCTATTAGCAATCAGGAGCCCTGGGCAGCAGCTCCGCTTGCTTATTTCCTATCACCCCCGGCCACCCTGCTTTCTGCCAGCTGTTACGGCAAATGGGCTGGGGGTGCGGGGTGGCTGTGCCTTACAATTTAGGCTTAAAGATGCTCTTAAGGAGATTTCTCTAGTTGAGTAGAAACCCTTCTATAAAAAGCTGGCAGGTTCTGTGAACCCAGAGAGAAGACTGAATGTCTCTCTGAATGCTCAAATTGCAAGTTCCTTTTGGGGGAAAAACATTAAAATAACTTGAAGGTCTATTTTACTGGCAACTTAGAATGCAAAGTATTTTATTTTTAAACTTCTAAATTTGAAAACAAGACAGCCTAGGTTAAATAATGAAGTTTCCCAAAGCTGAATGTGCTCATGTGGAGCTCAGTTTTTCTGCCTGAAGTACAAAAAAACAACTTCCTAAAAACTCCTAGGCAGGAACACTACTACTGTTTTGATGATCTGTGATTAGGTGAACTGATCAATCTCAGTTGGTAACATCCCTTTTTTATTCCTTGGTAAGGGTTTAAATTCTAGAAGAGACACATTTTTTTTTAGTCTTACACAGACAATTTCATTCCAAAAGTCTCCTGAGAGGCGTATACCATATACAGGAATCCATCTTCATCCTTCTCGCTTTCATACACTTCACAAATTGGCGTGGACACACTCACCATGCTATGTCCATTCACTAACAGGAAGAAGGCTTGATTAGCGTTGAGCTGTAAGCGCCTTCTGTTGAAAGAAAACATGTGAAGAAATAGTGATACATCAATACCTAGGGAGAATGTGTAAAAAATATCACCCACCCGGAATCAATATAAAAGTATAAAGATTTTGTAAACGCTACTTCTGGCAAAATGAAATATATGCCTCACTGACGATGACTTGAATATTTCTTCTCATAAAACACAGGATGTTTTCTACGACTATATGCGTGGTAAGTATTAATGATAATCCTTGCTAGATCATTCTTACTACTTTCCTGAGGCCAGTTTTATTTATTTATTTTGCTAATTATTTATTTGTTTTCGGCTGCGTTGGGTCTTTGTTGTGGTGCGCGGGGCTTCTCGTCGCGGTGGCTTCTCTTGTTGCGGAGCACGGGCTCTAGGCACACGGGCTTCAGTAGTTGTGGTGCACGGGCTCAGTAGTTGTGGCTCGTGGGCTCTAGAGCGCGGGCTCAGTAGTGGTGGTGCACGGGCTTAGTTGCTCCGCGGCATGTGGGATCTTCCCGGACCAGGGCTTGAACCCGTGTCCCCTGCACTGGCAGGCGGATTCTTAACCACTGCGCCACCTGGGAAGTCCTGAGGCCAGTTTTAAAACTAGTATGCTATCTGAGTAGCCACCAGTGTCTAATGTGATAAAAATAGTTCAAAATATAATTTACAAACTAAGATCTAAGCTGATGCAATTTATTACCATTGGACCACATCTACATTCTCTTAACTTATTTTCCTATATAAAACTTTTCTAATTAAGAGACATCTACATAGATGTTATGATGAAAGGATCAGAAGGGACTTGAGATCCAGCAGGTATGAAATAGAAAAACTCAGAAATGAAATGTCTTACAGTTTTATTAAGTTGCATAGATTTTTATCAGAGCTAGACTGAAGATTTATCTGTAAGCCTGATCAAGAATGAGAAGTTACCCAAAGAAATAAAGTAAAAAGATGATTCAATACCTAATTATCTTGATGAGCTCACTCATGTTGACATGATCAGGCACCAGGAACTTTGTTTTATCCAGGACTGGCAGCTGCTTCTCACCTTTGTATCGTTCTATTATTACCTAGAAAAGAAGCCAGAAAAGTGATTTAAAAATAGCCGTTAAGGGCTTCCCTGGTGGCGCAGTGGTTGAGAGTCTGCCTGCCAATGCAGGGGACACGGGTTCGAGCCCTGGTCTGGGAAGATCCCACATGCCGCGGAGCAACTAGGCCCGTGAGCCACAGCTACTGAGCCTGCGCGTCTGGAGCCTGTGCTCCGCAACAAGAGAGGCCGCGATAGTGAGAGGCCCGTGCGCCGCGATGAAGAGTGGCCCCCGCTTGCCGCAACTGGAGAAAGCCCTTGCACAGAAACGAAGACCCAACACAGCCATAAAATATAAAAATAAATAAATAAATAAAATTAAAAAAAAAAAAGAGTTGATGATTATCATTTTAAAAAAAAATAGCCGTTGACAATGAAAAACCGATAAAATACTTCCTGTGTTGTAGCTGGCACATGCCAAAATGGGGTTTAAAACAGCACTTTTGTTCCTTATGAAATATGGTGCACAAGACAACATGGCTGCCATCAGGGAGGGGCAAGGTAGCCCTGAGGTGGGGGAAGAAACTTTGCTATAAATTCTGTTATTTGGAACCATGAAAATATACTACCTAGTCAGAAAAAGACCCCAAGCCTTATAACAGCAGAGACGCTGGGTACCAGCTTTAAGTGTAAAGATCTGAATCTATGCCAATACTACTATCACAATTTCCTGTGACATGACAAGAGTCTTTTAATAAAACTTTTATTAAAAGTGTAAGTAAGATCTTAACTCTGGGGCTTCCCTGGTGGCGCAGCGGTTGAGAATCCGCCTGCCAATGCAGGGGACACGGGTTCGAGCCCTGGTCTGGGAAGATCCCACATGCCACGGAGCAACTAGGCCCGTGAGCCACAACTGCTGAGCCTGCGCGTCTGGAGCCTGTGCTCCGCAACAAGAGAGGCCGCGATAGTGAGAGGCCTGCGCACCGCAATGAAGAGTGGCCCCCGCTTGCCACAACTAGAGAAAGCCCTCACACAGAGGCAGAGACCCAACACAGCCAAAACTAAATAAATAAATTAATTAAAAAAAAAAAAAAAAAAAAGATCTTAACTCTGGTAATAGACTCAAATCCTAAGTAAATATTTGAGAAGCAGAGACCATGATTAGCTGGTCTGGAGATAACTTTTTTTTTTCTGCAGAAGTCTCGAAGATCCTGCCATTTTGATAAAATATCCTTGATATTTTTAAAATGAGTTTTAAAAGAATCTTGAACTATGCAGGGAACAAAAATAGTTCCACATTTATGACTTGAAATAAATCCATTAGCTCCTTGCCATACTTCCTCCTTTCCATAAAGGAAAAAATTTTTTCTAGTTCTAAGCCACTTTATGTAGGCTCTGACAGCAAACTGGTGACTGCCCTTGAGCCTCAATACTACCTATTTACTGAGCACCACAGACATCCTTCTCCACATATAGCAATTCTTTACCCTGTCATGACAATGAGAAGTTGTAAGATAGGAATGGAAAATCTTTAGAAGAGGGAAAAATGCTTATATGTACATTGTTGCACTGCATGGGGCCTACGTGAGGTTCTGTGTAAGGCCAAGTCAAGCTGTCATCACCTTCCTTGGTAAGATCAATAGCTTTATCTATGAGGTGTGTTCAGAACATGGTATCTACAAGTATGAATGTGACTTCTGTAAAAAACCTAAAACTACTAGCAGAAAAGATGGCTGTAAATATACGCAGATATTCACATTTCAGAAGGAGGCTATGGAACAAATACTGGCCAACTGTTGGGCTATCTGTTTCCAGTGACTGACGAGCACCTGCTAGCAGACACACACAGCAGGTACTCAAAAGTGAAGAAGAACCTTAAAATTAAGGAAATTACCCAGAAGCCTCATCCCCAGGCCGTATGTTGGCCCTGAGTGTGAAGACAGACTGAAATTTCCAACCAGTCCAAGAAACATACCTTCTAACTACAGAATCCTACAGTCATGACACTGCTGAGCAGACCCATCCTATTCTCCCTTCTGTGCACCTCACAACCCCAACCCACAGATCTTCCCATCTTCTTTCCCCCCACTTTGGTATGAGATGATCAATCAGAAAGCCAACCATGAAAGCTTCTGCAGAATTTAGCAGTGGAGTTTCTTTGGAAGTGTGGTCTGTAAGAGGTAACAATCATGTCCCCAGAATTATGTAAAATTTTCCAACCACACGGGATGGGATTCTCTTCCCATTCTATAGATGAGGATATGGCAGCTCCTCTCAGAATTTTGGTAATTAGCCCAAGATCACTTAGTAACCTTGAACCTAGGGCCTGAACTCAGCCACTGTCTGAAGCCAGAAGCTCCTTGACCATTTCCCTCTAGACCTAGTGCCTCAGCAGAAACCTATTTAAGGTCCACGACCAAAGGACCCAGGGCACAGGACACTGTTGGCATCTGAGGTCCCTACACATGATAGGAGCAGCATCTTTCCTCCATCTCCTGCAAAGAAATAAAATATAAGGAGAGCCTTCTTTCTCTGGGGCATCAAAGTCAGGCAGCCTGGAATACGCAGTCACATTTAAATCTTGAGGGCTACTGATTTTCCCACAGCAGTAGTCTCTGCTTGCTTCAAAAGAAGGTGGATACCAACTTTCACTGATAAAATACCAACAGATCTAGCCCCTCTATCCCTTCCCCCGCAAGTAAAATACCCTTGATTTGTGAAGTGTGTAACATTAACACAGTAAACTCAGACTTAGGAGGAAACAGAATGTGATTAGATTAAACTGTAGATTAAGGTATCTCCATTCTAGGTCATGAAACTGACACACCAGTTGCATAGCTGAGGATTCCTATAGAAACCCATCAGGTAGGGACTTCCCTGGTGGCGCGGTGGTTGAGAATCTGCCTGCCAATGCTGGGGACACGGGTTCGAGCCCTGGTCTGGGAAGATCCCACATGCCGCGGAGCAACTAGGCCCATGAGCCACAGTTACTGAGCCTCCGCAACAAGAGAGGCCACGATAGTGAGAGGCCCGCGCACCGCGATGAAGAGTGGCCCCCACTTGCCGCAACTAGAGAAAGAGCCCTTGCACAGAAACGAAGATCCAACACAACCATAAATAATAAATAAATAAATAAATAAAAAAGAATCTGCCTGCCAATGCAGGGGACACGGGTTCGATCCCCAGTCCAGGAAGATCCCACATGCCATGGAGCGACTAAGCCCGTGCGCCACAACTACTGAGCCTGTGTGCCTAGAGCCTGTGCTCCACAACGAGAAGCCACCGCATGAGAAGCCCACACACCTCAACGAAGAGCAGCCCCCCCTCGCCGCAACTAGAGAAAGCCTGCGTGCAGCAACGAAGACCCAACACAGCCAAAAATAAACAAACAAATAAATAAAAAATAAATAAATATAAATTTAAAAAAGAAACCCGTCAGGTAGTCGCACATAGCAGCACTGTACTAAAGTTGTATTTAAGCCGTGCTCTCTTCGGCGTACATTAATAACAACTGAAACAGAGACTACCTACCGGGATTTTGGTAGGATGCTGCTCTCGGATAAGTCGGACATCTTCTACTCTTTGTTCTGCAAAGGAAAGGAAGAAACACAGGCATTATTAAGGGCCAAAAATGCAGCTTCTTTCCTGAATTTTTACTGGTGACTTCCATATCTGAATCCCCCTATCCTTAGCTATGGCAGAGCAAAGCAGTAAAGACATCTTCCCTAAAACTGAGAGAAACCAAACACTAATACTTCATACCTGGCAAAGGTTGGTATACAAGATTAACATACAGAAATTGGTTGCATTTCTTTACATTAACAATGAGATATCAGAAAAGGAATGTAAAAAAACTACCTTTTAAAATCACACCAGGGACTTTCCTGGTGGCTCAGTGGTTAAGAATCCACCTGCCAGTGCAGGAGACACGGGTTCGAGCCCTGGTCCGGGAAGATCCCACATGCCGCGGAGCAACTAAGCCCGTGCACCGCAACTACCGAGCCCACGTACCTAGAGCCCGTGCTCTCTGCAACAAGAGAAGCCACCGCAATAAGCCCACGTGCTGCAACGAAGAGTAGCCCCCGCTCGCCACAACTAGAGAAAGCCTGTGCGCAGCAACGAAGACCCAACGCAGCCAGAAAATAAAAAACAAAAAAACACACCTTAGGAATAAAGCTGACCAAGGAGGTGAAAGACTTATACACTGAGAACTATAAAACATTAATAAAAGAAATTAAAGATGATTCAAAAAAACAGAAAGATATCCCATGCCCTTCGATTAGAAGAATATTGGTTTTTTTTTTTTTCCCTTTGGCTGCACAGCATGTGGGATCTTAGCTCCCCGACCAGGGACTGAATGCGCACCCCCTGTATTGGAAGGGCAGAGTCTTAACCACTGGACCGCCAGGGAAGCCCCTGGAAAAATATTGTTAAAGTGGCCATACTACACAAAGCGATCTACAGATTTAATGTGATCCCTATCAAATTACCCATGACATTTTTCACAGAACTAGAACAAATAATCTTAAAATTTATATGGAACCATAAAAGACCCAGAATTGCCAAAGCAATCCTGAGGAAAAAGAGCAAAGCAGGAGGCATAACCCTCCTAGACTTCAGACAATACTACAAAGCTACAGTAACCAAAAGTGTGGTACTGGCACAAAAACAGACATATGGATCAATGGAACAGAGCAGAGAGCCCAGAAATAAACCCACACATCTATGGTCAATTAATCTTCAACACAGGAGGCAAGAATATACAATGGAAAAACGACAGTCTCTTCAGCAAGTGGTTCTGGGAAAGTGGGACAGCTGCATGTAAGTCAATGAAGTTAGAACACAACCCTCACACCATGCACAAAAATAAACTCAAAATGGCTTAAAGGGCTAAATGTAAGAGAGGACAACCATAAAACTCCTAGCTAGAAGAGAGCAGAGGTAAAACATTCTTTGACGTAAATCACTGCAATGTTTTCATAGGTCAGTCTCCCAAGGCAATAAAAATAAAAGCAAAAATAAACAAATGGGACCTAATCAAACTTACAAGCTTTTGCACAGCAAAGGAAACATTAAAAAAACCCCGAAAAGACAACCTATAGAATGGGAGAAAATACTTGCAAATGATGCGACCGACAAGGGCTTAATTGCCAAAATATACAAACAGGTCATACAACTCAACAAAACAAAGAACCCAATCAAAAAATGGGCAGAAGACCTAAACAGACATTTCTCCATAGAAGACATCCAATAGGCACATAAAAAGATGCTCAACATCACTAATTATTAGGGAAATGCAAATCAAAACTACAATGAGGTATCATCTCACACCCGTCAGAATGGCCATCATTAAAAAGTCTACAAGTAACAAATGCTGGAGAGGGTGTGGAGAAAAGGGAACCCTCCTGCACTGTTGGTGGGAATGTTAGCTGGTGCAGCTGCTATGGAGAACAGTAGGGAGCTTCCTCAAAAAGCTAAAAATAGAGCTACCATATGATCCAGCAATTCCACTCCTGGGCATATATCCGAAGAAAACTCTAACTTGAAAAGATACGTGTACCCCTATGTTCGCAGCAGCACTATTCACAATAACCAAGGCATGGAAGCAACCTAAATGTCCATCGACAGAGGAATGGATAAAGAAGATGTGTTACATGCATACAATGGAATACTACTCAGCCAAAAAGAAGAATGAAATAATGCCATTTGCAGCTACATGCATGGACCTAGAGATTATCATACAAAGCAAAATAAGTCAGAAAGAGAAAGACAAATACCATATGATATCAGTTATATATGGAATCTAAAATATGACACAAATGAACTTATCTATGAAACAGAAATAGACTAACAGACGTAGAGAACAGACTTCTGGTTGCCAAGGTGGAGCAGGGTGGGGAGTGCTGGATTGGGAGTTTGGGACTAACAGATGCAAACTACTATATACAGAATGGATAAACAACAAGGTCCTATTTTATAGCACAGGGAACTATATTCAATATTCTGTAATAAACCATAATGGAAAAGAAAAAAGATTCAGTGAGAATGCTGGTACGCCCCTTGCAAATATCTGGCACATAGTAAATGCTTAATAAATGCTAGCTGTTATTAAATAAAAAATGAAATAATGCCATTTGCAACAACATGGATGGACCTAGAGATTATCATACTAAGTCAAGTCAGACAGAGAAAGACAAATATCATATACGGTATCACATGTAAAATCTAAAAAATAATACAAACGAACTTATTTACAAAGGGTCTGGAGAGCTTCCAGGTGGCAGGAGAGTGCAATCACCAAACTCCATGGAGACAGAAGCTCCTGTGCTCAGCACTCTTCCGGACCTTACCACCGCTATGCTTTAATATCCTTTGCAATAATCTGATAATCTAGTAATTAAAGGCTTTTCCTGAGCTCTGGGAGCCACTCTAGTAATTTAATCAAACACAAGGTGATCTTGGGAAACTGATTTATAGCTAGTCAGAGCAACGACCTGTACGTGCAATTAGCCTTTGGTGGGGGGCCGGGGGGGGGGTTGTCAGGTGGGACGGAGCCCTTAACCTGCTGGATCTGAGGCTATCACCAGGTAGTGCTAGAATTGAGTTAAACTGGATGACAACTAGCTGAATTGCTTGTCTGGTGTCAGAAGTGAGCCGCAGTGTTTATGGAGTACTGCAGAGTAGAGAGGACACAAAGGAAGAGTTTTCCTTTCTATCATCCTTAGAACCCCTCTCTATTTCTAGGGGTGTCATGGATACTTCATCATTTCTCTCAGCTCTAAGACCTGTCCCTATGTGGGTCCTACCCAAGAAAAGATGCTCTACCATCTACACTTAGCTATCAGCCATCTTCACAACAAAAACCTCCATCTTGTCAGAGTAGATTTCACGAGCAAGGGGAAATCACAATTAATTCACTGTAGCCAATAAATAATAAGTTTAATATACCCTGAAATGTTTCACATTTAAAAGTTCATCCCCAAAAATGTAAAAGGTACAAGGAATCATTCAGGCATAAGGGGGAGAGAATATTTTATGCAAGGAAAACAGGTTTCTTTTGGTAGGTGGAGCAGGAAAAAACAAAATGGTCTCTAAACGTGGGGCTTCAAAGTCAAACTATAGTGTCAAAAGTTTTCTTTATCTTGATTTATCCCCAAAATATGGTCCAAAAAGGAAGGCAAAAATGATTATTTTCATTAAAGGTGGGACAACAGAGGAAGACAAGTGACTTCCCTAAGGTGAGAAGAGTAGTACCAAAGTCCTGTAGGAATGTCTTTAGCGTCCTGGCCGGTTGTAATGAAAATCCAGTGGTGAGCCCAAAGTGATTAAATAAATATGGTATATGCTGACGCCTAACTCTGAATAGAAGGCTGTTTTCAGAAGCCGACAGTATATTTAACAAAAGCATTACCAGCGCCACTGGATCAAAGGCACATGAGAGCACTTCTTTTACTCAATTATTTTCTCAATGCTGTGATGATCTGTTTATCATTTGCCTTTCTCAACAGACTGCCCCTGGCAGTCAGGGATCCAGCTCTAGTCATGTCTGTATTCCCCCAGGGCTCAGGCTTGTACATGGATGATATACTTCCCCAGATTCCTCTTCCTGTCTCTAAGAACACTTATAAGCCTTACAAAAATAGAGACTAGGAGTCTAAGGTGTCTTACTTGCAAAGATGCTTTGAGATAGATTCCCTAGGGCATTTAAAGTAAGGCTTATATATATTTTCCAGGATTTAGTTCACTGAAGTGGAAGCATAAATATTTTCCCCAATATGCCTATAAATAAAAAACATAAAATGCCATCCATCAGTGAGTGACACAGCTTAAGAGCAGGGAGTGTTACCTAGGTGTTGGCATAAATCTCCTTCTCCAGTCTCCCTGTTACGTAGTTGGAGCTATTTATTCTAGACCATCACATGAACTTCCGAGACATGCAGACCTTTTGTTATTGATGGTGAAGCTTAAGATCTAGGTTTAACATTGACTCTCAGCAGAATGATGTCTAGGAGACAGATGTGTTATTAAACAAACCAGGGCAACCCTAGAAGAAAA
Source organism: Balaenoptera ricei (assembly GCF_028023285.1). NCBI lineage: Eukaryota > Metazoa > Chordata > Mammalia > Artiodactyla > Balaenopteridae > Balaenoptera > Balaenoptera ricei. The sequence goes on along the minus strand of NC_082657.1, from coordinate 62,062,419 downwards.
TGGAGTGAGATTATGACATTTGAGAAGACTGAATCCGAAAATATTTGCTCAAATACAACTTCTGAAGTTCATAAAAGTCTTCAAAACATTTGTAAAGAAACACTATTGCCTCTTGACTCAGAGTGTTGGTCCACGTCACGTACTGGAAATGATGGCTACCTACTGGAGGACAGAAGAATTCCTATCAGAAGGGTACAAGTCCAGACTCTGCCACTAGGTGGACCATGATTTCCACCTCTCAGGGCCCCACCCAGTTTCTCTGGCCACAAAAGGAAGTGGTTGTTTTGGGCGAGCCCTAAGAGTCATCTCAACCCTTTCAACCCTGGTAGAATATATCACAGCAGAGCTAGACTCAATTTTTAATTAACCTAAACTCACTCACTTGGGAAGAGTACTGCTCAAGCTAACTGGGGCTGGTCTTAGGTTCTATAAAAACATATCTCCAAACAACTTATTCCCCTCATTTACTGTGTTACAAATCTCTGAAAATTGTCAGTGCTGATTACCATAATCAGTAGCAAGGAAAGGCAGTAGCCATTAAATGATGTGATATTTTTCTGCAAAATGACTGTTTTTTAAAAAATTATTTTTATTTATTTATTTAGTTGGCTGCGTTGGGTCTTCATTGCTGTGCGTGGGCTTTCTCTAGTTGCGGCGAGCAGAGGCTACTCTTCGTTGAGGTGCGGGGGCTTCTCACTGTGGTGGCTTCTTGTTGCGGACCACAGGCTTTAGGGACGCGGGCCTCAGTAGTTGTGGCACGTAGGCTCAGTAGTAGTGGGTCGCGGGCTCTAGAGCACAGGCTCAGTAGTTGTGGGGCACGGGCTTAGCTGCTCCACGACATGTGGGATCTTCCTGGACCAGGGGTCAAACCCGTGTCCCCTGCATTGGCAGGCGGATTCTTAACCACTGCGCCACCAGGGAAGCCCTGCAAAATGACTATTAAAGAGCCCTTTTAAAAAAAGGGGGGGAGGGGGGTAATCCTAGGAGTTCTTGTCACAAGGAGAAAATTTTCCTTTTTTATTTTATGTATGAGAAGATGCATGTTAGCTGAACCTATTATGGTAATCATTTTACAATATATGTAAACCAAGCCATCATGCTGAATACCTTAAATTTATACAGTGATGAATGTCATTTCTCAATAAAAGTAGAAAAAAAAAGAATCAGAGTCAGGAGACTAGGGACAAAAAAAGGAGGAGTGGGAGTAAAGGTGAACAAAGAGGAAAGCCCACAAATACACTAATGGAGAAAAAAATGAGGCATACCTGCTGGTTTACCCTCAAGGCCACAGGCACCAGGGGAATTCCTTCTAATTCGCTATTTTATTCTCATTTATTCTCACTTTTATTCTAGTTATTCCTCACCTTTCCTACTCTTACCACCTACTCTTCTTGAGCGATTTTTCTAGATAACCTAAAAATACTCTAAGCAAAAAGAAAGTAACTATAGTATCGGTCATGAGAAAATGAGCATCTTTCCCATACAAATGTCCCCAGTTAGCTTTCAATGCCAGAGTCTGTAAGGACAGAAGCCAGATACAATGGCAAATCTGCTCTAAATGCTGTTCTCATGGCTGCATAAAAAGTAAGCAATGTTCATGAGTATCAACTTGAGTTCATGAAAGTCACTAAAGAGAAAATTTCTTAAAAAAAAAAACAAAAAGACACGTCTAAGTTTTGCTAACCAACCGCTTCAAGAGGCTGAAAGGATATGCTCCACAGGTCAACGTGAATTTCATCTGCTGGAGCTTCCAAGGCACAAGAAACAATTATCAATAACGAGATCTACAAAACCATATCCGAGCTCAAGTGAACGCTCGGCTCTTTCTAGACTCCAGGAAACTAGACAAAAGTAGACGAAAGTGATACAGCTCAAGCGCCTAAAGATTAGGGCAGGAAGGAACGCTGGTCCCGCCCTACCCCACCTGGCCTTCCAGGGCTGAGATAAACAAGCCCTACACAGCGATGTGCAAGGAGGCCACGTTGTTATTGCAGAACCGTCTTGCTTAAAGGGAGCACCAATCACTTCCTTCCCGTCGGTTTTGTGGAGGAGTAAATATTGTGAGGGTGTCACCTCCAGTTTCAACCAAATGCCAGCAAGCTAAGCGGGGATTCTAGCCTGAACTGGGAGAGAACGGATTCGCCGCTGCTGTCCAACAATGCTGTCGCAAGCCGGTTAGAAGAGCCACCCACCCTAGCTCTTGTGCCACAAATAGGACCAAGACGTCCCGGCCACGCGGGGCTGCAGGGGAAGGGGCAGGAGTGAGGAGGCGCGGCCTCGGAGTCACTCCTCTCCGCGGAGGTCCTGACGCGTGAAGGGACCATGTGTGACCCGGACGACGCACCAGAAGACGACTGCCTTGCACCCCCGGGGCCACCACTTCGGAGAACCTGTCCCAGCCCTGCGCTCGGGCCAGCCTCCCCTACAAGGAGGGCACCCCCTGCGCGGCTCGCGCTCGTCTCTTCATGGGGACCTAACACCCCAGGGCTGGAGGGCTGACGGGCCCCGAGCCCACAGCCCGCCCGGCCTCCCGGGGCCAAAAGGTGATTCAGCAGCTCCGCGCCAGTGCGCCCTCGGCCCCTCGGCCCCCGCACTCCGGCCCCTCGGGCCCGCAGCCCCCTGGGCCCGGCAGCCCTCGGCCCGTCAGGCCCCCGCCTCGGCCCTTCGGCCACCCGGGCCCGGCCCTCCCGCAGCCGCCGCCTCAGCCCCTCAGCCCTCGGCACCTCGGCCCGTCCGACCTCTCCGGAGCCCCTCCGCCAGGGCCGGCCCCGCCGCCTCGGCCCCTCAGCCTCCCGGCCCTCCGTCAGCGGCCGGCCCCGCGGCACCCACCGAAGGTTCGGCGCTGTTTGAAGGTCTTCTCCGATGGCATGGCGCGGCAGGATGGGCGGGGGCGGCGAGGTGCAGAGTCCCGGAGGCCCCAGGCGGTGGCTGAGACGGCTCCGACTGTGGCGACAGCGACGGCTCTTGTGTTTTCTCAGCCCGCAGCCGCGTCAGGTGACCGGCGCGGCGTCCCGGGAGGCGGGGCCAGGAGCGGGCCGCCGCCGCCGCCGCCATGGCGGGCGTGGCGGAAGCAGGACGAGCGCAGCGCCCGGGGCGGGATCGGGGCTGGCGGGAGTGGGGGAGGCCGGCGGCCCGCGTGGGGAGTGCGAGCCCCGAACCAGGCTGTGACCCGCGGAAACGCGCCGCGCAGACACGCACGGTGCTGCCCCCGCGGCCGAGCTGCCGCGACTCGGCCTCGCTCCTGTTCCCGGTGCCGGTTCTGATGCCTGGTGATGTTTGCACCTGAAAATAAAGGGGTGGTGTGCCCCTGCCTCCTTTGGAGCTGCTGGTGCTTTTCCGCCGGCGGCTTTTTGTGTCTTTGTTTCCGTTGGCTTCCACGTCAAGTATGTCTCAGTTTTCTTTTCTTTTTTAAGGAAACTGTCCACTGGTAACTTCCGGCACACATTGTCCCAACTCGGAAAAGAACCGCAAGTGTATTATTTCAGGTTATGGTCGGTAGAGTCCGGCCCTGGAGAAAGTCCGTGCCCTGGGCTCGGCATCCGGCCTCAGGTAACTCGGGTGGTCGAATGAGCCTGGGCATCACCTGCGCTGACAGGGCGCGGGCCTGCCCACACCTGGCAGGGTTCACTGCCTTTCATTCGTCTCTGCTGGTCTCAGATACGGAGTCTTACCCGTGTTCAGACCCCTCAGTCTTTCAAACACTAACTAGCTGAGCTACCTTGAATACGTAACCATTTTTCTCAGTCTCCGACTCGTGTGTAAGAGCGCAATACTATTTTAGAACTCCAAGTGTTTTCTGAGGAGCAGACGAAAGGGGCCTGGTAGAATCTAGATCACTATGCAACGTTTAGTTATCAAGTCAGTTATTGCCCAACTCAAACATCTGATAAACATGTATCTGAATGAACAGCACGTGATTCTTCGGCTGTTTTTGCTCTTTAATATTTAATACTTTGTAAGTATTTTCCCCTTTTTGAGTTTGTAAAAGCCTTTCTTATAATGTCTGTTTCATAAAGTAATTGGATTGTGCTAATATACAGTTATTATACAAGCATACAAAACCTACTAAAATATATTTCTCAAAGGGGTTCCAATGCACCTGGAATTTCTTTCTTTACAGAGTAGCCAAGTATCTTGTATAATTATCTGCCAGAACAATGATGTTAGTTGTAGCTCTGTACTGTGCCACTATTTACAAAAGAAAAGTGCATTTGTGTATGTCACTTTCCCAGGTTTTTTTTTTCTCCTCTTTCTGTCACAGTTCTTTACCTTGAAAAATCTCTAATAGTGTACAGTTAATAAAGATGACTTAAACATTCTGTCTGCTTTCCAATGTTCCAAAGGAAGGTTTTAAGCTCCAAGTGTACTATCTTGGTTGTTTTTTATTTATTCTGTGAAGATGGGGGGGAGAAAAATCCAGTAAGTGTACCTACCTTCTGCCAGACACAAAATGATCAGTTTCGAAGTCTTAAATGAGAGTGTGGACTGTGTATTGCTTTCTTTTCTGGGTTTTTATGATATTGAGTATTGACTGGTGAGTGCTTTTTTGGCTTAATTGCTAGTTTGTAAGAAATGGACTTTTTGTTCCCTTGCTGGACAACTGTTCCAAATGCAAGAGGACTGAAAAAAAAAATCGATATCAGGCATATGGAGCTGGGGGGAGGGGAAGGAGAGTTTCATATTTTCCTAGTCCCTTAGGCATCCATAAAGCTTTACCAAATAACCTCAGGCCTTGGGTTCACTGCCCCAGGGATTACCTCAAGGGCTGTGATAGAGATGGGACAGGATTACTCTTTGTTATTTTCAAGTACTGAAGTCCACATTTACAATGATTGCTATGCTCTTATCTTCACTTCCTACTTGAATCTAAAACCACACTTCCCTATAGGTGTCTCAGAAAATCATCCAAAGCAGTTGGTGTGTAAAGGTGTCTCATGAGCATGTAAGAACAACATATTGAAATAAAATATAAATTATATTTAAAGTTTACTAATTTAGTCATATGCAAATAAATATCAATTAAGAAGTACCGTAACTTCGTGTAAAATTTGAAAACAAGTGTGCTTGAGTGTATGTGAAAAATTTCATGTGCCCCCAGATTGCAGTTTTGTTTTTGTTTATTTTTGGCTGCGCCATGTGGCATGAGGGATCTTAGTTCCCTGACCAGGGATGGAACCTGTGCCCCCTGCAGTGGAACCGCAGAGTCTTAACCACTGGACCACCAGGGAAATCCCCCCAGATTGCAGTTTAATATACGTTCGACATAGTAAATGATATTCAGAGTGGTAAATTAATATCATCATGACCTATTTTAAGCTAGTTAATATAGAATAGTACGATTTATTTTTAAACGATTAACAGATATTACTCTTCTTTGAAATAATCCACATAAAGTAGAAAAGACCGCATCTGTCATGTGAATTTATGCAGTGTTTTCTCCAGAAATCTCATGGTACTTTTAAGCTATTAAATAATCATTCTAGAAAGCCAAGCAGTGTCAGTTTTGAGTAACTCTTGCCCTATTTCTTTCTATAAGGTAACAGCTAGAAATTGAATATGATGTCCCAGCATTAGTGAAGTAACATGCTGTAAATCGTGCTGTCTCGCTATTTCTAAGAATCTGTTAAAAGAGGCATGAAAAAAAACAAAACAAAACAGAAGGCATGAAACATGAACCGGCAGTGCAGAACACGTTAGGGTTATTTTGCCACACTCAGTATGGAGGGCAAGTCACACTGAGAGTTAGTTCAGCTCTTCAGGCCTGCCCGGCCTGTCCTGCCTCTCTTCTTTCTGATTGGGAAAGATATTCCACCCTCCTTGTTGTCTGGGACACTATTGGCCGGTGGTCCAATCAGTCTTGTGTCATCTCTACTGTTTAGCTAAAGTAAACAAACAAGTATTGCTCAAGAGCAGTGTTCCCGCTATTCTAGGAAAGGACTCAGCCAGGAGGGTTTTGCAGTTGATGCTCCATAGCTTGCAGTCTTTAGGAGCGTCTTCACCGGGTCCAGGAGGGATTGTCCGAAGCGAGAAAGGCACCATGTGGGAGTGCTTCCTCTCCCAGGATGCTCTGGCTCTGGTGTACAACTTCAGAAACCAGCACACTGGTACATGCAGGAAAGTGATCTCAAATCACTCCTAAAACCTAACATTGTCTCTTAAGTGAGTGTGTAACAACTAATGGAGCTGGCAGGCATTCCACAGGGTTTTTTCTCTTTTGTAGTTTTTTGCTTGTTTAATTCCAAACAAATTCTGAAGGATTGCTATTTTTCCAGCTTTTTGCCCATGTATGGGACTAAAGGATGTAATCATTGAGACTCTTATTTCGCACCTCAAACCTCTTGTTTAGCCTTTGAATATTTTCCCTTCTTTCCATTCACCTTGACTGTTTCTTTTTTTTTTTTTTTTGATGTACTTTTTAAAAAAATTTTTTAATTTAATTTAATATAGTTTTATTTATTTATTTATGGCTGTGTTGGGTCTTCGTTTCTGTGCAAGGGCTTTCTCTAATTGCGGCAAGTGGGGGCCACTCTTCATCACGGTGCGCGGGCCTCTATCGCGGCCTCTCTTGTTGCGGAGCACAGGCTCCAGACGCGCAGGCTCAGTAATTGTGGCTCACAGGCCTAGTTGCTCCGCGGCATGTGGGATCTTCCCAGACCAGGGCTCGAAACCGTGTCCCCTGCATTGGCAGGCAGATTCTCAACCACTGCGCCACCAGGGAAGCCCAACTGTTTCTTCTGAGCAGTGGGCAAGATGCCATTTTTTCATATCTGGATTCTGAGAACCAGCATGGGGAAAGTTAACAGGGTTTTCTTAAGTTCAAGAACTACTACTTTCAGGGGCAACTTGAAAGAACTGCTACTTTTGAGGCAACCGATTGAAAAATGCCTCGTCCTGTACTCTACTAATTTCCTTAGTTGTTATCAGTTCTCACTAACAAAGAGTTCATTCTTATATTCCTGACATAGTGTTAAAACAAATGATCTCTTGGTGCAGCTGCTGTGGAGGACAGTATGGAGGTTTCTCAAAAAATTAAAAATAGAACTACCATATGACCCAGCAGTTCCACTCCTGGATATATGTCTGAAAAAACCCCACTAATTCGAAAAGATATATGCACCCCAATGTTCATAGCAGCATTATTTACAAATGCCAAGATATGGAAGCAACCTAAATGTCCATCAAGAGATGAACGGATAAAGATGTGATATATATATGTATATATATATGTATATATATATATGTGTATATATATGTATACACACACACACACACACACACACACAATGGAATACTACTCAGCCATAAAAAAGAGCAAAATTTTGCCATTTGCAGCAACATAGATGGATTGGAGGGCATTATGCTAAGTGAAATAAGCCAGACAAAGACAAATACTGTATGGTATCACTTACATGTGGTATATGTAAAAAATACAACAAACTAGGCAGCTACTCACCTGAGTCTGCCCACTCTCCCACTGAGATGGTACTTTCACTTAGCAAATCCTCACTTTGCTTTCTTGAAAAAAAATAATTAAATTAAAAATACAACAAACTAGGCAGCTACTCACCTGACTCTGCCCACTCTCCCACTGAGATGGTACTTTCGCTTAATAAATCCTCACTTTGCTTTCTTGAAAAAAAATAATTAAATTAGAAATACAACAAACTAGTGAACATAACAAAAGAGAAGCAGACTCACAGATACAGAGAACAAACTAGTGGTTACCACTGGGGGGGCAATATAGGAGTGGGAGAGAGGGAGGCACACATTTTTGGGTGTCAGACAGGCTCAAGGATGTATTGTACAACACGGGGAATAGAGCCAAAATTTTGTAATAACTGGAAATAAAAAGTAAGCCTTAAAATTGTATAAAATTTTTAAAAATTTCCATAAAAAAGGGCGTCTTCTATCTAGGTTTTCCTCATTTATGAATGTATCCTCCTTAGCGTTCTTTGTAAGGGATACAGTTCTATATAAGGGACTGTAAAAGTTTCAAGGACACAAAGCTTTCAGGGTTCAATGTGTAATAGTTCTCTGCTACAGCCTAACTCTTCCCCTCTGGTTCCTCTCCACCGATGTGGCTTACCCAGGCTCTCACGGCTATCCTTTTCTTTCTGTTCTGATGGTCAGCACAAATTCCATCCTTTCACACCTTTGTGGGTTATTGTACACAGCCTTCTGTTGTTCCTGCTGTCAAGAATATATAGATTTAGAGGTATCTTTTCACTGAATTATGCATTATTCAAATTATGAACATACATTAACCATTCTTCTAAAGATGGAAATTTTTGTACATTTTAATGTACTCTAAACTGTATTTTATTTTATTTTATTTTATTTTTTTAATAGTTGAACTTTTTTTAAATTTATCTATTTATTTATTTATTTATGGCTGTGTTGGGTCTTCGTTTCTGTGCAAGGGCTTTCTCTAATTGCGGCAAGTGGGGGCCACTCTTCATCGCGGTGCGCGGGCCTCTCACCATCACGGCCTCTCTTGTTGCGGGGCACAGGCTCCAGACGCGCAGGCTCAGTAATTGTGGCTCACGGGCCTAGTTGCTCCGCGGCATGTGGGATCTTCCCAGACCAGGGCTCGAACCCGTGTCCCCTGCATTGGCAGGCAGACTCTCAACCACTGCGCCACCAGGGAAGCCCTAAACTGTATTTTATTAATAGGACCTGAGAATACTGTATTTTATTAATAGGAGACTACTGTATTTTATTAATTGGTGAATACTGTATTTTATTAATAGGACCTAGTAGGGAGTAGATAGATTTAAAAAACAAACTGATTGAAATATATAACAGCAAAGCTCATGCTTTACAATCTATGGATCCACACAGAACATAGCGTGTAGGTTAGTCAGGCATTCTATAAATATTTATTACATTAGTTAATGCATTTCTGTTTGCTGGGAGACTTCCTAGCTTGGATGGTTCAGGTGATAAATAAACTAGTCTTCTCTAAATCTGGTTCACGTTCCTCACTTTTTAGCCTTCTAGCCAGTTTATCATTTGTTCCTTTTTCATTGAACAAACATTTAGTCAGTACACATTTGCCGGTTACATGATGTGTGTTAGCAGGTCTATCATGTGACAGGAGATACATCTAGTAAGGCTGCTACCAAAGGAAGCAAATGTTTGTAATAAAACAAATGATGGTGCTGTAATAAAGGGACATTCTGAGAAGGGGCGGCTGTTTACTGGCACAGACTGGGGAGAGGGTTCTCCTGGCAGAGGAGACAGCTTGAACAAGGGGCAGACATGGTGAGTTTCAGTGGAGACAGGAGATGATGCCAGACTGGGAGGTTAGGACAGGATTGTGAGGTACTTTGTGTGATGTGATAAGAAGTCAATGGAGCCATTAAATATTTCTAAATAGGTGAGTGAAGCGATGAGTATGCTTTTGTTTATGTGTTGCTATTTGCAGGAAGAGAGTTCTGATAACAGGGTGGAGGACAGTTTGAAAAACCGTTGAGATACAGGGAGGGCAGTTACATGTTTTTCTTTTTTTTTTTTGAGTGCGGAGTCTTTTTTTTTTTGAAAATTTATTTATTTTTATTTTTGGCTGTGTTGGGTCTTCGTTGCTGCGCGCGGGCTTTTCTCTAGTTGTGGCGAGCAGGGGCTACTCTTCGTTGCGGTGCGCAGGCTTCTCATTGGGTGGCTTCTCTTGTTGTGGAACACGGGCTCTAGGCGCGCGGGCTTCAGTAGTTGTGGCTCGCGGGCTTCAGTAGTTGTGGCTCGCGGGCTCTCAAGCGCAGGTTCAGTAGTTGTGGGGCACGGGCTTAGCTGCTCCGCGGCATGTGGGATCTTCCCGGACCAGGGATCGAACCCGTGTCCCCTGCATTGGCAGGCAGATTCTTAACCACTGCGCCACCAGGGAAGTCCCTACATGTTGTTTTTCAATTGCCTGGAGCTGAGATGGTCAAGGTTTGAAGCACAGAACGGTTACTTCTGTCAGAAGATGAACTTCCCCGTTTATGGGATTCTGTGGACTGGGGTAGGCAGCCCTCTCTTCCACTTGGAGACCTCCTTAGGGAGGTAGTGAATAGCCAGGACCTTGTGGAGGCTGGGCCCAGGGAACTGCACGGTCACTATTTTCTATTTGAGTAGAAATAGAAACACTGACCAGAATGGGGTGGTCTGTGGATTCTTAACTTCCTTTTGGGCTCTGGTTAGTCTTCCTTTTGGGCTCCTGAAGGGCTCTCCAGCACTTCAGGGCATTGAAGTCAGTCTTGACCAGAAAGGAGTTGGGCCCACCCAGGCGGAGACTCCTATAATCCTGTAATCTTGTAATCACATCCATACCCTTGGCCCTACTCTCTGGTCAGTTTCTTGTTATCAGTGCTCCTTAAGGTGAAGCCACTGTCAGGAGAAGGTCTGCACATTCTCCACCCCCGCCCTAGGCCCCAGTCAGCCTGCAGAACCCAGTAAATAAGGTAACTAGGCACAGCAAGATCAGACAGACTACACACCTAGCGTGAAGTTCTTGGGGTCCTCTGGGGAGTTCTGGTGGGCTCCTCCAGGCCTTCCTGGGAGGTCCTCGGAGCAGTGTCCTCTGGGCTTTCCTGGAGGATTCTTCATGGAAGGGTGCTGGGGGGGGTTCTTGGGGGGCTACCTTGGGCCTTCCTGGGGGGTTCCGCGGGGGCCCTTCGGACCTTCCTGGGGCATTCTGGGTTGGGGGGAGGTGCCCCGTAGGGTGTTCGGGGCTGATCTCAGGAAGAGCGCGTCAGCCCCATACTCGGGAGGTGGTTAAGTTCGGCCCTCACACCCGACAGCGCGCCATTTGCTGCCCAGGCGCCGGTCCCCCCGGGGGTCGTGGGGTCGTGGGGCCACGGGGAGACGGTCCCAATGACACGGGGAGGGCGGGGGTAGGCGGGAGGCGTTCGGGTTCGGCCCAGGTCTTTGCAGGTCCCCCCTAGTGGGCGGGGCCAAGCCCTAGACGGCGAGGTCGCCTATGCACTGGGGGCGTGGCTTGAAAGTAGGGAGGGGCGTGGCTCGAATCCCAGGGGCGTGCCTTGCTTTCTAGGGGCAGGGGCTCGGATCCTCCGGAGGGCGGGGCTCGGCTCTCCAGGGGGCGGGGTTCGACTCTCACCGGGGCGGGGATAGGCTCCCTTGCTGGTGGGGCGGGGCTCGGCTCTCTGGCGGCGCGTGCGCACCGGCGGCGGCGACGAGGCGGCCGTCAGTCGCCGGCATGGCGGTGTGCGCTCGCCTCTGCGGCGTGGGCCCGTCGCGGGGATGCCGGCGCCGCCAGCAGCGCCGGGGCCCGGCCGAGGCGGCAGCGGCCGACAGCGAGCCGGACACGGACCCCGAGGAAGAGCGCATCGAGGCGGGCGCGGCGGCGCTGGCCGGGGCGGGGGGCGGCCGGAGCGCGGGCCCCTCGTCGCCCCCACGCTGCTCGCTGCTGGAGCTGCCGCCCGAGCTGCTTGTGGAGATCTTCGCTTCGCTGCCCGGCACCGACCTGCCCAGCCTGGCCCAGGTCTGCACCAAGTTCCGGCGCATCCTGCACACCGACACCATCTGGAGGCGGCGCTGCCGGGAGGGTAAGTAAGTGCGTCGGGGCGGGGCCTGGTGGAGGGGGCTCGGCCGGGGGAAGCTCTGGGTGGGGTCACCACGGGCTCTGGAAGGGCACCTGCCTTGGAACGGGGCTCCAGGGGGAGGGTCCCGGCCGCCGGGGCGTGCTGTGACCCCGGGGGGCTCTGCCACAGACCCGGGACCGCGGGTTCCGGGCGCGGTGGAGTTCCGCGTGGGCGGCGGACCGGGTTCTGCCTGCATGGGGTGCTCAGAGAGGGGTGAGGGGTCCCCCAGCTGCGGGGGCCAGGACGCCGAGGGCAGTGACGCGAGCTGGGGCTGGGTTTAGGCCGGGGAGCAAGCTGACGTCTGTCCTTGGTCCCCAGTCCTTGGGGGCGGAGCTGACGGGAACGATGAGGGTGAACTTGAATAGTTAGGGGAGCCCGAGGGTTTGGAGTGTCTCCTGAGGGCGAGGACCTGGTCTGTGGAGCGGTGGGTGGAGCCGGGCAGTGCTGCAGGGGGCTAATGCCCCCCTCAGGGATGGTGGTGGCCGAAGTGAGGATAGTGAGTAGTTTTGTAACAAATCCCAGGAAGAAAGCTTTGCCTATTCCACAGTTCAAGTCTCTCTGTTCATTTAAACGTTGATAGATCTCTGATGTTCAGTAAGCTCTCATGTTTTGGTAAAAACAATAGGTAAGAAAAAAAAATCAAACAGTGAAGGACAACAAAGGGAAGAGAGTAAAATATCTTCCGGGACCCCTGCAATCAAAGATAAGCCACTCTTAAAATTTTGGAAAAATTTAGTATAAAAAATCTTAATAGTGTTCCACTGTCTATGTATGCCACAGACTAGTCCCTTACTGATAGACTTTTAAGTTTGCAGTTTTTTCTTGCTGTAAACAGTGCTATCAAGAGTGCCTTTGTGCATTTTATAGGAGTTCATGGGACTTACATGTACCTTTTAGAACTTCTGAGATTATCTTCTTGGAGTGTACTTCCCAAAGTGGGGTTGTAGGGGCAGTAGGGTGTGCACACTGATAACACCTTAGGTACTCATTGCCCAGCTGTTGGTATTTGCACCCCCAGGAAGACTGCATGAGAAGGCCGCTTTCCCGAAATCCTTCCCAGCAGGGGATCAGTCAGTCATCTTCTTTCTGCCATAAGGCTCAGTGGTCAAGACTGATTTGTAATCTGTTTAATCTGCTCTGAGATCCTGAAGACGCTGCTTCACCTTCCCAAGTGTTATTGGCAAGTGCTGCTCCCATAGGGTGACTTTGAGGGTTAAATGGGATGATGCAGATGAAGCCCTCACCCCCTAAATGGTTATGATGCTTCTTGGCCATTTTAATTTCACCTCTTGTGAATTCCATGTTTGTGTTTTGTTTTGGTTTTTTTGGTCTCTTTTTTTCTTAGGGAGTTTATTTTGTCTTAAAAATTAGTAAGAGCTCGTTGAATATTAGCAGTATTTTTTTTTTTTTTATGTTGAGGTAAGTTCCCTCTATCCCCACTTACTGGAGAGTTTTTAATCATAAATGGGTGTTGAATTTTGTCAAAAGATTTTGCTGCATCTATTGAGATGATCATACGGGTTTTTTGTTTGGTTTTTAATTTATTTATTTTGTTCATTTATTTTGGGCTGCTTTGGGTCTTTGTTGCTGTGTGCAGGCTTCCTCTAGTTGCGGTGAGCGGGGGCTACTCTTTGTTGTGGGGTGGGGGCTTCTCATTGCGGTGGCTTCTCTTGTAGCGGAGCACGGGCTCTAGGGCACGTGGGCTTCAGTAGTTGTGGCATGCGGGCTCAGTAGTTGTGGCTGGCGGGCTCTAGAGCGCAGGCTCAGTAGTTGTGGCGCGTGGGCTTTGTTGCTCCGCGGCATGTTGGGTCTTCCCAGACCAGGGCTCGAGCCTATGTCCTCTGCATTGGCAGGAGGAGTCTTAACTACTGCGCCACCCAGGAAGCCCGATCATATGGTTTTTATTCTTCAATTTGTTAATATGGTGTATCACATTGATTGATTTGCATATATTGAAGAATTCTTGCATCCCTGGGATAAGTCCCACTTGATCATGGTGTATGATCCTTTTAATGTGTTGTTGGATTCTGTTTGCTAGTATTTTGTTGAATATTTTTGCATCTGTACTCATCAGTGATATTGGTCTGTAATTTTCTTTTTTATAGTATCTTTGTCTGGTTTTGGCATCAGGTGGCCTCATAGAATGAGTTTGGGAGTGTTCCTTCCTCTGCAATTTTTTGGAAGAGTTTGAGAAGGATGGGTGTTAGCTCTTCTCTAAATATTTGATAGAATTCACCTGTGAAGCCATCTGGTCCTGGACTTTTGTTTGTTGGAAGATTTTTAATCACAGTTTCAATTTCATTACTTGTGATTGGTCTGTTCGTATTTTCTATTTCTTCCTGGTTCAGTCTTGGAAGGTTATACCTTTCTAAGAATTTGTCCATTTCTCCCAGGTTGTCCATTTTATTGGCGTAGAGTTGCCTGTAGTAGTCTCTTATGATGCTTTGTATTTCTGCGGTGTCCATTGTAACTTCTCCTTTTTCATTTCAAATTTTATTGATTTGAGTCCTCTCCCTCTTTTTCTTGATGCGTCTGACTAAAGGTTTATCAATTTTGTTTATCTTCTTAAAGAACCAGCTTTTAGTTTTATTGACCTTTGCTATTGCTTTCTTTGTTTCTATTTCATTTATTTCTGCTCTGATCTTTATGATTTCTTTCCTCCTGCTAACTTTGGGTTTTGTTTGTTCTTCTTTCTCTAGTTCCTTTAGCTGTAAGGTTAGATTGTTTATTTGAGATTTTTCTTGTTTCTTGAGGTAAGTATTGCTATAAACTTCCCTCTTAGAACTGCTTTTGCTGAATCCCATAAGTTTTGGATCGTCGTGTTTTCGTTGTCATTTGTCTTGAGGTATTTTTCGATTTCCTCTTTGATTTCTTCAGTGATCTCTTGGTTATTTAGTAATGTATTGTTTAGCCTCCATTTGTTTGTGTTTTTTACATTTATTTCCCTGTAATTTATTTCTAATCTCATAGCATTGTGGTCGGAAAAGATGCTTGATATGATTTAAATTTTCTTAAATTCACTGAGGCTTGATTTGTGACCCAAGATGTGATCTATCCTGGAGAATGTTCCGTGTGCACTTGAGAAGAAAGTGTAATCTGCTGTTTTCAGATGGAATGTGCTATAAATATCAATTAAATCTATCTGATCTATCGTGTCATTTAAAGCTTGTGTTTCCTAATTAATTTTCTGTTTGGATGATCTGTCCATTGGTGTAAGTGAGGTGTTAAAGTCCCCCACTATTATTGTATTACTGTTAATTTCCTCTTTATAGCTGTTAGCATTTGCCTTATGTATTGAGGTACTCCTTTGTTGGGTGCATATATATTTATACTTGTTATATCTTCTTCTTGGATTGATCCCTTGATCATTATGTAGTGTCCTTCCTTGTCTCTTGTAACATTCTTTATTTTAAGGTCTATTTTATCTTATATGAGTATTGCTACTCCAGTTTTCTTTTGATTTCCATTTGCTTGGAATATCTTTTTCCATCCCCTCACTTTCAGTCTGTATGTGTCCCTAGGTCTGAAGTGGGTCTCTTGTAGACAGCATATATATGGGTCTTGTTTTTGTATCCATTCAGTGAGCCTGTGTCTTTTGGTTGGAGCGTTTAATCCATTCACATTTAAGGTAATTATCGGTATGTATGTTACTATTACTATTTTCTTAATTGTTTTGGGTTTGTTTTTGTACGTCCTTTTCTTCTCTCTTGTTTTTTTACATTTAAAAAAATTTTTATTTATTTATTTATTTATTTTTGGCTGCGTTGGGTCCTCATTGCTGCGCATGGGCTTTCTCTGCGGTGTGTGGGCTTCTCAGTGTGGTGGCTTCTGCTGTTGCAGAGCGTGGGCTCTAGGTGCGCGGGCTTCAGTAGTTGTAGCATGTGGGCTCAGTAGTTGTGGCTCACAGGCTCTAGAGCACAGGCTCAGTAGTTGTGGCGCACGGGCTTAGTTGCTCCACGGCATGTGGGATCTTCCCGGACCAGGGCTCGAACCCGTGTCCCCTGCATTGGCAGGTGGATTCTTAACCACTGCGCCACCAGGGAAGTCCCTTTTCTTCTCTTGTTTCCCACTTAGAGAAGTTCCTTTAGCATTTGTTGTAGAGCTGGTTTGGTGGTGCTGAATTCTCTTAGCTTTTGCTTGTCTGTAAAGCTTGCCGGGTAGAGTAATCTTGGTTGTAGGTTCTTCCCTTTCATCACTTTTAATATATCATGCCCCTCCCTTCTGGCTTGTAGAGTTTCTGCTGAGAAATCAGCTGTTCACCTTATGGGAGTTCCCTTGTATGTTATTTGTCGTTTTTCCCTTGTTGCTTTTAATAATTTTTCTTTGTCTTTAATTTTTGTCAGTTTGATTACTATGTGTCTTGGTGTGTTTCTCCTTGGATTTATCCTGCCTGGAACTCTCTGTGCTTCCTGGACTTGGGTGGCTATTTCCTTTCCCATGTTAGGGAAGTTTTCGACTATAATCTCTTCAAATATTTTCTCAGGTCCTTTCTCTCTCTCTTCTCCTTTTGGGACCGAATCATGCAAATGTTGGTGCGTTTAATGTTGTCCCAGAGGTCTCTTAGGCTGTCTTCATTTCTTTTCATTCTCTTTTCTTTGAATATTAGCAGTATTAACCTTTTGTCATCTATTTGGCAAGTGAGTTTCTTTTGACATTTTAAAATAGAGGCAAAGAGAGTTCCACCTTTTCATTTGCTTTGTTTTGCATTTTGTACACCTGTGAGACCCAGGTTCATCACAGATGTTCCTTTGTGGAGTTTCTCCATTAGTCAGCCAAACCTGTGTGGTGGTCTCCGGGTGTTGTCTCTGGGGAAACTGTAAGGTATGTAGCAAGAGAGAGTGACGGAAGACTTCTGTATAACCAGAAAACTCAAAGGTATGCCACATAGTAAAATTAACTGGAGGTACAGCTCAGGGCAAATTCTTAGAATTGCTAGTAGAAGCATAAGAAGTCCTCATGAAGATGTAGACAGACTTTGGGGGGCAGACAGAGAAGGACTCTTCGTTCCTTCTTTTCCTGCTTCTCTGCTTCTCAGTTCAGCTTTCCTGGGACAGCAGACACCGTGACGGTAGGATCAAGGTCTCTTCTTCACCAAGGTGGCTTAGCAGCTAGGAGAATTTTCACTTTGAGAAATTAAAAAAATGAAAAACAAACATGGTAAAACAGGCATATTCCTAGTCATCCCCAATAAATAACAGTTAAGTCTTCTGTCATATTTGCTTTTGAAATCTCTACCTTTTTTAAAAGAAAACCTCTCAGCCAGCATTTAAGTCCCTCCTGATCACCCCTCTCCTTCCCACTCCCAAGAAGCAACCACTATTGTGGGTTGAGTTTACTTGTATATACATACTCCTGTAACATCCCCAATGTATAACATTGTTTTATGGTACTTTAATTTTAAGAAATATATCATACCATAAGTATTGTGCATCTGCCTTTTCCCCCTGTCAACTTGTGTTTTTAAATTCTGTCCATGTTAATGCGTTTAAGTCTGGTTCAGTCTTCTTGAACACTATGTGGTGGTTCATAATTTGAAGAGACCACATGTGTTCCTTTGCTCATTTTTATTTTTTTCATACAGTGTACACAGTGTTACAGCGAACAAGCTCTTACGTGTCTTCAGATGCAGCTAAATTTGTAAATTTCTCTAAGGAATATATCCAGAAGTGGTGTTGCCGGGGTAGTGGGCTGTGAGATTTGCAGTTTTACTAGATACTGACCAGTTATTTTTTTGGAGTGATTCTTCACTCCAAATATAACATAGTTGTATTTTCCTCTTTGCACACCTGTCACGAGGGTGTGCACAGGCAAGTCACCGAAAATGACAGGAATGCTCTGTGTTTATTCACAAAGTAGCTGTCTTTGTGGTCTGGGTTCTTTAAGTTATCTCATTTAATCCAATGTCCTCTAAATTCTTTCTAGTTTGAATGATTCATTTCTAAAAATCTGTGTCAATCTGGGTGAGAAACAACATCTCATTTTAATTTGCAGATGGCTGATAACTCGTGAAGATGCACATTTAAGAAATAAAATTATAGGCAATTTGGATTTCTCTTATTTGCGTATCCTTAATCTTTGCCCTTTTTCTCTATCGTTATTTTTTCTTATTGATTTGTGGGTTTTATTTATTTAATCTGGGTCGATTTCTGTTTAATATACGCAAAACATTTTCTCATAGTCAACAGTCCTTTGCTTTTTTTTTTTTTAATTTACTTATTTTTATTATTTATTTATTTTTGGCTGTGTTGGGTCTTCGTTTCTGTGCGAGGGCTTTCTCTAGTTGTGGCAAGCGGGGGCCACTCTTCATTGCAGTGCGCGGGCCTCTCACTATCGTGGCCACTCTTGTTGTGGAGCACAGGCTCCAGACGCGCAGGCTCAGTAGTTGTGGCTCACGGGCCTAGTTGCTCCACGGCATGTGGGATCTTCCCAGACCAGGTCTCGAACCCGTGTCCCCTGCATTAGCAGGCAGATTCTCAACCACTGCGCCACCAGGGAAGCCCAGTCTTTTGCTTTTTAACTTCATTTACAGTGACTTTTGCAAAAGTTACCGCTTTAGTCAAAGTGACTTTTGCAAAAGTTACAGCGTTAATCAAAGTTACGCACTTTTAACTTTGGGTTTAAGTAATCATTGTTGTCCCGAGGTTATGAAGGTCTTCAGTTTCACTAGTTCATTTTGGTAGCTTTCATTTCCAGCTCATCTGGGTCCAACATTGGATGATTGGCAGTTCCGTGTGTCATTCATAGGCATCTCATAGGGTTAGTCTAATTATGACTGGAATATGTATAATAATAGTCGTGTGTGAGACAAGTCTGATCTTATTTCCCTGCGCCCCAAACTTCTTCCATCCCGAAGTAGACATTTGGTTATGGTGGGTGTTAAGGCCAAAGTCATGTCCACAGAGGCAGAAACCAAAGTGCTCCCAGCCTTGGTGAGCAAGAGGTGGGTGGTCCTAGCCCAGCAGGTTTCCTGGCCCAGAAGCTCCAGGTCCGGCCCTGACACGGCACAATGGTGCTTCCATTTGTTAGTGTCTTGGGAAGGTGAGTGAGACGTTAGTGGGTCTGCACGTTTACTACTCAGTGTTTACACGTTTGCTTTCTGTATTTTGATAATTGGGTTTCCCAGAGGAGAAGACAAGCCACAGAAAGGGGCACAGGGAGGAGGGTGCCACGCACCTGTGTTTTATTGCTTCAGAGCGTTTTGGGCCGTGATGGACTTCCAGGGCACGGGCAGGGCGAGCATGTCAGTGGCTCGTCGTAAAATGAGAGGATGACTCAGGGGCAGGGGTGGGTAGGGACACTACAAACTTAAAATGAGAAGGCTTTATAGCGCTTGGTGAGAATCTCACAATTTTCAGTGTCCTAGCAATAATAAGTCAACAATAATAAATCAGTTGTTTTTATAGAATTTGGTCTTTTGAGCCCCCTGCCTGTTGGAGCTATTTGATTAACTATTTTCAGTGGTATTTCTGTGGGCGGGTGACAGAAAGTTGCTACTGAGAGGCCCAGTCTGTGCTCCTGTTTTGGGGGCAAATACACCAAATAGGCGCTATTTTCCCTCTTACAGGAAACCAGACCAGAGCAACCCCAGCTTGCAGGGTGGGCGCGGGGTCAGGAGCCGAGCAATGTTTTGATGCATCCCTCCTTTGGCTTCAGGCCTCCTGCAGTTACTGGCATGTGGGGTATAAATAAGCCATCATTTCTCAGAGCATAGCGTAGAAGCCCAGTCTGTTCTTTGCCTTTGACCCAGAGGAGGCTTTTCTTGGTTAACACTTCACTGTTTAGTTGGTGAATTTTGAAATGCTGGCTGGTCTACCTGAGGCTAAGGCGTTTAGAAAATTCAGACCATGGTTCTAAATCAGAACATTCAAATAATAACAAAAGAAACATTTAAAAGCAAAGGAAATGCAAAGGAAATGCTCACACGTGTATTTTCCCTTCTACACCAAACTCTTAAATATTGAGACAGAGAGTGAGGTTTTGAATTTATAATATATAATTTGTCCATTTCTTCCCTTGATGGTAAGTGTTTTAATGACACCTGGAATAATATTTGTATAATATTTTGATCAGTTGTAAGTCTAAAGTGGGCTTAAATTCCATCATAATTAGAAATACCCTTTTCCCATAATGTATGAGCTTTATGACAGAAATCGGAAGTTAAAAACCAACATTTAATTTTGTATTTGCATGCAGAAGAAAACGCTTTCTATTCTGTTTGATATGCTGATGTGAAATGTGAGAAATGTGGCTTTTGTTAAACATGGCTGAAATTGGAAGGGTCATCTTGGGAAGAGGTGAAATGGGCAAGTTGTTGGCTTTGAAGTCGGCTTTGGGCATATTTTATGTCTCTTGTTAAGCAGTTGCTTGTTGAGCCTTCCTGTTTTGGGGCTGGGGTGGGCGGTGTTGAAGTAGTAGAAGCGTACCTGCCTCAACCATGAGAAGAGGAAAGCAGGCCACCTCCTGGACATATAGCAGGCTCTCAGAATTGTAGGGAAACATTTATCCTTTTCCTCTGCTTTGCTGATTGTCAGGACTACAGTCTCTTTATTTTTGGAAGTCGAATCTCATCCGCTGCTTCACAGAGAAACCTGATCCTTCCGGTTAGCAAAGTAGGAAAGGGTAAAGGAAAACGGTGCCTCTGAGGGACATTGCTAACCTTAAAAAAGCGAGCTGGGAAGTTGACCTGGCCCCCAGAAAGCACCGAGTGAAGATCTCCCCCTGGCCATGTTTAATTGGACAGATATGGTTGCCTTGCCAGGAAGAACCGATGGGCCGTTTTCACTGTTTCACTGTGTTGGCAAAGTGATTACATAATGCATTTGAGGATCTTGGTTTGTCTTTCTGGCTGGAAAGAGTGTGCAAATACAAGGGCATCTTTGGGACTTTGGAGGAACAGGTGTCCTGTGAGAAACCCAGGACCGGTCAGGAGGCGAGCTGGGTTCTAACTCATGAGTCAGCATCCTTTGCCACTGACACCCTCACTGTCCTCCTGGTGCTGATGGACAGGGGAGGAAACCCAGAATAGCCAAGCCTGTCTGAGGAGTGTTAGTGGGGAGTCGAGAAGTGTCTGAAATCTGAGAAGGGGTCCGGGGTGAGGTGATGGCAGAGTCAGACTCTGCTTACCTCCTGGTCTCACGAGTGGGTGGCGAGACCGAGAGGGTGTGCGTGCACCAGGAAGAAGTGTCCGGGCATGACAGGTGGGCCTCAGCTGGAGTGGGGCTCCCTTGGCCAGGGATACATGTCGTGGAGCTGGACAGGGTCCGCGTCCTCTGGCTGGCAGGGCGAGGCTTCTCGAGGCTGCTGTGGGCACCAAGACTGTTCATCTTTGCAGGGGTGGAGCCGGTTGGGAAGGAGTCGCGTTGAGTATGTAGGCGCTGTCAGCTGTCCTTGGGAACTATTGGTTAGCATTCCGAATATTCTAGGTGTTGAATAGGAGATGCCTATGGGCTGTATCCAGGTTTTGGTTTTCACATTCTTCCCATCCTAGGATGAGCTAGCTGCTCAGTGTTTTTCCAGATCTGCTACATTATTAAAAAAAAAAAAAAAAAAAAAGGCATTTCATGCAGTTATAGTAATAGCTAAGGAAAGCAGCGAGCTGGGGGACACACAGGGGTTTGGAACCAGCACTCTGCTGTTGCAGGGGTGTCCTTGGAGCAGCTGTGTCAGGAAGCCTGGGGGCCAGTTGCCTGACACCCCTGAGCCTGGCGGAGCCCCCTCCCCACCAGCTGCCACCCCTGCCTCTGCCTCCTTTTTCAGCCTCAGAAGTAAAGGTTCTTATTTATTTATTTTCCTTATTTATTTATTTTTTTGGCTGCGTTGGGTCTTAGTTGCGACATGTGGGATCTTTCATTTTGGCGTGGGCTCTTCCTTGCGGCGGGAGGGCTTCTCTCTAGTTGTGGCGTGCGGGTTTTCTCTCTCTAGTTGTGGTGCGCAGGCTCCAGGGCGCGTGGGCTCTCTAGTTTGCGGCCCACGGGCTCTCTCGTTGAGGTACGCGAGCTCAATTGTTGTGGCGCGCGGACTTAGTTGTCCTGCGGCATGTGGGATCTTAGTTCCCCCACAGGGGATCGAACCCGAGTCCCCTGCATTGGAAGGCGTATTCTTTACCACTGGACCACCAGGGGAGTCCCTCGGAAATAAAGTTTTAACCATATTTTATTAAGGGATATAGTTATCCCCTAATTTAGTGCAAACAAAAATGCGCTAAATTTCCAATCAATACTGCCTTTTGGCTTTACTTGGAAAACTGTGTGAGTTTACAGCAGGTGGGAAACAAGCCCGCAGCGCTCCTCCACTCTTCCTCCTCCCACTCTCTCCTGCCTGCCGGGGGCCACAGCTGGGTTCCAGCTGGGCTCCCCCATCCTTTCCTGCCACCTCTGCCTTACCTGGTGGTGCAGTGACCTCCTCACGGGACCCCCCCACCTGCGTCTCCAGGTGTGTCTCCGCTGGCTCCACCCACAGGTTACCTGGTCCAGGCTGCTTTTCTACCTGAGACTCTTCAGTGCTTCTGCATTTCCTGTGGACTCCCGGCTCTGGCAGGACCAGGAGACCACCCCCTTTCCAGCCTTATCTTGTGTGCCCACCATCTTGCTTCAGAGACTGTCTTAGTGCTGTGCCCTTCCAACGTGGCAGGGACCCTCATAAGTGGCATTTATGGGGAGCATGGGGCTAAGTTCCCTCTAATTGCAGGTGCCAAGGCTGGTGCAGTGCATAGAATTATGATGTTAACTTTGTCATCTTCCATTCCGATGCAGAGTGTGTGCACGTCTCAGCCACGGCTGGCACAGGTACTGCCTCCGTTAATCTCCGTTAGTCTTCTCTTCGAGGGAAGTTGCCTCAGGAAGCAGTGTGTGTTCCTTGGGTTCTCCTGTAGGGGCAAGAGAGTGGAAAAGAGGGAGAGAGAAAACTTTTCTCACCCATTCCCACCCGCAGAGACTGAATAGACTTCCTGCACATTCAGACACATGCTCTGGGAGCAGGGGTTTTCGGTAACGCCCGTCACACAGTACTGACCTCACTGGACAGGAAGTGCGCCCCTGGCAGTCAGGTCACCAGAGGATGCAGCTTCAGTGTCGACTTGGCCCAGATTCCTGGGCTGTTTTTCCGTCTTGGCAAAACATTTGTTCAATAGCTTTCTGGAAATTTTCTGATTGGAGTACTTGAAGTGGCAACTTAATTTTTTTATTGTGGTAACATATACACAAAGGAAAATTTACCACTTTAACCATTTTTAAGCTACAGTTTAGTGGCATTAAGTATGTTCACACTGTTGTGCAGCCATCACCACCATCATCTTCAGAACTTTTCCATCTTATCCAGCTGACACTCAGTCCCCATTAAACACTGACTCCCCGTTTTTCCTTCCTCAGCCCCTGCACTCACCATTCTACTTTCTGTCTCTGTGAAATTTGACTATTCCATAGGGACCTCATATAAGTGGAATCGTACAATATTGTCCTTTTGTGACTGCTTATCTCACTCAGCACAACGTCCTCAAGGTTCGGCCAGGCTATAGCAGGTGTCAGACTCTCCTTCCTTTTTAAGGCTGAATAATATTCCATTGCATGGATGGACCCTGTTTTGCTTATCTAACCTCCATCGATGGGCACTTGGGTTGTTTCCCCTTCTTGGCTATTGTGAATAGTGCTGCTATAAACATGGGTGTACAAACATCTCTGAGTCTCTGCTTTCATCTCTTTTGGGTATGTACCCAGAAATAGGATATAGCTGTATCATATGGTAATTCCATGGTTAATTTAAATTTCCTCAAGTCCAGCTCACCCATTTTTCTCCCCCTTCCCAACTTTTTTTTACTTGTTGCCATTTTTGGAGCAGACACTTTCAAAACAGACTTTCACAAGCTACTGTATGTCATAGAGTAGCAAGGAAAGTATTTGAATCGGCAGCCTGCAACCCAAATTTGGCACTTAGAAAGCAGCTGTGGGCAGCACGGTTTGCTGTGCTAACTTTAACCATCTTGGGTAGGACGGCGTTAACGCTGGTCTTGGGTAAGATGGCGTTAACGCTGGTGAGTTTTTCTAGGGGGAAGGATCTGTGGTGCTGCATGTACACTGGCCTTAATGCTATTTTAAGGGCACTTTCCCTGATGACTTATGGGAAGGTTTATGGAACAGTCAGAGGATGTGGAATTGTTCTGAGCCACTGTTTAAAAAAAAAGATTTTTCCATCATGTGAAAAATACTGAACATTTCTTGAAGGAGCAGTTGGGTCAGAATGACATTGTTCCGCTTCGGTGATTTTATTATCTTTTGGGAACATTAAGAAAAACCCACTAAGCATTGCTGTATTTATTAGCACTGCATCATACTTTTGCTTTTCTTCTGATTGTTAGTGACATTTCTGTGGATGGTTTGTCTGCTCGTGCAGGTTCATCTCTTGTGTGATATTAGCAGCACCTTTTCTTGACACGACGTGCAGAGATTCTTGACAGTTTGGTCATCCTGGCTAAAAACCTTAGACTTGCTTGGAAGTCTGAGCGGGTGCTGGGAGGTGGTGCGTTGTCTCTAGCAGGTCGGAGGATCGCTGGGCTCAGATGCGAAAATCACCCACTGGCTCGGCAGATGCTGTGGGGCGGCACTGCTGCTTCAGTGTGCTGCAGGCCGCCGGGGCACACTCGGATGCGCCTTGGGTCTGTGCCCTGCATCTCACCGGCAGAGTGTCCACATGTATCACTAAAGCGCATGGTTCAGAGAAGACTACCTGCCCCCCCCAACCCCGGCTCCCAAACTGTCTCGTCAACGAGGCAGCAAGAGGCGCACCTCGTGTACCACGTGCGCTGGTCACTGCTGGAACCGGGAGGGGAGCTGTCCTTTGCACACCACACGGGAAACAAACCGAGGCACCAGTCTTGTGCGGTGAGGGTTTTGGAGTGCCTGGTTGGTGCGAGGGAAGGACGCTGTTTATGGAGAGCACACGAGGTGGTGACAGCCGCTGTGGCCGTCAGGAGGGCCACCTGGCCTTGTGGACATCCCAGAGCAGACGGGGGATCATGAAGACAGCTCAGCGTGGAGCAGAGCTCTTCTCAAGAGCGCGGTAGACCAGCTCCAGCTGGTCGCCGCCCGGGGCGGGAGTGGCCCTTCCAGCTGGTCCCTGGCATGGTCTGCAAGGATTTTGACAAACCGGGGCCTCTCAGTTGCTGGTGACTCACGTGACATGCAGGTGTCACCCCGTCCAAGGTCACAAACAAGCACATTTCGTTATCTGTTCCTCACAAGTTCTTGTAACTTGCATAACACTCCAGAGCGGAGTCCACATTCTTCCTGGCAGGAGGATAAAATGTGTGTTTTTGTCTGATGACGAGCAAGGCCGTGGTCTGTTCTTCAGCAGTGGAAGCAGGGAAAGCAGCACCGTCGGGCAGGCCCATCTCGGGGAGGTTTGCCAGGTGCTAACCGCCTTGCCCCAACTAGTTTCTCCACCGTCTGCATCTTGAGCTTGGCTTGGATATGGTCAAAATCCTCACTGAAGCATTGGGTTAGTGTCGTCATCCATTCCGCTGAAAAGACCAGGCCTTGGGGCCGGGGTGGGGTCTGTGATGTGATGAGGTGGACAGCCTTTTGCTGGCCAGACTGCAGTCCCCCTTCTGGAAGGACTGCTGAGTCACCAACCTCTCCAAGCCTGGGTTTCTCTCCCCGAGGTGGGGCAGAGCACTGGCCGTGGAGGTGGGTGTCAGGGTTTTGCTTCAAGGCCGTCCTGGGCAGCCCCAGCTGTGTCTTCGTTTAACAGAATCAGTAGGGGGTTAGGGGGGCCTTCGTGGAACCCTGACACCAGTGGTGGTCTCATTTCCATGGGAACTCGCATCGTCTCCAGACTCTGAGTTTCTGCCACACCGTGGTCATAAACCAGGATGTCTGGTTGTGGGTTTGAGAGATTAGGTTTCTAGAGCTTATCAGAATAGACATGGCAGGTTGCTATTTCATTCAGAGTGGTGTTACCTAAAAATAGAATAGTGGCTTCATTGGTGAGTGAGGGTGTTGACTGAATGTGGAGAAGGCCCATGAAATCTCCACAGTGAAAGAAGGGTCAGGCTGAGAAGACAAGGCCAAGGCTGAGGCATGCCTGCTCCACCCCCACCCGTACGTCTATTAATATTTCTGCTGCTTTATGACTTCTTGACTGTAATTTCCAGCAAACGTTTCTTGTTGCAGAGTACGGCGTTTGTGAAAACTTGAGGAAGCTGGAGATCACGGGCGTGTCTTGTCGAGACGTCTACGCGAAGTGTAAGTCAATCTGTCACCATCTTCTGTTAACTTGTTCCAGAAGCAGGTGCTCAGTGACATCAGCCACGGAAAATAAAAGTCCATGGCCCTCAGCCCACAGGTCTGTTCTCAGATACCCTTTAAATTCAGTTTTGACATTGTAGAGACAGAGCTGGTAGTAAACAGCACTGAAAAGGTCAGGGGCTCTCTTCTCCCTTTCTGAGTGAATCATGACCCTGATTTTGAAGCGCAGGTGGATGAAGGTGTCTATCCTCTGGGAAACGTGGCTGCCCTGGAAACAGCTCTGGTGTGCTTGGAGGTGCCTGTGTCTCTAGATCCCAGGCCTGCAGCCTGGTTGGAGACGTGGACCCCAGGAGCGACTGTGACATGCGGCCGTGACAGCTGCCAGGGCCCCTCCTCGCCACCCTGACCGCACCAGCCCCGGCCCTTCCTTGGCTTGTTTCCTGCAGGCACGTTGAGTCTCCCAGCGCCCCCATTTCTTGTCCCCGCCCCTTTGCTTTCCAGAGTCGCCAGCAACGCTCTGTGATGCCTAGAGCCCCCGGCCCCAAGCACCTCTCTGCTGGCCCTTCCTCAGGGCCCTTTGCGTGAGGCTGTGAGGGTGTCTGTTGGCACTGACGTCGCCCAGGGGCAGTGGGCACACCGTCCCGCGGGGAGCAGCCCGCCTGTCCCTGCCCAGCGGGGTGTGGCGTGTGTTGTTAATGCTCGGGGCTGGTAGTAAAGGACAGGGTAAGAAGGATCATGACGGCCCGCTTCTCTTTGGCCTAAGGTTGACCTGTTGACCTCTCTGAAAAGGACCTTAAGTGTTTATCTTAAAACCGTCTTGGTAGATTTTGGCTTACACATTCTTTTGAACTCTGCACCAGTTCTGCACTGAACACTTAGACCAGATGGTGCTTCTTACTTAAACACCCAGAGGCTGGGACCGAGCTCCTGCTCGGAAAAACGTGTTTCAGGATGGAGGGGCTTCCCGGGGGCCGGGCTGCTGGCTGGGAGCCAGCGTGCTGGAGGCTTCCTTCCAGTGCCAGGGCTCGCTCGTTGCTGTCGCTTGCTGTGTTCCCTCGTTTCCGTGGATTCGCTGCTCTCAGAGTCCCCCCGGGAGACGCCTCGCCTCCTGTGTCCCGCATCCCCCACACAGGTAGACTGTGGACTTCTGCGGAGCATCAGCTGTGTGGGGAGACGGCCCGGGGGGGCGCAGTTGGTCCCCGAATCTGGGCTGATTTCTTCACCCCATCAGCCTTTTCTCCACCTCGATCCCGTGGCCATTTGGGATGTTGGATTGGCCAGCGTTCCTGGGTTAGAATTTGCTCACGAGTGGGGAGATCTCCTGTTGGAAACTCTAAGTTCTTCGTGGACCTTCCCCGGCCGCCCTGGGCACGTGTGGTTCTCGATGTTGGCCCTCGGCTGTGCCTTCTAGGCTGTTGCCCCCTCCCACCTTCTCTGGGAGCCCTGTGTGTCCCAGCCCCACTTCGGCCACCTCCCAGTATCCCCTTCTCCCCACTTGCCGAGGGGCTCGGGCTGCATCCTCACCCACCCTCAGACGCCATCCCAATCCACTGCCCCGCCCCCGCGTGCCCCTGTCCTTGGTCCTGAAGCCCAGGGCAGGGCTGGTCTGCGCAAGGCCTCCCGCTCCTCCTTCACTGGCAGGTTTGCACTTTGGTTTCTTCTCTGGCCTCTGCTTCATGTCCCACCCACCCAAGAGAATGCGTGTCTCCAGGGGAAGTGGGTCTTGGGGCCCGAGTGGTCACGTCTCGTGAAAATGTAACTCCTTCCTGTCTTGTGGTCTCAGTGGTGAGAACAGTGCCACTTTGAATCCTGCAAAGCCCGGAGTTCCAGGGGTGGAAAGGTGGTTGTGTCCCCTTCCCTCCCCTCCTGCCCTCCATTCTGGGGGTGCCCCCAGGGCCCCGCCCCACTCTCGGCTCCACTGTTGCTCCCTAGAGTCCGTGTCTTAAGTCTCCCAGAGCAGAGAATCCAGGAGGCCGCCCTCGCTGTGGGCGTCGTGTCCAAGTCAGAGGCACACTCCCCACAGGAGTCCGTGTGAGCGCACAGAAACGAGAGGTTTCCTGGCTTTTGGGACGGTCAGCTGTTTCCATGAGGATCTCATATGAGAAGTCCTTATCATCTCACTGCTTTTTGAGTTTGTCAGGCCATTTGATGATATCATCTCAAAGCAACTTGAGTTCTCTCTAAGAGTTGTAAGCCCTCAGAATACTCCTGGAGGGAGGCAGGTGCTCATACCTGCTAGGTGTTGGGGGCTGAAGCACCCAGAGGAGAACACGTGTGAGAATGAAGGCCCCCACAGAGCTCATCTCAGCTGTGGGCAGAGGGGTTGCCCGGGCCTTGGGGGCATCTGTCCTGTGGAGAGGACATCTGGACACAGGTGGATGGGCAGGTGAGCAGGAGAGAGGGGGAGGTCCAGGTGGGCCAGGGAGAGGGGACAAGGGCCACGGCGAGGTCACAGGCAAAGGAGGACATCTGGAGACTTCTTTGACTGCTGGTTCTCAACCCCTTGAACATGGTTGTCAAATCCAGAGACTGATTCATATTATCTGTTATCAGCACCCCAGAGTGTTTGATCTGCCCCGGCCAAAGCGAGCTTCAGTTTTCATTTTCACAGTGCAGGAACTGTGTTTTTGTGAATTTGCTTTGAAGGCCTTATCCAGGAGAAAATCACTTAGCTTCTGGAATAGGTGGTAGAAGACAGTCGCCCCTAGTTCCTGCTTAGATGGTAGAGTCAGCTACCTCAATCCAGGGGTGAAGGGGTCTGATTGAGTTAGGAGGCTGGCAAACACTGTCCTTTGTCAAAAACAAAACACACGCAACAGGTGAAGGACAATGCCAGATGTGCAGCGGGCAAGCTGGGGATCCTAGTTGGGGCACAGGGTTCCCTACACAGTCACCCCAAATATCTGTGAGCTGCGACCTCTGCCCTCCCACCTCGGTGAGCCCCGCTGATTGTGGTGGGTGATGGGGAGAGAGCCCGGAGGGGGTCCCGAGCGGGCCTGCCATCATGAGTTCCTGGTGTGGATCACTGACTGACAGGAACACCTGTCACCACGATTCCTTCTGGCCAGGCCGGCCTCCTTGGCAACCGCTTGCCTCCCAAGGTTCTGGGGGTCGAGGATGTAGGGAAGCGTGTGATGTCGGTAAGGGACAGGTGTTGAGTCCTGTGAAAATGGTTTCTACAGTCGAGAAGGCAGAACCATCTTCAGCCCTTTCCCTGCTGTGTCTGTTCAGGTATAAACCCTCGTGTGAAGTCGGGCCGTTTCATGAAAATTCTTCCCGATTACGAGCACATGGAATACAGAGATGTTTACACCTGCCGTACGTATCTCCTGCTGGCTTCCGCTTTTGTGGGCGAGCAAGACCGAGAAGCTGCATGGATAGGGCCTCTCACTCACAGCACGAGACAGCTTTGGTGCCGAGAGCGAGCTGACCTCGTTGGCTTTTGCTGGTTCTCACTTTGCTGCAGCGTCCTCCGTGGCTTGGCACAACCAGGGTCACTCTTGAGCGGCGACCCCAGGGCAGCTGCACAGACGGGCTGGGTGTCCGCAGCAGCTTTGGGTTTTTGGATTGTACCAAGCAAGATCACCACGTTGCTGTGCATTTTAACATTTATCGCTTCTTGAGACAGAGTAGAAGCCTCAAAAACCTTTCTATTCCAGAATGGAACATAAGCATTCACATCTAGGCTTTATTAGTCAATCACGTTTTCACAGCATATGTCAATTCAAAAAGTTTACGTACACACACACAACAAAAGTGTGTAGAAACAGTTGATTATTTAGGTCCTGATTCCTCCTTCGATTGGCATTACTTGAGCTCTGGAAATTTTCTAAGCCACATTCCATAGGTGATGAATGCTGTCCCTGCCTTTTATTGGGTTGAGCCGAGATGCACTGAAAGCTCTTTTTTTTTTTTCTTTAAGTTATTAATTTTATTTACTTATTTTTGGCTGCGTTGGGTCTTCGTTGCTGCGCGCGGGCTTTCTCTAGTTGCAGCAAGCGGGGGCTACTCTTCATTGCAGTGCACGGGCTTCTCATTGCGGTGGCTTCTGTTGTCGTGGAGCATGGGCTCTAGGTGCGCGGCTTCAGTAGTTGCGGCACGTGGGCTCAGTAGTTGCGGCCTGCGGGCTCTAGGGTGCACAGGCTTCAGTAGTTGTGGCTCGTGGGCTTAGTTGCTCTGTGGCATGTTGGAGCTTCCCGGACCAGGGATCAAACCCGTGTCCCCTGCGTTGGCAGGTGGATTCTTAACCACTGAGCCACCAGGGAAGTCCTGAAAGCTGTTTTTACGTTTCGAGAAGCACAGGGACACCCCTTCTGCTCTTTACTCCACCCCCCGAGTGCTCCTCATGTCAGCGTTGCCGCCGTGGAGCAGACCCACTCCTGAGTCTTAGAGGTGCACGGTTTCGGGACTTCCCTGGTGGTCCAGCGGTTAGGACTTCACCTTCCAATGCAGGGGGCTTGGGTTCAATCCCTGGTCAGGGAGCTAAGATCCCACATGCCTAGCGGCCAAAAAACCCGAAACATAAAGCGGAAGCGATATTGTAACAAAGTCAATAAAGACTTTAAAACTGGTCCACATCAAAAAAGATCTTTTAAAAAAAAAAGGAAGTGCACAGTTTCTAACAAAACCTACTCAGAGTAGAGGAAATAGAGTTGTTTGTGGATTTTCTCCTAACCCCCATCGGACTCCAGCCACCTAGCTGCCATGTGCTGGCTGGTCCCGTTTTACTCAGGGGGTTATCCTGGGGTCCGGACGGGGCTGCCCGGGTGTGGGCAGCATGCTTTGGGGTGGTGTCTGGGCTAACAAACCCACCTTGTGTGTCACCCAGGGCCCGGGGGGATGGGTGTGGGAGCGATCACCACAAATCGGGGGCTGGGCTGGCTGGTTATGAGGACGCGAGTTCTGTTCTTTTCCCTGCCGTCTCGGCAGTAGGCTCTCTAGAACGTTTTGTCATGGACTGCGCTGCTGTCCCTGCTGAGCAGTCAGTGAGCCCCGGTGCCTTCTCCAGCCCCACGGGAGAGACGGTGACGTAGCGGGTATTGATGAGAACAGCGGATCAATGACACTGGTTGTGCTGACGGGAACTGGGTGCCGCGGGCTTTTCGATACAAGCAGACAAGCACTTAGAGGTCCATTATGTCACACGGCTGTCACAGGCTTCTTCTGGAACAACAGCCCATCTGGAACTTAATACCATAGGGCTAGTGTGGAATTCTGACCCACCTCTGGGGGTGGCCGGGACCTAGGAAGCACCTAGAGTTGTTTTGGGGGGTGTTCTTTTTGTCCCCAAGCGGTGGGCAGAAGCTTCCTGCAGCTGATGAGGACAAGTCCTGAGTCCAGACTTTCTACCATGCTTCTAGGAGACCACGTCCAGAGTGTCTGGACTAGAGCCACATACTGTGATGCCCCCCAGTTGCTTGTAGCTGTATTGCAGACTTGTTTTAATTGGGGACTACTGTCCCGTTGAGGTGTGAGTGTAGTTATAAAAATACAGTAGAAAACTTGAAAGATCTAGAAAACATAATAAAAATAACCAGTTGTCAGCATTGGTTGCCTTTCTCTGTGGACTGGTCTGTTACCTGGATGGTCTCCTAAAACATCAGGGAAAAACTTACATGCATGAAAAAAAAAAACAGTTTCAACTGAATTTGAAACCTCTGTATGCCCAGGTGTTCTGTGTTCCACTGTCCTAGTGTGTCCTAACCGAGGGCACCTCGGAATTCATCCTCTGACACTCACCAAAGCTCCAGAGACGTGTGCTGTGACGACTGGCTTGTAAGGAACGAGGCCCTGGGGCTGTTCCTCATCCACTTGTGCTCTTCCTAGAGCCGTGGGGCCTCGTGTCCCCTGGTCCCCTGAAGTCCTCTGGGCCACGTTCCCTTGGACCCAAGAGATATCTCCCCACAGCCTTGTGGCCCAGATCAGCTGCTCTTGGTGTGTGTATGCAGCTTCCTGAGAGTCTTGATAATCCATGTCTGTAAAGCGTTGGGAGTGTCCTAGGGGATATATTGCCTTTACGACGGGTCTGACATGTGTCTGTGTGTGCTAATCGTTGGTGAGTGTCCGAGTGCACTTTGAAGTTAAAAATAACGTCGTGTCCCTGTAGGGCTCTGGGTTTTGAGGTTCATACCCAGCATCTTGGCAGTGCTTGAGATTGCTCGAGTAGATACGAGGAATTTGGTGGATCCCCCCTCCCCCACTGGTGAGGAGACGGACAGACCACTTTTAATCCTCAGGTGCAGATAACACAGGGTAGAGTCTTTGGAGGGGAAGGCCCCTCCAAAGTCCAGTCTGCCAAGTGGAGCCAGGAACACATTGCAGGATGGTTACTGAGGAAGGAAGGAGACCATTGGTAAGAATAAAACAGAAGGGTGCTCCTGGAAAGGGCAGTGGGGCACCAACGGTATGTACGTCTGAGAGAGGAGAGACCCTCTGCTGATTACGTGTCTTTGGAATGTTTCTCCTGATTTTGTTCTGTGTATTGATTTTGTATCCTGCAACGTTACTGAATTCATTTATTAGCTCTAATAGCTTTTTGGTGGTGTCCTTAGGATTTTCTATATATAGTATCATGTCATCTGCAAATAGTGACTGTCTTACTTCTTCTTTTTCAATTTGAATACCTTTTATTTCTTTTTCTTGCCTAATTGCTCTGGCTAGGACTTCCAATCCTACATTGAATGAAAGTGGGGAGAGTGGGTATCCTTGTCTTTCAAAAGATTTCAGCTTTTCATTTTGAGTGTGATACTGGCTGTGGGTTTGTCATACATGGCCTTTACTGTGTTGAGGTACATTCTCTCCATACCCATTTGTCATAAATGGATGTTGAATTTTGTCAAAAGCCTTTTCTGCATGTATTGAGATGATCATGTGATTTTTTCAGCCTTCATTTTGTAAATGTGGTGCAGTACATTGATTGATTTGTGGATGTTGCACCATCCTTGCATCCCTGGGATAAATCCCACTTGATCATGGTTTATGATCCATTTTGGTTTGCTGATATTTTGTTGAGGATTTTTGCATCTATGTTCATCAGGAATATTGGCCTGCAATTTTTTTTTCTCGTACTGTCTGTGTCTGGTTTTAGTATCAGGGTAATGCCGCCTCATAGAATGAGTTTGGAACTGTTCCCTCCTCTGATTTTATTCTAATTACCAACAGCTTCTCGCAAGTGGCAGGAGATACCATTAGTTGTATGATTTTCCTTTGGGCAAGAAACCTCAGTTCTGCAGCGACAGATGTGGTGATGTTACGGCCTTGCTGGGTGGTGGGCCGCTGTCCCGAGTGTGGTGGGCAATGGCAGCTGCTGGTAGGACAGCAGGGAAGCGACTGCTCAGTATCAGAGCATGCTGTGCAAGGAGAGTTGGGTCTTTTGGGTTGGGTGTTGTCCAGTGTGTCGGAGTTTCCCACTTGGCTTGTTAAGTGACCCTTCCTGTTGGCAGAAGAGAACCCTGACTAGGACCCTTTTCCTGTTAGCTCCTGAGCTGAGCCGTCCCTTAGCCATCTTGGACTATTGTTCCTATTTTGGGGAGTAGGAGGGTTGCGTTAGAGCCAGGGATGGTTTTCTGAACACAGCCATGCTGACCTTGGGGATCAATGGTTGGAAGAGTCTCTGAGCTGGTGTTCATTCTGGAAGGCCCAAGTCCTGCTTCGTGGGGCTGAGAGCAGGAGTGTTGTCGTTATTCTGACTGAGTTTAAGTGTGGTTCTCTGGTATTTGGGTCCCCTTGCCCACGAATGCCTGTCTTCTGTGGTCTCCTAAGAGCTGGGACCTTTGAGCACACCTGCCTCTGACAGGAAAGCACCCGAAGGGTCTGACCCAGTCCACTTGCTGTCTTAGGTCCAAAGCCTGCCGTCTGCACCTAATCCGGTGTCATTGGGACTTAATCCCGTTTACTCTCCTGCATGGTCAGTGGTTGTTTGGAAACAGCGTCGGGAGGGCTTGTTGAGCTGGGATCTTCTTCCAGGCAAGGAGCCCTGGGGTGTGGTCAGCGCCTGGGCCAGGAGGTGCCGTGGATTCTGTCTTAAGCCCGCAGGCCCCTTGTGTGCCCTAGGCAGGGTCCGGGTGCGGGTCAGAGGAGAGCACAGGGGCCGCTGCCCGAGCTCATCGTGCTCCTTACCTCCTGTGGTGGTGACGCCTCAGAGCTGCCCTCCCCAGCAGGCCCCGGGCACAGAAGGTCGCCGTGCGGACAGGCTGCCCTCCCACTCCTGACACCTAGAGTTTCGTGCGACTCCAGTGGACTCCTTCTGTCTGAGTGCTGCCTGGACTTGTTGAGTCTTTCAGGTCACTTCTGCCGGACTAACTCTGCGACTTCTTAAAGAATACGTTATGAAACACAGGTGTCACGTGGCCTTAGGAAACCGCGTGCCTCACAGTCTGCCTGATGACGATGGTCTCTGACTTCCCCTCGGATTGTCCTGGGTGGGCCCAGGCTGGGCAAGCCAGCGTGGTGTCAGGGGGAGCGAGGGGCACACCCGAGTCTTCTAACGGGCACAGAGCTTAAAATCCAGAGACAGTTGCTGCTCTAAGCACACATGGGAGGCTGAACTTTTATTTCAAAGAGATGCTGCTTTTAAAGCAAAACAAGGAACTCCCCTTTGGGAATTGCTGAGTCTGTCGCATATTCTTTGAACAGTCTTTCCAGGGGCTTCGAAATCAGATTGATTGATCTTGGAAAGAACCAGATGTTGCCAGCAGTCAAGTTGGGAGATGAGGGGAGGGGAGACAAGAGAAGACCATGCTGTATGGGCCCATTTAATTTTTTCTCCACTATTTTATCGTGAAATTTTAAAAACACACAGAAAAGTAGAAAGAATTGTACAGTGAACACCCATTTACCCGATTCCGTAGCGCCCTGCTCCACTTCACTCCCATACACCCGTCCCTCCGTCCGTCCTGTTTTGCGATGCATTTCAAGGTAACTGGCAGCCATCAGTCGATTTCACCCCTAAACACCTGAGTGTGTGTTGCACTGTCTGAGTTCAGCATTTGTTTATGGCTCCTGACCCTGCTTATTATTGCTGGTTTAACAAACACAAAACCCATCAGGGTATGGCCATAAAATAACCACTGACTTTAATGTGTGTCTTGTAAACCGACTCAGAGGATTGCACACGGCATGAGTGGCAGGTGCCCTGCAGACCATCAAGGCTCATTTAGAGAAGTGTGTCTTTAGGCTGAAACCTTGGGGAACAGTTGGTAGTTTCCCACCAGCCGTCTGCATGCCCTGCAGGCTTGGGATGGTTCTGGCCTCACATTCTTCTTCCCTGTACCCCAGACCAAGTGGTGGCTGGAGAGCTGCTGTCTGGGCTCAGGTCCCTCTGGGCCCTGCTGCTTGGTCTTCCTTCCTGAAGTCTGTTGTGATGATGCAGCTCCAGCACTTGGAGACCGTCCATGGCTCCCACTGGGTATTCGCCCGGGTTTTCAGACACAGAACCAATTTCTTCGTATATAAAGAGATTATTATAAGGAATTAGATCGCACAGCTATGGAGGCTGACAAGTCCCAGGATCTCCAGTCAGCAGGCTGGAGACCCACAGGAGCTGATGGTGTAGTCCCAGTCCGAAATCCGGCAGCCTCCAGACCCCACAAGAGCCCATGTTTCAGTTCGAATCCAGAGGCTGGAAAAGACCAATGTCCCAGCTCAACGCAGTCAGGCAGGAGAAAATTCCCCTGTATTTGTGGGAGGGTTAGCCTTTTTCTCCTCTTCAGGAAGAGCCCATGATTTAGTTAGAGTTCGAAGTTAGAAAAGACTGATGTCCCAGCCTGCAGCCAGGCAGGAGGAGCGTCTCCTTACTGGTGGGAGCACCAGCCTTCTTCTGCTCTGGCCTTCAACTGATTGGACAAGGCCCACCACACTAGGGAGGGCAATCTGCTTTCTCTTTCCACAGATTTAAATGTTAATCTCATCCGGGAGCACAGACACACCAGAATAATGTTTGACTAAGAATGTCTGGTCCCCCCATGGCCAAGTCCAGTTGACATATAAACTTTACCACCACACACTGGCTGCAGAGAGACCCCAGACCCTGAAGCTGGCAGGCAGGGCCCTGCATGAGCTGGTTGTCTTCTTTGTGCAGTTTGCTCATTCTTTCATTTGTTCACTGTCCACTCAACAAATACACGTGCAGAGGAAATGGAAGCGAAGGACTCTTCCCAGGGCATTTACTGCGCTGGCCATGGCCATGCAGTGGGGTCTCTGGTCGGCATTAGGTGCCCTTTTCTCCCGGTGCCCTCAATGAATATACATGCACTGCTTTTGAAATACGGGGGAGTGTGTGTGTGTGTGTGTGTGTGTGTGTGTGTGTGTGTGTTTAAAAGAAAGACAGATGACCCAATTAAATCTTACTCTACAGCCCCATGATGTTTCGGACTCTGCCCCGGTAAAGAATCCCACACCTCCTCCGTTGTGTAGACTGATGGGAGGGGAGGTTCACTGCTTCACAAGGGCGCCCACTGCACGTCCTTCGAGGCAGCAGTTCCTTGTCATTGGAGCTGATACGCAGAGGCTGGGTTTCAAAATGACCCAGTTGTCTGTTACATTTTTACTCTTAGAATGATTTAGACACTTGTAAGATTTGCTTGAATCCACATTTGTTTGCAAGGCTCTGTTATGAGCCTTCGTGAGGGATTTCTTCACACGTCCCTCCTCCTCTTCCTCATGCCCTTTCCTCTGATTATTGACTGTAAAGTGAAGATCAGCTGGCTCTACAATGAAGTCCTGTCCTCTCTCTTTCCCTGTAGTGCTTCACCGATACAGACACATTTTGGGACTGTGGCAGCCAGATATCGGGCCGTATGGAGGACTGCTGAACGTGGTGGTAAGTCCCAGAGCGTCGGGCCTGGGCTCTTGCGGATGGGACTGCGTCCTCCCTGCAGGGGGCAGGCCAGTGGTTCACAAAGACTCATTGGGCCAGATTTTATTTTCTAAACAAGCAGAGATTCATTTTAAGTGGCTCTTGGCTTCTGCCACATCCATGGACTTCGTGATGACGGGATGCCTTCCCCGGTCCCTGCCTCTTGGACACTGAGGGCCATCGGCCTTCACACCCCCGGGACACTCCAGTGTTGGTTTGTGCACTGGTTCGTTGCCCCAAGTCAGGGGTCTGCAGGCTGAGCAAAGCAAAGGAGGCCGTGTGGGGCCCTCGGAGGCTGGCCCTAGACAGAAAGCCCATGCCAGGCCTGCTCCACCCGGGGACCAAGTGGCGTAGGCTTGGTGTCATGGCAGGTGTCTGTCTCTTCTCTTCAGGCTTGCCCCCTGAGGTCTACAAGCAGCATTTTAACTTTACTTTATTCAGTCTTTATAGCTGGTCTCAGCAGGAGGGGCTGTTTGATACAAGCTCCTTGGTCGTAGCCAGGAGAAAAGTCTTCTGGTTTTAATTTTTATATGCTTCTTGGTCACTTGCCTAGAAGCATATAAGAATAGCTGCTCATTTTTGGGTCCATTTGAGAAACTCAGATCTGACTTTTCTTGGGTTTAACTGGTGTTGGCGTCTAGCAGGATGCAGCCCTCGCCGGTGCTCTTGCCAGGCACGAGTGGTGCCTCTGGGACAGAAGCCGGGACCTGAGTGGGGCCATTGTACTTGCTGAGCTCTGGGCAGGGGCCTGGCCTCGATGTTGCCGTAGCTGATGGTGCAGGGAAAACACAGCCAGGTGCCCTTTGGCCGGCGCTGCACACGTGCTCGGCAGGCCAGAAGCCGAGTCCAGGGGACTGGCCGCAGCTCGTGTCATGGCTCGCGGATCTGCCTCGCTGTGGCCGTTGGGGCCCCCAGGGAGCCTCATTGTGGCCTCCCCCGAGCCAGGTTCACGTAGGCCACGGGGTGACTCTGGTTACTTCGTCACTCTGTATTTTGCTCACCAGGTGGGGTTTGGGCAGGGATAAATATTGCTTCATATTCTTTGTAATTTGGTGGAAACATCTGTTAAGAAACTTGCTTTACATTTGTTATGTTTAATATCACTGGGGAAGCCTTGCTTTTAGAACATTCTCACAGGGGCCAAGACAGACAGCTCCCAGCGTGGGCAGGTTCTTTCCTTTCTTTTAGTCGGGGAGGGTAATAATTGTTTGTCTTACTGGCAGTGAGTAGTAGAGTTAAAAAAAGAAAAAAAAGGCTTCTGAAAGCAGGGGATAATTAGGGGAAAACGGAGCCCATGACAGAACACCGCCAATTGGCTCTTGTCTCAGATGGTTAGCGATAAAGTTCTCTCCTCTGTCGCCAGAGCCGAAACCTGTGGACCCAGGCTCCCCCAGGAAGGCAGGAGCGACTGCTGGGGCATCCCAACTGGGCTACAGAGGCCACCCCCTCCCCTCCACTGAGAACGTGCCAGGGGACTGCCCCCTCCTTTGACCTGATCACCACTTTTATCATATGCCATTTTGAACCATACAAGGGTAGCGGGAATGGCAGGGTGAACGCCCACAGACGCCCACCTCCTGGACTCAGAGGTTGGCCGTAGTGCGCCAGGTTTACGGTGTCTGTCTCTGCCCCTTTGCCTTTTCTTTTCAGTATTTTAAAGCAAATCCCAGGCCCGTGTCAGTTCATGTTTGTACTTCAGTGTGGGTCTCTAACCATGTGGGTGTTTCCCACGTTCCCACACATGTGAGGTCCTGATCACACCTCACAGCAGTGGCAGTAATTCCTGGATTACCTGAGTCACAGTCCACATTTGAGGCTTCCTGACTGTCTCAGAACTGCCTTCGACAGCTGGCTTGTTCACATGAGGATCTAACCAGGCCCTCGTGCTGCCTGGTTTGTTTTGCCTCCTGAGTCTCTTCTGTGGAAAGCAGCACCCCTGTTTTCGTCTGGTCAGTTGCC
Organism: Balaenoptera ricei; assembly: GCF_028023285.1. NCBI lineage: Eukaryota > Metazoa > Chordata > Mammalia > Artiodactyla > Balaenopteridae > Balaenoptera > Balaenoptera ricei. The sequence goes on along the minus strand of NC_082657.1, from coordinate 62,023,792 downwards.
CTATTGGGTGTCGCACTTTCTGGATCATTCCTGCTTCTTTCTTATGTCTTTTAGCTTGTTCTCCCGGCGCCTACCCACCCCCACTTCATAGCTGGAAGTTCTCTCTAAAAGGCTTGCTCGGATTCGGGGCTAACCACTATATTTTCTATTAAAATATTTAGTTACTTTTTCAGCTTTACTTAGGTATAATTGACAAAACTGTAAAATATATAAAATGTACATTGTGGTGATCTGATTTGATGTACGAGTACACAGTGGAAGGATTCTCCCGTCTACTTAATTAACGTACCCATCACCTCACATTTTTATTTTTTTTTTGAGGGGTGGGGAGAGCACTGAGTTCTATTTCTTAGTAGATTTCAGTGATATAGCAGTGTTATCAACTTTAGTCACCATGTTTCATATTGCGTAAACCACTTTTCGATTAACACACACTGGTGGGCGGGGCCGTGCTCGTCCTGCTGCGCTAGATGGGGCCCCAAGGTCCCCGCGGGACCGAAGTGTGGAGACGGGAATGGTCCTCGTGGTGATCTGGGGGGTGCGGATGCTGAGCCTCCGCCTCCCCCTCACCCGTGTGTGCACCTCTGCACAGGTGGATGGCTTGTTCATCATTGGCTGGATGTACCTGCCTCCCCACGACCCTCATGTGGACGACCCGATGCGGTTCAAGCCCTTGTTCCGAATCCACCTGATGGAGAGGAAGTCGGCCACGGTGGAGTGCATGTACGGCCACAGGGGGCCCCACAATGGCCACGTCCAGGTGAGCAGGCGGGGCAGCGTGTGCAGGTAAGGGGCTGGGTCTCCTCACTTCTTCCCGGGCCTGCTGCCCGCGGTTTGCCAGGGTCTTCCCAGCTGTGCACCGCGCCCACGCCGGTCAGCAGGAACGGGAAGCGGGCCCTGGCGCGGCCCTTCTGTGCGCTGTTTGTGCCACTGTCGCTCCTCAGAGACTCACTTGCTGGAGCCTCCCCTGATTCTGCCTCTGCTTAGAACCAGTTGTGCTTCCAAGCGAGGTTCCTCACTGTTCCTTTTTCTCATCTTCGCAAGGGCATCAGCTTGGAACCAGACGTTCTGCTCTCGGATGTGGGCCTGGCAGGTGGCCAGCCCGCGAGCAAGCCTGTTCTCTGTCTCAGTAGGAGAGCGCCAGCCCCTTTGTGCTGCTCTCGGACGCCCCGGGGGACAGCGACGCCTGGCCCCCTGGGAGGGAAGCGTGTGCTCAGGGGGGGCTCCAGCCTTCCTTCTTAGACCGACCGCGATCTGGCGGCCTCTGGGGCTCCTGTAGACGAGTGGGGTGCATGGGTGCGGGAGGGACTGGTGCACGCCTGCTGTGGTGGCGGTTAGGGGCTGACTCGTTACCCTTTCTCCTTGCTGTGGACACTCAAGGTCGTGAAGAAGGACGAGTTCTCCACCAAGTGCAACCAGACGGACCACCACAGGATGTCTGGTGGGAGGCAGGAGGTGAGGCCGGACCCTCCTGTCCTGCGGGGCAGCCGAGAGGGTGGGTGGTTTGAAGGGAGGGCCGCCTTCCGGGATCGTGCTGGCGCTGTGGGCGTGTGTGCTGGGCCCAGGTTCTGAGTCCCCACCGCCGCCAGGATGAACGGGCCGAGTAGAAATAGTCCTCTACCTGGTTCTCCGTCGCCCCTTTGACAAGAGGCCCGTGGGCGGTGGGGTCTCTTCCTGGATGTGAATTGCAGGGAGACCAGAGGCCTTTATTGGCATGAACCCCGTGGTGGAGGTTCCCAGGTCACAGCCAAGTGGTGGGTGAGCCTGCGTGAGTGTCTTTGGGTTTCATTTCCGCACAAGTAATCTCATATTGCCTTTGAGTTTTAGTTACACCACCATCTCGAAACATTCTTAGGAAAACCTCGGACCTTTAAATACAGGATGCTCGTTGCAGCTTGCGTTTATTTGTCGGGTGCATCTCTTAGCGTTTCTGAGTCTGCTGGGTCCCTGGTAGCCAGGGGTCTGCGGGGAGACAGCGCAGATGGAGAGTACACACGTGCTGCTTGGAATCTGTTGAGGGTGAACGAGGCCCTTGTTTTCCCAAATGCATGGTATGTGAAGATGCTGGTGATGACATGCTTCCTTCCCTAATAACACTGTCATTCACGGTCTCACATACAACCACATACACATCAGTGGCTGCTCCAAGTCCACGTTTAAGTGAAACACGTCAACAACATATTTTCCAAGAATAGAACCTCCTCAGCTGTTGAGACCTTAAAAGGGCCGTGTCATGGATTTCTGGAAATACGCACTCTGGGATCAGAGAAAGTTCCTGTGAGCCAACTACCGTGTGTGGCCTCACCAATTTGGAGACGGAATGGTATTTTTTCTCATTGTGAGGGTAATAACATGCTCCTTGTGGAAACTAGAAAAACACCTAGAAGTTAAGGTGAGAATAAAATGCTTTGTTGGAATCCTGACTTTGGTGGTTAATTTGCATTTCTGTTGTGTCTGAGGCTAAGGTTAGTGTCCTGTGGTTCCTTTTCTGTGAAATCTGTGTTCATATCCTTTGCCTGGTTCTGTTTGGTGGTGTTATGTTTCTAATTGATTTGTAGGAGCTTTCATCCTGGGAGGACGTGAACCCTTCAAGATACGAGGAAATATTTTTTCCTCCTTCATTCTTTTGTCTTTGTTTGATATGAGGTATGTTTTCACTTGTGGAATTTAGTTTTTAATTTTTGTATTTGCAGATGTATCTGTCTTTTCCTTTTTTTTTTGGCCACACTGTGTGGCTTGTGGGATCTTAGCTCCCCGACCAGGGATCAAACTTGGGCTCTCGGTAGTGAAAGCGCAGAGTCCTAACCACTGGACCGCCAGGGAGTTCCCCTTCCTTAATAGCTTCTTAGTTTGATGTCATCTTAAAATCCTTTCCCCACTTTGAAATTATACTTACAGACGAGCTCGTGTTTTCATTTTCATGCGTTTGTTTCCCACATTTATTGCTGGTTCTGTGGGTTTATTCTGTAGAGTGAGCTTCAGCCCGCCTTGGCTATAGTACAGGTACCCTTCAGTCACCCCAGCACTGGTGCTGAGTGATCCAGATTTTCTCTACGATTCAAAATGCCATCTTTGTCCTGTGCTGCCATCTGAATTTGATTTTCTTCAGGTAGATCTTGCAAGTTTGTTGTAAAGCATCTGGTCTTTTGTTGCTGTTGTAAATGGACTCTTGGCTCTCATATCTTTCAGCTGGTGATTTTATATATAAAAGCTGTTGCATATTAATTTTGTACCCACCCATCTTACTGAATTCTGTTTCATTTATGAGCATCTTTGAGTTGATTACCTTGAGTTTTCCAGGATAATACTGATTATCTGCAAATAATGACATTTCCTTCTTCCTTGACCCCTTGTGGTGAGGACAACACCCTTGTCTAGTGGTGAGTGTGGTTCACATGGTCCTGTCATGAGGCAGCAAGGTGGCCTTGGGGTCAAGATATACATTATTATGCTAGGGATGGAGCTGTTTATTCGTGTTTTATTAAGAGGGCTTTGTTTGTTTTAATTGAGAAATGATGTTGAATTTACCAGTTTTTTTGAGCATCTGTGGAAACCATCAGGTGATTTTTTTCCCCTTAATCTAGTAACGTGATGACTTACGTTAGTAGATTTCTAACCACTTCGAAGCCGTGAGAAGAGGTCTTGTTTGATCGTGGGGTACAGTTCTCTTTGCTCCTGGATGCTCTTTGATCCTGTTTTATTTAGGACTTCTGCATTGATGAACGGGCTTGGTCTAACATTTTTTGTGCTGTCTTTGGCTTTAGGAGCAGTCTTTCGCTGGCTTCTAGAACTGGGGAGCCTTTCTTTTCTCTCTAGGCCTCGGAATCATTCAATAGTGGACTTGGGACTCCTGCCGGGCTGGGGTGGGGAGATGCCGCGCGTCTGCAGGCAGAGCAGGGGCCGGGCTGCCTGAGGTGCCGAGGGATCCATCCGAGAGTCATGGGGGCAGGGGGCTGGCTGTCTGAGGCACGGTCGCTCTGTCCATCTCAGCTGCCCGGGGCCTCTTTGCTGGCTCCTTGTGCTCTGTCTCCCGTCTCCCTCCCTCTCGCCCTCCAAGGGGGGAGCTGGGGGACTGGGGGACGGGTTCTCCCATGGATTCCTGTGTCAGCCTGAAACATCTTCACTCTCTAGCTGAGCCTTTCAGACCCAGAGCGTGGCTTCAGGCTCCAGGGGGAGAGGAGGAGCCGTGAGGTGGGCACTGCCGTGTGTCCTGACAGCTCTGAAGAAGAGGTGAAAGTCTCAGCCCCGGATTCCGGGCTCCTCTGTGCTCTGATGGTTGATAGTCACTAAAATTCTGGGCCACAGGGGTGCTTCCCAAGGGAACGGAGGACTCCTGGTGGCCTAGGAGGGTAGGAAGGTGCACGGGCCTTGCTTGTCACCGTCCCCAGGCAGAAGGCTGTCCTTGGTACTGTGGAGCGATGTGGAGATGCCCGCCCCAGCCCCTGCAGACCGTGCTGGCTGTGGTCCCCTCGCCAGCACCCAGGGCCAGCTCTGCATAAGCTGCGTCCTGAGGCCTTGCCAACCACCCCGCTCCCCGTCCCAGTCCCCAGTTCTGGGACTTCTGCCAGCTTTGTGCACCTTCCACGGCCACGTCCTGCGGCGGGATCTGGCCCCTCAGGACCGGGGTGTCCTGCTTGCTCCTTACGTGCCCCTCCTGGGGGCCCTCCCTGTGCTGCTCAAACTGCAGCTTCACCTCCTGGGCCTTTGAGAGCAGCTCAGGCCTTCGCCCGCCCGGACCCCGGCCGTGCGTCTGCTCTCTGGCTCCCGCGGCAGACGCTGCCTGCTCTTCTTCCTGGATGATGGCGTGGCTGAGCCACCATCTTCCCTCCCTGCCCCCTCCCGTCCAGGCCCTGCAGCCTGAGGCTTCTGGAAATCTGGGGTGGGGGGCGCTGTGAGGAGGAGCAGAGATAGGGAAGGGCGCGTGGCCTGGCCCTGCCTGGCCCTGCCTGCGGTGTGCTCGGCCCTGCGGAAAGGCTCTGGCGCTGGACTCCCCAGTTGCACACAAGTGGCTTTCATTTTGCTTTCCTTTGTCTTCTGTCCTTCCTCGCCACACGCCTGAAATGATACCTCGTCATCGTCAGCTACGAAATCCTCAGAGTCGGGAGGGAGAAGAGTGCTGACACAGCCCCACGGGGAGCGGCCTCCGCGCCCGTCCTCCATCATCCCTTCGAGTTTCCTTCAGCCTTTGCGATGTAATTGCAGTCTAACTATCTAATTTGGGTAGTTTTTCTTTTTTTTTTTAGCTTAACCGTTATTCCAGAAACATTTCCCAGTCTCATTAGAATTCTTTACAAACTTTTTTTTTTTTTCGGCCATGCTGCGCAGCACGCAGGATCTTAGTTCCCCGACCAGGGATTGAACCCGCGCCCCCTGCAGTGGAAGTGTGGAGTCCTAACCACTGGACTGCCAGGAAAGTCCCTACAAACTTTATTTTTAATGCAGCGTTCCATCTGTCATCTGCTGCGATGTAATGACTGTAGGTGTGTGACCGTCCTGCAGTTGGACTTGGGGTTTGTGGTCAGATATTCCCCTGTTACCCTCCTGACCATGTGCCTCAGTGACTTAGCCTCTGGGAGCCTCAGCCCTTGTCTGTAAAACGGGGCCGTGAGGTTACCTGCGGTGCCGAGTCATTCTGGAGGGTTGAGTAAGACGCTGCAGGTGAATGACTTAGTGCCAGGCCTGGTCGGAGCCGCCCAGGAGAGATGCCGGGCATTATTACTGTGACCCACTGCCTGAACTCTGCAAAAACGTTGTGGTTTTGGATTGTACAGAAGTGGAATTGGGTAAAAGGCCCTGAAGGTATTCCAGATTCTCTTCACATGCTGTCCGTTTGCTGGTGCCCGTTTACAGCCCACCAGGGCACGTGAGCCCCCCGCCTCACTGCGTTCCTGCCAGCCCTGGCGTTGGCCCTGGCAGAGATGAGACCGGATGGCACGTGGCCTTTGGTTAGGTTTAATTCTGCCACCTGCTAGCTGGGTGGCTCTGGAAAGGTCTGTTGACTTTTCCAAGCCCTAAACCTCTGTAGAACAGGGAAGATGTTAGCACCCAGCTCCTAGGCCGCTGTGCAGAGTGAAGCAGTGATGGGGCGGTGTTGGCCGTGGTGGACGAGCCCTGGGTCCATAGTGGACTTACTCTTGTCTGATATGTTCTAGGCCCCTGTGTTTTTCCTTGTGGATACATATCTGGTAAGATAATTTCATAGTAAGCACATTTGTTCTGAGTAATTGGGTCTGCTTGGTAGTCTTAATGACTGACCTTCTCATGCAGAGTAAATAAGATTATGACTGTTCACAGGCCAGCTTCATGGTATTTAGCTCAAGTCTGATTATGCACCATGGCAACACTGAAATCACTACATTCTTTTACTTCCATTTTTATCTGTTATTTCTCTATTTGATTTTTTTTTAAGGGCCTATCCTTCATGAGTTAAGCCACTTAAGTGGAAGGTTTTGATTTGGGTGAAGTCTAATTTGTCAAGTTTTTTCCTTAGTGGTTATTGTTTTCTGTGTCTTAAAAAACTTTGCTTACCCTCCAGTTGCAAAGAGAGTCTCTCTCTCTCTCTCTCTCTTCTTTTTAGAAGTTTGGTAGCTTCACTTTACTTTTCGGTCTGTGACCCATCTTGAATGGTTCCTGTGTGTGGTGTGAGGTGGGGATCGGGGCTCCTTTGCTCCCTGTGGTTGTGCAGTTGTTCGAGCACCATTTGTGTAAAAGACTTTCTTTCCCTGGGGGGTGGCTTGGACGCTGTGATCGAAAGTCCACTCCTGAGACACGTGGGTGTTGCCAGGCTCTCTCTCTCTCTCTTTCTCTTTTTTGGCTGCACGGCTTGCGGCATCTCAGTTCCCCGACCAGGGATCGAACCCAGGCCATGGCAGCAAAAGCCTGGAATCGTAACCACTAGGCCACCAGGGAACTCCCTCCAGGCTCTCTCTTTAGTTCTGCCCTCTTGCTCAGGTACCATCTTGGTTACTGTCGTCTTGTAGTGGGTCACAGTGCACGCTAGTGTACATCCTCCAACCTTGTTCTCTTGCAAGATTGCTCTGGATGTTCCAAACGAATTCCAGAATCAGCTTGTCAGTTTCTACAGAAAGCATGGTGGGATTACAATTGGCCTGATGTTGAGTCTGTAGATCAGTTTGGAGACAGTTGCTGACCTAATACCGAGTCTCCCAGTTCGCAGGTGCCTCTGCTCTGTAGGCCTCTTCCCCCGCCTTTCAGCAGCATCTAGTGGTTTTCGGAGTAGAGGTATCACGCGTGTTTTGTAATGTTTATTCCTAAGTCCTATGTCTTTTGAGGCTGTTGTAAGTAGGATTTTTAAGTTTTTTTTACTTTCCACTTTTGTGCTGCTAGTATACAAAAATTCAGTTAATTTTATATATTGACCTTATAGTTCTAATAGTTGTTTATTTCAGTCACTAGTAATTTATCTTCTTTGCCAGGGATTGGGCAGTAACATATTAAAGCAATTGACAGATTGTAGCTTTTTTTTTGTAAATTCCTTTTGCTTCTGTTTGTAGAGCTAATTCTATATATTCATTAGAAACACTGTGTTGAGTTAGGATCTCAGAGCTGTGGATTAGTTATGTTAAGTGTACAGAATGAAACTGTTAAGCACTAAATATCCTTCATTGTTCGATTCCATAATGAATTATTGGGCTGTGCGAATGAGGTGTTTATAAAAGTTTTCTTTTTATAAATATACTTACTGAACATAACTGTGAAGGCACATTTTATTTTATTTTATTTAAAAAATTTTTTATTGAAGTATAGTTGATTTACAGTGTGGTGTTACAATGTGGTGTACAAAGTGAATCAGTTATACATGTGCATATATCCACACTTTTAAAAATTCTTTTCCCATATATAGGTCATTACAGAGTATTGAGTAGAGTTCCCTGTGCTATACAGTAGGTCCTTATTAGTTATCTATTTTATATATAGTAGTGTGTATATGTCAATCCCAGTGAAGGCACATTTTAAAAAGGAAAATCCACCTACACTCTCTGCCCCGCCTGTCCCTATCCTGTTCCTCACTGGTGGCTGCAGAAAGCAGTTCTGCTGACTCGGCCGGCATGGGGGTCTGCTGTGCCCACTCCCCCAGAAACCTGAGAACCAGGCTCAGTGTAGATGCCACCTGTGTGGGTGGCACAGAAGTGAGGCTTGCACAGCTGCCTCCTAGGCGCTCTCGACACGGGCTGCGGCCCCATCCTCCCCGAAGGACCCCCACGGTCCCCGCGCTTCCTTCCTATTGAAGTCGGGGAAAGCAGGGACCAGAGCCCCTGGTGCCACGCCTCAACAGGAAGGGAGGCCAGGAGCTGGGAGACCAAACACACAGCAGCTCCCCTCCGTCCTGCCCGACCTCTGTCTTCATCCCATGCACCCAGCATCACAGCCTCTCCGAGCCCTAGTGTTGTGGCGGTTTTCGTGACCTGTGTTCTCTTGAAGGAATTCCGCACGTGGCTGAGGGAAGAATGGGGGCGGACGCTGGAGGACATTTTCCACGAGCACATGCAGGAGCTCATCCTGATGAAGTTCATCTACACCAGTCAGTACGAGTAAGTGCAGCCCCTCGCTGGGTGTGAGCAGCCTCTGTCTCAGGCACTGTGAACATGGTCTCTCTCCCGGTGGGTGCTGTGTGCACAGCCCCTCTCTGGGTACTGTGAACATGGTCCTTCCCTCAGGCACTGTGAACATGGTCTCTCTCCCGGTGGGTGCTGTGTGCACAGCCCCTCTCTCTGGGTACTGTGAACATGGTCTCTCTCCCGGTGGGTGCTGTGTGCACAGCCCCTCTCTCTGGGTACTGTGAACACAGTCTCTCTCCCGGTGGGTGCTGTGTGCACAGCCCCTCTCTCTGGGTACTGTGAACATGGTCCTTCCCTCAGGCACTGTGAACATGGTCTCTCTCCCGGTGGGTGCTGTGAACATGGTCCTTTTCTCAGGGTACTGTGAGCACACTCCCTGTCTCCTGGCCCACCTCGGTGTCCATTTTCTGTCTGTTGGACTATCATCACCCACCAGCCGTGTGCTGTCACGGGCCTGGCCTGTGTGTTAGAGCCTCATAGTTGCTTTCCCACGTCCACCTGTGGGGCCTCTTAGCCTCCTTGCTGCCATGCCCTTGCCTCCGGACCCTGTCCCATGGCCCCTGTTTAGCCCCTTTGCAGTCTCAGGGGTCCCTGCCCCAGGGTGATGGAGAAGGTGTGAGGTGTGCTGTGCACATGTGAGTTGGGGGGAGCGTAGCTCAGGAACGACGGGGTGCCCCTGCTCCCCACTGGCCTGGTGGGGAGCTAACCCTGGCTGCCCTGGGCCACCCTGCCCAGCCCGCCCTATGCAGCATGGCCGGAGGTGCATGAGCTCTGTACTCCTGCCCCTGCTCCCGTGCGGCTCTGTGGCCGAGCTCTCATGCTGCCCGCTCCCCCTGCAGCAACTGCCTGACCTACCGCCGCATCTACCTCCCGCCCAGCCACCCAGACGACCTGATCAGGCCTGGCCTCTTCAAGGGCACCTATGGCAGCCACGGCCTGGAGATCGTCATGCTCAGCTTCCACGGGAAGCATGCCAGGGGCACGAAGATCACGGTGAGTCCAGGGGCTGCCTTGGCAGGCCCAGCACCGTGTGGACCCCATCAGATGGGCATGGTGTAGTGTGACTCGGGCCGCGCCCTGGCTGCTCAGTGTGGGCCCCGGACCTGGCACTGCTTCCCCGGGGAGCTTGCTGGGAACGCAGGCCCCACCCAGACCTGCTGATCCAGGGCCTGCCTTCCACAAGATCCCCCGGCGATTCTGGACGTTTCCAAGGCAGCCTTACCACACGGCTCTCAGCCCTGGCCACACCCTGGATCCCTGGGGAGGTGGAGGAGACACTGATGCTGGGGCCCCATCCCAGAGATTCTGATTTAATGGGGGTGGGCCGGGTGAGGGGCTCCAGGAGCTCCCTGGGTGACCCTGAGGTGCGGCCATGGTGGACACCCTCTGCATTAGCACTCGGCCCCCGTGGCCCGTCCTGGCTTCAGCAGCTCGGGAACGCACTGGGAGGATTTCTGAGCTGAGTGGGGGTCCCGGATGACAGGCCCTCTGTCACCCGCTCTAGGGGCTGCTATTCACGTGCTCGCCTGTCGCTGTGCAGGTGTTGGGGGAGTCTCTGCGGAGGCGCAGAGCAGGCCTCTTCCTGGTCCTCACAGGGCACTGCTCGCAGCTCCGTCGGCCGGGCTCCTTGTGGACGAAGGCCTGGGACCAGGCCGCGGGGCCTGGGCATTCTCCCAGGTTCATGCTGGGGAGCTTTCGTGTTCCAGGCAGACAGTCTGGGCTGGCATTTCCGGCCTGCCCCCATCTGACCGGGGAGGGTCCATGGACCTCTCCGGGCCGTGCACCTCTTCAGCTGTCACGCAGGCCGGCTCCCACCTGAGGTCTCTGGTTGCAGATGTGCCCGCGGGCCCTCCCAGGGTCGCTCGTGGGTGCTGTTGTCCCCTATCCTCAGAGGTCCTTCACAGAAGGCTGCCTGCGCTGGGCGCTGCTTTCTAAGGGCTTCTGAGATCTTCTGACTTGTGAGGGGTTGCCGCCAAATCAGTAGGAAGGCTGAGCGAGCGCCCTCGGCCGGAGGTGTGACCAGGGCTGGAGGCTGCGGTCTCTGGGCCTGCTGACCGCCGCCCGCTGGCTCCGCAGGGTGACCCCAACATCCCTGCTGGGCAGCAGACGGTAGAGATCGACCTCAGGCACCGCATCCACCTGCCCGACATTGAGAGCCTCCGCGACTTTAACGAGCTCTCGCGCATCGTCCTGGAGGTGCGCGAGCAGGTGCGCCAGGAGCAGCAGCAGGAAGGTGGGCCCGAGGACGCCGAGGGCCTCGGCCGGCAGAGCCCTCAGCCCTGCGCGGAGCCACCCGCCGAGCAGGCCAAGTGGCCCGGGGATGGAGGGGCCGAGGCCGCGGCTGAGCCGCCCGCCCAGTCGGGGCAGGGGCAGCCGTTTGTGCTGCCGGTGGGCGTGAGCTCGAGGAACGAGGACTATCCCCGGACCTGCAGGATGTGGTAAGGATGCCGCGGGGCAGGCAGGACGGGGCTTCCCGGAGCGGGGCTCTGCCCGGCCAGCAGGGAGGTGGCCTGGGGTGGGGCCGACCCCGTGTTGGGGGCCCTGCACCGGTGGGGAAGCTCTGCCTACTTGGGCCGGGTCCCAGCTCGGGCCGAGCAGACTGTGAGGCTCCTGTCCCCTCACCCCTCTGGGGGCCTCAGCTGCCAGGCAGGGGGCCTCCTCCCCAGCGCCTCTCACCGCACAGCCGCTAAGGTCAAAGGTAGACAGGCAGACAGGTGAGACGTCGGGCGGTGCTGAAAGCAGGCCGTGGCGTCCCTCCCCGCGCGTCCCCTGGAAAGCCTGCTCGGAGCGTCCTGGACGACCTTGCAGGGAAGGCCTGTCCTGGGGTCTCACCGCCTCCTCATTTCTTCGTGTGGTTTCTCCCTGGCTCTAACAGCCTCCCCGCAGAGGCCGTGGGCCCCGGTCTGGGACAGAGCCTGCCCGCTGCTGCCAGCTCCTCGCTTGGCGTGCTGTTTGCACGGTCCTGTCTTAGAGATGCACGCCCTGCCCCAGTCCCCTGCACTCCAGGGCTGTTTAGTTTAATTACAGAGAATAAAATGAAAAATTCAGGTCCTTGGTCACACTGGTCATATTTCAAGTGCTCAGTAGCCACTCGTGTGTTGGACAGTGCAGGTCTAGAACATTCCATTGCCATAGAGAGTTCTCATGGACAGTCACCTCGGGGTTCATTGAGGGAGGAACCTGTCAGTCCCCTGGCAGATTATTACAGCCGACTTGTCTCTGCCTTTGTCACGTTACGTGTGAAGGTTTCTTTCTTTACCTCTGGGCCATCTGCTGCCTCCCTTGTGCCCGCATTGGTCTCCTTGGCTTTTCACATGTAGGTGGGCGCACGCCGAGCTCCCCAAAGGGAATTTAGGCGTCTGCGTGGACTTGATGGAAAAAATTCATTACCTTTTCTCCATGTTAATACGGTGGTGATAAAAGAGGCTGAATTTGGGTTTTCTGGAGGGAGATGTACACATAGTGAATGTATGAATTTTTGAAAGGTCATAAAGGAAAAGGCTTTGTTATCCCTGGGAAGCTTGACAACTTTCAGCATCTCAGGGCCAGCTCAGAGCCCTCTGGCAGCGCCGGCCTGGAAGCTCTGGCCCAGCCCCCGGCTGTGTCACGGGATGGTCCTCCACCCGGTGCTAAACATCAGGGGCTCGGCCAGGAGGGGCACATGCGTTCTCTGGCACTGCCACAGTGCCTGCGCAGCACACGTCTCTGTGTATCTAAGCTTGGTGCCCCCCCGCTCCCGAAACTCTCTGAGCCACGGGCCCTCAGGCGCAGGGCTGCTGTCCCCCTCCCGCCAGGCGGAGCCTCAGCATGGTGGGCAGAGGTGGGCGTCCCATGCACCATTCCGCGCATTGGGAGGTTCAGGCCAGCCCCTAACTCCTCGTCACCTGTTCTTTGCAAGAAAGAAAGAAACATATTACAGCCTGAGTCTCAAAACTTGGCTGTAATGGGTATTTGAAAGTTCTGCTTCTGATTAATGTCAGTTGCATGCCGATAAATCATTATTGATTACATTTGAGTTGTTCATACGTGGACCTAACTGTCCCAGGGATTGAGATTTCTGTTACCTGGGTCTGCATCATAAAGACATGTACTTTTGGATAGAGATACGAGGTGGGGCTGCCTGGGACCCTCGTCCTTTCGTTGGGTGAGCTGGTAGAGAGAGAGCAGTGGTCGGCAGGGTGAGCCCAACTGTGTGGGGTGAATGCCGGCCTCCCCGAAGGCGCAGGGCCCCACCTCTGTGCAGAGCTGCTGGCAGATGGTGGAAGTGGCCTGGAGGTGGAAGGGAGAATGTTCCAGAACGTCCAGGACCACGGGTGATGGGCTTGGGCCAGCACGTGCCTTCGAGGCCCCGCTCATCCCCTCTCCCCGCGCTTTCCCTCTTGTCCTTGTTCAGTTTCTACGGCACGGGCCTCATCGCCGGCCACGGCTTCACCAGCCCCGAGCGCACCCCCGGGGTCTTCGTCCTGTTCGACGAGGATCGCTTTGGGTTCATCTGGCTGGAGCTGAAGTCCTTCAGCCTGTACAGCAGGGTCCAGGCTGCCTTCCGGAATGCGGACGCCCCGTCCCCGCAGGCCTTCGAGGAAATGCTCAAGAACATCCAGTCCCTCGCCTCCTGAGGGCCCACTCCCCCGCGGCGGGCGGCCCGGGCTGGGAGGGCAGCGGCGTGCGCTCAGGAGACGCGGCCTCTGACCGGGACACCCACCTCCTTGTAGGAGCCTCGGCGCGGCCTCCCCAGACGCTTTCCGCGGGCGCCCACATATCTGCCAGGAGCAAGGGGAAAGCTGAGCATGTCTGAAACAAACAACAGAACCAGAACCAACCGACTTAGAGGACGGGCTGCAGGGCACGTAGGTGACTGAACTGGAGAAATTGGCCATTTTCTAGGGAAAACAAAATCCTCCTCCAGGGAGGTTCACAACGCAACAGAGTCTGTTGCCTCCAGCCTGTGGAAGGGGTCATGGGTGAGGTGTGTGGGCTCCACCGTCCCCCTGCAGGAGGTGAGCCAGAGGGCCTTGGTGACTTCGACGCAGCCTGGGCGGGGGGGGCACTGTGTGTGGAATATGAGCTCCAGGGAGTCGGGCTTGGGACCCACTTCTCTACCGACTTGCTTGGATTTTGGACAAAGGCATTTCACCCTGATCTCAGTTTCCAAATCAGTGAAATGGGGCCAATGATACGGGTCACTAGGGAACGCCACCGCAGGCCTTCCAGCAGCTCGGAGGCCCTGCGAGCACCACCCGACCCCGATCCTTGCGGTGCCGTGTGCCTGCCCGGCCTCTCTCAGGCTTTAGAACCTAGACCTTCACTGCAGCACTTCAGACAGGCATTCACTTAGTTCACGCCCTGCCCCTGCCCCGCACTCACTGGTGTCAGACCCTGAGCTGCAGCCGCTGGTCTCAGAACCAGGACAGGGCACCCTCTGAGATGACCTGCGTCTGTTCCTCCTGCTTGGTTTACACAGGTGCCGCTCTTGAGAGGGGCGGAGCAGCAGAAGGGGTTGTGCCAGGTGAGCGTGACGTCCCTTTGTGGGGAGGTGGGGGGGCTTTCTGGACGCTGCACGTAGGGAACGCACTTTGGAGACCAGGACCCTCGGGGAGCCTCCAGCATGCAGACCCTTGGCGCTGACCCTTCTGCTGGCATTGCCCCTGTGTCATGTTGACCCCTGCATTTGGGGACCCCTGTGAGCGCTGATCTTGCTGTCTCCTGAAGAGCGGGGCCCCATGTGCCCGTGCACAGACCTGCTGGAGTTCTGTTCAGCCCTCCCTCCAGGCTGCACTGCTTACCAGGGCGTGTGGCTTCCCGGCGTGCACGGACTCTCTTCCTTCCCAGTTGCTCGTCCTTGTCGGCTGGACCCCGCTGAGCCCTCACACTGGGGGCGGGGGCCCCAGGGAAGGGGCAGCTTTGTGGTGCCTTCATGTAGAGACCAACCTGAGGTGTCCCATGAAACGTGGCCTGTGTCTCGTGATAGCGTTCTCCCTGACCGGCCCTTTTCTAAAATAACAACCCCCCACCACCCCCGCTTCAGCACATTTGGCGACTCTGGCCTTCCTTTGCTCCCAGAATCACAGAAGCAGCAAGCTCTGGGCATGGCCTTGACACGCAGACTGGGCCTCCCCGGAGGCTCCGTGGGGCTGCCCTGGGCACGCCGGGCGCTGTCGGCCGTCTCGTCCGAGGCACAGAGGCCCGCCTCCCAGACCCTTCCAGCAGGACCCGGGGTTGGGTGGGGACGTGGTCCCAGCTCCTGCGTCTCTCGAAGGACTGAGCCTTAGAGCTTGAGGCTCCTCCCTCCCTCTCACAACGCGGCTGTTCTTCTCTCGTGCCAAGCGTGGCCGTCCCCAACGGTGACAACTGGCCGCAAAGCCTTGAGGACCGTGAAAACGGAGGACAGCTGGGCTAGGCTGTTTTTCTCTAGGTTTCATCATTGTTTAAATAAAATCAAGAAAATGCGTATTTTACCCAGAGCTAAGGGACCGTCTCCGTCTGAGGCCCCCAGCGTTGTAAAGCGCACACAGATCGAAGATGAGCACTTCTGATTAAAAACCAGTCTCAAACTAAATGCTGTTCTGCCTCTAGTGTCTGGCCTACGCATGGTTTCCACTAACAGTGACTAAAATAACCCTGCTCTCTTGGCTGTGTTCACGTTGGCCTCTGTCTCTGGTGTCAGGCGGGGCCCCCGGGCCTGTGGGTGGGGTCTGTCTAGCTGGCAGTGGCCTGGGTGACGCCAGGCAGGTCAGCGGCAACGAAGGGTGAGGGCTTGCCATCCGCACAGCCGGTCGTGCAGAGGTCTCCCAGTCTGACCCGTGCTCAGCCAGCTCTTGATGTCAGTAGGTGAGGTGTAGGGACAGCGGCGGTTCTGTGCGCAAACCCGGCACTGGCCGCTCCCCTTCCTGGCAGACGGTCAGCCAGCTCAGGAGGGAAACTTCCAACCAGTTAACTTGTAGGCGAGGATTCAAAAAGGCTGATGTCGTTGTCCGAGGCCTAAAGGCAATCGGGCTTTTGAAAAAGCAGGTTCCAGTGGTGCACTCGACCCAGGTTAGGGGCTGGCAGCGTTCACGTGGGGCTTGAGCTGGGGGTGGTGGGTGGATCTCGGAGGGTCTTTGGATGTTTCCCATGGTTGGCACCGCCTTCACTGCCACTTTGCTGTCGTGAAGTTGGGGAAGGAAGCTCAGGTGCACCTCTGCGTACCTGAGCGGGCTTCACGCTCCGCTAGTCAATCGGAAATGATGTGATTGGAGATTTCAAACACGGGTCACTGGCGATTTTCCCTGTTGGGGCTGAGCGTTTTTTGGTGTGAGACTGTGGGAAATGACCTTACTTTTGGGCCGTGGGACGTGGGCCTGGCCCCTGCTCCAATACAGTCCAGCTCACTGTGGCTGGTGCTCATGGCCACAGCTGCCCTGCTCCGCCCCTTGCCCCCTCCTGCCCCGACACCAGGCTGCTCAGTGCCAGGTGCCTGCATCCCTGGCCAATGCGGAGGGCGGGGGAGTGCACAGCGGTCTAACTAGCTGCATTCCTGCTTCGGGCAGAACAAGCGCAGGGGTGCGGTTGTCCTGCCAGACTTTCTTACTGAGTTGTTTCCAGATGGCCAGACCCCTCCCTTAGCCAGCTGCCCTCTCTGCCCGACACCTTCAGGGCTGGTTGCAGTTTGCAGGTTGCCCAGGTTGCACAGCTGCTGCTGTGAGGTCACTTCAGTGCTTGTGAGCTGAGCTGAAGAGGATCAGAAACCTGCTCAGCCCTTTGTCATTCGGGGAATTTCCTAAGTTCCTTGTGACCACGGTGTCTTGAGTGTAGACTTGGAGCACCTGACTGTGACTCAGTAGCCGTGTCCTTTTGGATACTTTCAAGAATGCCTACGGGAATGTTCTCATATAACCCTCACCTGCCTTGAGGATAAGATGACCCAATTCATGGTCCATCCCAGTGTTAACGTAGGCTAACTTCTCTGTCTTTACTTTTGGGAGAAGATCTGAAGTGTAATTTGTATGTTCTCAGAACAATTTAGAGAGAGAAGAAAGCCACAATGCCATCAGTTTGCCTGATGTTGTGCATGGGAACCATACGGAGCGGTGTCATTTACAGCTCGGTGGCCTGCAGGCCAGCCATCCATGGGGCCAAGGTGACCAGCAGTGACACCTGAGGCTCGGACAGAAAGGCAGCCCCTCTTCTGGGTCCTTTCTGTGCTCGCCGGGAGACCAGCCAGAACATATGAAGGGATCAGAACATTTTGCTTTTTTTAGCTTAATTCAGTACTTTTGGTTGTTGTTTGAGGTCATATAGCCCGCTTGGAGAAGAAAAACATTCATCCTGTTTGATCTTGAAACCCCACCCCCTGAGTGAGAAAGACAGCAGTTGAGATGGAAGGAGTTGTGGTTGCTCTCAGGCATCCGTTCGGGCTTGCCGGGTGCGGCTGAGGCAGGGCCGGGACCCGAGGAAGCAGCTGCTGCGAGCCTGGGCCCCGGCTTGTGACCTGGACACGACAACCGTGTGGGGTTGTTTCTCCATAAAGCAGCTTCTGAAATCTTGTTTTGTGCTTTGTAATTTGTTTCTTTTGGGATGTGGTTCAGATGGAGGCTGGAGCCCTAAGCAACATGGCCTATGGTTGTGGGCAGGGGACGATCGTGGGAGGGGGCTGCGGGCCGAGGGAGGGGAC
Source organism: Balaenoptera ricei (assembly GCF_028023285.1). Taxonomy (NCBI): domain Eukaryota; kingdom Metazoa; phylum Chordata; class Mammalia; order Artiodactyla; family Balaenopteridae; genus Balaenoptera; species Balaenoptera ricei. Next base: position 62,006,563 of record NC_082657.1, on the reverse strand, counting down.
TGGGGCATGGGTGGGGGGCCTCCCCAGGGGCCTGCGCTTTTCACACTTGATCTTGACAAAATTTTGATTTTCCCAGTTATGGAACGGAGTGGTGAGTGACCCCCGGGGAACCCAGACAACCGTGGGTCCCTGGATCCCTCCCTTTGACCCAGCGGACATGTGTCCCCCTCCCCAGCAAGGCAGCCCTGAGGGCAGGGCCGAAGTGGGTTTTCTTAGTCTGAAGTCTAAGTAAGTTGCTGTTTCTGAGAACAGAAGGGCAGGATAGATAGGGCAGGGGATGTGCTCAGCGGCTGGGCGTACAGCTGAGGAGCTCATTTATGTATTAACCTGTTTACAAAAGTAATATTCTTGTGAAAAATTCAAATATTTTATGTAGGAAGTAAAAGTACCTCATGTTCCCATCCAGCTGGGCCTGGAGCCCTGAGAAGGGTTGGGGCTAGGTCCCCTCCCCCATCCGGGCCGTCGCATCACCCCTATCCCTGAAGGCACCGTGCTCGCCCTTCCCTGCGGCAGGAGGCCGCGTTGGCGGCCCTGGGGAGCGTGCTCCCCTCCAGTCCGGGGTCCCTGTGACCGGGTCCCTTTGTAGCCCGACCTCTAGTGGGCACATAGAGTCGCTGCATGCTGCGTGACCCCAGCCAGCAAGGTGAAAACAACAAAGAAAGATACGCCACTTGGGTAAAGTTTTCAGACCTTTCCCCCCACTTTGACTTGAAAATCCATGAGTGATGGAAGGCCGCGTTTCAGGAAACTTGGGGGAGGGAGGGCTGGCAGCTCTGCCCCGCCCTGGGATGAACAGGTGCTTCTCGGGGAGCGGACTCGGAAGGAGGCAGCGGGTCACCCAGGACACCCACGAGGGGCCCTAGAGGCGGACCTGAGAAGCAGACCTGAGGTCCACCCGACAGTCCTGCTCTTGTGGCACGCACACGCATCCTCAGCCTAGGCCGAGCCCTAGACACAAGATCTTTTAGGGGAAACCAGCCCCGCTGCTGCCTAGGCCCCTAGAGCTTCTCAGTCCCCAAGCCTGGCTGCTTGCTTCGGGTGGGGCTTCTCCACCAGGCATGAGGTCTCCACGTTTGGGGCCAGGTGATTCTGTGCTGGGCCACCCCGCTTGCTGTAGCGGCTGAGCCGCATCCCTGGCCTCCCCCATCACGGCAACCAAAAACGCCTCCAGATGCGGCCAGAGTCCCCTGGGGACTGTCACCTGGTGGAGAACCACTGGGTAAGTACCTGCACCTCCATGCCCCAAACAGGGTGCCAAGTGTTGGGGACACAGCAGTGAACAGGTGGCAGGGTCTCAGTCCTGCACAGGTCACAGAACAGAACATCCCCCAAATGGGCTCAGGTAGCCTCCCCTTGACTTTTGGGTGCCGTATCAGGTGACGATCTGTCTCTAGTGCAATGAGGGGTCAAGGCTGAGATGGAAGCTGTTGCAGGTGGTCATGTGGTACCTCGCCTGCAGGGCCCAGACGGTGGGCGAGGTGCTGTGTCCTCACCTATCTCCCTCTCTACCCAGGAGGACGTCACTCCCAGAACCTCAGCAGGGGCCCAGGAACGGGATGTCCGCAAAGCTCCAGAGCCGTGGGCTCCTCCCTGGTCCCGGCACCGTCCTCGGCACATTTCCCAGTCTCCTGGTGGGCAGGAGGGGGCAACGGCTGTTGTGTCAGCAGCAACACTGCCTGCCACTCGAGCTGGTGGCTTGGCTTCCCGAAGGGTGGGTGGGCGTGAAGCTCAGCGCCACCAGGTCCTCAGCAGGAGCGAGATGCCTGCCCAGCCCTGGCATGCTGAACTGTGATCTCTGGGGAGAGGGGTTGAGCAGTCTAGTTTTGCAAACCCCCCAAAGGATTCTGATGTTGCACAAATATCTCCTTTTCCAAAATCTTTTGGGAAGAGGATTCCAGAGAAAATACCTCAAGGAACATGATTTTAAACACATAGCTGTTCTTGGCACTGTAGTGGGAATCACTGAACTGTCCTTTTTTATTTCACGGTTAGGTTTTTTGAGATATAAATTATGTCAGTTTTTAGTGTAAGTATATTTCTTTAAGTTGACCAACACATAGAGCTGTGAACAGGCACCACAGTCGAGATACAGAATGTTCCATCTTCCTCAAAATCCCTGGTGCTGCCCCTTCATAGCCAGCGCCCTGCTCCGAAACCACTCATCTGTTCTGTATCTCTAGTTTTGCCTTTTTTAGAATGTCAAACTGAATTGCATAGTATGTAGCTTTTTTAGTTTGGTTTCTTTCATCAGCAGTTTCTCAGCCTTTTATTCATTATCATCTCCCTCCAAGGAGCCTTTTTAGACAATTTTTCCCCTAATACTCCCCATGACAATTTAATGCCACAGATATAGTTTATATGTACTGTATGCATTTGTGTGGGTCTGTGTGCGTGTGTGAGCCCAGGTGGATGGCCCCACTGCTATGGAATGTCTCTCCTGTTGCCAGCGTTCCACAGTTCTATTGGAAGGCAAGCTCCCATGGGGCGCTATGGGTGCAGGGAACATGGTGCCGAGGCTTCTCCTAGAGGACGCTTCAGTGATCTCGGGGAAGGCACTAGGACGGGGCCCTTGGTACCTCGGAGGTGGGGGTGAGACAGTGACAGAGGCACTTGAAAACGAACAGACTCTCCTAGCCTGGTAGCCTGGCTTGGCTGTGCCGTTTCATAGTGCTCTGACAACAGTGAGGAGGAGGATGGCAGTGGTCCTGTGTCCCCCAGCAGATTGCAGGAGCTCGCAGTGAAGAAGGGAAGGGAAGCCGAGACGCTGATGTCACAGCCACCGAAGAGAGAAGTCTAGGTGTCTCGGTCAGTGAGGGTGACGATGAAGCCTATGGTCCCACGAGGAAAGGGTAAGGTTTGGGGCAGCAGAGTTGACATCATGCTGTCCACCGGTGGGAACCTGTCACATCATGCAGGGCCCCCATCCAGGTAAAAAGTGAGTCCTGTGTCCAGGGCTGCGGCGACAGTGGCACCTGGTGTGATCTTGACCAAAAACGCTGTGCGGCTTGGGCTGGGAAGGGACTTGAGTGCTCAACATCAGAGAGACCCAAAAAGTCATGAGACATGAGAACTTAAGAATTACAGTTCCTATTTAGATTTTATTTGAAAATCATGATTTCACTTAATCCGTAGGATTTAGGTTTGTGGAACTCCTATGCCTGTCACAGGCAGTGAGGCAAGGCTATCCTGAAATAACAAGCCAACCTCAAAACAAAAGCACAACTTTTTGGTTCTTTTCTGGGTTACCAGTAATATGCACTTTTTTAGAAACATTCTCAGAGACACAGATACGGACGCATGTCAAAGAGTGGGAAGTGGCTGTCCAGCTGCTGGCCGAGCCAGCACTGTGTGTGTTTTTGTCTGTGTCCTCTAGTGGACATAAGCTCTCACTCTCTTGGTGTATACCCGGGTGGGGGGAACTGCTTGGCCATAGGGTAGTCACACGTTTAGGCTTTGTTAATACTGCCCAACAGTTTGCCTGTATGGTTGTATCCATTTTGTGAGCAATGTATGAGGGTTCCAGCTGCCACATCCTTGGTACTGTCAGTCCTTTTAACTATTTTTGGTGGGGATGGGGACGGTGATGAGTCACTCTTGACATGAGATGGCAAGTCCCAGGGGTGAGGGCCAGAGTTTCTAGGGGGGCACAAACCTGTCTTCTATGCTACCACGATGTTCCAGTGGGCTCAGGAGGAGAATGGAGAGTGCAAGGAAGTCAAGGGCCCTCCAAGGCTGGCAGAGACAAGACAGCCATAAATAAAATGCTAGGCTAATGGTGAGATTCCTGGATAATTTTGTCATTAGCTATTAAGAGACTAGTAGTGACATTATTTATAGACACACATGCGGTGGGGGGGGTGGTGGTGTCTGAAATAATTAGCAGCTAATATGGTGGGGTGCTGCCCGGAGAGCCTGCGTGGGGGTACTGGCTGGAAGCTCAGACCTGTTTACACGTCATGAACTTATCAGTTTAATAAAGGAGCCAAGAATCCTGAGCAGTGCCTGGGAACTCCTGTTTGTCCATGGCTAGAACACAGCACGCGGAGATGTGCACCCCCCCCAAAAAAAGCAAAACAAACACTAAGAAGTCTGTTTCCAAAAAATACTTTTTTTTTTTTTTTTTTTTTTGTGCCCCACCGTGTGGCTTGCAGGATCTCAGTTCCCCGATCAGGGACTGAAGCCGGGCCAAGGCATTGAAAGCTCGGAATCCTAACCACTAGGTCAGCAGGGAACTCCCATGCTTCCAAGAAATACAAATCTGATCTTGTGATAAAGATCACAGAGAGGCAGAAAACATTCAATTTTACTAAAATGTGAAGACAATCATCGTGTCTTCATTTCGGAAACTGCCCAGAGCGCACACGTTGCGAGGCGGAGGAAGGAGAGACCAACGGGCAGAGAAACGGGCAGAGCGTTCAAAACGACACGGCATCTCTGGATGTCAGTTGTTTTGAATTCCACGGCCTTCGAACCCCCAGGTTGCTTAAGAAACACACATTCTCTAAAGTCACAATTTGAGCCCGATTCAGCCAGTGACATGCGGGGCGCCCGGTTAAATCTGAACGTCAGAAAAACCACTTCAACTACAAGTACGTCCCGGGTCCTGCGTGGGACACACGCCTACCGAGATGCTCCCCGGTACGCGGAATCGGCCCTGGGCCGGCACCGCGCCCCTGCGGCCTCGGGGGGCGGGTCCCACCTCTTTCTCTCCTTCCAGGGGACAGAGACCCCGGCTGGTGCGCCCCGCGGCCCCGCAGGCCCGTCCATCGGAAATGGTGAGTGGGCATTCCCGGGAGTGGGGGGGTGGGTCTTCCGGGACCGACGCCCATCCAGGCCAGGCAGGGGCCACAACCGAAACGCGGCCACCCGCGCCCGGCCCAAACTCCGCTCCGTCCCCGGGCCCCGCCGGGCGCCACCCCGCCCCACCCCACCAACCCCGCCAACCCCGCCAACCCCGAGGCTCGTGGCGCCAGGGCCCAATCAGCTGCCAGGTAAGTGCCTAGAAGGCAGCGTCTGATTGGCTGAAAGAGGGCCAGTCAGCGGCGTGCGCAGAGGGCCGTCGCCGGAAGAGCCTGGCCTCTGGGGCGGGGAGGCGGAAGAGGAGGGGCCTTGGGGGGTCGGAAGAGGCCCCGGGAGGGGCCGGGCGCAGTGAGGTGGACGGTGTGTGGGAGGAGTGACACGCGTGGGCCAGTCCCCGCTTTCGTCACCGCCGTCGTCATGAGCTTCGTCACCCGCCTCACCACGACTTAGAGTCGCGGCGGGCACTTCCGGGAGCCCTCGGGTGTCCATTCGGTCTGTCAGCGCGCACTCATCCCGAGCGCGTCATGACAGGCAAGTGCCCCCTCAGTCCTAAACTTTGCGCCACCACGCCACACCTGGGGGCCCGGCACCCGAGTCACCTGAGGGAACCCGGACCCCGAGTCACCTGGGGAAGCCGGACCCCGAGTCACCTGAGGGAACCCGGACCCCGAGTCACCTGGGGAAGCCGGACCCCGAGTCACTTGAGGGAACCCGGACCCCGAGTCCCCTGGGGAAGCCGGACCCCGAGTCACCTGAGGGAACCCGGACCCCGAGTCACTTGAGGGAACCCGGACCCCGAGTCCCCTGGGGAAGCCGGACCCCGAGTCAGCTGGGGAGGCCGGACCCCGAGTCACCTGAGGGAAGCCGGACCCCGAGTCACCTGAGGGAAGCCGGACCCCGAGTCACCTGAGGGAAGCCGGACCCCGAGTCAGCTGAGGGAAGCCGGACCCCGAGTCCCCTGGGGAAGCCGGACCCCGAGTCACCTGAGCGAACCCGGACCCCGAGTCAACTGGGGAAGCCGGACCCCGAGTCACCTGAGGGAAGCCCCAGGACCCCCAAATCACCCTGTCCCATAGAAGCTTGTACCAGGTAGGCAGGACAGATACCATACCTACATCATGTAAGCCCAAAAGGGCAATTCGTTGTTTCACCTGAGGATGTCAGGAGTAAGTCGTCAGGAATGGATGTACCCAGATGCTCAAGGATGGTGGTCAAGGACTGTTTGTCTCCACCTTCGGCTTTGCTTTCTTTCCCTCCTGGAGGCAAAATGACCAAGACCTCTGGAGGCTTACAGCCTCAACAGAAAAGGACATTCCCTTTCCCAGTAATTTTAACACAAAGTCCCAGAATGGGTTTCATTGGGTTGACTTGGGTCATAATACCATTCTGAGCCAGCCTCTGAAACGAGCCGGCTTCACCTTCTTGGCTGGGGTTGTGGCCCCCCCCGCAAGGAAACAGCAGTGCTGTCATGAGCGTTGGGGGCTTGGGTGCTGTGCAGCGCAGCATCCCACATCCTGTGTTGTCGAGGATCAGCCGGGGGAGTTGAGCTCAGTGACCTGAAGCGATTGCTGTAATGGGATAGCAATAATAGTGATTATTATGATGGTATCACTTTTACCATTTCCATGTTACACATCGCTCTCAGGGAAGCTGGTCTTTGTGTTGGTTTTATGCCCACTGGACACTCTCCATACAGTGGCCAACATTCTAGCAACTTGTTTTGGGGAGAATGGGAAGAGTAACAGAGGCTATGCAACCCCAAATGCTTTGTCATCCCAGAGACAAAGCACCCAGGTTTTTATACTGCAAGGAATTTCATTAGATGTAGAGCTTTGATGATATTTTCCTTCAGAATTCCAAGTATGCTCAGGGTGTCTGTTAAAGCCTCATATATGTTGTGGTTGGCAGCTCCACGTCTTGGAAAATTCTCACCAGGTTGGAATGTTGCTGTCTCTCCCAAAGGGCCTAGCACGGGTTTAGCTATAGTGTGCCTGAAGCACGTAGGTTTGGGGATGCAGGATTCCACAATAGCTTGACATCTGGGAACCCCCAGACCTTAGCATGTGAGTGTGCACATACCTGCTTCTATTGTCACCCTCTGCCCCCTCTTAGGCTCAGAATGAAAACCCCTTCCACTCTTGGGGTTTAATGGTATGAGCCAAGCTGGCCCAGGCCCTCACCCTAGTACTCCTGCTCCCAATTTACACGAAGCCCAGAACTTTCTAAGCCTTCCTGTTCTTTTCTAGGGAAAGAAGCACATTTCAAACTTTTGGGGAAGAAGTGTGTCCCATAGATCATTCGGTAAGGAAAGCAAATCTCAACTACTTTGCCCCAACCCTGACACGCCTCTGTGGGGTGGGGAGAGCAGAGAATGTGGGTCCAGAAGTAGCATCTCACGAGAGGGTGTGTCAGACAGGGCAGTCCGTGGTTTCAGCGACCATGCAAGCCCCCAAATCTCTATGTAGGGTCACCCACTGCCTCCCCCACCCCTCAGTTTTTCATGACAGGGATTCAGGAGGCCTGGGAGAACAAGTGTTGCCCCTTAAAGTGTCTGCTCTGGGCATCAGCTCCATCTGCCCCTGGAGAGGATGACTTTTCCTCTCCGCCTGCCTGTGGGTGTGGTGGGATCACATGGGATGGTTGTGGAAGCCTTTGCAAACATAAAGCGCTGTATGCAGATTGACATGGATTGTCACAAAAAGAGCAATCATTCTCCCCAACCCCTGCTAGAGTTGGTTGTACTTCCCCATTTTTAGGGGGGAAATCCAAGACTTGCTCATGGTAATGTGGCTGTAAGTGGTCGCACATCCCAGCATACCTGGTCTGCAGGCTCTGGTGGTCCCCCTCTAAGTGACTTTGGAGGGCCTCAGGGCAGGCCGAGACAGCCTGCCTCTTTGTGAGCTTCGGGAGCTGAGGCTCCTGTCCCTGCACCTGCCCCTGGATGCCCTGTCTTAATCTTGCTCCCTCTGAGCATGGATTTACTATTTCAGAGAGTACCTTGACTCACATCACTAATGCAGCATCACATTTGATTCTCTTTTTTCTGCCTCTGGTTCAGATGTGCCCTGCCCCCAGCTCTGTTCACCGAGAGCCCATCTGCTGTGAGTGCCAGGCCAAATTTGGGGGTCGCCTGCCAGTGAGCAGGGCTGAGGCAGTGCTGCCTTACTGGGTCCCTCTGTCCTTGACCCCGAAAGCAGGTAGGTGACTTGAATCAGGGGTTCAGATTTATGGAGATACGATTGGCATATGATAAACGGCACATATGTAAAATGTAGTGTTTGATAAATCTTGACATATGCACACACCCGTGAAACCACCACTACAATTGTGACAATGTACAGTCATCTCTAGGTATTCAAAGGGGATTGGTTCCAGGACCCCTGTGGATATCAAAATCCAGGGTGCTCAAGTCCCTTGTATAAAATGGAGTAGTGCGGTACATGTACGCAACCCTAAAAGGTTTCCTTGTGCCCTTTTGAAATTCCACTCAACCCCCTCTGCCCTGCGGTCCTCAGGCGACTGTGGATCTGTTTCTGTCACTATAGATTCATTTGCATTTCCTTGAATGTTATATAAATGGAAGGCAACTATGCTCACCACTGTCCACCAACTCACACTATATAAATGGAATCATCTAGTATGTACTCTTTTTGTCTGGCTTCTTTTACTCAGCATGATCATTTTTCAGATTCATCCACGTGGTTGTGTGCATTGATAGTTCATTCCTTTTTACTGCTGAGTAGCGTATCGTTATACAGATAGACCACAGTTTATCCATTCATCCAGTGAAGGATGTGTGGATCATTTCCAGCTTTTTCTATTCTGTCCAACAAATAAAGCTGCTGTGAACATTTGTGTACACGTCTTTGTGTGAACATGCCTTCATTTTTCTTGGGCAAGTACCTAGGAAAGGCGTTGCTGCATCATATGGTAGGTATCTGTTTAACTTTTTAAGAAACTGTCAACTGTTTTCCAAAGTGGTTGTACCATTTCACAATCTCTCCAACAATGTATAAAGTTCCAGTTCCTTCACATCTTCACTGACACTTGGTTTGGTCAGTCTTTTAAATTTTGGCCATCTTAATAGGTGTGTATCTCATTGTGTGTTTTTTTTTTTTTTTTGGCCGCACAGCTTGCGGGGTCTCAGTTCCCCAAGCAGGGATTGAACCCATATCCTTGGCAGTGAAAATGCGGAGTCCCAACCACTGGACCACCAGGGAATTCCCTCTCATTGAGGTTTTAACTTGTATTTCCACAATGACTAATGATGTTGAGCATCTCGTCATATATTTTTGCCATCTGCCTATCTTACTTGATTTGTGTCTTTTTTGCCCCTTAAAAAAAATTGGGTTGCTTTTTTTAGATTAGTGAGTTTTGAGAGTTTTTTATATATCTGAATACAGGTTCTTTACCAGATATTTAATTTGCAAGTGTTTTTTCCACGTCTTTGGCTTGTCTTTTAATTCTCTTATCACTATCTTTCAAAGGGCAGAAGTTTTAAATTTTGATGAAGTCCAGTTTATCAATTTAATCTTTTCTGGATCTTGTTAGGCGTGCCTGTCCCCAGCACAACAATGGATCATGCTTTCTATGCATTTCTAAGAAACCTTTGCCAACCCAAGGTCAGAAAGGTTTCTTCTGTGTTTTCTTCTGGAATTTTTATAGTTTACTGTTTATATTTAGGTCTGTGGTCCGTTTTAAGTCAGTTTTTGTATATGGCATGAGGTATGGACTGAAGTTTATTTTTTGCACATGGATGTCCAGTTGTTCTAATACCACATATTATAAAGCTCATCCTTTCTCCACTGACTTGCCTTTACACCTTTGTCAAAAACCAATTGTCCATATACACGTGGGTCTATTTCTGTTGCGGTATTCTGTTCGCTGACCTGATTGTCTATCCTTGTACCAGTACTACACTAACTGGATTACTGTGGCTTTATAATTATAAAAAGTCTGGAAATCAGGTAGTGTTAGCTCTCCAACATTGTTTTTCTTTTTCAAAGTTGGTTATTGTATGCTCTTGGCATTTCCACGTGAATTTTAGAATCAGTTTGTCAATTTTTTACAAAAATGTCCTACTGGGATTTTGATTGGGATTGTGTGTAGATCAATTTGAAGAAATTGTCTTCTTAGCCATATTGAGTCTTCTGATCCATGAACATGGTAATTTCTATATTTATTTAGGTTTCTTTACTATTTCTCAGCAGTATTCTGCAGTTCTCAGTGTACAGGTCTTGCACATCTTTTGTCAGTTTTATTTATAAGTATTTCATATTTTTGATGACATTGTTCTTAAAAGTCAGTTTATGTTTGCTCATTGCTAATATTTAGAAATACCATTTATTTTTATATTTTGATCTTGTGTCCCACAGTATTGTTAAACTCATTCTGGTAGCTGTTTTTGTAGATTCCATCAGAATTTCTGCATGGATGATTATGTTATCTCCAGATTGAGATGGTTTTATTTCTTCCTTTCCAATCTGTGTGCCTTTTATTTATTTTTCTTGTCTGATACACGGATAGAACTTCTAGTAAACTATTGAAGTGAAGTGGGGAAGTCAGACATCCTTTTTTCCCCCTGATCTTAGAGGATACGTTTGAGTTTTCACCATTAAGTATGATGTTAGCTGTAAGTTTGGATGCCCTTTATCAGGCTGAGGAAGTTCCCTTCTATTGCTAGTTTGCTGAGAGCTTTTATCAGAAATGAACGTTGGATTTTGCCTGTGTCTATTGAAATCATTTTATAGTTTTTCTTTTATGGTTTATTAATGTGATGAATTATATTGATTGGTTTTCAAAAGTTAAACCAACCTTTCAAACACATTTAATTATGATGTATTAATCCTGGCATCGTAGAATCAGTTGGGAAGTATTCTTTCATTTTCAGGAAGACTTTGTGTAGAATTGGTATTATTTCTTCACTGAGTGTTTGGTAGAATTTGCTGGTGAAGCCATGTGGGCCTGTAGCTTCCTTTGTGGGAAGGTTTTCAACTACAAATGTAATTTCTTTCATAGATACAGAGCTATTTAATTTATCTATTTCTTCATGAGTGAGCTTTAGTAGTTTATACCTTTCAAGGACTTTGTCCATTATATCAGTGTTGTTGAATTTATTGGCATAATGTTGTTCATAATATTTCCTTATTGCCCTTTTAATATCAGTAGACTCTGTAGTGATTGTAGAATGTGGAATCTCTCGTTTCTTGTTTTTTAATAGACTCTCAAAGGGGTCAGTGTATCAAGATGACTAAGTCATATTGTTCTAGGCAGAGGTGATAGCCTCAGTCCCTCCTGTTGGTCATTGTATCATTTGAAAGTTGGGCAGAGTAAGTATTATCATCTCCCTTTGGCAGATGGGCAAACTGAGGTCCAGAGAGGGACGGGGGCTTGTCCAAGATCACACAGTCAGTCCATAGCAGATCAGGGTTTAGAATCTAGGTCTCTGGCTCTGATTCCAGCACTCTCCCCACTGAATTTTGTTGCTGGGTGTCAGGGGTAAGGGTGGAAGGAATATAGAAGTCAAGGTGCCCAGCACATCTCACCAGGGTGACTGCCCAGCCTCCCAGCTGGTCTCCTTGCCTACATCCTTTCTAACTCTGACTGTCCATTTTCTGATCTGTAGCTGGTGAGCTTTTAAAACCATATATCTGGTCCTGTCACTCCCCCGTGGAGACCCATTTCCCTCAGAATATGGACCAAACTCCCTGACACAACTCTTGGGGTCCTTCTTGACCTTGCCCCTGCCTGGATATCCAGTCCCCTTTCCGCTTGCTCCTCAGGCTCCTGTTCCATCAGAAGGGAAGTGTTGGGTGCAAGAAACAGAAAACTGACCCACAGTGGGTTCAACCAGGGTCTTTGGTAGAGAGAGGATTCTTCTAGGATTGGTTTTTTGGCTTTATGATGTCTGCAGGGACCCAGATTCTCTTCATCCTTCCACTCAGAGTGTTTGTGCTGTCACTTCTAGTGTTTTTAGATGGTGGCCACGGGTCTCTGTTTTACACCATGTTACACATGGCAGAAAGTGAGTCTTTCGGAGTCTTCCAAAGGCTTACTCTACCACTCTTTCTTCTCAGGTATAAAACATTCTCAGAAGCCCCAGCTGACTTCCCCCCTACCCCCCAACCAAGACTCTTTGCTGGCAAAGTGGGACTGGCTGATCCCTGGGGCCTGGCCGCTTTGCCCCATGAGCAAAATTGGTTTCTTTTTAATTTATGTATATTTTATTCATTTATTTTTGGCTGCGTTGGGTCTTCGTTGCTGTGCACGGGCTTTCTCTAGTTGCGGCGAGCAGGGACTACTCTTTGTTGGCGGTGCGTGGGCTTCTCATTGCGGTGGCTTCTCTTGTTGCGGAGCACGGGCTCTAGGCGCATGGGCTTCAGTAGTTGTGGCACGTGGGCTTCAGTAGTAGTGGCTCGCGGGCTCTAGAGCGCAGGCTTAGTAGTTGTGGCGCACGGGCTTAGTTGCTCCGTGGCATGTGGGATCTTCCCGGACCGGGGCTCAAACCCGTGTCCCCTGCATTGGCAGGCGGATTCTCAACCACTGCGCCACCAGGGAAGCCCCCCCCCCGCCCCCCCACCTTTTAAAAAAAAACGTAAATGGTAGCATACAGTGCTGCATTTCCCACTTAATATCGTGTCTCTGTGCTCATTCTGTATCAGGACAGACAGGTCTGTCTCATTCTTTCCAAAGGCCACCCGTTCCCTCTGTTCCCACGTCCATTATTTATTGTCCCTTATTATAGGCATTCAGGCTCTTTGGTCACTACAGCCAGTGCTGTACTGAGTGTTCTTGAGCAAATGCACATGTGTCCTCCTGGGATACAGTCCCAGGAGTGCAATTGCTAGACCAAAGACTATCCATTTTAGACTCTGACCAATGTTGTCAAGATTCTGGCAGAGCGCTCTCTCTAGCCGAGAGTGCTGAGGCTCAGAGAGGCTAAACATTGTGCCCAAGGGTTGTTCCTGGAGGCCGCCAGGCTCAGGACAGAGCCAGGCCTCCCGACTCCCACCCATGTGTCCCGCCAGAGTACCACACAGATGCCCCACAGCAGAGGTGCAGGTGGTGGGTCGTGAGGGTGCCGGCCACTCCTGGGAATATCATGGAGTGGGGACCTGCTCCCTCAGCTGGGCTGTTGGGGTGTGCTGTGGGCGGGGCATAGGAGAGGCGCTCTCCAGGGCCCTGTCCCCAAGGCTGAGGTTGTCTGGGGCATGGCTCCACCCCGCTTTGGACCTTCTCTTCCCTTCCTCTGTTAGATCCAAAAGATGGTCCGGTCTTATGGCCCCAAAACCACCAAGGCGTGCCCCTGCCCATGCCACCGCTTTGGGGGCTGCCTCCCAATGCCTAGGGATCAGGCCATGATGCCCTACTGGGTGCCCCAGGTCCTGAGGTCTCACAAGAAGGTAAGAGGGAGGCTCGCATGGCAGCGAGGCCTGAGAGTGAGGGGCAGGCTAAGGAGGGACCCAGAGATGAGGGGAAAGGGTGCTGGGTTCTTTCCCCACAGTGGCCTCCATTGATGTCTGGGGGCCTTCTGGAAGCCGTGGCTCAGGGCAGCAGAGTGCAGGAGGCAAGTGGTACTCAGGGCAGGCCCAGGTCAGGTGTCCTGGTGGTGTTGGGAAGGGTGGGGTGCACTGCTTTCTGATGAGGGTGCCCACCGCTGCTGTCACCTTTCCGGCCATCTCTTCTGTCCCCTTCTCCTCTCCTGCCTTCTCCTCCCTCTTCCCTCTTCTTCTCCACCTCCCTCACCTCCCTCCCTCTTCCTTCCCACCCCTCTTCCCTCTCCTTGCCTCCTCTCCCCCTCAGCTCTCTTCGCCTGTCTGAGCATTCTGCACTTGTAGCCCCAGCCTGGCAGGCCTGGAGGGAGGGTGCTGGGGAAGGACCACTGCTCGAGTGTCTGTCCTTGCTCTTTGGCTCTGTCTGGTACCTCCACAGCTCTGGGTTCCAGGTCAGCAACTGTGGTGGGAGATGGTCAGCCAGGTCCAGCCCAACTCAGCTCCAGGGCCACTTCTCTCCCTTGCTTTCTGAGTGTCCTGGAGTTAGAGGCTTCCTTCTGCCTTCACCCACATTCCAGCTGCTGGTTTTCTGTCATCAAGTAGCATACTGCCCCCAGAATTAAGACCCAGAGGCTTTTTAAAAGGAGAACACAACTTGCATTCTGAGCTGGCCATGGACCCCTTCCAGGGGGTTTCCAGGCCAAATCACTGGGACCCCTTCTTGGTGGATCACTGGGGCTGACACGCTTGCCCACATCCTTATCTTTTATCTTAGGTGGTGAAAAGGCTGCAGAGTTTTAAAGGCATCCCACGTAACTCAGTGCTCACGTGTCTCATCCCTTCCCTGTCCCCAAGGAAGGCGGGGGTCTCATGAACATCATGATGGGGTGGGGGAGACTCCTGTCATCCCCAGATGGGTGAAACACAAAGAAGACCACAGACTGGCGCACACACCACTTCTCCCACCCCAACCCTCACCAGGCATCACTAATCATCTCCCATGTTTTCCCAATGAACCCAGAGAAGACTCAGGCTCTACCAGTTATCAACATTGGCTCTCAGGATGAAACCAATTTGCAACCTGGGGTTAGGTGGTATCTGAAGTGTTTTTTAAGCTCTAATCTTCTATAATTCATGATATGGTATGTGTATGTATGTGTTGTATATAAATATGTATTTATGACATAGTATATATGTTTGTAGATGTATTCCTACTTTCATATGTTCATGACACGTTATATGTTCATGGCACCACATTTATGGATATATTCATCATACAGTATATTCATACATTCATATGTTTATGACAGGCATAGCACATACTCGCATGTTCATATGTTCACAGTGCAGTGCGTAGTCATGACAAGGTGTGTTCACATATCCATATATCTGTGGCCTGATGTATGCATGTACTCACGTGCTCAGTCATGGTGCACTAGGAGGTGGTGTCTCCACCCGCACCTTTACTTTCTTTGTCTCTAAAATGAGTGGAGGTGCTTTCCCTTGCAGATGGCCGACACGTCTGCTTTCTCTGCATTGCATGTGAGCAAAGGAGTGGACGTTTTGTCGGCTCAGATCACACCCTCCTCTTTTCGTGCTGGGGCCAGAGGGCATAGTGAGTCACCTTGATGGACTCTGTGAAGGAGGGACTGGACAGGTACTGAGAGGTTGGATGTCTGACATGGGGTTCCTGTGATGTGCAGGTGATTTGAGAGGCCTGCCCAGGGGCACTCAGCTAAGGGGGAGAGCTCTTGGGAAACAAGCAGCCACTACCCCACACGCCTACCTCTTCATGCAGAAGATACCTAACTTTTTCCTGATTTTAAAAGTAGCACAGGAGGAACACGAATTGTCACAGTCTTTGGCGGGAGGTTTGGAGGTATCTATCAAATTTTATAACGTGCACAATCTTTAATCCAACAAGCCCACATCTGGGTAATACATGTAGACACTCCACGCACGTCTGTCTGCAGCAGTGATTTCCTTGGCAAAAAACTGGAAGCAACTTAAGTGTCTCTCAGTGGGAGGATGGACATGAATGGGGGTGCATTTGAAATGTGGTACCAGCTGCCTAGAGTTCGCAACTGTTAGGGACGATGAAATGAACTCCCACACACATTGCAGTGTAGGAGAAGAAGTCATTGTAGCCCAGGTAATAGGACTCCATTAATGTCAGTTTTAAAAATGAAAGCTCTGTTTGTGCGTAGGTGAAGGTTGGTGTCATTTGTCTCAGCTGACAGTCACAGGTAACCCCTGTGGGTGGGGAAGGGGGCAGGTCAGGCCCAGCAAAGAGAGGCTCTTGGTGGGTGCATGATGAGCAAAACAGGTAGCAATACGTTGCCTCAAGCTTCAGGTGGAAGAGCCAGAAATCACTTCATCAAAAACAAAAAGCAAAACAAAAATAAAACAAAAACGAAAAGACAAAAAACAAGCAGTAGAATGAGAACCACCTGAGAAACTACTCTTCTCACCCTATAATCACCGATCTATGGGCTTATTTTTATTGGTTGTTTTTGGCTTTGAACACTCTGAATCTTTAAGAAAGTCTAAAAGCTCAGTCAGTTTATTGTTGAATAATGCATCCACTGATACGTTGTTAAAAACCAGTATTAATTTTTACTCCAGCCATTGTTTTATAGTTCAGGTGATTTATGTTAATGTTTCAAGCCTCAAACCCATTCAAGCCAGAAGGTGTTCACAGGACAGGAGTGAGAGTGCGAGTCTCACTGCTGCCAGGAGGATAAGGATCCTTCTCTCCTTGAGCTGAGCTCTGTACAGAGTGACTTAAAAATATGGGATGGTTCCCTTGGCCTCAAATCCAGCTGATTTCCATTTTAAAGAGAAAATCTGTGTTTCTGATCTTGTATTTTCCTTGTAAATAGAGGGCTCATGTGCTTTCTTCTTTATGCTTTTGTGGTAGAATTTTTTATAAGGAAAATATACTTTATATTGAGGGCATTTTATATTAGTATAATTAGAGTGTACATTTCATAGTAGTAGCATATTAATAGTGTAATAAGGAAATAAGAGATATAACATCAGGAGGGTCACATGTGACAAAAGCAGGTCTTGAAAAAGCTAAAGAGCATCAAAGAGATGGAGATGTTTGAATTATGTTTGTGGATGTGGTGGTTGTTGACTTCTTATTATGGGAAATTTCAAATACTCCACTGAAGCCCAAGTTCCCGTCACTCATCTATAGCCCTGACCAGCTCCTGGTAGATCTGGTTTCATATGTGCTTCACCCACTCCATCCCCACCTCCAAAAAAAAAAAAAAGAAAAAAATGAAAAAGAAAAAGATTAATGTGGAGCATATCCCAGTTAACTACCATATCATTTCATTCATAAATATTTCAGTAGGCAGCTCTAAAAGATAAAGACTCAGAAAACACAGCCACGAGGCCCCACAATCACCCTAGAAACAAACAAACAGCAGTGCTCTCTTCACCTCAGTGGGCGCCGGGTCAGCGCCCACACCCCTGGGCTGTGACCTGCCTTGTTGGGACACCTGGTTTCCTTGCCCTGGGTTCCAGAGGGCTCTCTCATGGGTGCAGACTTGAGAGCATCCTGTCCCCACACCCCGCCGAGGCCTGATTTGCTTTCTCTGCCTAGAAGTCCCCCTGGACGTGCGCTCTGGGTACAACCGCTGGCGAATCTGTGACGGCGAAGGGCGCTGTCTCCTCAAGTGGCAGCAGCTCCAGGTCCTTCACCAGGCTGAGCCGGTGGCCCTGGGGCAGCCAGCAAGCCTCCCGGCCTCCCTCCTGCCCCTCAGCCTCAGCCTCCTGACCCTCCTCCAGGCCCTACTGAGTGTCATCCTGGCCATCCTGTGAGCAGGTGCTGGCGGGGCAGTGGTGGCCTTGGGCTCATCTCACTCCCAGGGTTTAGTTGAGTTGAGGATGTGGGAGAACTTGGTTGTTGCTCAGCAGAGGGTGAGAGATGAGCACGGCCATGATTACTGTTATGTTGTTACCATTGTCTAGACTCTTGCTCACACCTGACACAGGTATCTTCTTCCAGAAAATGCAAGGGAAGAGCAATCCAGATACGCCAGGGCCAGGGCCGATGGTGGGGAGGTGGGGCATCTTGGGACCACCCACCTTTCTTTCCTCACCTCTTCCCTGTTCCCAATTTCCCAAATTCCCCTGCCCCCAAAGGGCCATTGGTTCCAGTTTCTGCAAATTTCTGTTGTGTTGGGGTTGGAAGTGGATTTTAAGCCAGCTTGACCAGCCAGCCTTCTGAGGTCTGAGCGCACCGCACCCTCGGGGGACCTGCTGCCTCTCCCCCAGACCAGCCCCAACCATCAAGGCTCCATATTGAAAAGCCCTTTCTCCGGCCTCGGACCCACTGGCCTTGCCCAGGCCTGTGTTTCTCACCTGGAACCCCACTCAGTCCCCCACCGCCACCCAGGAAACCTCCAGGGCGACTTCAGTTTCAAGACAGGGTGTCCCCTTACCTGGTTGTTTGCTTTAGTTTTCTTGGAAAAAGCTCTCCTCCTCCTTCTCCTCTAAACGCCGCTGCCCCAGTTTACCCATCTCCCCAACCATTACCCCCATCCACCCCCTTCTTCCTGTTTCTTTCATCACACCTATATGTAAATACGTGCAAACATACACACACAAATATGTAAATATGCAAATACATAATCAACATGTAATTGTGCACAATTAGAATTTACATATATTGACTTGTTTGCTTTTTGTCTGTCTCCTCCACACAGTTGTAAGGGGAATGTTCTAGAAAATGTCCAGTATCTGAAAACAGCTTCAGATGTCTTCTGCCCAGTTTTCTAGTTGTTCAGACAGGAAGGTAGCCCTGTCTTTGTCCCACCATCTTGTCTGGAAGTGGAAGTTCCTCTCCTGGCATCCTGCTTGTCCACTCTCCTAGTATTGGGCACTCCCTGTGGTCACATATGATGCTGTGATGCACATCTGCATACAAGTGCCTATATGGACCTGGGTTGCAGCTTCTCTAGGGCGAGTGTCCCCAGGAAGGGGCTGGGCGGGGGTCCGTCAGCTTTGCGTGATCTGTGAACCTTAGTGGGGAAGCACTGGAGATTTCCTTCTTTTTTTTTTTTTTGTTTCTTTTTTTTTTAATTTTTAATTTTTATACAAATTTTAAAGGTTACTTTCCATTTACAATTATTACAAAATATTGGCTATATTCCCCAAGTTGTACAATACATCCTTGAGCTTATCTTACACACAATAGTTTGTACCTTCCACCCCACAACCCCTATTTTGCCCCTCCTCCCCACTGATAACCACCAGTTTGTTCTATCTGCAAGTCTGCTTCTTTCTTGTTATATTTACTAGTGTGTTGTATTTTTTAGATTCCACATATAAGTGATATCATACTGTATTTGTCTTTCTCTGTCTGACTTATTTCACTTAGCATAATGCCCTCCAAGTCCATCCATGTCGCTGCAAATGGCAAAATTTCATTCTTATGAAATGGCTGAGTAGTATTCCATTGTACGTATATGTGTGTGTGTGTGTGTGTGTGTGTGTGTATAAAACCGTATCTTCTTTATCCACTCATCTGTTGATGGACACTTAGGTTGCTTCCATACATTGGCAATTGTAAATAATGCTGCTATGAACATTGGATTGCATGTATCTTTTCGAATTAGTGTTTTTGTTTTTTTTTCAGGTATATACCCAGGAGAGAAATTGCTGGGTCATATATCAATAATAGCTCTAGTTTTAGTTTTTTGAGAAAACCCCATACTGTTTTCCACAGTGGCTGCACCAATTTACATTCTAAGGTGGGTGCTTCTTAACACACCCCACCCCTACCCCAGCCCCAGCATGCTGCCACCAACGTGCTCTGTGACCTGGGACAAGCCCCTTCGCTGCCTGGGTCTCAGTTTCCCCATCTGTCAATGAGAACATGACAGGAAAGGCAAATACTTCATCTTGCATGTCCAATTACTTGCTATTGGAGCACTTTGTTAAGAAAGATGCTGTAGTAGCATCCTAGCTTGATAGGCAAGAATAATGTGATTTTGGTGCTATCTGCCTTGCCATGGCCGTGGGCTGGGGGTGACGGACACACATGACTTGTGTTGGCATTCCAGGCCTAGGCGATCCCCAAAGGTCCTTCCAGTGCAAAGCTTCCACAAGCAGACAGCACACAGGCTGAAGAAGCAGACAGTGGTTGAGTCTGGCGTGGCATGAGTCTTGGCTTGCCCTAAGGCAGAAATCACTGCTTCCTTCCACCTCTGGGCCTGTAACAGATGCTGGTCTTGCCCTGGGGGCAGTCCTTGATGTAGTGTCCTTTGTTGAAGCACAGGTGGCACAGGTAGTTGGGCGGGGGCCGCTTGCTGGGCTTGCGGGTCTCAGAGGTGAGGGTCAGCTCGGAGAAGTGCTCGGTGAGGGAGCTGAGGCCGTCGGCGATGTTGTTGAGGGAGCCGTAGGGCGAGGCGCTCTTGTACACGCTGCTGCTCAGCGCCTCTCCGCGCTGCAGCTGGAAGAAGCTGTTGAGATAGCTGGAGTGCAGGGGCGAGCCCAGCTGCTCTGGGCGGCCCTTGCCGAAGGCCAGCTCTGGGGGCGCGGCACCAGCGGGCGGCTCGGGCCGGAAGGCATCGAAGGCGCTCGCCTGGTGCGTGTCCTGCAGCGACAGGTAGACCCAGTTGAGCAGCTGGGCCGGCTGGTACACCGAGGCGGCGCTCGTGTCGATGGCCGACAGCAGGCTCATTTTGCGGCGGCGGTGCCGGCCCCCCCCCCGGCCGCCCGCTCGTGCCCCCCCGGAGCGGAGGGGCGGGCACCGGGGAGCCTGCGCCCACTGCCGCCGCCCGAGCCCCGACGGCGATCGCCTGCACCCCGCGCTCAGCCCACAGCCGCCGCCGCCGCCGCCGCCTCCCCCCAACTGCCTTTTTTTTTTAAGTTTCATCTTTCTGTCTGTGTTTGCCATCTCGATGTCAAATTTAATTGGACTCCCTGGTTCCCACTCTGGGAAGAGCAAAGAAAGAAACTTGTCTGTAGATGGTCTGTGTTAAGTAGTTGGTCCAGGTGGGCCAAAGGAAAATTGCTAATGCTTTTATAAGAGGTGTTTGCTTCTGAGCCAGGATCTTAGGGCAGAGGTCAGGCACCAATCACCTGTTTAGGAGAAATATCTTACCTACCTGAGGTGTATGTGGGGTGCCCTGTGAGATCCCCCAAAGCACACGCCCAGCTTATCTCAGGAGAAGCTGCTGGCCCATCTGCTGGCCTGGCAGAGACTTGCTAGAACTTCAGAGGCCTCAGGAGATCAAGTGAGCTCTGAACTGCCCGACAGGGAGCCCTGAAGAGTAGTGATGAGTCAAGCACTTGCCTTCTTGGCTGGACTTGCCATACGTAGCCTTTGTTTTATTTGATTCCTTCCACAGTTCTGCAAAGCTGGGATTCTCCTCGGAGTTCCAGAAGGGGAGAGTGGGCTCGGGGGGTTGAGTGCGTCGCCTCAGGTCCCACAGCTGGAAAGTGAGCCAGCCAAGGCTGCACCCTGTTTTCTGCCTGGGCTCCTCAGGGACCAAGTGTACATCCTGCTCTGTGGTGGGGTTTCCTTCACCCTCCACCCCTCGGAGGTTCCCCGAACAGGCCCTGCAAGGGCAGCGTGGTTTCAGTTTGGGGGGCAGTTCCTAGTAATTGCCTTTCTCTTTGCTTTCTAGCCAGTTTTTTTGGGTTTGAAGTTGGAATCAACAGCTACTGTCAAGAACATCAACACAAATGTCAGTCATACTCAAGGTCTTTAACGAAAGCCATCACATCAGGAAGAGTCTGTAATAGCCACTGTTTTCTCAGATCATATAATTCACACCCAAGAGTCAATCCGAATTATTTATCATCAGGTGATTCTTAGTTGTAGTGGAGTTGTGTGAATGCGGGTGGGATTCCATTATGAATACGGTCAATAAATGTTATTTGTGAAACTCTTAAAGTGGCTACTTTTAAAATGATAACTGATTTTCCTTTGTGAAGGTGGGACTTGTTCTTCACCTCTGTGTCCCTGTGGGAGGGGGGCCATCTCTGAGTCTCTCTTCCCTTTGCAAGGACAGCAGATCCTCTGGACGAGGATCCTGAAATGGTTTTAGCACCTGTTTCATGTGGGTCTCACTTTAAATAACATAAAATTGCATGTAATTTGAATTTTTAAAAACTGAAATATCATTCACATACCATAAAATGCACCTTTTTACTGTATATGATTTAGTGGTTTTTGCTATATTTACAAGGTTGTGCAATCATCACTACTATCTAATTCCAGACCTTTTTCGCCCCCAAAAGAAACCCTATGCCTATTAAGCACTCACTCCCCCTTCCCTTCTCTCCCCACCCCTGGAAACCACTAACCTACTTTCTCACTTTTCCAACTCTGGACATTTCATATAAATGGAATCATATAATATGTGTCCTTTGTGTCTGGCTTCTTTTTGTTTGGCATAATGTTTTCAAGGCTCACCCACATTGTAGCATGTGTCAGTGCTTCATCATTCCTTTTTGTTTTTGGCTGCGTTGCAGCATGTGGGATCTCAGTTTCCCGACCAGGGATTTAACCAAGGCCCCCTGCAGTGGAAGCACAGAGTTTTAACCACTGGACCAACCAGGAAGTCTGCTTCATTCCTTTTTATGGCTGAATAATATTGTATTGTAGGGACATGCCACATCTTGTTTATCCATTCATCAGTTGGTGGACGTTGTTTTGTTTCTACTTTTTTGGCTGTTATGAATAATGCTGCTGTGAACATTTGTTTACAAATTTTTGTGTCAACATGTTTTCATTTCTCTCGGGTATGTACCTAGGAGTGCTGAGCCATAGGTAACTCTCTTTAATGTTTTGAAGAGCTGCCTCAATTTTCCACGGTGGAAAACTGTACACCATTTTGTATTTCATATTCCCACCAGCAAGGTATGAACTTTCTGATTTCTCTGTGTCTTTGCGCACTCTTGTTATTATGCGTTGTTTTGATTTTAGCCATCCTTGTGGGTGTGAAATGGTATCTCACTGTGATTTTGATTTGCATTTCCCTAATGACTAATGACACTGAACATATTTTCATGTGCTTATTGGCCATTTGTATAGCTTCTTTGGAGAAATGTCTGTTCAAACCAATTGCGTATATTTTGATTGGTTATCTATTTCTTTGTGTCACTGTTGAGTTTGTGTTCTGTATATATTTTGGATACTAGATCTTTATCAGATAGATCTTCTGCAAATATTTTCTCCTCTTCTGCTGGTTGCCTTTTCACTTGCTTGATGATATCCTTTGAAGTACAAAAAGTTTTAACTTTGGTGAAATACAATTTTCAATTATTTCTTAGGTTGCTTGTGCTTTAAGATATATGGTCATATCTAAGAAATCATTGCCTAATCCAAGGTCACAAAGATTTACTCATGTTTTCTCCCCAAAGATTTATAGTTTAGCTCTGACATTTAGGTCTTTGACGTATTTTGAGTTAATTTTTATATATGGTGTGAGGTAGGGGTTGGGGTTCATTCTTTTGCATGTGGATATCCAGTTGTCCCATGTAACATTCCTGAAGTGATAAAATTATAGAAATAGAGAACAGATTAGTGGTTACCAGGGATTCAGGAGAGGGTGAGGTGGGAGGGACGTGGGTGTGACTATACAAGAGCAACATGAAGCATCCTTGAGGTGAAAGAAATATCCTCTATCTTGACTTTATTAATGTTCTGCTGTGAAATTGTATTATAGTTTTGCAAGGCTATAATTGGGGCAAACTGGAAAGGGTAACATGGGATCTCTCTTTCATGTAAATCTACAAATATCTTAAAAGTTTAATTTAAAAAGCAGTACAGTTTGCTTTGGAAAATTTTGAGAATAGAGAAACGTGTGATATACAGATTTTAAAAGTACGAAATTATGTACTTTTATTTCTGGGACCTCATTTAATTCTTAAAATTCTCACATTTAATTCTTGGAAGCTGAGATAATTATTGTTATCCTGTTTTTGAAAAAGGGGAAACTGTTGCCCCAGAGAGGGTCTTTTATGGCTGCACAGGACCACACATGGCCACATGGGGTCACATGGGACTACAAGGGACCACACAAGACCACACAGAACCAGGATCTGTCCCATAACCCTGTTTCTTTTAAATGCTGATACCTTCCTAGCCTGTATCTCAGCTTTACTATTGCTGGAAGTTTTGCAGATAGCAATTCTTTCCCAAATGCATTCCATGGAACATTCACTATGTTAGGTGCTCTTAGAGGGTTCCATTGTCAAATACGTTTGGGAGTGTGTACTGTAGACGTGTGTCTGAAGAGACCTGTGCACACAGGGCATTGCCATGAGTGCTGGTTGTACGGTGACTCCTGTCTGCTGTTTTTGTGACACAGGTGTATTGATGTTTCTCAGAGTGCCTCTATGATGCAACCCTACCACACAGCAGTAAAAGGGCCTCCCTTCCCCATACCTGCACCGTGCATTCCTCCTCTTTTGAATCTCTGCCAGCCTGAGAGGTAAAGCATGCTGTTGCTGTGTCATTCTAATTGGCATTGTTTAATTGAGGCTTGAGCAGCTCCTCACAAGTTTGCTGGTGTTTGCACTGCCTCTGCTGGAAGTGGTCTGTCCATAGCCTTCGTCATCCCATGTGGTTCCAGCTGAGGACAGCTGACAATGCCAGTCAACATACTAAAAACAAAACAAAACAAGACAAAAGAGTGAGGCATCTTTAACTGGAATGTCCTTGGACTTTCAGCAGTAATGGGGGCTGAGGTCATGGCCAAGGGCGTGTGTGAAGCATGGAAAGTTAGCCAGGCATAAAACTCAGCACATGCTGACTTGTGTGGGTCCCTGAGTCACTAACATTTATGAGCTGGGACGGTAGTGCCCAAACCCTCATGGGCCTCCAGTTGTCATCAGTGGACAAAATTGGGGACCGAGATGTGCCATTTCATAGACATCGCTTTCTTCTCAAGCAGGTCTGACTCTACAGAAAGTGAAAGACAATAAAATATATGTAAGCAAAGAGATGGTCAGGTGGTGACGGTGCTAGGAAGAAAGGCGAAGCAGAAAAAGGATGGGTGGTGATTGGGTTGGGGGCCTCTCTGAAGAGAAGACGCTGGGCAGAGGATTGAATGGGGCGAGTGCGGGGACAGAGTGCCAGACAGAGGGGTGGCCGGTGCGAAGGCTCTGAGGGTGGACATGCAGGGAGTGTGAAGAAGCTCAGGAGCCCAGTGTGGCTAGAGTGGAGAATGAAGTGGACTGTGGTCAGGAGTGGAGGTCTGGAGGTCAGCTCAGGCCCAGTCCCGAGGCCTTGGCATCACGGGAGGGACTTAAGGTTGATTCTGACTTGGGAAAACCCTTTGGAAGCTCCTGGACTGAGTGGCCCCAGGCTGGATTCTGACTCGCTCCCTCTGGTGGCCATGCTGAGAACTGGCTAAGGAGAGGTGGCCTTGCGACCTGGGATGGTGGGAATGAGCCTGAGATACTGGTGGATTGGCTGGGGTGGGAGAGCAGGGGGGAAGGAGTGGGAGTGGTGGGCACTGCAGAGGAGCCACGTGGAGGTGCTGGCGTGGCTGTTAGAACCGAGTCTGCGTGGAAGGGTGAGGTCTGGGCTAGAGGTGTAAATCCGAGTTACCAGCTGGCTTGTTTTGGAGCCCTGGGGCTGGATGCAATCACCTGGGGAGTGGGTGTGGGTGTGGGTGGGGAGGATGGAGACTGAAGCAGAAGGGGGGCTGGCTGCAGTGGGTCCTGCCACCTGCATGTTCCAGGTCATCCAGGGCACCAGCAAACGGGACATTCTCTACCACTGGGATTTTTGGATGGCAGAAAGTTGAGAATACACACCATGCAGAAAGACTGTGATCTGGTCACTAAAACGATACTTAAGTATTCCTACATGATTGAACATGTGCTATAGCAATAAAAATGGGTTCTGGTGTCATTACCACCACCCCCCACCTAGCCACCACCTCCTCCCTCTTCTCCTCTCCCATTTCCTCATTTTCTCTCCTTCCTTCTCCTGTCCCCCTCTTACCCACCTTTCTCCTCCCCCCTCCCCCCAGTCTTGTCTCCGGATCATCTTTCTGCCATCAGTGATCATGTACTAGAGGCTCTCTACAGCCTAGGAGGGCCAGCTCCGGGATCCCACAGTCTGTGTTCTTCTGGTGCAGAACCTTGGAGGACCTCCTCCCCGCCACTCCCACCACTGAGGAGTTGTCAGGGTGCTCTGTGGCTCCATAGTCTAAACATACTAAATTCAAACCCAGCCTTTATCTCTCACTAAT